>NC_091821.1:496137709-497537292 GCF_038994185.2 Dermacentor albipictus
AAAGAAATCCCTTTGGACCCTTGCATACGCGCCGTTGAATCCCGGCAGTGAGCACTCGTGGCATCGACGTCACTTTGCAACATTGTAGGCGTCGCGATAAGGGTTGTCAGCTATTGCTTGTCGCTCACGTACCACCGATGTGGCACGCTCTTTTCGGGCCGCCAAGTTGGCTCGACATCAGCGGTCTCCCTCACGCCCCTGCTCTCGATGTCAATCCTCGTAGATACGCTGCTCTTGAGGCGTATGGATCACACCTGGTCTTCCCATAGCAATGGTGCAGTGAAATGACACCAAAAGTGCCCTCTGGATGCCTTATTAGCCGCACAACACGTCGCCCACTACGTCACACATTCACAGACACAGCTGCGGCTGAGGGCCATTTTAGAAGCAGGTGAGCGTTAAACCGAGCTTTGACGCGAGCGACAATATGCGTTTTCTTTTGTTGTTGGCTCTTTCACTTTCGCTTATTAGGGGAGTGTTTTTAGGGCACAGTTTATCTGCGCGGACGCCATAAAATCAAGGATCCTAGCAATAGACAACTTCGCTGTAAAACATTTGGTCCAAGGAAGTTGCATACCAGTAAACGAAGAACACTTCCAAACATCTTTTTTTTTTTGCCCACACAAGCCGTAACAACACAAAATGAGCGCTGAACGAGTAAATTTTCCAGAGTTTTTGACGCGCTGGTAACATTCACCCCGCACTATTTATAGTTTCAACCAAGTTTCAAATAACACACAGCATCATAATATTGCTACGGCACAATATGTGCGATCAAGAAAGGCCAGCAGTGTGAAGACGACGACGACGGTTAGAAGCTTGCGCGGGCTGTTGCCTCTTGGCCAAGCGCAGCGTATTTTCCTTGTAAATATATTTGTACATAGCTTTTCGTCTGCGTCTTCCTACGTAACATATCTGGTGGAGGTGGACGTTCCCTGTACCTCGTCAAGGAGCTTCGCAGTGGACGGTACGTCGAGCCTTCCTTCATGGCTCCCGGTGACGACAACCCGACTCCGCCGGCTCCGACACCTGCTGCGCCACTTCGCCGACATACATCACTCTCCCCGCTCCCCGTGATCCTGGCGTATTCTCGGGCCAAGATGGGGAAGACGTCAATGACTGGATCAACCTCTATGAACACGTCAGCCGCAATAACCGGTGGGACCCTACTATTATGCTCGCCAACGTAGTCTTTTACCTCGGTGGCACACCTCGAGTTTGGTATCGCACGCACGACGATGAGCTCACCAGTTGGGATTCACTTAAGACACAGCTTCGAGACTTGTTCGGCAACCCCTACGGTCAACAACTTGCCGCGCAGAAGGCGCTTTCCGGCCGTGTGCAGACGTCAACAGAGCCCTATGTCACGTACATTCAGGACGTCTTGGCTCTGTGCCGCAAAGTTGACACCCACATGACTGAGTCAGACAAGGTTTCCCACATCCTCAAAGGCATTGCCGATGAAGCCTTCAACTTGCTCGTTTGCAACAACGTAGCCACGGTGGATGCTGTTATAAAAGAGTGCCGCCGCCTGGAACTCGCCAAAAGCCGTCGTATTGACCAGCAGTTTGCCCGTCTGCCCAACACCCCAGCGACATCTTCCTGTGCCGACGCTCCTCGTCCCAACAACGCTGCCGATGTTATCAGGATCGTCCGGCGTGAGATCGAGGCCGCCTATCCGGCTGCCTTCGACTCCAGTCCCACCAACACATCTGCAGTCACGGTCTCACTGATCCAAGAGGTTGTCCGCCAGGAGTTTGAAAACATGGGTCTTCACACCATCTGCTCGGCCCATCGCCCTGATACCCGCCCGGCTTCTTCGATTTCGCCCCGTCCCGCATCTTCTTACCCACCACGTTTCCGCACCCCATCTGAATGGCGCACTGCTGACGACAAGCCTATTTGTTTCCACTGCCATCGAATCGGGCACATTTCTCGGTACTGTCGTAGTCGCTGGAGTTCCCCGAGCCGGTCTACTTATACTGCCTACTCTCGCCCCTCAGGTGGCCCTTCTCGTCCCTATGCCGCACGCTCCGATAATGCCGCCACTGATTCTCCTGCAACGAACCGCCCCTATTCTCGTTCGCCTTCGCCCCAACGACGACAATCTCGCTCTCCCCAGCCCCGTCGCTTCTACTCGCCGACTCCCTTCGGACGCCGCTCCCAGCCGGAAAACTAGACGATGCAGCGCCTCGAGGTGACGCTGCATTGCTCCCTACGCCGCGAAATCCTCTACTGACTTTGCCCACTCATCTGAACCTTCTTGACGTGCAAGTCGACGGTGTTTCTGTGTCTGCTCTCATAGACACTGGAGCCCATTTGTCCGTAATGAGCGCTGACCTTCGTAACCGGCTCAGGAAAATTATCACGCCCGCCACGACGCCTGTTGTCCGTGTCGCCGATGGCGGAACAGCCCCCGTAATTGGTATGTGTACCGCCCGCGTCTCCTTCGCCGATCGCTCAACAATCGTGCTATTCACAGTCATCGCCCACGGTCCCCACGACATCATCCTCGGCTTAGACTTCCTCTCCGCACATTCTGCTCTCATCGACTGTTCCGCCAGTACTCTCCGCCTTGACCTGCCTGTTCTGGATCCTGCTGAACCCCACCCCAGTCGCCTCAGTTCCGCCGACTTCGTTCGCTTGCCACCTTCGGCACTGACCTACGTTGACCTAGTGTCATTCCCACCAGTCCCCGACGGTCACTACATCGCGGCTCCTATGCAAGACGTCCTTCTTACACACGGGATCACAGTACCCCATACAGTTTTATCTATTACGGCGAATAGCGTCTGCCTGCCAGTGGTCAACTTTGGCTTGACAACACAAGTGCTGCCACGTGGGATGTCTTTGGCCCGGCTTTGTTCCTTCAAGGATCACTCAGTAGCATCCATTGCAGTAGACGACACTTCCTCCGATACTCCTCTACCATCGCAGTCGACAAATTCTACCATCGCTGACTTACGGAAAATGATTGCCCCCGACTTGCCCTCCGAGCACGCTCGTGAACTCTACCGCGTTCTGTTTTCCTACCACGATATTTTTGACTTTAACGATCGTCCTTTGGCCCAAACTACAGCTGTCAAACATCGCATTAATACCGGCGATGCCCCTCCTATTCATCGCCGCCCGTATCGAGTGTCCCCAGCTGAGCGTGAAGTTATTCACACAGAAGTTCGCAAAATGCTTGCCAAGAACATTATTGAACCGTCATGTAGTCCTTGGGCGTCACCGGTTGTGCTGGTAAAAAAGAAGGATGGCTCATGGCGCTTTTGCGTGGATTATCGGCACCTTAACAGGGTTACCAAAAAGGACGTGTATCCCCTACCTCGGATTGATGACGCCCTTGACTGCCTCCACGGTGCTCGCTATTTCTCCTCTATTGACCTTCGCTCCGGCTATTGGCAGATTGCCGTGGACGATCTCGACCGCGAGAAGACTGCCTTTGTAACACCCGACGGTCTTTATCAATTCAAGGTGATGCCGTTCGGCCTATGTAACGCTCCTGCTACTTTTGAACGCATGATGGACTCCCTTCTTCACGGTTTCAAATGGTCCACGTGCTTGTGCTACTTGGACGACGTTATCGTATTCTCCCCAACGTTCGCTACGCACCTCGAGCGCCTCTCAGCAGTCCTGGACGTTTTTCGGCGAGCCGGTCTGCAACTCAACGCATCGAAGTGCCAATTCGGCCGTCGCCAGATTACCGTCCTTGGACATCTCGTTGACGCGAACGGAGTGCAACCGGACCCAGGCAAGATCCATGCTGTTACGCACTTCCCTGTTCCGAAGTGTGTCAAGGATGTGCGCAGCTTCATCGGCCTTTGTTCGTACTTCCGCCGTTTCGTGAAGAATTTCGCCGCCATAGCACGACCACTAACCGACCTTTTGAAAAAAGACCCTCCTTTCCAGTGGGGCGATAACGAGGCCTCTGCATTCTCTCATCTAATCGACATTCTCACAACGCCTGCCGTTCTGGCCCATTTCGATCCTTCTGCGCCTACTGAAGTCCGTACTGATGCCAGCGGTCACGGAATTGGAGCAGTACTGGCACAACGCCAGCGTGGCCACTACCGTGTTATCGCTTACGCCAGCAGGCTCCTCTCACCCGCGGAGCGCAACTATTCCATCACTGAGCGTGAGTGTCTGGCCCTAGTTTGGGCGGTTGCGAAATTCCGCCCATACTTATATGACCGATCCTTTTCCGTTGTCAAAGACCATCACGCGCTTTGTTGGTTATGCTCATTAAAAGACCCTTTAGGAAGACTTGGTCGCTGGGCCTTACGCCTCCAAGAATATTCGTTCTCTGTCACCTACAAATCTGGCCGACTACACAAGGACGCTGACTGCCTGTCTCGCTACCCGGTAGACGAGCCTGACGACGCCGACAGTAGTACCGCCGACGGCATTTTCTCTGTGTCTGCCTTCGCTAACATCGCCGATGAGCAGTACCGAGACCTATCGCTGCGAGTACTCATCGAGCGTC
Source organism: Dermacentor albipictus (assembly GCF_038994185.2). Lineage (NCBI taxonomy): Eukaryota > Metazoa > Arthropoda > Arachnida > Ixodida > Ixodidae > Dermacentor > Dermacentor albipictus. The sequence continues at coordinate 496,142,196 of NC_091821.1, forward strand.
TGCGCTCTACACCTACCGACGCATCCGTTCGCCGATATGTCCTCCAGGGCGGCATTCTGTACCGAAGGAGCTTCCTCCCTGATGGCCCTGATCTTCTTCTTGTCGTGCCACAACATCTACGACAGACGGTGCTCTTTGAGATGCGTGACGCACCCACTGCAGGACATCTTGGGGTAACCCGCACGTACGACCGCGTCCGCCGCCGCTTCTATTGGCCTGGTCTCGCTCGCTCCGTTCGACGCTATGTTGCTGCCTGTGATCCCTGCCAGCGTCGGAAGACACCTCAGGTGCTACCTGCCGGTCATCTCCAGCCGATCACCATCCCTGTGGAACCGTTCTTTCGTGTTGGATTAGACCTGCTCGGTCCCTTTCCCACGTCATCCTCTGGGAACAAATGGGTAGCCGTCGCGACTGATTACGCCACCCGATACGCTATCACTCGGGCTCTCCCTACCAGCTGCGCCACTGACGTCGCGGACTTTCTATTGCGTGACATTATCTTGCTTCATGGCGCCCCGCGACAGCTGCTTACTGACCGTGGTCGAAACTTCCTCTCGAAAGTTATCGCTGACATTGTGCGTTCTTGTTCCATTCAACACAAACTGACTACTTCATACCATCCTCAAACCAATGGCCTGACAGAGCGGTTAAACCGTACTCTTACCGATATGCTGGCCAAGTACGTTTCCAAGGACCACCACGACTGGGGCATTGCCCTTCCTTACGTAACATTTGCGTACAATTCTTCCCGGCACGACACCGCCGGATTTTCTCCCTTTTATCTACTGTAGGGTCGCGAACCTGCCTTGCCCCTAGACACGGCACTTCCTCCTGCTGCGGTCTCAACAAGCGAGTATGCGCGCGACGCCATCGCCCTCGCCGACCATGCAGGCCAGCTTGCCCGTGCTCGACTTACGGCCTCACACACCACTCAGCAGTGTCAGTACAACGCCCGCCATCGTGACGTACAGTTTTCACCTGGTGCGCTCGTGCTCCTGTGGTCGCCTTCTCGTCACGTCGGACTTTCAGCGAAGCTTCTTTCGCGATACACAGGGCCCTACCGCGTGCTGCGCCAGGTGACGCCTGTGACTTACGAAATTGCTCCTGTGGGCTCAACCTCGTCCTCTCCTGTGGCCTCTAGTGATGTCGTACACGTCAGTAGGCTCAAGGCCTACTACACTGCTTCCGAGTCCGATCTTTAGTCGCTCCGGGACGGCGCTTTTGCAGCCGGGGGTAGTGCTACGGCACAATATGTGCGATCAAGAAAGGCCAGCAGTGTGAAGACGACGACGACGGTTAGAAGCTTGCGCGGGCTGTTGCCTCTTGGCCAAGCGCAGCGTATTTTCCTTGTAAATATATTTGTACATAGCTTTTCGTCTGCGTCTTCCTACGTAACAATATTAACGCATTTGCCACAATCTAAAGACGAACGTTGTTTGCTTTTTCAGTTCGTTTACTGCACAGCACAATGTTGCTTTAAGCATATGCAGGATCGACTTTATTCAAAATCTCTGCAATATTCCGCTTCACCGCACTGCACAGACTTGGTTACGTAGATTTATTTTTCACATCAAGCCTGTAACATCGTCCACACCATGCATATTACATCGCAGCCCTAGGTGTATTCCATGCAGAACATCCTGAGGGTCTTTCCTGCAGTCTTTCTTGGAAGCGGGAAAGCCTTGTGTAATAAATGAGGCACGCATTGTGGCTGGAGAACCTTATATCTAGTTTTGCCGCAGGCATTGCCTCAGCCAAGCGAGACAGGATAATAACGAAACTTGGGACAAAAAAAGGGCCACAGTTATCCTTCTTATGGGCCTGCACCACGAAATCTAGCAAAAATGGTTCGTAATTGGATTGAGAAGTGTAGCCGAAAGCGGGAAATCCAGCAACCAGCTGCCCGAAAGTCTTGTAACAGGCTCGGTTTATTGCTCTCTGCCGCTTTTCTAGTGTTTTCCTTCACAGTTTGTACACAGTTGTTAGTAGTGCACGCTTATTCGTGATGCCGTTTCAAGGAAAGCCCATTTCAATGGTTGAACAGTTTTGTGCAGTAGTTTGTGTGCTTTGAATGCTTTCTACGTTAAAATGGTACACGAAAAGCTGTAAGAAGGCAGGAGAAGTTCAACGAATAGTATTTCTGCACCTACCAAGGCAAACTTACAGAAGAAACTGTAAACGAAGTGCAGGGTAAAATTGTTCAGTGCGACAGAAGTTGCCCTGCTATGCCCATTGAACAAGCAATTTGAGCGCCTTTAACACCAGTGCGCTCAAACAAAACGGGAAGTGGATGGTTTGGTGAAAAATTCGTTGCGAGTATAACACTTTCGCCATTATTCTTTTCGCAGCTAAGTCCCTGCGCAGAATCAAACTGCTAGAAGCTGGTGGTAAATGCCTTAAGCGGATTTCTCGCGCAAACTTGGGCCCTTCTCGAAACACCGGCGGTGTACTTAAGTAATATTTAATGTAGACACCCCGAGGGCGGCAGCGAAGACTTGCGCCCGAGAAAACATTCTGGTGCAAAAGTTAACTGTGTGACAAATCGAAAACTTTCTGCTGAACACGCAGCTCGCTGCGCATTTTTGTCGGCCTCTGGGCTGGCCTATACAGGATGAAAAGAAAATAGAGAAAGAACAAAAATGAGGTGGGAGGCAACCGTGGAATGTTGGGCTAGATGCTTTGTTTATTTTTTAGTTTCCATGTTTCCTTTCTCTGGAAGTACAAGACTAACGAGATTAAAGTTTGCTATGTTCCTCTGAAATCGGGGAGTCTTACGTTGCGAGAGCACTTAACGGATGTGATTCAAAGCGAGAGCTTCGGATCGAGAGCTTTGGATCCAAAGCTTCAAAACGTTCCAAAACTTCATGCCCAGTTTCCCGAAATTTGGTCTTTTATTACCCCTCTGCTTCGGCGTTGGCCTTAATAAAAGTAGTAGACTCAGCTAGTCTGCCGAAAGACTGTTTGCTTTCTTGATATCTTCTTCACCTAAACTATTTTTGGGCGTGCCTAAGAAATGTGTCGTCTAAGGTGCCATTTTGATTCGTCGTCATTATGTTAACGGATTTGTGTAGTTGCCATTTTGATTCGTCGTCATTATGTTAACGGATTTGTGTAGTTCCTTCAGAGAACGGACTAAATAAACGAATACTGAATCAAAAGAATGAAGGACAAAAAAGAAAGGACTGAAGGAGGATATACGTGAGCAGAAGAAGGGATGATTTGAGAGAAGGCATAGATAAAGCATTAAAATGAGGAGACGGATGTTTATCCAACCAACGTGTGGTCGTTTAGACAGTCAGTAACACTAAAATATGAGCAACTCACAGGTCTATCGAATGATGCAATATATTGCAGCTGCAGCGGAGGAACTGTTTTCCGTAATGTGCAAATGATATATTGTGACAGATCAGTCTGCTTTCTTTCATACCGATTCACCATCTAATCCCCCTTAGTGCAGTGCACGAGGGACTTCTTAACCATAGCCAGTAAGAAAGAAACAAGGGACGTGCGTTAGTCACACCTGAGTGCTGTAATAAATAACGACTTTGTTACCATGGCATTCTTAGAGGGCTTCAGCATTGGAACAGTGCTCCCATATGCTCAAGTGATTTATTCCTACAATTTTGGCATTGCTTCTTCGTTTGTGTACTTACTTGCGTGACATTTGGTAAATTTTATATTCCTAACCTACTCATTGCTCCTCAATAACCCTAATCTGTAACGTGAAAGTGATAACGGGAACGGGAGTTGAACGGGACAACCATCCATGCGTTGTATGCTTACGCTTGCATGTCAGGGAGGAGGGGGTGGGCATGCAGATTGTTCTTTGGACTTCGTGGCAGTCTTCTGGGTTAACGCCTGACCACCTACATGCTGTCAAAAAAGTCCAAAACTTCCAAAGCCCATGGCTTTCCTTGGCTCTTACGCCCGTATTCAAGGTAGGTACCGGTGAGAATACAGAGGCGCCGACGGGGAGCAAAGAAGCGTGACCTCAAGCAGATAAGGGCACCCTCACGAAGCTCTTCTTCGCCTTCATCTGCCTCCACCCTCACGTGGTGAGGTGAGGGTGACTATAGGATCACCTTCGGAAAGATAAGCGAGGCCGAGGGAGGGCACACGTTGCGAGGTGAGGGCGAAGGAGGGTGCGGTGATGATGTGAAGGTAAATGAGTAAAACGGCGATTCATATTGTTTAGGTACCGAAAAGTCCTTCAGATCGAATGCGTGGTGGAATCATAGCCTTAAAGTTCGCTGGCAGCAAGCATAGAAGTGCGCTTGAGGTTTATGTTTTGAAGGACGCTGGCAGGAAGTCTCTCTAGCGCAGGTGTACGTCGAAGAGCACTTTTACCTGACCAAAGACGTAAATAATTGTAGATAATAGTGGTAACTAATTATTTAAAGCTATAGCAACTAAAAGCGGCAACGAGACCGGAAGGAATGACGGTGACGTTTGGGCACCATTCTGACATTATTTCTTCAGTTATCACGACAGGTCTGCCCACTCGTTTATGCCAAGTTAGGAACGTGTATTTTTCCTTTTGTTGCTTTAACTAAATGAACGAAAATTTGAGTTGGAAGATTTTCGGGCACTTATATCGATTCTTGAGATATGAACTTGTAGCAGCGCCCCTGTCGCTTCCAAAGCAGGCGAAAGAGAACAGAGCTCGCATGCAGGTAGCGCGAGAATAGAACCTGCTAGAGAGCTCGACCTGGGCAGCCGCGGTATCTGCCGCTGCCAAGGTCCCGCGGCACAGTGGCTGGCCGGCTTAAGTAAACCGTGGCCACAGCGGCTACCTGTTCGCGCAGCCTCCCACAAACAAAAGGAAACACCAAAATGAACAAAAAAAGATGTCGGTAATATAACTCGAGATTGTCCATACTACAACCAATACTTGTTTGTTTTATTCGTAATTTCGCACGTGGCAACGACAGTCGAGCGACTTACAGTAACCATTCAGCTTAGGTCCTTTAGCTCGGCCTCCACAACCTCGAAATGTTTCACTGCTTTTCAAGAAGCACAGCAGTATAGTCGAGTATATTAAAAGATAGTTTCTTAGTATATATTCACGGATTCCAACAATTTCTTTGTTTTCAAATCCCTGCAACCAACCTACAACATGTGGTATCACTGGCGATTTAACTGAAATTTGAAAGCACTCAGCACATATTTTCATGTTCCATCTGATTTCTCATCTATAGGCACGCATTGTTACATATAATGGTCAGCTTTGTGCTGTAAACAAGCGCACTGATTGCTGGATAACTATTCGCTTCGACATTTCAGTGGGTTATTGTAGGCTTAGTTAACTACCAGCAAAGCGTAGTGAACCCTACAAAAGTATTTTTTTAATTGGCGACTGCCGACAAGCAATCGCTGTGGCATAAAAGGAAGACGTGATCATAGGCTTGACAAAAGCAGCCCTAGTTTCTGAGCCACCGCAAATGGCACGCCCTCACGTAAATTCTGTTTTGATAACGTGTTCGCTATTTAGGTGGCGCTTCGTATTCCTACAAATATAACATCGGCATCGGGTGATTTACAACGACGAAAACAAGAATGAAACTTCTTAATACCGTTACCCGGCGATTGCGCATGAGTGCCATAACCACGCAGCTGAATTGCATATTGGGGAGTCTGAGTCCACGCGAGCCCGGCTGAGTACAACTTTAGTGAGTCCGAGTCCCAGTCGGCGCTGAGGAAAAAATATATTTCGTGAGTGAGTCTCAAGGAGCCGCGTTAATTTTGCCGACCTAAACACAAAGAAAAACATAGCTAGATTCGCCGTGAGGATGGCATATGATAATGAATGCACCACACAAGTGCACAAACACACAAAAAAGGAGCTCGGGAATACGCGGCTCGGTGCCACAACTGAGATTTCCCCCTCCTCTTCACGAATGCATGCCTCAACGTTTACCCGCGTTCAGGGGGCTTACCGACTACCGGCGCCCCTTCGTCGCGCTGCTAAACTACTCTTGTGGCATTGCCTCAGTGGTAACATTGTTGCCTCTGGAATGTCCAGGCGTTCAAAATGCAGTGTTCAGCACAACCTTCGAGAAGAACGAGTTGAGGCGGTCTTTCAGCAGTGCTCTCGTGAATCGTAGTTCGAGCGAACGTCACCGATGCAGCTTTTGCGCGCTCACTTGGTGCCTTGACGGAGGGAAAATGCAAATAGCCGGGAGCATGGCGACGAGCAGCTAGCCTCAGGAAGCCAGCCTGCTCTGATGTTACCTCAAGACATTCTTTCTAAAGTGTATCTGCGCAATGAGGCTTCACGAACAGGCTCTGCACGCTTATTCGGCTTCTCCAATCACTGTACCGCACGCGGTATGTTTTAGCGGCGCCTTCGTTGCGCACTCTCCATTGCACTTACTGAGCGGGAAAAAGTATTGCTCTCGCATCGCGGGGTGAGGGACCATTTTTATTAGTCACCTTTTATATGGTTACGACTACGCTTCAAGATGATCACGTGACACTCCATCTTACAACTTTCCTATCCTCAGTTTTGCTGCTTGCGTTCAGCGAGAGTGACAGCAAATATGCTTGTCAGCAGTGTCACTACTCGAGTTGCGCATTTGCACTTGTAGTACACAGAGTCAGAGACAAAACTGCAGTTGATTTCGTGGACCGAAAGGACTTAAAAAATTCTCAGCCCCAAGCGTTGTGTCCGACACATGAAAAAGCGTTACAGCGAGCTGGACTCCTGCGATTCTATAGTGAATAGTGGATAAGTGGCATTTCTATAGTCAAGCTTCTTTGCACACAATTCCAGCAGAGAAAACTTTGTTTACGAGGCAAGCATTTATTTAGTAGAGTGCGAGAAATTACTGTGATTTATCCTGAACGGCCTAAAATACACATGGGCCAAAACAACAAAACCATGTGCGCAGCGCACATACGCATGCACAAACAAATAAGGATTGGCATAATTTTAAACATCCCTTTTGCACATTTTACCTTCAGGCGAAATAAATCTAGCACTGATAAGGTCGAGCGTCCCACATTTTTGGTTTATACAAGACATTGTGCTGAACATGAAAAATGAGATTTCTTGGATAATAACGACTCTCGTCCACGGGCGCGTAGCCAGGATATTTTCTTCGGGAAAAGGGGGATAGGGGCGTACGCAGCCACCGGTTATTTACACCAACTCGGTGGTTGTCAAGAACCTTTCAGGTTTGTCTAATGATTTTGGCGTGGACTATTATGGTTATGTAATACCATGTTTAGTTGTAAACTAAACAAAAATCCCATTTCAGCATAGTGCAAGTCTTCGCATGTGATGCATGCACAGGCACCTTGTGCCGTCATTGCATTATGCTGCTAGAGTTCCATGCGATTCCTTGCTTCATAGCAACGTGTATCATGCAAGGATAAATCAGCTGAAACACACGACTTACCATTCCACGTGTCGCTTGTATGTTGGCGCTTCTAGGGTGACATGCACCAAACGTCGGAGAGCCACTTCCCTCCCTGTTACATGTTGCCGTTTTTGTGACCGAGAATTGTGACCGTGCGCGCAGGTTGGGTCCATACAAACAACGCACGAACAACGCCCTCACCGAATCCACATAAAACCTCTCCATTTAGGCCCCATTGTCGCTTTTTCTACGTAGCGCGCACATTTCATGAGCACAGCTGTTCCCTGGTTCGTCGCTCATACCAATTAGGCTCCCGCGATTTCCACATCCGGAGTTTTAGTTTGCGTTCATTCTGCTTCCCGAATTCCCGGTTCTTGAGTTTTCGTTTGTTGCACGCTCGCACCGGTATGCAGCAAGGCGTCGCTTATTGGCCTAATATTTTAAACTTGGACTACGAAATTTCCGCTTTACGGCGAAAACCGAGGGGGTGAGCGACAGAGGAGAGTGGTGGAGGGGATGGTAGGTTGGCGGTACTGAACTTGGTCGACAAAAACACGCATACACAGAGAGGCTTTAGCTCCACAGAAGCTTTCTGTGGAGCTTCTGGGGCTGCATCCCTCCGCAACCATCTGGACCACGGTGCTTCGTTCTTTGTAATCTCTTAGGTGTCGGTCAGGTATTAAGACTCCAATGACCATAAGAGCCTCACGTTCGTAGTCGAAGGATAAGCGCCATTGTTCATAGGCAACGTGCCAGACATAACACAAAGCAGGTCGCCGGCCGGAAAGTTTTCCGGGGGGTAGGGGTGAAGCCCCCCCTCCGGCTACGCCACTGCTCGCGCGTACTCTATTCTAAATACTTAGTATTTGTAATCCTTCTGCATTCCCCAGATATTAGCCTGGTATGAAAGTTTGTGATTGATATGTTCAATTCAAGAGAAAGTCTCTGTTCGTGAGAGCGGTGGGCCATGAAGACCATTATAGGTCTCATTGAGTTAATATGAGTGAATCCGACTGACAAATTTGTTAGAGGTTCAGTCCCAGTCATCCCATAAGCATAATTCGGGTGACTCTGATTCGGGTGATTCAGCCCGCCTGAGTAGCATTTTGGTGAGTCTCAGTCCGAGCGAGCCCGGCTGAGTAGTATCTTGGTGAGTCCGAGTGCGACTGCGTCCGGCTGAGTCATGTTTTGGTGAGTCTCAGTCCGAGTGCGTGAGACCGGCAGAGTAGTATTTTGGTGAATTTGGTGCAACTGCGCCCGGCTGAGTCATATTTTAGTGAGTCTCATTCCGAGTGCGTAAGACCCGCTGAGTAGTATTTTGGTGAGTCTCAGTCCGAGTGAGCCCTGCTGAGTAGTATTTTGGTGAGTCTGAGTGCGACTGCGCCCAGCTGAGTAGTCTGAGTCATCCGGCTGAGTCGATGAGTCGGACTGAGTCTCCGTCCGAGTGAGCTCGCTGATAGACCTGGTGAGTTCGAAAACGAATGAGCTTTGCTGTGTATGGTACCTATGTGTCACAGTCCAAGTGACAGCGGCTGAGTAGAATTTCAGTTTTTGAATCTGATTGAGCTATAAGAAAGAGAAAGAACAAGTAACAAGCAAAAACTATAATTTGTGAGTCAGTCTGAGCGAGCTGTGTTTATTTTGCCGACCTATACAGAACCGCCTCGAAGCAAAACAGTGTGGCATGCTTTGACAATACGAATGATACATTACTACCAATGCTGTAAAGTAAGATCGTGTGTCGAGCAAATGGCTTATTTGAAGTTGTATAAAACGGAAGATAAGTGGAGGATAGTAGCCTTGTCAAGGTGAGGTGTCAAAGGGCATAGCGGGCAACATTGGCGAATTTTACAGCTTTAATGAGAGTAGTAGTAGTAACAAAGCTGAACAGGAAGTATAGAATAAATGTAGTACAAACCTGTGCTCGAATATCCAGTCACGAAGATGAAGAAATAGATCAGTTTTTGAAGATGTTGAATTAGCTATGCGAAAAGTGTAAACTCAGTATGCTGTAGTTATGGGCGACTTCAATGCAAAAGTGGGGGAAAAGCAGGCTGCTGAACAAGCAGTTAGCAACTACGGCATGGATTCTAGGATCAATCGAGGAGAGTTGTTGGTAGAATTCGTTGAAAAGAATAAGCAGCGAATAATGAACACTTTCCTCAGAAGCGTTGGAACAATAATTGGAGCTGGAAAAGGCCTAATAGTGAAAGAAGAAATGAAATCGATTTCATACTTTCTGTCGATCCCAGCCTAGTGCACGATGTAGAAGTGTTAGGTAGGGTAAAGTGCAGAGATCATAGGTTAGTGAGGGCTAGGTTTCACCTCAATATGAAGAGAGAGAGAGTAAAATTGGTCACGAAGAAACAGGCTAACCTAGACGCAGTAAAGGTAAAAAAATTGGAGGACGCTTAAGCTTCGCCTTCAAGAGTGGAACGCGACAGCGTTCCCGTCGACCCGCCAAGGGGTGTAAGACAGTGGGCTACGGCGCAGCGACTACGCGCCCCGCATCGGACGCCGTGAGCGTCGAGCAGTGCCGCGTTCGGCGCGGCAACGAAATGTGCGCCTGAGCAAGCGACGCCCACCTGAGCCTTAGAAACAGCTCGTTTCTATGGCAACACTGCATTCACTAGAGACGCTTTTGTACCGCTTCGAAGCATCGAACTCGTGGCTGAGTGGTAGAGCCTCCGTATCACACTCCGGAGACCCGGGTTCGATTCCCACCCAGCCCATGTTGCAAGTTGTTTTTTATTCATGAAGTGCCTGCTGGGATTTATCGCTCACGGCCAACGCCGACAATGCCGACGCCGACACCGCCGCCGACGACACCGGCTTTTCTGCGACACGAGCTCCTTAACGCTGTCGCGTTAAAAGACGAATTGAGGCTGGCACTTGTAAACAAATGCGCAGCCTTCAATCAGAGAGATGAGTATGGCATAGAGGCACTGAATGAGACCGTAACTAGGCTGGCTTCAGAAGCAGCATTTGAAGTAGGAGGTAAGGCACCAAGGGAACCAGTAGGTAAGAGAGATGGAAAACAAGGATAGGAAATGCAGGGAGGTCAACCACAAGAGCATCCGGTTCGCTACCCTATACGGGGGAAAGGGGAATAGAAAGATGAAAAAAGGGAGAGAGAAAGCACTGAGTGCGTGTAGGAGGGCACTAGTGCCCGAATCGCTTTTCGAGCCAGCGACGGGTCTGGCCACGGTCCGAGTATCTTTGACTCGGTGAACGGTCTGGAGTCCAGTCGGTGCAAAGTTGCCCGAAAACTCCGACAAGTAACAAAGGACCCGGTAAAGAAACGACAAAGAATGAAAGTGTCCAACTCAAGAGATAAGGTAGAATTTGCGGAACTGTCAAAACTAATTAACAAGGAGAAAATGAGGGATATTCGAAATTTTAACATGACAAAGACTAAGGAAGCTGTAAAAAGTGGACGCAGCCTGAAATCAGTGACAAGGAACCTTCGTGTCGGACAAACCAAGACGTATGCACAGAAATATAAGCAGGTCATATTATCAACAATCTGGACCGGAAGACACAGTAAAAGCAGAGATCAATTGTATAATGACCTGTACAGTAGCCAAAGCAGCCACGATAACTCCATTCGAATAACGAACAGGTTACAGAGGTTCCTTCTATAACTAGCCACGAAGTTAGAAGCCCCTTGAAACACAAGAAATGGGGTGAAGCAGCAGGAGAAGATGCAATACCAGTCGATTAAGTCAATGATGGAAGAGACATAGTGTTTGAAAAAGTAGTGGCGCTTTATACGAACTGTCTGTCGACTTCAAGGGTATCAGAGAACTGGAAGAATACCAATGCTATACTATTCACAGAAAGGGAGACGTTAAAAAATTGAAAAATTTTACGCCAATACCTTAGGAGTAAGCTATTGGCGTAAAATTTTTCAATCCTTATAAGATATTCACTAAGATAATCTCCAATAGAATAAGGGAAACACTGGACCTTTATCAACCAAGGGAACAGGGAGGTTTGTGGAAGGGATACTGTATAATGGATCACATGCGTGTCATCAATTAGGTAATCGAGGAATCCGCAGAGTACAATCAGCCTCTGATTATGGCTTTCATAGATAACAAAAACGCATTTGATTCACTAGAGCTACCAGCAGTCATAGATGCATTACGTAAACAAGGAGTACAGGGCGCTAGCCTAAATATCTTCGAAAGTATGTACAGAGATCCCACAGCTTCTTCCATCATCCACTAGAAAAATAGGAAGATACCTTTGGAGAAAGGAGTCAGATAATAAACAGAATCTCTCCAAAGCTATTTACTGCCGTGGAGGACGGAAGAAGACTAGCTGCGGGGATAAATTTAAGAAATTCACATGCACTAGCCGGAATCAGTTGGCGCAAGACAAGGGTAATTGGAGATCGCAGGGAGAGGCGTTAGTCCTGCAGTGGGCATAATATAGGCTGATGATGATGAGGATGCTTTTGCTACTATTTGCATTTTAGTGGTAATAAAACAGAATAAACAGATGATAGGTTAGCAGGGGGTCTACAATGGCTTCTCCAAGTATGAAAGAACTTGCCCTGGGCACAACAATCTCTTTTGTGCTCCTGGATTTTTAAGCTCTGTCCGACCGCAGCCATCCGAAGCCGGTTAAGTACTTCCTGCGAAACAAGGCACCTTGCCTTTCAGGTCACGCTCCCAAACAACATTTCGTTGGTGCAGCTGTGTCGCGTGTCTGGCGCTTTTCTGACTACGTTCACCATCTGAATGAAGGAAACAATCTAAGCCACTGAATTGCTGCAGAAACTCTTTGGTGACGCATGTTGCGCGAACGCTGAGTTGTAAGGCTTCTGGTAAACTGAACAAATATTTATATTTCCTCCATACGTTCAACGCATCTCCGTTGAAAACTGCCAGAAAAGCACGAAAACTCAGCGTTGACTGGTTGTTTCTAAACTTATATTTTATGCGCAATGGCCTATCGATGTTAATGCTACAGAAAATACAACATTATATTTGCAGGTTCAGATCATACTGTTAATGCTGACGAATGACAAATGAGTTCATGAAATCAATCCAAAAATTTTAGCTTATTTCAAGCCAGACGCAATAAGTGTAAAGGTAACGTGCATAGTTAGGTGGCAATCATTATAATAGAGAAAATCCTGTAAATATTATTCAATTTCAACTGTAATGTGAAATATTGAACACTTTATGCATATCATATCGTAGAATTTTGACTTGCTACAGACAGGGACTCTAGATAGGGTGCCCAAATGCCTCGTGTGGCACTTTTTGGCACATACCCTACACAAAGCCGCTTAAGCTATAAAAGCAGCGCAAACAATTTATGCCTGTAAACCGACATAAATGCGTAAAATAAATCAGTTTAGACTGAGTATTTCACAAGCCTACAGCCGGTCATTTTAAGCTTATAGTTCGATTATTAGATGAGAAAATGAAAGGCAATGTGTCAGTATTTGAATATCGCGCCGAAACCCCGACGCCGGTACGTCAAGGTGAAGTCAAGAATTGCAGAGTATGTTTTCTCATTTGGACCGCGTTGCCTCAGTAAAGCTGTCCGAAACTTGCCCTGTTTAAAATTTCATTCCTTTAAAACACAATGTAGTCGATCTGTCCCGCTAGATAATTAAGTAGGCCGAAAAAGATGATATCAAAATCCGTGAAGTCAGAGAGACTTGTTGCGGAAACTTCTAGGCGGCTTCACACCTGTATTTTTTATTTGGGCTTTTTTCGGACTTACTAAGCGTCTTATTGTGGTTAGAGTGGTATTTTTAGTGTTACCGAAGGGTGATTTACTGATGCAGAAGAAATCATTCTCCTATGTATTGTCCATTTAACACGGCGAAAACATGTGCAGCACATAAAATGAATACCGTCTCCCTGACCGCGTATACATGCACTACAAAAGTCGACTTACTCGTCCGAATCGACCCCTGCCTGGGGAATTATTGTGACGTGCTATCCTAGTGAATTAGCCCCGTTTCCATGGATGCGATGTGCTAGAAAGTTGATGTGATGCGATGCGATGCGCCAGTAGTCGAATTCGTGTAAATGAGGCTCCTGCGCTTGATTTTCTACACCAACACAAAGGCGCTGAACCACCAGCCTTACCTGTGAAGAAAACGTTGAAAAAATAAGTTATAAGGTTTTACGTGCCAAAACCACTTTCTGATTATGAAGCACACCGTAGTGGAGGACACGGCAAATTTCGACTCCCTGGGGTTCTTTAACGTGCACCTAAATCTAAGCAAACGGGTGTTTTCACCCCCATCGAAATGCGGCCGCCGTGGCCGGGATTCGATCCCGCGACGTCCATGCTCAGCAGTCCAACACCATAACCAGTAAGCAATCACGGCGGGTAAGAACATGTTGTAGCAGTGAAGAAAGGCACATAAAAAGAGTGAACCGATATCGTGGGGTTGTCTGGTGTCGCGAGGAAAAGAAGGTCTCCATCGCGGCTTGTTTTCGTGAACGCTGGGTTGCTCTGCCCAATAGCAGATGCGGTCACCAGAACAGAAGACATCAATATCTACTGCATAGCACACCTTGTTGCAAGGTGTTGCGGAAAGATGGCTACCATGGGCCGAAGGAGGTTGCGTTTCGAAAGGGCGCCTATACTGGCTCTGGTTATTTAGCGAATTATGAACTGAGACACTACTGTTTGGGTGTGGATTTGCTGAGAACGAGTTGCGAGGATTAGGGCTTAGCGAGTGTTTACAGAGTTATTTGTGTTGTTTATTGTAGTTCCTTTACTGACTCATTTTTGAAGTGTAAATGTTTTTTAGCACTTACACGTTGTTTCCTGTCGCTTTCTATAGCGCCTAAATACGTGGCACCCCTGAAAAACAGTTCTATGACCACTGGGTTCAAGTCTAGTTCCTGATAATGCTTTAACGAAATAATTTAGGCAGGAGGCAAGCAGCCAGAGCTAGCTGATTAGGTTTGTCTTCCAGATTATTCTGGCTGCGGTGGCCCTTGACACAGATTGTCACCTGCGCCTGTTTGCATATGACGATCTACAACGTGTCTTATGTTCTCGGCACCCGCGCCTAAGGCAGAATATCTTATGGCTGTGTCCTGTTACTGAGGACATTAGGCGCAATATGCTTAGAGAGGCCAAAGCTGAATTTTCCGGAGAACATTGTTTGTTGGGTAAGGGACCAGACGTGTGCGAATTCATTACTGTGTCACTTGCATACATTTACTTGACAGCTCTTGGTGAATTTTCTATACGTACGCTTTCTGACTAGTCGACCGTAAACGACACTCCAGTTGGTACAAGCTCCCTCGTGACTCTGAGCCACGTGTTGAGGCCTCAACAACAACAAGAAACTAATTAGATCTCATCAAGGGCGAGGGGATGGGGGCCGCAGAGAATGTTGCCGTCATGCTATCACAGTAAATGATTTCACAGACAAATAAATCGCTGAAGTCTTCTTTCTCAATTTCATCAGACGTGAAAAATCATGAGTCTAATGCAGGGGAACACCTGTATTTATTTTTGCCTGGCAGGTAACTGATGGCAGCGGATGTCAAAAACATGCCCTATCACAGCCAATTCAGACATTCGACGACGAGGCCACAGCTTAACCATGAAATCAAAAAGAAAAAGTCATTTGACGGTCCTTAACTCTGCTGACCGTGGCTGCAGCCTACTGAGCGCTGCTGTTTTGTTGAAACAGCTCAAACAAACAAAACATAATCAAGAAATACGCGGTCGAATGAGCATTGATACCTCTGTCGTCCTGCATAAAGCCCCGATGACTTAATCATTAGGCCACAACCGACTTTTTCTTTTACACGGACACCACACACTTGTCAGCAAAGCACTGCAGATGTATACAGCTAATCTTTAGAACAACAAACGCAAGCATGCAACAAAACATTCTGCAGAAATCATCGACGATGATTGTAAAATAGGCGAAGAGGCAAACGCTTCTAGAAAGCTATTTGTTATAAAAAACTACTTATGTGCCTGAAGGACTATATTTCTTGCAATGGGGACAATTAGGTAGCGTCCATCCAGTGCTGCGTCGAAAGGCCAAGTCGTCGAGAGTGGACAGGCTGCATTGTCATACACACACGCGTAGATATGTGTGGAAAACTTTCGCTCCCCAACATATCGGAAGGCTCCGCCGTCGGTTTCCCTGCGACACAGGCCCCATGCCGTTACTTGGGCTTAAATAATAATAACGGGCACGATACACTCGTAACGGTCCCTTCAAGTGGAGCATCTCAGTAGGCACATATCGACAGCAAGCTTGGGAAGTTTCTGCAGCCTAGCTAGTAACTATTACATGCCTAAAAATTTCTATCATTTATTCGCGAAAGATGTCTTTTTCTGATCTCTTGCTGAATTGTTCGGATTATTTTAATTGTATCCCTGGAAGTTGCCATAAAATGCATATCGTGATATTTGTGTATTGTCATGTCGTTTATATTAAGCATTTGTTTCGTGTCCTAAAACTTCCGTGTGTACCCGGTTAAAGAAAAGACCACGACGGCACCACGACCAGGAGCACAGACCTGGAGGGCCATATGTCATGTCATTCTTGTCATGCCATGCTTATACTGATACATATCTATGTTAAAAAATTCCATGACAGCATCACGACAACGAACATGTCCTGCATGTCATGTCGTTTATGTCATTGATTTCATACATACACTGCTATATTTGCAGGTAAAGGAAGAATCATGACAGGATCACGACCATGAGCGCCTATCGTCACGTAGTAGTAACGACAAAGAACACAGTAGCAGAACTGTGAATGACGATACTAAGCTATCTTTTGTGTTTTCTTGGGGGGGGGGGACCTGTGCCCACAAGAACATGCTACACTCAAAGCACAAAGATAGCGGCGAACGCAGTCAGCGATCTCCGAAGCCTGGTCACCGGGTCAAGCGCGATAGCTTTTATACATGAGTCATCAAATTTTCCAGAGTAATCGCTGGTTGCCCGCGTGTCTTTCAGAAGGTGCTACACAAATCGCGTCGCGCATTCATGCAGTCAGATTACACAAGGTTCCGTAGCAACAGACAGCAAATAAAAGCATCGGCAGCATTTGAGAAACTTCGGATACATACAGGCATGTCTTGGGCTGCGCGATAGCATTTGTTAGGTGGTGAAACGCGGTCACCGGACGAACGAGTAAGGTGTCAATATCTAGAGGCGCAAATGGCATGTCATTCCGTGATTAATGTCAGGATATACTTGCATGTCATTTCAAGCCTATTCTGATGTATTTAAACAAACGACCGCAACGGCATTCACCGGGTACAGTGGTCGTGCGTGTATTCTGTTGACCGGGTTTCATAGCCATGTTCGCCATAACGTCAAGATAACAACTAGCGGGGGTTAACACCGCCATGAACCCTAATTCACCATTGTAAGCATTATTATATCCCCATTGTAAGGAAAGCAAATGCAGGATACAATTCATAGTGATAATAAGTTACCCTATTTGCTGACAAATTCTTTCACTTTACAACATTTTTTATTCTTCTCCTAATGTCCACCATTTTCGAGTACATTTCCGTTTCGTTCTTACTCAGTCTCTCATTTTTGAGGTACAAGCGCTGGCTTGTTGTACACACAACATGACCTACCTAAATCAGCTTCTTCATCTGCATCCCATGCGGTGCTCCAGGGATACCAGTTTTCGTTCCAAATGATGCACGCAGTTTCCTGATTGTTCACATTACAGCGATCACCTGTCATTGTATTATTAATTGGGAATCTCTCGCTATGCTTCAAATTTCGTTATTGTTAGACCAGAGCACAGCGGGTTTGCACAAGCATTACGCTTTGACTTGAAACTAACTTCAACTGTCGTGTTAAACAGAAGTTGCATGTTAACTGCAACAAAGTAATCTTTACATTGTTGTAATAAACTGTTCGCTTATTTCACTTCTTTCCTGATACTTGCAGGTCGAGGTAAGCGGAAGCCGTGCGACAATGTTGCCACCAATGGAACGTGGGACTTGGCTGCGACACCACCGACTTGCGTAACCTTCACCAGAACGACAAAAATGCAAGAGAGCATCGCATCAATCTCCTCGACGTGCTGTTCAGCTATGTATGACCGAATCTGATCACGGAGTTCGAACCACGTGTAGCAAAGTTTCGCCATATTTTTCGCTTGTACCGTCGATGTACTTCTTTTCTCGTGAATCTGTTTCGACTGCGCTGACTATTGCCGTCTGAAATTTTAGACAAAATGCAGCCAGTAAAGTCCGTGCGCTAAGCTTCGTAACGGCCTAAAACATTCTCAACGTGGTAATTGGGAACAATAAAGGAGACTACACTCAAACGAGTCCTTATAAAATTGCAGAGAGCAAAAATTCGCTTTGTGCACCTTCGCAATTAAATTGCAGTCTCCTTCGACAGAAGGCTAAGGGATGCACTAAAGCAAACAAAAATTCAAGCACCTACAAAGGAGGCTTTTGTCAGTGACAAAGCCTTTCTGCAGCTGCCACATGACGTTTTTTTAAAGTGCATTATCTTGACATCAAAATTCAAATACTTCGAGCTGAAAAATAGCGCTGAATATTTATTTATAGGCAGACCTGTCAGCACAGAGTACGGTCGTTGCTGAGGCCGTCGACAAGATAGGACGCTCTTGTCAAAGCGGTGCATTTGAGCTCCGCCGCTCAGCTGGTCGTGTTGTCACAGTGGAACGTGTCCGCCCGAACCTAGGTGTCGGGGAGATCATCATTATACTCAAACTGTTAACAATGGCTGGTTAAAGAGCTATGGTGATTCTGAATACAGACAAACAGGGAAGATCCGAGGCTTTACATATGCTTCGCGGTTCTTAGTTTTTGTGGCGCATAGGGCGTTTCATTCAGTTCATCTTTTTGATACGGCTCTTTCACTGTTGGTTCTCGCGAATGTAAACCCAAGCACAGCCCCAGTTTGCAAGCTCTGTATTCAGCGTAGCCACCTTTTGAACACGTGCATACGCAAGAAGCGGAAGCCACCCTTACTGATACTTTGGAGAAACGTGGAATTAAACTCTGCAGTGTGCTCCGAGGACTGACTTTCAGTGTTGCTGTGACATTACAGTGGTAATTCAGTGTTCTGTGGATGTACTGAGTCTGTCTACCACTCTGTAGTGAGGACTAAAAGGCTCCTGCGGTGTACCGAAGAAGATGCATCGCTTCGGTCATGACATGATTCGCTGGCCATTGCGCCTGCCCGGTACGCCATCGCCGCTGAGACTGTGATGGAGGCATGGCGGTCCGCATAGGCTCCCCGTGTTGGCCATGGGAACCGCGCGCAAACGGACTGTCAACGAGATCGGCGATGTATTCGATACAACCGGGGCCAGCTCCATCACGACCACCATGATGTCCAGTACCGAGTGGCCGTCGCGTACGATGCCCACTCCTCCACTGCTGGGGCACGCTCTGCTCCCTCCTAGGCCCACCGGTAAGTTTGATTCACTCCAGCCGCGCATGTGCGTTGTACGAAACAAAATAAACGGTGTAGCTGCAGTTATGCAATTATATCGAATGAAAATTCCCACTATCGAGAATTATCACAAGATGCAAGTTTTGCATGAACTTTTGCATTCCACTCTGCCATGTCCAGTGAAGGAAACAAAAAAAGGCACAGCATCTTTCAGTAATAGCTATAGGTGACTGCATTGACAGGTACATAGCTTTTCAGTCTTCCACTATGTCGTTATGTGGCCGTCAGATAGACAGGTATTTTTGCAGAGACAGAAGCTTTTGTACAAATGTGCCTCTGTCAGACCCCCAAGGGAGTTGCTAAAAACAGAACTTAAAATCCATGTTTACATCAATCAATGTTTGTTCCGTCCTGAGGGATACAAAAAAGAGGCCACTAACAATACAAAGAAAGCGATGATAGCTGTCGTAAGGCAAACATAGGTTAAGTTGGGGTGCAAGTTTTTAAATAAATGCTCTCCTGGTTCACAATATTTCTTTGTCGTTGCTTTTGACAACTACCAACCTTCGATTTTCGTAAACCCGTTCCAGGTATCCGCACAGGGGCTCTGGCATGGGTACTTGTTGAAATTTTGTTTGTAAGCAGTGCTTGTTTCTTGAAAGCTGTCACAATAATGTATGCAAATTTTTCAGAAATATCATGATTCTGAAATTTCAAGCATTCAAGGAAAAAAATAGGTTTGCGATAATTTTTGTCCAAGCTACCCTTATTCCCATAGGCAAGTAGACTTTAAGCGGGTTTTCATCCCCATGTGACCACTGTATGATAAACTGGATACTTGAGGGCTATTCCACCCCGCTCCATTCCCCCCTTAAGTTTGCTCCTAACAAACAAATATTCACACTGAAATAATCCAAAACCTATAGTTACAGTGCAAGAGAGCTGTTACACTTCATTGACAATTGCTGGCCGACCTCTTTGGATGATCACTTGAATCTAATTAGTGTATGTTTACGGGATAATTGAATTACTTAATAAACATGTGCCATCGCGTGCTATTCGTTGCAAACGTCCTTTGATTGCTTCAGCACCTCCTTAAAACAACCTCTCAATACAAAACAAACCTTTCGTTCCGCAAAGTTAATCAAATGAGCGAGTCTGAGCTGTAGTACATAAGCGTAGCTGCTCTCTTCCGAATTACTATGGTTTTGTGTGTCATTGTGTGTTTCTCCGGATAAATATTTTACAGGTTAAATCAAGGTTCAACCAAATTCGCAAACAACTTCGCTTCACTCGACGTCGTTAAAGTTTTCAAGTTTAAACCGACTTCTTCAAAATTCTTTGTATTTTGTGTTGCAATGAAGCGCTGCTGAATAGTGAGGTTTCTGTCCCAATCGCCAAATAGTGGTAATTTTCTGAATGTGACGCCAGTGCGCGCCGTGATTAGTGATCCTTACATACAGCACGCAGAATTACGAGCCACAAGATTTACACGCCCGCAAACACTGCCTCTCACGTTTTAGTGGCTTGCGTCGGCGCGCGCTCTACTTTGATTAATTTAATCAAAATTCCGTCCGAGTCTGGGCAATAGAAATGTATATTTGGTGATTGCCCTGTTCAAGGAGCTGCTATACTGAAGCGTTCTGTGTCTGGTATAAGCTTCTAGTTGTGCGTTGAGCGGGTATTTTATTTGCGAAAGCAAATTATTCCTAATTACTACAATGATTCGTGTGATCTTATCTGAAGCCTCATGCATGAAATATAAGTAACCACGCAAAAGAAAGAGAAATATGTCTAGAAAGCATGAACTTGTGCAAGAACGTCGAATAACACCTCACAGGCAATAATTACGATTCGCTGACACCATCGTAAAAGGCACCGCAATACAGCGCCGTAGCCACGACACAGACTTTCTCATGGCGCGTGCATGCTCGCTTATCATGTGATTGCAAGTTTGTCAACACTGCACAGAAATATGCCAACGCGCTATGGATGAGACAGTGAACTTACTACCACGGGAGCATCCGCAAGACAGACATGCGCTTCCTATCGCATGCTGTGCAGTCGCAGTAGATTGCAAAGCTAAGCGGCAAGTACCGATGAGTATGCTACACTGTTGCAGCATACTCTGAATATTAAACAGAAACCTTCGCGTATTGCACGTCTCTTCCGAAGTGCTAGTACGATTGTCGCAGAAAACTTTTTTAACAATTTTAGCAAAAAAAGAAACTAAATTTCGTGTTTTACCTAACCCACGCAAACCAAGCGAGCAGGAAACGAACAAAAATGACAGAAGGGGCGCTTCCTCGGAGGCAAACAAAAAGCAACAGCAACGTTACCTTGAATATTTAATACATTGGACGATTGGGTCCGACACTTGACTAGTTCGCGTGGCATCTTCTAGTGAAAACAGAGCGAGATTCGAGGACGAGACACAAACACAACGCAAGCGGTGTGCTGCGTGTGTGCCTCGGTCGTCTTTTTTTTTAGCGCTGGGTTTTTGATATAGTGTCCTACTGGTCCATTGTGGAAGACTAGTTCAATTACATTTGAGGCTTAGGGCCAGACAATGAAATCTTCCTTACCTCAGTAAGGAGGCCTTCATTGCAGTGAGGCTACCTTATGTCACTCTGAAAGCTTCCTTACTGAGGCGCCCTCAGTGAAGGCTTCCTTGGTACTTCCTCAGCATAAGGTTGCTCCAAAGCGTCCTTACGCCGCTCCTGGCCCTGAACGAGCGCTTCACCTCACTGCTTAACCACGTGGCATTCGCTTGCGCATGCGCACTGTCGCCCACCTGCGGAGAAGCGCGAGCATGGTACGTCTTGCCAGGCATGTTCGTTTCAGTCACGCGTGCGGCATGAAAGCATTGCTAGGCGTTGCTAGGCGTTGCAAGACGCCGGCGTGCCAGCGTTGCTGGAGCACATCAAGTTTTGCACTGTAATGCGCGACTTTTTTTAACTTTAGTAAACAAAACTAGAAGAACGCGTCCACGCTTCTCTATATTAGCTATTCAATTTAAAGATTGTGCGACGATACAACATTTTTTTTATATAATAATGGTGTTCGCGGAAAGATTTGGAGAGATTATCTCGAACCCAGGCATGCGGCAACCGCTCCTTAGGTGAGGACGGGTGAAGGGAGCTTTCAGAGTACGCTTGCTTCCTCCATCGGTCCTTCGCTGTAAGGAGGCCTCACGTAAGGTTAGGAAGCGCTCGAAGGAAAGGAACGTTTTAGTGTTTGGGCCAAGCTACCTTCATGCGTCCTTACGCCGCTCCTGGCCCTGAACGAGAGCTTCGCCTCACTGCTTAACCACGTGACGTTTGCTTGCGCATGCGCGCTGTCGCCCACCTTCGGAGAAGCGCGAGCACGGTACGTTTTGCCAGGCACGTTCGTTTCAGTCACGCGTGCGGCATGGAAGCGTTGCTAGGCGTTGGTAGGCGTTGCACGACGCCGGCGTGCCAGCGTTGCTGGAACACATCAAGTTTTGCACTGTAATGCGCTACTTCTTTAGGTTTAGCAAACAAAACTAGAAAAAAGCGTCCTCGCTTCTCTATATTAGCTATTCAATTTAAAGATTGTGCGACGATACAACATTTTTTTTTATATAATAATGGTGTTCGCGGAAAGATTTGAAGAGATAATCTCGAACCCAGGCATAGCGGCAACCGATCCTTACGTGAGGACGGGTGAAGGGAGCTTTCAGAGTATGCTTGCTTCCTCCATCGGTCCTTCGCTGTAAGGAGGCCTCACGTAAGGTTAGGAAGCGCTCGAAGGAAAGGAACGTTTCATTGTTTGGGCCTTAATGTTCGATTTATAGCCTTCTTCCTCTTTATTAATATGGAAGCTTCATTTATCACGCACTATTGATGTCTTGCACATTTGCTGCCGGAATGCGTATCTTTCCCTGCTCTGCGACCGATGTGAACACGAGCTTGAACCAAAGAGTGATTTACGTCTTGAATGTTGCCACACAACGTAGTTGCGTTTACCCCGAAAAGATGGGAGTGAGTCTTGGCAATTGTAGACCTGAATACTTAATGCTGCATACCTGCTCTTAATTCCAAACACCTAGCGATTCTTCCGGTAGAGAAATACATTGAACGTGCAGTGGCAGGTAACAAACTGCCGTGGGTAACTTGACGCTCAAATGGTCGTGAGAGACCATGAGGTAACCGGATGCCTATTTGGGTTCCAGTGGGGCCAATTCTTGCAATCGGCCGTGAACTGAGTGAGTGAGTGAGTGAGTGAAACAACTTTATTTTGTCCACTATAGGCGTAAGTAAACTCCACGCCACCTGGCTAGGCCCACTCGGGGACCATCAGGTGGAACCTGACGGCCCTGTCGCGAGCCCTCTGGACAGCCAGGATTTGAGAGGTCGGATCCTGGGCCCTAATTAGCTTCATCATTTCCTCGTGAGTGAAAGGGGTACCGGAAGAGGCGCAGCCCCACAGGACATGTTCGAAGTCCGCATAATCACCACACAGAGGGCAGTCCGGGCTTCGGAACCGTTCGGGGTACATTGTGTGCAGCGCCGCGGGGCTCGGGTAAGTGCTTGTTTGCAGAAGTCTGAGAGTGACTGCCTGGGCCCTGCACAGCGAGGAGTGCGGCGAAGGTAGGACTCTTCTTGACAGATAATTGTATTTGCAGATTTCGTTGTACGAGCAGAGAGGCTCGGGTCGCCCAGTAGAGGACGCGTTGCCCGGCGCACGGTCAGTCAAACCTCGTGCAGCCGAGTGCGCCTCCTCGTTGGGGTTGATCGAGGCACCCTCAATGGTTCCAAGGTGCGCAGGGAACCAGGCCAAAGAGTGATGTTTCATGTCTTTGGCACTTCGGATGATACGTAGGGCCTGGAGAGCCACCATTCCCATCTGAAAAGCCCTGACAGCGGCCTTGGAATCCGAATAAATCGTGTCATGTACACTGTCCGTCAATGCAAGAGCAATAGCAACTTGCTCTGCAACGCTGGAATTAGAAGTGCGGACGGTAGCGCAGCTAAGGATTTTAGAATCACAGTCGATGACCACTGAGGAGAAGGCCTCTTCTTGAACGTACGAAGCAGCGTCTACGAAGCATGTTCGGTCCTTGTTCAAGCGGGCACTGGCGAGCAGAGCTTTACCCCTGGCTCGTCTTCGTCCTTCATTGTAGGTGGGATGCATATTTCGTGGCGTCCGGTGTATGTAAATCTTGGACCTGACGTCGCTGGGCAGCTTCACAGCGTCGAGACTGACGACCATGGGGTTACGTCCCAGCTTGCCAAGTATGGCTCGGCGCGCTGGGGTACCGGAGAGTCTGACAAACTGGAAAAATTCTTGGGCTTCAACGATTTCTTCGAACGTGTTGTGAATTCCCAAATTGAGGAGGTCTTTTGTGTGCGTTCGGATGGGAAGGCCGAGGGCAAGCTTGAAGACTCTTCTGATTAGGGCATTGATCTTGTTGCGCTCCGATACGAGCCAGTTGTGCATAGCCCCTGAATAAGCGAGGTGGCATAGCACGAAGGCGTGGATAATCCGGATCAGATTGTCTTCCTTGATTCCGCGGTACCTGTTGGCGATTCTTCGGGTCAGGCCGAGGGCGCTTTCGGTCTTGGAACAAATGCGTTTGAGGGCGGCTTCATTGGCCCCATTCGACTCGATAAACATTCCTAGGACCCTGATAGTGTCTACCCGCGGCGCTGGGGAGCCCTTGCCGGTGAATAATGTAATGTGGCTCTCTGTTGCTGGCTTCCAGGACCGATGTGAACCGCCTCTGGGCCTCTTCTTGTAGAGCAAGAGCTCGGATTTAGCGGGCGAGCACCTTAGCCCGGTGGGGATAAGATACCGCTCCGTCACATCGATGGCCTCTTGCAAAGCACCCTCGACCTGCCCTTCACATCCACTGGAGCACCAGATGGTGATGTCATCCGCGTAGATCGTGTGGTTAATGTTGGGGATTTTGTTCAAGGCCCTCGACAGGTTGATCAGGGAGATGTTGAACAGCGTCGGGGAGATCACCGCCCCCTGAGGTGTTCCCTTTGGCCCCAGCTGGATTTCGTTGGTCAAAAACTCGTCAATCTTGAGTCTAGTGGACCTTGAGGAAAGGAAGGATCGCACGAAATTGTACGCCCGTTTGCCGACGTTACACTCTGTCAGGCTCTTGAGAATAAAGGCGTGCGATATGTTGTCAAAAGCCTTTTCCAGATCCAAGCCGAGAATTGCCTTAGTGTCGGCGGAGGTAGAGTCAATGATCTGGTGCTTGATCAGTCTCATGGCGTCCTGAGTCGAAAGACCCAACCGAAAGCCAATCATGTTGTGTGTATAGCATTCGTTAGACTCGAGATGGTCAGTGAGGTGGTTAAGCATGGCGTGCTCGGCCATCTTTCCAACACACGACGTCAGGGACATGGGCCTTAGATTGTCGATGCTCGGCGCCTTACGTGGCTTCGGTATGAGTACTGTGTAGGCTGCTTTCCAGCTCTTGGGAATGAGGCCGCTGCACCAGATATCATTCATCTTGTGTGTAAGAAACTCGATTGAGGCGTCGTCGAGATGCTTGAGCATTTTGTTGGTGATCCCGTCGGGCCCAGGGGCAGATCTGCCGTTGAGATATGCGAGAACTCGCTTGACCTCAGCCACGGTGAAATCCTCGTCCATAGAAGGTACGTCACGCCCTTCGTACTGGGGAAACTGGGGGGGGGGGGGGCACCGGATCGTCCGTGGCCGCCAGGTACTTGTCTATGAGGTGCTCCATGACTGCCTCATCTGGAGTCGAGTCGGTGGCCAAATGGACAGCTTTCGCCAAAGCTCTCTTCTGGTTGGACTTGGTGTCGCCATCGTGCAGTAGGTGCTTAAGGAGACCCCAGCTTTTACCGTTCTTGAGCTGGCCCTCCACCGAGTCGCACAGCTCGTCCCATTGCTGCTTGCATAGCACCTTGCAATAAGCCTCTATCATCTTGTTTATATCGGAGATTTTCTTGCGTAGTCATCTGTTATGGCACTGAGTCTTCCATCTCGCGAGCAGTGCCTGCTTGGCTTCCAAAAGATGCGCCAACCTACTGTCCATCCTGTCCACCTCCAGATCGGTTGTCACCTCCTTGGTGGCTCTAGCCGCATCCTTCTTTATCTCGTCGCACCAAGAGCCTAGGTCCATATCATCGTTAAGGACGCGCTCGGAGCGGTTGGCTTGGAACAAGTCCCAGTCACTGAACCTAAAGGTCCTCGTTTTGTTGCGGGCAGTCTTGATCACAGCTTCGATGATGCAATGATCGCTACCGAGGTCCATGGCTGTGTTGGTCCACTTGACGTTTTCCAGGTTCTTGACAAAGGTAAAATCCGGAGTCGTATCTCGGCATACCGAGTTCCCTCTCCTGGTTGGAAATTCTTTATCGGTTATCAGCGTAAGATCTTCCTCCGCTGCCGCATCCCATATGTCTCTACCCTTCTTCGTATTGGTACAATAGCCCCACGCCTGATGCTGGGCATTAAAATCCCCCATGACGACTAGAGGCTGACAGCCGGCCAAATGCACGGCCTTCTTGAGAATACCACTAGGTCTGGCTCTGTGAACGCTGGGTCTGCAGTAAACATTCAGTATGAAGATACTGTTTCTTCTTAAGCGCTGCGTAGGGGGGTCGACAAGGAGTTCGGCCATGACGTACTCAATCCCATTGTCCGCGGGACCAAGGTCTCGCTGAAGGCACGTGAACTTTTTACTGACCAGGATAGCGATCCCCCTTCATCCTTCAGTGGAAGCCACCGTAAGGAAACCGGGGAGCTTGATAGGTGATGATGTGATCGTTTCTTGCAAGGCGATTACTTGGGGTTTGTCCTTTACGCTTTTTAGGTATTGTCGCAGGGTCGCCCGTTTGCTGGCGAACCCTGCGCAATTCCACTGCCACATTGTTCTGACGTTAGTTACGTTATCCATGTTTGGGTTAGGAATGAATTGCGAAAGTGCCGCATTCATAATGGCACCCTCCGTCGGTGAGGCAATGACGCTGGGCAACTTTGGGACTTGTGCTGTAGATGTGCTTGGAAAACATCCGTGGCTGGTTCCCTCCAGCCTAAGTATTCTAGTGCTGAGGGCGACCAGGCCCAGCTGAGGGTGCGCGATCATTTCTCGTACTTGAGAGAGACCTGTCTGTATGGTGTAGATGGCGTTCTTGAGGTCAGACAGGAGTTCTACCATCTCGTCTCCCCTTGAGTCATCCAGGGTACGCCGCTTCACTGCAACCGTCTTGGGAGGGGCCTCCACTGTGTCCATGGCCGAAGAGCGTGCGGCAGGCTGAGAAGCTGGCTGTGTGAGCGCCAATCTTCGTATTTCCGCCATTTCGGCGGATAGCTGACTGATTTCCTGCTTGAACAGAGCGTTTTCCTTTCTAAGACTATCATTGGCACGCCTAAGCTCTTCGAGCTCATTCCTGAGACGCAGGTCGTGCGAGTCTTGAGAGTTGGACGCCTGCGTTTGGTTGCCACGGGCCCTATCGGCCCACGTTAGAGAGGACCTGCCTTTACCGCCGTTGGGGGTCTTCGAACGCGAGCTGTTGGAGGAGTCGCTCCCAGTACGGGACTTGGAGCAGCTTCTGGAGCTGGAGCGCGCTGGAGAAGGCGATGTAAGTCGCGATCTCGAGGTAGAGCGACTTCTGGAGCCCCGTCAGCTTGTAGAGCGGCTTCTCGAGCGCAAGCGTCTTCTGCCCCTACGGTTGGTGCTGGATGGTGCAGTTGGTGCTGTTGGTGCTGGCGTGGGGAGCTGCTCTTGCTGCCTGGCACGCTCGAAGGGTCGTTGGCGAACAATGTACGGCGTCTTGAATCTGCGCGCACACTCTTTACCGGCTGTAAGGTGCGGACCACCGCAGATCTTGCATTTTGGGGTGCATTGATGCTGCTCATTGGGATTTGGCAGGCCGCATCCCCGACAGATGACGTCGCTCGGTGTTGGACATACATCGGCACGATGCCCGAGTCTTCGGCAGGCGTGGCATACGTCCACTTGCTTTTGATATAGGGAACATTTCATCAGGAGCGTTCCGTACCTGACAAAATTCGGTACCCCCTGCCCGTCAAACGCGATGTTGATGGTCCCAGTCTCAGCGATTCTCTTGGCTGCTAGTGCAAGAGGGTTGTTCGGGTTAACAATCTTGCCATCCACCGTCGCTGGGTCGTCTTGCAACGGTATGCCACGCATTACCCCCTTGCACGTGGAGTGCGGGGCTGTCTCGTACGCGCAGATTTCGTGAATCTTGCCCGTGATTCGGATTTGCTGCTCTTGCTGCCTGGCACGCTCGAAGCGTCGTCGGCGAACAATGTACGGCGTCTTGAATCTGCACGCACACTCTTTACCGGCTGTAAGGTGCGGACCACCGCAGATCTTGCATTTTGGGGTGCATTGATGCTGCTCATTGGGATTTGGCAGGCCGCATCCCCGACAGATGACGTCGCTCGGTGTTGGACATACATCGGCACGATGCACGAGTCTTCCGCAGGCGTGGCATACGTCCACTTGCTTTCGATATAGGGAACATTTCATCAGGAGCGTTCCGTACCTGACAAAATTCGGTACCCGCTGCCCGTCAAAGGCGATGATGATGGTCCCAGTCTGAGCGATTCTCTTGGCTGCTAGTGCAAGAGGGTTGTTCGGGTTAAAAATCTTGCCATCCACCGTCGCTGGGTCGTCTTGCAACGGTATGCCACGTATGACCCCCTTGCACGTGGAGTGCAGGGCTATCTCGTACGCGCAGATTTCGTGAATCTTGCCCGTGATTCGGATTTGCTTGATGCGGGCATAGCGATCGGCATTCTCCCGTCTGGTAGTGCTGGCCACCATGATGTTTTGCTGTAAGTTCGGGCACAGAGTGTCTTGTGTGAGCACGTGCTGGCTGATGCCGGAGGCTGCAAGTATTGCGTCAGCCACCGTGGCCGCTCCAATTTTGGAAATATTCAGCCCACCTCTTGGTCTAATAACGATCTTCGTGTCTTCTTTGGGAAGAACAGGCATTCGGCTCGCCCTAATAATCTTGGTCTTCAGCGCTGTGCCGCTAGACTTGTAGCTATGGGGAGCCAAAGGCGTTGACATGGCGTTCGGGTTAGCTTCCCGCGATTTGGCGCCAGCTCTTCTAGCACCTGCGGTTTGCCATCCCTGCTCTTGAGTGACTTCCTCCGGAAGAATATTTTCTGCCTGTACTTGGTATTGCATGATGGTAGCGGACGAGTGGCACTAAGCCACCCCGGAGGCCAAGGCGTGGTCTCCGAAGTGCTCGTCAGACGCCGCCGACGGATGCACAGGAATGTCCGTAAAATGGTGAAAAGTCACTCACTGTGGCAAAAAGGGTATCCACGTGGTCCTTACAACTTCACGGAAAAGATGTGCACAAATAAACATTGGCTCGCGACGATCAAATACAAGAAAAGCTGAGAAAATGCGGGAACCGAAGAACGCTTCTTGACTCGCCGCCTTCTTCTTCTTCTTCCCCGTGAACTGAAACAAAAAAATAAGACTGCTTGACAGCAGCTTTACAGTTTACAATCAATAAAATAAATGCTTGAGTTCACTCAGAGGGGCCTACAAATATAAAATCGAGCTTAACGTGGCAAGTATTCCATAACGCATCAATTTTTTTTAAATAGTTATCTATGTATTTATTCGTTTTATGCCATATTACAGTGCTTGTATCATTCGTTATAGTGAGTTTATTTAAAAAATTCTATCTCACATATATTTTTACAAGAGTTTTCTAAATGACCATTTGCAACGCCGTTTGTGCCGATTTTGTCATGGTACCCTGCTTTGCGAATGAAAATCATGGTTCGTAATCTTTCACAAATGAGCAGGTGCGAAGTTTCCAGGTTTGCCTTTTTTTGTGATACCAGCGTCCAAGCAGTGGGAAAACCCAGAAACGTCATAGCTGAATCGCCAACAACCGAATTATAATGACTTGCTTTTTTTGATGTTCATACTTATCCGCGATAGCAAGCGTAATGATTAATGCTGAATATTCACGTACAGACGCAAGTTTCACTCTTCGCATTTCACGCGGTTTTCTAATGAATTTCGATACCGACATCTTTCTCTTGTAACTTTTCTAGCGAGTGTTGCTGTCGTACAGGGCAATAGTTCCCTAGGCAGGCTATGAAAAAAGAGAGCCCACCCGAGTAACCAAACTCGCCAAGTAAAACTGTTGCTAATATTACATCCTAATTGCTGCTTTTTGAAAAAAAAAACCTTTATTGGAACCATGCCGAGAAAACTGCAAAACTTCGAAGGACCATGAATAAATAGTTGGTGCTGACCACAACAATGACTCGTCCTCACTTCCGATCGTTAAGATCTCTCTTTCAGCCTACGGCTATCGCCCATTCTAGGCTTTGCCATTCGCTTCTTTTCAATTTTCCTAGTTCCGAGCATTGCTGGCTCAACCATGAAGGATATCTTTACCTGTAGCATTTTTTTTATGCCTAATCAATGAGAAATTCAGTCGCCTTGAGAAAGTCACCTTGCCCTTTAAACTGCGCGAGCCTTTAAATTCGAACTGTACGATCTGTTTTTGAAGTGGCAGTAGTGCAATAATTGCAGCCATACCAACCATTGCCGTTGTCAAATCGAAGACTCCAGTGCGAGAAACTGCGCGCGGGTTGCCTGTGGGAGCACTAGCAGTGAAAGCAAGCCACTAATTGCAGCAGCGCGGACAAGCACTCTTCCTAATTAGCACCGTCGCTTGTTCTTTCGTGTAGCGGATCGTCCAGACAGCGTGGAGTGCCGGCCAATGTGGCAAGAAGCTGTCCTCTTTTCCTCCTACGAAGGTTGAAGTAACGAATCTTCCAAAGGAGCACCACGATTAATCAGCCTCGACTTGGTACATTTCCTGTCCTGCGTGAAAAGGGGAACAAAGGGACAAGTGTCTGAAGTTCAGTGACGCACAACCTAGCTTCCGTCAGCACTCGAGTCTGCTGTGTCCAGTGCCACGCTTCCCTTATTGAAGCGCCTGAGAACACTTTGTTTCGCTTGCTTTGTAAGTTGCCATTTGACGTTATCTCCAGTTCGGTATATACCAACTTCTAAAGCCAATAGCCTTTGTATGGCTCTTTCGCCCGTTTCGTTGTTGGACAGTGGTTGGTGGGCTGGCAGCCGCTGGAGGTTGGACTTCCAGCACCGATGTAAAGAGCGCGTGTCTATGCGCAACTGAGTGGCGACGTGCGTTCTTTGCCGAGCGCCAGCTGTTATAGCTGCTGAAGTGCCCATGTAGGGACGCGAAAGATTATGAGCGTCGGATGGTTAAGATACTGCGTTCAAGCACTAGAGCAAAACGCGTCCGCCCCTTCTCTCACTGCCCATTGTGCCGGTGTTCGGCGCGAGGAAAGGCTTCTATGGCGGGATAGTAGGATGCTAGTCTCCTCCGGCGCTCGCGCCACTGGAGACAGCACACGTTGTACGTGTTGGCTTATACGTACAGCACTCTAGTTTTTCCCTGCAGCCGTGCTGGATCATTATTTGTGTGTAAGAACTCAACAAAAACAGGAACTGCTACCAAATATCCTCACTGCAATAAATACAGCATTGAAGCGCATGATTCCTTTATTAAAGCAAATTGCTTTCGTGTAGCGTTTGGCTATTCTATTACATTTACTATTGTTGTTTTTGTTTCTAAGTAATTGCCTAAAGGGTATGAAGTCTTTACAAACTTCTGGTAACTTTCAATGCCTGAAGCGATACGGGCCATTCTTTGTCTTCTTTGACTCTTTCTAGCCCGTTTAGACTGGGCAAACGTTTAGCAGGAATCCAAGCTGTGGCAGCTTGATTTTTATTCCTTTTTCAATTATTCGTAAAGATTTTAATTCTGAAATGCTTCTGAATCAGAGTTCGGTAAAAACAAAACGTGCCGACTTGGGAGCCTGAAATTTTTTCCGGCAGCTTTTTTTACTCAGTAAAGATGACGTAAACTCCAGTGTTCTTTTCTTTCTTAGTATGCCGTTACCTTTCCGCCAGTTTGCAGAACATTAATTTTTTTCATGCGCTTTGTTAGAAACTTCTCTCGCATCTCATTCCTCTGAAACGTTCCGGTAATATCCTCACAACATTTCCCTGTGGCGCCCCGGTCACGACGACAGAATGCGTGTGGTGCAACCGCCTTCAGCTTCGGACTCGACTGTCGCAATACTGCGAAGGGGATCAGGTTGCCTGCTCTTGACCGTATCCGTCAGGATGGCTGAGGGAAGGACGAGTGGGTCTTCATTAAGGTCGATGGCGGCTGGCGGTCTTTGCTGAACAGACCCGCAATTCCGAGTCTGTCTACCCTTACGCGGCTAGGCAGGCCTGACCCCCAAGTTACACGTATCAAGGACATTAACCCGGCGGCATCTAGTCTAGGCCACACTAAACGCGTGCCGTTGTTAATTAAAGCCAACGTTGAGATGATTCTGAATTATTACAACTGGGAACACCTCCTCACTCGTCAGTTATGCTACCGACCATATTACTTCTCGTATTTAAATGTAATGAAATCGCGAGAAGTATGTCAATGGAGGCCGTATGTTCTGTTGTGAAACAGAAAAAGATAATTAACCTAAAACACACTGCAAGAATGCACCCAGTTGAAATACCGCGTACCATAGGACAGCTTTGTTAACATGAGAATTTATTTTGGTACACTTTTTGTTAAAGTTACCCACCATATGTCATGCATGGAGTGACAGATCAGGGAAAGAAAACTAGATGATTTATTTTCTTCAAACGTCACAGACGCCGTGCCTCCTTACCCTCCCCCACACGAAAACATTAGTATAGCACTGCTGTAATGATATCGCCCCAACTTAGCATAGTTTCCTTTTTTTAGGGTATAGTGTCTTTGCTATTCGACTCCTACTTCATCAGTCGTCTCTGGAAAATTTGACTACGCGAAACGCGTGCATATTAGCGCATGAAGACTTACCACGTTATGATCGCCCGGTGATTTTAACGCATTGTGACCTTCATGGCAACGATATGTTGCAAGGAGCAACGACCGCTTGTATAAGCGCCAACTTACCAGCATTGGTTCTACGTATAGCCCAATCCTGCTTCTCTCAGATCACAAGCGTAGTGTGCGATGAAAGGAGACTTTCACCCGATGAGAGTCTTGTCCTACCGTGGATTAGTTATCCTTTAGGTGCCTTGGTCGTTGACCAGTGCGGAATGGGACGGTAATATAACGGCCAACGCTGCGGCCCTTGCCTTAAACCGCATTATCGTGAGCGTATCTTGCATTCGAGCTTACAATCTCGCTGCCTTAAAGCAGCTGGGGCTGTGCACAGCGGCACCTTGTGCGGGACACAGCTACCATTTTATGCCGTATTGCGCCCTCTCATGGCATCTTCGTTACCATTTGCAAGATCTCCCGTTCGTCATTACAGTTGTTGACGACAAGTTCTTTATTTCCGGAGTGCTCGAGCTTGTGTGCCTCCCCGCGAAAAGCAGAATATATATAAAGAACTTACTAGGGCCTTATGTTAGTCGTGTACCTTTGTACGCATATCAAGTACACGCTCCTCTTTTCTGCGTAACAAAGCACATCGGTCTGTTAATGGAATTACGAAATGCATTTAATGGCTTCTTTTATTTTCCTTATTTGATTGAGCCATGCACGACGTGCCACTGGGTGTGTGTCCGACACCTTGGCCAATCCTCCAGAACAGGTATGTCCCACTGCAAGAGGAAAGGCACAGAAACCCTAAGTGTTGCCTGACACGCGTCGTAGTTTTTAGGCATCCACCTGTCATCACTGCCCTGCCCCAAACATGCTTCATGCAACCCGCCGTAGTTGGTTAGTGGCTATGTTGTTGCGCTGTTAAGCACGAGGTCGCGGGATCAAATGTCGGCCAAGGTGGCCGAATTTCGATGAAGGTGAAATACAAGAACACCCTTGTACTTAGATTTATGCGCACGTTAAAGGTTCCCAGGTGGTCAAAATTATTCCGGAGTCCTCCAGTAAGGTGCGCCTAATAAGTAACTTCATCGTTCAGGCGCGTAAAACCTTATAAATAGGATTGGAAACTCCATACATCGTTTTCGTCCTTATAACATGACTACGTATATGTCTCACACTGTGAAATCGACTTTTCATTTCCGCATAGGTTGCGAACGACCCACCGCATAAAAAAAAAATCATCAGAGTTCACATTCTATAGGAAGAAAGAAAGGAAAATTGCACGAATTGGCGTTTGTTGTAAACCCTTTCATTAACCATTTACTAAAGTTTTTATTCATATGGTGTCCAACACTTACCGAAGTCCCATGTTTCTTTTTTTCTCATACTTATTTTCTCAGTCAGAAAAACGACAACATAATAAAAAACCTGTTTTCATTTCTGCATCAGTTCATCCCGTTAATTTAATAATCAAGAAAAGGCTGCACCATACATGAGTATATCATGCATGAAGCAACAATCTCTTATATTGTGAGGTCGACGTCTCCGAATATCGATTGCTTTCAGTCTTAAGATGCGTTCCACCCGTCGTTTTGTAAACGTCTCAATGAGATCGCGTGTTCCATATACTTATAGTGTAGCCGGAAGTGGTACTATTCAGAAGGTCGCCCTTATATTTTGTCTAAAAAAGGAGAAATATTGTGTTTGTCTTCGTGAGGTTGCGTGTCTTCGTAAAAGGCACACTTTCCATTCGTTTCCTCCGTAGAAAACAGCAGTTCATCAAATTTCGTAAGCACGCTATCGTAATTTTGCAAAATTTAGAGAAAAAAAGAAAGAAGAAGCGTTTGAGCGCGGTTTTTTTCCGGAAGGTATTTCGACGACCAAATAATCAAGTTGAAAGGCTTGTTGATCTTGCGCTTTCATCAGCCGCAGGATATGCTTTATTCGTTTATGGCGGCCCACAAAGTTCGCATTCCTGCGGTGATTACCAGAGAGTTGCAAAATGAGATAAGCAGACGTTACCTCTACGCTCACAGGGTTGTTTTTATTTGTGTACGAAGCTTAGAATAAAAAACACGAAATCACATGGTTTCTGCTTCTGCTTTGTAGTCACTTGGGAAAATTTTATAGGCACTTAGCTATTCTGCATTCCTACACCTCCCCATATGGCTCACAACGTACCATAAAACTGGCCTCATTACGCAGTCATACACGCAGAAGTGACCAGAAAAAATGTCAATGCTTTCACTGCTGGATTTGATGCCGGGTCCGTGACATCACATTCTTCGTGCCACCTTTCATCTTTCACCTTTTAATTTTTTGCAGGATACTTCAGACCTCGTTTGGTCCAATCAGGAAAGGGAAAAAGAAACATACATTATTCGGAACATCAATAAACAGTAGCGCAAGTCAATATGATACAGGGATGATCACTAACAGCAGACAGAGTATGGAGAACATGAATAGAAGGGGATAACTATACAATGTTCGCAACGGCATTTGTGCAGTTTCCTTTTCATGCGATTCTTCAGGTAATGAATTCCATACCGTGATTGGTCGCGGGAAATATGAATACTTATATTAATATGTTCGTGAAAAGTAGGTAGCTAAGGTGAATTTATGTTTGTGGCGGATTTTTTGTGTAACTGAGAACGTGTCGTTAGGGTCTAGAGAGATTCCAAATTTCGTACGAAGCAGTGAATGAAGAAAGTTTAATCAAAAATTTTTTTTGTGACTCTAGTCTTTTTCCTCGTGGTGTCGTAGATCTTGTCGTTCACCTCCCTAACGCTATCATAAGCGGCGCATAAGGTATCGATGGAAACGCCCCTTTAAGTTACATATAAATAATAGGAGTTCACAAATTACCCTGCGCATTCGATATCAATAATGTTAAGTGAGCACCTAAGCACCTGAATTTCAGATATGATTGCAATTTTATGAGGATAATAAAACAGTAAAATGGTTTGGTTCCTGGTTCCTCTCGAGATCAAAATTTTGCAGCGTCACCTCGGCCTGGTCTCTTTATTGCTAACGAGGAAAAGAGCTCATTGCTCAGGGACAAAAAGCAGCCAAAAATGAGGGCTCATTTTTTGTATCTAGTTGCACGTGTCTCGTATTCACGGTGCTGTCTAAGCATTGTAATACACATTTGTTTTAGAGAACTGCCCTTGCTTGCAGCGTCTTCGTCACAATATAGTGCGTCGTTATCGCATTCCTGGGTAAGCATATGCGACTGGTTAGAAACAGTATATATAATCTAACGACAAACACCATTAACGAGTGTTGAACATGACGCCGTGCCTTGATGGTGCGTCCACTTCTATTTATATTTTGCAGCGAGGCTATTAGCGTCTATTTAGTGATGATATTTCATGTCCGTAGGCAAAAAAAAACTGAACAGAAAAAAAGGTGCATATCTCTTTTGAAATCAGGCATGCAACACGCAGCTCAGTACTCATTTCAATAAAGAAAAGCACAAAAGAAGCGCCAAAACCGCATGACGTATGATAAGGCGCCTGTGAACAATGCGAGGCACATTCCTTCTACCCGCATATGTTTACGGTAGCAAAAGACTACAGTAGCATAAGCTGCACGGGTGGTGAAGGGGCAACTGCAGCGTACGAATCAGTGATTGACGTTACCAAACTTCATATATAAAAGGGAGACTTGCCTAGCAACTCACTCAGTTCATCGCAAGAGATCTGTGAGTAGACCACCCAAATTTAACACTCTGAAAGAGCAGCGTGAATACGAGAACCGTCGAAGAGCGCAAAATCGTAACTCTCAACAACGGTGCCGTGCTCAGACAAGGCTGAACAATAACACGTTTCATATCCCCAGCGATGGCATTCGAATAGTTTTCTAGCAATTTCGCTGGCCATCCACTTTCGCAGAGTCGGAATGGCGAGTCATTTTTCTTTTTGCAGCGAAACGGCTCTGAGGCTACCTACGCCTATGCGCGCGAGCCGCGCATGCTCCGTCGGTAGCGGTAGAGGATCCTGACGACGAAGTCAACGAATGCTGCTGAAAGACGCCCCGAGCGTCTGTACAATTGCTGTCACAACAAATTTTATTTGAATAACACGCCCCTATTTGGCTTCGCGTAACACTGTGGTGATACTGCTCAACCAGGCTAGATAACGCTATCCGCTTATCTAAAATGCCGCAAACGCCCCTATGTTTTCTTCCGCCGTTCATCAGAAATAATGCGCTTCGTTCCATAACGCAAAACGCTTTCGCACAAGGCAGTTAGATTTAAAGCCGCACAGAAAACTCCCATAAAACAAAAGAAGTTGTTTGCCAACATTCTGGCGCCAAGACCTCCTTGCAATACATTTCTAAGAATACGATGAGTTTCTGGACGCTTACAGGAATTCAAATTGAGACACGCGTTATTTAGAATATTTGACATCAGGGAGCGAATTCAAGATATGTCAGAGCCAAACATTTACCGTACGTGCTATATGAACGGCAAGTTAACGTGTCCCTCTTCAATCTGAGGAAGAAATGTGCCATAACGACTATGTTCTCCTGTGATATTTTCCTCCTTGCCAGAGAAACTTATTTCTTGAGGGTCCCGGAGTGCATAAAATATCGCTGGCAAGAAGTCACGACAAAGGTTTTTGCAGGCGCTAGTGTTGAAATCTTAAAAGGCATCAAAATCAAAAGAAACAAAAACCAATAAGATATGCAGCTTTACTCATCGACACATGTGCGTGTTGGGATAGAGTATCCAGGTTCAGTTGGATTCGATATTGGCTATTCTTTTTTAGACTTGTTAAAACTGCAAAATATTCAAAAGTCTTACTTTTCCTGGCCCCACTAGTCATCGCAACAGCGACCTCTTATTCAAGGTAGACTCACACATATACATACACAGCTCTCTGAGAGACTTTATTGTTGGCTTTATAGGTGAACAGACCACATGACCGGTCGAAAGTTATTCACTGCAAGCAGTATGCTTCATGATATTATCCGGCTGTTACGCATAAGATCTAGCACTGGAAACGTAACATCGATTCTCAGACACTCAGTGCTGTCGTCAATCCTGGATCGCGGATTCCTAAAGCAGCCAAAGTTGTGCTGGCCCGTGCGGACTAAATTCTCTGCACGTTCCGAGCAGACATCAGAATGAGGTAAGCGCTGCACCATTTGCTTGCATGGGGCGCTTTCGTCGCAACACTTTCCATCCCGCTCTGTAGGAGCACTTTCGCAAGGCCCTGCATCGTTTTCAGTGTTCTTTTTTTTGCGTGTTCGTGTGTTTGTGTGTTTGTGTGTGTGTTTGATATTTCTGTGGACATGGTTTGCTGCCACGGATGCTTATCCTTTCTTTAGGCCTGACGACTCTGAGTGCATCAGTAGAGTGCGCGGGGACGGGAGCACCATGAAGAAAGGCGTACTTCAAACTTGCACGTGAAGCAAACTTCGCACTTGAGCGAATTGCAGAGCGGTCGCAGAGAGACGCGAGGCGCTAGTCATCGTATTGTTGTTTGTGCTGTTGCGCCAAGCTGATGCAATATTTATGTGGTGGTGGCGGCCTGCGCCGAGTGTAAATCAACCAAGAAAACTCAGTTGACTCCGCCTTTTATTGGCTGCTGTAGAAAATGACCTGACTTTTACGTGGGCGCTGTAACTCATTCATTCTATATACCTTGCTTTTCTTACGTTACAACGCGATGGTGTTAGAACTTTGTTTCGTAAATGCAGAATCTCGAAGAATGACAGCTGAATATTTTATGCAAAATGAGTGCACATATTGTGTCTGCGCGCACTTTTCATATGGACATCCTTAACTTGCTGCCCGCAGGCTTTCGCGGTGTATGATCGTACACGCCAGCATAGCTGCGAGCATGCGGCTTGCAGTAAAGCAATCCGTCCTCAACATTCGTTCTTGATTCCCACGAGAAGATCAGAAAGAAATGGGAAATTTGTCATCGGTAGAGCGCCTCTCTCGTTCCCTTAAACATTGAGTTTACTATCACTCTTATATATGAAAAATATCAACCAAGTGTTTGCCCTGAAGAATACAAGATCAATGTGCGGAATTTTTCAAATCATTCCGCAATTATATGCTAATAGTACGTCGCTATTCTGCCTCATTTTAATGTTTATTATTCATGTAATGCTTAGTTTATTTGTAGCGCATTTCACGCACAATGGCGATTGCCCTCATCGGGTCACCTTGGTGATCCTGCAATATAGGATACGCTCGTTTTATTCTTCAGAAGTCTCGACAGCCAGACATCTGTGTTGGGCGACTCCCTTCAGCGAGGGCCCCCAAGCACTGCTCTACATAGGCGGAAAAGTTTTATTTTTCCTAGGGGGGGCGGGGGGGGGAGGAAGGCTGGAGCCCGATCTGGTTAACAAACCCCACATGTATGTATATATATATATATATATATATATTAGTCATATCATGAGAAGCCAAC
The DNA here is from genome assembly GCF_038994185.2 of Dermacentor albipictus. NCBI lineage: Eukaryota > Metazoa > Arthropoda > Arachnida > Ixodida > Ixodidae > Dermacentor > Dermacentor albipictus. The sequence goes on from NC_091821.1 coordinate 496,181,277, forward strand.
AAGCAGTGACACCAAGAACAACATCGGGGAAATTACTTGTGCTTATTAAATCAAATAAAGGAACGATAACTATAATGGAAATTAAAGTGGATGAAAAAGCAACTTGCCGCAGGTGGGAACCGAACCCCCAACCTTCGCATTTTGCGTGCGATGCTCTACCAATTGAGCTACCGCGGCGCCGTTTCCCCATCCACTTTCTTGGTTATTTATGTGTACTAGTAGAACCCTGGGAGTGTTAACCAGCGCCACCACTCACAGACCTTGGCGGCGGACGTGGAACGTCATTTTTGCCGCAGGCGTCATGAGAACGAAATCTTTTTCGGTGAAGGCAACTTGTCAATAAACCCAAACATAAGCTACCTGAAGGCATCAATGTTGCCGGATTCGAGACCCTCGTTATGTAATAAACGACAAGAAAGGGGGTTAACTGAGGGGCCCGATTTTTATTAGTCATATCATGAGAAGCCAACGCACACTGACACCAAGGACAACATAGGGGAAATTACTTGTTCTTAATAAATGAGATAAAGGAACTATAAATTAATGGAATGTAAAGTGGATGAAAAAACAACTTGCCGCAGGTGGAAACCGAACCCACAACCTTCGCATTTCGCGAAGGTTTTGGGTTGTTTAACACTCCCAGTGCTCTACTAGTACACATAATAGTAAAATTTTATTAAGCAGTTTCAATTAAACATCTAACTCGAGAAGTACTGTCGTAATTATTAAAATGTCAGTGAAGCATTTGTAGGCACACGTAAATAACATCTAATTGCGGTGTTTTCAGCGACGTACTAATTGCGTACAACTTTTTCCGGGAAACAAACATCAGGAAGTATGAAACATACCACGTGACTGCGCTCGCACCCGCAGAGTAACGCAGAGTCCTCAAATCAGCTGATGGAAAGCAACTGCTTTGCCTACCTCAAACCCAAAGAAAAACAGAGGGCATCACCTTGGTAATGATACGGAAAAAGCACCGACAGCAGGTTTCGTGGCTTTGCAGCTATTCCTTCCTCTCATTTCTACGCCACACTTATTATCCGTCTCTCAAGGCCGACTGCTCACATATACTAACAAAACAAAACCCCCTTGATAACGCGACCGAAGCGCCGCTCTGACCACGCACGAAACGTGAAAAGCAATGGAATTAGGCATAGAATGTTTCCAAATACCCGAAACTTGCTTCAGACCATAGCCAAATTAAAATGACGGTTTTATTTCTGATTAGAGTGTATACGTACTGTAAAAACAAGCTGGTGGCAAAAAATTAAAGCGACATAAACAGACCGAGAAGCGACTCACATGTAGAGAAAAAGCAAAACCGATGCGTTCAAGAAAGTAAATCTACCACTTCTAAATGAGCCGAAATGCCAACCAGGACGTCAGCACAAAAAGAAAAAAAAAATACAGGCACAATCTTTTCTTGGAATTATTTGAATAATTCGTAAGCGTTTTGTAGTACTGACGTTGCATTTCGTGGTAGTATGCTGGTGTGCTTCGTATAATTAGGAGAACAACCGCAATAGAACCGTGAAAAAGAGAAGCGTGGTTGCAACATCGAACTGTTAAGTGAGCCATGTACCAGACGACATAGAAAAGGCGAGTACGATCAATGTAGTACACTGGTGTTATAGATAGCTGGCACCGGATGCGGACGGGGGTTGTACTGACTAGGGAGATGGCGCGAACGAAGGAAATAAATGCCACATTTTTTTACGTAGCACTGATGCATTACGAACCGTGATGAACTGTGCTCCGGGAACAGCTACGTCTGGCGCTGCGGCACGGCCCGTATTTTGGAAGCGTTGTACGAAAGCAGCAGAGTGCAGCACTTGCTGTGTCGTCGATGCAGCGTTGGGTTTGAAACGAGACGCAGCACGCGGTTAATTTGGTCGCTGCTGCGGGCGCTATTTTGAAAGTGATCCTCTTAAGGGACGGAGGGTTTTTTTGTTGGGTAAGGGTAGAAATGCTTGCGCATTTAAACCTATCTGATTTCACTGTGCCGTTATTACCTATGAAGTCGTAAGCGCCGTTGAACACCAGCTGCTGCCTAGACGACGTATTCGAATAGCACCAACCCTTGTGCAATCCCTGTGCGTAAATAGCCCTTGTGCAGCTACGCAATACTGACTCTGCAGTATCACATCTGTAGCTTTCTTCATGACTAACGCTGGAATTCCATGGCAGACATCAGTTATCGTTGTTATGAGCTCATCTGACGTCCGTCTCGATCATGTAAGCACAATCCTTCACATAACCCCAAAGAAAGAAATTGCGCGGAGAGAGGCCAGGTGACCATGCAGGCCAATTTACGGACCCATGCTTTCCAATCTATTACGCATGAAACGTCGCATCCAGGGGTGCGATCGCGCAAACAGCTCGCTTTTCCGTTCGTTCGGTCTGGCTGCGACGTCACAAAGTAGGCCGTCCGCAAGATTTGTGAGAACGGGAGGGAGAGCACAGCCAATAAACGAGCGAGCCCAGCCCCGGAAGTTTGCGTCACCAGTTTGAGCTTCGATCGGGGACGATACATTAAGTGCAGAATGTTTGCGATGCTTTAATAATTAAACACGTAATATAAGAAAAAGATTCTTACTGTTGCAACATATAATCTGCCTCGGAAATCTCATGCGAGAGCAGAAAACTAATTTAAGCGGCATATATTTTGGTTTAGTCCGCTAGGTGGTATCGCACACGTCAAAACAAATTGGCGGGAGCGCGCAGTTCAATTGCAAAATCGCTGTTCGTCAGTTGCCAAAATGTCGTCGCACAAGAATGTCAAGCTTGGCTCTCACGTGTCGCCACACCAACGTGAACTGTTGGTGGCGTTTATGGAGGGCCATCCCTATCTTGTGCGGGCGTCGTGTGCACTCACACCGGAGTGCACGGTGGAGCGGAGGCGGCAGCTTTGGAGTGAGCTCGCCGCCCTGCTGAACACTGAGGGCCCGGCCGCCAAGACAGCCGAACAGTGGCAGGTCTTTTGGCGGAAAGAAGTATTTCTTTCCCGCCGAGATGCCGCCACAGCTTCCGCAAGTCAAAGGTGAGTGCGAGGAGCGGTTCTGTTGCTCGCGATATTTACAATGCTCTCCGTAATTGCAGCGGCACGGGTGGTGGCCGTCTGCCCGGCCTTCGTGGCCGTATCATCGCCCTAGTGGGCACCTCCACGGTGACCGGAGTGTGTGAGGCTTTTTACCAACCACTCGACGAGGTAAGCCATTGACTACGCACCAAAAAAACGGGAGGACGCGGCAGTAATTTACAGTAGTTGCGCCGCGTATACTGCATCGCGTAAGCAATGTTATACCCCAGTCACGCAGGCCGCTTCCTTCGCAATCGCGCCCAGTTTAGATGGAATTTCTCGACAGCCACTGGCTCCTTTCTTCATTCCGCGAAGGGAGGCAATAGAAATAGAGAAATTTTGCCCCGATCGGGATCGATTCAGATCAAAAGTGCCTGCGTGACACTGGTATAACAGAAATAGTTTTTCTTCCTTTATGTGCATGTGTTTGCTGCTGGCATGCACAAGATGGTTTACTACTGGGATTTCAAGAGATTTTTTTCTGCTGTCATAACTCTATGTTAGTGCATATTGGGAGGAGCAGATTACGCAAACTTGACAAAACTGCTTCTTCGCATCTTATACATAATGCAGCCCGCCATGGAGGTGACCGTGGAATCTGTGGGCACCACCGCAGGAACCAGTGGCCTTTCACGTGAAGGTAAGCTTTTGCTCTTCCCTGTTGCCTTCCTGTTTGTGGAATCTGTTTCGTATATAAGGAACGCAAACTATTTCTACTCTAACCGTTGAGTGAATGTACCCTCTATAACCAATATAGGAGCACTGCAGCAGCCAGGAGTGGGCCCTCCAGCCACTGCACAGCCTGCAGCTGGCCCTGGCGGAGTGAGAACCAGTAAGTGAAAAGGAAATATCCTGCAATGTCACAGCTTGAATGCACTGGACGTAATGTAGTTGTGTGTTTAGTTCATTAAAAAGTGGTACTTTTTCCAGGCTACCAACCCCGGGTGCAGCGCCGGTCGCGAGGCCCTCGTCGGGCGTCCCACCGGGACGCCTTGGTCGAACGGCTCGCGGCTGACTACGCCAGGACCGTCGCACAGAACGACGAGACAAACGAAGTGCGTGTGCCCTTGCCTGCTTTATATGGTGGAGCGTAATAGAATGACAGTAGACAGGTGTAACATTTTTTTAGCAATTTGATGAGCTGCACAGGTCACTAACTCACATACATGGCTAACACGTGTTTCAATAGCTGAACTGAAAAAAAAAAGACTAAGGGAGACGGACGAGAACATCATCATACATTACGTACATGGTCATAAACACGGTCACTTGCAATCATTAACACAATGTAACAGCTTCAAACACAGTAATCACTGCCATTAGCATTTCTGCAACAGGCAATAACTGGGTGGACTAGACAACAGGGACACTTGCAATCAATCGCACAGTAACAGCTTCACACATTCCTATTTCCACTAAAGCTCTTTCTTTTGAGCAGTTTCATAGACATGGCAAGTTGCCTGTAATTAAATCACTTGTTTTAGAACACTGCCTCATATGACTTACTCGTTTCAAACCTTGGCCGCCCACCTTCAAGTATTACCTAATGAATTTTTCCGCATATGCTGTAATTGCACCACACACATCGGATTGCGCACGCTGATTGTGATAGTTCTCCCCCATCACACAAAAATATTCATGTCTGAAACATTTTTCCCAAGGCAGCGGCGTAAATTGAGTGGCATATGTAAAACACCTAAAATGCTCTGGGCCCTTCATCTTCGTAATTATTTGCAAAGGCGGCAGCTAACTCACAGTTCAAATTTAGCTTGCACATCGCCGTAAAGTTTCCTTTATTTTGACGCACTTAGAAACACTATAGCTTGCATAGTTCATTGAGGACGATGGGGAACACAAACCTCAATAAACTATTGAAACATAAAAAAGGAGAACACTGTTAATTAATGAGTTGCAATGGTTGTAATTAAGGCAGTAAGAGGAAAACTTTGCCACACAATACACTCAGGACTGTGGCTATTTCCACAAAGTTTGAAGTTGCTAACTTGTTCTGGAAGGCTGGGAAACATCACATATAATGGCAGTGCGACAGCTTGCAATGCTTGAATAACAATTTATATACAGGGTCCAATACATGCTTTTGCAACAAAATGCAACATAGGGCCTAGCATTCTTTGCTACAGTGATACATGTCAAGGTCGCTTGCTCATTTGCAATCCCAAACTTATTGCTATGCCATCTGTTAACTTTCCGGCGGCTCGACAGCATAAAAGTACATATGGTATTGATATTTCTTTGCACAACTACATGAAAACCAACAACAAAAAACAGATACAATGGTGCAGACAGACAACAACATAGAAAGTGTTTGTCCTTGTCCCCATAACTAATGAACATATGGTAATCTGAATGAGCATACATGCAGTTGAGCGCCTTTATACCTAAAGTGCTTGGGACCACCGAAATCATCCGTTTTACAGCTCACTTTGTAAACATTGTGCACAGCACGCCTCACTAGGAACCGACCGAACATAATTACTCTTTCGTTATGCAGGTCACTTTGCTGTAGAGGTGCTTGACCGATTGTGCGGGAATGGATGCTGATGTAATTATTTATTTCTAGCTCCTGCGTGGTATCCGCCAGGGCGTAGACCGGCTGGCTGCAGCTACTGAGCGGGTCGTGGCTGCTGTGGAGCGGCAGGCCGACCAAGTAGCGGAGGCACTGCGGCCAGTGGGGCAGCTTTCACAGCTCTTGGGCCAGCTGATGCAGGAGGCAGTGGCTGCAAGGAGGGAATAGACGATTTGAAGTTTTATTATTTATTACTTGTATTTTTTGTATTATTCATTATTATTCGTTCATTATTATTCGTTCATTATAACTTTGATCTTGTTTTGTACATTTGAAGTTTTATTATTTATTACTTGTACTTTTTGTATTATTCATTATTATTCGTTCATTATTATTCGTTCATTGTAACTTTGATCTTGTTTTGCACATTTGAAGTTTTATTATTTATTACTTGTATTTTTTGTATTATTCATTATTATTCGTTCATTGTAACTTTGATCTTGTTTTGTACATTTGAAGTTTTATTATTTATTACTTGTATTTTTTTGTATTATTCAATATTATTCGTTCATTATTATTCGTTCATTATAACTTTGATCTTGTTTTGTACATTTAAATATTTTTTTAGTGATCTCTAAACTTTGAGATGTTACTCGAAGGTAGCAGAAATTAAATAGTTACCTTATTTCCGTTATGTGCACAAGAAATTGCATACTATTTTTGTAACTTTATTGTTAGTATGTTTTAGTATTTTTTAGCAAGTGTCATTAATATGTTTAGGGTGTTTCAGTCATATGAGTTAGGTGGCAGTCATGCTAGCGTTGCTCTTTCTGTACTCTGTGTTGTTGCACTGAGGTCCACATTTTTTTTCTTGCAAGGTTCCATATCCAGTGTCTACCTGAAATCACTAGATGACTGCTTTAGAATTGTGTTACACATTACATATAGTGAAGCTAACTCTTGATTTGGCGCCTGACGGGGATTCTCCAGCTAACAGCTGATGCCTTGTACGCGGAGAAAAACAGTATTAGTCATATTGTTTTCAACTAGGTCATGTTATTCCTGCCATTTATATCGAAGTACAGAATGCGTCAGGCTTGCATGATGCTTTTTATTTGTATGCTTACCACTTTTATAATGAGAGGGTAATAAGTGTTACATGAAGCACTTCTGGCTAGCCACATAGTCTCCTCCTGTGATATTTTTTTGCTACTACTTCCATGTAACTTTATATATGCTAAGCTACAGCTATGGAGTGCATTACTGTACCTGATACTGAAGAGTAGTTCAAGGTGCTGTGATATGTGACATACACACGTCCTGCAGGCTGCCTGCTACAGCAGCACGTTAGTCCAGCTCATTCTAACATATTTCGTCACTGTTACTACTTCAGATATGTTGTATTATATGGGGTGTATCTGAATGCAGAACATGTAGCGGCTGACATTTATCTGTATTTTTTTGTGACACGAGGATGTTTACAAAGTTGAAACCATGGAGTACATTAAAGTAATACCATTTCCTTGAGCTACACCATGTCTTGGCTTTACTCCATGCTGGCTGAATATACTACATGAACAATGAGCCCGTTGCAGTGTGAAATGAAATGTTCTTGTGACGTTTCAATCTAGCTACCCAGCTGGCTACAGGGGTGGACAAAAATGTCGAAATGGCACGACATGTCTTCGTGCAAAACCTACCTCTGTCTGTTTTGTTTTCAAAATTCCCTGTTATAACAGAGTGTCATTTTGTATTTTGTGTTTCTAGTTATTTAAGAATAAAATTACAAAAGAAAAAAAGAACCCGGAAAAGAGATGCAGCAGCACACCCGCTCAGGTGCTTGTGCTGTTTTTTTGTATTCTCCTTAAATTTGCGTTCCCATCAGGAACTACGTTGCCCAGCAACACCTTTTTAACGTCTCTCTTCCACTGTTTCTAAACCTTTTGTTACTGTGACACACCCTGTGAAAATCCGCAATGGAGATTTCAGTATTAATCAAAACAAATATTTTTGAAAATGCCTTGCATCCTTTTTATCAAGGGCGACCATTTCAATTTTTCAATGGCATTATGAGGTTTGCCTTTTCACGCCGATGTTGGAGAACTCACCTGGCTTTACGGTTGAGCCGCACGACGAGGCTGCTGTTGCTGCCTCAGCCGACGATGCAGCATACGCAGGTGAGTGGTACGCCAGCTAGGGGCCGCAGAGAACAGGTTGACAACCTGGCTCCTCATCTGCTTCGCCCTCATCAGCAGCTCTCTGGGCGTTTCTTGCCGGCAGGTGTGGTGCCCTTGAGACACAGGCAAGCCCTGTTGCAGCGGTGGCTGGTTGTCATCAGCCTCCTCATCACTGTCCTGCAGCTCCGGCTCCCCTGCCTTCAAAGCAATGTTGTGGAGAGCGGCGCAGGCTGCCACGATTGTTGCTGCATCCTTGGGCTCATAAAGGAGTGTCCGGTACCTTTGAAGGCACCGGAACCTTGCCTTCAAGACACCAATAGCCCTCTCCACAACGTTCCTCATGGAGGCATGGGCCTGGTTGTAGCGCCCCTCCGGAGTGTCAATGCCTGGATGGCCTGGCACAGGAGTCAGCAGCCATGGCTCAAGAGGGTAGCCCGTGTCTCCTGCATGTTGGAAACATAACTGTGTAATATACTTCACTGATTGCAACATGTCTGCAGCACTCACCAAGCACCCATTCTCCACGTCGCAGGTTACGTGTGAGGCGGCCTAACAGTGGTGAGTGCCTCCACACGTAGGAGTCATGGCACGATCCGGGGAAACGGGGATCGATGTCCACGATGCGCATGTGGGCATCACACACCTGGAGGGCAGAACAAACGGGCGGAAAATGGTTCAGAATAAGCAATTTGAGCTGGAATATTCTCATATTTCACGTCATGCTGACAGATAAATAGTCTGAATGAAATGTTTTTGCACCAACATGATTTCATAATTCTTTCCCAGACACAGCTGCATTCTTTCCCACATTAGTAAAAAGCAATCTCCGAAATAGTCTTCTTTAATTATTGCAAGAAATGTGCAAAAAGCTACATTCACGAGACATTTGTGAATTAACGCTCATCATAGCAGCCTTGGTTGTTCAATGCGTACTCTTATACCCGTACCGCAAGGGCACTATCGATCAATTTGATTCGGTTCGAAATTATCAACCGCGATTACCTGCCTCCCGCAGCTTAAGCAAATGAGTCAATCTGGACCGAGAAATTAAATTCCGAACGGGTTCGATCACGATCGATATTGCTTTACGTGGTACCCGTATTGTACACACTACGACGGCATTACATAAACCCGATAACCTAATAAAAGATGACAGCGTGCAAAAAAAATGTCAGATCGTGAGTACTTACGATCATGGTATTCAAGGCGTAGAAGCCTTTTCTTGACATGAAGCCCGCGGTCTCGCCCGGGCTGAGTCCTTCGGGCTGTTTGATCGCTATGAGCGTCCCGTCGACGCAGGCCACTACACCGGGAATGCGGCCCCGATCCGCAAAGGCCGCCTTTGCAGTAGCCTTGCCGGCCGTTGACAACGGGAAGCTTACCCAGCCCTGTTGCCGGCCCACCACGGTTATTGCTTCCGCAACTGCGTGAATGCTTTCGCTCACGGAAGCTTGCCCCATCGATACGAATTCTTCGCTGCCGATGGATCTTTGGTAGCTCCCCGTCGCGAAGAAACGGAGAGCACAAAGCACCCTCTCTTGCGTCGTGATGCCACCGGTCCGAAGGCCACCGATGGCGTCTTCCAGTTGCTCGCAGAGCCAGCGCACAGTGCGCTTCGAGAGCCTGAAGTGGTCGCGGAACTCTTCCTCGGTAAGCTCGTCAAATGCGTCCCGAAAGATGCGTTGCCGAGGCTGCCCGAGCGACTCCAAAAGCGCGATAATAGGAGCGGCCATCGCGACTCGTGAGCACCAAACAAACCGCCGAACAATGAACGCGATTCTCTGAGCACAACGTGAAACGGCGAGCATTCTCGACAAATGCACTCGGATCAATCAAAATTAAAACAGCACTATTTATATTTATCACAGCGCAGGCGCAGCATTTAATTTCACTGTGATCACAGTTGTTTTCAATAATTAACATCGCTAACGTTCGGCGATGGCGGATCGCGTTTTAATCTCGAAAAACTCGACCCCCCCAGGGCCAGCCATGTTCGGCGAGCGACGACATTATGAGCAGACGACAGGCGCATCGTCTGCTACTAGCGCTGCTATGGCAACGGCCATTCATTCTTCGAAGCGAATGCCCTTGTCGACCGTTCCACGAAAGCGGCCGTTTCCCCTCGCTTTTGGAATGATTGACAGGAGTGTGACGTAAACGCATTTTGTGGTCCCGCCCCGGCGCAATGGCCGCCGTGACGAAACGCGCGGGCGCCAACGAATCACGAGAGGGCAAGCGAGAGAACGGAAAAGCGAGCTGTTTGCGCGATCGCACCCCAGACTGTTTCGTGCTCGGATGGTGCTGCTACCACAGAAGTGTAAGGCGTGTTAGCGGGACTTCGCTGAGAAAATCATCCACCATTCCTTCAAGGATTTCATCCAGATGGGACCTATTATAGCAGCCGCCTAAATTGCGAACCACACAGTGAACGAACACTGGCACTGGTGCCGAGTGCGCTTTACCAAATCTGGATTCGATCGAGTCCCTCCAATAGTGCGCTTTATGAAAATTTACCTGACAGTTTCTGCAGAATTTTGTTTTATCTGCACACATGATGTCGCTTACAAAGTCCGTTGGCTGATCGCCTTTTGTGATGATATAGTTCGAGAAATGTATACGAATCTGCAGGTCCCTGTCTTCCATGCATTGGTGTAGGTTAAGAAGGTGCGGGGAAAAGGCGAAGTGATTTAGAACCCTCCAAACTGATGACTTGGAAATTGTTACCAGGGCGGAGACGTCCCGCACGCTAGCCTGAGGGTTTGAGGCCATGAATGCTAAACGTCCGGGCGCAGGCTAGGACTCATATGCTCCACCGCTGTTTCTCTAAGCTGCCCGTTTGTCTCAGGTTTTCATAATTTGTAATGATAGTAGATGCGTTTGGTCTACTGCCACACTTCAATGACTGATATATATTTGTGGCCAACCTCGTGTTGCCACTTGCTGCTCCCAAGTCAAGGATTATGTTTTCGTTCTGCTCATGAGCACGGGGACGGCCACGGGGACGAAACACGGGGACGGGGACGGCCACGGGGACGAAACAAAACGCACCTTTATACTTTTGCATTCACGTTGGCAATTCGCTTTTGTGGCGATAGGTCTTGAAGCCAAAAAAAAAAAAACAAAAAAAATATCCGTGCACTAAGACAACAGCTATCACAGCGTCCTTCCAACTAACACCAAACGCGACGTGTTACTTCAGCCGGGTGCAGCAATAAGGAACTAGCTCGATCAAGATGTTTTTTTTAATATTTCATTTATTTAATTCTGGCTTACTCAGAGGAGTTGCTCGGAAGGGTACCTATTCGGGGCGTTGCTTTATTATGCGGGTGCGAGCCCAGTCACATGATATTTTTCCTATTTCGGTGGGTTTAATTGTCAGTCGCAAAAATTAGCACACAATCAGTACGTCACTGAAGATACCGCAATTCGATGTCCATCGGATTTGCTTACACATGCCTCATTGACAGTTTGATAATTACGATATTACGTCGTCAGTTAGATAATTAATTACAATTACCTATTTAAATCTAAGCAAGGAAAATATTACTGGCAGCTACTCTATTGTGCCGGAACAAAATATGTAGAAGGTTTTCATCCAGTAATGAAATTGCTCTTTTTTTAATCTGGTGCATGATAGTTCTTTGGGACACCTTATATATATTTAGGACCTCAGCGCGCAAGTGACGATATTTTCATTCCTAATGAATGTTGTAAATTATTGGAAGAGTTTTTCTTTTTTTCCTGGGTGGTTAGCATTGCATACTGGAAAGAAAAAAATTACGGGATTTTACGTGCCAAAACCACTGTATTATTATGATGCAGGCCGTAGTGGGGCGGAAAGTTAGATCACCTGGGGTTCTTTACCGTGTACCTAAATCTAAGTACACGGGTGTTTTCGCCTTTCGCCCCCATCGAAATGCGGCTGCCATGGCCGGGGTTTGATACCGTGACCTCATGCTTAGCAGCTCAACACAATAGCCACTAAGCAACTGCGGCAGGTTTGCTTACAGGAAAGAGAAGCCATACTTTGAAGTGCAGACACATATCTTTGACGTACATTTCACGCGGCGATCATGAACGACTCAGCAGAAGGGGTCCCTGAAGCCTGCAGGATTTTTCACGGTTAAAAAGGCACGCAAAGCAATTTGAAGCGAGGTGAATATACAAGAACATATTCATTCTGTAAACATAGGTTATGAATATGTTTAGAAGTAATTCTTAATTGGCTAGCTCCTTCTCTTTTAAAAAATGTAATAAGGTTTGTCTTGTGTTACATTTAACATATTTTGTATGTGCATGGTGTTTACAGTGGAAATGTAAAACTATGGTTAAATGAGAAGATACGGATGAGCAAGCCACCGCTGCTGCCTTTAATTCGCTTGTCCTCCTACTGTAAGAATTTGTAGAAATAAAGCGAAACTATCAATCCAATGTCGTTGACGTCCGCGCCAGCAACGATGCAGCAACTGTCAGCAACAATAAAATTTTAGGTGAGAAGCCTGCGGCAAATTAAAAGAAACCTCATATGATGTGGGTGGCAAAACTCTGGCAATGCTATTTTAGTTGTGTTTGTGTGGAGGAGGGGGCGGGGTAGGTTTCGGCGTCGCCGGGGAAGGGGGGAGGCTCTGCTCCCTCCAGAAATCTCAGGAGGGGGCGAGCCCCGGAGACCCTCGTAGTCGGTGCTTTTGCTGCTCTATGTCCTGCGCCCCCTGACGAACACAATACGAACCTCGCATTTGGGCGAGACGGGCATCACGAGCTTGAACCGTTTTCCTGGCATGGCTGGCACGCGCTTAACGATCGTCGGCGCTCTCATTGGCTCTTAGGACGCACGCAGCCTCGGTGGGCTTGCGTTTCCTCTCTTGAGCGTCGACAACCATTTAGATACAGCGGGATTTTGCCGTTACAAAGAACCTGAGTCTAGCGTTTTCAGCGTGCTAGGAATTGGCTGGCGAAGTCGGAGACGTCGCGTTGGTGACGCCCGAAAAACACGAAGATTCGCCACCTGCACAGTTTTGCGCGGTGCAAGTAGCTCGGCGCAGCGCGGCTATGGGTTGTTGCCGCGGCGCTTGCGCACAAATCCGCGGCAAACACGAGCGTTCTGGTTTCACGGAGGCACACGCTCAGCACGTTCTGATCAGTGAATACGAACTGTGGGCCAGCATGCTATAAGCCAGCATGCTTGACTGTAGGCCACCCAAACTAACGCGCGATTTTGGTGTGAAATTTTGGCGTAAAACATTTTGGTGTGAAATTTTGGTACGAAATATTTTGCACGACTTTAGTGTGAACTAGGACACGGTGTTCTCCAGCGCTAAAGGGTGCCGAACGCGGCCGGTAACTCTAAGAGTTCAAAACGCTAGCATGTATGAACGCCCACTTTTCGATGGCTTACTGGAGGTGCGCATGGCGTGGCGCACGTCTGCGTTACGCTGGTTGAAGATATCGTGACCCGCCAGGGTTTCGTCCAGACCGGCCACTGAGCAGAGATTACTGAGCTGGACGCGTCACTTTTTAAAGCGATAGCTTTGCTGGTCGCGAACTTGCGATTTCGCCGTGATGGTGCTCCGAGGAGACACATGACGTCACAACGCACGCCTCATCGCAGATAGTTCTCTCTCGCTCTCTATTCACTACTGCGCATGCGTCACTAGTAACACCAAGCCACCAGTGATCCGCCGCTGCGAAACGCCGTGCCTTTAGGTATGACGTCACACCACGTTCCTTGTTGCGCTCGCCTCCACTCGCTTCGCCAGCTGCGTCGCGTGCCTGATAACTTGTCGGAGGATTTAACCCTTTACTGCACCTTGTTGCATTTACGCAACATTCTGATGAACGGCGTTAAAAACCGAAGCAAAGTCAGTTTCGAGCTTCCTGTACATGTTGTTGCATATCCGCAACATTGGTCTGTAAAACGCGGCACCTTGTGCTGCAATCTGTGCTAATTCTTTGCATCTTCTACCAAAACAAACGTGGCGGAGGCTGCGCGCGCCCAGGAGCAGTGATATAGGTAAGTTTTACAAATTGTAAATGTATTTCTCCATAAGACAAAGCGCAAAAAAAATTGTTATGCTATGCTCCACATCCTTCTGACTCTGTAGGTTCAAAAAATATTGTAATTTTGGAATAGTTTGTTCCTGGCGGCAGAACGTTGCTATGTTGCACAAATGCAACAACGTGTACATGGTTTATTTTCTTCGGAATAATGAAATGGCTTCGAAACGCTGGTATGGCCTAGAAATTCCTCCTGATAGATAAGGCAGTGACTACTCAAATAGCCACGACAGCCACGAGTGTAAGTCCGTTTCGATTCAATATGTGGACAAGATGTTCTGTGGTCAAATTTCCTTTTTTCTTTTCAAAAGTACGCTGTGCCTCCGCACGTTGCCGTGTCACGTCGTCACGGGCACAGCTTTACGTCTGTGCTTCGATGTTCTACATTTTGTCAATAACCCGAAAACACTGCATTGTTTCCTGGCTGGACGGGAATCTGCATGACGTACCGTACGAAGTGTGGGAACCACCTGTGCTGCACAAACATGTACAAGTGCTTCTTTTTGTTCCACACTAAATCATAGGTGCACCAATGATTGTCTTGTGCAAATAAGCATCTGAGTATGAATCGCACTAAATCTATCTTTTACTTTCAACTTCTTTTTTTGCACATTGTTGCAAATATGCAACATACCCTTTTTCTGCAAGTTGAAACCACAGACATTCGCTAAAGTAAGTTTCCATGGGAGTACAGGTACTATTATGCTTCCCTACAACGCCATGAATAATATTTTGAGGAAACAAAAAATTGTGCAGTAAAGGGTTAAAAATAGAGCTCGCATGCACCGCGACCACAGATGAGGTGGCAGTATGGACGGCGACAATTCTGATAATCAGGAGGAGGCCTGGAATCGACATCGGAACGAGATGAACAGGAAACGAATCGCCCAGGAAACAGACGAACAGCGCGCCGAACGACTGGCTAAACGCCGCAACATAGCTAAACAACCAGACTAACCTGGACTTGCAATCAAGAGTAAACAAGGCTAACCATGCTATGCCTTAGCTTTCGCTACGTATATCCTGGCATAGCCGAGCTAAGCCACTGCCAATTTCTTCCTCCGCGCGCATTCGTGGATGACAGAGTGCACGCGCACTCCAGCGCGCTTCTCCGACCAAGCTTCTGAGTTCTGGGGCACCTCGATGAGCACGCATTCTCTTCCTCCGAGAGTGATGGAGCGGGCATTCAGGCACCCAATCGTATTCGGGCATTCTTCGCCATCTGCTGGAGTGCGCGGCAGTAAGTTAGATGATACTGGGGTGCGGCAAAATAGACAGTTTCAACGACACAAGCTCACATCCCACCTTATGTACGGCTATTTACTTTCGTTTTTCTTTTACTATATCCCATGTTGCTCCCTACTTCTGGGCATTATAAGCATGACTAGAGAGAAAGAGAGACAGATGAAAACGGGAAGGTGGGTGGTTAACCAGAGAGCGAGATCTGCTTTGCTACCCGACTCTGGGGAGAGAAAGGAGCGGGAGATAAATTGACAGGAAAGCCCGGATAGAGAATGAAAGAGAACTCACAGATACAAAATCACAGTTGGTCACTGACACCGCTATTATCACCGCGCATCACCGTAGCGA
This sequence comes from Dermacentor albipictus, assembly GCF_038994185.2. Classification (NCBI taxonomy): domain Eukaryota; kingdom Metazoa; phylum Arthropoda; class Arachnida; order Ixodida; family Ixodidae; genus Dermacentor; species Dermacentor albipictus. The sequence goes on from NC_091821.1 coordinate 496,196,707, forward strand.
TTTTTAGCACCCTAAACATCTGTTCAGGCTGCAACCACTTGTCCAAATTTGTTGTCCTTAAATAATGCAACACGGCCCTCATCACCTTCCGCTGCGATGGCTTGCGATGTCGGCATCTTAAATTATTTCCTCTCTGAAAGGTCTTTGGTGAAAGTGACAGACATGGCTAGGTGTCATTTAGTACCATTGTCGTGTTCATAAGACATCTACAATTCTCCTAACCAAACGCTTCTTTCCAGAAGTGGTCACAAGATAGCCAGTTCGCAGGAAAGTTAAATCTGTCTCAAGTCGCCCAAGAAGACCGTGTGTACCCGTGTACTTAGATTTTGGCTCACGTTAAAGAACCCCAGGTGGTCAAAATTTCCGGAATCCTCCAATACTCATGATCAGAAAGTGTTTTCGGCACGTAAAACCCCATAATTTAACACCGTCTCTACAAAACAAATAATGCCCGCACACAATCCTCGCATACCCTTTGCAAGCTAGTATAGCTTGAATATACCGCTGAATTGTGCCACAAACCACGGACAATTTAGTGTCGACATATAGCACGTAAATTAAGAAAGAAAAAGAATGACAATTGAGATCCAACACGATGTCAGAAAATAAGTACCGCGAACCCTGTTTCGGTTATCGAGATAGCAGCGGTGGCAGGTGCCGTGAAAACGGTCTTGTCTCGTGTGGCTATAAGCTGTCTGTATCACCAGCAGGCAGGTGACGTATGATACTTGTCGAGAGAATAATGTTGATTGCAGGTGTACGCTCAGACATTTAATATGCATCCCTGAATACACGTACGGCACTTTTCAATTGTTATCATGGGGTGCCATAGACGACAGTCACTGCGAGACTATGTCTAGGGACAATAAAACGCAGGGTGGGCTCATACCAGGGTTGGTATTCTTTAGGTGTCCAGCTACTGGATATGGTAATTTCTTCTGCGGCTGGAGTTCTCATTGGCTGGGCTGAGGTTCACGTCAAAAGTAGAAAGGCGCCCCCAGCCAATGAACACTTCAGCAGCAGATGAATGGCACATGCCGATTAGGTGGACATTTACAGAATACTCCCCAGGTTGGGATGTGCCTGGCGAGGATTAGGGTTGGCGACTTCCCATCAAATTGCCGAAGTAGTATATGACATGAACCGTAAATGAAGATAAGGAGAACTCATTAGTCCCATTTTTACTAGAAATCGCAATGGAACAATAAAATAGCCAATAAATGCAGAGGGAAATTTCATTGTGTTATGAACTGTATGACAGTTTCAAAAATGGTTATAATAGTGCAAAGCTTACACAGCTTACAAAGCTTAATAGTGCAAAGCTTATAAGATAATATGAAGTTGGGAGCACAATAAGAGCGAACATTGCCGCTTGTAGAAGCCAGAACAGGAATCGTCCAGAGCACACAGGCTGTGTTGTTCCAGTACAGTACGTTGTGAAACCAATGTTTCATGCTTCACAAATCATCTTCAAACAGCAGGACTTTTGCAGGGTTCGCATGGCACACTATGGCTTATACATTGTCAATACAGCCCACTGATTCTCGCAGATATTATTGCATTGTTTTGCACGGCCTCTGCAACGTTGTCGAAAGAGCCACATGACGACAAGTCATAGCATCAGAAGCAAACGAACGAGGACATCAAAGACTGCATGGGGGAAATTACATTACGAATGCACGAAATCATATTGAAAAGGAAACTGAATGAAAAATCAACTGGCAGCACGTAGGCCACGAACCCGCCTCTTCGAATTACGCGTTTGATGCTCTTACCCACTGAGCTACTGCGGCGCCATTTTCTCGTCTACTTTCCGGGGTATTTATGTTCCATCTACTAGAACTAAACCTGGGAGTGTTAACCAGTGCCACTTTACCAAATTCGGCAGCATTGATGCCTTCAAGTAGCATATGGGCGTTTGTTAACCTGTTGCCATCAACTAAAAAGATGACGTACACGTCTTCACTCTTGGAGTGACGCCTGTCACCGGCAAAAGATGCCGAGAAGGAGTGGGGCTTGTCCACGTACAGCCAAACAAGGAAGGCCCACTAAGCTTTAACAAGACACTCGCTCACCAGAACAGGAATTGGCCTCTCTGGTGCAGTATTCAGCCACTCCCTCCCAAATGACTCACTCTATTACCCAATGGCCCTAAGTGCCCAGCGGCTGCGGAGCATCTGACCAAGGCGGTGGTCAGACATGTAAAGCAGCAGGGGGTGCCGAGAATCTATGGGTCCCGACAGGCCGTCAATTGAAAGTGACCGTTGCAACTTTTAAACCCCAAACCCTCTCAAGTGAGGCTAGCTGAGCATGACTCTTTGAGGAAATATCAGATATTGTTTGGGACATCATCGGCCTTAGTTAGGTTAGACGAATGGGTGAAGCTCATACATAGCTGAATAACAGACATGTCTTCTGCTATAGAGGTCTCCTAGATAAGAATCCATACGGTGTAGGATTCTTAATCCATAAGGACATAGCGGGCAACATTTACGAATTCTACAGCATTAATGAGAGCGTAGTTGCCGTCGTAATCAAACATAATAAGAGGTATAGGTTAAAGGTAGTATAAGCCTACGCCCCACATCCAGTCACGATGATGAGGAAGTAGATCAGTTTGATGAAGATATGGCACTAGCGAAGAGAAAAGTGTAAGCTCAGTATACTGCAGTAATGGGCGATTTCCACGCAAAAGTGGGGGAAAGGAGGCGGGTGAACAAGCAATTGCGAACTTTGGCGTCGATTCTAGGAACGCTAGAGGAGAGGCGCTGGTAGAATACACAGAATAGAATAAGCTTCGAATAATGAACACTTCCTTCAAGAAGCGTAGTAACAGAAGCTAGCGCTGGAAAAGCACTAACGGTGAAACAAGAAATGAAATTGACTTCATACTTTCTGCTTATTCCAGCATAGTGCAGGATGTAGAAGTGATAGGTAGGGTAAAGTGTAGTGACCATAGGCTAGCGAGGGGTAGGATTCACCTGTATTTGAAGAGAGAAAGAGAAAAATTGTTCAAGAAGAAACAGGTCAACCTAGAGGCAGTAAGGGTAAAAGGAGACAAATTGAGGCTGGTACTTGCAATCCAATAAACAGCCTTAGAAAAGAGAGATGATGATGGCGTAGAGCTAATGAATAATACCGTAACAAGAGGCAGGAATTAAAGTGGGATACAAGGCACCAAAGCGTTGTAGAAACAAGGGGGGTCAAAATTATTCCGGAGTGCCCAACTACGGCATGCCTCAAGATCAAGTCGTGGTTTTTACAGGTAGAACCACCGAATTCAATTCAATGTTGTTCTAGCTGGGTAGTGCACTCTGTCCCCCTGGCACCTTACTCTGCCTGCTGTGTGGACTTCAGCCGGTTTTCTTCTTCTAGCTACGTGAGTTTGTTGACGTGTCCATGTTTATGGTATAACGTGGGCTCCTTGTTGCACAATGGACATTGGTCCTTAATAGTGTGAGGTGCACTTAACTCAGCACGTTAAGGTTAGGGTACGGCGCTGTTTGCAGTTGTCTCCATGCGAAAGCTTCTTCCTGCTAAGGCACTTGCGCGATGGGGGTACCGCTTTCTGCTGCCTCTGTAGTTGTCTAAAATGACCAAGCATTCTCGGGGTACTGGCGCGGCTTCCCCCAAGACTGTCAATGTTGTACGCTCGGTAATTAGTGTAATCTCCAACTATCCTGTCGGTCTCTTGGTTCCCTGCCACCCCCGTGTGTAATGACACGCAAGAAAAAAACAGGCATAACTGGAGCGCTGGAAACTTAATCATCCTTAAAGTAGTCGCCTTGAAACTCCACCCACTTCTCCTAGCGGGGCTGCCATCCATTGAAGCATTCCGAGAAGGCCTCTTTCGGAATGGAGTTTAGCTCAGCTGTCGTTGCAGCCATAATGCCCTCTCTTGTCTACAATCACGGTCCTTTCAATGGACTCTAGATTTTGTGAAATAGTCAGAAGTCGCAGGGGGCGATATCAAGGGAGTGAGGAGCCTGTTGACCCACAGAAGTCTGGTGTTTTGCCAAAAAAGTCTGAATCAAGTGCGAGGAATATGCAGGAGCATTGTCGTGATAGATGCGCCAATTTCCTGTTGATCACAATTCCGGTCTCTTGCGCCGCACAGCATCACGTAGGCAACAGGTGACATCCTTCTATTAGTCTTTGGTGATTGTTTCACCCTGTGGCGCGTACTCGTGGGGTACCACACCGCGCGAGGCAAAGAAAGCAGTCATCATCACTTTGACGGTGCTGCGCGCTTGGCGGGCGTTCTTTGGTCTTGGTGACGTGGAATGCTTCCACTGTGACGACTGGTATTTGGTTTACGTACACCCAAGACTCGTCACAAGTGATTATGGTGTTCATGATTTCGGGATGACTGTCTGTTGAATCCAGCATGTCCTGTGAGACTTCAACACGAAGTTGCTTTTGCTCCACCGTGAGCAGCTTCTGCATGAATTTCGCCGCAACTCTCTTGATGGCCAAATTTTCAGTGATAGCGGAATGTGTAGAAAAAGGGCTGATGCCCACCTCCCCGCAATATCTCGGATAGTTACACGATGGTCCCGCATCACCACAGCGTTCAGTTCGGCAATGACCTGGTCATTTCGACGCATTCATGGCCGACCGGAGCGTGGCTCGCTTTCCACCGATGTGCGGCCGTCTTTAAAGCGGTTGTACCACTCCTTAATATGCGTGCTGCTCATAGCATCGTCATCGAAAGTCGTCTGAATCTTCCGAATGTTTTCCACTTGGCTGTCGCCCAGATTCTGGCGAAATTTCATGCAGTAACGCTGCTCCTATCGCTCTGCCATTTTCCTTTGCAATAAAAAACCGATGAGAGCACTACACACTACCTCACCCGAACCCGCCCAGCCGCAGAAGAACACAATTACTAGAGCTCAATAAAGTCTTAACTCACTCTGTCACTCGTCTTCTAGCTGGACAGCCTTCAAATGGACCAGTGCACAGTATGACATGGTGCGGTGTGGTGTGGTGGCGTGTGCCATTGCGAACATGCACTATATCGATTTTAATATTGTAGGTATTATCATCTCCAACAGGTTGCCATTTCATGCTTCCATCTACTCTCTATTACGGGAGGGTCAGAAATTTTTTCATGCACTTTCATTTCCACTAGTTTATCATTTCTTTAATTCTGGGAATAAGTAGATGTAATTTCCCTTATGCTGTCTATTTTGTCTGTTTGCTGGCTTCTTACGACACGACTAATGAAATTCCGGCCCTCGGTTTCCTTTATTCTCTTTCAAAACGACCAGTGGAATATGGTGAAAACACGGGGAAGGCGGGAGATGGAAATTGAAGACATTGTGCAAAACGAGAATAAAGTAAAAGCGGGAGCCAACGTTTCGACCAGTGGACTTGTCATTTTAAGGCGAGGCGTCTTGAAGAAAACTATCCACTTGTCGAAACGTTGGCTTCCGCTTTTACCTTGTTCTCGTTTTGCTCATTACTGGATTATATATGATATATGGTGAGTGTACATGTGGAATAAAACTAAAGAATACAGAATATCTGAGATAAAACCGCAACTGAAAAGTAGAGAAATAGAGAAGAATGTTCCACAGTGGCAAATCAATTAAAAAAACCTGGAACTATATATCGCCTGAATAATGGGAAAATCATGAGTATGGGGTTCCTCCTTCACTAATTATATTTCTCTGCTGGAAACCGCACGATTGACAGAACTTCCAGCGTCGGCATGCCAAAGCTCTTAGAGCAAGTTGACTCAGATAAAAAAGTACAATGTCATTTACCTAATCAGTCATAGGCAGTAAACTTTAATTCACACAGAGCACTTCAACTCCAACGTCCTTCTCGGGGGATACTCGCGAAAGACGACTTTCAAGCTCTTGGCGCTGCCTCGCCGCCAACAGGAGCTTGTGGTTAAGGTTCAGCTTATGCTTATGCTATACGATAGCACAAAAATATCTCTTCGTATGAAACAGGAAAACACGACTTATTTTTACTCAGACCCGCAATTGCATGAGCCGTGCTATGGTTTGGTACGTTATACATAAACCACAAGCGAGAGAAAACCAGCACGAACACCTGGACATGGAGGCTACGGCCGGTACATTTCGCGAAAGACATTCAATTTCCCCCAGAGGTTCCAGCATTGTCGCCACGATGCGAGTGCGTCAGTAACAGGGTGTTATGACAAGCACAGCAGCCGTGACAATGCTATCGCGGTAATTGAAAACGTGCGCGTGAGAGACGGGCCAAATTGTCAATCTCAGCTCGATATTTTTGTTTAATATACGAAAAGAGGAAAAACTGGATATCCAGGTGAGGTATCAGCGTACTTCAAAACGAGCACGTACCACGGCTGCAGAAAATAGTCAATAGAAAAAAAAACAGCCCAACCTAGGCAAAAGGTAGCTGAGGTGGTTTGGCCATGGCCTGCTTTTCGTTGACATGAGTGCACTTGAGTTTCACCGAAGCTGCGAGAAATACTAATTCATATGAAAGCGCTTCAATTTTTATGTGGAACCTGCCATAACTCATTTCACTTCCTATAAAAACGCGCAATAAAGGTTACGCTTTCACTAACTTTGCATGTTCACTATCTTTAACGTTAATTTTTTTTTGTTACCCAGCAACTTTCACTATTATGTGCCGTGGGACTAAACTCAATATTGGATGAAACAAGGTTGGTTTGAATGCCCATGCGTTTGATGTCTTCCGAAAGGGTCAGAAATCATATCAACAAATGTTTCGAATAAGTAGAAGGGTGTCCGAGTACTGCTCAAAATGAACGAAAGTTTTTGTTTTATCGCTTCCGTTCACGATAGCTACACCTTTACAATATTTTTGCTGAATGTGCCTTAACATACAGTATGCTAAAATCACTTGATTAATACTTTCAGACAGGTTCAGAACGCGCCAAGGAGGCTTTCGTAAGCCCTAGAATCACTTATATAGAGCACTTTTCATATGGTACCTTTATGACAATTTTGTCATTTATTGCAATTAGCATGCTTTGTAAACTTTACCCAGTTTGCGGGCTCTCTATATGTCTGCCCGTGGCTGACCACATTCCCGCTGATTCGCGTCAGTGGGTAGTGGGAAGTGGGGAGCAGGTCGAATGACATAAGCACTGGACTTAACTATTACGGGACTTGGGTTTGAGACCAACGGTCGGACAGCTTGGGTCAATGGTTGTGTGACACTGGGTATGCACCACTCATCAATGATCCTCTTTGACGTTAACTTCAGTCATTGGGTAGGTGAAATAGTTTAAGCGCCGCTCTTCAAGAAGCTTCTTTCGTGCTGACTAGGGCAACTGGGTTTGCGCCAGTGATTATCTACTGCTTGTCAATGAACACGTGTGGCGCCAATTTCGGTCATTGCACATGTGGAGCTATACAATGAAACCCTTTGACTTTGGTAACTGAGTTGTGCGCAGCGCATGAATGGCTTTAGGAAATGTGCAGAGGAGCAACAGCCATCTTTCGGCTCTGTACTTTTCCTAAAGCGATTCATTCGCTGCGCGTTACACCGGCATGAACTGTTAACAGCATTGCGCAAGCTTACACCCTTGCATCAGTGAGTACGAGTCGTTCAGTATATGCCGTTCTTCATGATAATTATTGTAACGTACAAAACCTACTATTACATGTTACACAGCTATTGCAAAATAGATTGTTAAGTGCAGTCATGCCGCCAATCGTCCCCAAAAGATAAATGTGTCCCAAATTTTAGCCAACGACAGTACCGCCATATAGGTGAAAGACATCCAGTGCAACCTTTGTCGATGATGATATGTTTTTTTCGAAAATGACAAGTTTTTTGTTTACGCCCCGGAGGCGCTTCTCAAAGCTGCTACTAAAGCCTGCTAAAGTGCTAATAGTTTCCATGAAATTTCTCTAGTAACAACAACAGTACCAGACTAAGAAAATAACGCAGAAGGGAGGTCACATCGCACCCCATCTTCCAACAAGCCCACCTCATTGGCAAAGGCTCCCACTAAATTTGCAGTCTCCCTCACCCTGAAGACTAGAAATCAGAGGAAGCTTAACAAAACCTAGACGTGCGCACCAGTTGAGTGCACGAGGATGTGAAAAATAGGTATTCTGCCATCGACATGGTTCTCCCCCAATGGCACTGCCAGTGCTTGGTATGCAAGTCGTGGAGGCTGTGTAGGAATTCTGTGCACGAGCTGTAATGAGGGTGCTCACGAAGCCAGCGTGCGGACCCATGCACCTGGTTACTCAACCTGTCTTATTTTGCCCCGGGGTTGGTGGAAGATAACGTATCTCTCAATTCTAAAATATATTTCCTTTTGTTAAAGGTGCCCTGAACCACATTTCTTTGAAGCCTGAAAACCGCCTTTGAGTGAGTATGATACATCCTAAGAATATAGTACCGAAATAAGTTTTGAAAATGCCTGAGAACGAGCGCAGATATTTCGATTATGGTATTCACCGCACTCACTCCTTCTCAAGCACTCGCGCCCCTCTGTTCCGAAGGAGCAGAGGGGCGCTGGCGGCGATAAAGTGAAGCCGGTGAGATAAAGCGCCTTAATTCCTTAACACTGCTTGTGGTGTGACGGCGAGTGGGCTCGTCACGGGACCCCTCGGCGGCCGCGGTATCAGATAGCGAGCAGGCCCAGCTATTCCAGTGGGCCAGCGTAGACGCCACTCCATACGTTGTACCGACCATGCTACGAGCTGCGAACCGGCTGTGTCCTGCACGAGAAGCAGACAAACCAAGACTGTGCACTTTGCAGCGTTAAATTCGACTGTCGTCCAGCCACGAGTGGGTGGAGAGATCGCGCATTGGCGCGCACTTCATGTAGGCATTAACTGCAATTCATCGCGATGCACGGCAGGTAGAGGATGGGTACGTGCGGTCTGGACTTAGGTTTCGCGTAGTTCGAGGTTATTTGAGTGTTCCAGACTAATCGACGTTAGCGCCAGCCGAAGGTTACGACCCCGGCTAAAGCAATGTAGCCAAAGTTCCATAGCAACATGGGCGGGCGCGGCCGACCAAGAACAGACTATAACATTCTCACGCTCCCTGATTAATGTGAGCTTTTGGCCAATATAAGCAGTGTATGGGACTCTGTTATATGGCGAAATATGGCAGCCGCCGGCAGCCCCGAAAAGGCTAAAGAGAAGGCTACTGTTGAAAAGAGAGTGTTTGAAAAAAAATCATGAGCCATTCTACGCTGTGAAGGTGGGTGGCCGGCGAAGCTGCTTAGCGCATGACATAGAGGGGACACAGAATTTTAAGCAAATGTACGAACATGTTTATTGTCCTGATCGTTGGTCATCGTGACCATAAGTAGGCGCACATACTCGCATGTCACCTCTGTTATTAAATCCCTCCACCACGGGAGACAATGAACGGCTCATACCTCATTAAGGAGTGACATATACCCCCATAAACGTGGCCTCCCCAGCACGATGAGGGAAGTGAAATTTAAATCTGTCCGTCACGTAAGACAATGAATGACTCATGCAACCTTTAAGCAATGGCTCATGCTCCCGTAAACGCAGTCTCCCCATTTACACGACACAAGTGAAATTCTACGCTGGAATGATGAACCGCAACGGAGCCAGCAGGGGAAGAAGAGGACGACCTCGACGCGAGAAGTGACACGAGCGCCTTTGCTCGGCTGAGCCGACGGGCACCAACGAAGAAGGCTACGTTCAATAGATTGCTACTGCTGAAAATTTCTTTTCGCAGACGCCACGAAAGCTCGGATGTGAGGCACGTACAGCTTCGCTGTCAAAAAAAAAATAAAAGTTACGTAGCGCTGCGTTTGCGAGCTCCATGCGACTGATACGTGAGCGGAATTTGGCTAAGACGGTCACCGCAACGTATGCTATCCGCGCATTGCATTTTTTTAAACTTAGGTCGACACACGTATGGCTAAGTGAAAAAAACAATCTGCTAATACATAATATAATTTCAGCGCCAATTAGTTTTCTGTTTAAGGCCAGAAACCATAAAATAATCTGATCGCATTTTATCACCATGATCACTTAAAAAAAACAGGGAATAGGTAGAATAGCGTTGCTTATTTATGCTCCCTGCTACCTTATTTCAACTCTCTCTGGTCTGCGAGCTCTTTAAGAAAGTTAATCTTGCGTTTCTATACAAAAAGAAACAATGACGAGATATTGTCACGAGGTAGTGACGGTTAAGAGGGCAGCAGAACTGTGATTAATGAAACGAGCATTTTATTGGGCGAACCAGTGCACTCAAAAACAGGCTACAGTCGAAAAACAACGGTAGCGACGGACACACTCGGCGATCGTCGAAAATCTGATCAGTGGGTCAAGCGCGTCGTCTTTTATACATCAATCGTCGAACGTTCCAGACTAATCGCTGGGACCCGCGCACCTTCCGCAAAGTTCTACATTATTCGCGTCGTGCACACATGCAATCAGATTGCACAAGGTTCGGTCACAGACAGTGGATGGAACCATCGATAACATTCCAGAAACTTCCCAGACATGCAAGCGCGTCCCGCGCTGTGCGATAACATTTGTAAGGCGGCGAAACGTGGTCGCCCGATAAATATATGTACACGTGTCAATACGTTTAAACATTGAGTCCCTGAAGCTTCATATTTTTTCAGCAGTGACTCAGCGGTTACATATAGCAGGCTTGTCAAGTTTGCTTTCGTGTATTTTTTAAAGTAATCAATAATAAAAATGCCGCAGTTCCTTGATAACATCATTCTGAGCATGTGATTAGTTAATGTCCATTTTGTGAGTGTAAAGGTAAGAGATCCATGGTCCCCATTTAAAACAATTTCACGCATTGTGGGAACATGTATCCTTAGCTGTCGTGCTCGAAGTCTTTGTAGAATTATCCCCACCCTGTCAAAACACTAAACTTCGTCAATGGAAATTAATTTCAAATTTCGGGAATCAGGTTGGATACCAGTTGCGAACTCTTCTGTGCAGTTAGGGATTCACAATTAACTGACGTTCGTTTTCCACTGCTCACATTTTGAATATATGCCAAGAATAACTTGTGTTACTAGAATGCGTAACTATTCGCTGGAAATAAATTACCCAACATAGAACTCCGCTGCTGCATTTATCTGAATGTGCTAGAGACTGAACATTGCAATCCAGTCTTTATGAAATTAGTATTCTGCAGATCAGTAGGAACAGGTGGAATAAACGGCAAGCTTATATTAGGATAACGAGCCCTGAATCTGGAGGCGTGACACCAGAGAGCAAAGAAACTAAGATATCGGCCAGTTTATGATTCGCCGTCGATTTTACGGCCTGCACACAACCGACACATAATTCTTGGTACGCTTGTATGGCAGCAAACCTTCCTGCCACGCATAGGCTCCTGCAAGTTTTATCTGCCCGGCGGGTCGTAAAACCCGGAGCGGGAACACGGAGTTTCGTGAGCGCGGGTCACCTTCATCGAACGGGCTGCGGATGTGGCGGCACTCTTGGAGCCCACTAGGCGCTGGCCGCTCTGTAGTGCGCGAGGAATTGACTGTCGCTTCACGGCGGCACCATGCAGCGTACACGCAGCAACAAATGGTGGTAGCAGCAATTTTCGTAGGAAGGGGCTATTTTACTGTACGCAGAGTGAACACATGCAACCACAAACGTTCCTGGTGTCCCGATGCATGCTGTACGCGTCACGCGTCACCCATTCTACGGCTTTAGCAGCATATCCTTGACAATCTGGGGCGAACATTTGACGCTCCTGATTAGCTTTACACCCAATTTTTTACGTACAATTGCTGCAAAGTGTCATATCCTTTTACTGTAAGTCAAAATTTGTGTATGAATTCATATTGATTTGATTACCTTTTACCAGTATTTAGATATAAGAAATTATTTAAAGCATTCTGGTCACAGTATGAAGAACATTCCTGATTGCTAGATATTCAACGCCTAGTTCATATTAGCCATTATTCAGTGCTAAGCCAGGACAAGAGTGAGAAAAATAATTGCGCAGGAACCAGCCATGACGAATGTCAATGGAAGTCAAAAGTCCAATAGAACGCTTGTAGAACGCTGTTTGCTTTATTAAAAAAATCGTACACCATCAATGGCGTAGAAATGTCGCATTGAGAATATTTAGGTACCGTTTATTGGGACATTACGTAATTTGGTAGGGAAGAGCCTGTAACGGCAGCAGAACTGAACAGCGCGTGCGCCTCGGAGAACAGTTGACGCACGGTGGAGAAAACGCCTTGCCACTCGTTTGCGTGAGAACACGTTCCCTCTGCATTGACGCCTTTGTGTCGTTAAGAGAGCTGCTTTTTGGGAGAGTTGAAAATGCATAGTGTACCGAGGTGCGCTTTGAAGACAACGACAGTGCGAAGCACTCAAGCATACGGGTGTGTTCTAGCAACTAATCTTTATGAAGACTTCCCTTGTTTGTATATATATATACATCATTCTACAGCCATGTGATGCGTATTATCCATCTTACTGTCGCCTATAGAATAAGTTTCTTTTTTGTCACAGCTAAAAGGACGGTGTACTGACGCATTTGGCGTCTTCACTGAATGTGGCTTTCTACTGCATATTTTCACGTGTGCATTTATCTTTTGGTAGAAGACTATGGCGGCAGTTTGAAGATAGCAGTGGGCCACTTCAGACCATGCACCTAGTGGTGCTGTGCTTTTTTCGTGTATTGCGGGCTTTCTTTTTTCTTCTGATCTTAATATAATATATCTGCAGTGGAATCCGAAAGTTTGCCTAACGATGTAATTAGGCAAAATAGTAAAAGCAGTCCGACTTGCCCCGTGTGACGGCAACAAGATTACCTTGTTTTGGTCCAGCTACCTGGCACGTGCATGTTTTTTTTTTTCAATTTTCCACAAGTTACGAGGGACACATGGTGCATAAAGACGGGAAGGTTTAATGAGCGTCACATGCTAGGGCGCTCCCGTTTGTTTATCTGCGTGCCTAAATCCTGTACTTGTCGTCAAAGCGCACCCCAGCACAGTATACCTTTCTAACGGCGGTAGAGTGCCAGCCATCAGATACTGAACGCGATAACGGGAGAGCCAGCCATGGAGCGCTATTTGCAAAAAAAACAATAATGCTGAGGTGGAAAAGCAAAGTGTGAAATGCAGTTTGTGTTACTCTTTTTGAGTAGTCGCGAATCTTATCATCCATGAACACAGCGGTAATTTTACCGATCTACCTTAATCTTTAGCATTATAAAATATGAAGACGCCAAATAAACAGGCACACACGAGAGAAAAGAACGGGACAGGGCGCCACTCGCAACTGTTTTATTTACAGAACGCAGGCACATATATACTGTCAGTCAACACATGCGCACAGAGCAAACATTTATTCACGCAGCATCTAATCAAACGTTCATGGCGCACGAAGCTCAAGAAACCTCATCCCGACCTTACATAATGATATCGAAGTATCGCTAACGCACAATCTGCCTTTCTTGCCTATGTGATAGGCTTCAACCAGTTCCCTTGCTCTAGTATCTTTACTTCGGGCAAGAATCCGCACATCTGAAAAACGTGGTTCACAAGAGCGTGAGGGACAGATCCCGATGTGCTTAGGCAAATTTGGGCCCTCTTTCATTTGCTCAACATTTCTTTCATGCTCCCTGACACGCTCATAAACACTGCGCCCGGTCTGACCTATATAGGAACGACCGCACGAAAGGGAAATCTCGTAGACAACCCCTTCGGCACACTTCATGAAAGGTCGCCCATGTTTGGTTCCACAGCCTTTTTCCCTTCTTTATTCCTTGGTTTTGGCGATTTGGGAGCAAAAGCTTCCGAGCTTCCATGGGGCTGAAAACACTAGCGCGATGCCATGTCTGCTCGCTACCTTCTTCAGATTGTGGGCCACCTTGTGCACAAACGGCACAGCCACCGGTTTCACCTCTTGCCGAGGGGCCTTTGCTCCAGCTCTCACCGACTTTTTCTTCATTTTTTGCATGAAGCTTTCGGCTACTCCTGTTAGGAGCGAACCAGGGAACCCAGCTGAAGCCAGCCTATTCAATTGATTGTCGAAACTCAATGCCATCTTGTGAACACACGACTTCCTGAGCGCGGACTCAAGGCAGAGTGACGCAATGTGTGTCACTCGTGTGTGTCTGTTTATTTGACGTCTTCATATTTTATAATGAACAGCTATCAACTAGCCCAAAAAGAAGTGCTTAATCTTGAGCATTTGTATTTTATTGAAAAGGTAGTTGTGTCGAGCTTGTATGCAAAGAAGTTTCGCGCACCGTTTCTTGCCTAATAATATGTCATGTGTAAGGAAGCAGACGTGCCAATTAAGTGTTTTTGTTGGCAGCTTGAAGACGGCGATAACGACTCGTGCGGTGATTGCAAGAGGGCTCTTGCTGTTTGCTGCTGCTAGGGATTATCACTTCTGCATTTAAACCTCACTACACTTGGTGGAGTTTGCTGGAATCCTTCGAGTCACCCTGTAGCTCTGCATTCATACGTTGCCCACCAAGACCATGACTAACGCGACCACCACATCGGCTGCACAACATTTCCGCTAACCATGGCTGCCAACGTCACTTGCGTCAGCGTGCTACGTAAGCGCGACCCCGCCAGCTTCGGCAGGACCGGAGAACACCACGTCGAAGTCTGGCTATCCTCTTATGAGCTTGTAAGCGCTCAAATTAGGCGGAATGACCATACAAAACTGAACAGCGTCATATTTTACCAAGCTGAGGTGGGAAAGCCGTGGTTTAGGAATAACGAATCTCACTTGTCCAAGTTGGCCCTTGTTCAAGACGCATTTCACCGGTGTGTTTGGTCGCCCCACTGTCGGCAAGCTGCGCGCCGAACAGTGACTACACGAGCGAGCACGACAGCTTGGTGGAACGTTTGCCAGCTATATTATGGATGTATTGGATCTCTGCAGCTGTGATAATTCAACCATCACGGAGTATTAGAAAATCAAACATACTCCGAAGGTTACTGAGCATGACGCGGTTTCAATGCTGCTTGCCAAGAGCTCTTCAGTGTCGCCGTTCCCTTCAAGCTATGTCAGAGATACGGTCGATTGCACCGCCAACGTAACACCACCCCCCAAAGTGTCACACAGGCTCACTCTGTCTCAGCAATTGCCGCTCTCACTGGCCATGTCCATCCTACTGATCAACTTCAGCTGAAGCATTTCATTCGAGTGGAAGTAGCCCTTCAGCTATCGCTACTCGTTCATAGCCTGGAGCCTGCCCAAGGAATGCAACGAGCCATCCACGCCAATATATCTGACGCATTCCGCCCCCGTTCGCTCACTAGTTCCCGTGATGGGACAGCTCTCCTATGCAAGCTACTTGCCTCTATTCACATCTCCGACGGCACCGCTCTCTTATGCCGACTACCCGTCTCGGGTCACACCTCCGCCGCTGAACTATGTTGCCGCGATCGCAAGGCCACTCCCGCCGCCATATTCCGCCCCTCCACCAACGCACCGGATTCTCATTGCTCTTGTTACGCAGCAGTCACCCCAGCTTCTTCACCGAGCCAACATTTGGCGCACGCGTGACAAGCCTATGTGCTTCACCTGCGGATTTGCTGGTCACGTTGCGCGCTTCCACGTTGTAACATTTCCGCTAACCATGGCGCCTTCGACCAGTTTCTCTACGCACTGCAACATGCTGCCGATAGTCGTTGGAGAGATGCCGCTGACTCACCGTCAAGTCCCTTTGCTCTCAAACCGCTGTTCACACAGTCGCAATTCTCCACGTCGACGGTCACTGTCACCTCTGCGTCGTCGACAACCTCCTGCCGAGGGAAGCTGATTAGCGCAGTTTCGGAGACAAGACCTTCAAGCTCATCGAACTCTCTACGACCTCAGTTTACACCGCAGAATGTCATTCACGTCCACGTAGAGGGAGCAGCCGCACAAGCCTTTGTCGATACTGGGGACGCCATTTCCGTTATTCATGAAACTATTTGTCGTAAGCTAAAAAGGGTCCACGATAGAGTGTATAAGTGCGACTGAACGAGGACGTACAAAGAAACAGATACACAGAGACAGTGCTGTCTCTGTGTATCTGTTTCTTTCTACGTCCTCGTTCCGTCGCGCTTATGCACTCTATCATGGATTCTACCCAAGCAGCCCGCCAACGTGTTTTCACCAACTAAAAAGGGTCACTACTTTCTCTGGTATGGGACTCTGCACTGATAGTGTGCAGCGGATTCATCGTATAGCTGTATGCACCGCCCATGTAGTCATGCAAGACATTTTGTACATTATCGCGTTTTTTTTGTACTGCTATACTGTTCTCTTGATCTCATCCTCGGAGTGAACTTCCTCTCTTGCCATAGTGCCGTAATAGATTGGTCTTGCGCGCAATTTGTGCTTTCACCGCTATAGATATGTGACGAAGTCCGCCATGATGTTTACGCCATCTGACATGGCTCCTCACCGCAAAGATTTATTTCTCCCGTCGCCATCCTCACTGTTAGGTCCGAGTCCGCTTTAATACCCATATGCAATCTACAGTGGCATAATATGGTCATACTGCATGGTGAGACCTTAGGATTTGCGGAGACTGTTACGTGTATTGAGACTCTTGACGTTCACGATGGCATCACCCGTTTACTCCTTCACGCCATAACTTCTGTCTCATCAAAACCGCCTCCAGCCGTTTTTGACGGTGTTATTGCCGCAGACCTTTCTCCATCTCATCGCACCATTCTTGCTTTCCTAAACAAGTTCATTTCTTCGTTTGACTGCAACCAACCATTCTTGGGTTGCACGACAAGTGTCTATCATGCTACCGACACCTGTTCATATACCCCTTTCGACAGCGTGCGTATGGCGCTTCCACAGAAGAACACCGCGTTATCACTACATAAGTGGACGACATACCGCATCGCTGAGTCATTCAGCATTCTCAAATCCCTTGATCGTCACCTGTCATTCTATTGCGCAGCAAATATGGCTCTATTCGTTTTTGTATCGATTATCGCCGCCTAAACAGGGTTAGTAGACACGACGTTTACTCACTGCATCTAATCGATGACGCTCTTGATTGTCTGCAAGGTGCCGAACGAATCTCAACTTTAGATATCCGCTCTGGCTGTTGGCACGTCCAAAGACATCTTTCACCACTCCCAATAAACTGTACCAGTTTAAGGTTATGCCGTTTGACCTTTGCACTGCACCCCCTACCTTCGAGCGCATGATCTATACCATGCTTCGCAGCCACAAGTGGACGGTTTGTTTATTTTACCAGAATTACATTAGTTGTTTTCTACAAAGATTTTCCGACATATTTCCTCCGTCTGCATGACATACTAAACTGTCTCACTTCAGCTGGCCTACAGTTCAGCCTGAGGAAGTACCGTTTTGCTGCCCAAAAATTACCTAACGTCACTTTGTCTCGAAAGACAACATCTTTCACCATCGCGACAAGCTTCACCCAGTCACCGAGTTTCCAAAGCCCACATCGATAAGGGCCCTGCGAAGTTTCATAGAAATGTGCTCTTATTTTTGTCACTTCGCTTGGAACTGCACCTGCACCATCGCACCCTTGACAAAGCTGCTTAGCAATGACATTTTCGCATGGTCATGAGCATGCGATGAAACCCTTAAAAATTACGCGAGTTGCTGAATTCACCACCGATTCTTCGCCATTACGACCCAATGACCTCGACAGAGATGCACATCGACACTAGTGGTGTTGGCCTTGATGCGGTCTTGTCCCAACGGAATGCCATGAATGGAAAATACAACGTGGCTTATGCGAGCCTTGTTGAAAAAGCTGAGTTGAATTACGCCGTCACAGAGAAGGAATGCTTAGATATCAATTGGGCATTGGGAAAGTTTCGTGCTAACCTCTACAGTAATCATTCAGAATCATAACTGACCATGACGCCCTTTGTTGGCTCTCCTCCTTGAAAGAACCGTTGGTGTGCCTTGGCCGTTGGGCACTTCGCCTGCAGGAATATAATATTCGTGTTTTATTCCACAGCTAGAAAGCATTCCGATGCCGACGCGCTCACCCGATCACCGATGACACCTGATGTGGCTTCTCCATACATTCCCTCTGCGACCTCAGGCCCATCACTACTAGCCAGGTTGACTCCGTTTCAGACCCGGGGCCATTGCGATGAAGCAGACGCGCCTCGTGTTTGCGGTGGATGCTTGAAGACCTGTGCGGTGATTGCAAGATATCTGGTGCTGTTCTCTGCTGCTAGGCTGCAGCTAAAATGATTATCGCTTGTGTAATCAAACCCCATTACAAGTGCAATACCTTTATATATACTCTTAGTTTAAGAGAAAGCTTAAGAGACAGGGAAAGCAAGCTCGGGGTCAGCTGTTTGCTGTTTCTGTATATAGCAGCCACCGGATTCTGTGCAGAGTAAAATAAGCGAAGGTGGCTGTCGCGACCATTCCCAGCTTGCCTTTATTACATTTAGGTTACCCTTTTGTATCAAACAACGTGCTTATTCCTCGCTGCTCGATGCGTACAATGCGCGCCCACATTCTCCTTTTGTGACTCACACAAAAGCACTCAGTAGTTGGGCCCTTGAGAAGCGGTGTTCTCCAGACGGGCTATTCGACGTTCTTTTTTTGCCATACTCCGTCAAAAAACATCAAACGAGGCCATCAAACGTTCCCTCAGGGGCGAAAGGCGTGGGACTTCGTATGCTTGAACGATTGTTCGAAACGAGGCTTGAACATAGCGAGTATCTCGCTGCTCAGAGTGCGTTCACACTTATCGCCATTCACCAATACGTATTCCTGCAGACCAGTTGCGTGCAACGAGCTTGACGTCAGACACTGAAGAGACGCTAGCACACACTTCCCAGGCTACAGGAAATAGGTGACATGGGGAGTTTTGTAGTGTCTTTCGTATGAGCACCTTTTTTCCTGGAGCGTAAACCCCCGTCCTCAAGTCCGCTGTTTTAAAGCTACTTATTCTGTAACACGTCATTACGACAGAGCCCTTTTCAGCGAAACAATAGCATGAACATCTGGTTAGGATCCCGAAAACGCACTACTCCTGCCTGATCTTGACAATGCATGTCCTTAGGCACTCACAGCTGCTGGATCATTTGCTTGATTGCACGCAAGAGCCACGGCGGTGCGTTGCTCTACCGATGGCACGTCAGAATGGCTGCTCGACTGTGTACACCCAATGAATCTATACCTAGTATTAGGCGCTTTTGTTACGCCCAATGTCCCTTCATACTTCTTGTGAAAGCGACCGTCTGTGCCACCAGAATGTTTTAGGACAAGGTGCCAGCTTTTTGTCGAACTTCTAATACTTATTATTTTAAAAAGTGCAAGTGCTCTTACTCAATAAAACGGACGTTTGGGCGAGTTGGTGAGCAATTTTAAATAGAACAGCGCGTCTTTTGACAGGGACAGGGAGGGAGACACGACACGGACAAGCGCTTCAGTAATTTAGGTGAGGAGAAGGGATGGATGAATGGACAGGCAATTAATAGGGCCCTATGTACAAGAAATGAAACTCATTAAAACGGACGTTTGGGCGAGTAGGTAAGCCATTTTACACAGAACAGCGTGTAATTTGACAGTGACACGGAGAGAGAGACACGACACGGACAAGCGCTGTCGTGTCGCCGTCCCTGTCCCTTTCAAAATACGCACTGTTCTGTTTAAAATTTCTTACTCAAATAGCAATCAATCAAAAGCACCTGAATAAAAAAGGACGTTTGTTGCTCGCGTGCCCGAAAAGTGAAAATGTAAGGCAGACAGAAGACACAGGGCTGGGACAGTTTGAAATAAGATACCTTCTCAATCAGCAGAAGCAGTCATCGCCACCGCCACCGTCACCAATTCCCTATTTTTATACCTACTGCAGGACGGTACCCTTGTCTTGTGCTAGCTGATTCCAACTTGCGCCGGCAGATTCCCTAATTTGTTTAGTCCACCTAATTTACTCCCGTGCGCTTCACTTCTCTTGGAACGCATTCTGTAGGTCTTATTGTTCACGGGTTATCCACCCTACACAATACATTGCTTGCCCAGCGCATTTTTAATGTAAACCAGAATATTGTCCATACCCGTTTCATGTCTGATCCACACCGCTTTCTTCCTGTCTTTTAACGTTGCGCCTAAAATGTTTGATTCCGTCGTTTTTCGAGCGATTCTTTACACATTTTATCGAGTTTCTTTGTTAACCTCCAACCTTGCACCTCACATATTATTGTCAGCTATATGCTTGCTTTTAGGATTTGTTCGATTTAGAGGCATAGCTTACAACATATAAATAAACCGGCCTAATTAGTCATTTGCATGGTGTGAAGAGACCATGTAGGATCTGGCGACGAATTGCGGAACAAAATGCCCGCGTTACAAATAGCATCGCATCACTGAATAGCATTGCTGGATATGAACGGAAAGAAGCGATGTCCTCTTTGCGTTATGAAATGTCAGCCATTTCTCACAGAACGTTTCGATTTGAGAAAGTACATTTTGAAGGCAGTGAACATATGGTATGCTGTTTACTATAGAAGAAATGACGCAGTCATGTGCGAAACATTTTATACTGGAATAATACATGCCTAGTCATTCTCAAAATTTACGAGTATCTAAAGGCCAAGAAACGTGCTGTGATACACGCTTAAAGTAACAGGACGTTAGGCAAAATACTAGTATTGTCTTAAACGTATTACTCGCGGTAAGGAAGTGAGAAAGCACTCTTATATAAGAGTGTCATAGTTAATGGTCGGTAGGTAATAAATAAAACATTCTGAAATGAGTAACCCTGTTTACAGGATCTTCGTAGTTTCCATAAAGAACGTCTACCGCCTTGCTTGTATTACGACGGCAGTTGATATAGCTATTTAACCGGGAAGTTTAGTCTGTGAGAATATGTCTAGACCATGTCTTGGCCCAGTCTTGACCCATTCCTACACACACGACAGCGTGGGAATGTGTTAAGAAAGTCTACATTTATTTATTTTTCTTACGCTAGAATTGACAATCTATTCCATTTTTTGAGTAGAGGTTTGTGATGAGGATTGGACGACAATATATGCCCGATGATGTGGCCCATTTCTTTCGTTTCGCAATGGCTTTGACCACCATTGAATGTTTTGAGACATTGCCAAGTAAAAGAAAGTGTTAAATATGCGCAAGTAAGGACATTTTTGCCATTTTCATTCTTCTAGTGCTTCATATTTTCTTAGTATTGCCTTCTTTATCATTTCCCTATGCGAGCCTTAATGAGACAAATAGTTCAACTGTCCTCCGCAGTCACTCATACTGCTGCATTACAACATGTAGTGGTGTCAACCCATGTTAATAGTGAACTCTGTAGACGAGCTATAGTTTTGAACTCCTGTGCCTTTCCTTGTAAACTGTTCGGTATATCCCCTTATGTATCGAGCGTTGTGCGTCTTTGGCAGTTCTCCGGCTTTCTCTTAGTTGCACGTGGTCCTTTGCTTGTGTTCGTTCTTCCTCTTCTTCTTCTTCATCATCATCATCATCATCATCCTTGTTACGCCCACTGCAGGGCAAAGGCCTCTTCAATACTTCTCCAACTACCCCGGTCATGTACTAATTGTGGCCATGTTGTCCCTGCAAACTTCTTAATCTCATCCGCCCACCTAGCTTTCTGCCGCCCCCTGCTACGCTTCCTTTCCCTTGGAATGCAGTCCGTAACCCTTAATGACCATCGGTTATCTTCCCTCCTCATTACATGTCCTGCCCATGCCCATTTATTTTTCTTGATTTCAACTAAGATGTCATTACCTCCCGTTTGTTCCCTCACCCAATCTGTTCTTTTCTTATCCCTTGACGTTACACCCATCAATCTTCTTTCCATAGCTCGTTGCGTCGTCCTAAATTTAAGCAGAGCCGTTTTCGTAGCCTCCAGGTTTCATAACGGATGTTATGTACTTTTTTCTTGAGGGATAGTGGCAACCTGCTGTTCATGATTTGAGAATGCCTGCCAAACGCACCCCAGCCCATTCTTATTCTTCTGATCATTTCAGTTTCATCATCCGGATCCGTGGTCACTACCTGCCTTAAGTATATGTATTCCCTAACCACTTCCAGTGCCTCGCTACCTATCGTAAACTGCTGTTCTCTTCCGAGATTGTTAAACATTACTTTAGTTTTAACACGGCCCTAAATGTTTCAGCACTGTTTCTGCAGCCATTTCTGTTTACCCTCTTACGAGGAGTACCCGGTGTCCCACTAGAGTCGCCAACTTTCCCTTATATCTATTGCAAGATATTAAAATGAGAGTCGAATTTATCGTGCTTTTAAGGGCAAATTCCTGACACGAGGTCAGAGAAGCAACACATGAATAGTGACTGAGATTTATATTTAACTTACAGAAATGCTTTGTCGTGGATTTAGTCGCAGACATCCGACTAATTCACCATCACGCAGTCGCCAAGGGGCTAATCATCATCCACCAGTGTTTACCGGGTCACTACGCAGTTTCGGGAAATCGCAGTGTGGGTAACACTGCTCGCTCGGCCCACGATGGGGCCCGTATTATACAAATATTACTGTGAAGAACAGATGTAGATACAGGACTTCGTTCCCTCGCACGCGAGCTTACGCGGACTCTCTCGAACAGCAGTGAATTCCCCAACGCCGGCTCCACAGAGTGGATCCACGTCTGGAACTCCGTCTTGCACCAGGGTTACCACGAGCGGAAGCAACACTTCTGTGCGGCCTGTGGCTCGGCGTGCCATTCCCGAACGCCTATTCCTTCCGCACTGTAATGGCCGACAGCCTTGCTTGCGAAAACTGCGGCTGCGAGCAGACAATCCAGCACCCCCTCTGTGACTTTCTCCGTTACAATTTGTCAAGATAAGTGCTCGCGACCGCGCTAGAAAAAATCAAAGATCGTCTTTTCACAAAGGAAGAGCTCTAGGACACCGGTTCAGAGGAGTTTCAGCACTCAAAACATTAAGTGCTCTTCCCTAGTTATTAAGGGCTTGTGAACTATGCAACGGAAATTAAAGGTTGTAGAGCGTAGTATCGCGTTATATTGTAAATGTTTCTCACTTTATCTTTTTATTTCTTTCTTCTGTTCACCATTTATTCCAACACAGGGTAGCCAGCCGGTGCTTACACTGGCTAGCCGGCCTTTCTTTCCTTCCATTTTGTCTCTCTCTCAGCGCACTTGGTGTACGCCTGGCTTTAATAAAGATAGAGCCCTAGACTTAAGGATCTTGCAAGTCGTGCAATGGTTTTACTCTGCCTCAGAGTAGTCGTACATACACAAAGGTTCACTGAATATGTACTAGGGGCAAGAAGTTCTAGTAGCGTCCTCGCGTCAGTGACGTCACCGCCAGGACGCCGCTGGCTGTGGCTTCGCTCTGCTGCCTGACAAGCTTGCTTCGCCTCATGCTTCCTAGGAACTAAGTATGCCTACGAGCTATGCTTTCTGAAGACTGTTTCGGTGGCTTTATGGTGTCCAGCTTGAATTGCAGTTACATTTTTTATCAAAACCGCGCGACCCGTGAACATTTGAAGCTTAGATATAGCAAGCAATGTAGAGGTCAAGGGGCCTAATACTGTTCTTGCTATGCAAAACTGCCCGGTGCATGTTGATGAGTTTTCCCGAAAAATAATGCCCACTAGTTCAGCGTGTGAATATTTCTAATATATTTTGTTGAAAGCATGAAGGCTACCTTTATTACTTACGGCACACACTGCGTTTAATACGGAACAGCAGCCTTGGTAGTTGGTGTGGACAACGTAATGCGCATATAAGACGGTTATTGATTGCGATCCTTTCATCGAGCTTCTATTGATCTAGTGAGTTGTAGTCAATTCAGGCACCATAATAATGCGTAAAAAGAAGAGTTACACTTGGATGTTTAATAATTACCTTGCTACTACTGCCTCCGTTCTCCAAAGCAGCCGCTCACAGAAATCGCTATTCACAACCCTTAGTACCACGGCGTGTCATTTATACTACACAATTCACGAAAAGCTGCACAGCAGTAGCCTAAACTAAAATATTTGTGCTCAAGGGCGATCTTTTGCTCGGAGCCCACTCCTGCTTAATTACATGTAAAACACAGAAATGCTGCTATGAGAGAGCCATCGAAACGATTCGAATGAACTTTGTTGCATTCCGTGACAGTGTAAAGTATAACAACTTAGGGGCACCGGATCTTGATTAGCTGCCTCGAATGTTTTAAAAACATTGTGGAAAATCAGTTATTTTTTTGAAAAAAGAAGCATAATGTTTTCAAACCCATGGGTGCACCAAAAACAGATATTTCTGTTTTATAAAGTGCTTCTGTTAGAACAGCTCAAGCAGACACATTTTTTTTATATTTACATGTGACTCTTGCTATCCAATTAGGGATGTAATTCAGAGCGGTGCCTAAATCATAACTTTTCCATGCTTTATATGCAATGTTAGGTGGAGCTTAATGAATTGTGACCTTGTTCCTCTTCACAATTACAGCTTACAGAGTCGCAAAATTGATACTAGGGTATTTTTTATCTTGTAAATTTGGCGTCATTTTAAATGCGCATTTCGTAGATTAACTACACATTTCAAGGTTTTTCTAAATGTAACAAATTTCACCAAAATTGGTCTATTAGTTGCCTAAAAAAGTTCTTTAGTATCCATGCATGTTGATAGGAGTTTCACAGGGGAAGTTTCCCTCTAAGATCAAGAACCAAGCCATTAAACGCGAAGGAACAGCTCATACATTCTAGCAGCGTCCTTTTGACTATAAGACGCACCCCCTCTTCCAGCAGCACCAGCATGTCGGGATTTCGCCTTGCTCTCGGCAGTAAACTTAGCGTCAAGGGGTAAACTAATGATACCTAGTTATCTTTGTATAGGTCGAGCTACTTTGTTCAATTTCACAATGAGATACCGACCTATATTCGTGAACAAAGAGCTACAGTAGCGAGGTAACGGAGTTCTTCCAGCGACTTCCAGCTTCATTCAGCGGCTCTGAAGAGGCGCTTGATGCAAGCAGCACTATTCCGGCTTCTGAACCGCCGAAGGAACAGCGTAGCTGCCTGGAGCGTGCCAGGAAGAAAGTACAATCCCGTATCACGGGGCCTGGAAAGCCTTCGTGAGATAATTCGTGGACACAGCCAAAGGCACTTTTAATAGGGCTACACGGATAATACAATGGGATGTGAGTGGCTTAATACACAATCTTCGTCAGAATAAGCAACTCCTATGTATGCTAAATCCAAGGGTGCTGCGTTCAAAAGGCACACCTCAATTCTTCACACAATAACTTTCTCCGACAAAATGCATTTACAGGAAAGAGCGCAACAATGCTGTTGGCTCTTCGTGGGGTGGGGCTATAATAGTAGATAAGGGCGTCGCCTGCGAGCATTTACAGCTGCAACCGCCTCTTGAGGTAGCTCAAATCAGAGCCTTGCTGTTTAATAAGCTAGTTACAATTATTTCTCTACACCTCCCTCCCAGCTATTTACTTTCCAGAACAAAATTGCATAGCTCCATTGCAGAACTTCTCGAACCTTATATTGTAAAAGGCAATTTTATTACGCATAACAATGTTTGGGAAGGTTCTCGTTCTGATGCGTGAGGGCGTTTAGTAGAAAAGTTCCTCTTCTCCACAGGTGCACGCTTACTAAAAAAAAAAAAACATCCCACATTCTAGAGCGTGGAAAACAAAACTTTTTAATCTATACTATTGAGAATCGCATCGACTGCACTTGTATGGTACCTGGAGAGGAATGGGAATAAGAAACCATACTTCATGGATCATTTACCCATTGCCATAAAATTAACCAAAGGTGGCGAGTGCGCTCCACATATGCCACGGCATGAAGTCGACTGTGCGACTGGAAACGATACCGGGAACTCACACATGTGACCTAGACGACATCTATAAAGTTCCTATAGATGACGCAGTAGCCTATTGTACAGCACTTGAAGTTGACGCGGCGTCAATATTGTCGCGTAGTAGTGACGGTGCAGAAAAGAGCTGCAATACTGTGAATGTATAAATTAGCTTGTTATAGGGGGAACTTGTGTCCGCAGAAAACCGGCCACACTCAAAGACCAACGATAGCGGCGAACCCAGTCGGCGATTGTCGATATCTCATCAACGATTGAAGCGCGTCTGCTTTTATACACCTCTCGTCGAAGGTTCGACACATACAACTACTGCACGATTCGCGTCTCACATGCAGTGATTATGCAAACTTGTGCGAGGACATATAGTACAGATAGAATCAGCCATAACATTCGCGTAAGTTCTATATCATGCTTGGACGTCTTGCGCTGAGCGATAACACTTAACATTTAACACACATCTAACACTTAACACTTATAACACTTAACATAAATGAGCACATCTGTCAATGCTGCAAACACGAAAACGGAAAGAAAACCACGCCTAAAAAAGAAAAATACAACAACAAAGAAACATTATCCAAGTTAGTCAACGGACGTAGAAAGGCTTAAGACGCTCCACGTGGACTACTTCAGGTCGTGCGCGGCACTACTGTGACTAAAAATGCTGCCTCCCACGACTTCATATTACAGTGCGGCAATACGTCGGATAATCTTGTAGGGTCCGAAATAGCGTCGTAACAGTTTCTCGCCAAATACTCGTCGGCGCCATCGGGTACAAACCCAAACACGGTCATAGTCATAGTCATGGTATACCTGGTATCCTCATCGAATATCGTAGCCACGGCTGTCGGTTCTCCACTGGTTCTTTATGCATGTATGGGGTGAGCTGTCGGGATTCTTCGGGCTGCTGCAGATAGGTGGCGATGTCGAGATTCTTGCCGTGTTCTTGACGCCGACGTACATTGCTAGAGTGTAGACAAGGGTCTCCTACAGCCGCTTCGTAAGAACATTCGTCTGCCGATGGCAGGCCGGTGTTCCCCTGTGGCTTGTGTGGTTGTATGGCAGAAGGGCTTGGGTGAGCTCCGCTGTAACGGCCGTTTTTTTGTCGGTGATGAGGACTTCTGGGGCACCATGTCGCAGCAGGATGTACTCGACAAAGAATTTCGCCACTTCAGCTGCGCTACCTTTCGGCAGAGCTTAAATTTCCCTTCAGCGAAGAGGAATAAGGCAGTCCGTTGCCATGACGATCCACTTGTTGCGCGAATTTTACGTCGCAAAGGGTGCTAACAAATCCATCCCCACTTTTTGAAAGGGGCATCAAGAAGACTTGATCGGCTGTGGTAATCCCGTTGGATTTGTCGCCGGTGCCTTTTGAGGCGCTGGCAGTCACGCCATGTCTTAACGTAACGGGCGACGTCGGCGATCACGTGCTGCCAATAATACTTATCTTATATTCTCGCGAGTGATTGGGAAAAGCCGATGTTCCCGCTTGTCTGATATTCGTGCAGGGCATACACGACTTCTGACCGGAATGCTGCGGGCCCAAGGAGTAGGTAGTTTGCGCGGGCTGGGGAAAAGCTCTTCGCCAGGACGTAGTTTCGCAAAAAAAAAAGACGGCAATCTGCACCTAAATACCTTAGAGAAAAGTCAGTCTTGCCTTCCGAATATTCAGCAATCTTTCTGAGCTCTGGGACCACTTGCTCCCGCACGGCAATGTTGTCGCCGCTTATTGTTCCTACGAAGGCGTAGTCCGCCATTTCGCCTTGCGGTTTGGGGTCGGTAGGGGCGCGCGAGAGGCAGTGTACATCAGAATGCTTCCTTCCGGACTGATAGACTACAGGGATGTCGAATTACTGGAGTCTGAGATTCCATCATGCTAGGCGACCAGAAGGATCATTTAGGTTGCCAGCAAACAGAATGCCCGGTGGTCGCTTACCACATTGAAGTGACTGCCAAGTCGAAAGTTCGCCATAGCCCAAATGATCGCAAGGCACTATTTCTCCGTCGTAGAATAATCCCCTTCCACTTTCTACAGTAACCGGCTAGCATTAGCTATTACGCTTTTAATTCCGTCCTTCCTTTTAACAAGCCCGGCACCGATGCCTAAGCTACTAGCGTCGGTGTGGATTTCAGTCTCGGCGTCTTTGTCGCAGTGTGAAAGCATCGTTGGTGACTACAGCCGTCGTTTGAGCTCCTAAAATGCGTTTCCCATTTAAAGTCGACGTCGAAATTTGTGAGAAGTGTGAATGGCTCTGCAATTCCTGAAGCGTCTCTCACCAAGCGCTCTAATTAGGCTCACAGGCCACGCAATCTACGCACTGCTTTCACGTCGACAGACCATGGAAACTTAGCAATGGCAGCTACCTTCTGTCGGTTGGGACGGACTCTACAACTGCTGATGACGTGGCCTAGGAACAGAAGTTCTTCGTAAGCGATACGGCACTTTTCCGGCTTTGCAGTGAGCCTAGATGACCTGATCACCTGTAATACTTTCCCGACGCGGCTACGGTGACCGTCAAAACTCTCTGTGGAGACGACGACGTCATCCAAGTAGACAATCAGATATGACACTCAACCCTGCTAACACCGTGTCTATCAAGCAATGGAACGCTGCAGGCGCTGAGCATAGGCCGAATGGCATTACTTCGAATCAGAGGCCGTCGGATGTGATGAAGGAGTACTTCTCGCAATCCCTCTCAACCGCTTCTATTTACCAGTAGGCAGTGTTGAGATCTATCGACTAGAAATATTTAGCGGTGCAGAGCCGATCGGATGCGCAGTATATCCGTGGGAGGGAGAATACGTCTTCCCTTGTTATCTTCATCGACGATTATCGACGCAGTACGTAGTGTTCCGCCCTTTTTGTTCATCAAGAGTACAGAACATGCGTCCAGGTTTTTCTATGGCTGAATGATGTCGTGTAGCATTTAGTAGACTTAGTAGACTTAGTGCCTTATAGATTCACGTTCTTGATTCGAAACTCGGTAAGGACTCTGGCAGAGTGACCTAGTGCACTCTTCGGTTATTATGCGATGCTTCGCAACAGGTATTTGTTAGATCCTCGAAGACCCTTGAGGGTTGCTGCTTACTAATGGGGAGACTTGCATTTATGTCAAGCTATGGTTCGGGAACTATGGTCGTCGAGGTAGGTCTGGCAGAATCCATGAGGACAAATGCATTGCTCGTTTCCGCAATTTCCTCGATGTGTGCGATCGTGGTGCCCTCGACGATGTGCTTGAACCCCTTGCTCAGGTTTGTCAGCGTCACTTTCGCGTTTCCTCCGTGCAGTCGAGCGGCTCTTCTTGCGACAGAAGTTGCATGGTCGAGCAGCAGACGTTGGTCACCCTCAACCACGCCTTCTACATCGGTGGGTGTTTCGGTGCCGACTGAATTGGCAATGCTCGGCCGATGTGGGATCCTGATTTCTCCGAGCACACTCAAGGCATGGTGAGTGCCAGAGCTCACCGGGGGTATCGCTTGGTCTTCGCACAACGTTATAGATTGCGACTTCAGGTCGACGATTGCGCCGTGTTGGTGCAGGAAACCTGTGCCGAGAATCACTTATCGCGAGGGCTGTTGGAGGATAACGAGGGTGGCTGGGTAGGTCCGCAGATGAATGGTGATTTTTGCCGTACAGATACTAGTTGCCGTTAGCAGGTGTCCTCCAACGGTCCTGATTTGAAAGCCTTTCCATGTAATTTTACCTTTTCTCAACTGGGAGGCAAAGGGCCCACTCATGACGGAGTAGTAGGCCCCTGCGTCCACAAAACCGGTGAGTGAGCGGCCATGGAGCAACACGTCGAGGTCGGCGGTTCTTTGTCTTGAGTTCTAGTTAGATTTTGGAGTTGGATCGCAGCTGAGTCGCGTACACTTGTGGCTGGTACTTGCAGCTGAGTTGCCTACACTTGCGTCATCAAGTCTTCTTTTGTCGGTGTATGCTTCGCTTCCAGGCTTCGGCAGGATGACGGCGAGTCCTCGCTACATCGTTAAGTAGTATGTTGGAGCATCGGCGGCAGCGGCGGAGAATCTTCGTCACTTTGACAAACAACTAACGCCCCTCTATTGGTAGCTGATTAAAATTTTTCAGATATGGGGGCTGACGCACCCGCTACAGGCGGGACCAGCGTATGGCCGGCGCTGCGGCGACATGTGGTAGCCTCGTGAGGACAAATGGGACAGTCATTGAGGGCTCCACTGAGTGGCGCTGAGGTAGTCGGCGATATCACGAGGTCGTTGCCATGCTAAAGGCGCGGTGCGTGGACGGCAAACCCTCCTAGTCCCAAGTCGTGGTATGGGCAACGGCGGTAGATGTGCCCGCCTTCTCCGCAGTGATGGCAGAGCGTGCTGTGGTATAGAAGGCGCCATACGTCTGTCTTGGGTAGTTACGCTTGGCGACGAAAGCGCGATCTGGCGGTGGCGGCAGCAGACGACGGAATGGCGGCCTTATGACTCTGGCGCGGAGCGCGACCTTGACGGCACTCGACGGAAGCATAAGCCATCACTTTGAGCACGGGAGGCGGCAATTCCGGGTGCTATTCAGAAACTCCGAGTGACCATCGTGGTTCACCCTTTTCCATGTCAGTGACCGAGGACACCTGAGGTTAGCATAAAAGCGAGATCTTGCCGAGTTCTTTGCGCACAATGGCCCTGATAGTCACTCAGAGGTCGTCGCTGTCCATTGCTTGGATTTCGCGCTTCGACGCGAGCACTTGGTGGTTATATTGCCTAGAGTGCCTAGAGCGCAATTCGAGAGTTATCGCGATCTCCCTTGCTTCTGCCAAAAACTCAACTATGGTCTCCGGTGGCATGCGGATCAGCCCGGTGGAAAATTGGTGTTTAAGCCTCGCATCAGGAAGCGGATTTTTTTCTCCTCCGAACTTTTCAGGTCGTTGTGGCAAAAAAGGCTGGTAATCTTTTCCATGAAGGCGGCGATGGTATTGTGGTGTGCAAGATCGTTGATAACGATGAGCCGCAATAAACAGGAGCATATTTCTACTGAGCACAAGGCCCTAACTGACAGTCATTCCTCGGCAGACAAATCACTTGTTCACGCCAGCTGCGCGTGATCTGAACCACGCGCCCGCTTGCTTACTAGACAATGGTCTGTCCCTAACCAGCCGCCGTCCTCCTCATCTTCCTCGATGTCGGTGCTGCTGCAGTCTCATTTGAGAGTTCCACTCGGGTTTCTGGTAGAGGTGGAGCTCACTCGCGCATGACCCTCTTGAAGGTCCGTAATAATTCGCCGCGGAACAGGTACGATGTTGCTGAGGTATTTTCTCGATTCTCTAAGCGCGTACTGGCGGCGTTTTGCAATGCGAAAAAGACGGGGCGGAGCTTGTCGTCACTGTTCCGGTTGTTAAATGTGGCGACCCTTTCACGCGCCTCGAACCAGCTTTCCAGGTCCTCAAATGGTGATCCGCGCAACGTCGGTGGCTTCCTGTGCTGCCACAGCACTATCGGTGTTGGCGACACTGGGGCTGTCATTCTAGCTGTTGTCCTGACCGTGTATTTCCTTATCTTTTCTGGTAGAAATCCGTGCTCTGGTGGAAGGTATTGAAGTTGCGGCTTTCTCGATAGACAAGGACGACGCTGGGCAGGTTTTGGGCTTTGCTCATGGCTGTGGGGGGGCCGTTTGGTACATGAACGCACAAGCACCTCCAGCGTGCCCCGTAGTTTTGAAGGTGCAGAAAACTAGCGAAACTGTTCATGATGAAAGCAGCTTTCTGTTGCGTGAACTTGTGCACACAGAAAAGAAGTTATACACAAAGAACAATGATAACGGCGCACATAGTCAGCGATTGTCCAAACATCATCAGCGCGTCAAGCGCATCGAATTTTATACATCACTCGTAGGAGACCTCAGTAAAATTGCTGGTCCCCGCGTGGTGTCCAGAAAATGCTTCACAATCCGTGTCACACATGCAATATGTTACAGACGTTTTGGCGAGGACATGCACAAAAGAGAGGTCCAACGATAACATTCGGGTGTAAGTTCTAAATCAGAAATGCGTGTCTTGCGCTTAACATTTGTTTGGCGTAAAAATCAATAATCCGAGAAAAATAAACAAGCACACATTTCACCATGTATACCCAAACAAATTTATCTACCTCGATATGACGTGTTCCCTGGTAGAACGACGATTGTAAGAAAGCGCGTAGAGATGAAAATAGGGCTTGGAGCCACTTTCTCGTCTCTCCAACTACGGAGAACATGATAATTTTCAAGAAAATTAGGTGTAAGGGTAAAAGAACGCACCGCCATGCTATAGGGACAGCTGGGGAAACTACATACCCAGCATTAATTCTTGCACTCACGAAAGAAAATTCAGGAACAGGATGAACGAAATTAAAGGTCGGCAAACTCATATTCTACCATTTGTAAACGGCCAGGAAGCACTGTTCAAGAGCAGGCCGATTTCTTAGGTGCCCTCTTTTAGTACATTTCCAGTTCTGTCCATTACATAGGTACATATCTAGGATACCAGCGGAAAGCAAAGCGATTGTCTCTGGATCTGAAAGTAGCCAATAATGAAGCATAAAAGCGCCCATTTAGCCTGGCGGAGATTCAGGCCTCACTAGTTGTAACAAGCCAGCGCCAGGCAGAGACAGAATAGCTCACACACGAAGAAACAATTACACCTCCAAATTCATAAAACATTGCTGTTTCTAACTACATGTTCTGTGCTAGCTACTTTTAGTCCACCTGGAAAGAAGCAGCAATCATTCGAATACTAAAAGACGGCAAGGACCCGACTTCAGCCAGCAGCTATAGGTCTATCACCTTTACAGGTTTCCTGTGTAGAGTGTTCGAAAGAATGGTTAACCTGGCACATCCTTGAATTTTTTTGACGCAACAAAATATTACACCCCCTACAGTGTGTATTCAGAGAAGGTATATCTACCGCTGATCACCTTCACGGCATCGAGACTAACATACTCGATGTCTATGTACACGAACAGTATTTTCTTTCAATATCTACTGATTTGGAGAAAGCATTCGACACCACTTGGTGTTTGGGAATTTTTCCTGACTTTGCAGGAATGGGAATGCGAGGCAGTTTTCTGAATGGTATCCAACGTCGCCTGTCTAACTGCAAGTTCCCTGTTAGAGTTTGTTATATCCTATCTCGTCCATTTGTACAGAAGACGTGTACCACAAGGTGGTGTGCTCAGCTGTAAACATTTCGTTGGAAAAATGAACCCTGTGCATACACTTAAACAGCGTACAATGTTTTATTCAGTGTATGTGGATAATGTGCAAATCGGTTAAAGATCTTGTAGCCTTGACATCTGCGTTCGACTGGTAGAACTTTACTTAATAAATCGTGTAAGCGGACTGACGAGAATATATTTAAACCAAATCTCTGGAAAGGTGTGTGTGCTTTTTCCATATAAGAGAGGTATGCTACCGGATCCCTTTATTGGTCTCAATGAAGAGCGGCTATCTATGAGCCATAAACATAAACT
The DNA here is from genome assembly GCF_038994185.2 of Dermacentor albipictus. NCBI lineage: Eukaryota > Metazoa > Arthropoda > Arachnida > Ixodida > Ixodidae > Dermacentor > Dermacentor albipictus. The sequence continues at coordinate 496,229,935 of NC_091821.1, forward strand.
TTTATGCCATATTTTAGACTCTAAATTAACTTTCATCGCACACTTGCAGCATTAGACAGTGAAGTGCTTGAAGACAATGAATCTACAGAAGCTCTTGTCCCACAAATCGTGAGGAAGTGACAGAAGAGGCCTCTTGACCTTTTCCAAAAGTCTAATGTGGTCACGCCTTGAGATCAGAGCCATAGTCTACAATTGTGCTGTTACTAGTGCTTCGAAAATGTTAGATCCTATCCACCACTTGAGTATTCGTCTTGCTACAGGCGGCTTCAGCACCAGTCCTGTCCAAACCTGTAAATTGAATATAACAAATGGCCTCTATACCTCCAAAGGACATATTTAATCTCCTACGCCTTGAAGGTGAAATCACATGTAGAACAACCATGATGAGCAATACGAGAACAAGTTGAAACCAGGAGCCAACGTTTCGACAAGTGGATTTGGCTTCTTCAAGGCGACGTATGCTTTCCTCGCCACAGGGAAGCATATGTCGCCTTGAAGAAGACAAGTCCACTTTTCGAAGCGCTTATGTTTAATGTGGCGAGGAAAGCATATGTCGCCTTGAAGAAGGCAAGTCCACTTGTCGAAACGTTGGCTCCTGGTTTCAACTTGTTCTCGTTTTGCTCATCGTCTTGAATTTCCATCTCCCGCCTTTCCCGTGTTTTTCCTAGACCAACCATGTCATTGAATAATTTGCAATTTATCCACGGCCAGGCTTTTCCGTAACCACCCAGTCACTAGGCCTCGTCTGTCCCTCCGGTTGAAAGCACTGTAAGGAGGAGCAGGTGCCCCTCTTCTAGGGAATGTCCTAGTGGTTCCTACTCGGCTTCCACCACCTAAGGAGTGATAGGCTGTACAGTGTGGCATCTGTCACGCAGAAATATTAAAACGAGCACCTAAGGCATAACTGAATTGATATTTTCTTGAACTTCAGGAGAACTATTCCTGCGCTGAATGTTAACCAGATGATTCGAAGTCTCCTGCTTGTGTTGCGAACGCAGCTCTAGAACCGTCGTTTTTTAGTATGCAGTACATTGAATCTGCATGCAAGGACTTTTACGTGCGAAGGATGCGCGATACTCAATGCACAGAAACACATAACTCCAACAAACCTAACTAGGGCTATTGTGCTCCTGGACTGTTTGAGTGTGGTCCGAGCCCTAGTCAGTCTACTAAAACATAATAACAGTGTCTTTAACGAATCATATGCATTGCTACGTTCAGTTCATATGGGTAAACTTATCATCGTCATATGCTGGGTAGTTGGACACAGTGGAATCAATTAAATACAATCAAGCTGATGAAGAGAACGCTACCTCAGTAGCTTCTAGCGACAGCGACACATAACCATTCTAGCCATTGACTTTGACCATACTTACCGCTTAAGCTGAAACAGCACTGGCAGAAACAGTAATATACCCTGTTATCCAATACACTACACTTGATCAAACCTAAATAGGAGCTGTGGATATCGGAGAAAATAACACGATACAAGGAATTGTTCCTTTGTCGATAAGAACCGGTCATACGCACAAAACCCATTCGTACCTTCTGACGAGAAGTGATCCTCCATCATGCCGATGGTGTGGCGACAGCCTTACGCTTCTGCATGTCAATGTGAAGTGAAATAGAAATTCAGCGTAAAAAGAAATTTCATTGTGCGTATCGTCGGCGTATTCCACTTCACACAGAATTTTCTTTTTCTTAGACATGAGCCACTTTTTCTCCTGGAAACAGTTTTTAGCATTTTAGATGAAGTTAAAATCTTGGAAATAATTCGGCCGGGTCATGTGTAGCACGGCGTCGTCGTCGAGGCTGTAGCCCAGTGACATAAGATTTTACAGCATGTGCCTCTCACCCTATTACTTTTAGGGCCCTGTGGAGGCCGTAGTGCTTCTATACATCTTATTATATCACTTCTTCCTAGTGAATAATTTAGGCTCATAGCTCACGTCGTGATTCATTGTCATTATTTTGGCGCTTGTATATGTTTACGCTGTTTACAGTGACCTGTTTTTCGGCCTCTTTACGGCCACGTTACATCTTCCATTTGTAACTAATTTCATCATTTCTTGCATATTACATAGGCAGTTTATTACCATATGTAATGGCGCTGCTTGGCCATAGCCTGCCCTTACTCCATTAATCGGCACACATACTCGTTAGGCCCCCTGAGGGGAATATGTTTTTACCGCGTCCCACAGGACTCACGAGGTTTCGGCATCATGTTGGCTGCAACCACACAGTCACAGTGGCATGTCTAGCTTATAATATGGGCAGCACAGCTGTGTTATGCTTGCGAAACAAAGCGGTCACAACTGTTCGTTCAGCACTCATCATCATCAACAGCAGCGTATTGATGTCCACTGCAGGACGAATACTTCTCCCACTGATCTCCCACTACCCCTGTCCTGTGCCAACTGATTTCCACTTGTGCTTGCTAATTTTCTAATTTCATCACTCCACCTAGCTTTCGCCGACGCGGCGCTCGAACAAAGCAGGTGAGCGTTCACCGTGGTCTGCCTGGATCGTAGAGGAAACGTCACGAATTCTGCGTCTCTATATACAACAGATCCAGAGACGGCCGAACAGATAGCCATCGCCCTGGAACTCCTGGATGGCAAGAGAACCAGAATACAGAGTGGCCCGAGGGCGGCAGTAAGAGCCTATGGGAAGGGCACCGCTTCCAGACAGCCCTTAGCGATCCTCCGCGGCAAGGACTTTAACCCGCACACGATCATTTGGGGTCCCGCGCACATGGGAGAAATGGGCGGAGCCCCGACTAATCTCAATGAGTCAGGTCACGTGGCTACGCGAGGGCTTACAGACCGCGTGGTGCTAGGGCAGCCAGGCTTGGACATTACGTACTGCAGGGACCATCTTCTTTCATACAATGAACTCACGAAACACTTGGCGCGCGGATCACATCCGTCTCGGCACATAAAGCTAAACAGACCCCGAGCTCTCACCCCGGGGCTCTCGCACACGGGGACCTATCCCAGTCCCCTAATAATAAGCAAAACATTTCCCGAGGCCGTGGCTTGATACACTTGCCCGCGATGCTGTAGCGTAGCTGACTTAGAGGATGGGCTCTGGCGGTGCTGCACGTTACGCAGCCACAAGAACAACACGAGCGAGCTTTGGGACTCGGCTCTCTGTAGCCCCAAATCGAACAAACGTGTGCAGTCAATCGGGCCCGCGATGCACCCTAGGGGCTAGGCCTTTCGTTCCCGACGAGGTAGTGGCCCGCTTCAGGCTATCAAACTAGCGCCACCTGAAGGACCCGAATAAAGCTTTTTATACGTTACCAAACCTAGCTTTCTGCCTTCCTCGACTGCGCTTCACTTCACCCATTCTGTAACTCTAAGGCTACGTTCACACTTGGTCTCGAAGCAGGCGGAACCAGCAAAAAAACAACAAATTCCGCCCGTCTAGGTGGCGAAACGGACGGAAAACCAGGCGGCATGCGCGATAGGCCTCCGACCAATTTTTCCGCCACGGCGAAGCTTAACGCCGTTCCCCTTCACCGGAAGCCGCACTGGCATGTAAGCGGACTTTGAATGAGCGAACGAATGGCTAAGAAGTTCATTCTTGGAACGTGAGGCGAAAGACTGGCCAGCGTTTTCTTCAGTAAATTTGAGTTGTTAGGCAGCACTCGTGATGTATCCTTCTGAATCGGGGTCTTCCGTTGTTTTCGCGCTGAATTATTAACTATAAATAACTGAAGAGTGCGATCGACCACTCTGCCAGAGCCCTTGCCTAGTTTCAACGCGTGAACGTGAAGCTAAAGGCAACAAGTCGACGAAATGCTGCGCGACATAATCTTGCCGTAGAAAGCCCGTGGGCATGTCTTCTTCTTCCATGGTAGACGAAAGTTAAGGACTGATGGGTCAATGAATTACCAAACCACTTGAAATGGTATGATGAACAGCGCCACCACGCGGACAAATGCACGTAGACTGGATAGATGCGAGCGAAAGCGGCCGTAGTTTCCTCTGGAGTGGCGAAAGAAATGTAAATTTCTGGTACATGCGCGGAAAAGATTTTCAGCCCGCTTTTACCTTTCACCCGCATGCCACTTCCGAAGTGCCAACGTAGCTCAGTGGTTCACCTTTTATCCATCCTACACTATACATGGCCTGCCCACCTTTATTCTTTTCTCTTAATATCAATTAAAATATCGGCTATCCCCGTTTGTTTCCTGATCTACACCACTCCTTCCTGTCTTTTAACGTTACGCCTATTATTTTTCATTGCGTCACTTTTTGCGCTTTTCGTAATTTGTGCCTGAGCTTCTTGGTCGACCTCCAAGTTTCTGTCCCATATGATAGCAATATGCACTCGTAAATCATTGACCTGGTAGAAGGTGTAGCATTAAAAAGCAATAGCCACTCTACACTGCCTTTGCGTATGACAAGAGTCTACCCCGATATATATTCAGCTACTGCTTTTTATAGCCGGCATCGAACAACTTAATTTCCTGAAGCAGTCCCCATAGCATATGGTGTCAGCAGAACCTCGATTTTAGTGTAATTTCCGTAATCGTCTGCTTGCCCACGCCTCAGATGACTTGTACAATGATTGGGCGTTTAACCATAAACTACCAGTTTTTACAAAAATGTTTGAACGGGTTAAAATCAAACGAGGTGCTGCATAAGTTGTATAAAGCAATTATTTATTACGTGCTAGTATTGAGAGAGAGTAAGAACTTTATTGAATACAAATAAAATGAGGCACGATGGTTGGAGCCCCTAGGGCCCCACTGGCACGAGCGGCTCGCTGGGCTTGGTACAGAAGAGCCAACTGGCTCTCGCGACCCTCGTCCGCAAGCCATGCTTCCCACTGCCTATTCCTCATTAGTGGACGTTGGTATAATATAGGGCTGTCTATGCGCGGAGGCTTCCTGGGGCACTCCCATGTGATGTGGTTTAGTGTGGGTGTGTATTTTAGCGCCCTCGCGTATTCCCCGACTGCGCCTATCGCCTTTTGAAGAGTTTCTTGCTTGTCCCCGTAGGACCCTTGGTGAGCCCCGAACATGAGGTCATCGGCATATATCGCACAGCCGACATTCGGGTGTTTATCTAGCTCCAGATCTAGCTTTCTCATCCCTTCATTAAATAGCAGTGGAGAGAGTATAGCTCCACGAGGGGTACTTCTGTCGGGACAGTTGAAGGTGTCGGACCTCGTGGAGTCTAATCCGAATGTGGCCGTGCGGTCGCTTAGGAACGAGCGCACATAGTTATAAATTTGCGTTCCGTAGTTCACCGCTTCCAGTCCCTCTAGAATAGTATAATAATAATAATAATAATAATAATAATAATATTTATTTATGCACCACAAGAAAAAATACATAGTAAGCGGGCCTGTCGAAGCCTAAATGGCTTGTGTGACTAGGCCCGGCAGTGCCGGCAACAGCGATGAGGTCAGTGTATGTACATACATGCGTAACCTTAGTGCCGACAAAACATTGTGCAAACAAAATGAAAATTAAATACATGTTAATACAATGTAGCGTGAACATATTTTCACGCTTATATAGATGAATAAACAGAAAATTTGATACGTGGTAGTTCAACATAGTGAACATTTTTTTTATGCTTACATAGAACAAAAAACAAAATTAAAAACAAGTTATGGCAACGTAATGAACATTTTTGTAAGCTCATAAAGATATGCAGGTTAATACAACCAAATTACTTCCAATAAACACATACCAATACATAAAAGAAAACTCAAATGGAAGATGACATCTTCTTTAAAACCTTTTTTGACTGAACCGAGAAAAATTCGTCAGGTAGATCATTAAAAATTTTGGGCACATAGACGCATCTCCGTGCCTCACCATACCGAGTTGACGAACGAGGAACATTGAAACGAATGTTGTCCCTCAAAAGTCGAGGAGATACATATTTTTCTCTGAATTGGTCGTTCCAGAAATGACGAAGAACAACAGTTTGCTTAAATAATGACTGAAATGAAGGAAAACCTAACGCGGAAAATGAATTGTCACCTGACATCTGGCCGCACCCATAGGCAACACTTTTCAATATATTTTTTAGTAAACTGTCAATTCTCGTCTGCCATCTCAATGCGCAGAAAGCGAAAACGGTGATTCCGTATCGCAAGATGCTGTATGCGAGTGCATGTACTATGGTTTTCCTTACTGATAATGGCGTGAAACCTTTTATATTAAAAAGCAACCAAGCGACACTTCTAAGTTTGCCACACAGATATGCCAGATGATGCTGCCACGACATGCTGCTATCAATAAATAAACCGAGATATTTCACAGAGTCTACATACTGAACAGGAGTACATGTACATGAAATGCAGTGCTGGTCATGTAAGAATACTGGAATGTTTATTGCTGTGGTCTTTAAGGGATTTCTAAAACATATTAACTGTGTCTTCCTGATATTTACATTAATACAATTTTTCGCAAACCAGTGCATTACACTGTGTATTGTATTTTGCAGGGCGCCCACAGCCTTTTCATAATTTATATGCTTTGTTAATATAACCGTATCGTCAGCATATTGATAGATAGTGCCTTTATCAATTACTAGAGGAAGATCGTTTACGAATATGTTAAATAACAGAGGTGATAAAATTGAGCCCTGGGGAACACCGGCTGTAAGCCATTGCTTGCTACTGAGGGTTTCCTTGTCACCCATAACTATCTGTGACCTACCACACATGTAGTTTCGCAGTACCCTGTGGAATGGTCCTCTGAATCCCATTAAGGTTAATTTCTCTAGTAAAATGTTATGATTAACTGTGTCAAAAGCTTTCGCTATGTCTAGAAATAGCGCACAGGTGAATAAGTTGTTTTCTAATGCAGAATATACTTCATCTGAGAATTCTTCCAGTAGGACTGTGGTACCTCGATTCACAACAAAACCAAACTGTCTGGGCGATAGAATCGAAAACTTCATTAAGAAAGACATCATGCATTCGTAAAGGAATTTTTCTAGTATTTGGGAAAGTACCGGCAAAATTGAGATTGGCCGATAGTTTTCAATGTTATCTTTCCTGCCTCCTTTATATAGTGGCTTAACTATAGCTGTTTTCAGAGTCTCGGGAATTACTGCAGTTTCTAAAAAGCCATTGATTAAAAAAAGCAAGATATTAGCAAGCACATCGAAGTTTCTTCGCAGAGTGCCTACAGATATGCCATCTATTCCTGGTGGTTTATTTTGCCGGAAACTAAAAAGAATCCTTTTCAGGTCAGGTGTTGATAAGCTAGGCAAGAAAGCGGATGCCGATACAGATTCCTTCAACGTGCTATTATTTTCCTGTTGGGATAAAGCGTTTTCAGAAGCCCGCGAAAAAAAGCGGTTGAATGCGTTAACTACCACTATTTTGTCATCTAGAAATGTGTCAATGGGATTAGAAGGCACGTCACTTCCTCTCCTAAGATTATTTATTATAGACCACGTTTTCGCGGGACTTTTGCGCGACTGGTTGAATTTATTGAAAAAATACATTCTCTTTGCTGTTCGCAAGAGCCCGACTACCCTGTTTCTTGTAATTTTATATTCAGCTTTTAATCTCTCATCTTTAGGAGAGCGTTTGCAGCGCTTCCAGAGCCAATCCCTAAAAGATATGGCACGCATAATATCGGCATTAAGCCAGCTAACATTATTTCTGCATTTTTTCATGACAGTATATGTGCTTAGGCGCTCGAAGTGTTTAAGTTGAGTGGAGAACTTTTCGTATACCTTATCGGGTGCACTGCCATCAATTAGCAAAGACCAGGCAAAATTAGTGATGTGTTGGTCCAACATTTTTGTATTAGTTATTTGGATTTTCATGTTATTTCTTTTTGTGTTCCCAACTGATTGATGTTCTGTAGATAGAGAAGGCTTCGAAAGGCGACATGCCACAAAGTAGTGGTCAGCTAATCTCTGATTTATGACGCAAGCAGCCACAGAATAGTCAGATGCACGCACCACAATGTGGTCTATGCAGGACGCTACGACTCGGTTATTTAAGCACTCTTCTCTAGTCGGATGATTTATGGTGGATTCCAAACCATAAGAAGACAAAATGGATAAGTAATCGGAAACAGTGGTTGAAGTGACGCATAGCGTATTTATGTTCAAATCACCAGCTAAGCATAACTGCACAGCTGAACCCCATTTGCCCAGTATTTCATCGAGCTCTCCCAAGAATCGCCTCACACTGTTACAAGGTGGACGATATATCGAAAGTAGGATTAGATCTGTATTTGAAAGATTTATTTTTATGGCCAGGCATTCCGCATGAACGAACGTAATATCTATTCCAGACGTCACATACATGTCACGAACAAAAATCGCTAAACCCCCTCCACGCCCTCGTGGCCGGGTCACGAAATGTGAACGATAACCAGACAGCGCAAACATATCAGCCCCGACTTGTGGTATATTTATCTCAGTGAGAACAAAAGCGTCAACGTAATTGCTAGCCGCTTCCGCTATCTCTTTAAATTCATTCCAGTACTTTCGTAGGCTTCTTATGTTTACGCTGACGAAAGTAAAATTATGTTGTGAACTCAAGCCAAACGTACTTTTGAAACTTCTAAAATCAGGAACTGCACAGAAACTAGACGCCATGCTGCTTAAACAATCCTAGCAATATCAGCTGGCCTGATTACTCGGATCAAAGGTGCACCTTCGTCCTTCTTTACAAAAATCTTACCACCTTTTACCCAGGTGAACTTGTACCCGTTCTCCCTAGATACGGTTCTTGCACGCCAAAACAAACTGCGATTTGCCTTTGTCAGGTTATCGTTGAAAAACAATTTGGGTAGAGAACCGTTCTGGTGTAATCGCCGCAGCTTTCCTCGTGAATCAAACCAAGCTTCTCTCGCTGCTATTGAAGTGAATCGTATCAGGACTGTCGGGATTGTTTTACGTTTACTAGGCAAGCGGTGCACCGCTTCTATATCAGCGCTTGAAAAGTTCGTTAGCTCTAGCTTAATGGCTACCTCTGATAAAACATGCCCGAGGTTTTCATTTTGTTCCAGTGGAAGGCCTTCAATTTCCAAGTTATTCTTTCTATTGTATTGTTCGTTCTCATTCTGTACATCCTGAAGAAGATCAAGTTGTATCGCTTGGGCCTTGACCGTTTCATTCAAGCGCAAAATTTCCTCTTCCTGGTCCTTTCCGCGTTCTTTGTTCGCTTTCACATCCTTCAATACTGAGTCATACTGTTTAGACACAAATGAGACTGATTCCTCTAGGTTATTAACAGTCATGGAAAGCTTAGTAAACTCAGTTTTCAGCAGAAGCAGGGAATCCACTTTTGCATGCACAGTTAACAAAGAAGCAATACTGTCTTTTATCTCCCTGAGCTCAGAAGCCAAGGATGGCTCTACAGAACTGCTGTTAACTGCCTGGCTACAATCCATCTGCGATGCTGAAGCATCTCGCTGCCTGCCAGCCCGACAGGTTTTGCAGACCCACGTTTCTCGCTTAGCTTGGCTCTTGTTCGCAAAAGTACTAGGTGCTATGCCTGAACAAGGTTGGCCCAAATGGTAGCCATGTTTACATTCAGCGCACGACATAAAACGACCATCGTCGGGTAACGCACTGTGGCAAGCAATGCACTCTTCAAATACCATGATAAAAGAAAACGAGGTACTTTCACGAGCTCAACGAGTCAGTCCGGCGGAGAAAGGTGAAAACAACAGAGAATCAAAGGCAACTGTTCTTACCTAACAAGAAGAACAAGCGATTATGACAGGTTCACACGCTCCGCCGGACTGCAGCCGATCGTGGGGGAACGCTCGGTTTTACAGTTTCCAGTTCTTCGTGTGATGCCTTGATTGGTCGGCGCTGGACCCTCGTTGAACGATGCCAGCTCAGCACGTGCAAGAGTCAGGTGTCTGGTGGGTTGATGACGTCAGATGGTGCAGAGCTTGCGATCCACGCGGTAGATAGACCAGGCACGTCAACCGTTTTCGAGTGCTAACAAGAAGAACAAGCGATTATGACAGGTTCACACGCTCCGCCGGACTGCAGCCGATCGTGGGGGAACGCTCGGTTTTACAGTTTCCAGTTCTTCGTGTGATGCCTTGATTGGTCGGCGCTGGACCCTCGTTGAACGATGCCAGCTCAGCACGTGCAAGAGTCAGGTGTCTGGTGGGTTGATGACGTCAGATGGTGCAGAGCTTGCGATCCACGCGGTAGATAGACCAGGCACGTCAACCGTTTTCGAGTGCTAACAAGAAGAACAAGCGATTATGACAGGTTCACACGCTCCGCCGGACTGCCAGGTTATAATATTAATAATAATAATAATAATAATAATAATAATAATAATAATAATAATAATAATAATAATAATAGTCTTTCTTTCAGACAACAAGGTCATGGATACAAGGGCAAAAAGCGGATGTGTTCTGCCTGACAGGACCCATGCACCCGAATACACACACTCAGAGCCTGTGGCAACAGAAAGAACATAATACACTACGGTCTCATACACAACACAGCTTTATACAAAGTAAAAAAACCCAACAAGGTAGAAGCTTTTACAATCTTAAAGGAAAATTCATACAAATAAGGAACCGGAGGATGAAAAAAAATATTCTGTATACAGAACCTATTGATTCTTAGGACATGAAAGGAGGTAAGTTTTAACATTCTTTTTGAAAGAGTTCAGGGACACGCATTTCTCAATAATTTATATCGCCTGTGTATGTCTGTTGAGAAGACTGGGAATTATGTATGAAAGCATTTGGGTTCCGTAGTTCGTCCTCACAAGTGGAGTTCTGTAATGGTCGTGCCTTTATTTGTAAGGCACATTACTACTAGAGTGCAATTCAGTATATTTATAAGGACTGAACTTGATTTCGTTATAGACGTAAGAAAGCAATATAATTGATTCACTTTTAGAACAGAGTGTTCTAAAAAGTACAAACCTGTATGGTCGTTATACGAAAAATATTCGACATATCGTATCGCTTTTTTCTGTAATGTTATCAACCTCATAAGATTAGTTTTGGTTGTAGACCCCCATATCAGTATACAAAAGTGAAGATAAGAATGTATTATAGTGTAGTATAACTGCCATTTCAGCCATTTGGAAACAAGGTTTCTAATTTTGTAGAGCACACTGAGGGACCTAAATACTTTGGCATGAATTTTATTATTATGCTAGGACCAGCTCAAGTGTTCTTCGAACAGGACACCTAAAAACTTGTAGAAAGAAACACGTTCAGTTGCATTCTTTTGGAATGCAAGTTGAAATTCAGAATCTTCATGTTTGTTGCGTGCTTTAAGTACAATAACCTTCGTTTTATTTACATTTAATTGGAGTTTACTTATATTTAACCATAATGACAATTCTTGTAACCATGCATTAGCATCGACATGTATATTATCGAGATTCATCCCAGAAAAAATACACTGGTATCATCTGCATAAATAATTATTGTAGAAGTTCTAGGGATGGCTACTATATCATTGATATAGATAATAAAGAACATTGGACCTAGTACAGACCCTTGTGGTACACCATATATATTTGCTTCATTTGTGAGTGATGGTCATTCAGACATATATACTGCACGCGACCGGAAAGATAACTACGAATCAGATTTAAGGCAACTTCTCGAATGCCATACAATGGTAGCTTATAAAATAAAATATCATGTTTAATAAAATCAAATGCCTTTTTGAAATCTAAGAAAAGTCCGACTGTGAATCGTCTCTCATCAATATTCGACAGTATTTTTTCCTTTATACTAAGTAGTGCCATTTCAGTCGACTTACTGTCCCGAAACTCGAACTGTTCTTTCACTAGAATTTGTCTGGCGTTCAGAAACTTACATAGTCCTTGTTTTATCAAATATTCCAGTAGTTTAGAAAACAAAGGAAGAACAGATGGTATTTATGTTGTCACAGGGGCCACCTTTGTGCAAAACGACCACTCTTGCAATTTTCATACCGTCTGGAAAAACATATTGGTCTGAAGCATCATTACAAATATGTTGTAGTGGCTAGCTGATTAGATCGGCCACAGCAATAATTCCTTCGGCCTTAATTTCATCTGCTCCAGCCGCCATGGACTTATCTAGGTTTCGAAGGAACGTGAACACTTCGTGTTTACTGCACGGCTTTAAGAATGTAGAACTTACTTCTGGAGAAGCAATGTATTGGTTTATTCCATGCTTTTTAACTTGTTTTTGAACAGATTCACCAGAGGATAAGAAATACGCATTAAATTTGTCTGCTAGGGCAACGCCATTATAGTCAACATTATTGAGTTTTAATGTGTTAGGAAGATGACAAGTAGCCCTTCCCATAAGGTCACCATCACAATTCCAGATTTTTTAGGACCGTTTGAAATTGCGGCAAATTCATTCGTGTAGTAATCGTTCCGTGCTTTTTTTATATCAGCATCCAACTTATTTCTGAGTTGTTTACATTCCTCAAGTATGACTGGGTTTTTTTAATCGGATGAATTTGTCAAAAAGCTTGTCACGCGCTACAATTCGTTTATACAACTCCCTTGTTACCCATGGCTTTCGAGACTTTTTGTAGGTTTTTTTTTGCTAACAATGGAAATGTACTGCCATATTTGCTTTTTACTAACTCAAGGAAGATATTGTACGCTATATTAGGATTTTTTTCATTGTAAACTCGCTCCATTCAAGGCTATCTATCATAGCTGTAAACGTAGCCAGATTATCTTCATTGAAACTTCGGTATACGATTTGTTGAGCTGGAAGTTTTTTCCGTTTCCTTATTAACTGGGGAAAAATACAGGAAATAGGTAGGTGGTCGCTTAAATCGAATGTGAGAATAGCAGATAGAACACTAGACAACTCATGGTTTGTGACACACAAATATATTAATGTTTCCCTCTCTAACGTTATTCTCGTTGGTGACTGGATAACATCGGTGCAGTGAAATGCATCAATGGCTTCATAAAGAAATGTCGTGGGGAGCTCTTTGTCAACATATCAATATTGAAATCTCCCACTATAACAACAGGCATATTTAGGATACAAGCATATTCAAGTAGATGACGTACAAACTGAACAAATTCGACAATTTCACTAGATTGGGGTCAATAAATACAAGCAGCCTGGGTTCCACAACATTTCACAGCAATGGATTCGTAGTGCGTACGAACAAAAGAAAAATCTGAGAAAAATTCTCACTGAAGATTTTCCTTAATTTACAATGCTACGCCACCGCCTCTACGGTTTTCTCTGAACACCCCTTCAAATTTGTACCCAGGGAAGGATACAACATCATTTTCACTAGTAAACCATGTTTCTGTGTATGCAAGTATATCAAATCTATGATTTAGGCAACCCAAGGCCGTCTTATATCAAAGTGCTTATTTTTTGGGCTGGTAGTATTGACGTGAAAAACTGACATCCTGTCATTTTCGTGAAAAAGCGAACTGCGCGCAGCAGAGTTAAAGCATAAAGTATCGTAGTAAAAAGGCCTAGTTTGTGATGCCATAAAAAAAGAAAAGGAAGGCGAACAGATAAACAAGACACCGGAACAGCGGCATGTGTTAGATTATCTTTTCTAGATCGGCATTACATGCAATCTGTATTGCCGGCTCACCGTAGCACTTGCGCACCAACAGCTTCCCCTTACTATACCATGCATATGCATACTGCCTATCTGTAGCCTTTGCCCTAATCATCCACATGAGCTTTTTGCTCTGCGCTGTTAAATTATCAAGAAAGTATACATTGGACTTAGCTTGTCTCCTACTTTGCTTCTTTGCCATCCATTGATCCACCGTTGCACGTGAAGAAAAACAAACCAGAACTGCTGGGTGTTTTACCGCGTTTAGTTGGCAGTCTATGAAGGCTTTCTACTTCCTGTTTAGTCAACTGAGCCAGGCCTAAATCCTGGGCAATAGCATTAATCTTTTGGAACAGATTTTCATTGTAGGCTGCGCAAGTCCAAGTACTTCTAAATTATTCCTTCCGCTATTTTGTTCGAAGCAGTTCGCTTGCTGTCGCACTTCCACGATTTCCTGATAAGTGTTCACTGCCTCAATTTTTTCAACTCTTTTTTTAGAGCAACAATTTCAGTTGACTGAAGCTTCATTTCTACTAGTACTTGACCATACTGATCTGAAAGATGCTGGACTGACTTTTCCATACTTTCCATAGTTTCTTTGACCTGGAAAAGGACATCGAGGTTCTGTTTAATATCTGGCAATTCACAAAGTTTTTTGTTGATTTCTTTTAGCAATCTTTCAGAGAACGACTGCTCGTTCTGCACCTGCTTTGTTACTTTCAGGGGGCCTCAAGCCGCTGAAGTTACACATGTTTGACATCTCCAGCTTTTTTAGCAGTGTCTGCCATTGCTTTGCAGGTAGTCTTGTTCCTACCGGAACAGGCGCCCAAGTGGTAACCAAACCCGCACTCTGGACAGAGAAGGCACGAGCCATCTGTTAGCAGCGACTGGTTAGAAACCAGGTATATATCGGAAGCAGAACTAGCCATTGCACCCGGGAAGGAAAAACATGCGACACTGAAGTAGCAGTACAGATTCAAACGCAGGCACACGCTCCTGTGCTTGTGCGATTAAAATAAATTAGTAGTGGTATAATCACTCAGCAGCAGTGGCATGTAACATAAATAAATATAAATGTGAAAAGATGAAAAAACCAACCTGCGTAGTAACAGATTATTGTTAGCTGCTTTAAGGTCTCGTTCGTGCCACTGCCGCTGAGTGTATGCAGTATTTTCGTCTGTAGCACAGCCTTTTAACGCGATAGCGTTAAGGAGCTCGTGTCGCAGAAAAGCCGGTGTCGTCGGCGTCGGTGTCGGCGTCCGCGGCGTTGACCGTGAGCGATAAATCACTGCAGGCACTTCATAAATAAAAAGCAACTTCGAAGATGGGCTGGGTGGGAATCGAACCAGGGTCTCCGCAGTGTGAGACGGAGACGCTACCACTCAGCCAAGAATTCGATGCGTGAAAGAAGTACAAAAGCGCTTCTAGTGAATGCGGTGTTGCCTTAGAAACGTGCCGTAGAAAGTTATACTGCGGTGTATATCGGTAATTATGAGCATGCAACTTACAGAAGTCGCATTCACATGAGTAGCGCCGTACGTTTCCGCAACATTTCTTCTGTGCTTACCGCACACGCAGAGCCATCTTGCGGCAAACACAGAAGACCCCCTCCTCTCAATGTACGGCGCTGCCCCGACAGGTGGCGCGCCACGGCTGTGCGCGGACCGGTGCAAGGCGCGCCGCATGCCCCGACTCCCTCTCCCCTGACGACGCTTCGCCGTTCTCCCACACGGGTTGCAGACTCAAGCGCCGTTCCTTTCTTTAGATTACTATCTATCTATCTCTCTGCCCGTGCCGATCGCGACGTTCGGCTGGCGTAGATCGTTTCCTCCTCCGAGACACCGAGTTCTGTGGTTCGTTCCGTTTGCTCAGGCGCACATTTCGTGGCCGCGCCGAACACTGCGTTGCTCGACGCTCACCGTGTCCGATGCGGGGCGCCTCGTAAGTGATCGCTGCGCCGTCGCGCATTGTCTTACACCCCTTGGCGGGTCGACGGGAATGCTGTCGCGTTCCACTCTTGAAGGCGAAGCTTAAGCGTCCTCCAATTTTTGTAGCTTCTTTTCAGTGACGTATGGCCCTTGCTCTCTTGAGGGCCAATGGCAGTCCCTCTTGGCGCTGCAGTGTGGTGGTGGCTCTTTCAAAAGGTTTCCGAAGTTCCTGCGTAGTAACGAATTATTGTTAGCTGCTTGAAGGTCTCGTTCGTGCCACTAGCGCTGCGTGTACGCTGAGTGTGGTGGGAGATGCTGTCCAAGGCCTTTTTGACGTCCAATGCAAGCACAAATTTATCGTCCGACCCTATGTTGGGGTGCAGGACCTTGTGCTTTAGTAGTGTAAAGACGTCCTGCACTCACATGTGGTGTCGGAAACCGAACATGCTGGAGGGGAACATGTTTAGCTCTGTGTGGTTTGAGAGCCGGACCTACAACCTTTTCACAGAGTTTCCCTGCGCACGACGTTAGGGAGATGGGTCGAAGGTTGTTGATGTTACGAGGCTTACCTGGTTAAGGACTGATAATTATTTTTGCTTCCTTCCATTCTATTGGAAGGACGCCGTCCACTATCCAGACCGTGTCGCTAAAGAATTTGGTTAAGTTCTTTAGCGTGTCGTCACTTACATTGCGAATCATGGCGTTCGTGACCTGATCTACCCCTTGGGTCGCGTTTTTCCTGAAGGAGTATGCCACTGCATAAACCTCTTCAAAGGTTATGGGGGCATCCAGTTCCGGTTGGTCCTGTCTTTCGTAAACGGGCTTGGTCGATTGCCCTGTCGGAACCGTTCCTACGTATATGTGTTTAATTTTGTCTATCAAGTCAGCTTCCAGACCTTGAAGCTCGTTTTCAAACAGCTTTAGTGTGCGATTCGCGACTGTTTTTGTTCCTCCCGGGTCAATCATACTTCGAAGAATGCGCCATGTTTCCTTTGTAGGCAACGTGCCCCGAAGCGAGTCGCTGAACTGACGCCAATTGTTGTCGTTTAACTTTTTTTGCCTATTCGTTAGATTCCTGCGCTAGCTGAGCTATCCGTATCCTGAGTTTGGGATTAAGCTTCTGCCTTTTCCAACTTTTTGTGAGGCCTCTCCGTGCTTGCCAGAGCTGCAAGAGGTGACGATCCACGGCTGGAGTCTCCGTTGTCGTTTCAATTGTTTTTGTGACCCCAGAGTGAATAACTCTGATCCGCTCGGCCCATTCTCCTAGGTCTGTTATGCTGCCGATTGTTTTCTGTTTTTCACGAAATTTGGTCTAGTTGGATAGCCTTGCCTTGCCAAGAGCTCTTCAAATCCTGGCTGCATTAACCGATATGCTGAAGATATAGTGATCTCTTCCTAGGTTTTCACCTAGGTTGGTCCATCGCGTCTCACTTTCGTTATTGGTGAATGTGAGGTCGGGGGAGGGGTCGTTGGACATGCTGTTTCCGATTCGCTTTGGGAGACCCGGTTGAGTTAGCTGGAAAAGTCCGTAGCGCTCTACAACGTCTGCTAACAAGATGCCCTTGGGATTTTCTCTGCTGTAGCCCCAGTTTGAGTGTTGTGCGCTAAATTCGCCTAACAATATTAATTTGTCCCTTCCTGGAGCGAGTGGCACCGCGGTGGCCACCACGTTCTCGAAATCCGCCGGTTTTTCTCTGGGACAACTATAAACATCGACAAATATTGTTTTAGGTTCGCCCCTTTTCTGCGGCCAAATCGTAATAATCTGGCGCTGAATAGGTTCCCCAAAAAATAATTTAAGCTCATCGCGACATCCTTCTTGCAAAGTGGCTACTTGGGGGTAATCTGGGTGAGCATAAAGCTCGTATTCCTTGAGGTTTTGATTTTGTTTCCCTATTTCCTGAGTGCAGGTAAGGTCGGGAGGGATTGGCGCCGATTCTATGTAGTGCGTGAAATTAGCTAATTTAGTGCGTAGCCTGCCGCAATTCCATTGTCAGATTTCAATGTGTCCAGTCTTTGTGTTGTTTGCCATATTATCCATGGATATTACTGTCACTATCAGTGTGCTCTATACCTTTCGGTGTCCTGGTAGGAGCTCCCGGACTTTGACTGACCCTCTTTCGGGGGATGTGTGCGGCTTTTGTTTGCACATCCCCTACCATTCGCTTGAGTTTGCGTAGCTCTGCGAACATTACTTGCATATTTTGTGCCAATTGTTCCAGCGTTACCGTTTGAGCGCTGGAGGCGGTACTTTGTTGTACTGATGTCTGCGGTGGTGATTTGGAAGTGTGGTCCACAATTTGTAAGGGTTGCTGTGATGTGCTGTTTTTGCCATGCGCCTAAAAGCTGCAAACTCAGCTCGTAGATCGGCTAAATTGTTTCGAAGTATATTGTTTTCGTCTACTATTACCTGGTACTCTGGGTTGTGTGTGATTGGTGTAGGTGTATTCTTACCATTGGCAGTGGGAGATGCGACTTGTGCCCAGCTCTCCTGATTATTTTGGGGGGTGCTACATGCCAATAGGATTCATGGTGACTTGCTTCTTTGGGCCTCCTTCTTTGTCTGATGTTGCTGCTGAGGTACCTTGAGTCGGGATGCCAACCATCTTCTCTGGCTCGGCTGCCCGGAACAAGATCAGCTACGCGACGGTGAGCGGGTTCTGGAGCGGCTGCGACCATCCATCGCCAGAAGGAACTCCAGCTCGGAATCCTCGTCTTTGGTGGCGAATCACCGTATCTGGGCCTTCGTTGGTTTCTTTGGCCGTGGTCTTGATATCTGCCTGACTGGCTTTAGTCTTTTGGCACATCTGCGGTCACCCGTTGGATGATCACTACCACAAATGGTGCATTTGGGGGTGCACGTGTGTCCATCGACAGGCTCCTGCACCCCTCACGAACGGCACACCTGTACGTTGGGCTGTGGACATACGTCGGTACGGTGTCCCATGGTGCCACAGATACGGCAGAATTGTACCGCATTTCGGAAGGGTGTGCGGAGTTTCTCTCTCACCCCCCCACCCCCCCCCCCGAAGTAGTAAACACACCTTGGCACTCGGCTGCCGTAGAAGGTGAGCAAAGCTCTTTGTGAGTCCCCAATCATTTTTGCGTCGATCAGCTCCAGTCCCTGCGTTCGGATACGTAGGTTCGATCGCCGCACGTCAGAAAGGGTGTGGGCTTCTATCTCGTTGATTACTCCCCGCGTCGTGTGTTCTCCTGCCGTAATGTAACGTACGCATTGACCGGGTGTTGTCGTCCCTTGATGATCAAGGATTTAATGGCTTGCATGACTTTCGCCGTATCCCGATTCGGGGTGGATATCACTGCGATTTTGGAACCTGGCTTCCTTCTTAGAATAAGATTGTTGTCGGGGATTCTCTCCTGGTACGCCTTTATGACGGCTTTTGCCAGAGCCTGACTGGTAACATCATTGAGTGGTAGCCCTTGGTATGGTCTGATGGCCACCTTCATGTTCCTCTTCGATAGCGGCGGAAGACGCTTGAGCCGTGGGCGCCCGTGATGCTCCATTGGTTTGGATGAGTAGGTAATCGGACCTGATGGCAGCGCGCTTTTTTGCGCGGAGCGTCGCTCCTGAGCGAGAATTTTTTTTTTCTTTCAAGGAAAGAACGCACTCCCATCCGGTTTCTGCTGTCCTTTCGTCGACCACGGTAGCGGTTTGCAAGTTGTTGTTGATCGTAGCTGCCTTATTGCATTCATGGTGCGGTGTTGCGTCACCCACCTAAGATGCAGTGATATCCGTCTGTTCTTCAAGTCGCGACGTTGTAATAAGTCGCAGGTTCGATGTCGCAGCCGGGGTTCTTAAGGCCGCCATGCTCGAGTGCGCTCGCCCACCGGCACCGGCGCTGCTCCCCTAAATTAAGTTAGGGTTAGCAGCTCGCCGTGTTCTGAAGGTGAAAAATCGGCCTTAAAACGGCGAAATCTGGTGCGACTGACCTGCAGTTGGTTTCTACAGGCGCTGGACCACTTCTTGGAGATGGTGGTGATCGTTTCGGGTTGGTCCCAGAAGGTGGTCCACCCGAAAAACCAAACATGCGTAGTCCGATGTGAGCGCTGCCGTTTCAAACAACGTCTTCCTCTCGTACTTTAGCAAATATTCTTCTAGCCTTCGTTAGATTCGCTATCCTGTTTTGCGCACTTCAGTGTTCTTTATTCATATCAAGTGCGGCTCCAGTGCTTAGAACCACCCATGAATAGCTTTAAATGCCCTATAGCTGACCTCCACCTGCCAGCACTGTACACGCCGCCTTTGAAAAATAGATTGCTAACTCGTTTTATAAATTCTTAGACAGGAGAACAGTTGACAGTGGCATTTGAAAGGACCGTCAAAAGTGCACTAGCACTGAAATCTACAGCGAACAAACGGAACCACTGTGGAAGGCACGCGTTCGCCGCCTGGAATGTAGTACACGATGGAAGCGAGTTCGGGCCTTGACGTCATATCAGCGGGTTTCGCAGTACCTCTGCAGGTCAGGCTCGGGGTTAATACCTTAAATTCTGCTGTGCCGCGCCTTCAGGTATAAGAGAAACAGTTGATGGTCGAGTTCCAATGCCGTCTTTGTCTCTAGTGCGCTCAAATACCGACAGCGACTTCGTCGTAGCCGAACCGAAACTAACCAAGCCAAACAGCGTCGTCCAGTCACTACGTTCCACTTCTTAAAGCTGTCACATGCTCCGGTTCGCCAAATACATTTGAATGTTCCAGCCACATCTTCTACCCAAGATTTTTCGGGGCAGCACATGAGCCTCACGTTGGGTACAGGACATACGAGTATTGTGTTGCACTTTCTCAGGCAACAGGTCGTAAAAAATCGATGTAAGTTGGTCTACAACCAGTACGAAAAAACGTCACAGTGTGTGCACGAGCCTTGGGTGCTCATAACCGTCACTATGCTCCTTGTTTTGTTTCGTTTCGCTTCGATATTTTTGGGGCAGATCAGTAACCGTACGGAGTCAGTGGCCTCGAGGTTGATGTGATTGGTGCCACTCGGCAAATCGTGAGAAAACCTTCCGGGAGTAGTAGTGGTTTATGGAAACGATACTTTCACCATTTGAGTTAAAGCAACGTGCGTGAGCGGTTCATTAATTTCTTTGAACGCAGCATGACTGGGCCCGAAATAGTAAATGAAGAAACCGGACAAGCGCTATCTTACAACCCAGTTGTAAGTCTGTCACACAACGACTGCACGAAATAATTGACTTCTCCTGTCTTGTTCCCAGGCGCACTGCGTTCCTACTAAGTGTAAACCAACTCGCCTAACTGAAGTTTTTTCCCGCTATTTAGAACCCTGTTCATAGATGTTTATAGCCATTTAACGCCAACAATCAGAGTAGCATTAAAAAAAATGTCGCGGTAATGCGCACGCAAAAAGCTCTGTTGTGTGTTACTTTTTCTTATAATTTTTCTACCAATCCACAATGTGAGGATTGAATCTAAATTTCATAATTCATTACACCTACTCCTAAACTTTGTTTATATTTTAAAACTTTTGAAGAAAAAAAAACCATCGGTCAGGGTTTGTTCTCAAATCGACTTTTACTGCCTTGCTTAACTATACAGCTCCGCAATATCTGAAGCATGAGAAGACAGCTAACTATCATTACTTTTAGCAAGCACCACTTTTTCAGGCATGACTTTCATTTTCTAAACGTAACAGCCAGAAAGTAAAACGCAGTTGCTCCAGATCAGTGTCTGTTACGCGCTAAATGAGTGAAGCTATATGAATCAACCGTCTGAAAAAAAGAGGGCAGAAGAAAAGTGCTTTGGGGAACCTGAGTGGCCCGAAGACACTCGGGTGGCTGAGTTCTGTCTTCTCTGTGCAGTGTCCCTGGATGCCCGGCCCGTGCTGATCCCTCTTCTGTCGTCAGTTATCTGCTTCCCTATCGTGGCACTGGCTCTGATCTGTGTGCTGCGCTACAGGGCGCTGAAGCTACGCCGTAAGGAGCACATGAGCCGGCTTCGTGGAGGAGGGTATGTGCATTCTGGGAGACAGCTGCTGTATTTTTTTTTGCATCTGTATAAATGAAAAAAAGTCCCCTGCAAAAATATGGAGGTGCATGTTGTATTTATCTTTAAGATTGGGTTGATGCCCTGTAGTGAAATCTGGGCATTGCTTATGCCAGTCGTAACACCTTAGCAGCACAACACGTGGCATAACAAACGTGATTACGACCGCATGCTTTGATGACTAAACATTTCTGAAAAATACAGCGCGGGAACAGAAATGTTGTACTAGCAAGAGTTTCCACCACGCCCAGCGTGATTGAAATTCGTGCAGAATTTGTAAGCCCGTTGAGGAAGTCTTAAGGGGCACTTTCTTATTACTGTCCGTAGTGAAGGTTCCCCATATCTTCGTTACACCGAAGCTCCGCTATGAAAGTAAGCCCCAATGCTTACCGTGTAATTTGTGACGGTACGGCCCGCACTTAGTACGCCTAGCCTGGTTCTACCTGTAACGACATTGCGCTGTTGTTGTTTACAAAGTTCAAGAATCTTCTTCGTCCACTCTCAGTTGAAACAAAGAAGACGCTCGAACAGGTCGAGGCGTTCATTAGTTGAGCGACCCTTCGAAAGAGCTACTTAAACGTTTTGAGATCTTGTTTTGAGATATTAAACTGTTGGTAAAGCATCTGGGGTATTACTGGAAGGCGTGCTTAACAAAAAAGTATGTCTTTGAGGCGGTCTGCTTCAGCCCCTGTGGAAGGAAGCGAAAACTGCAATTTGGGCTTTCGCACTAAGGATGCACGGACGGTCCTGTAGGGTATGAAACGTTCCACCTTAAAGTGGGCAGAGCTGCATGCATTATTCTATTTCAAACTGCATAGGCTACGTCCGCATGCCCACAAGCGTCGCTGAGTTGACCTGATAGGCCTTAAACTACCGAGTGTCTTTTTAGCTTCTGTTTATACCGTTGTTCAGTGCACTGCGCCATCGTCTTACCGTGCTGACACGTGAGAGAACACTGTATTCATCCGCGGTCGCATTACAAGTCATGTGTGATGTGCCACTACTGAGATTCTAGGGTTTATGCTTGTGCAATTTAAAGTGCTTTAATACATTCAATATGCAGAATTTATTTGTTGAAATATTTTCCGTCATGTACTTCATCATGCAACCGCATTTATTTAGCCAGGTGTCGTACCGACGTACATTTACGTTGCTTTTAATCTGACATGTTGGTCATGGTCCTAAGCACAAATCTGCTGAGGTCTACAGCAGTGGGTCATCTAGAAAATGCAACAGGCATCATCGGCGCTACCTTCGACTTTTGCAAGCCACGAGCCAGCACACATGGTTTGTCAATACGTTCGAATTTTCCATAAGAAAGCCGAAGTTCGATACAATCTGGTTGATATCAAATTTCAAGAACATCATCGTAGGCCATATTTATATCTTCGAGGCTTCCAAAGCACGGATGAACAAGGAAGTTTCTGCACCATGCGCATTCTTCTTAAGCTGCACGCCAATGGAGGGCTTCCTGCGAAGTCGGTGGGCTTCGTTTTAGTACTATATAGTGCCGTGCGTAATACCAGGAAATTAGACAGCGCCATAATTCAGCGTTCATAAATTAGGGTCCCTATGACGTGAAACTATTACAATATGTTTTTATTCCAATCTCCTGACGCCAAATTTGCGTAACCGCGGACGCAAGCATTGGGCGGTGACACGCAGGGTTCTCTGCACCATACCAGCCAAACGCTCTCCTTATTCATAGGCGGTCGCTTTTGTTTGCTCTAAAAAGCAATACCATTGCCTACAGCGGGCGGCTTGTCTTATATAATTGGCTGACAAGAGGCGATGAGCACGCTCAAGTGGAGAAGGATTCGATGGGGCCCAGCCAGTGCACTGAACATCGATAACCAGATCAAGAGGGGGGGCCGGCGTCCGCCAGTGGTCCGCGTTTCCTTAGCTTGCGGTGGCTGGTCGAAAATCGCGGCGGCATACAACGGAAGCTTAAGAATTCCGCGAAAACGGATCCTCAGCAAATAAGAGTTGACAAAGCATCGCCGTAAACGTGATGAAAGTACTCGAAAAGTTATACTGCCGCGCAAAAGTTTTACTGTACGCAAATAAACCCAAGCTATCGGGTAGGTACGAGTGGCCATTGCCTGAGTGAGCGGCACCAGCCATCTTTTATTCCTTTCGGAACGGGGCAACCAGCGGCAATACCGAAAAAAAAAGTTTTGTTCGGTATAATAATGCATCTTTACCGCGTACACGTCACTTTTACGTGGTTATGCAGTGATTTGGGGCTTGTTGGTACAACATCGTGATGCTTATAGCGCGTGAAAAGACAAGGACGAAAGTAAGACGTGAGGCCTGTGTGTGTCACGTCTTCCTTTCGTCATTTCTTTTCATGTGCTATAAGCCTCACGACGCGGTGAGCTTTCGTGGTTTTGGGACCTCGCGTGACAGGCAAGTAAAGTGGTTGCAGCCCGAAAACTTTTGACCAATAGCCGGCGGCCAATGGCGCAGAGGTGCCTAATAAGAAATAACGATTTTCCTTTTGTTGGGTCCAGTCATGCCTAATCAGTGCGTACACGTCATATGAAAGGACGAGCTCTAGCGGTTATCGTGACGTCGCGTGACAGACCGGTGAACTGGGGGGGGGGGGGGGGGGGCGTGGCAGGCCCAAAACATATTTTTTGGCCAATCGCGGTGGGCTGATTGCAGAACTGGTATAGAAAAGGTTGAAATAGCTTTACGGTATAGCGCCCTAGTTTGCATACACGCCAATAGACTCGGCTGGTGGGAAGCGTTTTCCTTGTCATGTAGAAACATCACTCCCTAACTGGCGAAGGCTTCCCGTGCACAGACGGCAGGAACGTCCGTCAGCGAAATGACCACAGAAAGGTCCCTACGGTACAGAGTTATTATCAGGAATGAGCTTCATTGTAAACCGATAATTCTGCGGTCCTGTAAAGCGGCCATGCACCGAAAGAGATGAAAGGAACATAGGTGCTCTATTTAGGGCGATGGGAATTCCTACGAAACTTCACTCACTTTCTGGGGCCTAAATCTGAAGCTATACAGGATGTGCCACGTAACTTGAGCCAAACATTAAAATGTGCAAAAACCACGTAGCTGGACAGAACCTAGGTAATCTTGCTTGCCGTCGCTCGGACACACTGAGATATTTTTTTATTCTGCCTAATTAGATAATTAGTCGTAAATAGTTAAACAACTTCTCAAATATTATAATTAGATGAAAAGTTTAAATGAGAAAATTGTAGAGCAAGATGAAAAACTCTCAATATATCTTTCTGTTGCTCGATACCTGCTACATACAAGTGTTTTTCCGAGCGTAAAAGAAGCCCGCTAATACACGCAAAGGCCTCGAGCGGAAAGACGCGCGGCAGTTTAGGTTCTGAATAGCCCTGTGCTTGCTTTCTGATTCGATAAAATGGAGGTGCTGGGCTGCGATAGTGTAAACATTACAATCATCCATTGCGCGAGCAGAGAGCTTTTAGATGGCGTCCCCACAGCTTGCTGGCTGCGTATGCAGAAGGAGCGCGTAAACACGCGTCAGAAAAAATGGCTCCAAAGCCTGCACTCAACTTCCAGGACACCCAGGCCAGAAAGAAGCGTGCAGAACAGGAGCGTGTTCGCTACGAAGCACAACGTGGTGCACACCATGAATGTATGTATAAATGTATACATGCAATTATGAAAATAGTTTAATTACGTACAGCCCCGTAATTAACTTAAAATTTAACACGCCCGCCACAACCATCAAACGAAGCAGAATAGAAAGCATCACTTTCATCACTTCCCACAGTGTGTGGTATCCGCCAATGTATTCTCTAGCCGAACTCATGCTAATGGAGGGCAAATAGAGAATCAATTGACACGACGAGTGATACTTGATAAATGAGCAATGCTCTTTTCAAGAACGGTGCCTTCGAAAACCCGGTACGCCAGATAATGAAAAAAAATTGCTGTGGGTTAGCTAAGGTTAAGCCCAGGATGCGAAGCATACTAGCCTTTATTTTCGTTGTTGATCCACTGTTTAGCCTGGTGAACTGCTGTTGCTTGGCTATATTTGGTTCGGCTAGACGAAGAAACAACTCATGCGTTACTCTGCTTCGCCTTCAAGAGTGGAACGCGACAGCGTTCCCGTCAACCCGCCAAGGGGTGTGAGACAATGGGCTACGGCGCAGCGACTACGCGCCCCGCATTTGACGCGGTGAGCGTCGAGCAACGCAGCGTTCGGCGCGGCAACGAAATGTGCGCCTGAGCAAGCGACGCACGCCTGAGCCTTAGAAACAGCTCGTTTCTAAGGCAACACCGCATTCACTAGAGGCGCTTTTGTACAGGTTTGAAGCATCGTACTCGTGGCTCAGTGGTAGCGTCTCCGTCTCACACTCCGGAGACCCTGGTTCGATTCCCACCCAGCCCATCTTGCAAGAGTTGAGCCAAAGCCACCTAGAAAATCAGTCTCTGTAGCACGCCGCAACCTTCGCTTCTCATTCCAACGAGCAGCTCTGTCTCCAGGAGGCATCTCACCTCGTGAGTGTCTAGCAGAGGCAAGCGCAGCTGCTTATATACCGCCGCGACGCCGCGAGCGACGGCGCGAGTTCGAGCCCCGTTTCTCCTCTGTCGTGACGTCACGGTGTCACGTGGTATTAAAGGCGACACGGCCGCGCCTGAGGAGCTGGGTTGAGCTCTCGTAATATGCTTCGCATAAAAAATATGCGCGGCTCTGCTATCGCAAACACCAGAGACCAGTGGAGCTGGGGGAAGGCCAGTAAAATAGTGCCGAACCACACACACGATACACGAGCCCCGGCAACGCGGCCCTACGGCGTCCGCCAAAGGCGCCTACTACGGCGTCTGCGATTCGCGAGGCGAACGCCCTAGTAGACGCTGCCGTTGTCTCCACTATGTACGGAGCGGCGGGCGAGAAGGGCATCGAGGCACCCTAGCAGCCGCCGAGGAAGTCCGGGAATCCCTAGCAGCCGCCGAGGGAATCCGGGCCGCGTTCCTCGCTCACGTGCGCACCCCTCCATCTCCCCCGCTAGGTTCCACCCATCCTCGACGCATCGCTGTGCTGCGCAACGCTATTTTTATACTCTGCTTTCACTCTTTCTCAGCTCTCTCTCCCCCAGCTCGGTGAAGCTGTGGACGCAATGAAAAACGCAGCGAGGTTGCCACAGCTCTAGTGTACAGATACGGTCAGCGTTGTGAAGACCTTCTCAAAACGTCTTCACCGCACATTTTTAGGCTGTCCTGTTTGCAACATATTTAGCGCGTCCACTCTGGTGAAAAAATGTGTTTTACGCGTAAAATTTCATAATACGACGTTTTGAAGACTTTGTGTGCTTCCACGGCTTGTTTGCTGATCCCCCATTGTACATATATCTGCTATAGTGTCAAAATTATAATCATGAACATGGGTCGATGACCTAGAAAAGTTAGTTGGGTTAAGCACGATATGTAGCCCCCATTTCTCAGCCAATCGTCCGTTCTGTATACGTACTATAGAAACCATAAAAATTATCCTCCTAACACGTACGTGATGAACATTGGAAGAGCTACTTGGTGTGCGCACGCGAGAAGTAAGCGCATGGTTCTGGCCTAATGGTTTGAGCCTCTGACTTCTGCAGTAGGGAACGGACTGACTCCACGGACATACATTCAATACAATACAATACAATACAATACAATACAATACAATACAATCTTTATTGTGCATAAAGAAAACAAAGTACAGATAGCAGGCCTACCAAAGCCTCAGAGGACTTGACTGGGAGTGCCCGACAGTCAGGTCACAGAAAATTGTACAGGGTTAATAGCGGAGTTAGCTATTAGTGGGTCGAAGCAAAATTTTGAATAGTTATACAAAATGTTACTTTTAACATAGAAAATTCTAAGTAGTTTCTTAATCCCGCGTCTTGTGTTTGCTCCTAACACAGGCGTTGGCCCTTTATTAAATTTGGCTGGAACATATTATTGCCGCGTTCTCCTTCCGTACTTTGTCGCAGCTTTGGGAATGACGTAAGGATCCTTCGGTTCGACTTTCGACAATCAGGTAAGTGAACTTTGGCAAATTCAACAACCTAAAGACATCTGCATCTTGCTTTGGACACAAATCGTGTGCCACTGTTGACAGCAGTGAACGTAAAATTGAATTAATTCTTGAGCTCCATTTAAAAGTACAGTGGCCATACACAGTCGAGCCATAATGGAGCACACTGTAGACTAAGGGCCCTATAACGTAAAACTATTCCAATATGTTTCTATCCAAATCTCTTGCCGTCAAATTTGCGTAACCACGAACGCAAGCACCGGGCGGTCACCCGCAGGGTTGTTTGAACATACCAAGCAAACGCTTTCTTCTTCCATAGGAGGTCACTTTTGTTTGCTTGAAAATGAATAACATTGCCTACACTGAGCGGCTTGTCGTATCTAATTGGCTGACAAGGGGCGAGGAGAACGCTAAAGTGGAGAGGCATTCGCTGGGGCAGAGCCAGTGCACTGAAAATAGATAACAGGATGAGGAGGGTAGTGCCGGCCTCTGCAATTGGTTGGCTTTCCCTTACTTAGTTTATGGTGGCTGGTCGAAAATCGCGGCGGCATGCAACGCAAGCTTAAGAATGACGCTAAAACTGACCCTCAGCAAAGAAGAGTTGGCAGAATGAGGTGGTAAACGTGCCGAAAGTGCTCGAAAACGTTACGCGGCCACGCAAGAAGCTTTGTTATATGCAAATGCCCCCATGCTCTATGGCAGGTGCGAGTAGCCAGAGTCTGAGGGAGCGGCGGCAGCCATCTTTTATTCCTTGCGGAACCGGACTGCCTGCGGCTATTCTGAAGAAAGTTCAGTTTTGTTCGGCATATTAATGCATCTTTATTGCGTACACGTCACTTTGACGCGGTGAGTTTTTGCGATTTTATGACGTCGCGTGACAGGCAGGTGAAGTAGGTGCAGCCCGAAAACTTTTTACCTATAGTCGAGGGCTAATGGCGAAAAGGGGTCGAATCAGAAATAACTGTTTTTCTTTTTTCTGTCAAATCATGCATAATCAGTGTGTAACCATCAGATCACATGGGGAGCTATCGCGGTTTTCGTGACGTCGCGTGACAGACAGGTGAAGTGGGGGTGTCGAAAATGTTTTTGGCAAATCATGGAGGGCTGATAGCAGAATTGGAATAGAATAGTTTGGAATAGTTTTACGTTATGGCGCCCTAAAGCATGGACAGTAATTTTTTCGAACTAAGATTGGCATAAGACATCGCATATTGTATAATACACAGGAGACCGCGCACAGCCTATTACAGAGGTGGGATAATTGCGAGTTCCATAAAGGATCACAGTCAAAAAGCAAAAAAGATACTTAACAGTAGAGGCAGTTTTAACAGGCTGACATGTGCATTCATAACAGTTAGAGGTGTGTAAGAATAATGACTTCGCAGGCAGGATATTTTTCATGGGGTTATGGAAACAGACACAACGCGTTATAGAAGGGTTGATGCTTAATAAATTAGCCGCAAACCAGTCCATAGCTTTAGTTGCCTCATTCTGTAAGGAGCTGATTGCATCAGAGTAATTAGTTGCAGAGGATATATATATATATATATATATATATATATATATATATATATATATACATTTATCTGCTACATCGGAGAAAACATTAACATAAATGTTAAAAAGCAGGGGGGTTAATGTTGAGCCCTGAGCGAGTCCAAATGAATACAGGTAAAAACGCTTAAACTATTTCCGACCTTTACACACTGTCGTCAGTCCTGCAGAAAGTTAGTTACTAAATTCAAGAATGATCCACGAACGCCTGGGAGAGACAGTTTCTTAACAAGATGTCATGACAAACACTGACAAATGCCTTAGAAGCACCCATAAAGAGGGCACATGCTACCCGGTTACGGTCTAGCGTCCAGTTTAAAAGATCAGAGAAAGCTTCCAACAGTGTTTGTGTACTTTTCCCCTGTACAAATCCATACTATACATAAATACACTGTGCTTATCTAGAAATTGTGTTACCGTAAGAGCCACATGTTTTTCTAATATTTGAGATATACAGGGAATTATCGAAATAGGTCTTTAATTCTCAATACTATTGCGTGCACCCTGCTTATGAACCGGAATTACAATAGCGGTTTTCATTTCAACTGGAATCACACCGCCATCCACAATAGAGTTTAAAAGAGATAGCAAAACATGTTTAATTACTTCGAAATTTCTCTGGAGTTCACCGACAGAGATTTTGTCGAAACCAGGTAATTTATTCGTCTTAAGATTAAAGACAACAGATCTCAATTCATCAAGTGATAGTAAAGGAAGATATGCAGAATCTAGCAAGCTATCTGTTAAAGTACACACTGATGGTTGCCGTGTCCTTGATCCTGGGACACTTGAAAAGAACTGATTAAATAAGTTTCCCACAGTTTCGTCATCTGCAGAAAATAAGATATAAGGTGCTGTTTTTAGGCATTGAAATGTTGCTGCCTCTAGGATTATTGATTAGGGACCATGTTTTCCTTATGTCAGATCGAGCTTCTTGAAATTTCTTTCTAATATAGGCGCGCTTCGCAAGTCTGATCATTGCGTTCACCTTGTTTCCGGCACATTTATACATTAAGCGCGTGTCATTGAAGCTTGACAACCGCTTGGCCTTAGTTCACAAGTCTTTTTCCTTTATAGCAGATAGGATTTCGCTGGTCATCCATTTCTGGCTCAGGTTACGTTGCCTGATTTGGACCACACGTGTTGCCGCCTGCCTAAAACACTCAAACGCAGCTACAACTTCGCGGTACATTTTTTCCGGGGACATAGTACATAAAAAAATATCCCAATCATTTTTCTGGACTAGTTGATCAAAAAGTCTTGGATCAATTATACAAATTAGTTTGACAGAGTTAATAGCCTCTAATAAAGAATTCACAGTCTCTTTTAGTGAACAGCAGACGAAGTAGTGGTCAGAAAGTTTAACCTGTGCAATGATAGATTTTACTTCCAGATTATGGCTCTAACATTTAGACGATCAATGCAGGATGAAACAAGGGGTGGAGATAGGAATTCCTCGCGAGTTGCTGCATGTATTGTCATTTCAATTCTTCATTTAGATAGTGTATCTAGATAGTCAGCAACTATTACTACCGTTGGACGTAATGTATCCATATTAATGTCACCTGTGAGGCAAATACATTCATCGGTTCTTATACGAGATAACGCAGAGTCGACCTCAGCCAAAAAAAGACACCTGCTACCACATGGGAGACGATAAACAGAAAACAAGGCCCAAAAAATTGAGGATTGAGAGTAACATTTTCCGCATGGTCGAAAGGCAACGTTAGTTCGGAGACTGACCAAATGTTTTTTTTTTCTTTTTTTTACGAGAACAACCACAACACCACCCTTCCGGACCGGACGAAAAAAGGAGAATGACTGAGAGCCCGGTAGCGCAAAGCTAGAAAATAGACCTGGCGAGATATTTATCTCGGTGATTACGATGACATGAAAAAGCTGTAGAACAAACGATGGAATGGCTACTAAATGGTCCCAGTGCTTACGAATGCTTCTGATGTTTAGGTGAGTAACATGGGAAGCGTCGTTACCCTGATAACAAAAAAACCGAGAAACTTCTAAAAGGTAATTGAAAACCTTGAAAATACTACCGATGACTAGATAAGCCTTTCAATGCCCGATTTTCTATGAATTCGAACGAGTGAAGAGCCGTCTGCTTTCCTTGCAAACGCCTTGCCATTTCTTGTCCAGACGTACGTGAAGGACATTTCTTTTGCTTTAGTACGAGCTAGCCAGAACAGTTCACGATTAACCCATGTGAGGTTGTCATTGAAATGAAACCGTGGAAAATCATTCTGAACTAATCCTGGCAGGTTTTTACGTGATCGAAACCATTGTTCCTTCGCTTCAACGGAGCACATCTGGACAAGAATAGCTGGTGCAGTATGGTCCCTACTGGGTAGACGGTTGCTAGCACAGACTTGAGTTGCTGCAAAGTTGGGTACCTCAAGTTTTTGTTCAAGATCACTGAGGAAGCATTGCAAGTTCTCCTTTGGCTTGCTGGGAAAACCATGGATCGCAAAATTCTTTCTTCTACTATACTGCTCTATTTCATTCATTTGCTCACCTATTTTGTCAATCAGGTCTGACTGGAACTCGACGTAGAAGACAGCGAGTCTGCCTTGGAACGTAATTCCGCCACCTCCGCCTGATTTTTGCTGACTGTATCCAATACATAGTCATACAATGCGGGAAGAAATTCTATTGAAGTCTGCACTTCCTGTATCGCGTTCTCGATCTTTCCAACATACATACATACATACATACATACATACATACATACATACATACATACATACATACATACATACATACATACATACATACATACATACATACATACATACATACATACATGCATACATGCATGCATGCATGCATGCATGCATGCATACATACATACATACATACATACATACATACATACATACATACATACATACATACATACATACATACATACATACAAGCAGGCATGCAGACCCGGATGAAACCATGGCATGGTCGGCAATGAAAGCTTCACAGTAAAAATCTGGAATCTGGCACCCTCACTTGTGACAGTGGAAACCAAATGTGCTACGGCACAACAGCAGAACAAATCTGCTTGTAATCAGCAAATGTTTTAATAAACTCAGGACAACGTGTCTACGTACCTATGCCTCGCAGTCATGCTTGGATTCCCTTACATATGCGTGCCATATTTACTGCAGAAGTCTGGAGAGCTAGATTAAGTTGTATAGAATAATATTATACGATCGTGAACACACACAGAAAACTTCTAATGCAAG
This sequence comes from Dermacentor albipictus, assembly GCF_038994185.2. NCBI lineage: Eukaryota > Metazoa > Arthropoda > Arachnida > Ixodida > Ixodidae > Dermacentor > Dermacentor albipictus. The sequence goes on from NC_091821.1 coordinate 496,262,247, forward strand.
CGCTTCTTGTGCCTAGGATTTCTGTCTCTGTATTGATGACTCTAGTGGTGTAAAAATTATGCAGATCCCACGCACTGTGAGAATCGATGTAAACGAAGCTTTCCGAGCTGGATGCTTTGATTGACAGTAATTAGCAGTTATGTTGACGGCTAAACTTAATTTCTTCAACGTTTAGTCTAGCACGAGAGTGGTGAGTTGCTTTTAAACGTTAACTTACGTGCACCACTGCTGTTTGTCTGCTTAGTACTAGTACGCAGAACACACAGGGAGAGATGTTTGCTTGAGGCGTTGTTGTACGCCATATTTTATAACCTCTGAGAGGCTTGACCGTTGTCATTTCCTCACATAGCACATCGCATTATGGCAGAATTATTGAACTTGAATTGTATTACGGGGTTGTACGTTCCAAAACCACACTCGGATTATGAGGCAAACCATAGCGGCTGACTCTGGATTAATTTTGACACCGTGCTGTTCTTTAATGTGTCCCAAAATCTAAATGCACGTGCGTTTTCTATTTCTCCCCCGTCGAAATGCGGCTGTCGCGATTGGGGTCAAATGACTAGCAATGCCATAGCCACAACGATAACGCGGCAAGCACAGAACTGTTGATTTGATGGTCAACCGCTTCCGTAATGTCTCCTGGACCCTGCGGTGGTCTTTTATTAATGCGTCTCTGCTTCTGCGCAACCTGCGTAAGTTGCCTGCTTAACGTATTTGCCTGGCGTTTATTTTTCAGAAATAGCAGCAACATGCTGTACCGCACCTTGACCTGAAGCTTATCCTGTCTTCCCGCAACCGCTGTCGTACAGTAGTGGGGTTTCCTTGCCTTCTCACGTCACCTCACCCACCTCTTATATATGGGAGCTGCCTGTTCTCCCCCTTTCTCTGCTACTTCTCCGCTTCTTATCTCTAAAGTCCTATCTGCGTCCCCTCTGACCTCGCACGTTAGTGGAAAGGGAAAGGCGGCAGTTTCTGCAATGCTTCTGAGGGGAGTCACGGATATTCGCAGCTGTCAAGTGGCTAAAGTGGCGACGGCCAAGCTCCAGAGGGCATTGTGCACATTCGACACGGTGGAGTGAAAACAGGTTTTTCCCGTCGCCTTTCCTCTCTTATACCCGAGCCTTTCATCTGTGTACACACTCTGAACCACCCACCGACGCGATGTGCGCGACAGCAGCAGTCACACCAGCAGTGGGGAAGTCGAAGGAAGAGGCAGAGAAAGCTTCGTTAAAAACAAAAAAAAACACCAGTGATGTACAAAACAGCACTCGAAAGCGTTAGCTTCGCGTTATACGTGACACGTTGCCAAAATACTTGATATTATTGGCCCTCTGCGCATGCACCGTATTTCTGCGCAACTGTAGTAGGCATGCCCTCAAATCAACGTTTTCGCACTCCGTGGAACCAGGCTACAGAGTGTAATTAAACTAATCACGCAATGAACAATTAGCGTCTTAGAGAGTTCTGCATCGCCAAGAAATCACACAATCTAATGCTGTGGCGGCATCGACTGTGTTGAATTCAAAGCACTTTCTTGAGTCGGCACCGTCTCTGTAGCACAGCAGCGTGAAAACAAAGGGACGATTTCGATGAGAATGAATAATACAACTGGTGCCGCTTTGTTCTCGGCTTCAGGTAGGACAAAGCGATGGCTGATATAAGCATTTTTTTTTTGTTCATGGCACGAAGTATAGGAAGTATAGAACTGAAGTGAGCAATCCTGGTAGATCTGGGTTCTTCCACGTTGCTAACTAAAGGGATACCGGACCAGCCCTCGGGCTTAGTGAAAAACATAGTCCGCGGATAGCATACCCTAATCCTAACGTGTGAGCCCAGTTTTGCTGTAGTGCGCGGCGCGTGTAGCTCACAAGAAGAGTGCGAAGTCACCTTTCTCTCAAACGCTCTATTTTCAAAAGAAGCCTGCTCCAGATTCTCTCGGCACTCTATTTCGTAATAAAGCAGGTTCCCATACGCGGCTGCTATTGGCCAATAGCTAACGTCACTCAAGAATGATGTTTCGAGTAGTGAGCTTCTTCCTAAGCCCAGACTCCACGTAAGCTTGTGGACGCTCGAAAGCTGGCGTCCGCGCACCCAGGCATGCGTAGACAGTGCAGCACGGCTAGTACGCGTCAAAAGTAAGCGCGCTGTCACATACTTATGAATGCAAACCACCATTGCTCGCGAGATGCGGCAGGCGCAAGGCGCGTAGGCGTGAGCTAGCACGCGTCCGCAAGCGTACGTGTTGCCTCTCTCTTCCTGTGTGTGCTTATTGACGAACTTCAAAAAAAACATGCCGAAGCAAGCAAAAATGTGCTTTCGAATTTCGATCATTATTACCTACTAAAGTAAAAATCTGACGATCGTCTGCTCACGCTGGACAGCGGCCGCCCGCGTAGAAATTAAACTTTGTTCACCCTGCTTATTGGTTTTGTAACCGCCGGGTCTCGCTGATTTCGACTAGTTTCGAACGCTCAACCACCCTCGAGCTACGAAAAACTTAAGGTCACACCACAAGCACGCTTGCGAGCGAGCGCTTACGCCTAGCCGCTCCTTCTTAGATGCCTTGGAAAACTAATTGATAGCGCTCCAAAAATGCGCAAGTTGCATATGGCTACTACACGTCGATCAAGCTGGTGGAGGATAGAGCTGGGCCGCATCACGTCGAATGGTCAGACTGTAGCATGTGAGCGCGAGCACGCACTCCAGCTCTGTCATGCACAACGTAAACAATGAACATACGCGCTACATTTGTAATCAGCTGCGGTCCACCACCTAGCAAGATACCGCGGGCTGCCGCAAGGATTCCATGGTCGACCGCACTGCGGTTTGCTGAGGATAAGCGCGTTTGGCTTTACGTTTGGCGCATCGTAGGCTACAAAGCCGGAAGCAGTTGCGTCCACCTTAACATCCTAAATCAACTTTGGACTGTTTGCCACGGTGACATCTTGAAGGCGGAACGTAGCGGGCACGCTTGGCTCCGATTAAGCCTTCGCTCCAAAAGCCATTGAAGAAGACTGCCAATTATTTCGATTATCTTGAATGCATTGAAGTACTTCTTGCGGCATCGTGTTTCAGAAATCGCCTGTTTTAACTTCAAATACGTTTCTCCTCTTCGATAAAAAGCAATTCAGGGCCACTTTAAGTCAATCAATCGCGATAATCTGGTGAGGTAATCAGGGGTATCGCTTGCACATGCACAGGATGCCTAATCTATGACGTACCACGGTAATGTATCACATGTCACAGACAGCTATAATTCTCTAGCATAGAGCCACGTGAGCTTTACGCGATGGTACATCCTGTTGACTCCTTTGTCGCTTTTGAAAAGAGTATGTCATGAGTTACTTCTGCATCTGCATATTGCTCCTATTGAAAATTCCAAAGCAAAGCAATTCTCTACAGTGCCTGGGTGCATGATGTGTGAGTGTGGCAAAAAGAAAGCGAAGCTTAGTTGTGGGATTTTACGTGGCAAAACAACGATCAGACTCCGATGCACGCCTTAATAGGAGTGCTCTAAATGAATATTGAGTACCTGGCGTTTCTTAACGTTCTCCCACGTTACACCGGCGTTGTTGCATTTCATACATACATACATACATACATACATACATACATACATACATACATACATGCGGCGATGCGGCGGCCGCATCGTAATGCGGCCGCCGTGTCCAGCTGGAACTCACGACGTTGAGCTTAGCACGGCAAAAGCACAGCCATTGGGCTACCGCGGCTGGTATAGGTGACGCGCAGAGAAGAATGTTGTTAAACCAGCCTATTCCGTTTACTGAAAAGAGATTTCTCATGGATGTGCTGTGTCAGAAATATGGCACACTGGCAGAATAATTTCCATTCAGGACTTGCAAGACAAATTCCACGGGGAGGTTAGGAGATTAAAAGAAAATCAATGGTGACCTGTATTGTATACAGCTTTATACTAGTTTATCTTTGTTGAGCATTCTTTTTGAGAAATATAAATTGGGCTAGTTGGTGTATATTCAGTGTTGTTGTTGCATGTTGTTGTAGTGTGTATTCAGTAGGTGTGTATCAGCACAAGAAATCAAATTCCTTTTCCAAGAATAATATGATAATATACAATGATCCAATATTCACATACAGTTAAACCTCGATATAAGGTAGTCGGTAAAACGGCACTTTGCTTTGTTACATCCAGATTTCTTTCTATCTCAATTTGACCTTTTCGGCAAACAAGTACAGTGGCTGATCGATTTTTCTTGCAGAAGAAGGGACTGCACAATTTTCCGAATTACCGGGCAATAAAAAAAATGAATTTGAATCAGAAAACAATTATTTTGATAAATTTGGGAGTCGTTGACAGGTGATGCGGTTACATTCTGCGTACGTAGACCGTACCTTCATAGCGGCAGCAGAGTTAAGCGTGTTTCACATCACGTGATTTCCGTCGTTTGCGCCAGAAGTCCCAGTGCCAACCCCCCGATTTTCGGCCGCCACCAACCGGCTGGTCGTACAGTCGCAGCGATCGCTGCAATTTTCCGTCGAAATTGCTCGAAGAGCTATTTCGCCGGTTTGTTTTGGGAAATGGCGTCTCGCTCAACAAGTGCAATGCGCGGAGACATGGATTACCTAATTCGGTACGTACGCGAAGGGAGAATAAAAAACCTGTACAGCAGATTCCAGTCTCCCACTCATTTCTACGCGTTCGATGACACGCTACGCAGCAAATGAAGTGCATTTTCGCGTTGGCTTTGTACACCTTTGCGAGGTGCCACGAGACGACATGCCCTTTTGGGGTCCTCACAGTTTTCTTTTTTTGAATAGCATACAAATATCGCGCGTACGAAGCGGCATAAATAATTTCAAACTCGGCATGGTCAAATACCAAGGCAGCAAATTACCCGAAGTTAAAGAAGTTTCATTGTTGTGCTGAATGCGGCAACGTTCAGATGCATTTTCTTGTGGGTTTTCAAGCGGGAATTTTCCGATGCATCTTGGAAGCTTATCTTACCTCACTTATTATATTTGGCAGAGCAAAAGTGTAGGCTATCGTAATGAATTTTCTACGATAGCATGAAATCCATTGCTTGGATAAACAGCGTCGTTAACTTCTATTCGAGTATTACATGCAGGTTAAGTTGCACCTCTTCTCTGGAGAATTTTCTTTTTCTTGCAAAAAAACCAATAAACATTGAATATGTAGCGGACTTTGTTTCCTTACTGCAACTGTATTACCATTTGCTTTGAAAGGTAACTAACTCTACAGCTAGTAAATTAAGCACATTATTCGCTTGGTATAGCGCCACAGTGACAACGTACCCTCCTACACCGTCAAGTAAAGCTCGTGCAACAACAAAGTAGGCAAACAGCCTGTTCTTGTGGGGTTTAAACAGTATAAAACGACACGTTAAAGAAAAGTAAATCAAAACTGTGCAGTGAAGTCAGCCAGTTGCATTCCCCTTCCTGTGAAACTTTGTATCTTTTAACTACAAGCAGTTCTTGCCCGTTCACAGATGACCAAGTGTGCGAGAAACATTCATGCCTTACATGTTTCTAATGAGTTTGTGATCACGTATATAAGTTTGTAAACCCATATAACGATATCCGCTGGGATTATTACCTTTATAAGTAATGGAATACCATGCTACTTGCAAGAACATATCACCCAGGGGATTTAGAAAAAAATTCTGCATTTCAACTACACACAATATGTCGCTTATTCCATAAACGACCACAAGCTGCTTTTCTGCAATGACAAATTTATTCCAAATTTTACACACATACAGGCGAGAAAAAATCTATATACAAAAATATTCTTTAATTTATTCACCTGCCCACTGTGGCTATAGCAGTCTGCTGCTAAAATAAGGCGAGGGGTTGAATTGCCAGCCACGGAACTCGCATTTCGATGGGAGTCGCTGGTAAAAAAAAATCGCTTGCACTTAGATTTAGCTCATTACCTTTTATTGAACCCTTAAACTTACAAATACTATTGCATAGGCGGGCATGCTTATGCAAAATCTAACACCAATGGAAAGCAAAAGGAAGAATTGTAAAACAACCATCTTTCGTAATAATTCGAGTGTGTAAACATTCATTGCATCAATATGTATTGTTCAACAGCACTGCACAAATAAGCATAATCAGCTATAGCAAGCACTTCATCAGGAAGTTGGTTCTACAGATATATAAATTTCTAGACATGAATGCTGATACTACGTCGCACACACAGCAGAAAGAAAACCTTTTCAAGAGTTGTCCTTTCTGGCAGATATGAGTGGGCCATAAGCAGCAGAAATGTTATTGCAGGGCGTTGTGAATTGCTGCTTATGAAAGAGTGAAGAGGCTTTTAACAGCAGTACCTCATGCTACTCTAATAAGAGGAACGATGAGCAAAAAGATTTCTTGGAGAGCACTTCAGTTAAACAGTAACTTCTTGAAAGACAGAAAATTCCAGGTGAGACTTTGAGGTCCATTTCGCCCACCAACACCATTAGCACAGGCATACTACAAGAAGTACTACGGCGTATGGTGTACTCTACTCTATGGGAAAGCTATCTTATACAGAAATCAAGAATAATGTAGCAAGCTTTCGACAACACTGCAGACTTTCTTGGCTAATCTGGCCTCGCTTTCAGATAAGTCAGCTTACATGGATGTCGGAAAAACTACTAGAATCAAGAACTTCCTCAGATTGCACATTGTGCTCCCAATACCCGGACAAACACACCCGCAAGTCAACATCCACAAATCCTCAGCTAGTGTAAGACCATGATGGCAGAGCCAGCACGTGGGTGAAACAATTATGCCATGCCTGGACGCAAATTCTGCACCTGGTGAAAAGAATAATTTTGAAATCATGGAGCTGGACGAGTGGATACTGTGGAAAATCGCAGATGATGTGGTTGTGTCCCAGGTATTGTACGGTATGAATAACCAGCTGCCCAAAAAAAAAGACAACTCATTCAATACAGGCATCGGGTAATAACAGATCTTCCGGAACATTACCATGCTTGAAGATCTCTATGAGAAAGAGCAAACGAACAACTACCTAGACAGAGTAAAGTTTCAGCCAGCAGCACGAATTCTTTGTCTCAAGACCTCAGAACCTAGTCCCAAATACTATGTCAGCTAGCACATGAGTAGCGAAGACGACTACCCCTCACTTCAGAGACAGCCTCGTGAGCACCTGAACTTGAAACACAACAGGCCCGTACCATGCAATATGGTGGCAAACAATTAGGCCAAGAGACTATATGCAACTGCCAAACACACACAGGAGGTTGCTAATCATGAAGATGCAAGCAAACATCAGACACCTATAGTACATTGATGCGACATAGAAGTGTAACAGTAGTATGACACTACATAAAATTAACCCCATATAAGTGAGTACCATTCCAGGTCATCCTACACCTAGAAAAGCTGAACTGAAAGCCATCAAAGCAGCACCTGTATTGAAAATTACCCCCTGCACAACACCCTGCACACCTGCATGGATTCACCAAAACTGTCTGGGCCTGCATATCGCATGAGATTGTCAGGAAAATCAGGCGATTGGAACGCGACTTGCAAGCACATGGCCAAGAGTTGAATTGCAGGATCCATAGCCATGCAGATATTCCAGGACACAAGCGGGCTTATAAGCCCGACATAAGAACTGAAAACTGGACGAGTTGGTTTGTATTCATTCTTGACTAAAGCGCGACAGATAGACTGCGGACAAAAATGAAGCACCCTATGTGTTCACTTCGGTGCTGTCCATCGTATTTCTCTTGCACTATAGTTAATGAATTCTTAAGGTTGCACAGAAGAATGATACGTCCACCCAAAGGCCCGATTTCACATCCAAATGTGTGCGTGTGCACGCACGCACGCACGCACACACACACACACACATTTATCTCTATAATATTACAGGACAGGGACACAGAGGGGTACGGGGTTAAGACAAGATCATGATGTCGTAATTATCTCGGAGCAAAGGTGTGGGGGGCCACTGGCTACACCGATAGTGACGTCGTTTCTTTCTCGCAGCAGAGCACACGTGCAGCAGTCTCTCTCCGACTTCCCAATAGGATCAAAAATGTATCCCTGTATTTAATTAAATGAAAAGTGCTGCCCCTGTGTGTCACTTGGTAACTACAGTGCATAACCGTGTCATAAATACTATGATTAACGCATTACAAAACACAAATGCGTAACGTAATTCAGAAATACTTTGCACTTTCCATGATGGTGATCTTGCGAAACGCGATGTGTGGTATTCCAAATAAACGATGTTATAAACTGAAGCGAAATGCGTACGTAACCTCATTAAGAAACACAGATATAACCAATAATATAGAAAGACTAGAATAAACTGTTGGAATTAACCCAGTGATAAGCACCAGGGCCGCACATTTCAGCTTCGCTGGTTTACCATCTGTACAGGGTGCATGGGCAGTAAGTTTTTCTGCTATCGTTAGTAAAGTGTTGTATTATGTTGTGCCAGTAAAACACCTTGGGCTAGTTGGTGCAATGTATTGGTGCTGCTTTTCTTGCTGGTTTTCTCTTAATTTTTTGCCCTTCTTCCTTTTGTAACTACTTTTATATTCCGCCTCACCTAATATTCCAACCTTGCAGCCTAAGAAGTATGCAAACAAATAAGTACATAAGTACACGTAATCCGTTCAGCATACACCTCGCACCACTCCTTGCTCAACAAACGTCACTGTGTTGATATGTCGGATTGTGCATCTACATTAACTGCCGTTCGCAATTCAGTATAGTTTGTGAACAGTGTACTGCATAAAGATTACATGACAATAAGGTTGTGACCTATGTGGCGCATAAGCAAACCTTGCAAAAGATGACATGTTGAATTGCTGAAAATAAGATAACTTGTATATATCGCAGTTACTTTAACAGGATTTAATTGACCACTGGACAAAAACTTCACTTCGCATAGATTCCAACACGTACACTGAACCTGCAGTTTTTTTTTTTGCTTAATAATGTGGTCGTTACTGCACGGCCACATTGTAGGTTCGAAAAGAAGGTTCAATAAATTCGTTTGTTGAAATATAAATATATGCGTACATCACTGCAATTGCAACACCAGTACTTGATACAAACATGCACACTATAGGATGCAGACAAATACTCAGCGCAAGCTCCACAATGTCTGCATCCTGATACTTATGAAATAGAACAGTTTCATTCCATGCTTGTCGATGAGAGGGAGACAAAAAACTTAATTTTTTTCGTGGAACAAAACACATTGATAAGCTTAGAGAAATAGTCATTGTTTAACACTTTCGAAATGAATAATTCTAAATTGCTATCGACATTGAAGCAGCCTTTCGACAGCAAGAAAAGGAATCAGGTTTTCCAGCTCTGAACATTTAATTGGAGGCAATGCAAGCAGGCATAAGATTCTCCCAATATAATCTATTTAGGAATACCGAATTGGAATAAACGTTGACACTTTCATTTGTAGTTTCTCTGGCTGAGCAACTAGTTTGAAATGACTTCCATATCCATGTGGTAACGATGTTAATCTAATACAGGTTAAATGCATGTCTAGCTTAAGAAATCTAGATGATTGCTTTAAGTTACAGTGAAGAAACTATAATATCTAATAACAATAACAATATAGTAATAATATTTATTTTCACAAGGCAGGCTAGCCGTGAGCGACGGGGGAGGCTGAGTAGAAAGCTAAAAAACCCTACGGCAAGAGCGCCTGCCGTGGGCCTACGATCCTGCCTTATGGATAGCGCGTATTGATATGGTCTTCTTGTTAGAAGTTGAGTATAATAGCAGCTCGAGACACAGTACAGCAAAGTGGACAAGAAGCGTGTCTTTTAGAATGCTATATTACAAGGAACAGGTTTCTACACAAGTGACGGTAACTGCTCAAAACGTTTGATGCGTCGGCTTTTGTGCCTTTACAAATATTGAGAGAGGACTCCCATATTTATATTCACCCCACACGTACGGCAATGCACGAGCGAGACTAGCGCTAAGGTTGAATTTCACAACACAATTTCCATTCCACGTTCCGTAATCACACAGATCACTTGCAGCTTCGTTCAGGGGCACACGCGGGCTTTCGTGTTGGTGCTTGTTGTTGCGTTTGGCGCAAGATTATGGCTAGGAGCAGGCACCGCATATGCGCAATCACGAGCGATATACACACATTTCTCCATGAAGCCGACGCCGAGCACGGGTAGCGCGAGGTTCTTGTTGGGCTGACACGACGACTTCGTGGTGAGGGTAGCTATATGAACTTGTCGATAGGTCATCTTGTAGATTGTTGTAGCGCAGACAGAACGAAACGGTCATACAAGGCAGATGAGACAGCACACAGCGCTGAACCACCTGCGAACAGCTGCTTACGTGCGCCATGTCGCACTGAACTTCAGAAACCGCTGTTGCGAACTTCAAAACGAATCTGAACACGTTTTTTTTTAATTACTAAACATGCATACTATTTGCTCCTATTCAAGAAAAGTCAATACTGTTATAATCTAAAGTTTTTTTCATTGCAATAAAAAAATTATGGTGCGTGTGCCACGAAACCTGGCATAAGCAACCCTGGGCGTTGCACCAGTCGCATTGTTGAAATCGCAATCATGTGAAAAAATGGGCCCTCTATAAATCGCAGTATGATGCGTGCGACTGCACCCAGTTTCGCCGTTCCAGTCGCAGCATGTGAAACAGTCTTTAGGTGAAGCCAGCCATGTTTTCGCGTGCACTCCACCGACGCGGCTGATAGCTTCCCTCGCACTGGGGCGACGCTATCGGGAAATGCGCCGGCAGCGGGGAGCGAATATTTCGTCTGCTTCTCGCTCCTTGGGGTCATCGAAATTCGAGATTACGCTGCCTCCAATACTAAGCGCGCAGGAAGGCAGCTGGCATGGTTCCACGCCGTCTCGGCTCACCCAGTCTCTGCACACGACGCAGATTTCCTCTAAAGCAAGGTGCGCGGCGTCGTATGCGCTCAGTCACAGCTATGCGCGCTAGCAATCGCTCGTCCCCTCGCGTGCGCTTGATCGCGTTACCGCGAGCGAACTCCCCTCCCCTGCTTTCCCTTTGCTCCCTCAGGAACGCAACACCACGTAGACAAGAGAAGGACTGAGCGCTCGGCAAGTGACATCGCGGAGAGGAGACTGGCGGCGTGCTTGGGGATACGGGTTGAATGAAGGGATCGCGCCCTTATGGGCAACGTTAACCAGAGCCCAGTTATTGTTTTTCTTTGGGCATAGTTGAGCAGTTGGCCCGCAGAGAACGGAGGGTGTTCCAAGATTATATTATTTATGCAAAACCATTCATGCGCTGCAATATTAAAAAGCCCGTCCATAAAAAATCAGATGGTTTAATTTTAGAATTGAGAACGTTATTCGGGTAAATGACGAGAGACGATGGCTTTTATTGAAAAGTCACAGTGCTGTCCTCTTCTTCAGATTAGCTTCTTTGCCTTGAGCTATCGTCGGCGTCAAAGAGTTTGCTCTTCATGCGACCACAAAAGTTCTTCAACAAAATGTTAGCACTGCACCATACCACATATCTCATGACAACTTCGTTGGTGTGCCCTTCTTCACATTCGGGACACATGTATTTATTCCCGTCTAGATTAGGCTCTAAACGAATAATTTCGCTTTCGAGGCATTATTACATACAGTACCGAAGTCCACCTATCTACAAGACCTCAAATGAGTTTAGCAATGCAGATATAAAACATTCCTGCAACTGGTTACGAAGAAACAGCTGGCTTATTCCACAGAATTCCAGCTTTTCTTTCTTTGCCTTAGCATTGGCACCCAATGTTTTGACATTGATCTTGCGAAAGCATGAACGCATGATTTTCCGGCCCCGATTTGCAATTGCTGCATCAATTGGGCACGCAGTACTTATTAGGCATATCCTGGCATGAACGTAATCCACATTCCGCAACAATGAAGGCTTGCCGGACACACAACCGCAATCGCAGCACAAGCGCATAGACTGCATGCATGGTTCGCGCCCATAAAAAAAGTACGCTCGGAAACATGTCGCACCATGCCGGGACTTTTCTAACCCAGAAGCTATCCAAGGAGCGGGTGGCTTCCCGGAACTAATCAAATTGTTATCCCCTCGTCACCCACTCAGTCTTCCGCGTCTCATTTTCAACACAGGTGCGCCGCTCGTAGCTTCCTAGCACGCTGCACGGAACTTCTATGAGGGTCGCTTTTGCGTGAGTTGGCTCAAGAGGAGAGGGTACGCCCAGAAGGCCTTATGTTCCCTAGAGGGTGTTGAGAAAGGCGGCACTCGTGAAACCACCATCTTTTTTTCTCGCTCCCTCGCACTCTTTCACTTGCACCTAAAGCACACAGTGCGCAGGGCGCGATAGGATCTTATCGCACTTGGATTTTATACGAAACCGGATGCGGCTCCACTTCAGCTCTCGCTCTTGTAGCACGGCGCGCGAATTGAGAGGTGCGTTTGCAAGCAGCCACTTTGAATTGAATGATTTGGCCATCTGCGTCCGCGGAAGTTTCTATTTAACGTGCCGATGTTTCTTTGCGGCGGCAATGAAATTTCGTTATTGAAATGGCATACAAACACACTCCGTCATGTTGAGGTTATGAAAGGTCAAATACTTCGTTATGTCGAGAATTTCGTTATGTTTAAGTCCGTTATATGGAGGTTCAACTGTACAATTACAGTGGTTATACAAAAACATAAATAAAATGAAACAGTGAAAAAGACGCAAGGACAGGAATTAAAAGCATCACAAAAAACACCTCGGCGGCATTCCTGATCCTGATATTTTAGAGGAATTCATACGCAAATACTGAGATGAAAATACATGTTTATATATAAAAAAGGGAAAAAGCTAAAGTAAACATCATAAAAAGGATGCATGCATATAAAAGGATCAGTAAACAGTGTAATCAGCAAACACCGAAAGAAAAATAGTAGCAGATATCAACAATATATCACAAAATAAAGAAAAATAAGCACATGAAAAACTTCGCTGTAGTGAATGAATGTATTAAGCGGGGCTACGGGGCATTTCTAATTAAATAATATTTCCACTCTTTCCTTGTCATTGTATCAGCGGAAATATATATCCTTGTTGTTTGAGAAATTTGAGAAATTTGTCACAAAGGACTGTGGACTATTTAAGCCGTAAGCCATTTGCGAAAAAGACATATGATTGTGGCCTTCTGCGTGATGTTATAAGGGGTTTCGGTTAATTTTCTTAGTTGGCCTAATCTGAAGAAGTAGTGGTTTCATTTTTCAGACTGTGCGTGTGGTTTACGAAAAGGTTAAATTGTTCGGGTATTCTATGGGAAGCACGATAAATGTTTTGAATAAGTTAGATGTGTGAGTATCATGTGAGAAATCTGCAATGTATAGGATTGCCTTTTTTGTAGCGTGAGAAATTTCGTTCTCTCGTGTGGCATTTCCTCAAACAATTCTACAATAAGTCATGTGTGATTGAAAAAGGGCATTATAAATGAGTAATTTTAAGGTGCACACCGTGCCTGCGTACCTTGGCAACATCATACGCATGGGAATCCCACTTTCAATCTTCACTAAAAGTAACCCCCAAGATTTTAACATATCTTACTAGCTCAATATTGTTCTCACCGGGACGTAGGCCTATGCTATGAGAAATTTGCCTATGCTACGAGTTCGTTTCACAAGGACAGCATTGGGTTTTGTAGCATTGATAGCGAGAGAATTCGCCCAAGTCGAATGCACTTACTTTTCTAGCGTGTCTCGAGCAAATACTTGGAAACGTAATATATCATCAGATGGAAAAAAAAAGCTTCTATCGGCGGCACTCGCACTCTAACTCAAACTGATCGTTTACATAGACGTTGAATAATGCGGGGCCAAACACACTACCTTGAGGAACGCCAGTACTTAGGCACGGTCAGTAAGAGTGGCGCAGGCGAGTTTGCAAAGACAGCTTCGCTTTAAAATGTACTCATATATAATATCAGAGGAGGACTGCAGAAAGCAAATGTGTTGAAGAAAAATAACCCGGGCTTAATTACTTACCAAGGCAAGAGTAGGAGATGCAGCCAAGGAGGGACTGTTATTGAGAGGACGCTGCATGACGTCATCCAGAGCCGCGCAAGGGCGGCCACATTATCTTGTCCGACGAGCCCAGGGTTGTGCGCTGGGTGAGGCTACTTGGGGCCGTGCGTGTGTTCCAACCACCTAAGAAAAAAGAACTATATATCCATGAAAAAAGCCGGACACGTAGCGCTTCACAAATCTTTCACGATGCAGGAAATGGAGCAGACCACTGAACAGTGACAAGGAAGGCAACACGTAATATTGTTTACTATAGAATCGAAAAGTCCTTGCATTCGTATATGTTGTGCAAAACGCTGCAAACTAGACGACAGTGAGAACGAGAGTAGGTAGCATTAACAACAGTGTCAAAAATACTATTGCACTTTCACGATCTGTTTTAAAATTAAAGAAATTAAAAGCATAATTACTGTATGTCTTGATTTCAACTGCTCGCATATTACTCGATGTTCGCATATTACTCGGTGTACGATTCGCACATGCTCGTATATTACTCGAAGAAACAAATGCACCTTTGAACATGTAAAACATGGCGACCACAAGCTTTGAACGCAATATAGTGCCAACACCGATTCATCAATAAGGAGCCGCCATATGTAGCTCAGACGTCAGACGACAAAGGGCGGAAGTGCAGATCTCGAATTCTTTTTCACAATTTTGAATGCAATGTGTCTGGATTGTAGAGTGCACTAGCTAACATTAGCCAAGATATTGAACAAAAATATACATTTCAAGAACGCGGTGCAAGAAGCAAACGTGCCCAAACATAGTTTCGCTAAGTTTGGCTTGAACACATGGTATATTAGTGGTGAAACGTTTATCAAGAATGGCATCACAGCAATTTTCTTTCTGCTGGGGGCGGAAGCACACTTCTTCAGAATTGACTATAACTGGCCAATAGTTAATCCAAGTCACTATACAAAAGATGAAGTCACGATCAAAAGATGACGGGCATAAAGACACCGTAAAGCTTGGGGTACCTTCGCTAAAATATTTTAAGTTATCACTAGCACGGACTTTTGCAACACGTGCAAAAGGTTGTAGCGAAAGCACCGTTTCGCGCCTTGCACTGTGCTCTCTATTTGCTATGATGAAAATGCGTTCCAGCGTCGATTTAATTCATAACGAATGTTTACTGCAGGATACGGGTGGCACGCCTGGAAGTCCCGGGCCGTGGGGGCGAGAGGCCTTCCTTTTTCTCGCGTGACTCTTCGTCCGGCGACACCAGCTCCCGGCCTCCCAACAACATCGAGGAAGACCCGCGAACCACGGGACCTGCAGCCTCGTCTTCGTCATCTTCATCGGAAGAGAACTATGACGACGTGCTGGACTACGCCAAAGAACTGGCATCTTGCAAGCGAAAGTCCCTCGCCGGGGGCAGTTCCCGTCGTAGCAGCCGGGTCACTTTTTGCGCCACAGCCGCCATCTTGCAAGTTCCCGGCATTCCCAGTCCTCGGTCTGGCTCGCCGTGTTCCGGTTCACCGCGCTCAACTTCGCCTCGCTCGAGTTCATCACGCTCGAGTCTGTACCCTCGCTCTGGCTCGGTCAGCTCCTTCGCCGAGCCAAGCTTCATCCAGGACGTGGTGAACGACTACGACGACGACGCAGACGATGAGGACGACTTGGAGGCCACCGACTGTGGAGTGGACGCTAGGTAGCCGCGGCGAGGCGGCGGCGATTCGACCGCCGCCTGCTTGGTGGTGCTGCCGCTTGCCGGGCCATCCCTTATCGGAGCCGCTCCAGCGTCTGGTACAGGGATGCTGGAGACGCTGCTTTGAGTATTGCTCTCAGGATGAGAGCGCCGACTCGTACAGGAAGAAAACTGATGTGCAACCACCAATGCGCTAACTGCGCGAAACCACAAACACATTACGAAACACAACGACCATGACGCTAGCGCAAACACATACACTGTAAATCAGTTTACCCCATCACGGGTGTTTTACTGCGTCTATAACCAACAATTTTACATCCTAGGAACAAAGCATCGGTACAAATAAAAAACCCCTTTAAATATACGCGTTAAGTTGCCATGAGACCGCGTTCTGTAAACGGTGCAAGCCATGTCCTAAACGCTTAGAATCCATTGCTCCACGTGCTTTTCATTGTTGCAGCATGAGATTCCAGTGAATCATCATTAGGCCGCGCCTCCTGGAAATAGTAGCACTGAAACGTAGTGTGGGTACTGCATGGTGCGTGTAATAGAGGTCACTAAAACTGACCAAAAAAAAGAACGGCTGAGTTTTTCTCTATTTTGTAACTCATACACACAATACAGTACTGCGACAGCCACAAAACCGACAGAATTGTGACGTTAAAGTGTACTCTATACACATCAGAACAACCCCAACACAGAGAACACCTACGCAGGTAACATTCTCATAGAAGAGGTATTCGAGCTGCCTAAGCCGCTGTACCTTCTGACAGGCTTATATAACAATGGTGTTTCAACCTGAAATGTAGGGCTAGTGGTATAAACTCTATTGTACATAAGTAGAAAAAACGTTTTCACAGAATGCTTGTTTTGCCTAAGTCCGCTAAAAGACAACTTAAAACCACACATACCTGTTATATAAAGTTTCAGTATATTGAATAGCATTCGGCTAGCGACTTGTAATTAGCAGCACAGTGGTTTGCCACAAGGACAGATTATTTTACCGCTCATAACGTCCCCAGCAGCAAAAGCGTGTTTTAGACGAATCCGTACGGAAAAGGAGATGTTGTTGTGGTAGTCTAGACAACACCCTTATTTTTGCAGCTTTCCGATTCTCAAAAGGATGGTCTTCGTGCTCGAAATCCCATTAAGGATGTAAAGTGGTCTACAGTGTAAGAAAGACTGATCACCATTATATTATATTTATTCCGCTTGGAAAGATTTCCCGCCGCATGAAGTGCCAGCCAATTGCTCCGTTACAGAAGTAATAATGGTAATGATGCGTCTGTAGGACTCTGCTTGTTCTCTTCGTTAAAAAGAACACTAAGAAGTAGGAAAAGAAGCATATACGAATGGTACAGGTAGAAGCTTAATTTATTGTATCAAAGAGAGGGACTGAAATGATTTGATAAACAAAAGACGTTTGAACCTTTGCGCACTTGCCTATGCACTCACAAGTAGCTTGGGACATTCATTTTGGTTGTGGACGATGAGCGTTTGTACCGCCTGAGTAGATGAGAAAAAGCGGAAGGCAAAGCTCCGTCACGCAAATACACATTTCGACTCAGTTATTTAACAGGGCTTCCGCGAAAGTCATGGACATAGTATGAAAAACAAAAACAATCAATACAATGCTTCTGTTATTCGAATAGCTAAACTTTTAAATTTAACAAACCGAAGAAATCGCTTAACCCCTCAGACAGGACCTTGAACTTTAAGTAGACTTCATTCTCTCTGTTTAACATGTGGCTTTGCAAGCATCGTTGAATGGCATGCAAAAAGTACATAAGTTATGGTCATTATCCGAATAAGATCATAAAATATTTTCACTGAATCAATGCACTACGCTTATAGAATCCTATGAACAGAAACTACTTGCAATCCACCTAAAGTCGGTCGCATGTTACTTTTTTGTTTTTGTTGTTTGTTTTACCACTGATGTTGCAGTACCTCTGAAATCTGGGAAAGAAGATACACATACCTTACTATCCATATGTTGTTTCAGAAGACGCAAGGAGAGTGCGAGACGGTGCTCTATCTCCTACACAAAGAACGCGGGTAAAATGAATAATTGCATTGTAGCAGCGAAATCACCGTTCGTACACTATTACAGGTAAGCAGCAGAAGTAAAGCTGAACCGCAGTTATACTGATGGTAGTTTTAGGGAAAATGTTTTCGGCTACTGATTGGCGAGCCTGCGTGTTTACAGACTGCGACGAACTTGTCCTACAATTGGTATTGCGAAGGATGTTCTTTTTTAGTGGAAACTTTGATAACTATGCCTACTGAATGACAATTGCTTCCCCCCTTCGTTTATGGCAGCGTTCGACGCAGGCAATAACATTATTGCTTATCATTTACCATATATGGCACTTTTATAAATCAAGTAAAAATTCAATCATAGGGTGAACTCTATTTAATGCGATTACCTCTTCAAAACATAGGTCTTGAAAGATGCCAGATCCAACTTGCTTTCAGAGTGCGTAGCAATATTCGAGTGCCACACCACCTTTTCTATATCGTTTTTGAGCTTATTCTACATAACGGCATGTATTAGCTGTTCAGGAACCATTGTTGCTACGGTGTTATTGTGCAGTTATGTCTTTATAACAAGTTAAAAGAAGTGAATGCACATAAATTGCTTAGTAAAAAAGCATGTAGGTGCGATCAATCGGATTTCAGCACTGTTTATTCATACAACTGGCACGTTCTGACGACACGGTGAGCCATATCGCACATAAATTACCAAATAACAAAATAGCAGGCTCATCAGTTTCTTTAGTACTTGTGAATTCGTTAGACATTAGTCACAGTGCCTACAAAAATTGGCTGTCAGGATAAAGCAGCTATACTAACTTCAATCAAAACAACATCAGATCATCAACATCAACTGTGCTGTGAGCTCAATTTGGCATCACAATGCTGCGGAACAATCAATCCATGTGAATGATAGGAAATGGTGAAATGCAAACGGCGGGAACTTCTCCACGAAAAAGCTTAGCTGCTCAGAGCAGAGCTTTCATAATCACCGTTTCACCACGGCTGCGACACCCGATACTTGAGTGCATATGCTTATGCAGCGTGCCCCTTACGCTTACCAACACATAACTGAGATGCTCTCAAGACGCTTTCTATAGCAGTTTCTGTGTTTCTGTACGCAGCATGAAACAAGCGAACATGAAAGAGGAGGCACCGAGAAGCAGGCATTTGTCTGTGTCTCCTTTTTCATGTTTGCTTGATTCTTTGCTTGATGCTCTGTAATTTGCATTTACCACAACGTGTATAGTAAGCCTAAACACCAACCTGCCTAAGAACCATTTCTATTGGAATGTGTTTCAGGAAACGAACGGTTATTGATTCGTTTTGCAACATATGGTATTGCAAATACTGTACTGCACTTTAGTTATTTCATTGCATAATAATAATGACTCGGTAATTGCTCCGAATGTTGGTATTTACTTTAGGCACACGTCTAAGCGCCTGGCGCTAAGGCCAACAGCATGTCGCGGTTAAAATGCGTAAGGGCATGGTGTCTTACCCAACCATTTCCATGCTCTTGGTGTGGTTTGTAGTTCACAAAAAAAAACATTGTACATTAGTTCTATTAGTGAGGTCCTTATTGTCATTTTGTTCTTCTCGTTTCGTGGTGTCCTGGAGTGCTTTCTGTGCATGCGTGCAGCGTTCTGTCAGTCCACCGAAATGTATGACGTGTGCTGTGTTCTATCCTCATGTTTTTATAGCCGCCCTTCGTTGCAGTTTGTCAAACATGTTATAGGAAATTTTTCAGCGGTTATGTGTCTCCCCGCTTCAATTATACCGTGTCGGCTGACGCAAATGTATGAAACAATCCAAGGTTGAGTATGCTTTGTGCGTTAGTACATGGAGAGTCGCTAGCTTTTATATCACTAGCGTTCAGGGTGTTATGATGACCCTTTTGTTACACATGACGCCTAATTATTGCGAAATAAATCGATATTTATCAAAAACTGGGACTGACGAACAATGATACACAAATCACTTTTACCTAGGAAACGGCACATTACGTCTTTTTCTGAAGGCTGTTTTCCGGAAAAAGTTCTACCATGAAGCCCGTCTTCTAGCTCGTTGGGGTGAGTGACGCTTGGCCCATGGTAGAAGAATGCCCTTTATATCTAGCAGTTTAATGTAGTGGAGGTGCCTGAGGGTGAATATATAGGCGTAACCATGGACCAGTGCCCAACTCGGCTCGTGCCTTCCCGTTGAGATTTCCGTAAAATCAGATCGCATCCCTCGTATTTTAGAATCGCAGGCTCTGTCAGCCACATCAAACTAAAACACTTCATAAGCACGCTGTTATTAAAGCGTAGTTTGCTTTGCCCGTTCCTTCGTCTTTCCCACTGGTGCTGCTGCTGCTGCGGCTGCTGTAGATGCTGCTGTCTCGCACACCGGGGTGTAGGAGGCAGTTCAGAGCCTGTATATGGATAACAGGCGCGAGTCAGAGAGGAAAGGCCACCGGAGAAACTCGTTTTGCCCCACCGGGTCGATTGTGCAACAATTTCCTCTCGAGTTCCACGGCCGTCGCCATTTTAGCCGCTTGAGAGCTGCAATTATCCGTGAGTAACCTCAGAAACACTGCAGAAACTGCAGCGCTTCCCTTTATACTAACGTGCCGGGCCAAAGGGTGCGCAGGTAGAACTGTAGAAAGTAGGGAGCAGAAGAGGCAGTTCTCATATAAGGAAAAGGGGGGAGGTGACGCGAGAATGCAAGGAAACCCTGCGACTGTACGGCACCGTTTGAGGGGAAGCTTGATAAACTTAAGTAGAAGGTGCGGTGCAGTACGTTGCTGCTATTTCTGAAAAATAAACACCATTCAAATATGTCAAGCGAGCAACTTACGCAGGCCATGCAGAAGCAGAGCGGCATTAATTTAAGTGCTCGGCAGGGTCCAGTACACACTACGGAAGCGGTCGACATTCATACCAACACTTCTGTGCCCGCCGCGGTAGATTTACGGCTGTTGCATTGCTAGAGGTCACAGATTTGATCCCAATCGCGGCAACCGCGTTTCTACGGGGGCAAAATAGAAAACGCACGTGCATTTAGACTTTGGGTCACGTTAAAGAACAGCGCAGTGGCAAAATTATTCCGCAGTCAGCCACTACGGCATGCGACATAATCCGATTGTGGTTTTGGCACGTACAGCCCCATAATCGAAGTTTAATAGTTCTGCCACAATGCAATATAACATGTGAGCCAATGACAAAGCTGAACCCTCTCAGAGGCTATAAGATATGGTGCAACACAACGCCTAAAGCGAACACCTCTCCCTGGGTGTTCGATCTACGACGCAGACAAACAGCAGTGGTGCTCCTAAGGTAACGTTGAACATCAACTCACCACCCTCGTGTTAGCCCAAAGGTCGAAGAAATTAAGCTTTAGCGTCAACGTCACCGCTAATTATCGTCAATCAAAGCATCCAGCACGGAAAGCTTCACTTACAATAATTCCCACAGCGCATGGGATCTGCGTAATTTTTCTTGGTTAGGCTCAGTCACTGCCCTCCTATACCCAACCAGGAAGACATTGTAGTTTCGGGTGAGACACGAACGAACCAGTACCGTGTTTTGAAAGTGCCGGGGGAGGACCAATTATTGAGAAGGAACTGGCAGAGATAAAATTGAATGTCGCTGAACAGTCCAAGCAACGATGGGTAACCTTAACTCAATGGAATCGGTGTCTATGGAACAATATCTATGTCATATTAGACGTTGCTATCAAGCACCGATCCCTGCATTAAGTTCAGGAAACTAGGCTCCCCGCAAGCAGAGTGGGGTGCTGGGAACCTAAGTAGACTTGCATTATAGCGTTATCATCCTCATGATCATCATCATCATTAGCCTGTTTTATCCCCACAACAGGACGAAAGCCTCTCCCTGCGATCTCAAATTACCTCTGTCCTGCGCCAACAAAAGAGGGCATAATGTCTTTAAAATGTACACCTTCTTCTGAAGCTTTTGTCTTGGTTAAGCATGAACTCAGAAGGTGGAACGAAGCTGCATTAGTGAAATTTGCAGAAAAACATTATGTTATCAAGCATGCTCGCTCTATGAAACTGAAAATGGTAGCAGAAGCAACAGCAGCTTTACCGAAAATAACGATAAAGCGATATCTATTTAATTTAGGAGCTTCTATTAGGTCACAATTAGGATAGTGTGCGCAGACCTATCTTGGTCAGCCATCCTGGTGGGTAATTCTGCGAACTGTCAAGTAAAAAGTTGAAAAGAATCTTACTGCTCGTCAATGCCTATTGCGCTTGAATGATTTCCTTGCTTGTAAGATCATGGCATAAAGAAAGGGTAAACAAACTTCAGTAGTAGAATATTGTTCTTTCTCATCATTACTACTTGATCAAAAAGAATACTTTGTTCTGGCGTTTGTTCTGAAATGGACTTACAAAGTAGAAGAAGCGTTTGTAATACATTTTTATACGAAAGCCATATAATAAGAGTGTCATAGACATACTTGCGCTTGAGGAGCTTCGGTTATCCCCCAGTACTAAAGGTATAATTCAAACGGCGTGTTTGTTGCAGACTCCATTTCAAGCTGAGAGGGCACATTCAAAAGTCAGTTTTTTTGCACAAGATTGATGTTTTTTTTTACCTTTTACCTCTTTTATAGGTCCATACATTACTAAATATATTGCAAAAGAAATGACCTCGCTATCGCCATTAGTTTGGGAGTCAAAGCGAGTTTTCGAGCCATACCCTCATTTTGCGAAACATAAACCACATTGCATTGGTTCCGTAAATCATCGCTTTGCCATAAAAGAGATAATCAAAATACTTTTCTTATTATGTGTTGTCCTAACATAAACGAGTATCTCTGTACTTTGTTATACTCTTGGTATTCTTAAAAAAATTCTAAATACGGCTACAAGAGCCACACTAGACGGTCGATAAATGTTTGGTGTTTACCATTGTCAGCTTCGTTTCACAGCTTTCTCATAACAATATCCTGCACTGCCTCATGTCCCACAATTTGACTGAATGAATTTATTCAAAGAAAATATTCTATACTTATTTTTCACATCGAGATCTGTGCACAGAAGTATGAAAAAAAGAAATTGATCAGTCTTTTTCCAATTTACAGCACATTCTCGAAACAAATTTGGTCCACATGGGCAGGTTTTATCACTTTGCGTAGTTATTCGAAGATTACATCTTTAATATCCATCCCAGTAAATTTATTCCAGTTCATTGCATAGATCTCACATTTAGCTACATCAACGCCAGAACTTTACTTAATTCCGCAATTCATTTATCGGTTATCATTTCTGGCGTGACTAACACTTTTAACATGTCTGATGACAATGACAAGCAAAAGACAATGAAATTATTTTTAACCCTAAATAGTTTGGTAAAGCAAATAATAAATGCTTATTCAGGAAAAGAGTCATTTCCATCCGGGCGTCTGATATAAAAATTTTTTTTTCCTATCTCACGTAAATCTCTATCTCTACCCTGGTAGAATATTTTGCACTTAAGTCCTGTATCAAGACTCGCTGCTCTAAGAACAGGCATAAAACTACGTGTTTGAAACATTAGGCAGGAGTTCGATAACCTAAAAATACTGAGGCCACACCAAAAATGCTTGTTTACTATAGATACGTTGAAATTCAGAGTTTAAGAGCTGCATGTTCGTATGTTAAGCAATGATACTCGACAGTTTCAGACGTTTGCCAGCGCGTAGACCTGGCCGACGTATTACTTAAGAAAATATTCTTAGTAGCGGTGGCGTTGATACAAAAAAAAAAACATTCGTAAGATAATCGTCGCTCCGACTGACGTAGAACATTGTGAGCTTGTGATGTATAAAAAAATCAGACTTTCCCTTCCTTTATTTAGTGCTTAAACACTGCCACAGCGTTTACGACCAAGGGTGGGAGGAGTCGCAACCGATCATACCTATGAAGCGCTTCATTGCAGAATCAACACCCAAGTTTACAATGGATAGGGGTTTTTATTTGTCTCTGTGGGGTGCCTCTTTGTAAGAAGGCGAATCAGAAAGTATTTGGCCCTGTTTCTTATTAGCCAAAATAGGGTAGATACTGGGAATCAGAAATGTATGTTCTACGTACCTTACACTATTTTTCCATATAGTCCACACCTGTTGAGACACTTATCCTGTCGCAGCACTAAGTGTGATATGTGCCGGTGGTACAAATCGTCCGGCTGACTGTGGAAACATCGTCACACTGCTGTCCTGACTTCATCGTTGCAAGTAAATCTCTTTTCTGCCAAAAAATTCTTCAGCGGACCGAAAACGTAAAAATCGCTTGAGGCGAGGTCGAGACTGTATAGTGGGTGGTCCATACTCTCCCACTGCACTGACCGGAGCATGTCGGCAGTTCTGATTGCCACAGGTGGCATCGCATCGTCGTGCAGGATAGCAGCGTTATCAACATCGAGAATCCCTCGTCGTTTTGCCCTGATGGCAGCCAGCAGACGTGAAGGGGCGAAACAATAACTGTCGGTATTGATGCTTGCCACTTGTGGCATTAAATTCAGCAGGAGTTGTCTTCGGTGATCTAAGAAGACCGTTAACGTTACCTTCGCAACAGATGGTACTGAACGGAATTTTTTAGTCACAGGTAAACTCGGATGTTTCCATACCATGTTCTGCTGCTTCGACTGCTGCGTGAAATGCAGTATTCACGTTTAATCGCCAGTAACAATGCGGTCCAGGAAAATTTCACCAGCCTCGGAATACTATTGCAGATGATTGAGTGAAGCAATCATTCGCTTGCCTTTGATTGCGTCATCTAACTGCTTAGGCACCCGCCGACATGAAACTTTCCGTTACCCTATAAGGACCCGCGAACAATGTCGCAAACACTCTCAAACGACGCTTTTTGTAATGCAAGCTTTTACGCTCCTTTGCGGACTCGCAACACCACCGCCTCACATTTTTCAAAGCGAGATAACTTTCC
Source organism: Dermacentor albipictus (assembly GCF_038994185.2). Classification (NCBI taxonomy): domain Eukaryota; kingdom Metazoa; phylum Arthropoda; class Arachnida; order Ixodida; family Ixodidae; genus Dermacentor; species Dermacentor albipictus. Next base: position 496,286,927 of record NC_091821.1, read on the forward strand.
CAATACGTGGGCTGCATTTCCCTGCGGATTTCAACGAGTGGTCATCCCTTGCTCCATAAAAAAACGAATAACACTTCGTTGATCGTACGCCAGGGATGTGTGGAGCACAACCATTATGTTCAATAATTGACAGCAGCGCCGTGCCGCGGAGCTATCAGCAGTTGAGGCCAGGCCGGTCCAACAAAGGTACACCGCCGGGTTCTGATATGTTCACTTCCAATTTACAGCCTTATATTGACTACAAAATAGGGCCAAAGGCTTTCTGGTACGTCCACGTATATACACGGGTAGAAAACAATACAAGGAGAGAAAACAGATAGTTCAACAATGGCTGTATATAACACATGTTTTTTTCTAAACCATGCAAACTCTAAGGACTCCTATTGTGCCTATCATAAAGCAAAATGTTGCGGCGTAAAGCTTCAAAGTCACGAAGCGTTGCATTCTTCTCCTGAAATGTGAACATATCTATAAAAAGATTGAGAATCTGAAACACCAATTGTAAGAGTCAGTCTTTTTTGTGTACATTTACAGCGGCTGTGTTTGTTGGCGCTGTAAATTGGCGTAGCTTCCAACTGAGTGATGAAATTTTACTAGTTAGTTGGTGTAATAGCACAAGGCGAGAATTACCGCTACTGAACTGTACATATCGTCATAAATGAGATGTTAATATAGTGCAGATGAACATTTCTCTATAAAATGTCTTTTAAGGTTTCCTCTATTTCTGGATTGAGCATTGAATGTCGAGGGTGCCACCAAAATTTTAAGTTTTTTTATTTACAAGTGATACACAAGTAGAGATCTGAGTGATTCAAGCGCAATGGACCCGCATGTTGGACTTGCTCTTTTGAGCCACTGGAGAGCTCTGAGGGATCACTGGGGGACCAAATGCAGCTACAATGGGTCACAGATGTTCTCGTTTGCATTGTATACTACAATGCAATATGATGATGATTATTATTATGATGATCATGCTGATGGTTTATTGGCATCCCCTTTGAAACTTGGCGGTGAAAAATAGTCACCTAGCCTGTTTGAGTTGCTGTACATGCTTTTTATTCTAGAATTTTGGTATACCTCTCTTTAATGTTTTTCCTGTTCATCAAAACTTCTCTATCTTGTAGCGCTACCTATGCATATACCGCATCCGGTTGTATAAACCTCTTGCGTTTTTTTGCACCAATGCTCTGAGCGTATTTTGCAAATTTCGGCTGCTGACCGGTTGATGCTTCAGTCCACCTTAAAACCAAGCGCTTTTGGAAGGTGTACGCCCCTTACGAGTCTCACTGGATGAATCCCTTCGTATTCCATCAGGACGTGCTAAGTGGACTCTGGATTTGTCCTGCAGTATACGTAGGACTGATCTAGTTGCGAGTGTTTGCTCTGGTATGTTATGGTTCTTAGGCTGCCAGCCGGTGCCCGAAGTAGCAGGGCCCTTCCCTTCGTGTCATCGTACAGCCTTTTTCTGCTAATTTAATTCTCATAATCCTTGTAAATCTCCCCACTCTTTAATTTTGTATCAGTTTTTTGCGTCCAATTCACTGCCTTTGTTTCTCTCACTTTCTTTCTAAAGACTCCTGTTTGTCGATTTACACTTTGAATCACCGTGTGCTTGACTGCCAACTTTCTTGAATTCTTCCTGCGTTCCGTGTCCACGCTTTTAAGGTACAGATACCAACAGTCCCCAGCACCTACTGATGAGGCAGAAAGTGACAGTGCAATGTGGGCCAATTATCGCGTCTGCATCGCAGAGCATTGTACGTGCAATGAATACTCGTGAAGAGTAAGATATTTAAGCTGTTAGGCCACCTGCATTTGGGTTGGTGTTACTTGGCACTGTCTACGCGTGGCTTCCAGTTGTATATGTTTGCCTGTGCATTAGTGTTTGTTTTGTTTGTTCTAAAAGGTGAAGCGTACTGTGTGCCAGTATGTCGACTTCGGAAAGTGTAGTCGCTGACACTGATATTTCAATTGATTCGTACTCGTTTGCGCGAACGTGAGTCATCCTGTGAAGTGGTCGCATTATGGAATTAACTTTCACAACATGGACATGCATTTCTACCCACCATGGAGTGTTGCCTTACATATTGATCCACTTACTAATGTCAATCTTCTTCAAATAAAATCGTTGTTTGCGCACCTTCTTGTGTCATGTACTTCTGCAGCCTTTGGGCACATTATGCAATTCTAATTCTGGCACATCTTAGTTCTGGTATATACCGAAGGGCAGCCGACAAGATGATGCCATGATGTTTACATAAACTGACAGTGACAGCCTATGGTGACGAGCTACGTACTTAATGAATTACAGTGAATTCATATTCATTGGAAAGAATACGCTGTTTCATTACTGGAATATCCCGGCAGTATCAGCTGCCAACTACTTCCTGCAAAATGCACGTATGTCTGTAATTTAATTCACCTGCACTGAAATAACATACCATCACATTTACAGTAATGATGTGTAAAAATATAGCCGTCTTTAATTTCATTAAGTGGCACCTCGGAAGCACCCCCTTATATTTAGAGAAGTTTTTTTTAAATAGTACACGAATACCTACGTTTATTCCATGGCAGCATAATTGCAGGCCACCGCATTTACAGCCAGCAAGAATTGCAGGCTTCAAGTATTCGATTGCATGGCTCTACAATGACATCCAGTCATATCTAAAATTTAAGTGGTGTTTCTGGGAATTCTTGTACTGTGCCTGTTCCGTAAAAACGAGCCTGCTGTTCACTTAAAAGTTGCCTTTAGTGCCCTAGCTGCAGAGTCTCCATGTTTTGCCAAATACTTTGCGGCTACGTTATATGTATAATCTCAAGAAGCAAAATATAAAACACACTCAAAAAGGTTACTGGCATTAAAACGAAAGAAACGCTTGATGCCAAAACATGCGCATATTAACCCGTATCTGAAGTATATTAGAAGTCATGGTAGCGCAATAAAGAAGACAGCGAGCACTCTAAAGAAATGAGCAAGACAAATAGATAGAAAAATATATTACCAAGTCTAATTGCCGTGTGATAGGCTACTGTGCACCATAAATACCAATATCTCTGATTTGCATTTCTACTAATATGCGGTATATTACTACTATCTGGTACTACAGATATGTTCTAGTTTGCATTTAGAACAATGCGTACTGTACTTAGCAATATGCAGGAACCATGTAGCACAAAAATGTCTTAGTTTACAGCACTTGTTTGGATCCTACATTGTTGGGATCCTAGACTATACACAAGGAGAAATGGAGAGAGCGAGCTTGGCACGTACGCCCTACATACGGTCATGTAGTAGTGACGACAATAAACACAATAGGAAAAGTGAATGACAAAACAAAGTTTTATTGGGCGACCCTGTGCCCGCCAACACAGGCTCCACTCAAAGCACCAGCCCTGCGCTGAACACAGTCGGCGGTCGTCGAAATCTGATCTGCGGGGCAAGGGCGTCGGTTTTTATACATGAGTCACCGAAGGTTCCAGTGTAATCACCGATGCCCGTGTGTCTTCCAGAAAGTACTCGTGTCGCGCGTACATGCAATTAGATTACACAAGGCTTGATGACAACAGACGGTGCATAGTACCATCAATAACATTCGAGAAATGTCCGTTACATGCAGGCGCGTCCCGCACTGAGCGATAACGTTTGTTAGACGGTGAAACACGGTCACCCGATACACAAGTGCACTTGTCAATACTATCTCCTACAAAAGCATAAACAAGCAACTTATTCTGCAATACTGATGAGTGACATTGGCATCATCAGAAACAATCCCGACTTAGTAAGCACTGTGCTTACTAAGTAAGAAGGTATAACGTGACTGGTTTACTGCACAAAACGGCTTCCTGACATCATTGAAAAAAAAAAGATGCGCTTGAGGTTATAGTTTCGCTATTGGTGAAATCCACGCTCTATAATGGCAGGATGCCGGAGTTTTGCGATAGAATATAAAGACAGAGTACAAGTTCTCGAGCATGAAAATTGTTTGCATAGCGCCCGCTCGCAGTACACCACGTTAATTTTAATTTTGATGCTTTTGACACGCTGAATTTAATTTCGACACTCGAAGAAAGATGGTTTCGGTAAAAAAATTCAGCAGATAGACTGAGTTGGAATCAAAATGCAGCGAAGCGTTGCGGGAGTGAATGAAGAGTCGAAATACGAGTTTGCGCGTTTCTGTTTCTTCCTTTTTCCCGCATGACCACCGTCGTCTCTGCGAGCATAACAGCGGCGGTGTTGTCGGGAAGCCAGCTAGAAGAAATTCAGCGGCGGTGACGTCGCGCCCGTGGTCGGCCATTCGGCTAGAGAACATCCCCGAAGTGCCCACAGCCCCGAATGTCCGGCGAGGTTGCCAAAGAAAAGCATCGCTCGTAATATATATCATACCACAAATTCCTGGTTGGCTTGTGTGATCCGACCGTCAAGGTTTATGAGGTTTTTGTGACCCAGTGATTTTGCCGTTGATTTAGTGCCACGACCTGGATTGATGCGGAGAGGTTCTCTGTAACTATTTAAGCCAACTGGAAAACAAACGTAATAGCTTGAATGCGCATGAAGGCACTACTTTGATCGTTAAAAGGTAGAAAACTGAACTTAACCCTGAACACATTATAAGGCTGAATACATTTACGTGAACTCTTGCTTAAGCTACCGTGAGGATCCCACTTTATTTACCATTGATACAGGGATTGGATCACTTCGCTACATACAAAATTATAAATACGTAATTTTGAAGCTTTTTCTAGGTGAGTGAGTGAGGGAAACAACTTTATTGGATCCACTATAGACGTGAGTATACTCAACGGCACCTGGCTAGGACCACTCAGGGATCGTCAGGCGAAACCTCACGGCCCTCATGGGCTCTCTGGACTGCCAGGATTCGAGAGGTCTTGTCCTGGGCCTTAAAGAGCTTCATAATTTCCTCTGGGGTGAAATCGGCAGATGCGCAGCCCCACAGGACATGTAGGAAGTGCGCATAACCACCAGACAGGGGGCAGTCCGGGCTTGGGAAGCGTTCGGGTACATTGTGTGCAGTGCCGTGGGGCTCGGGTAGGTGGTTGTTTGTAGAAGTCTGAGAGTGACGGCCTGGGCTCTGCACGGCGAGGAGTGCTGCAAAGGCAGGAGTCATCTTGATAGATAATTGTGCTCGCAGATCTCGTTTTACGAGCAGAGAGGCTCGGGTCGTCCATGATATGACGCGTCAGTCAAACTTAGTGCAGCCGAGTGCGCCTCCTCGTTGGGTGCAAAAATTTTAATAGCATAGGTGCTTTGCCATTATTCCAACAAACCCGATCAAGCATGGTTAAGTCCAAAGAGCACCATTCGTACATTTCGTTTTATGGCACTCTAATGCTTCATGAGCCACAATTTCACGTGAGTAGGAAGAAGATGGACAAGTTTTTGCAGAGCTGCTATCGACACGAAACTGACGAGCGTATACCACAAGTCAGCCTGAAAGTGGCAAGCCCTGATGCTGTTAATAAACGATAAAGAACGATTTGATAAAAAGATAGTAATAGAATACGTATAGCGATACATAGGGGTACTTATACTATGCATAGGGAAATGCATAGTGAAGGGCCAACTGCAATTTTGGGTTGGGTCGACTGGAAATATGGGATTGCTCCACTTGAAATTGGCAGGTGGGTCAACACAAATTTGGGGACGGGCCAAAATAAAATTGGAGGTGGACCTACTTGATATTTGTAGGTGGGCCAACTCAAATTTATAGATAAGCGAACAAGACAATTGGATGTGGGCCAACTGAAATTTGTGGGGGGGGGGGTGTCAACTTGAGATTGGGTCAACTTGAAATTGGGAGGTGGGCCAGCTGAAGTGTGACGTGGTCCAACTTAAATTTGGGATGTGGGCTGACTTGAAATTTGGGGATCGGCCAAACAGAAGTGTGAGAGTGGGCCAAGGTAAATGTTGGGGTAGGCCAAGTTGACATATGGGGTGGACGACCCTGAAATATAGGGGTGGGGTAACTAAAACTTGTGGGTGTGCTTACGCATATTTGGACACCTTCCCTGAAGTTTCCGCATTATTTTTTTAAGGATGCGCAACACTCAAATCACTATCGAACTCAGAACGTACTCACCCATCTGTTACGAAGAAGACACAATGTAAGGACTCCACTCATCCTGTAGTCAAGTAGGGGAATACGATAAAAACCTTTGGTCGCCACCACTTGCACAATCGGTCACTCACTTTTTTAACGCAAGAGCAGACACTGCCGAGCACCTGCTTCCGTATCTGCCGTATCTGCTACAGCGGTCAGTGGAGCTCAGCCTTTCCAGGCAAGCGGCGCAACTGCGCATACGCGTTGTGCGAGCACACCACGATTGTTATTTGAGACATTGCACTTTCACATATTTTGGTTGGTGATTTCCGAGAGTGCGCATGCGCACTGTCCACTCACTGTTTGTTTCTTCAGACAGTGTGCATGTCCGTGGTTTGATCAACTAGGTGTCACCGTTTCCTCTCGGTACAGGAAGTTTGTCGCAATTTTTAAGGAAAGGGAAGCGTGAAAAAACGCGCACTTCTTACAGTGTAGGTGACAGTGGGTCTGGCTAATAATTCTGACACAATCTAGCCAGAACCTAGCGAGAGTATATATATTGCACGTTACCACTCGCTATCTCGGACACGGCTGCAGAGAAAAAAAGCTGCGAATTTCCACGCGTTTTCTTCAGTGGCTCCGTGATTTGTAGACGCGCAGTACTTCTATTATTGACAAATTGTTCACCATATCACTACGGCCTATTTATTATCCTCAGGCGAAGGGAATAAGAGAACGACTTATCTGAACTCTTGACGACATGCTTTCCATGTACGTGGCCAAAGGCACCCGGAGTGCCACTTCGTCCTTGTGATGTACACCTACACGTCCTCGAAAGCCATCAACCTCACAACATCGGCAAGGCGGCGGTGCTACGCCCCTTGAGGCTACCTTGAGCAGACGATTCATTATTAAAAAGTGCCTTTTTGTGGTAGTGTTGCCGCGCCACTGCCTGCCATCTCTACGGCAGCGCACGTCCTCTTCTCTCGTTGGCCACACGCCGTGGTTGCTCAGTGGCTATGGTGTTGGGCTGCTGAGCACGAGGTCGCGGGATCGAATCCCGGCCACGGCGGCTGCATTTCGATGGGGGCGAAATGCGAAAACACCCTTGTGTTTAGATTTAGGTGCACGTTAGAGAACCCCAGGTGGTCGAAATTTCCGGAGTCCTCCACTACGGCGTGCCTCATAACCAGAAAGTGGTTTTAGCACGTAAAACCCCATAATATTTTTTTCTCTCGATGGCCGCAACGCGCTCAAATGTGCTGAGCCTGCATTTTTCTCGTTGCTCGCAGTGCTCACGCTGGGTTAGCTCCTCTCTCCGTGTATGCGCCATTCAGTCGCGCTGTGCGTGCTCCGCTTGTTCGTTGCGTTTGACGCTGGCGCTTCATTTGCTCCTTTCGTTGTACACGCGGCTCTAAGTCGCGCTGCGCCTCTCGCTCTCCTTGGCACGCTAGTCGTTGCTCTCGCGCTGTGCGTGCTCTCTCTCGCATTGTTGGCAGCGCTTACGCTAAGTTTGCTGCTCCCTTGTGCGCAATGTTCGATGCCACTGCGCGTGCCCTCTTCGACAGTGACGCTCGCACTGCTCGTGCTCTCTCTCTCGCTCGTTGCTCGTGGCCCTCGCACTGTGCAAGATATCTCTTTCTCACTGCTCGCCGCGCTCACGCTGAGATTCCTCCTCCCGTGTTGTGCGCTACGTTCAGTCACGCTAGGCCTGCTCTTTTTGCCCGTGGCACTTGCACTGCGCGAGTTCTCTCTCGCATTTCGTGGTCCTCCCGCTGGGCGGGCACTCTTATTACATGCTCGTGGCACTCGCGCTCCCCGTGCAATCTCTCGTTCCTCGTGCTCTCCTAATTTCACTGAGCGCAGCACTCAGGCTGAGCTCGCTCCTCTATTGTTGTATGTGAGGCTCGGTCTCGCGGTGCGTGTTTTCTTTGCTCGTGGCGCTCGCACTGCGCGTGCTCTCTGTCCCGTTGTTCGTGTTGAGTTTGCTCTTTGTATACGTATTGCTCACTCGCACTGCTCGTGCTCTCCATGCGAATGGCAGTCGCACTGGTCGATCTCTTTCTCGTTGTTCGTGGCCTTCATATGGTTTGTGCACTTTCTCGTTCTTCCTGGCTCTCGCACTGCGCGTGCTCTTTCTGTCTCTATTTTCTTGCATCGCTCACACTATCCTTCTCCTCTCTTGCTCTACGCGACGCTCACTGACGCTGCGCCTTCTCTATGAGGAGACAGTTCCCCAACTACCTGTGGCAGTGGCTCTTCCGCCTCCCCATCACGCACCTCCGGACGTGCACCTCTTCCTCAAGGGGATAGCCAAGCAGAGAGCATCAGCCACAGCCCTGCAGCAGGCGGCAGTCTGCAAGCTCCAGGAGGAGTTGGAAGGACACCTGCTGGTGTTCACGGATGGTTCAGCCCTCCCCAGCAGGTCGGCAGCAGCGGCATTCCCAGTTCCAGCTCTCGCCTGTCACAGGCAGTGTAGGCTCCCGTTTACAGCAAGTTCTACTGCAGCTGAGCTCGCGGGGCTACACCTGGCTGCCGACCTCCTTGCTGATCATCCTCCGCAGCAGCCGGTGGCGGTGGGGTGCGACTCTAAGCCAGCGCTCCAGGCCCTCGCCAACCCACGGTGGGCAGGACTTACAGGGGTGCTGCTGCTTGCCAAGTTAACGGCTCTAGCCACCACCGGAATCCCAATATCCTTTCACTGGCTGCCTTCACATGACGGGGTAGCCGGTAACGAGGAGGCGGATACCTACGCCAAAGCTGCCCTTCATGATGTAGTCCCAGTCACGAGAGTGGTAGCGGCTTCGGACTAACTGAGACATCGGCTACGGTGCCTGCTCAGCTTCATTCACCCGGACTCCCGCGTGGCTAGTGGCAGGGACCCCAAGCCACTTCCAAGGAACGGCCTCTCCAGAAGAGACCATTCCACACTCCTGCGCTTGCGGACTGGCTTCACCTGGACTGCGGCCCTGCTGTACGCCAAGGGCCGCGCCACGTCACCTGCCTGCCAGAGATGCGGGGACCCCGAGACTCTGAAGCACCTTCTCTGTGCCTGCCCATCCATGGCGCAGGAACGCTCCACAGTGATCAACACCTACAAATGCCACGGCCTTCCAGCGGCCACAGAGACTGACCTGCTGTTCCCGGTGTCTCCACAGCTCCCTGCGCTGCAGAGCCTGCTGGAGTTTATACGTTCCACGGGAATAGACACTATATAAGCGCCCCCTACAACGCTGGCAACATTACTGAAGACTGCCACCTGTCACGCATAGTTGTCCCTATTAGGCCACATCCTCCCTCTTTCTCTATCATCTTTCAATTCCCACTCCCTCTCCCCTGACGACGCTTCGCCATGCTCCCTCACGGGTTGCAGAATCAAACGTCTTTCGTTTCTTTAGATCACAATCATCATCACTTTGCTCACGGCACTCGCAATGTGCACGCTGTGCGTTGTCTCTCGTTTGTTGTTTATGACGCTCGCGCTAGCCATGCACTCCCTGATTATTGGTGGTGCTCACACTGTGCGTGATCTTTCTCGCTCTCTGTCTCCCTCATTGTTCACAGCGCTGAAGCTAAGTTTGCTCCTCTCTTGTTCTACGCTACGCTTAGTCACGCTGCGTGAGCTCTCCTTACTCGTGCCGCTGATATTGTGCGTGCTCTCCCTGACGTTTCTAGTGGCGCTCGCATTGCGCCTGCTCCTCTACCAGACGCAGTGCTCAGTCGCAATGCTAGCGCTCGCCTGGCTAGTGATATTCACCCTGCGCAAGCTCTGTCTCTCTCGTTGCTCGCAGCGCTCAGGCTCAGTTAATCCCTGTCTTGTACGCGAAGCTAAGTCACACTGCGCGTCCTCGCTTTGTTCGACGATCTCGGACTGCGCGTGCTCTCTGTCCCATTGCTCGTGACACTCGCACTGCGTTTGCTCCTCTCGTTGTGCACGTGGTGTTTGTTCTCTCTTTGGTCGTGGCATTCGCACTGCGCGTGCTCTCTCTCTCTCTCTCTAGCTGCTCGTGGCCCTCACGATGTGCGTGCGCTCTCTTGGTCGTTGCTCGTGGCGCTCGCTCTGGCCTTGTACTGTTCATGGCACACGCGATGGGCATGATCTTCCTCTCACACTGCTTACAGTGCTCACGCTGAGTTTTCTCCTCTCTTGCGCTCGATGTTCAGTTGCATTGAGCATGCTCTCCGCCTCGTAGCTCGTGGTCCTCGAGCTGTGCCAGCTCTCAAGTTCGTGCTCGTGGCACTCGCACTGTGCGTGCTCTCTCTCGTCACTTAGTGGGTGATAAAATTATTTGTAATCTTTGTTTTTTGGCGACGACTAAGAGCTGTTATTAGTCCAATGACGCGCAAAAGATTTTGGAGGACTTGAAACCTAACTGCATTTTGGTAAACAGTGCGTCATTGCTAATTGAGTAATTTATTGCAGTTGTCGTTCAGCCACGCGGCTGCCTCACAGGCTCGCCACACCACGGATACAATTTCAAAATCTACTCGTCACATTTGGTCTTCAAATTGCCGCAAGAACATGCTATTGCTCTTGGTGCAGTTCTGCACTGCCCACTTCACCACGGTGATGTTTATCATCAGTTGGTCCTGCAGGGCGCTTCTTCCAGAGAACGCCAGCAGTGAGTGAACACGCCGAATGTACGAAGCTTCACCATTATGCGCGGCATTGGCACTCAATTTATCACACGACATGTGTCAAAAAAAGCCACCCAAGTGAAAAATACGTCATTTGACTGGGTGTAAAGCATGGTGCTTGTCTAATCTGAGAATTTTCTGAAATAGGCTGTTTTACGAGCGGGTCTTTATGTTCTGTATTTTGGAGGCTGTTGAGGCACTGAGCGACACAATACTGGTAACACGCTTCCGGCCTAACGAGGCCATGCCTGCCGAAGTGTACAGAAACACCGGTAGCACGCACTCCAACGAGAATGGGCGACGATGGCTCTGACTGGAAAGGAGGCGATCGGTGGGGCAGAAATCAGTACGCTAGGGGAGGAATCAGTGCGGGTGTCACAGGTGGAAGTTTTAGGTTGCCTCTGATATTACCAGGTTCCCTGCGTTGATCTTTCTTTACTGTCGCTAGTCCTTCAGCACTAATGAAACGACTCTTCTTCCTCAATTGCTGAAGTTGCTCAAGTGGAACGCTTCAAATACTAAATCTTGAGCCGACAGGTGAGCGATGAGTAGAGCATATCTCCTATTGTGACCTAAATTAGAAAACGGGCCTATCACAAGTGAAACAATAGCTTGGCCGAAATGAATCTTCAAGCAAGCTAAAATTACATTGTCTCAGTTTTGAACGAGCACGATTAGCCGAAGCTCAAAGATTATCGCGGAAAAATTTCGATTCAACAGCTGGTCGCTGGGAAAAAAACAGAAATCAGAAATAAAAAGGTAGCACGGGCAGGAGCGAAATACGTAATTCTCGGGCTTTAAGAGAGGTAACCGAAGTGCAAATCTTTCGAATTAGGCGATAGTGATGGCTTTCTATAGAGGTAATATTTTCTAATCTCGAAGGCCATGCTTTTGCTGGGTGCAGATAGCAGAAACGACTCGAAATTGAAAGTGCGTCATAGAATTTCTTTTTGTGCTAAGCTATAGCGTACAATATAGACTTACCTGTGGTTCTGTTTGTTTTGCAACAGCTATGCGCAGTTAGGCAGCCGCACAAGTCCTCAGATGACGCTGGCCGAGGCATTGGCTAGCCCCGTGGGACCTGTTGGTGGCGCCACCCACCGCCCCGTTTCAAAAGGGACGCTCATAGCATCCATCCAATTAGCCTGCCGCTCAGTTTGCAACGGCTCGGTCGGGTGTGGGAGCTGCAACGATGGGCTTGTTTGATCGTGTGTTTTGTGTTTGCTGTAATTAAATGTGACTTAGTTGGCATGCGCATAAGTGTCACAGAAAGCTTGTGTGTCGCTGCAAACTCGCCGTATGCATGGCGCGCCAGCCAAATATGGACCAAGGATGTTCGTGCCGCGAGGTACGTTCCCTTTGTCTCTGGTTGTCGTGCAAAGTTTAGTGGACAGACAGACAGACAGACAAAGAACTTTAATAAAGTTTAGTGGACGTCGCAAAGAAATAATGCGTAATATTAGCGTGCCACTGCTCGTCCACAATGCACCGGCATATATGCTGGGTGTAACATCGCAGCACCGGCAACTTGGAGGGCGCTTTTCGACCGCGTCATACCATTAAAAAGGTAAGTAACCACGCTTGCTAACTACACACGTGTTGAGCGTGATTCTCGTGTGGGCATAGGGTGCCTTGCGAACGTAGGGAAGAGAAATTCCACGACAACAGTGAAACATATGCCGATGCTTGCTGGGTCTGAAAGCTTAGTTGCACAAATTTATTGCCATAATGCGGAGTTGAAAATCTCGATAAGCGTTTTCTTCCGACGAGAAAGACTACGTTCTGAAATAATTGTGTTGATGGGGCGCGCTTGTGCGTGAGCTCCCGCTTTTCTGCTGAAGTCGTATGATAACGGCTCGTCTGCCTCTTGACCGATTCTTACTGCAATGATGTTTCCTCGGTTATGAATGATTCAACGTTGTAAATAATGTCTGCTTACAAAGTTTTCGGTTTGGGAACAGTATTAGGGAAAAAAATCTAAGCAATCACAACATGCTGCTGGTACAGGTTTGTTTTCAAGGGGTGTTGCCATAACTTTGACGTAACTAAACGTTGCAGGGGAAAGTTGCTTAAAGTCATGAAAGAAAATCTAGAATTGTTATATCAACAAACATTCATGTAATGCGCTGCTGCTGCTGCGTGCGTGTACGAAAGTTTGATTTGTTGAAGGGGTCCCTGTTATCGTGACATTCATCAGTGACTTCGACTTTGTGCTTTGTTGCCACCCTGCACCAGTGCAGGCATTGTTTTCGTTACTGTTTTTACATGCTACTTGCATGTGTTCACGATGTGACAGTCGTATTGTGCCACAGCTATAAGTTTACACATAATTATCTGCGTAGTGGTGAAGCCGTGACCCACAACAGTGTAGCACAACAGTGCAGCAGCACGGCGTGTAATCTGGATGGACATGTCAGGTATGCATTGAGTGTACGTGTTCACAAAATTAAGTTTACGGTTTTTTTAGTGGATAAGTTTATAGACATATTACATAATGTAGCTTGCTAAATAGGCTAAATATTTATACAACTTTATTTCACTTGCTGCTTATTTGTATTTGAAGACATTGTGCACACATTATTTTGTTCAGTTAAAACTACACCTGACATGTCCTGACGTTTAGTATGTTTCTCGCATCAAACGCTTGGCTACAAGTTCAATTTTATTTTCGCTTATTACACAGTATACTTTATTTTTATTTTGGTTTAATTTGTTTGGAACTGTTTCGTATGCTGTAGCATATATTTTCATATTTTCCGTTCTGCTTATGCTACACATGTGCACTTTTTGTCCATGTAAAAATTTGAAGTGTAGTGTGCCATATATGTCACAAGTCTAAGCACGCCGTGTGCATACCATTGGTTAACATTGATATTTGCAATTATTTCTGTCTTGTTCTCAGAATAAGTGCCACTGGCAAATGCACTTTTAATCAGCTCGAATTTCTTGAAATGAAATAGGAGAGCGAGTATTCATTGTGCTGCAGTTACTTCAGTAGTGAGGTGTTTTCTGGTAATCTCGCTGTATTTTCTCTGACTTTCTTCATATTTTTGCAAGCTCCCCCCATTCATGCTAGTAGGCATTGTAGCAGTTGTGAGTGTGTCTACTGTAGCAATGTCGCAGCTAGTTTGCACACACTACAGGATGCCAACAGATACCCATCACTGTTCTTGTGCATTTCTGAGAACGAGCCATGTCCACTCAGCGAAATTTGTAGCGTCAATTTGAATTTGCCTGTCAGTTCATGTAACTTTTCAGGACAAATTTTATGCAGCGATGGAAAGGAGACCATACAACATGACCTCGGCTAGCAACTGACTGTTTAACTTGATGGAAGGATCAACAAAAATAGCACTGGATGTGCGCTTGGGTTGTGCACAAGTTAATTTTAGAGGGAAGGCATAAGGTGTAATACTGAGGCATAAAATAGCGATAAACGGTGTTTGGATAAAAATAGTAAGTAAATAGGCACAGACTAATTTATATCCCTTGTAATCAAGAAAGGACGCCTTTCATCATGCGTTGATATGGGGGGCTGGCTCACACTTATTGTTAATTATGTGGTGGTGCCGGACTGATTTCTCTTGCCAATTTTCGACCGCGGCTGAAAACAGATAAGCAATACTAATCCAGCCTGAAGCCCCATTGCGGATGTGTGTGGCCAAGTCTGACAAGCATACTGGTCTTTTGAGTGAAATATGGTGATTTCATAGGTACATATTTAGGCACCAGCCAGTCTGCCTTGTGTACATTTGACCACATGTGAAAGGAATACAGTACGTTGCCTCTGACACGTACTGGACAACCAAGCAAGCCTCGCTTGCCTCCTTGCCTTTCTTAATTCAGTTGTTAACTGTTTGGCTTATGCTGCCTATTTTATTTTTGCTGGAACTATATGTGCATAGCAGTCCACAAGTGAATTGATAATGACACCCAAGCATTGGAGGCTTGCTTAGTTAAAGATACCCAAAGTTTGTCTCGTATCTGTCAGGGGTAGTGTAGTCTATTCGTTTGATCACGTGCATATTTGGTCCATTGTATATCGGGCATGCAGACTAGCCGGTGCTTGAGCATGTGCCTAGAAGAGCACCATAATTCACTCAAAAGTACCAGTGTGCTCATCCCATTTGACCATGCATTGAAACGTCGAGCTGTGCACTGGATATAGATTATTCACCAATTTTGTTCGCCTATCGCAACCGAATGATACAACAAACAAAGCAGTGAGGAATACCACATCTAAATATGGGACGTGCGTCAGTCAACGCTCATTATGATTGCATGACAAAGAGGACTACTCTCTAATGACATGGAATAGCAATCACCATACTTAATTTTTGAATTCTTTCTTATGCAAGTTTGCTTACCATGCTTCTATGCATTTGTTGTTCAACCTGTGCCCTCCCTCTGAAACAACATTCGGCTGTACACGATGAACAAACCCAGACATGGTGTGGTGTATTTCTTAATTGGGATATATGCCATCATACCTGCGGCCTACACAGGCATGACAGTAGGCTTGAAATGTACGACAACTATGCCAGTAGCTGATGGAAATATTCTATAACAACTGGCACTTGGATGTCTCAAGGATGCATTGGATTGCCCGTACACGAGCACGCCTATGCTCATTTCTATCGCAAGTAATCAGATAGTGAGAAGATTTTCCATGTCACGCTAGCAGTCCATGGACTGGTGTCCTTTGTCAAGTAGAAACAGATACAGCCGAAATAGTTCACAACATGTACACACGCCACAGCTGATCTACGTTGCACGTTGGTACGGCAAAGAGCGATTTCTGCTTACCGTAGTTACTGCTGCACCCGCAGGCCACACATTGGTTCCTCAACAACTTTGTGTGAACCAACATGAAACATTTTTCTCAGAACTAGCTATAACATCTCCAGACCATTCCGCAGCAAGTGATAATACAGTGTATATTTCTGTGGTTGATTGCCAAGATTTGTTAATTTTCGGTCCTTTCTACCATGCAGGGTACACGTGCACTCTCTTCAAGACGACGATCGTGCTCCTCAAGAACAGCCCCTCCTCAATGATAAGTAGCGAGATTAAGCTAAAGGAAAATATAACATCTGTAACCAGACTGATAATGTGTTTTCCTTTCATGTAACATCCTTCTGCAGTAAGAAAGCATTGATATGCCCAATAAATGTTTTTGTTAAATTTCTTTCGTTGAGTGCGAAAAATAGAAAGCTCGCTTTTACACTCGTAGGGGCTTGCCTATCTCCACCACGCCCTTTCGACATCAAAAGACTAGAAGACATAATAAAGGCATACGCTGGTCTTTAGATTTCGGCAATGCTTGGATGAAACTTTGTGAGATCATTTCGTTACCTAACTTAATGACGAGACGTCGCAAGTCAAGCTGTTCAGCAAGAGCACAATGGCCTTTTAAACCACCTATGAACCAGGAAGTTCTATCCTAAGAAACTCAAAATAATAAACTTCGTCTAGCAACTCCAACAAATTTAACGCCAGGTCAACACATGGTCAAGAAAGGCTACGACCTACAACACTGATCTTTCAGGCACGTTAAGGTGCTGTTTCTACTGCGGATCGCCCCAGACCAGTGCATCCTTCCGGTTCAATAAGTATCGATGGCGAGCATGCAGAAAAGGTGAAACATATCGCAAGGCTCAACAAAATGGCGCCGCGTTTGGTAGGTGCTCCATAAGAGTGCACTTACTTTGAAGGCTGTTCTGACTCATGCGGTATGAATGGTAAGGAAGACGTTTTGCTCAGTCGTATGTTTTTGTGTGACAATAACTAAATTGTGAAAGAGTCACCTGTAGGAGTCTTACAACACAAGTGATAAACGAAGAAATGAGTCCATTGTACCATAAATTGTGTTGGGGCAAAATTGGTAGGATGTAGCCGTAGAAATGTAGGGCTACGGCTAAAACATGGGGTGGTGCCCCACAGTGAGATGTGGTTAAGTTGAACGTACTCGTAGTAAAAATGGCCAGAAGTCGATCCTGCTTCTAGTTGTAGTGCGCACGCCATAAAAATATGACACTTTGGCGCTCGGTCCTCACTGGTTAGAACTTCTGAAGCTGAATTGGACGAGCCTGTCCAATATTGGCCTTGATAAATCAGGTGCATCCATAGAAAACAGATTCGAGGGGTCTGATACATCATTCTGACTGATAGGTGACACATCATCGCAAATAGTTCTACAGGACAAGCCACCTGTTTTCTAAAAGCAAACATCTGTTTCTTGTGACTTGAGGGACGCCATAGCTCAGCAATTAGATTCTCTGTAGAAAACTCGAGCGTTAGCGCTAGTGAAAGAAAATGAGCGGGCTATGCAAGTTGTAGCTTTCCCAAAATCCAATAAAAATTGCAATGTGCATATACTATTAATCAATGCTACGTAGCTTTCTGGAAACCAATAATTTTTTTGCGCACTATGGAATATACTTTTGTAGGGCTGCAAGGATGGAAATAAATCATTGTTTCTTTTTCAATCTTTCTACAACGTAACCACATTTCAAGCACAACTTTATTCGCAGCAATTGGTCACTGTAAACATCCTTTTAGGTCTATTCCATGTTTGCGTCTGGTATGTGATGGGAAGCGCCCCCCTCTAACCTAGCCGTGGCGATAGTTTGCACTTTGGAGTATGTGAACAGAGTGTTGTGCTATCTTGGCGATGTATTAATGACGTGAGAAACGATCGAGAAACTGCCTGACACGTTTTTCGAGGTGACATGTGAAAAGTTACGTTGGACGGACTCGCTAAGAATTCAGTTTCTCGTAATAAAGTGATGGAGTATCCACAAGGAGAAAGATCTTCCGCAACGACATTCTGGGAAACCTCACGCTACTTTCAGATTACAGTGGTTTCAATAGGCACAGAGTTGGTAATCGTACATGTATACCTTTGCGCCATCAAATTTGCAAGGTTTTGATAATACGCGGCGTATCTACACACACTGTAAACAAAAAAACACCCAGATGGGCGTTTTTTGCTTGTCCTCTAGCGCATTCCCTTTTGTACATCGTTTTCCTCCCATTGAATGGGTGTACGATAAAACTCCCATTGACATGGGCATTAATTGGGCACACAACGGGGGTACCGTAATACGCCCACTTCACCCCCTTCACCCCCATTTGACGGGGAGGTACAATGGGAGTTTTGTGAAGGAATCAAAGGCATTTTAGTTTAGGTGCGGCAAGCACGTAGCGAAATGCTTGGTGGCGCGGGTCCCGCGCTTACGCAGCACCAGACGGAACGCCGCAGGCCAAAATGACGAACGCCGGCGATCAAGGCTCAAGGGAACTAGCCCGTCCGTGAGCTGCCACCTGAGCAGGCGTCGCACCTGCTCGGAGCGAACGCCGGCGTCCGACACGGTGGCCTCCGGTATTCCGTCTGCTGCTGCATAGGCACGGCGTACCGCCACGAAGCATTTCGCCGCGGGCTCGCCACACGTGGTCCAATCGACGGCACACGGCCACCGCTGAATCGACCAAGTCACGCGCACAGGTGGTCCAATGGTGAATGAACCCGTCACCGCCCGTCTTCATTTTTTCCTTTCGCTGATCACAGAGCCCCTCGTTGCAAAGCTTTTATACAATCGTCCTATCGAAAATGCTAGTTACCGGAAGTGCCTCCGAGGCCAGCAAACGCCTTCGAGATCAGTTGCTACTTGCTGAAAGGAAAAATGCACGAGACACACACCGACAGCAAAGAAAATTTATTAAACATCAAATGTAAGAAATATATGTTCACTTTCGGGCCCAAAAGAAATCAAATTTCTGCCCCAGTAAAATAATTGTCTGGATTTTAAAAAAGAATACTGTACATTGTAGGCGTGCATGCCAGTTACTAGTATTCTACATGTCCTAACACAATGAAATTAGCAAATGAAAGAAATGCTAAGAAATCTTATCTCGTTTCATACTGAACTGTAACTACATAGCCATATGTTTGAACTGTTACTTTGCAGTGACACTCCACACTTTTGCACAGACTATATATTGAGCTTGCTTGACTAACAGTAAAACTCCATTTGGGCCTAGTTGGTACATAATTCTGAACTTAAACTGACAGTGCAAACACCTAAGACGGACCACAAAAGGCAGATACGGCACACACTGGCGCTAACTGACTTCTTTATTTCTTTGTCATCACTGCATATATAAACCCTAGGCCACACAACCGCACAGACTACATTACAGAGATCTACCAAATTACCGCATAAGCAAACGTAGGAAGTCAAATTCAGATGGGTGCAGGGACAAAGATATGTCACTGATGCAATTATCGCCTTGCCTTTTTATGTGGTAGGCCTCTAAGGCAAGCTGCGCATGCTCATTCTTGCTTTTGCCAAGAATCGACGTCCTATCAAGTCGTGTCTCACAACTGTTGTAAGGGTTTGCATGCGCAACAAGGTGCACTCCTCTACCTACATTCTTGTTTACTTTTTTGCGCATGTTCCCTGCGTGGTCCCTTAAATACATAAGGTAATTTATCAACTCAAGGGAGTAGCTTGCAGGCATAGTGTTCCTTTGGCTTTTTCTTCGCCGAACAAGCTTTTAAAGCTATGCTCACGCACCTGCGGAGAGAGCAGAGGAAGAGGCCAAATTCGGCATAGTGCTTCATACGTGTCGCGCGCTGTCGGCGTGGTTTACACCATTCCACTCTCATGTGGTAAGATATAGCTTGGCTAGATAGGGCATTGCGTCAATGAGCTACTCAGGGAACATGCGCAAAAAGTAAACAATGTAGAGAGAGCAGCGCATCTTGGTGCGCATATAAACTCTTGCAACAATTGTGAGGCACAACTTGACGGGACGTCGATTCTAGGCAAAAGCAAGAATGAGCATGCGCGGCCTACGATAGAGGCCTACCACATAAAAAGGCAAGGCCATAATTGCATCAGTGAGATATTTTTGTCCCTGCACCCATCTAAATTTGACTTCCTACGTTTGCTTATGTGATAATTTGGCAGATCTCTGTAATGTAATCTGATTGCCAGCACGGTTGCGTGGTCTAGGGTTTATATTGCATCGACAATGAAGAAACAAAGAAGTTGTTAGCCTCGATGTGTCGTATGTTCCTTTTGTGGTCCGTCTTAGGTGTTTGTGCTGTAAGTTTAAGTTGCTTGACTAAGCCATTCTAAATTAACAGTGGCTTGTATAATGAGGCTGATCAGTGGTATTTTGCATGGACTAGCACACAAATATGATAAATGCCAAAGTACTAAATTAAGAAATTGGGACTCAACACACAAACAAGCTACATAATTTAATGTAGTTATTGGGCTGTATTTCCGAGCAGGCTATTAAAAATAAACCGTATTTTACAAACCAGAACCCACCTGCTGATTATGAGGCGTGCCATAGCGAGTAACCCCGGATTAATTTGGACAACCTGGGGTTCTTTAACATGCACCTAAATTTAAGTACACGGGTGCTTTTGCATTTCACTCCCACTGAAATGCAGTTTTGTTTACGACTAGATTTGCGAAAGTTCCGAACAGGATCCCCCCTATATTTTTACAGTGGGCACTCTTTAAATGGAGCCTCAAGGGGCCAGGGAAATTGGTTCCATTTACCAGGCATTCTATTTAGTGCGAGACATTGCAGAGAGCCAACCAACCATCAGGATGGTGTCCTGTTTAAGCGGCAGTTTCGCTTAAGCGATTTTCGTTTATGAAGGTTCCACTGCAGTCCTTAATAGTGGATGAGTTGTGTTCTGCATGGACACTTTAGCATGGCTACCATGTTTAGTTGAATATTGTGCAAGCAGCAACATTTCACTGTACCCAGTGCAATATATAAAGCCAGCAATGTAACATGCTGCAAATGCAGCCACGAACAAGTAACTCCCCTATCATACCCAATAACAGCATCTTTAGACGAGATTAGTACTGGTTTCTCATGTTTAAGTGCCTTGTTTTCAGAAATCAAATCCTCCTGATCACATTGGTTTCCAATCGTGTCATTCCCCGAGCTGAGGTCATTTGAGATTGCATTTAATTGCACTTCAGATAGCATATTGGTCTTATTTAAAAAGCACATGGCATCACAGTAACCACCTAGATATAGAATTCAAGCTGCAACGCAGTAGCAGACATTCTGAGGTAGATGCCTAACTATTCTTTTGAATTGTGATGCATAATCAAAACACAGCTATGCAATTGCAGACAGGGCTGGTAGTGTAGCAACCAGGGCAGATTTAACGGACATACAGGAACAAGATTGTGTGAGCTTCGAATAAATATTCTCTCTGAGGAACCATGCTGTCCAGTTATAAAATGGGGATCGAAATAAAGTAGTTGGATAGCAAACCTGCATTTCATTAAGTAAATAAAATACTGTTCATGCTACCTTCCAGGGTGCACACTACATTCTCTTTCTTTGAATGTGAATTTGTTACCTTGCCATGGGTTGCCAAATGTATGGGTGTATTGTTGGTCGAGGGTGGGTATAGGTCTCAGGCTAGAGGAAATATTTCGACAAGGAGACTTGCCAGGTTGAACAACGAATGTCTCAGGCTGGAGCCATTTGGTTCCCTTGCAATGATGTTGGCTCCACCTTGAGACTTGTTTTGTTGGACAACTGTTGACAATTAATGTCGCCATCTTTTCATTTACCCTCGTCTTATTCAACCCATTGCTCCACGCAGGAGCTGCACTTTCATTAAGAATAAAAATATTAATGAGCTAAAAGGCTTTGTGCATGGCTGCGTCCCCAAGTGCAAAAATTCGTTTTCAATGAATGACAGAGTTGGTACCTTTCTTGAGAATTCAATAGGAAGAACCAAAAATTAAGCTAACAGACTGGTTATGACAACAAGTAAACATGAATTGATGTGGAGTGCCATTTCTTCATTTCACACCAGGCTTGGGGCCAGCCGGACTTCTTCCTAAAATTGAGAAAATTTTTCTAATTAATTACATATAAAGAGTATTCTCGCCATAACCTAAAAATTAAAAAAATGGTTATTTGGTTATTCATATTTAGTTGGGAACAGCGCGAAGAACACTGACGAAGTAAGAGCGTATGCAGTAATGACACATAGTGCTGGCTGACTACAGATTTAATATTAGAACAGTCATACAGGTTAAGTACTTTGGAATGCTTCCTAAAAGCCATAAAAAACCAAAGCAGGAAGCAGTTGTACGAAATAATGTATGTGCATGAAAAATGCACCTGATCATCGGCTTGCAGATATGTGTGCCATTTACTTGTCAGTTAACAAAACGTGTTACACTGAAACATTTCTCCTACAATTTGGCAATTCTGTGGGCATTGATTATTGCTTGAGTCAGTTGGTTGCTGTTGTTACTGCTACTAGTGTATAGTGAAGCGTAATGTAGATGGGGAAGTGCTACTGACAGCTACGAACATTGGCAAATTTTGCTGCACCAGGATAATGCACGCATTGTCCTGCTGCAGCAAAACTTTCCAGTAAACTTTCACAGTTCTCTGTAGTACTTTCCCACCTGTCTCGCCTCACACTGTTTCATCTATAGAGCTTCACCATACTATAATATGCGCCACCAACTGACACAAAATTCTACCCTTCTGAAGTTCCTACTGCTCCTTCGCACTCGTCACATTCAGGCTGCCAGCCATACTGAGCCCAATGTAGTATAACTGCATGGACTGGCAGCTTCTGTCATGGATTTACTCTGGTGTAATGGCACCACAGAATCAAACAAAGACAAAGACATGCAGGACACAAGTGCTTAACCTCAACTCTGGCTTTAATATGAAAACAGACATATACAACACGTAGTGACACGAAGTGACGTTATTAATTCAAAAACAAGTTCTTCGTGCAATTTATTTGAGAATGACCGATGCATTTGTCCTTTTCACGCTAATCTGCCAAAGCTTAATTATCTTATGTACATTTGCTCATAATTTCTGGCAACGAGTTTCGAAGAACACTGGAACGAACCACTCTATTTTGCAGTGCATCACAATGTGCGGATGAGAGTTGTTGCACACAAACTTCATTAGCCTCAATCTCAAATTATTACAATGCGTGTCTATGCAATGCAAGCATGACTGGATAGGAATGGCAGACTGTACATAACCTCCGTTGCACAGTGCAACGCCTGCAAATTGTGCTGCACACAACAAACAAGTTAGTTTGTTTTCCTGGCTTCAGTCTTTTTTTCTCATCAGAGCAAATTTCTATTCACATGTTTCATACAAAAAAAAATGTTTGCCCGTAGGGACCAGCTACACAATTACTCACGAAAATCCCAAATGCATACGAAACAACTGCAACCACTTCTTTACTTCATCATCTCATTCATTATATTCCCTAGTCATGCCTTATTTAGTTGCGCAAATCCTTTTTCTCAGGCCCTTGTTAGGAGAGTTTTGTGCTGCAACAAAAGGCAGAAGCCAAAAAAAGAAAGAGGTTGGTTGTGGCTTGAAGCACAATACGCATCTAGTGAGCTAGGCCGCAAGCGTTGCGTAGTCTGCTGCCATCACAAGGCCGTGCCTACATCGGACAGATGGGATGCTCTATTGCGAAATCAGGGAGATTGAGGCAGTATGAGTCATCTGTGTGAAACAACCCTCCCTCACACAATGGTAAATGCTGCAAAGAATGTGACCGCGGTCCTGTGTTCCACAAAACTTGCGGTGTAGCGAGGTATTATGACCTGACAACACGCAACGTAATTGTGGTTTGCAACATTTAAGAAGAATGATAAATGTATCAGTGATCCATTAGTTGCACTGCATAAAGAATTTCTTTTAACAGATATCATCACATAATGTTTCCACCTGTTATTAAATATTGCGTTTCCTTATTTTAAAGCTTGAAGTGAGATCCGGTGCTTGTGTCATGCGTACATATCTTTCTTCTTTTACTTTTTGTGGTGCCAATACACCAGAATTTGTATTACCAAATGGCCACACTGCTTTTGTCCCGTTATAGTGGTGCTTGCAAAGCCTCGCAAACAGCAGCCTATTTGGTCAAAACGTGCTTTTGTACATATGCTTTTCCAAAAAGAAAAGCTGCGAAAAGGTAACAGAATCAACAGCAGTAGGTTAAATCCACTGCAATGCTTTACTTTTCTGCCTTTATTATTCGTTACACCTAAGTGGATAAGCCAGAGTGTGAATGTTACAGAAATGCACCAAATAAGTTGTTGAAATTATGCAAAAATGTTAACGCAACTAAGCATAGATTTATGTGCAATAATAGACACCACTCAGTTTCTTTCCTTCTGACGCAAACGTAGTATATCTTATTTTTTTGGCATGAAGAAAAGCATATGTAGACCAGACAATATTTGAATGAGAGCCTTCACGATTAAGCACCACTATGTGACCATTAGGGTACATACACTCTAAATAGTACAGATGACGTCCCGAATATCACAAGTGCAACATGTTAGCGAAAGCAGTAACCATTAACCCCGAAACTAATCAAATCCCACAAAAAAATGGCTGTGGCTTAAATAAGGTTAAGCCCAGGATGCGAAGCATACTAGCCTTTATTTTAGTTGTTGAACCACTGTTTAGCCTGGTGAACTGCTGTTGCTTGGCTATATTTGGTTCGGCTAGACGAAGAAACAACTCACGCAGGCGAGCGCAGGAGCTGAGACCCGGCTATGTAGCTACGCGGCCGCAAGCGAGCGCACGAGTTGAGCCTCCGCTTTTGCAGCTGTTATGACGTCATATGGTAGCTACGCGGCCGCGCGCGGCGCAGCAAGGAAGAGCGTGGTTGTGCGGCTAGTATGCTTCGCATAATAACAAAAAAGAGATGTATGTGTCAGTGCAGCACCTGTATTCTGAAGTTACAGGAAAGTGGCATGCTTGTTAACAAACCTACAACCAAGGCACATTTGTATGTGGCCAATCCCTGCCTCTTTATGTGCTTTCGTGCCTTTGACAAGGTGTTACTAGATATTTATTTGCTTGTCTGTTGTAAAAACACATCAATTATCAGGTCCGTGCACAGTGCACCATGCCATTTATCTATGTGGACTCACTTTGTCTCCTTAGCACTGCTCTCACCTGTTCAGAACTAACAATCGCAAAAAGAATTGTTCTACTTAAATCTACATGCCTGAACATGTGGGTTCTGCAGTTGAAATAAGGTAATTATAAGTAAAACAAATGATATGTTCTGATGAACTTTGTTTTCATAATCTAATTGTTTATTTGGACACATAACCAGTCAGATCATTTGCACTAACACAAGAAAACAAATTCAACACACTGGTTTATACTGGTTGGTGCTCTTTTGACTTTAGTACACACTGAACAAACGACAGGCAGTGAGAAATACCAACAACCACTAACTTCCAGACGGCATTATTGGTCACATGTGCACAGATATAGCTACAAAAACCCAAACGAAAGTAAACAAAGAAAAAACTACATTTTAACAGAAAAAGAACAAGACAAAACAAATTTCTTCTGGTAGCTAAGTCACAATCAAGGTGCAAATGCCAGCTATAGTTTGGCAAGCACGCATTTAGTTATTTTGCTCAGTCGCTCAATATCACAATTTCTTGTTTGACAGCAACACTGCCGGGACATCTGTGCTTATCTTTATTGCACATGCCATTTTTGCTCGCCCCAACATGCCTTTCTTTCAGCATGGAAAAAACATCTTAGATAGACGAAACAAGGCAAAAATGGCTGCTTATGCATTTGCATGATATTCCAACTGAGAGGGGTGAGAAGTAATAAAATGTTCTACTTTCATAATTTTTCTACCATGTGCATAACATTTCTCAATAGGAATGAAGCAATGAATAAAGGGAAAGTCAGACATCCACCCGTTCGTAGCAATCGCTACAAAGGAAACCCATACAGGTTCCTCGAAAGAAAAGCCTCATAGTTCAAGAAAAATTCGTCCTGGTCCGGGACTCGAAACCAGGACCACCGTCTTTCCGGCGTAGCCGCTCTACCATCTGAGCAAACCAGGCGGCTAGCAGATGGCAGGGCGAAATCGAATTTGTCGACAACACAAAGCAAAGGCAAGAGTTTGACGTAGTAGTTCTGCGGAAACCCGCAAGGTGGAGAGAAGTAATGAATAAAGGGAAAATCCTGGTTAGCTCAGATCGTAGACTGGCTGCCCCGGAAAGGCGGTGGTTCCGGGTTCGAGTCCCGGACCAGGACGAATTTTTCTTCAACTATGAGGCCTTTCTTTCGAGGAATCCGTATGGGTTTCCTTTGTAGCGATTGCTACGAACGGGTGGATGTCTGACTTTCCCTTTATTCATTGCTTCTCTCCACCTTGCGGGTTTCCGCAGAACTACTACGCCAAACTCTTGCCTTTGCTTTGTGTTGTCGACAAATTCGACTTCGCCCTGCCATCTGCTAGCCGCCTGGTTAGCTCAAATGGTAGAGCGGCTGCCCCGGAAAGGCGGTGGTCCCGGGTTCGAGTCCCGGACCAGGACGAATTTTTCTTCAACTACGAGGCCTTTCTTTCGAGGAATCCGTATGGGTTTCCTTTGTAGCGATTGCTACGAACGGGTGGATGTCTGACTTTCCCTTTATTCATTGCTTCATTCCTATTGAGAAATGTTATGCACATGGTAGAAAAATTATGAAAGTAGAACATTTTATTACTTCTCACCCCTCTCAGTTGGAATATCATGCAAATGCATAAGCAGCCATTTTTGCCTTTTTTCGTCTAAGATGTTTTTTTCATGCTGAAAGAAAGGCATGTGTTTAAAGAATAAGCTTGGTTGCAACATGTAAAGGAATTGTGTAATGTGACAAAGGTTGCTGAAATCAAAATATATTTGTGATTTCCTTGCGACTAGAACACTCAAAAGGAAAACGACCTTTTAAACACACTAAGAAAAAGCCACAGCACACGCACGCATACTAAGCCAGGGACTAGTATATCAAACTGATATGAGAAGACTTTCAAAAAAGAATCTTTCCCGGTTTGGTCAAATTTTTAAAACAATGGTTAACACCTGGCCCCACACCTTAAATCTAGAAGAAATAAAGTTCTTAAGTTACTCTGTGTTCTTTCTTGAACCCAACAAATCTGCCTAGAAAAATGGGTCAAGTCTACATCTGTGGCAAGGTGTTAACAAGAAACTCGCTTTAGCTGGCTGCAGTGCTCCCTGCGATGAATATTCAGGCAGAAAATTGTTACTCCAATATGACTGTGCCCCCAAGAAAACCAAATGTGGTAGACTACATCAATGCACATGGGAAAATCTTTAGTCCATGCTTGCTGGCACTCTGTCTGTATTGGCCTCTAGAATAATTGTGGCCCCCACGTGCTGTAATCTTTCCGTGGCATAGAAAACAACATTGTGTGATACCAGCTGTGAAGTGTTAATCAGTTTAATCAGCAGTTTAATCATGGCAGCAGTTTATTCACAGTTACTTCCAAGCGTTTACATGTTTTAAGCATTGCTTGTGGGCATCTTGGCTCCAAAACAACCTAGACCTTACATCTCAGTCTGGTGTGTAGTGTAACAAAGGCTTTTATTGGAGCAACTTGATGCTTTTATATTAGTTATTCAGTTGGCACGATCTTTCACAAAAGAGCTATAGGCAATTTTGCTGCAATAACCCTACTGTTTCTATAGCTTTTGTCGTGGGGAGTGCGGCTTGCCCCTTTTGTCAGAGTTCTTGCTGAACGACCATTTATTGTCAGTCTGTTATATGTGGAACTTGAACAGCTTATATCTTTCTCCTCAATCCACACATCTGCTGCACTTCTGCCAGCATCTCTAGGCAGGGTTTCCTAGGTATACTTTGTGGCGCAAAATACAATTCTTGAAAAGGGACAGAAAAAAGGAAGACAGTGAAGTGCCAAACCACCAACTGTTTAATGACAGCCTGAACAAACGTATAGAAGAAAATACAACTTCCGCTCATGCGCAGGGAGCCAAGGTGTGACAGAACAACATGGTCATGATAGCATACTTTGGGTGAAGCACATTTCTGCGGAATATAGTACGATAGATGTATCGCTGACACAATCAGACCCTTTCTTTTTAATATAAAATGCTTCCAACAACTCCCTTGCAGTTCTGCAGAAATTTGCAGAAATGTGCTTTTTTCCGCAGAAATGTGCTTCATCCAAAGTGTGTTATCGCGACCATGCTGC
This sequence comes from Dermacentor albipictus, assembly GCF_038994185.2. Lineage (NCBI taxonomy): Eukaryota > Metazoa > Arthropoda > Arachnida > Ixodida > Ixodidae > Dermacentor > Dermacentor albipictus. The sequence continues at coordinate 496,314,716 of NC_091821.1, forward strand.
TCTGTCGCACCTAGGCTCCCTGCGCTTGAGCGGAAGTTGTATTTTCTTCTATATGTTTGTTCAGGCTGTCATTAAACAGTTGGTAGTTTGGCACTTCACTGTCTTCCTTTCTTCTGTCCCTTTCAAGAAATGTATTTTGCGCCACAAAGTATACCTAGGAAATCTAAGCACCAACTTGCCAAGACGAAGTCCTTTTGGAACATCTACACAGGGTGTTCTGACTAATGTCATACAAGTGAGCACACTACAAACCTTGCGTACATCGTTTTCATGACTCTTTCGATGACCACATTTCGTTTTCAGTGACTTTATCAACTAAGTATCTAGCGGCAGCTTGAACATAGGCACTCATGAGAACTCGCACCAGGCTTGGTCGAATACGTCCAGCACTGCATCACTGAGTAGTGAACCACGCTGTAAGAGTTGGCAACTAAATTGCCACCTTGAGATTGAAACTTTTCAACCTTACAATCAAGGCTTCAATTGCCCAGCCAGCGAGCTGCAGCAAAGGTGTGAACTATAGTCATCTAATGTCACATTCTATGTAATAGCGATAGCAGCTGATCTCTCTAGTGGTGGCCCTCAAGGCCAACAGGCATCCCTTTCTGTGCACGTGCTTGTGTAGGACTAGGCAGATGGTGCCAGTTTGTTCTTCAGCATTAACACTATATTCACGCTGTATCGGGAACACATTTTCTTACTCACTGCAATAGCCCTTGAACCTACACAATTGCCACCAAGAGTCCTTTGTCCACCAACCTTTCCTTTGCCATGTCATTTGCTTCTGCCTTGATGTCATGGAGCAACTTCAGCTAGCTGAAGCATTGATGTTGTTTGAGTACCCACACAGCCTTCCAGTTTTCCAACCTGAACGTTGCTTCATTAAAAGCTGACATGATTTGATCTCAGCAGACAGATCAGAGTTAAAAAAGAACACTCATAAGCTTCTTTCAAAGTCACTCTAACCTCGTGAATAATCCCGGGCCTTTTGATGTGTTATTCAGCATTGTCCAAAGCAAGTTGGCTCTTAAAAATCAAAATAACTTTGTGAGGGAAGCTACTGGGCTACCTGTCTCTTCAGCGAGCCTGAAATGTTTCCTAGCCATCAAAGCAAGAGCGCAAAAAAACGACAATGAAAAGTGTGGCAGACAAAATGTTCATGTAAATCCATATGTTTATGGACTGTTACACTAACTGAAAAAGATAGTGGCTTCCCAGTACAGTCTTGATGTACGTAGTTGTTTCGGTCACGAACAAACAGCCAGTTGCCCAGTCCTGCACAAGCACAGTGAAGATGCTTATGGATTAAAATTTGTTGTGTGTGCATGTGGTGCAGTGTACCACATTTCATTTTCCTGAGGCTGCAGTACACTGGGAAGACTGGTTGCTACTTCAATAGGAAGCCCTTACAGTATTGCAGCCCTTTGTTCAGATCTTGCTGCAGATTGTATCAAATGTGAATGCATACTGTTTCAAGTTCAGTTCAAGCAATTAGACCGAGTAACCCAAGAAATACTTCAAGCCTCCAAAACGTTTTAATACAGTCCCTAGTTTAGTACAGGTTTTCGCCTGATGTTTTGTCTTCTACGGTATAATGCTGTGTATAAGGCTTGCTAGGTACTAGTGGTTTGATGTGCACACTCTCTTGTGTTGCTATAATTATAACTTGTAACAAAGATTTTCCTTCCTCACAAACGTTTAGACACAGTGCCTGTGAGCTCATCTTCTAACCTGTTTTTCATTCGATCTGTGCATTTACATCGAACGAAAACTACAAAATATCAGTACAGAGAATCGCAAAAGAACACACCTGCGTAACGATTCTGCAGAGATCGTTGGAGTGGTCAGTGACAGGATGCAACACCGGTAGAAAGGCACCCTGAGGTAAAGCAAAATAACAATCGTTGTAAGATGCGGATCAAAAATTTTATTCTGTGAGGCTTTTGGCATGTATACTAATTACTACATTTGTATGTAAAATGGTTTTGCAGAATAGCTGAGCAAGGTTAACGTCTCGCCCTGTGACTGTCAGCCAGTGCTACTCATGGCAATGGTGACAAATATGGCACATCCTTTCAAATGGAACTTTTGTGCATTACATGAATTGAACTTAGGTTCACATAATACATGACACCTGTGGTTAGAAGGATGTGTTGCATGCCGCACCAACGCCACAAGTGGCACTGCCCAACACTTCCAGGGCCAGACTTAGTACATAAACAATAAAAATGTGCAACAAAGTGAACAGGTGGACAGCTGCTGCTATAACTCAAAGATTACATGCACCATGCTGATGTGAATTCAGCTCCCATCAGGATAGAGTTGCCCTTTGGTGCACTTCATTTCTCTTCCTCTTTTGTTTTCATTGCATGCTGGTGCCATATGGTAATAATGAACAAAAAGTAAGCACCTCAGTTCCCATTCTTGTTTTGCTACATGCTGTAAAGTCATCCAAATGCGACTCTTAAGGATGTACTTTAGCCATTTTGTCTTGACTATTTTTCGCTTGGCTTCACTACACCTTAATGTAGTGCAAATTATAGAGAATGCTTACAAAAAAACCTACTCCACAAAATAACACCTTCAATTAAAATTAGTCTATGGCTTTGAGATGTGCACATACATATTTTATACATGGTTACAATGAAAATATAAATGACTGTTCTAATACGCATACTTAGCATACTGCATAGCAGTCACCTGGTTCCAAAATGTTTCTTTCTTATCACACATAGGACGGCCACAACTATAAATTTATTTCTGGGAGCGACTTAAGTCACGTCCAAAACCTTCATAGTGCAATCAATGAAAATTTTAGAAGTTAAAGCAGTTAGACATAAACACGGCCAACAGTTTTGAGGTGTTAAATAATGAACTGTTATGGAATATGGCAGTAGAAGGCCATGCACCTGAAACATAGGTACTGTTTATCATATAAGCCCATTTTTTATATTCTTGCTTACTTTCCTAGGGATTGCATCGAACAGTTCGCTGATGTGTAAATTTTGCTACATGACTGTATCGTATTGACTGTATCGTATATCGTATCTTTTCACATTTGGCTTACTGCAGCTTTATGCACATGCAAATGGGCCACTACTACCTTCAGGTGAAGGCCAAGCACTATGCTGTCCAACATACATGCATTTTACAACACCGAACAGTAGACTTAGAGAATGAGCAACTCCTTTAAAAAGTGCAGTTCTTTGGACACACATTGATATATATCTGGAAAACAAAGATTTTTGCTAAAATGATAACTTCATCTAATTGGTACTGAGCATAATGCATCATGCAAGAAACTTGCATATACGGGGCACCGCTATAGACACTGCGACCTCTGCAGTTTTTTCACAATCTGGCATAATGTGCTCAAGCTGCCTGTAAACACTGGAGGGTGTCTATGATACATTAAGAAGCTCAGCAAACTTGAGAAGGACCTAAAATGAAGGTCAGAGAAGCAAAGCAAATTTTTAACCATTCCTCTTTATGTTGCTATGAATGTGAAGGTGCCAGCAAATGATGTATTTGAACTGTGTTTTTGATGGTGCAATACTAGAGAGCACATTTTTGCAATAATGTGACAGAGAAGAATGACAGAAACTAACTTAATGAATATTATTCTAAACTTGCACGAGGGATTCGTCATTATGCTGATGCACACACCTGCATATCTCTACTGTGAAGTCTTGTTTCGGTTTCCTATTTTATTTTCACATAGTAATTTACATCATACACTTGTCCTGAAATACATCACGTTAGGCTCCTTCAGTATTTTTTTTTCTTACTGGAACACACATGCCTATACAGGGCACACACTCAAATACATGCAAAGCTGCCACGGGACTGGCCATTTGAGGTCGACATGTTTGTACAGCGCAAAAAACAAGGACTGAAGGAAGAACACAACACAGGTGCTGTCACACACACACTCAAGGCACTCTGCGGGATTCTCAGGCTTCTTTCATGCTCCTACAAACACGTTATGTAGCACATATTGAGCCACAGAAAGCTGTACTGGAAAATGTTCACGTTGCACTACAATTTTATAATTGAGACTTTTTATCTAATTATAATATCTGAGTTGATTATTTGATTAAGAATAATTAGGTAATTAGGCAAAATGCAGAAAATCTAAGTATTTCCAAGAGACAGGAAACAACATTACCTAGTTTCTGTGCAGCTAGGTGGCACATGCATATTTTTTAAGGTTGCTAAAGTTACGTGGGATAATCTGCATACGTCCCATGGAACAGGTGTCACACCAATCACTCTAAGTGATACCGCTAAACTAGCCATTGCACTTAAAACATATAGTGTAATAAAAGTAAACTCTAAGTAAGAGCATACCAAGACCTCTATTGCTGAAAAGGGAAACTGATGGGAGGCGACTGATCTCTGGTTATGAAGCTGCTTCATCCTCACAGCTGGCAACGAAACGGCCGCAACCACAGTCCTGAAATAAAAGAGAAAAAGTTGACACTACAATGATCACATGGAACACGAAAAAGCTGGTCGCCAGTTTATCTTGGAGAGCATCTGATGCTACATTAGGTTTTGTATATATGTCAGCTTATTGTTAAACTAAGCTTGCCAAAATTTTATACCTTAATGGCTTTGCTCTTTACCAACTAAACCCTTTGCCTAACTCATACACTTATGCACTACTTAAGCTATGAGATGTTTACTGATCTCTTACAATGAATGGCTTCTAAGACAAATTATTTCACACAAAAGGATGCATAACTTATGAGTGTTACTGACATTGAATACCAAGGTATTACCTTTTTATAATAGACGATGGCAGACTTCAAGCACATTTTTCTCACAGATACAGGTTGATCGGTCTGCCTTTATTTTTTCACCAGCAGTAGAAATGTTGTTATTAATATTTGTGCAATATAGGATGATGCTATGATGTGTGATATGATCCTGAGTTGAAAAGCGCCACTTTTTTGTGTGAATTTGGCACCTAGAATTCAAAACTCAATATCTGTACCCAATACGCAACGGCAAAGCAGCAAAGTAATTAAACAATAAACAAGTCCAGGTATCCAGTGCACAGCGCCAGCTGTTGAATAACAACATTGCACAAGCATCGACTGTATAGATGTAGCGTAGTATGTGCACGGCAGGCGTAGTGGCGGCCTCCATCAAAGAACACAGCCATGGAGCGACGCGCCCGTATGAGCCCTCGCCGGCAATTCTATCGCGTAAATTGATATATCCCGTCACGGCGCAGGCATCGTTTTCTGGCCGCCGAGGTGCCGGCGCCACTGGTACTCACCTGCTCCGGCCGCCGAGGTTCAAGTGACGGCGTATCCAGTAATCTGAATAAAAGAAGGACACTGTTACCGCCAAGCAGTACGCTAACTATAAACTATAAAGCGTTTCTTATACTCTGGCCGGCAGTTCATGCGGCGTTGAACCGTAGTGCCGTTGGAAGCTCACCACACGCTTTTAATACCACAAACGCGCCGCCGACATTTCACGCCCGTAGATCAAAGTCGACGGGCGCAGGCTCTACATGCTACACGCCGCAGTCGCACACTCCCTGCACAATCAGCGGCGTGGGCGCGAAGAGACACAGACGATAGCACGGAGCGTACTGGCAAATCTGCACAATGCGCGCTTAGTGAGCGACCTACTGCACACAATCGCACGAGCTAGGGGACTGGCGCCGCGTACGCGCCAGCTAGCAGATACCGCGCACGAAGAAGCGCCGCCGGTTCTCGCTCAAATGATCGCTGTACAAACACTCACACACGCGCACCGCAGTAAACCCTTAACGAGCCGCCACACTTTCAGGCCGCGGTTAGGCGGTGAAGCTTAGCTCACCTCGCACTGCACATAACTATGTGGTAGTGGCTTGCGCTTCGGGGAACATGTCGAATGCTCACATCCACCCAATTAAAGACGCGGCACAGTCCCTCATCATGTAAAATTCTAATGTTTAAGTACACTCGCTTGACCCTAAACACTCAAGTCACCTCGATTACGACAAAGCTCGAAGAAACAGAGTGATCGTGCAAAATGGTTGTAGACGGCCAACTGTCGCGCCATGTTGTACTGAGACCTTCAATAAGTCATATCAGCGCGTCTCCTCACTTAGAACATATGCACACTCATAGAACATGTAATAATCGTTCAAAGTCACTTACCGTGGAGTCTTGAGGGTTCAAAGCAGTGTGAAACATCAACCACGGTAGAAGAATGTGCAGCCGCTGACAAATAGCTGAACTTTCAACGCGCGCGCGCGAGCGCTCCGAAGGCTTGTGTTCCTCCGCGCGTAGTTCCGACTTTCGGCGACCTCTGCAGCACCAAGGCGCGGCCACTCCGAACAGAAAAACAGCGCCGACACACATTGCGCGGGATATTTCGAATCTGACTGCAGAAATAATCTACTGAAATTGTCGCTGCGGCTGCCTGCCTTATTGGTCACGGCTGTCTATTTGGCTCGTATCAGATATGGGTGTATTTCAACACTCCCACTTTCCCGTACGCCACCGTTATTCCTTGAAAACCCCCATTTTACAACCGCAATGTCCCTTCAAATGGGGCCGGGGGTATAATAATGGTTCTAGCTTATTTAACTTCTTCTCGTGGGTGTACCCATTTTAGGCTAGAGGGGAAAAATGGCATATCAACTGTTAAAACGCCCATATGGGCTCATTTGTGTTTACAGTGCACCGCAGTGCTATTCGAAGGCCGTCTGTGCTAGCGTGGCGATGGCCTCGCTATTTTAATGAAAGATGCGTTTAGAAGTGACTAAACCCGTTAACTACGTTAGACGAGAGAGCTTTCGAGCAGAGACTACGGAGAGTAGATATAATTGGCCCTCATTACGCTGAAATGAAGAAACGTAATGCCGCAAACGCGCGAACATTTTTCAGACACTGGTTCATATGACAAATGAAAAAGCAATGAGACAAGTTCCCGCCGTGACGTATCAGTACCTCGTCTAGTTACGACAAAACCCACCAGCAGAATTCTAAACTCACGGCAGAACAGATCTGACCACGAATGACGGCAATAATGCAATTCGCATATAAGCAAAGTAAGTACGAAGCGGCATTCCAGGGCAGAAACGAACCGTTCGAACGAGTAATGCCATCTAGTGACGCCGCTGTGGAGTCCGCGCGTGGCACGTGTGTGAATAAATATCGAAATGCACATGATGTCAGTTCGATTCTGGGCAGCACTAGACAACGTTCAAAGAATAAATTTTGTCACTTAGATAAGAGAAATACATGCCTAGTTTCACGTGCCCGGTAACCCTACTTAGTCCGAGGATTGGTTTCGAACTCTGGTAAAAATTAGAATATGGGGTTTTACCTGCCAAAACCACTTTCTGATTATGAGGCACGCCGTAAGGGAGGACTCCAGAAATTTCGACCACCTGGGGATATTTAACGTGCACCTAAATTTAAGTACACCGATGTTTTCGCATTTCGCCTCCATCGAAATTCCATGCATCATAAAGCATGCATCATACATCTGAAACCTGTGCGAGAGGGAACATCATTTGTTACAACGCCACTTTTCTTCCAAGCTGGGCCAGCCGCCAGATGCAAGTGAGCTCGACTGTCTATTACTGTCGTGCCGTGCAACAGTTTCGAACAACTTGTTTGCAGTGCCTAAAGTATGCCGTAATCAAGCGAGCAGAAGGCGAGCATGGTCTTAGCCTTGGGAGCGGCAGGGGGCGACAAGAGGAAAGCTGCCAAGGTATACCGAAATTGGCAATGGGGGACGAAGACGTAGCGCGAACACAATTACGGGGAGTCACTTGGCGCTTGAACAAACAGGTAGCTTCAAGAACGCAAGGTACAGAAAGGGGACCATCAGTGAAGTGGCTGAAGGAGACATTTTGGCTTTCATGACTGCAAACGCTCATTCCAGAGTGCGTGATATGAGTGGTGAGGCCGGCATTTCAGTCATTAGTGTGAAGAGTTCTTAGGAAGGCTGAAATGCATCCGTGTCACCTCCAACTGGATCAAAAGCTCGAAGAAAGAGACTTTCAATGGCGGCTTGATTTCTTGAATTGTATCCTTGTGAACAGTGATGAAATACCGGATTTATTTGACAAAGAGATCTGGACAGATGAGGCAACCTTCTCCAGAAGTTCTCAAGTCAACATCCATAATGCGCATTACTGGTGCGATAAGAATACGCATTGGGCGGCGCAGACAGTACTAATTATCATTCAGTGTGTGTGGTGCGGCATCTTTGACGGAAGAATAATTGGCCCCATATTTTTTCACCACATGCTCACTGCTCAGCGGTACATGGGCGACACCTTGGAAGGCCCAGTCGAAAATTTTAGCTGTGTTCTTCCTCTTGCGTTTTTAAAGTGAGCTTGGTATCAGCACGACGGTACACCAGCTCACAGCAGCAGCCTTGCCCGATCCTGGTTTGACGAAGCCTTCAAACACCAGTGGGTCGGGTGGCATGGACCAGTGGCATGGCCTGCAAGGTCACTGAACTTGACACCTCTTGAGTTCTTCTTGTGGGGACATGTGAAATACCGAGTACACCGTAAACCTACAACGACACCAGAAGCGCGAATGGCAGAGGTTGCTGAGCCCTGCAGCGAGATACCGTCTCGCGTCATCAAAAAAGCTACATCGGACGTGCTCACAAGGTGTCAACACTTAATTATGGCAGAGGGCTACTTGTTTAACACATTTTTTAGACAGACATCACAGAGAATAAATCTCTACAAACGTATCCATGAAAAGAGCCATCTGTGTGAAACTTCCGTGTCAGTTTACAATTCCTATACTTTTGTGACAACCAGCGTAACTCACACGACGTTATCAAGCTTGTTATAGTTCATGTTTGCTTGTTGGGGTCTTGCTCCCAAATTCCAACTCATGAGCTTGTTATTTTTCCGCAGCATGCAATCTGCTAGCGTGAGAGTGCAATTATCGCCCTGGAGAAACGGAAGCCACGCTGTATTTCAACTGCTGCCCGAACCCACTGGCGTTTATCTCGGAACCAAGCACAACGTGAAGCTCTGTCGCGGGTATCACGAAAGGCGCGAGGCGAGCGATGTTTTTACAAATCACTGATGAGAGCGCTGCAATCATGGCGAATTCGGGCGTACAGAGCGCGCTGTCGCGTAGTATTTTTTTAACTCCGCGGGCTTTGGTTTTTCTCGAATGATAACGGCCACGCTTAGTCTATATCGTTGGAATTGCTTGGGCTGGGCAATATTTGCGGAGCTCCACAACTTTTCTATTGACGCCTGAATGTTTCAAGCTATATTGAAAGATAAATAATTTATCGCGGGTAATTACTAAAAAAAATACGAGCAAAATATGGTAGTTAAGTTTAGATAAACGTTAACAGCATCCACGCAATTTCTGTTCTGAAGAACGCATAGGCCTTTTCAAAATCTTGGTCCAAGTTAGCTGGGACCACCCTGGAAACTGCAAATAATACTGGCCCAAGTACCGATTCTTGTGGTACGCCCATAGTAATGTCATATCATGAGAAACCAACATAGGGGATCATAGTATTGTCAGAGAGACTTGAGGTGCGCTCATCGACGACCACAGATTGTTTACGGCTATCGAGATAGCTCTTTAAAAAGCCTGAAAAAATGCCTCGAAATCCAAGTCTTTCTCATTCCATAAGTAAAATGTGATAGTCGATAGTATCAAATGCCTTTCTTATATCTAAAAATATTCCTATTGGTATTTTGTTGTTGTTCAAGGCTTGATTGGTCACATCAGTTAAAGACATAATAGCCGTAATTGACGCTCGAGACTTCTGAAAGCCGTCTTGACGCAGGGACAGGATCATATATTTATGCAGAACTTTTCTTATTCTACTAGCCAGTAATTTCTCAAAAAATATGTTTATGCAGTTCACTACCAATATGGCCCGATAATAACCTAAATTATTGGTGTCCCCACTTTTATAAATAGGCGTCAGTCTTGCGACTTTCAATACTTCCTGGTATGTGCCCATGTAAAATGCTCTCTTAAACGATGTCGCGAGACTTGGTGCCAAGATTTTTAGATTATTTTTCACTAAGTACACTTCAATAGCATCGAAACCAGGTGCCATTCGTTTGTCCAATAAAATTATAGTTGCCATTACTTACCGGATTGAAATATCTATATAGCCAAAGGAACATGAATTCCGAGCAGGCAAAGATGGCTCGAACCTACTTTGCATCCTAAAAATAGGTTCTGTTGCAACTGTACAAAAGTGATGGTTAAATTCTTCACTTCAGTTACGCCTTCCCGACAGTCGGTGTGACAGGACCCTGCTCTACAATAAATCACACCGCCGCTTTCGCTTCTTCTATTGCATGCTCCAATCTCACAACCCATGCCATCGCTGGAAGACAGCCGCCCTGTGAGCCCTCGCTGACGATGATTTTTATTATTTATCGGCATTCCCTTCGATACTGGGAAGGGATTAGAGCGCGCAATGGGTCACTTAGGCTGCTTGCACTAATCAGGTAACATGTGGATATATATATGCCTAACATTCTGTTAATATCTCCTTAAAACCAGTATATCCACCTTCTATAGTTAGTTACCTGCGCCTGTAACGTGGCCGGCCCAATAAATCTCTTCACTCTTTTTTTTGTTCCGCCTATATTCTAAGCGTGTCTTGCTTATCATAACTACTGGCCAGTTATTCCTTCTATCTGCTTTAAATGCCAGTGCTTCTGGAGGGTGGACGTTCTCTATGGATCTCACTGGCTGAATACTTTTGTATTCCATGAGGATCGCGGAGTTTTCTCTGGCTTTTAGCTGCACCACGCACATGCCTATTCCTGTTGAGAATAGTTGCTCCAGTATTTTTTTGTTTGTCTTAGGGCAACCAGCTTGGACCTGGAATAGCAGGGCACAGACCGGCGCCTTATAGTAAAGATTGCCATCCCTAATTTTTTTCTCGTCTTCTTGTGTCCCCATGACCTACTTTGTTTCTATCCTTTGCATCTAATCTATTGTCGCTGCGCCTGTCACTTTTTATGATTGCTGGTAGTCTGTGTACATTTTCAAATACTTTGTAAATAAATAGCATTCACTTGACTTTTTTTCGCCTTTATGCGTCCACGCTATGCACTCTAACCGCCCATATATTTTCACCTATGTTCCTGAGCATTTCTTCAAAATTTAATTCAACAGTGACTTCAAACGAAGCCTCAGCGATGTCTCGCTGCACTCCTCATTTGTGGTTTTATCAGATGCCGACTCCAGTGCTACCTGCGCCACTGTCATTTCCGACTTCTGTCCAGCACCGTCCGCTACACCTTGGCAGCAGCAACAGTCCTGGGTGGCCACGCACTGAAACATATATCTGATCCGTCCATGCACTGAAACTGTTTCCCTATAACTGATCTTGCTGTCAATGTATGGTGTGATTCCTGTCAGACCTACCCGAACACACCTGGATCCACCTAGCATCCGGTGTGACAGGATCTGTTTCTGCTGTGCAAGATTTCACATCACTGCATCCGCTTCATCTACTGCGGGCAGAATTCTGACTGCTGTGACGATCCGTGTCGACGCTGGAAGGAAGCACCCCAGCGCTCTACCAATCGCGCCACACGAGCGTTACCTGTTCGAGCAGGCCCCACACAGTGGCGAGTTTCTTGTCCTTTCAAGGGATGGCACCGCAGTCATAAATTACACTTCATAGGAACCGCAACTTTTGTTTAAGAAATGTGCTCTACGGCATATGCCAGCCTCACAAATGTTCGTGGGGCAAAATTTAATCAAGAGTGTAACAAAAATAACCAAGAATTTGCTTTTATATCTTTGCGATTGCAAGCTGAGTCAATCCGAGTCCATAGTCGAGTTAATTGTGGCTGCGTTCTTGCCTGGCGGGGCTTCACGACTGCTTTGTTTATCGTCGTTTGAATGAGGAATGCGGCATGCGATGTTTGCTCCCGGTTTCAGTGCTCTTCGAAAACGCATGCGAACCAAAAATTTTAATATGTTACAATATGCTAATGCCTTTTTGAGCGTGTAGTCATAGACAAAAATGTATGGTTTTAATGTGCAAGGTAGAGTAGAAAGTGTTCTCAATAGAGCAATCTCAAGGCAAGATCGCAAGTCGTCCCAGAGCAACACAGCAGTCGACATGCAGAAAGCACTGATGTCAGATGGAATGCGCGCAGATACCTGCTGAGTGTTATATTGCAGTGTAGTAATTCACTTGTGGCTGCTGCCACATGCGGCCTGTATTTCCCGTGGCTGTTACATGTCAATAGTCATAAATTACACACGACATCATGCCTTGCTTTTGCAGGGTTATATATGCTCCAAATGCTGCATGAAACAAAACAACACATTTCGCGTTTCGTACACTCAGAGTCTTGTGAATAAATGTATAAACAGTCATACAAAGGACAAAAAACCTCATATTGTTCCTCTTTAAAGACAAATCGTGAAAATTATTATTTTAAATCATATCGTCACCGATACTTCTGGCATTTAGATTAATTAGACTGTCTGCTTATTGGATTTTTTTACACCATATTTTGCTTACAAACGATATGTTTTATTTATTCCAGAGTAGTTCTCGCATAGCTGAAACTTCCTAAGTGCGTTGACCACAGCTACGATATACACAAATGTGATGGAAGAATAAGTGCTTATGAAACAAAAATTTAGTGTACTAAAAAGCCGCATTAGGATAGAGTGCTCGTCCCAAAGATAGATTAAAATCGAATATGCATGGAAGTGCTTCAACACAAAAGACGCGTCAGTGCAACCGGAAAGTGAAACCGGAAGTAAAGCCGAAAGGTGGCCCGGGTCCAAACACGACTTTCCTGAATGCAACATTACGACTGCTGTGTATGCATGCCACGCTGACACCAGTGGCCAGATGAGGACAAGACTATTGTTCTGTGTCCTTTAAGCTCTGGGGGGGCGTCTACTTGTAGGCTAAGTGTTCTGTAGTTCGACTGCCAAGCGCAATCTGCGTCAAGCAGTATTATCTACACTTTGGCTTTTGCGGCAGGCAACCCGAGGTGGTCGCGCATTGAGACATATATCTAAAATTTCCAGCTTAATCAGAGGCGGACTTTTATAACGGTTCGGAAGGCGAATGGTTCAGTTTGCATCATGCCATTGGTCAGATGTGTGCATACTTATCAGAGCCTGTGAGGTGGCAGAGTAAATTATGAACACGTCACGTATCTGCCAAGCGCTTTCAAATTGAACCCGAACTTGGCTAGGAGCGGTACCGGCGAAGAGATAGTTCGTTTTGGGTTCGGTTGCGGCGGCTTGGCTGTCGGCATGCGACCCCGGTCGCATGCGCCGGCCGCGCTACACTGTAAAATAATTTACACCCCTAAGGGTTTTTTTCGGTGTCTATAACTAACCCCCTAGCACCCTTGAAAAAGCTGGGTTTTATAGGGAATTACACCCTTATGATGGTTATTCTATATTCCAATAACACCCTATCCCTTGAGAGTGTTATGAACAACATATTACCCTTCGACCCATGGGGTGTAAGGGTGTGATCAGGAATATATTACCCCTTCACCTATCGGGTGTAATGAGCAATATAATAGCCCTTGAAGTACGGCATGTGGAAGCGGGTACATATGCACTTCATTGTTTGTTTCTAAGTCTACACTTAGGCTAGCACACAGAAATGTTACGTATGGTGTGCATACAATAGGTAATGTGTTTACAAACGCACTGCATAGCAACTTTGAGAGAAAACACATTATCACTTGTGAGTGTTCTGCGTGAAATGGTCCCATTTATCACAGATACGGAGTGACTGCATGGAGGGTCATTTATTCTAGCCTCCTGTACAATATTTTGAGCTTGCACTATGCCTTGTGGTGACAAGTCTTGCGGCCGTTCTACATTGAAGAACAGTCTCATTCAAACCAAAATTCCAGGGCACAGGCGAGGATGATGATGCCTTTTTGTAGCTCCATTCCAATGTCCTAAGGCGAGCCATCATAGATGAAGCCGTTTCTTCATTGATCACTGTAGCCATCTGCTTCTTTTCTACCTGCAAAATGATTTGTTGCAATTTAATGTCAGGAAAAGTACACGAAACATGACTAGCAGCGCTTCCCTGCATCATTCTCTTTAATATTTCAAGATCACATGAAGAGCAGGTTAAAGAAAACAAGCACAGATGGTGCTTACTTCCAGGAAATCGTTATTGCGAAAGAATAAGGCATTTAATCTGCCACATCATGAATGTAGGAGAGACAGGCCACACAACTATATGTAGGCAATTCAGAAATTATTGCCTCCAAGCCCACTACTTTGCTAATATTACAGCAAACATTTTGAACTTTTTATCATTGATGCACTTATGCTTAAGCTATCGAATGTCACTTGCCTCGCCTTCCTATGTCTTCTCGTTCCAGAGTAATCGAGCAATTCATGGCATCCAGTGGTGACGTCCAGTTGAAACAACAGGCTGTAATTGAGTTTCTGACTGTGGAAGGTTGTGCGCATATCAACATTCATGGCCATTTGACCGCAGTTTACAGGAATGCCTGTGTTGACGTCAGCACTGTGCAGAGGTGGGCAAGGACTGTGAAAGACCAAAATCCTACCACATCAAATCTCCCGGATCAGCACCGAAATGGATGGCCCACAATGGCTTCTGATGAGGGTCATGAACACCAGCAGATGAGTTGACTCGGTGCAATCGCAGGATCAAGCAACACCAGATTGCAACATTCGCCATTTCCATTGGCTCAGTGAACCACATCATTAAAGACCTGCGTTACAAGAAGACTTGCGCTTGTTGGGTGTCACGGTAACTGACTACTGACATGAAAAAGTCGAAGCATAGCCAACAAGTTCAATTCTTGTAACCCAGGAGGTTTTTAATTATGTGGTTCACTGAACCAATGGAAATAGCGAGTGTTGCTGCAATCTGGTGTTGCTTGATCCTACGATTGACCCGATTCAACTCGTCTGCCTGATGTTGATGATCCTCATAAGAAGCCATTGTGGGCTGTCCAGTTCGGTGCTGATCCTGGACATTTGATGCGGCTGGATTTTGATGTTTCTCAGTACTTGCCCACCTACGCACAGTGCTGATTTCAACACAGGCATCCCCGTAAACTGCTTTCAGATGGCAATGAATGTTGAAGGGCGCAGAACCATCCGCAGTGAGAAATTCAATTACAGCCCACTGTTTCAACCGGACATCACCACTGGATGCCATGCATTGCTCGATTACTTTGGAACGCGAAGAGATAGGAAGATGGGGCAAGTGACATTCTATAGCTTAAACACCAGTGCATTAATGATAAAGAGCCAAAATGTTTTCAGTACTACTGGTAAAGTAGTGGGTTGTGCATCAGTGCACAACGCACTTTTGTGCCTCAGTGCATAAAAGTACATTTTGTTAAAAAAGTGGAACAACAGTGCATTTTTCCGGCAAGTTTGATGGTGCATATCTCCAAACTGACGCCATTCTGGAAATCAATTCCAAGTAGATACACCTTGTAATCTCACTGGCTATGATTCATAAATTACAATATGTGCCCCAGATATGTGGTGGCGCTGGCAAACACTCCCAGCGTTCTACTAGGAAGCATAAATACCCAAGAAAGTGATGGGGAAACGGCGCCCGCAGTAGCTCAATTGGTAAAGCATCTAACGCGTAATGCAAAGACGTGGGTTCGTTCCCCACCTGCAGCAAGCTGTTTTTTCATCCACTTTCATTTCCATAATTTATCATTTCTTTATTTCATTTGTTAATCACAAGTAATTTACCCTAACTTGTCCTTGGTGTCAGTGTTTGCTGGCTTCTTAGGATATGATTAATAAACATCGGGTTTCTTGGTTAAGCCCCTTTCTTTTCAGTTATATTAGCTATAATGTAATTCATTCGAAAGATAATAAATTTTTTTAATTAGTTTAATATGTTTCGATTTCTTGTGCTAGATATATATGCGTGTTTGAATATTCCTGCTCAAGGACTAGAATTATGCTATATGCAACAGGACTATATTTAAAAATTCCACAAGACTGAAAATCATCACCCTGCATAAAAACAGTGTGAATTTAAAAACAAGCTTCAGTGAACCTTATTGAATCAGCAAATGGCCAGTGTAACTAGTCTGATCATCCTGGAAATCTTTTGTAGCTTATAAGCATAGTGCATTTGAATACCACATTTACGAGTGCAAATTTTTCTTGAAGTCAGCTTTTTCTTTTTAACAGCTAGCAACCCTGCCACTTTGCTTAAACATAATGTTGCATGACTTCAACAGTACTGCACAATCACTTTTTTCTGCTCACAGTGTCTAGTGATGTGTCTTTAGCAGCTGAGATAATTAATGTTCATGCAGATAAACATCAGAAAACATTGCAATAACTGCCAAGAAAATTCAATCATGCGTTTTGTTTACAAAAGAGCCTGTGCTCTACCTTCTGCCAGGTTTGTTTTCCGTGTCAGGCTAAAACGGAACTTGCACAAGAGGCACCTTTTGCATCCATGAAGATATTTTATGAGGTTATGGTGGTGTCGAAACATGACATCAACCATAACACTTTAAACTATTTTATGAAACAGGTATTTGTACAAAGATAGAAAAGGCACCAATTTTGAATTTATCACATTTGGTTTAGAGTACCATAGTATAAATGGCTCAACTAGTACAGGTACGCAAACGGGCTAGTTGGTATTGGTCGATGACGTTAGACAATGTGAACTCGACAAAGGATGGAGAAAGAGGCGATAGCATTTGTTCCATTTCTCGCCACTTTTGACGTCCCTTGTACAAGTCTGCGCTGTCTGTCGAACATCATGGATCAACTAGTACAGCCTGAAAAAAATATGTCATGAAAGGAAACTTGACTTTCAACCTCGACAATTCTGCCTGTTAGGTATTATGGTTTCTTTAGAACTTATTTCTTTATACAAAGTCAGACCCATCAAGTAAAGCTTACTGAGAAAGAAATCGACGCCACTCTGCAATGCCGGCACGCCTAGCGACAGACGCATACAACAGGAGCAAAGAAACTTCTCCTGCATAGTACCAGAGTCCTTCCATGTTTTTTTCTGGTCACGAAACTGCCGCCTCAGTTTCATATAGCGCCAGCGCCCGCCGCTAGAGGCGCAACCGTGCATGAGAGGGCATGCGAACGCCGCTACCGCTGTGGTTGTGTGTAGGGCAGACTCGCTATTCTAGCTTTCTCAACTTCGTCAACGATCGCTTTACTCTCACGTTACTATTTTTAACATTGAATATAATTAAATTACTGCCTGAGCGTGTCTTCTGCGATGATATGAGCGCACGGGACGAAAAAAAAACCCGCTCATAACATGGAGCTTGCGGCGGTCTCAGACCGAAAAAAAATAAAGATCTGGAATTTTAAGAGCCAGAACCGCGATACGATTATGAGGCACGCCGTAGTGGGGGACTCGGGATTAGTTTTGACCACCTGGGATCCTTTAAAATGCACCTAAATTTAAATAAACGGGTGTTTTGCATTCGCCCCCGTCGAAATGCGTCCGCTGTACACGGCCGGGCGGTCTCGGTCCGGATTGCTTCGTCATCACCGTTCGCCTCAACGCTTCGGTGGGCTCCGCTTTTTAATATTTGCCTTAAATTAAACACCGCGCATTCGCAACAAAACGCCAGTGGTCCCACTTATCACCAGATGAGTAAGCGCCAATTATCCGTTGCGCATAGCGCGAGATTGTTCGCCGAGCACAGCTGTTCAGTTTCTGTTAAACTGTGGCAGAGAAGGACTCTGTGGGCAGTATCTTATAACGACATCAACAGAATGAAATTGCTATTGCAAAGGGCTGCTACCGTAGAATACTTAATGACAAAGAAAAGGGAACTGAGCTGCTCCATGCGCTTAAGATTTCTTGCGAAGCGATGCCATTTCTGAATAAGATTTAGGTAGAATTAATGCAAGACGAACTTCGCTACTAAATGTCTTCGGTGCGGCTTTTAACAACAGATTAAGGCGAACCTGAAGTGTTAGGACCTGCACAGTTGAAACTAGCTGTAATTAGGCAATTGCCTTAGCAAGCAGTCGTTCAGAAGCGTCAGTAAGCCCAGCACTTATTCACGCTGCTCGTGGTTTCGACGCAGAAACGACGAGACTAGGTATTTTGGTTCTTAATTCGCAACTATTTACTATATGTTAAAATGTTGCAATCACCGGTCCTGATATTATCATGGTCGAAAAATGAAAAAAAGAAGCTTTATAATTCGATTAAGAAAAGAAATAAAACGTGTTGGTGCAAAAACAAAATACAAACACGATCATTTATTTATCATGTAAAATAAGCGGAGCGAAATACAGATAACACAGAGGCGTCCGGCCATAAATGGTCCACCATTCACAATGCAAGAAGTTTGCTAAAAGCATGACATAATAGGCATAAAGAAATAAGATCAAACGTGAGAGGTATGCATTGGGAGGCAGGAAACAAACACCAGCAAACGAATGGCAATAAGTACAGAATGCATAGTCGATTGTTTCTATGAACTGGAAAGTGTAAAGCATAAGCAGTTCAAAGAACTCTCAAACGAACACAAGTAGCCACATCACAAATACAGCAATTTTTTTTAAAATGGCTTATTGGAGATACCACCTTTCTACTTCTTCAGCTGTTACTTAAACATGCAAACAAAACTTGCTCAGCAAATCACAATACAAATGTAGCTAACAGTGAGCTAATAACCTTCTTACTCATGGCAGCTTATAGACTTAAAAGTACGTGCAATTGAAGAATTGTAGCCCACCAATAGCCAAGACTAAAGGACAATGGAAAATAAAACAATGCATATTATTCTGTTTTAACACTTGCATTTAAAAGAATTCTAATGCTATACCTTTCATAGATGGTCGGGGTAAGGGCGCTATTGCTGTGAACTACTCTATCCTGGTATAACACAAATTGAGGTTGCAACAAAGCATAGAGCAAATGTGTTTTGTCATCAATGCCCTGATCAGATCTCACAACACCCTTATTCTCTTTCATCATCAGCATTGCAATTTTTTGTAAGTGGTCACCTTTACACGATAATCGTGATACCTACTGCGTCCCTTTAACTGGTACCGCTTCAACTGGTTGGTTTCCTACCACCCCCTGCTGGACATGAAGCTCGCCCCTTTGCTGTGACGATGTCCGAGGCGTCAAAGTGTTTCGCGCACACACGTGTATACTTCGATTCGAAATTAAAACCGCCACCTCCCTGCCGCGGTATGGCCCGCTTCCATTTCTCGCGCTGCTCCTTGTTATTAGGTAAACAGAACAACGACACCTTTTCGGTGGTGCCCTTGTTGCCGGAACGGCACCCAGGCACGCAACACGTGTTCGGCATCGTTGTCCCAACCCACCACTTCAACCAAACAGCCCAACACTCGAAAAATAGCACAGCACATGCACAGAACGCACCCGATCAGTCAGCTCGCCTCGCACTGCGCACGCATTTCGGTACGCGAACGATGCCCTCTGTGGCACAGTGGCGCCGCGTCGCGGCACCTTTGGGCAGCATATGAACCTCTCCCATAGAGTGACGGCGGAGTTTCGTGACCAGAAAAACATGGAAGGACTCTGATAGTACCTAGGCACTGAGATATTCAAGGAAAAAAATCTCCCACACTTCCTCCCTCTAAGCCGCTCTATCTCACCCATGCACACAAACCAACGTTTTTAGATTGGTTCAGTTGGGAAAGAGCGTGGCCTTCCAGTGGCGCGGAGCGGGTCGGCGCCATCGCCGACCAGGCGGTGGCGCTGCGGTAGCGTTGGGATCGGTCTCTACGCGTCGTCTGCTACTTTCTGAAAGGCGCCGGCAAGCGACCACCACATTCATTGGTAGTCGCCCTCTTATACGAGAAGCAGAAACGCAAATTCGCTCTCATGTTACTTGGCTTTAGTGAAAAGCGCCTTTTAGTTTTAACTGAACATTAAAACAAAAAAAAGAAGCAACACGTAAGACAGGGCAAAAAAAAAAAAAGGCATACAATGGCCAGTGCGCTTACTTTCATTCCGCTTCCTGTTGCAACGGATGTTTATTTTTCGCCAGTATACTGAACAAATCAGCCCAGTATCCCGTAATACTCGACCATATTCCAATCTTACCTAAACACGCCTTACGCGGGCAAAAAACTCCGGCAAAGCCTACAAATTCAACAACCACCAAGGAAACAAGAAAAAAAATGTCTTGTAATTTTTATTTGATGTTGTGAAAGGAAATGCAGCAGGTAAATTACAGTGACACATTTATAATCAGAAAACTGTTTATAGTGAAGGAGCTGTGGAGGAAGCCTTCACATTAGCTTGACCTTCTTTCTGGCAGATGCGACCTTTTCTGAAGAGCTGAGGCTCTTGCAGGCATCTTTTGAGGCAAAATGCATTCGTAGCACAATGTATGAATGAAGAAGCTCTGCAGTAGTGGTGTCCTTGTGTATGGGACAACCAACACTTGTCACATCACAGTCCCCAAGTGCGTCGAGAAGGGTCCAAAAAGTGTCGGAACAGAGCCGGTTCCTTTGCAACTCATCTGAAATCTTGTTTTCGATGCCTCGAAACATACAGAAAAGCTCCCATGATGGCAACTTGAGGCATCCAAGCGTATTTTCCCTCTTCAAAGTGAGAAATGCCTCTGGGCACTCTGCATTTTGGGACTGGATGCTACGTATACACTCAGAGCATCTATTATGTTTGAGAAAAGAGTGAACAAGGTAGCCGCACAAGTAGTAAATAACATAGTCCTGTGCTGCTGGCATGGAGTATCCGTGATCAGGTGCTGTCAGTGCTGTATTCTGCGTAGTAGAACATATCTCGGCCAATTTGGCTTCTACTTTCTCCTGGAGTCTTTCATGGGATGAAAGTTTGTCCTTCTTTCCCCTTTTCATGCTGTCGGCTACAGTGGCAAGCACAAAGGTCTGTTCCTCACTCACATTCCCTGTGACACAAGTACTGATCGGGGTATACAGGCTCAGAAGCCTATATATGTGTGCAAAGCTGATTAGAGTGGGGTGATCTTCATCACCTCCGTAGCTTCTTGTCACACCAAAAAACCTCTGGAAAAAATGAAATGACAAGGTGGTTTCTTCATGAAACAAACTGCACAAACATCAAGGTTATAAACAAAGAAACTGTACTGCTTACCTCTAGAGGATCTTGGTTGAGTTTGCCCGTGAGCACATAATGCGCTCCTTTAGAGAGGAGGTCTGCTAGAAGGTCCCGTACTGACGCAAGTGTAACCCGAAGAGATTCCATAGTAACTTGCGACGCAAACATCACTGTCCCTTTGGTGATATGGTTTTCCTCAGTCTTATTCACAGCATCAAGGAACTCTTGGATGACCTTTAAAATGAACAACCAAGCAAATTCCTTTAACAACAATGCAACAGAAGGTATTGAATATTATCTTTACCTCAATTTCCTTTGAAGAACTTCGTATTCCAAGCCAAGGGAGCTTCACATTGAGGGCATCAAACAGGTTGTTCACCATCATGGTGAATTCAGCAGTTCCATGGCAGTCTTTCAGACCAGGCTCCTCTAACCGCTGGTAGACCTTTAGCCCTATGGTGGTGCTACGGCTGAAAAGCTGAGAACAACATATGGGAAAATTTTCAACTTTATTTTTTATAAACATTCATTGATGCACATAAACAAAGAGTAGTTAAGGACGAAATACATATAGGTATGGCATTTTTGTTTACCTGTACAGCCAGTCTCACATTCATCTTTCGTAGGTTGTCTGGGCTTACATGCTCTTTTGTCAACTTCGGTACCACCCGGAGCTGCTGTTTGCCATCTGCTTCTTGGAGTTTTCGGTAGTGGTCAAAGTTTATCTTGTGTTCACCGATCTGTAATTTATAAAAGATTAGATGAAAAAAGGCGCTCCATTGCACATCCCCCTATAGTTGCTTAAGGATGAAAAGTAAGTAAAAGCATTCAAATCCACATACCATGCCATACTTGTGACGCAGAAGATGGTTCCTTATACACTTGATAATGTGGGGAACATCGCAGAGGAAGTACAGCTGCTGATCAGGCACACAGGGATGGTCAACTTTGTGTTTCGATGCGTGAAGCTTGCCTTTGATACCGAAACATGACCACATGGCCTTGTTAGTGCTGGCACCATCACTGATTACAGCAACGACAACTGCATTATGCTTCCATAGCTCCAATATGGCTTCCAAAACAAGCCTTGCCAGCACTCTTCCAGGGGCTGCATGCCTTGTCGCGAAACTTGCAATCGGCTGCACCCAAGAGTGAAACAATGGCACAAACATGAGGACCAAAGCATGGTCAGCTGTTGTTTCTGAGTCATGGCCATCTCCATAGTCAACAAAGCGTCAACCTTGTAGGTACTCTTGTTGAATGCAACCACCTCTCGCACCTTCATCTCGTCCAGTATCAGGACTCCATAGCATTGCACTCCTGTTCTGTTCTTCATAAAGGCCCCGACACTGGCAAGAGATACCTTGTTGAAGCCGAATTCGCAAGGCATTCCTTTCATCATTTGTCTCAGCCTTGTCACGGTTGGAAGTGGCATGAGCTTCATCTTTTTCATTAGTCTATAAGCTCTTGGGCTTGAAATTCTTAATAGAAGGCAAGTCATAAGCCATTCCTGTTCATAACGCCGTCCTCGTGGCGATTTCGCTTTTGCCGCTTTCAATGCTGCCCGAAAGGCAAGTTGCTGTGCTTGTGGAAGATTCTCCATTGCTTTGTCGACTTCGCTTAATGAAACTTCTGACAAACGGCGCGTCAGTGTACCCAGCTCTCTCTTTGCTTTTTCGCGAAAGACAGTGGCCCTAATCGCCTTTTTCCTTAGGTTCTTAATTTCGCATTGTGGCTTCAGTTTTGTGCTTTTTTGGGGGCGGCGCTTAACTCTATCCCCCAAATTTTTTTTTGTTTTCTTGCATGGAGGGCACAAGCTTTGCTCTGACAGCACCATGCATTTCTTGTTTCGCCACACACCCTGCCTTTTAACAGCTGTCATTGAAGATGAAATGCCTGGAAACAACTCACATTTGCACCCAGTACAAATCTTGAGGGCATCGATGTAGCGAAGAAATGTTGCTACATTCTTCCGGCTTGTTAGTTGAGTCTGAATGTTTCCATTTTTACCGTTGTCGACGATGTAGCTGCACGGCGGGACAAGCACACCTTTTGAACTAACTTCAACCGTCAAGTCTTGTCTGATTACTACGGACTTTTCAATGCGTACAATGCCCCCGGACTCCTCCAGCTTGTAGAATATAACCTGGTTGGTCGAAGCCTTCACACGCCACGACTCAAACGCTTGACCGTCCTGCATAACAGCAAACCAGGGTGCAGCTTCTAGCGTACTTACTTCGGCGCATTCACCGCCATCCACGCCGTCACTTGCGTCAATTTCGTCGTTCAAACTCCCATCACTTTGGCAGGAAGCAACTTGTGCAGGAACCACTGTTCTCACTTTGGGTGGTTTTCTTGCGGACTTGGGCGTCTTTATTTTGACAAATGCTCAGGTATGTTTGGAAAAATTCGAGGCACCGCGCATTCCTTCAGCGTCCACCTGCCTCGCGGTATTCTAACGGTTTGACCATTCACGACGTGCTCATAACAGCTTATGATGTCTGCAGGCTCAAAATGAATGTCGCAAACGTATGTTTTTGACGTCACCTTAAAGTTTTTCCGCGGGATCGCGTTTTCCCACGCCTTCAATACGTGAGGGTCCTTTGGTGGCTTGAAAAAATGTCGCGGCACGGGACTTGCCGCTGCCGAAGCATATCCCGAACGACAGCCCGGCGCGCTGCACGTCGGCATGTTGAGAATCCGTGCTGACACTTCACGGCATCCACTCAAACACGCGAAGACGCTCACTGCACAGAGTTAATACGTTTGCGGAATGCGTTAAAGCGAGAAATACAGGCGTGACAAACGCGCGAACACCAACACCATGACAAACACACATCATCTATGCACACATGGCCGAGGCATGCCTCGCTCGTCAGACTAGATCTCAACGGAACTGCAGCGCCATCTCTCGCAACGGCGACAAAGCGGGGCCGCCTCTCGCAGCCAGTTCGCCAACTCAACCAATCTAAAAACGTTGACACAAACCTCTGGGGCCTCCAGAAATGCCATGCCCCGCTCGTACTTACTAGAAATTGTAAAGTCGCATTCTGTAGAGACGCGGGCGCCAAGCGAGCGTGCGTTGGTTGCATGGGAGACTGTCACTTACCCCTGTCGTTTGCTTGGCGTTGATCTTTTGTTGTCGACGACGGCCGGAAGTGCCATACGCGTTCGAATAGATGGCGGAAAATTATTTTCACCGCCACTGTCGCCTTTCCACGCAAACCTTCTACAGGCTACACTACGAACTGGAGGAGACGCGGGTACAAGCGTACCAGTGTGCATTACACACAAGAGGAATGAATTGGGCGCTGTGGTTCATCGCCAACGGTTTGCAGCTTCCAGAGTTATGTTCCAAGAGAAACATTAATTGGAATGGCCTAGATATCAGTTGCCAACACTGTCGACGAAGACGTTCTCGCAATTACAGCATTGTATTGCAAGTAACATAGCGCAGTGAAGACGAGAAACAAGTCTCGGGTCGGTAGAAGGGCTGAGTCAGCTTTCCTGTGAGTACCGCTGTCAAAGCCAATGCAAGGAGAAATTTAGATAGCGAGATCGAATTCCCATGCTATCGCCCCTATCCATAGCTTGCACATCTCCCTTCAGCAGCCAGAAGTGTTCAACCCAGGCAGCTCGAGCACCGTCTTTGTTCGGCTGATGAGAACACAGTCAGGACGGGAAGAGTGCGGAGACTTCTTATTTGGCTGCCCTCTTTCCTTTAGATCTGGAGTGCTTTACTTTCGTTCTCAAATTCACAGTACACTGTAGCGGAAAGCTGTTTTCTGCTGCATG
Source organism: Dermacentor albipictus (assembly GCF_038994185.2). NCBI lineage: Eukaryota > Metazoa > Arthropoda > Arachnida > Ixodida > Ixodidae > Dermacentor > Dermacentor albipictus. The sequence goes on from NC_091821.1 coordinate 496,339,577, forward strand.
CTGCAGCCCTTGTGTGTTTTAACGGGATGCAGGCCCCTGTGAAGTGTATAGTGGTTTTTCGCCTACACCACCCAGCAAGATTTTACTTTTGGGCTAGATGTTGCATCAAAATGAATAAGGTAACTTTGACTTTAGGACATGCAGAAAGTCTGGAACACGCGGCCTCGATCGCACAGCAGTTTGTGAGGAGCATCACGGGAAGCAGGGAACTGGTGGAAGATAAAGAAGGTGACATCAAGTGCTTTTTATGATGTTAAAGTGGTGTTCTGAACAGGCTGTGTATAATAATCTACGGCGGTGCCTATCCAGTGGGTGCCAGCGCCACTACACGGGAGGGCCCCGTATAAATCAATCCCAACCCGGTGAAGCGGGCGGACTGAGCCAAATAGCAGCTGCAGTGGGGCGGCACGGAGATAAGACGCACATTTGTGACATTGGCAGGCAAAGCAGCAGCGCGTGTATTTGAGGATGAAGTTACGCATCCCGCTCCATTAGTACCGCAGGCGAAAATCGTGCACGTTCTCGACCCACTGCCTCGACCACACCGAGAATCGGAATGAACCGTGGGTCACTAATCTCTGCGGGGGCAACAATGCCACCATCCATGTGGCGCGATCATCGGGTAGTTGAAACTTTGCAAATGTACATCGCCGATGCCGCATTGCTGCTGTGCCGGCGAATCGCCCCAGATCCTGGAGTCTGAAAAGGACTAGTCAGAAAATCGGTCAGCGTGGCAATGCACGGATCATGTCGTTGCGCTGTGGCCAAGCCCATGATATGGAGTAGTAAGATAGTATCTAAGTTCGTGTTCTTTCTACCCACAGTCTACCAGTATTTTGTGCCAGAAACACTGTCACCAACGCGGTCATTCGTAGTAGCTCATTAAGCAGTACGTCACTGTCAACTCTCGCTTGTCAGTGCATGTAAAAGTCATTATTTTGTTGCCTGCAATTACACATATGCTAAAAAAGTCATGTGCGTGAATATATTGGCTTAGTTTTCACAGAGACAATAGAAGCACAGGACACAGGAAAATACGCAAACAACACTTTTATTTGAAGAATATCCGCAGTTGTAAGTGAATGAATATGTAAGGCAACACTCCATGGTCGGTACAAATGTCTGTTCATGTGAAAACAACGCGCATAATAAAACCACTTCACAGGTTGAATTACGTCCACACAGACGAGTAAGATGGGAGTAAAATGCAATTGGCAGCGACTACCGTTTAAGATGTCGTCCTACCTGCAAACAGTACACTTCAAGCTATACCAAACGCTAAAACACTCTCGAACAGATATACTTGGAAGCCATGCGTAAAACTCCCACCAAAAACCAGGCGTCTTCACTTTTGCATTCGTTTTCTATATCGTTCAGCGCCGGAACAGGCGCAACCTTACTTTTCTCGTGCACTTATTTTATATGCATCCTTGTCATGCTCGAAAAGTCGTGAATTTTAGTGACACCTAGTCTTTATTGCTTAGTGCAGAAATAAAGGAAACCTCTGAACATCGTCGCATTGAGAAATTTTCAAATATGCCAATGATAGGTTATTTATGGCGATATGTTTAAGTAGTGAGATGCAATCGTCGTCTAGTACCATTACAGCACCGAATACTGGTAACGTTTGGGGACTTCGCCGGAAGGCCCGCCAATTTTAATCGCCGACAAGAGGAGCAATTGCTACAACTATATTAACATTTATGGAATAAGCAGCAACACTTTGTGGGTTTTAGGTTTATACCACACGAGAGGCATAATTGGGTTCCTTGGACTTGACATGAACTAGAAAATATTGATTTTGATGTTATCTGGAGCTCTTCTTGAAAGATCCGTTCACGTTCATACGCATTGAAACATTTATTTGCCAGAAGGTTCGGATTTTTGGTATTTCTACCCATACTTTTAAAGGGGTACTTCATTGGGAATTATAAAGGCGCACCGTAAAGTCAGGCTACCTTTTAGCAATGAAACACCTCTTCAAGTTGCTTCTGGCTCCTGGCCACATTCGTCGTTAGCGCTCTAAGTGGTAAGTAGAACTTGAACAATTTTATTATTAACAAGTTCACAAATCTTTAGGTCAACTACTGGGTTGGTATCTCTATTCAACGCTTTTTTTTCAGTATGAATGCTACCGCTTCCTACGTTCCCACTGGGCAATGTTGTGACCATGCCTACGCACACGAAATGTCGGCAAGTGCTGAAAACAGTTGTTTCGTAAAAATACCTGTTGTACCATTTTTTTTTAATTTTCGTCATTATTACAGTTCAATAGCACATTAAGTGTGCCTTCATTGCGTGCAATCTAATGGAGAATGGTCAACTGTTTGAAGCCCAATGTTTGATGTTTATTCATAGAGCAGCATAGATTCACAGACAATCCGCCCACCCTGTGTGACAGGTTTTAACAGGGCCGGCATATAAAATTGCTTAAAATGAAGGATGTACAAGAATAACAGCAATTAAAATGAAGGATGTACAAGAATAACAGCAGTTGAACTACAACATTACCTTTGGGAATGTCCTAATCCCTTCAAGCGTTAGTATATTTATGACAAGTGATTGCATAGCTTTGATTGAACAATGAAATACAAACGCTTCCTGCCAGTCGTAAATTCATTAGGTATTGATGAGAAAGAGCAATACTTTGCTTGTGGACCTTGTTCACCATGTCGTTATGCCTTGCCGAGTCAATGTGAGAAATAATCCTAGCGCTATGTACACTAATCAGCAATAAGCTACTTTCAACTTTTGGGTCGTCAGTTTACAAAAAGATAACGATGAATGCCTCAAGTTCTAATTATGTCCACGTAGCTAATATAGCCCTATAATCATTTGCCGTAATCCTCAGATTAACGACCGTAGACGAAATGGCTGCTCTGCTGGGAAATTAATCAAAGGGTTTTGCCTTTGAAAGTGTTTAATGTAATATACACTAATATTTTTTTACCTAAAGCGCTACGCTACTGTAAGTTTTCGCAAGAAAACTGTTTCGCGTGGAGGTCACCACTTCTGAGAAATTCCATTGTTATAGCTATTTTACGACAAAGTTCTTGAAATCACTACCGCAGGGATAACTGCGGTCTCACAGCTGCCGTGTGCAGCAAGGCTTCTAAATAAAGTAGCGTTATTATACCTAGTTCACCTGATAGTATCAGCCCCACCTCAACTGGCTTGCTCAGAATACACCTTTGAAATATCCCCTTTTAACAGTTTTTTGCCGCAGACTAGCTGCTATTCGGATTTAAAACTCTGCTGGTGTTGTGTAGGAAACAAAACTCATGGGTAAAATAGGTTGCGCTTTCAATAGTTTATTTTTTTTCTAGGTATTTGAACATGTGATAGTCCATATACAGGTATATCCATTTTATGTGAACAACTGACAGCCACAGAGATCAATGCTGTATGCTGTGTGTTATCAGTCCGCAGTTATTTCCTCTACGCAGGTAACGGCGATTGGATGCATGCATTTATGTTGTATGCATATGTACACACGTCTTTATTCGTCTATGTATTTAGTGTACTGTACTGAGATTACCTAGAGTATCTGACACTGCATCTAATATTGCGTGATAAAATGAATTATCTTAAATTATTGTGCTCTGACGAGAGTACGTGCAGTTGCTGTCTCTGCTATAGTTTCAAGTTTTGCAGCGCAAGCACCCTTAGAAAAAGCAAGTATTTCAGCCACTTTTAGCGGTGTCACGCCAGCCCTGTCAATCCACGCTTCACATAGGAAGACCCTTGAAATAAATGCGTACATTTTCGAAAAAAATGATGTGGTCTTTCCACAAAATCATTCATAATACGCTGAAGCTCAACGCGCACCACTCTGCTTGCTGGGAATTTATTCTGCTGATTTTTTTGGTGAAGTCATTGCTTCCTTTTTCAACGAAGGCAACATTTATTACCTTTCGAAAATTCTCTCATGTAGCGTTGTTCTTTCAAGAAGGTAGACACGTCGTTCCTTGGCCTATCCGACAATATAACCAGGTCTACGCGCCAGCACCCTCTCAAGGATTGGTCCTCCCGTGGCGTTTTCTAAGCACAGCATTTCTTTGTTCTTGTCTCACCACGAACTACAATGTTTGCACAATTTCGTATGACGTGACAGTGAGTGATCCCAACAAGGAATAGGAGAGTTATCCCAAAGCCTTTGGCTCTGCTATGGTGAACCGGACCTGCCACTCTAAAGTACGAGGGTTTTATTTTGAAGCGATGGAAATCTTAATGGGAAGGCACGAGCAGTGTTCGGGCGCCGGTCCGTGGTTGTGGCTAAACAATCGCCCTCAGACAACTCTAGCACAAACAGGGTCATGAATTCAGGTGACACACTCTTATACAGCTACACTTCTCTTACCATGAGCCAAGTGTCAGTGCCTCAACGAAAATGAAGGTGAGCTTCACGGCAGAACATTTACGGAAAACGGCTCTCACAAAACACGTAATGCACAGGTCATTGGGTTAAAACTGTACGTATTGTCTCCTTGGACAGTACAAATTTTCGATGACATTAACCGATTACACACAAAAAAAGCGAGAACTAGCAGAAGTGGGTCATAATAAAGCAGTGAATACTAATGTTATACAAGCTAGCAATTCACATGTAAGAACCCACAAATGATTTAGACTGTTTCATGCACAAGAGACACCGCATGAGTAACAATTGTGCTTAAGAAACACATAATCATATAAAAGCTTGGTATAGCGTGTTTCGCGAACAGCAAGGAAGCAAAGCTTAAAAGAAAACCTAATGATAGAACATTGGACAGGCGATATAATAACAAGCACAGACAGAACACTGGAAAAAACGCCAAGATCTCCACAACACGATGGAAGAAACAGTATAATCAAAATACTGACCGGAGCAACCACACTAATGCATATTGTTTACTGCACAGTACAAACCATACCGAGAGAATGCAAACATCACAAAAACCACGGTGGCTTTCAACTGCGACGAGTGATTCACCTCTACTATATGGTGCTTAAGCAGGTGCATATAGCAACTACCCAGATTTAGACCATAAAAACTGTGGTTATTATTCGGCAGCAAAATGACTACTAGCCCCGCACAAGACCTATAGTATTGAATCTTGCGACAAGAAGGTATTACTGCTTGCTTCGTGAAAGTCTTATATTATCAACTCTAAGCACGAGCTATTACTTAGTATCGCGACCACGAACCAACTTGTCAAGACCATTATTCTGTCTCTGCGTTCGCATTTGTTTACTTTCCGGTGGCAAAGGTGCCAACCATCGTGTTTACCTGCTTCCTATCGATTTCAAGGATAGATCGTCGCACAGCTTTGCTTATAAATCAGGGCTTGTATGTGATGTGCTCCTGATCAAATATAGCGCAGCTGTTTTATATCGACAGCCAATATTGGAAGGCACTGTGACTACTTAGGGCTTATTGAATTTCGCTTTCCCAATGAAAAGATGGCGGAGGTCATTTCAGTTATTTTGAAATGAAAAACGATAGATATTACCGTGTCATCAGAACCTATGAGTGTAACAAAAAACGATGATGAAATATCATTCGTATTATATGTTTTATCAAACGAAATATTTCCATGAAATACTATGTCCCCGGCATAAGCAGGACCTAAACACCGTAGTGAGAAAGGTTCCTAAACTGCATCGAGAAGAGTAAAACATCCAATAAAAAAAAATACTGCATATGAGGCATTCGAATATTGCTGCGCTTTCTGAAAGAAAGTTCGGAACTGCCGCCTCCCAATACCTATGATTTAATGCTAGTAATGGCTGTAAATTGAGTCAAGCCTACAATTAACGTTGTACTTTATTTGTATGCGTGTGATGTATGATTTATGCGACCAAAATTTTGTTTGGGTTGTTAATTGTCCCTAAAGAACGAAGTGTAAATTCATATACAGAGCACATACTAACCAAAGTTTTTATCCAAAAAGAATGTTCTTGACGGTAGCAATTTTAGCGCCAGCTTGTCGTAGGCTGTAAATAGGAACACTCATCGATCAGTAGACATAGGCCCAAACAATGAAACGTTCCTTTCCTTCGAGCGCTTCCTAACCTTACGTGAGGCCTCCTTACAGCGAAGGACCGATGGAGGAAGCAAGCATACTCTGAAAGCTCCCTTCACCCGTCCTCACGTAAGGAGCGGTTGCCGCCATGCCTGGGTTCGAGATTATCTCTTAAAAGATTTAGGCGAACACCAGAACACCACTATTCAATAAAAAAGATTCTATCGTCGCACAATATTTAAGTTGATGAGCTAATATAGAGAAGCGTGGACGCTATTTTTCAGTTTTGTTTACTAAATCTAAAGAGGCAGTGCATTACAGTGCGAAACTTGATGTGCTCCAGCAACGCTGGCACGCCGGCGTCGTGCAACGCCTAGCAACGCTTCCATGCCGCACGCGTGACTGAAACGAACGTGCCTGGCAAAACGTTCCGTGCTCGCGCTTCTCCGAAGGTGGGCGACAGCACGCACGCGCAAGCAAACGTCACGTGGTTAAGCAGTGAGGCGAAGCGCTCGTTCAGGGCCAGGAGCGGCGTAAGGACGCATGAAGGTAGCTTGGCCCAAACAATAAAACGTTCCTTTTAGGGGTGTGCGAATATTGAAATTTTCGATTACGAATCGAATACGAATAAGGCGAAGAACTCTCTTCGAATATCGAATCGAATATCGAATACATGTGTAGTATTAAAAAATTGCAAGAGAGGTAACAATAGCTTTATTACCCTTTTAAAAATAACATTGCATTTTACAAGGTTGCTTCAAATTAAAGAGGTACTCAATTATAGATAATGGACTCAGGTAATGCCCTCAGTCAGGTAAAACGCTTGTTACAGATTGTCGTGAAGGAAAATTAACTGCTCAATATGGCCAGAAAGCAAACGCTCTCTATGCACTGTCACATTTCTACCGGTAGAAAAGACTCTTTCACTAGGAACTGAAGTGGCAAGGATCGCCAAGTACTTCCGGGCGAGTGCACTTAAAAGCGGGTACCTGAAGCGGCCAATGGACTGCCACCACTCACAAGGATTCATGCCCCTTTCCAGAAGAGGCTTTTGCGCGTAGTCTGTAACTTCCCTCTCAGGGGCAGATGCCAAATGTGTCTTCTCTTTGTTCATCACTAGATCGTCAAAAGCATTCCATACACTCGAGGCCACCAGTGGACACGAAGTCGACGCTGGCACGGCGGTGTCCCGATGGTGTTCCACGACGGCTTCCTGGAGCTCCGTTGTCACAAGGTTTTTCAGCCAGATCGTCTGACCAGATGCCTGATGAACTGTGGCCATAAAGCGCGGATCAAGAAACATGCCTAGGCTGGCTACTTCATCAAATTTCCACTCCGCACAAAGAGCCTTGATACATTTTGAATCAATGCTAGCAAACCCTGAGTTGCCTTTGCAACCTTCAAGGCGATGGGGCATTCCAAAAATAATTGGAATTATAAAGCTTGGTGAAAAAGAAACCGAAACTGATCATGTCTCAAATGCCTGAAGCAGATAGACTGAAACAGAGCATGCAGATAATGGCAACTCAGGGTTGCAAAGGCAACCCTGAGTTGCCTTTGCAACCTTCAAAGCAATGGGGCATTCCAAAATAATTGGAATTATAAAGCTTGGTGAAAAAGAAACCGAAACTGATCATGTCTCAAATGCCTGAAGCAGATAGACTGAAACAGAGCATACAGATAATGAGCGGATCATGCGAAGTTCTCAGTTAATAAACATGTTCTTAGGAGAATGCGGAGCAAGCATACAATTGGTTAATTGCTCAATTATTCGCAGTCTATCCGAATATTCGCCGTTTCCACCGTTATTCGGCCGTCCTAGGATATTCGTGAATTTCCGAACATGCATTTCTCGAATCGAATACGCTACGAATACGGAAAATATTCGATTCGTATTCGAAATTCCGAATATTCGCACACCCCTAGTTCCTTTCCTTCGAGCGCTTCCTAACCTTACGTGAGGCCTCCTTACAGCGAAGGACCGATGGAGGAAGCAAGCGTACTCTGAAAGCTCCCTTCACCCGTCCTCACCTAAGGAGCGGTTGCCGCGTGCCTGGGTTCGAGATTATCTCTTCAAATCTTTCCGCGAACACCATTATTCTATTAAAAAATGTTGTATCGTCGCACAATCTTTAAGTTGAATAGCTAATATAGAGAAGCGTGGACGCTTTCTTCTAGTTTCGTTTGCTAAAGTTAAAAAAAAGTTGCGCATTACAGTGCAAAACTTGATGTGCTCCAGCAACGCTGGCACGCCGGCGTCTTGCAACGCCTAGTGACGCCTAGCAATGCTTGCATGCCGCACGCGTGACTGAAACGAACATGCCTGGCAAGACGTACCGTGCTCGCGCTTCTCCGCAAGTGGGCGACAGTGCGCATGCGCAAGCGAATGCCACGTGGTTAAGCAGTGAGGTGAAGCGCTCGTTCAGGGACAGGAGCGGCGTAAGGACGCATGAAGGTAGCTTTGGAGCTACCTTATGCTGAGGAAGCACCAAGGAAGCCTTCACCGAGGGCCCCTCAGTAAGGAAGCTTTCAGAGTGACATAAGGTAGCCTCACCCCAATGAAGGCTTCCTTAGTGAGGTAAGGAAGATTTCATTGTTTGGCTTCTTATGCTGAGGAAGTACCAAGGAAGCACCAAGGAAGCCTTCACCGAGGGCGCCTCAGTAAGGAACCTTTCAGAGTGACATAAGGTAGCCTCACTGCAATGAAGGCTTCCTTACTGAGGTAAGGAAGATTTCATTGTCTGGCCCATAGGCCTTTGCATTAAATACCTTCATGAGTATAATTGCAGTTCTACTTTATGACTTCAGTTCTGCGTTATCTCGCCCTGCTTATCTACGATATCGCGTGTGACTGGTGATGCTCCTACGACAGTGCAATTTATTTTACTCGTGCCTTTTGTGTAGGAAATAGGGCACCGTCTCGCACACGCTTTGCGTCTTCTTAAACAACCTATGTTTTGCAACAAATTCAGTTACTCGTACTGCAGCATTAGTAGTAAAACACAAAAATTGCGACTGACCTTATTTGGATCGCCTTACAGTTTCGTCAGAGTAATCAAGTACAGGCGCCGACAAATGTGGTATATTCCACGCAGCGGGAGCCGGAGCAACGGCAAACTGCATCGCAACGCCATCTACAGGCAGCATCGGGGATCGAGACAGCCAATGGGCGCCCTTTATTATCTGCAAGCATGTCGCTTGACTCGTGTCAATGTTTCGTGCTTCAGCTCGACAAAATGCCGAGCGACGCCGCTGCAGTAGCAATCTGTGTGAAGTATACCGCTTTTGTCGGCACCCGCACATATACTTGAAGACAGGTGCATTGGTTCTGAAACCTTCAATTTTCAATCTTACGCAGATAAGGACAGTTCTTTCAACCTTATTGCACGCCAACAACAGTACTTGCAACACCACAGGTAAAACAAAAAGAATTCTGCCTAGACTACAACGTTCTTCTTTGAGAGGTTGAGTGACTTTTTCAATGTGGTTAATTTGAGATTTTAACTTTTCGTACAGCGGAGGGAGTGGAGTATCGATTGTTCCTTTTATTGCTCATGTTTTCCACGGAACCGTCATTTGACGGTCACGTGCAAATGGCCATACCAACTCACAGCGATGCGTTACTATTTTTTCCCGTATCCTTAAGTCGTACATAACGTTCAGCAGCCGAAAATTGTACCCCAAGCTACTTGGCAGTGCACTGCCAGCTACACAAATGTTTCCAGACATTGAAATGCCTTTTTGTTTATTAAAGCATTACTGCGCTTCTTCTGTTTGAAAGAAGAAATTCTGTTTGTATCTCTAAATTTCATGTTGACACCTTTTTGCATTTTGTTCTGTTCCTTTAACAGGCAGACGAGACAAGCGTATCACTCCTACAAACACATCATTACCTGTAAAGTGAGCCGCTTGGCTGGCACCTCAACTGCTCTCGAAGTCTTGCCTAGCGTATTAAAATGATTATGATTGTATTCCATATTTTGTATATGATTTGGCGCTCGCCCCAGGGTTACTGTTTCTGAATGTGTTTATGGCGTTGCCCATTAAGTTCAGCGGTGGTCGCAGATCAATTTCTTTGCGGTGCGAGTCGGCGCCCTCATCCTGAGAGAAATGCTCAAAGCAGCGTCTCTAGCATCGCGGTGCCGGACGCCAGAGCAACTCCAATACGTGACGACCCCGAACGCGGCAGCACCACCAAGCAGGCGGCGGTCGAGTCGCCGCCGCCTCGCCGCGGCTACCTAGCGTCCACTCCGCAGTCGGTGGCCTCCAGGTCGTCCTCGTCATCCGCGTCGTCGTCGTAGTCGTTCACCACGTCCTGGATGAAGCTGGGCTCGGCGAAGAAGCTGACCGAGCCAGAGCGCGGTGAACACGAGCGAGGAGACGTTGAGCGCGAACCGGAGCGCGGCGAGCCTGAGCGAGGGCTGGGAATGCCGGGAACTTGCAAGATGGCGGCGGTGGCGCCAAAAGTGACGCGGCTGCTGCGACGGGAACTGCCCCCGGCGAGGGACTTTCGCTTGCTGGACGCCAATTCTTTGGCGAAGTCCAGCTCGTCCTCGTAGTTCTCTCCCGATGAAGATGACGAAGATGAGGCTGCGGGTCCCGTCGTTCGCGGGTCTTCCTCGATGTTGTTGGGAGGCCGGGAGCTCGTGTCGCCGGACGAAGAGTCACGCGAGAAGAAGGAAGGCCTCTCGCCCCCACGACCCGGGATCTCCAGGCGTGCCGCCCGCATCCTGCGTTAAGGCATTCGCTATTCGTTTAATCGACACTATAACATCTTTTGATTATAGTCAACAGACAGCACAGTAGAAGGCACTAAGCACCGCTTTCGCTAAAGCGTCTTCCCAAGAGCGCACTAGTGACACAGCAAAATATTATTTTACGGCGGCTTGGTGCCCGCCATTTCTTGATTTAACTGGAAAGCAATTGTGTAATTGTTGAAGTATTCACCAGATCTTTCTCTGCTTATTCAGAAATGTTGGCTATAGGAGAATATTGCTGTCAGTGATATCACTTTTACAATTGTTTCATAAATTGCCTACCGACGTATTCAAGGGACTATGGCGCCGCCCTACTAAGCTCGAGGTCGCTGGTTCGATCACAGCTGCGCAGGGCCCAATTCGATGGAGGTGAAATGCAAAAACGCCCATGTACTTTGAATTAGGTGCACGTTAGAACCCCAGCAAATAAAAATTATTTCGGAGAGCCCCACTACTTCCTCACCCATAATCTTATAGGATGCATAAATTGTCATGTTTGACCCAAAAATAAAAATTCACCAATGCAACAGACGCAGCGATAGAGTTCAAAAGCGCAGGAAAAGATTTTAAATTTGCTTCACCGTCATCGTTCGTCCAACGCTAGCTCGAATTATGGCTGCTTCTTTGTAGATAAGATAATGTTGGAACTATTGCGTGCTCGAATGCGAGTTTGTTGCACTTGTTATTCTGCAAGCATCTGAACCACCTTCAACGGTGCTATCAGCAACGAACTGTACAAGATTCGTCGAGCACTGAAGCAAGGATTCATTTGTCGTTATTATTGGTCCTGCTTTATGTAAAGTGCATATAGAAAGACCAGTGCAAAACAGTGAATTGGGTTTTGGCTTATCTTAACGTAATGGGCAAAAGGTGCATCATAAGGTCCTCAAGAGTACGTATGCGGGCGACACTCTGCTACTACAGAACAATACAAAAACCTACAGAGATTTGGGAATATGCGTGGTAGTGGCTACAAATCACTCTCTTAGTTTAGTACAGATAAATCGATAATGACGACCTTGACTGAAGAGACGAGCAATGACCTGGTATCAATTGAACGGCAAGTCATACCCATATTCAAGCAATATATGAATAAAGGCAAAATCAGACATCCACCCGTTCGTAGCAATAGCTACAAAGGAAACCCATACGGGTTCCTCGAAAGAAAAGCCCCATAGTTGAAGAAAAATTCGTCCTGGTACGGGACACGAACCCGGGATCACCGCCTTTCCGGGGCAGCTGCTCTACCATCTGAGCTAACCAGGCGGCTAGCAGATGGCAGGGCGAAGTCAAATTTGTCGACAACACGAAGCAAAGGCAAGAGTTTGACGTAGTAGTTCTGCGGAAACCCGTCTGATTTTTCCCTTTATTCATTACTTCTCTCCACCTTGCGGGTTTCCGCAGAACTACTACGTCAAGCAATATATGTAGCTTGGTTTATACATAAATTAAGAAACTACCTATACTAAAGCATCCACCATAGTAGTCTAAGAATGAAATGGAAGCGGAATACAGGAATGAGATTTCATAGAGCACTTTTCGGTGCTACAATAACGTAGAAGGTGGCGTGAGTAATCTGCAAAGGACCGATTGTGCCTGCGCTACCATTCGACAATGCCATTGTGCCTTTAAAATTAGGCATTTAGGCGGGGTTGGAAGTACAGTGGTCGGTCGGACCAGAAATGAGGCAGTGGAGAGAGGCATGACTTGTGCCCCTTTTGAAGTCAATTAAGCACGGAGCAAAATTAGTTTTCAAGAAAGACTCGGGAACAAGTATCCAAATAAAGCGGTGGCCAAAGTGCACAAATATGTATATCTCAAAAGCGCAGACACAGAATGGAATGAGAATTTAGTCTGCGTGGGAGATTCGTCTAACGAGAACCGCTGCTCTTCTGTGCAAAACACATTCACTGGGTATTTCCTTTTGTTTTCAAATTTGCCGAAGGTTTTCCCTTTTCTCCCAGGCGTCTTCAACGGCCCTAGGAAGCCATACGTAGCCACTTCATCCAGGTATTTCGTAGAGCACCCCCCCCCCCCCGCCATAGTGTTTCGCTTGTCGATTGATGTATATGATAGTTTCTTTTTATCCCGCAAGTGTCCTTGGTCGTGAACATGGGAACATTAAAGGGTACCTAAACCGCCTCTTGCGGCTGCATCCCAATGGTCTCCAGCAGCCTTGATGACACTTCTACATTTTAACGCGCTAATGGCCAAAGTATCGTACGTCGTGCGTAATCTTTGATACCCCAATATTATGCTTCAAGGATGAGAATACGAAGGATTGGAGTTTAGTAGCATTCATCGTACGTTGTAGTTTTCAGTTGTATATAGTTAGGCAAGCAGAGTCTAAATAATCAATATGCTAACTAGGTATTCGCTAATCTTCCTTTTATATTTGCACAAATCTGATCTACACAGCTAGAAATCTTGTTGAGCAAGTTCTAATTTTTCTTGAAATTCAACTATGTAAGACAATACAGAGCAGAATCATAAACAGGCGCATCCTGTATTGAATGTTATGGCTGCGATATTCAGTGAGGCTGACAGCGCTACTAATCATGATGCGCAAATAAAAAAAAAACGCAGGATCCATCAAAAACGACTGCGAAGGTAAGCTTAATCAGTGGAATGATGCGCTTGCCCGCGTATAATTTTTGTGTACAGAATATTTGGGTAGCGTTTGCGTTTTCATTACTTCATTCTGCAGAAAAGAGAGTCCTTAATTAGCACATCGGCGCCTGTAATAGGGGCTGAGAGCACACGAGTCTACCACAGTTAGCACTCGGTGGTAAATGCGCCGCCAAATTTCGTTGAGCCAGAGGGTGCGCCTTGTGTATCGGCGCACTTGGAGTGGTGATGAAAGTCCGACCACGAAACCGGGCAAAAAAAGGGTAGCACGCAGGTGCCACTCTTCTTTGGAAGATGTGATTTGCAAAGCCATTGGGACTTCTCTGCCTTTAGCGAGATTTAATTTTAACAGAAATTAAGTGCCTGCTTAGAACCACACTATCCTCATCAGCTGTCACACGCCATGGTTGCTGTATGGATATGGCATTGCGCCGCTAAGCACGAGGTCACGGGATAAAATCTAGCCGAGCCGGCAACACTTCAATGGAAGCTAAATGTAAAAGAAAAAGCCCGTGGGCTGCACATTGGGCGCATGCGTAATAAGTAATCCGGAGTCCCCCACTACGGCGTGCCTCATACCAGAGCATTGTTGTGGCACATGTAACTCGGGAATTTCATTTATATGTCACGTATCAGCTCTCGTGGAATACTTCTGTGCTTATCGCTGCTCCGTACCACAGAGGAAAACACGGATGCGAAATACTGATTAAGGCATTCGTCTTTAGCTTAATCGTCATAAACAGCACCGTGTCGTGAAACAAGAGCCGGAATAGCCACTGCCGTTTCTCCATTTCGTTTCACATGCTTCCGAAATTGCTCACGGTCGTCTTTTATAACCGACTGCCAATATTCCCTAAAGGCGTATTTAGGTATGCGAGCGGTCTTTTTTATTTCTGACGTAGCTTTTTTTAGCCTCTCGCAGTTATCGCTCATTGGTGCTGGACGGAAAATACTGTGAACTCTTTGCCTCTTCTGCAATGCTTATAAAAATCAAGGCTTACATAGACTCTGTCTTTCATTTGTGACATTGAACGGTATTTATTTATTTATTTATTTATTTATTTATTTATTTATTTATTTATTTATTTATTTATTTATTTATTTATTTATTTATTTATGCAATCATTCGCAAAATGCCCCTGCCAGGCGTAGGGCTTGAGCAATTGGCTGGTTTAATGAAGAAAAATGTATTCTATAGTGTCATTGAAATTCACCGTTCTGGAGTGGTTTAACGCTCCTTCCAGCCGATCATTTCATTCATTTGCTGTTTGCGCAGAAAGAACCGATATCGGAAGGAATGCGGGCGTGTGGAGTATATACAGCTCTCTGGAGACTGATGTGTGAAGACTACCGATGTAATAACCAGCATACAGGCTTACTAGCCGATTTGTGATCAAGCTTGTCTTACAGGCCCAGCCTTCTAATTCTGCGTCATTGCTGTAAGTTGAGAAGGTCACGTCAAAATTGTACCTTAGATGCACTGCTGTAGTACGAATCATCATTATAAATAAACCTCGCTGCACGGTTTAGATACATTTGAGGGCGCTATGAAGGATAGATAGCTGAGAATGTCGGACTGCGCATGCGTGTTTTAGTCTGCTGTCGATGTTGTAGCAATTCCTTTTTTCTGGACAAGTCCATACTTTATTTTCCTTTTTACGATGCGCTTCTATTGCAAAAACGTCATTATAGCGATCCAAATTTTCATTTATCCTACTAACCAGTGCTTTCGAATAGATATACAAACGTCTCACCACACTGCGCCCTTAGCTTACATGTGTAACCTAAATTTAGCATAAACAGCACTGTGCCAACCAACTACAGATATAACCATCACAGAAGTCACCAACTTAGGTTGATTTGTTAGCAGCAGATTCAGAACATTATTCAAAACAACAGGTTCAGAACACGTACAGCCGCGAGAAAATACATCATTATGAGCTATATCTTCGACTAAATACGACTGTTTCAAATTAATTATAGACGGCTTGATCAACTGAAGAAGCGAAACTAAGTACGCCATCTTTGTTCTTAACGTTACAACAGCTTAGCACAAAAAGTCACAGGCCTGGATGGAGCGCACATCACAGTGACAATATAAGCCGGAAGAGGGTCTCCATAGAGGCTACATTTTCAGCAGCCCGCACTAGAGTGTAGTCGTGACGAAATCTGTTCCCACCAAGTTCACGAGAACGATCTGAACGGTCCACCTGGCGTCCATGGCGAGTTGCGGCTTGTGCTGCGGCTTGTCCTGCTCTGTGCACAGCGGTCTGCTGATCCTGATGTTGCCTGGTTACAGCCACGCGCTTTTAGCTCTACGGTTCTCTTCATCAGCAGTACTTCCTACCTTGCGAGGAGGCACAATAATGTGTACCGAAGAGTACACAGGAACCTACACTTCGTGGCGCCTATGTCACATCCGTTGAGCAGCGGTACGTTATGTTGCTGTTGATTATGACGACCCATAATGATGGTTTATTGGTTTCCCCTTCGAAGCGGGATGCTGACAAAAAGTCCCCTAGCCTGCTCGAGTTAACGAGGTGCAGCTACAGGTAGCATGCAACTGCTATATGCAGTTGCTACATGTCGGGACACCTGGTGGAATATAACCAAACTGCAATGCAAATTTTGTACGTATCGATGCTACATGGCGCTGCATGTCGCATTGCGTGACAAATTGCACGATACGTCGCTAATGATGATAATTATGAATAATTGGCATTCCCTTTGAAACGGAACGGTGACAAATAGATACTTAGCATATTTGTGGTAATCATCTATGCAAGGCAGAACGCATGCCTCCGCTCCCCAAAGACGCCAAATTCATTATTAGACCGAGGCGAGGATTAGACGTGTCCAAAGCCGGGGCAACGACAGTAGGCAGAGCGATAATGAAGGCAGCAGGAGTCGGTGAAGCTAAGGCCGCATCAGACATCATATGCCCAAACGCGATGCAAAACATAACTGTGGTCTGCACGCCAGACTGGGAGAATGTGACGAGGTACATCAGAATAAAGTCGATCGTGGTGATGGGGAACGAAAACAAGGTCAGTGCCTACGAAGCGGTGCCGCAATACACTTGCAAGAGGGTGATTAGAGGCATCACCCTAAGCGATGGCCCGGATGAGCTAGGAAGGAACATTGCCGACGTAAGAAATCTACTGGCTCTGTCGGCCAAAATGATAAAGAACATGAGCACGGTTACCATGGCATTCGACGGCTGCAAAGTTCAGAAAATTGTGTGCTACGCACCAGTGTAAGCGAGATACTTTTTGTACCGCAGGCAAGTGGACAATTGCTACTCGTGTGGCAGATTGGGTCATCGAGCCGACGTGTGTCCGACCCCGGGCGAAGCCATCTGCAGGAGTTGTTGCGCACCGAACCCGGCGAGCAACACCAATGCATGCCTAAATGCAAGGTGTGCAGAGGTCCGCACATAACAGCCGACAAAACGTGCCGACCGCCGTACTAAATCTCGCACGTGGTGAGAAAACGATGAGAAACGGCGACAGAAACTTCTAGAAAACGAGTCTCAACCCCCTACCTGCCGACGGCGACATAAAGCAGGCCCTACAGCAGCCGCAGCAGTTGTTGCCGCAGGAGCGCGGAGGGCGCTCCCGTTCCAGATCGGGGGCCGGCCAGCATGCTAGCAATGGAAGAGAGGTACAATCAGAAGTCCTGCAAAATACAGTCGTACTTAGAGAATGCGGTAGCTCCAATAATGGGCCCGCGGGCACTGTCGCTGCCAGCAACGGCCTCTGCCAGTTAGAATGTGAAGCCCTCTCACGCGGTTAGCGGAGCAATTCAAGAACGGCCACAACAATATGGCAATGAAACTGCAGGGGGTTTCTCCACAAGAGAACCTCCTGCAGGAGTGGTCCTCCTGCAAGAAACTCTAACCGAAAGCGCCGCGCTTCCCGGCTACCGGTCCGTCGCGAAGCACGAATTAGGAAGAGGCGTCGCTGTGCTGAGAAACAAGAAGCTGACACACGTCACCCACGACCTCCAAATGCCACCCAGTAAGATCGAATACATCATGATCGAGTTCATTCCCTGACCCGCAAGCAGGGGGAGCCTCTTCGTGTTGAACGTCTACAGCAGCCCAAAAGACCTGCGACAGTGATTAAGGACTGTCGTCTCCAGAACGGCGCAGCTTGCCAGGAACTCCCGCTTTGTCATTGCAGGCGACTTTAACGCTCCGTATAACACCTCGGGTTACCCGTATGGCAGTGTCACGGTGCGGCATTATTCGATTCGGCGAAGCACCGATCAATGGGCACCAAAAGGTCGTAGGAATATGAACCGGCGAGCAAGACCGTTATAGCCGGCCACTCGGACAAGCGGCCGAAAGAAGTCGGAGGTAGGTTTAGATATTATTTTTTGTTATTGTTGGCGCAACCGTGACGTCCCGATGGCCTTTTGTAGGAATCCCTCTGTATTCTCTGCCACTGGAGTGCACTGAGAAGCTTCTGAACAAGGGCAGGGGTGCGAATACTCTGAAATATGTCTGTCTCTGTGAGGGTCAACGAATTGCTGACAGTGTATGTGTGCCGACATCGCCGTATGGCCGGCTGCCGTCGTTTCTCCTGTGTTTGGGAACGAAAAATTGAGGCCCACCACGGGCTCAAGGGTGTGCGTCTGTGGTGCAATACAAGTGCGCGCCCTCTAACAGCACGGGAGAATCACTCGTTTCTTCGCCCTTATTAAAATGGGCGTGGCCAAGACCTTAGGAGGAGCCGGGATACAACTAGGTAAACTTGAGTAGATCGTCACCAATATATGCCGTTTCCCAACACAGGGATCCAAGGAAACGAGATGTTATTCAAACGCAGGTCTTAGATCGAGACAAGCTGTCTAGAAGCTGAGCCTACAATCTGCTGAAAAGCTTCAAGGGGCTAGGCCCTCCAGTATCGCTTGGACCACCCAGCCGCGTCTGAACTGCGAGTGACTAGTTGACGTAAAAGTCCAAAACAAGAAAGGGGCTGACAGATGGAATAGCACACTGTGGTATAAAGTTTGTAAACAGGGATAAGATGCCTCAGAAAGGCTGGCCAACGTTTCGATAGGAGGACCTATATTCGTCAAAGGCGGCATCGTCATCCTCGGCGCGTTAGTTTTAAAGGGTTAGTGCAGTGACGTCACATGCGGGTGTTGTCGCTGGCGGCTGGTTTTAAAGAGAGATTACCAGAGGAAACAAGCGCTGTCGTCCGACGTCTGTGAGCTTCATTCCCAAGACGAGGGGACAAGAGCATGAGAGTGGGCACGCGGGGAGAAAAGAAAAGAAATAGAAGCAGAAAAGAAAAAAAAGGAGAAAAAAGGGGGGTGGGGGAAGCCAGGGCGGCACCAAGACAGACAAAAAAAAAGGAGAGGAGCGTGAAAGAAAAAGAAAGAAAAAAATGAAATTTTTAAGAAATACGGGGGCTTGGGAGCATGTTAGGGATGCGAAAGGTTAGGAGGTATTCAGGGGGAGTCGTTGGCGGCATGTTTTTGAGGCATTAGAACGGCCGGTCAAGCGCTCAGAGCGCGAGTAACACAAGAAAAAAAAAAGAAAAACAGACACACAGACAAAAAACCATGAGCTGAAAGTGACTTGAGTTGCATACCAGCAGTACGTCGACTAATTCTGAAATAGTTAACATGGCGACGAGGAGTCTGCGGTGCAATGTGTGGGGTGACTGAAACGCAGCGGCATGGTCTTTCAAGGGGCACTGCCCCAGTCGCTCATCGTAGGTGTCGTTACGGCGGCATCCAGAAATGGCGATACTCTGGGTTGAGGCGCCGAAAAAGGCATATTGACTGCGGAATGTGTTGATGAGGGGGTATTAAAAAATAGATTTAAAAAAGGGGGGAACGGAAGGGAGAGGGGGAGGGGGGGACCGAAACCGGAATAACAGGAGGGTGACGCGCGCAGAAGCGGGCGGGGGCAAGTGTACATGGAAGGAGGGGTCGTAGTTGGTATAGACGTAAAAACCTGAAAGAGCACAATAAATTCAGTAGTAGGCCGAAAAAACATTCTTTAGAAATGAAAGAGTAGGTGAGGTTAAGAATTAAAGTTAGCTGGTGGCCTAATGTGTTTTGTGTCTTGGTTGATGATATGAGAGTTTCAGATTTAAGTTGCCGCTTTTAAATATTCTAAGTTGCCGCGTGCCAAATTAATTCCTGTTGGGTGTAGGCAGTTAAACTTGTGCATGAGGTATGATTCCGTATACTTCCTTTCGCGAGGGGAACGGAAATTTGTTTTTAGTATATAGAACCTTGCTTTGTCAAATATATGACCATGTTCATTAAAGTGGCTGGCTACTGCTTTGGGTAAATTGTGTTTTGTCTCCGCGCGGTCACCATTGAGTCTTGTATTAATTTGTTTTCCAGTCTCACGTATGTATTGTGTGCTACAAGCGGCGCATTCTAGACAGTAGACTACGTTGCTTGATGTGCAGGTGAAAGCCGAAGTTACCTTGTGTGTGTAATTCGACGCTGTACTTTTTACTGTACTAGTAGATTGAATGTGTTTGCATGTAGAGCACCTGGGGCGGCCACGGGGATTGGTTCTCAACTTCCTCTTTTTCTGTAGTTTGGCGTGGACAAGAACATCTTTAAAATTAGTGTTGCGTCTGTAAGCTACTCTGGGAGGGTCGGGAAAAATCTTCTTAAGTTTCTGGTTGCTGGTGCGAATGGGGTAGTATTTACATAGGATGTTATTCACGTTTGGGAGTGCGTTTGAGAATTTAGTAGTAAGAAGAGACGTTGTTGTTCCTGTGATCCTCGGGTGGGGCTTGAGGACCTCGGCTCGATCAAGTTTGGTTGCGGCGATGTAGGCTGTTTGAAGGTCACTGTTTGGGTGGTTCCTCTTTGATAGCGTTTCTTTAAGGTGATCGAGTCTATCTATGTAGTCTTGGTTTTCAACGCAAATGCGACGTAGTCGTGTGGCTTGGCCTTTAAACATGCCTTGTTTGCAATGTCTGGGATGGTGGCTGGTATATTCTAGGTACTGTTGTTTGTCGAAAGGTTTCCTATACAGCGTTGTCTTTAGCTCACCATTGTCAATGTATATTGTTGTGTCCAGAAAGTTTATGCGCTCAGTTGAGGATTCTGATGTGAATTTTATTGTTGGGTGAACAGAATTTAGAAAGGCTACGTATTTATCTAAACTGTCTTGACGATGTCCCCAGATTATGAGTATGTCGTGTATGTATCGTACGTATGTGTGGGGCTTGGTAGTGCAGCGCGACAGGAAATCTGTTTCTAGAAGCCCCATAAATATGTTCGCGTAGGTTGGTGCAAAAGGCGTACCCATGCTTGTACCATGTATCTGTAGGTAGTAACTCTCTTCAAATTCGAATAGTTATGTGTTAGAACTAATTCAAGGAGAGGAGGAACTAATTCAAGGAGAATATAAGAATAAAAAGAACTTTTTGAATCTTTGCTACCATGAACAGGACTTTAATCTATCGGCAGAATGGAATTTCTTCGCCACTTCACACGTCAAAAGTGCATGCAATGGTGTCGGCGGCACACTCAAACGTCTGGCAGCAAGAGCAAGCTTGCAGTGGCCATATCACAGCCAGATTCAATCTCCAGAGGATCTGTTTGACGGGGCCAAAAGTAATGTCAAGGGAATTACAGTAATGTGGGTACCTAATTGCAAAATGCAAGGAAAAAGAACAGAGCTTGGTTTGAGATTCAGCACAGCAACTGGTGTTAAAGGAACGCGATTATTCCACCATTTCAAACCAGTGAAGGTTTCAACTCTTCTGGTTGCTATCACCTCATACTCAAATACAGAAGAAGTCAAAGTAAAGAAGTGGGCATGAATACTATGGAGTCTTTCATTTGCCTGTAAAGGTTCTTGTGTTTAAGAGTTGAACATGAGTGAACAAACAAACGGAAGGCAACTGACAAGTTGAATCAGGCTCTAATCTCCAGCTGTGAGCGTCTGTGGCCCAGTCAACAGCCGTCTTCATTCTGGTGCGGAACAGCAGAAAAGAAGTGGCCGTGTTGCCTCCCGCTCTGCAGGAGGCAAAGTTAGCCATTAACTGTTATTGCAAAACACCCACATCGATGCCGTGTTCGCCAACCTGACAGCCCCGAGCCACAAAAATGACAAGAGATGAACTGACAAAAACAGGCCATTTACGATGTGTTTAGTCTGACGTCAAGCAACATAGCCGACACAGTCAACATTTTTTCGGCGAAGAGCCTGAGTGCATATGTGAGCCCAAAAACTAATGGCCACTAATGACATGGATTTTTGACGAAAATTTTTGTCCACTCCAAACAAAATTTACTCGTATGAAACTTTCTATATCACAAGCTAAGAGGCCGGTGCGTATATTGACCTATCGGACATATTTTTATCTGGATGGCCTTAATGCTTGAATGTGGCCTGAGTCTCGCCAAAAAGTCATGTTTTTCCTACTTCGGAGGTATTTTTCTCAAAAAACATATTTGTTAATATATGGGAATTATTTTTAACATACAATATAGCAAAAGGCAAAAAGTCGGAAAAATTATTGCATCTGCACAGTCAACGCAGTTTATGCAAGAAATGTCTGAAAACGTAACTTTTTTTTGCTTTTTTACTGAGCCAAATAAATTTGGAAAATTGTAAAAGTCATTCAAATATAACGCAATATGAAAGAAGGATGCCAGTACAATGTTCCAAACTAAAGTTTATTATTGTACCTACTTTCAGACTTGAATAAAAAAAATTTCCTCCCACCAACTTTTGCTTCTTCCCGGAAATTTTAAAGAGCGATCACGTGATCAGAATTTTTTTTCGACGAAAATACTTTGGCGAAACCTTATTCACACCAAAGTCGTCTAGCCCAAATTTTTTCAGAAACTTCAGCGATGGTCACGTTTGGGGTCGGGACGTTTGGCATGGAATGACCCGCTTGAGAACAAGTCAAGGACCGCTCAAAGAGTGACGAACCAAAAATTGTTAGGCGTAACGTTAAGAGCCAGCAACAGAGTGGTGTAGATCAGAGAGGCAACGGGGATAGCTGATATTCTGGTTGGCATTGGGAGAAACAAATGCAGCTGGGCAGGTGGTTTAATGCGTAGGGAAAATAACTGGTACATTGTAAGAGTTACAGAATTTTACCAAGGGAAGGGAAGCACAGTCAACGACGGCAAGAAGTTTGCTGGTGTGATGAAATGAGGCAGTTTGTAGGCTACAGTTGGAATCAGTTTGCGGAAACTAGGTGTCATTGGATACTGCTGGGGGGGGGGGGTGCTGTGCCCTGCAGTGGTCATATCGACTGCTGATGATGATTGTAGTCGATTATACGCGAACATGCTGGATGCCGCAGTATTTAACGTAAATAGCGCTTAATTCGCGACGGCCTGGGTAAATTCTGACATTTACAGCACGTGGCGCACGCTTTGACAAAATGATTTCAAAGTGTTTCTAATTTTTTTTCATTATCACATGTTCTAATGCAGTGTGCCATAATAGTCGGTTACCTTAAAGGTCGACGCCACAATTCCTGAACACTCATTGATTATCGGTGAATAAAAGGTCATAACGGTTACGCTGAAAGCACCCTTTGAAATTCCAGAAAGATGTTAAGTAATAAAATTCTATTCTGTGTCCTTGCACCACCGATGTCCGTATACACAAAGAACCATCCGTTTACCACGGAGTATGCTCTCCTTCCCCATTTTTTATTTGAGCTTGAATAATGTTTATTTTCTACATGAGCTGATAACTGTGCAAAATATATCACGTGTCCCGAAAGCCAGGCATAGCGCCTGTTCCCGTTTTCTCGCGGCGAGGTGTAATTCTGATATTTTGAGATCCTGCCAGTCGCTGTATCATCGATGGTTCTCTTACTGAGAATATCTTAACGAATCCTGTGTCTTCCTTTAGGTTAACAAATCACTCTTTTAGAAGACACCCCGAAAGTAAACCACATTTTCTATTATATCAGGCACCCATAAATAATTTTGCATTGTCAACCAGCACATCAATGCATCGGCAGCTCTCACAGACACCGATACATTCATTATACCATGTGCATTGAAAAAGTAACACCTGAATCTACAGTCGTGTGATGTGACATCTTTCACTCATTGGTTGCATCTATTTGTATTAGCACGCATGTCATGCTAGTTAGGCTTTAGAGAGCCATTCTAATACACTGTGCTGACAAACAGGAGTGTAATCTCAAACCAAGGTGTAATATCATAACCTACTGTGATCGAGTGCCACTATGACATTCAGGTGGAATTGCAAACCCACATGCAATGTGCAGCTCTCGCAAGAACAAGTGACGGCACATCCATCAGTCCATCAAATCTTCGGCCTCTTGCCTCCGCTTGATTCTTCTAAAGAGGAAGAAAAAAAAACAAAAAAATAGGCATAACGATAAACAAAGCAAATCAGCAAACTAGAGAAAATAGAAAAGCAGTGAAAATATATTGAAAAAAAGCGTAGTTGATTTCGCACAGGTATTATTCAAACTTCTGGGAGAAAACCATGAGGAAATTTGGATATATAAGTGCTATGGAGCGCGTTATTGGTGGAGTGAATCTTTACGGTATTAATCATACAATTTTTGGTGCAATGATAATTGAACGTGCACACCTATTTCAATGAGAGGCATCTCGGGCCTTATATAGGGGGCAGTAAATTAGAACGAACAGACAGACGTGGCTCTATCTTCGAATTGTCCTAGTTTCCTGCACATCCTATTCAAGAGTATCTATTTTTGTCACCTAGCTCAACGAACTCGTACAACAGGCTCAATAAATTGTGTATTGCGCTCTATGCGTCAAAGCACCGACAATTTCACTCTGTAATTGCGAACTTAGAATTAATTTCAACCACCCCATTGCCACTTTACCTGCCCTTTCACTGTTACTCCCTAGATAACATGGACACGTGGCCTCGCATACGGGAATTAGGGACATTTCGTTCAGTTTGATTTTTTCTCCACCACGTGGCATATGGACCCAAACAATTCGAAATTCCAGTCATGACGTATGCCATGACGCACAACTAAAGAATACACAATAAAAAGAAGCACACGCTGAGACTATTGCTTCACCTTGGTACTCGAAAACTAGCGCGCTTATGTGTCAGCGTCATCTCGAAGACGACCAGCTACTTGCTCTATTGTCAATGAATCCACAGTTTTGCTAGACATCTGGCCGGAGTGCTAGTCGGCATTCCCGAGAGATGTCTGGCCGAGATTACGGCTCCCGGAAGGCTTCCGTTCAATATGTCTCTTGAGTGTTTGTTTTATTATTTTTGCGCCACAGTGGCCACAGGTTTGCGTATATGTAAGAGTGCTGTTTCGTGGATTTGCTATAGAACCGCCGTAATCCATTAAGCGGAAGCTTTAGCTCAGGCATATCTTCGATGCCGCCTACTCAAATAGATGTAAAACGCAGGAATACTTTTATGAGAAAACTGCTGAACCGATTTGAAGAAAATTTCTTGCAATGAAGTGAGGAAACTAAATTTTAGTGACTGCAGGAAATAAAATTTTGATTTAGACAATAGAATTATTTACAAGAATTACAGGAAACCGGTAAATTTGGAAAAAAGAAAAAGAAGCATGAAGCATGATCTCAACCATCAAAAACAAATATCGCGTTTCTATACACTGCATCAGTTGTGGCAGCAAAAGTGAGCAAATTTTTTGCATGTATTTACAACCAATGTGAATTTGTTACAATATGTGAAAGGGTTTTTCAAATGCCAGGTTCAGCAAATAGTGGTATATTTCAGGGCGACATATGATTTATCATTGCTGTCCGCTTTAGATGTATTATTAGGCGCAGTTTGCAGAAAGTTCGATACCCTTTTTAGTTGCTGAGGTAGATTTCTATACTTCAGGTTTTAGTTTATTTTGCAAATTTTAAAAATTTAGCTAAGAACGCATACAGGCGAATTAAAATATCGCTTTTAGAAATCACCACCTCTTAGCTTTTTGTTCTAAATTAAACATAACTTATCAGGCTTGAGGCAGTGGTTGCTCTGAAAAACGATGGCCGATTTCTTATGTATGTAGGTAGCAGCCGCAGAGCTAAAACTTCTCCATAAGTTAGAGTTACAATAATATACTTGTTGGTGGGATATGTTTGTAAAGCTGCTCGGTAAGGAAGAAGAGGAAAGAAACGAAGGCAGGGATGTTAATTATAAGAGAGTCTGGCTGGCTCAAATTACTAAATGCCGATTTCGAGAATTCCATAACTGTTATACTAAATAGTTTACAACATGGTATCTCAGTGTGCGCCGCAAAATTGCAAAGCGCTACATTGCCAAATGCATTGCAGAACTTCGTTTCTGCTCTAGTTACTCTTAACATACGGATGTATTATTATCAAAGCACACCCCGACAATATAAGAAACGGAAAGCCTGTGGGCATGCTTACAAAATAGAGCAAAATTTCCAACGAGGCTGTTTCTCTAGAGTATTTGCAGTAGAAATTTTAATACCAGTAAGGTTAACACACAGCTTCAAGCTGTGCCTGCATATGATTTTGCAAAGTACGCATGCTTGAACCACATTTCTTCCCCGTCTAAAGCCAGTGACCCGTCCCGTTCTCCCTATGCGCTGCAATGGCTTAGCTGTTATCGTGTGGCGCTGCTAAGCACGAAGCCGCCGAACAATATCCCGGCCCCGGCGTCCGCATTTTGATTAAGGCGGAATTGAAGAACGTCCGCCTCCTGTCCACTGGAGGTGCGTTAAAGATCCCCTGGTGGTCTAAAATTAATTCGGAGCCTCAACTACGGCGTACCTCATAATCAAATCGGGGTTTTCGCATGTAAAACTGCAAAATTCATTTCCATTCTCGTTCTTCCAAGGCGCCCAAGAACATGAGTGTAACGCCTGTATAACTCTGTTATTACCCGACACGAATTACTATTTGCATGCAAGCCTAACCTAAGGGGCGCCGTTTCGACAAATATGGTGTCGTTGCCTAGTTCAGCTGAGCAAGGACAATGGGGATACCTACTACGTGCCTCGTATTACGTATGAAATAGGGGGGGAAAGCAGCATTCAATAATTTCTGCAAAGCTTAAAATTGCCAAAGAGAATACTGAGCTGGTGCTGCGGGGAAGCACTTGCTAATTCATTTCGCTGTACTGGTGTCATCAGCATCCAGTAATTGTACGGCTGTCGATTTAGTGGATATTTAAACGGAACATTATATAGTATTTAAAGTATCAGTCAACAATCTCATGTTTGGGAAACAAAGAAACACGGCCATAAGACGACGAAATGTGAAACGTGGTAGGGGCAACTGCAGCTTTTAATTCCAAAGTCTTTTGAATTATAACGAGTGCGTCATATTCGTTCGTTTATATGCGGCTCAAGCATGTTAGCCTTGATTTCGTAAGCTCGACATTATAGTGCGATTAAGTGAAATTCTTCAACGTTCACCTGTTTACTCGTCATTGAGTTCTCTGCAGCCTGGCCTCGCTGTTCATCAGCCCAAACAGTTATTCGAGTGCTTATTCAGCACGTGAAGGCGACAGACTTGAGTTCCTGGCTGTACACATGCTGCACGAAGCTTAGTGCATAAGAAAATGCTTTCAACACTCCTGTCTTCTCTCTTTTTTTTTATTTCACTCTCCCTCACCCTCGCAACGTGTAGGGTAGCAAACTGGACTAAGTCTGGTTCACCCCCTGCCTTTTATTTCTTCCCCTCTCTCTACAGAGAGAAATAAAAAAAAATCTAAGGACACCAATAGAGCCCTTTCTGACCTTGACGCCGTAAATAATTGGTGTATCCAATGGCTCATGGAAATAAGCGCTAACCAATGTAAATTGATGTGCGTGTCACGGATTACCATAACTTTATTCTTCATTTTGAATTCATACATGATCTGCAGCGCCATTGATGCAATATTACATGGAGCAGTAAAATACATCTAGATTGCTGCATTATGGCATCAAGACAATGCTCTTTGAAATAAAAAAGTTAATTTAACGAAGTTATAGCACGATTCATCACATAATGACTGTCGATAGTAATGCGATGAACATTCGAGCGTGTAGCAACACACCATATTTCTGTTGTCTAGTTTGTTTAAGATCGGTCGTTGGCATTCTGAGACCTCCGTTGGTTTGGTTATATATGTGGCCTAACCCGGTACTCCAGTGCAGGGAACTGCATTTCTTTCTTTATTCAATCAATCATACGCAACTTCGGCGGTAATATTGCAGCTCCTAGCTCATGGTCATCCCCAGACGCAACCCTGCTCCTACCAACCCCTTTTGAACACAGCTCTGTAACGTTATCGGTGGGTCCCCGTATAAAAGAAGCGCCACAGGAATTTTAATTCTGTCGCCATGGCTGACGGGGAACTGCCATATATAGCACTGACAGGGAGCCGTGTCCTTCATTGTGCAGGACCTTCTTGGATTTGCAGTGGTATCAGCTACTGCTCCTTTTATCTACTTTCGCTGCGTTAATCGGCCCCACTGAAATCCTCTCTATTTCTGCGTGCTTCTCACCTCTTGTCAGCCAAGTGGAGTTCAAAAAAAAAAAAACTTGTCAAAGTAGCCAGTCCTATTCACTTTCAAATCGAACAAAAGCGACCGCCTGTGAACGAGGAG
The DNA here is from genome assembly GCF_038994185.2 of Dermacentor albipictus. Lineage (NCBI taxonomy): Eukaryota > Metazoa > Arthropoda > Arachnida > Ixodida > Ixodidae > Dermacentor > Dermacentor albipictus. The sequence goes on from NC_091821.1 coordinate 496,367,543, forward strand.
AGCATTTCATTGGATCGTTGGAGCTCTACTTGTCACTGTCCGATGTTTACATCGGCGTTTACGTGTATGTTACGTCAGAACACTGGAATAAAAACAATTTGGACTAGTTACACGGTATAGGGCCCAAGTCGCGTGCAAGAATAAAGACAGTGGCGTGGCGGCACTCTGAAAAAGAATAAGCAATAATGCGAACGTTTATTAAAATGTGTAAGCCTTTTTAGGCATACCCAAAGAGAAAACGCATCCGTCAGGTAAGGCGATGGCGTTCAAGGTACGGCCCGCAGCATCGAGCGAAATCACCGGCGCGCTCTGTCGCCGTCGCAGACCGCTTTCGGGACGGGGCTCGCGCGGCCGCGCCATACGCCGCTGGAGAACGGTTGTTAATGGTTCGCCGCGGATGGGTAATGCTATGTTCAGACTACGTTCGTAAGGCGCCGATTTTTCGTAACATACGTAAGCGGAAGCGCAACAAGCGTATGCGTCTAGTTCAGACTGCGAACGTAAAGGTACCAACGTGCGCAATTCTCGCAAAAATCGTGGGTGAGAGTGTTAAAGGGTCGGCAACATTTACGACTGTTATGTTACGACCGTTGCGACACAGCCAATGACCGATAAGCTTTCGGTTTTCAACAACCGGTGACGACACTTCCGTCCTCCCGTCTGCAGACAGCTCCGGGCGCCGGCGGTGCCGTTCCGCCATTCCGTGCGCATGGTTAGGTTGGCTCTGTTGTTCGCACCGCCAACCGAAGTTCGTGAAAATTTGTGCAGTGCGCTTTGCGACACTGTTTTCAGAGTTCATGTGGTTTGTTCGCTGTGCGTTTGTGGGCTGTGTAAGGGTGTGCAAAATGGACTCACTGACAAGCGACGACTTGTTAATTGAAGAAGTACGTCAGCGACCCGTGCTTTTTGACCAGCGTCTGAGAGCGTACAGGGACAAACAACGTCAGCAAGACGCATGGGAGCAGGTATCCACAGTGCTGGAACAAAGCGGTAAGTAAAATTTAATGTAACATTTGTGGGCATGACGGTGACTTAGGAGAACATTCGAATTGTATAAAAACGAGCCACTTATCTCGGTGACGGCGTCGCCCGGCTGCGATCTGCCGGGGCTGCTCCGTGTCGCGTGCGTCAATTCGCTCAGCGGCGTGCTGTCTCCCTGGGCGCTTTTTTTTATGCTAGCGAGTTTTCAACCGTATGACGTTTTGTAAACTTTGTGAAACGGTCTAAGTGAAGTGGTTAAGGCTTTATTCACAGAAGGCCGACGCGACACCGATTTTGGTCTGCCGACGGTTGTCGACGGCAGTTTACAGGACGGAAAACGCGTGGCCAACGGTTTAAAGGAAGGAAAATGCGGTCGCCAACAGTCGGCAGACCAAAATCGGTGTCGTGTCGGCCTAGTGTGAATCAGCCTTTAGGGAGAGTATTTACGACCACGATGGTTGTGTCTGGTCGCTGCAAGTGATTTTGGGATATGCTATGAAGGCTACCCTGCACGAAACGCCGCGGTAGACTCGCGAAAGCGCTTAATGAAGTGTGCATAATGCGATATGACTTTCAAAGTTGTCACGTAAATATTTGACACTTTCACGTTGGGTGAAATCATGTTTTGGTCGTGTTTTAAGTATTTGAGATTTCGGATTACATTTCACGGATAATGCTCGCTCCCTTTCTTGGTAATCAAGATGCCACAAAACCCGGGCGCGTTGTGACAAGTGTCATACCGATCTTCACAACAAAGCGGAGCTAGTGGGCTGTATTGTTTTTCTACGTCCCGCCAGTATGTTTCAGTAGTTTTTTCTTTTCTTCAAATGGACAACCTTGAATTGTAATGTGCCGATGGAGTACCCACTGGTGAATATATTCATTCGTTTCTAAGAAAATCAGTAACAGAGTACTATGTATTTTTTCTCTTTTCATGCATGCAGTGCCTGACATTCAACACAGATGGCAGAGCCTCCGACAGAAGTTCCTTCGGCTGCGGAAGACATACGTGAAGTCTGGAAGCAGCTCTGTAAAAAGTGGGCCCTCTTTGACAACCTGACATTTCTCAACGACGCAATCCAGAGCAGAAGGTGCGCTACCTGAAGTTTGCATTTTTAATTGCTCATTGCCAGTCGGTGCGCTCAGCGCCCGCTATGCACTGCTCGATGTGTGCATGCCCCGATCCTTCTCTCGTTTTCTCTGCCCCCCTTCTCTCTTGAATAGTATTCTATTTCAATTCGTGCTGTTCCTGTGCACACGTTTGTTTGGCACGCTGAAGTGGAAAAATTATTTTGAACAGCCTAAACATGTCGGTCCCCACTAACAGTTTAATGGAAAAAATATGATCGCGTCCATTTCAACGCCACTTTAACTCATTGTTTATGTTTGAATAATTTTGAAATGCCTCACATCCAGAAAATTTGCACGTAATGCATAGCATCTTCCCCTCTTAACTGGACACCTAATGCTGGTGGTCACAGATGTTGCTCTCATTTCTTTTAACGCAGCACTGTGTCCAACATGGAAGGAGGACCCAGCCATGTGGCACCGGAAGTACGACATCTGTGTACGTTGACTCCAAGCAGTGATTCGAGCACGTCGCCAGAGGCACTGTTTCAGTCATTGTATATGGACGGCAGCGAAGACACCAGTCTAGTTGAAGACGTTCCCATTGCCCAAGCTACAGATGTCACAGAAGTCGGCGACACACTAGCTCCGTCAACCTCACTGTGCGACAATGACTTGGCTGAAGGTAATCGTCAGGGACCTTCTGAAAGCGGGGCCGGTTCAAGCCCGTGTGCCACTGCTTGCCCCACCCAACCTACAGGCAACAAAAAAGGACACTCCCAGAAGAGGAAGCAAGCCAACATTGATGAGCTAATGGTCACGGCCTAAATAGAAAATAGGGGGCGGCTAAATGAACTGAAATCGTCATCGAACACCGATCAAGATGAACTTTTTTTGCTCAGCATGAAGCCACTTTTAGCCAGACTGCATGACCGCAAGAAAGAAATGACAAAGCTCCGAGTTCACAAGTTATTAATGGAAGCTGCTTTCCCATCTTCTGTGCCGGGAAGTGACAATGAAAGCATTTGAAAAAGACACAGGAAGTGCTCTAAACAAAGTATTTTATTGCCAGGGCATACTGCATAGAATTTGTGATATTTATTTTTTTATGCTGGAGCTCAGCTGTATTCTTCCACAAAATACACACTGCTTCTATCTTCTGTTCTTTGGTTGTGAGCAAAATAAATAGTTGTTTCTCGAACAAATCAAAATAAATTATCATGCGTTCACGGTGAACGTAGAGAACACTCATTCCTTCAAGTAAACTGCCATGGCACGGCGCCACGTCCATGGAAGTAGCTGGCAAAGCTGTCGCGCACGTCTGCTGCATTCCTCGAGTAGGTATTAGAACCTTGCCGGCACGCCTGGGGGAGTGGTGGGGTGGAATTCCTCCAGTCACCTGAAATAAGCTCTCCTGAGCTTCCGTTGGTGTCTGCGAACTGCGGAGGACAGTAGCCACCAGCCTGTCTTCCCTCCTGCATTAGGAAATTGTGCAGGCAACAGCAGGCAGCTACTGCTAGGACGGCATTGTCTGGTAAGAGGCTCATTCGATTCCTCAACACCCTCCAGCGCGCACACATAACGCCGAAAGCATTCTCAATGCACCTACGAGCTCTTGAGAGCCTGTAGTTGTAAATCCGTTTTGCACTGTTGGCCACTTGCATGCCAGGGTATGGCTTCATCAGATTTGTCTTGAGAGGGAAGGCGTCATCGGCCACAAACACATAAGGGAGCACTGGGCCTCCATTTGGAAGTGCACAAGGGGCGGGCAAATTCTGGTGTCCATTACCTACAAACTTCCCCAGCTCTGACGCCGCAAATACACCACCATCACTTTCACGTCCGTAGCATCCTATATAAACAGAAGTGAACTTGTAACTGGCGTCACAGGACGCCATCAAGTTGACGCTAAAGCCTTGCTTATAATTGAAGTACAAGGAACCAGAGTTCGGAGGCGCATCTAAGTGAATATGTTTGCCGTCAATTGCTCCCGCGCAGTTCGGAAAGTTCCACTTCCAGCAAAATTCTTCGGCAATAGCCTTTATGCTTTGCTCATTTAGTGGTTTCAAAAATCTAGGCTGAAGAACGGTCCATAACGCCTGGCACACCTTCGGAACAAGTGTCGAAACTGTCGATTTTCCGACCCTGAAGCTGTAAGACAGAGACTGGTAGCTGTTTCCAGTGGCTAGGAACCTAAAAAGAGAGAAAGCATGTATGAAGGTCGAAAAAGCGGCAAGAAAGGCAAGCTTCACTATACGTAAACAACACGGCCAAACCACTTAGCGAAACAGTGCTCTAGTGGCCACTGCAAATAGGAGTAGCGTGGGCCAAATTAGTGCGAATATATGTACGCCGTGTGCAACACAAGCTGCTTAAAAATAATAAAATTACTAAAGCTGCTCATAGTGTTATACGAATGCAATTATATATAATCTCTCGTATTATTAAAATAAGCCATGCGCTCGCGGTTCTTTTCATTTCACTGGCAGCCTTGCATTTTGTCTAGGTATCCTGCCTGAACTCCCCTGGCTGAACCTTTGCTGCTATCAGGCATCAACGTGCTTACCTTATAGTTATTGCAAGACGCTCCGCCGAGGAAATCGATGGCCGCAGATGCGTGCTCCGAACCTCGATGAGTGGTCTCACTAGGTTTTCAAGGAAGCGGAAATGCTGGGGCGACATGCGCATGAAGTTGTGAAACATCGCAGCGTCACCAACTCGGAGCTTGGCGAAAAGGTTGTGAAAATCGCCGTCCACTGCTCTGTCGATAAATACTTGCCGCACCCAAACCCTTCTGCGTCGCCTTCGTCGTCTTCGGGCGATTGAATACATCACTACAAGTTTGTTTTGAGCGTGAATTTCTTCGAGCTCGGCCAGCGCTCGCATGTTGACAGGAGCCATATTGGACCGCTGGTGACGTCGATTCTGCAGCTCTAAATTTGATTGGCCTGTTGTAAAAGCCGTAATTTACGCAGCAGTAAATGTGAACAAAGGTGCCGGCTTAACTGCCGTAACGTTTTTTACAGCCGTTACGTTCTATATGCCGAAAGAGCTGTTACGCGCGTTACGACCGTAGTGTGAACATAGCATAAGGCGTAAAAAGCCATGACGTCTTATAATGGCAAGCGAAGTACCTACTGTACTTTACTTGCGTCATCAATGCACCTTACGTCACCGTCCGCATTAGTTCCTGTCGCCGCAGCGCTGTCGTTTATACGGGTCGGATCAAGTTTCCTGACATTGATAATGACACCGGGCCGCGTGGAGATGGACACGTGGCACAATGGTTACGCATACTCGGACAACTCGTGCAAGAGTTTCTGGTTCACTTTATGTGAAGCAGTAACTCTTGCACCGGGGTGGTTCATTTTACGTGAACCACACCGGCGCATTGTAGCAAACCAGAAACGCTTATCTGGTTGTTTTCTCTGCTTCCCCTTTATTTATCTCTCTTTCTCTTGGCTGGCATCATGTGCTCCTCCGGAGACTAGTGTAAAAGCAAGACATCGTACTCTTGATTTCCTAGAAGCGTGTGGATTGTCCATCGAATTACCTTAATTATTGGAAGAATCCCAGCCGGTGTCCTTTGCTGGTGGGTCTATAATTCACAGAAGTGCGAAGTAACGTTGCGTTAGAGGGCTAGTATCACAGGAGCTATGCTTTATACTGAGCACATATTCAGGACAGCGAGTCATGTAGTTTGCACGTTCCCTTTGGCCACCAAACAGCAGTTGAAGGATATACTTTGGTGAAAAAGCGAAAGCTTTGGGGGAGCCACTCGCTTCTTGATTTTCCTGCTGGTCGACTCACGTGCAAAGGAGGACCAAGCACGTCGTTGGTACAAATGAGGTAGTATGCAGACACGCGATCTTTGAATCATGGAATGCCAAAAATAAAATCTCCTGGAGAGTGCTGAGGAAATATGTACATAGATTGGCAGCTGAACTTTCTGTGTAGCCATATAGAAAAAACGCCATTCAGAGTGGAGTAAGAGAACCAGAAAAGCGCACGGAAAAATACTACGCTACCAGGTGAAGAGGGCTAAACTACAACTTTACAATAAACTTAAATTCACAATATGTAAAAGTACAGCACGCTACGGTTCGAAGCCATAGTCTGAAATGTGGTATTAAAGAAAAGTTTTCTTATGACAACATTAGATGTAAAGCGTCTTGAAGTAACCCAGGAACTATCATACAGCATATTTTGTTAGCCTGGTGGAGCATTCGTTCTCGATGAGGACGTACTAACAGTTCCAGTGGCCTTAAATGTTATGGGTAACAGAGGTATGGATAAAGAACCTAAGGAGGAAAATAATAAAAGACAGGTGAAATATCGGTAGGGAACAAAAGTGGAATACAAAGACTTTACTTTAGGGAAAAGATTACGTGAGGTTCAAGGGTTTGCTAACAAGAACAGAGATAATAGGCGCAGCCGACGAACAAGAATAAAAGGTTCGTGGCATTCAGGCGAACACTCGGCTTCAAAGAGGATGCTCACTATATCCATCGATGCGTCTGTTCATGTGTCCGCACTCTTTGTGAATATGAAATGTGATAACGAGAACGGTTGAAAATTTAGCTAGTTGTTAGATATTTACGCAAATACATGGGGACAGCGCAGGGAAAAAATGCGATAATAAGATAACACAGGCATATTAAGGCCGATTATCGATCTAGACGAAATTGGTCACGAAAATGCCATTTTTGGTGGAAGTTATTATCTTGTGGTGGAAATCATCTCTTCAGCAGGGCAACCTTCAAGAAGCAGCGATGTGAGTCCAGTCGCCGGCTATATAAAACGTCATCAGTATATTCACTGACAGTCTTGGAAAGAAAGGCAGAGGACAAATGTAAGTACAAAATCCTGTGTTAAAAAAAGTTAAGTGAATTATGGTTATTGAGAGAGTGGAGATAAAATATCGTACATTTTCATGTCACAGTATGCTGAAAAAATGAGAAAGTGACACGAGCGAAATATTCCTGCGAATGCGCATGGTAGCAGCTGAAGCACAGCCGGGACCTGAAATGCAGCCGCCAATTAGTGGAGGGTTCTTCCTCACCTCAGCAATGTAGGACGAAAGCACAGTTCACTTCAATGGTAAGAAGAGTGCGAAAAAAAATGGCACTTTTACCCGAAGAGCTAAGCACTGACGGTGGTTACAAAGTTTGGTTTGCGCTTGCACGAGAGAAAATCTGTAAGCCTATCAGTCTGAAGGGTTGAGTTAACAGGACAGGGTCGCAGCGATCACAGGTGGAAAGACGTTGCATCATGAAGCAGCTAACACTATCAAATCAAAAGATTCGTACCGTTCAGGTAGATTGAAGCCTGGTTATAACGAAAGTACAAATTACACTTTTTTGTCTTTCATAGGATCAAAAGCGACCACGTCATAGAACGTGTTTGAATTCTCAAGCATTTTTTTCCCTAATGCACAAGTTCATCTAGAAAATAGTAGTTTTCAGCCTCAGGAAAAAAAAAATATGTCTGTGGCTTAGCTAAGGTTAAGCCCAGGATGCGAAGCATACTAGCCTTTATTTTAGTTGTTGAACCACTGTTTAGCCTAGTGAACTGCTGTTGCTTGGCTATATTTGGTTCGGCTAGACGAAGAAACAACTCATGCGTTACTCTGCTTCGCCTTCAAGAGTGGAACGCGACAGCGTTCCCGTCGACCCGCCAAGGGGTGTAAGACAATCGGCTACGGCGCAGCGACTACGCGCTCCGCATTGGACGCGGTGAGCGTCGAGCAACGCAGCGTTCGGCGCGGCAACGAAATGTGCGCCTGAGCAAGCGACGCACGCCTGAGCCAACAGCTCGTTTCTACGGCAACACCGCATTCACTAGAGGCGCTTTTGTACCGCTTTGAAGCATCGTACTCGTGGCTCAGTGGTAGCGTCTCCGTGTCACACTCCGGAGACCCTGGTTCGATTGCCACCCAGCCCATCTTGCAAGAGTTGAGCCAAAGCCACCTAGAAACAAGCGCAGCTGCTTATATACCGCCGCGACGCCGCGAGTTGGAGCACCGTTTCTCCTCTGTCGTGACGTCACGGTGTCACGTGGTATGGCATGGGGTCAAAGGTCATTGAAGGCGACACCGCCGCGCCTGAGGAGCTGGGTTGAGCTCTCGTAATATGCTTCGCATAAAAACATTGCAGCACTTTGAAGTAGCTCTTCCAAGGGGCTCCTGAACTTCAATGCTACGACCTCCTAAAGCGTTACTCTCGTCTGCACTCAAAGCGGAAAAAGAAAATGCCCTAATGCTCTAAACAAAAGCTGCATGATGACAATACAAGTGAAACAAGACTGTGCATACACAGCAGGTGCCAGAGTGTCACAACTTACACGGTAAGCATTAGTGCCTGTTTACGTAGTGGAGCTTCTGTTGAATATATCGGTAATCTTCATTACTCGATGGCATCAGTGGAAGCGCGGTGTCTCGTGGTTCTGCAAGAATTGCCACATCGTGGGGCAGACTACTCACTTCTGTAAGCGCAAAACTGCGTGACGTGGTACTGACTTTTTCGGCAATTTTAAGTCTGAAAAAATTACGCTCGTAATGACGTTTGTTGTATAGCATGTCGTTCCGCTAAGTTAGTACTATCGGTTTTAATAGCGACGCTGATTTCCTTGGAGAACTCCACAGCTGACCGAAAATAGAAACGCAAATACCATCAACATATATACTGAACAGCACATATTTGTTTACGTAAAATGTACAAAATTGCAGCTGCTATTGCCCATCATGCACGTACCCTCCTCCACGAAGCCTTTTCATGTGCTCCTTACGGCGCAGTCTCAGTGCCCGGTAGCGCAGCGCACAGATCACAGCCAGAGCCACGATCGGGAAGCAGATCACCGACGACAGAATGGGAATCAGCACGGGCCGGGCATCCAGGGACACTGCACAAAGATAGAAGTCAGTCGGGGTTGGGGGCATTCGGAAACTTACGTTCCCCAATGCAACTTCCTTACAACCGGTATATACCCATATTCTGACGAGACATTTAGCGTATAAAAAATCGGATAGTGAAGCAAATGAAATTTATTTGGAGGAGTTAAGCTTGAAAAATGGAGTTCACGTATCGAAAAGGAGCATTTGTTATAAACGATAAAAAAAGAAATCAGCTGCCTTTTCTTCCTAATTTTCTTTGGGAAGCTGCACAGTCAAGACAAATGGTAAAAGGAGAATTGAAAAGGAACGCTGACTAAAGTTTTATTTTCTTGTCAAGCTTTAGAATGTGCCTTCAGTTAAGACCCAGAGTTAGTTGTTAACAACAGTAGATGCTGTTCATACGCTCCCGATGTAAAGAAGAATCACCATGAAAAGTAAACTTTATAGCGTGTTTGCAATACGCATTTCCGCCACAGTTGTTTTTTTTTTTTTCAGAGACTGTCATTTTTAGAGCTACATGTTTACCAGCATCCATCAACAAGACTCTGAAAAGCGCTAAAACTTGACTTTGGTGCGTCGGTTTTCAATTAGTAGGAACGCAGCGCGAATGGGAAGAAGATAGCAGGGCACTACAACAGAGGACAAGCACTGTGTGACAATCACACATTTCCTGCAACTGAGTTGTGTGATAGCGCTTCTACTGTGCTTCGGTTTTCTACTTGTGTCGGAGTCATGCTGCCTTTAAACTAATTAAAGAACTGCAGATGGTAGATGCAGGGCTGGGAAAACATACTTCCAGATTTTATATCGTACAAACGCAAGATACCGAGTTCATAAATATTTGAGATTCCAATAGAAGATACTAGAGGACAAATTTTTTGAGATCGATACTTGCCATTTCAATCTTGAGATACTTTGATTAGGAGCAGGAGGGATAACCTTTGTTTGTAAAAATGAGCTGACGATACTTCGATGAACTCCTAAATTTATAATTATATATTGGGCTGGCCCAGAAGTTCCGGAGTTCTTTTTTAAGTTGAGATTTCTACAAAATTAAACTAGAAATGAACAAGAACTCGATCAGTAACGCATTGTCCATTCTTGTTTACAACGTTGTTTATATTGTTTACAACGTTGAGCAAGCTGGTCACTGGCTAGACGGTAGAAATCATCTGGTTTCCTCTCGAAGAAATTGTCCGGTCAAGCCTGAAATTTCATGACGCTATGGAACCAAATGGCCGTCCTTGAAGCTTCTAGAGCAATGTTCAGCCGTCGTAAAAGGCATCACTCCTTCGCCATACACTTCACAGATCTATCCAGTTGCGTCTGTGGTTTTGGCACCTCGAATAAACGCAACAAGAAGAAGGTGTCGAAAATGCTTTTTTTTCTTGTCGACTTAACCCTCCTCTTTTATAAATTGAAAAGAAGAAAAAGAATGGCAGCATTAAAAAATTAAATACACCATTTTGGAGGGTACATAATTGTTTTAGAATCATATAAAACGCATTACCAACAGATTTTCTTTTGCGCACGAAATTATCACTAATAAAAAAGCCAGGACTTCCGGGCAAACGTAATAAGCTCCCTCCTTGGGGCTTGTGCATGTTTCTGACAGTTCCCATTCCAAATTTCCTTAGTCTTAACGACAGAAGTTGTTTCCTTAGATTTTCCCATAATAGCTGCACTTAAGCATGTTTTCCGCATTCTAACACGCTAATATAACCTAATTCCGCAGCGTTAGATAAGGCCGGCAGCATCTACATCAGTGCAATGTACCTTCAGTGTTTCTGATACATGGCCTATGCGATGAGCACGAGGCACTGCGCAGCAGGCCATTCCGGAAGTGGAGAAACGTGTCATTTTTCAACCTGTTCACCTCGTTTACTAATAACTACATATTTACGCTTCCGAATATGCAATCAATGTGTTGGCCTGTTTTGCTTGGATACACCTACATTACTACAAGCAAATTTCGAAAAGGTTATAAAGGAATATTGCAGGACTTTCCTCAGCGGCAACTAAGCAAGATATGCGCAGTGTTATATTTGCCTTCGCTTGCTCCTGCTGCTATTGCGCCTGCTTTGTACGAGTGTTGTGGGAAGAGTAATGTTTGCGTAGGTGCATGGAATTAAGCCGAACGTATACGCTAAGGAAGTCTACATTCCATATTTACGTGTATAGTCCTTTCTTTCCCTCGTGTGTGCGTGGCGTACTTCGTGGTGTTTCCTCTTGTACCTGTTTGGTACGAGTATAATGAGTACAAATCGTTGGGTCCAGAAGTAAGAGACGTAATTAAGTGATTTCACGTCGTGAACACCACTTACTGGTACGTGATGACTGGCTTCTACTTGTCTTGCGGTAGGCACGCAGTTTTTTGTGGAGAGTGTTGGACTGGCGCATAGACTGTTTTGCACCGATACGCTTAATGTCTGCGCCAACAGTGAGTGGTTATGACGCCACGCCTGCGAGCTAGCGTCAAGCACGCACACAATTGCTTTAAACTGCGCATTATCCCCATGTCGGGCGCTACAGCGCCTACAGAATGACTGAAGAAAATTTGGCGGCACCCTGGCACTGAAGCGCTAGGCTAACGCCACAGACAGCAAGGCGATAACGCAAGCTGCTCGCGGAGCCGGACCGGCGGTGACCTCGGAGACGTGACGAAAGACGGGGGGCCGGCGACATCGACGACGCAGGCGCTCTTCTTGCCAGCCAGTTTTGGTTTCAAGGAGCCCGCCAAGCGGAACTAATTGTTCGCGTAGCTCCCACATGAACACCGCTATTCAAAAGTTGATCGTTGGGATAGGTAGCGTCAAGGACGGGCACCAAAGTACTCATTTGCTGTAGCCACCTATTCTTGATAATTATGAAGTTATTTGCCGTAACTTCGCTAATTATGCAAGTACTTGCGGAAATTGTTCCTTATCTAGAGGCTGCCGATCTGTACACTTGAATGGTAAACATGACGTTACCGTGATTTATATTCCTATAATGTTACAAATTTTGTGCAGCTACGAAAAACACCCTGTATATCTCCCACAGCTGCAATCGCATAATAAAGTCCTGTGAACAAACCTAATACTCTCTCCGGTTTCGCGCATGCTTTTGTAGCTTGGAATTTCATTACATGCGCCGGTGCTAGTCTTTCCCGCTCGTGTAGCTGCATCTGTAAAGTGTGCATGCATCCAGGCACATGCATGCAAGTGTAACATGCATGTAAAGTGTAGCATGCATTGCTGTTGCTGGGCTATGACGAAAAACAGAACATAAATATAGTATCTAAAACATCGATGCATTTCACACCATTATTTGCGTCCCGGTTATACGAACGTGGTGCATGCAACCCATAGTGTTTCTGCCACAAGGACATGCTGCATTTTGCAATTACGACGGGCCCCTAAGGCAAATATTTACAGCCAAATTAGATAGCACTTGTTGTTAAATATTATATTTGCAATTATTGCGGAAAATCATACGCCCAGTCACTGATGAAACCTTTTGTAAGCTAAAATGGATAATTTCTCTCGAACTGCTACTTTTATTATTCAGAAACCTGCGTTAAAGAAGTATGCGATGTGCAAAGTAGCATAAGCTTGCCATATAATGCTGTGAAACATACGTTGAATGATTTTAAGTTCGTGTTACTTATTAGCGAGTGCTGATCACGCTTATTTTTTGTACACCCCGTTTTTTCATTCCACATACTATCACCGCAATGCACCTTATTCTCTCAATACAGGATGGCCGGCGCTCCACAGTCATTAATGTTGCAAATGGCGGAGTTTATACACCGGACTGCATTGTTCCCATGTATTGCTGTGAGTAGTTAATAAAAATATGAGCTAACATGAAATCGCGCCTCTTCGAATAAGTTTAAGTTGCAATTCTTCGCTATCCTTTGCTCGTTGTGGGCGTGTTCGTGGATTTAGCGGCATCTTTATCTTGTAACCTATGCTGCGCGATACATCAACGGATGTATCAAAAATGCGGATACCTACATCGAGCTTGACGATTGCGTCGCGATACAGGTCCAAGGTGCCCAAAAAGTCTCTAAGATAGTAGGCAACATACATGTATCTTCGATACTGCCCAGCTCTGTCGTTGGCACATATAGACATAGTGCAAGTACCGTTTCCCCATAACCTCGATATCTCCCGGAGTATTTTGTCACCGTTTGCCGCGTATCGTCAATTACGCTGATCACAAAGAGACTCGTTCCAAAGGTTCCTTATCTGCCATAAGGTACTCAAGCTAGGTGAACGATACCAAATAGCACAGTGATGGTTTTGAAAAGGCAAGTCACATAAACTACTGAGTCTTTCTTTTTTCTATCGGTTACGCACTAAATAGGTCATTTTTTCTCGAATTGTGCCTTGAGAAAGAGAAAACATTGCTCGCGTGTATATCAACCGAGATTAGGCTCATAGTCGGCACCGCAACGAATCTTGTATGGCAGAACAGCCGGAGGCATTTGAATGCATTTGAAGAACCTGGGCACGTGATGGCTTTATGTAGTGGCACTTGCAAAATAATTCTGGAGTTTTACGTCTCAAAATCACGATCTCATTATGGACTTCTCGGTAGTGGGGGACTGCGGAATAATTCTGAGCAGCTAGGGTTGTTTACCACGCCCCAAATGCACGGTGCATGGGTGTTCTTTCATGTCGGCCCCTTAGAAATACGGCCGCCGTTTCCGGGGATTGATACCTCGGCCTGGGCAGCGCCGCACCAAAGCTAGTACACCACCATGGCGAGTTGATACCTGGTAAGATGACATTGTCTGGCTTGTTTCGGTTTCTTTGAGAACGACATTGAAAAAAAGATGTGTTCTCAAACTCCGTTTCGAGCCATTTCCCTAATAGCTGGAAAAGCAGGGTGGCAGAATGAAAGGTATGCGTATTCAGCACATTGTGAAATATTAATGACTGCTCTGAATCAGAGTAAAGCATATGTGTCACTTAGCGTGACACACAAGTCAGAGGGTGTATATTTGTTAAATCACAATGTGGAAGCAGTGTGGTGTGCACATTTTATTGTTCATGTGAGGCATTCGCCAAAAAAAATTGGTTCACCGCAGAGGTTTAGATAACTGCAAAGCGGAAGGTAAATATCAAGCGCACTTATTGTTCGCATGTTGAATCTCTGATCCGTTTAACGCCACCTTTTTACAGCGTAAGCTGTTGTGGGCTCAATCGAACCCGATATCCATTTCGGTTGGCGATGATGTCCATCGCCGACGCCTCCTCCGCCGACTATGCCCGGTGTGCTCGCCGGGAACGAACCTGGGCGCGCTGCGTCGGAGTCGGCTACTGTACGACTGAGCCACGCCAGCGCTTGCTAGCATGCAGGGGGATAAAAGGCCTATAAACACGTCCTAGCGTGCGAGGAGACATGCGATGTGACATGGGCGCCGCGTAGCGTCGACACGTGCACATTTTGCATCGCAGTTGCATATTATCACACTATGTAGAACGCCATGCAGCAGATGCACATGCAGCGCTACGAGGTTGTTGAGAAGGTTTCAGGAAAAAGAACAAATTTAAGCAGATGTATACAAGAACGCTATAAAGAAACATGCATTCTGTAACTGATTATATCAAGCTGGCTAAGGGACTGTCCCCGCCGCTTTTCAAAAGGGATGCCAATAAATCATTGCCACGATTAGTATGGTATCGTGCTGCTTGCCTTGCGTTGTGAGATGAGCGCTGCGTAGCGTCTATACGTGTGACATTTTCATTGCAGTTGCATATTATTATAACAAATGCCACGCCATGTAGCATTTGCATGTGTAGCGGTACATGGCACATAGAGAAGTTTTTAGGAAGAAAAACAGAATCATGAAGACGTGCAAATATTGATTTAAGGAAAAACATGTATGGCATAGCTGATTAATTCAAGCAGGCTAGATGACTATTTTTCACCGTTCCATTTGAAAGGCAATGCCAATAAATCCCACCCTGTGGGGTTGACGATTAACATGCAGAAGACAAAGATAATTATCAACAGACGGGCAAGGAAACAAGAGTTCAGGATCGCCAATCAGCCTCTAGGGTCTGTGAAAGAGTGCGTTTACTCGCAGGAATTGGCCTAGGAATTTACCTAGGCCAATTACTCGCAGACAACCCTGATCATCAGAACGAGATTTACAGAAGAATCAAAATGCGTTGAAGTGCACATGGCAGACATTATCATATCTTGACTGGAAGCTTGCTGTTATCATTGAAAAGAAAGACGTACAATCAGCACATTCTACCTTTGCTAACATATGGGGCAGAAACTTGGAGACTGACAAAGAAGCTCGAAAATAAGATAAGAACCGCGCAAAGAGCAATGGAGCGAAGAATGTTAGGCGCAACGTCACGAGGCAGGAAGAGAGCGGTGTCGATCAGCGAGCAAAGGGATATATTTTTATCGACATCACGAGAAAAAAATGAAGCTGGGCAGGTCATGTGATGCGTAGGTTAGATAAATGGTGGGCCGTTAAGGTTACACAATGGGTACCAAGAGAAGGAAAGCTGAGGCGAGGACAACAGAAGACTGGGTGGGGTGATTAAATTAAGAAATTCGCAGGCGCTAGTTGGAATCGGTTGGCGCAGGACAGGGGTAACTAGAGATCGCAGGGAGATGCCTTCGTCCTACAATGGACATAAAATAGGCTGATCAATACGATGATGCCATTAAATTATAATCATAATCATTAGCATCGTATAGTTGCATTTTACACCCGATGTCGCATGCGCGCCGCGTAGCGTCGATACGTACAAACTTTTCATTCCAGTTCTGTTATATTCCAACAGGTGACCGACAGACAGCAGTCGCATATACTATCTGAATGCTCCAGATAGCTCAAACTGCTTACCATAAGCGGGTGATTATTTGTCACCACCACGTTTAGAAGGGTAAGCCAGTATACCGTAACTATCATCATCATCAACAACAACAAGAGCAATGTACCGTACCTCCTGTGCGTACGACCCATGTTTTGAGGCAACAGCAACAACACGAGTCAAGCGATCTGGCATGTGCGCCACGTAATATGGATAGCTGTGTTTATGATTCGGTACGCGCTGTGGCGCCTCCTGGTAGGATACGACCAGCTGCTAAAGAAGCGAATTCTACAGCTGCGCACGCGGCAGCAACCAGGCAACATCGGACTGAGCAGACCGGTGTGCAAAGGGCAGGACAAGCCGCAGCTCGCCGTCGGGGCGGGCGGACAGTTCAGATCGTACTCCTGAAAACTACACCAAAAGACTTGGCTGCGGAGACCTTGTAGTGCAGGGTGCCGAAAAAGGAGCTCCTATGGAGCCGCTCCTCCAGCTTACGCTGTAACTGTGCTGCGTTTGCCGAGCAGGCCTGGGACTTTCTTCAATGAACCTCTTGTTCTAGGATTGATTATTCACTGGCTAGTCGCAATAAATATGTCTAAGGTAATACTCAGTTTTGAACATTATGTCTTAGTATTTTAGGCGTGCATCAGGGCATGTTTCTTGGTGCTTGGGTATTAATAACTTTTATCACCGAATTATCACGCCACATTGGTTTAAGAGTTAGACTTTTCATAACCAACTGCATCGCTTGTCGTTTAAGAAGCACAGTACCATGTTTTCAATCCTTTCATATTAAACCTATGGAACCGAGACATTGTGTGGAAAATGGCCGACATACCCAAACTTGAAGAGAACATCGCTGCTTTCCTTTTAACACCGGCAATGCTACTCAACATGACAACGATCAGCGAAACGAGAACAAGGTAAAAACAGGAGCCAGTATCACAGAATTATTTGCATCTCCAAAATTTTCTTAGCAATTACGTACACATACAAAGGCATATATCTGTAGTCATTGCCGACATAGTATTTTCACATGATGCGTGTGGCCAACGGAGCTGACTACATTTTTGATAAGCTGCGTCGCACCATTTGCCTCCAACACAGGTATGCGCTACAAACAAGGACATAAAGGAGAACGTCCCCAGCGTAAATTACCCTTCCTCGCTCATGCATGCCGTCTGACCGCTTTGAGTGCTAACTTTTTTGACGCAGGTCACATATCATTTGACGCACATATATCATTTTAAGCGGATGCGCTCCTGACTGATTTATTTTTGAGCCATAATGTGTGCTGCGTCTAAAAGGAAAACACAACAATCCCGCTGCACTTGAAGTACACTCAATAACATCCTGGTGCCACGGACCGTCATGCTCGCAAGAGGTGTGTAGTGAATTCGGTCATGCCAAACGCGCATTCAACTCTGTATAGCTTCAGTGGGCGTACACAATGGAGCAGCCGTCCGGACGTAGCATCGGCAGGGCGTGCTACCGTCTTAGTTATTGCGTGCAATGAACGGAAAACTATACAAGCTTTGAGCGCTTCAGAAAGACATGCCCTCACAAATTCGGGCTGCATTAGGGTGTTTTCGAAACATCAACCAATACACCCATTACATTTTCGACAGCCAACTTCTTTGTAGTTATGTGTTTAGGAATGCGTACCTTTACAGCAGAGGACGAGAGTGTGGACATTTGAACTGCCGCAAAAGGATGCTCATACAAAAAAAATTGTCAAACACCTAAAGCAAAAGTACTAGTTGCACTCGCCCACGAATCGTTCCAGCCTCTCATCAGAATCAGAATGTGAAACCGATGCACGTAACTGCTTTGAACATTGACAAAATGATGCCTGAAGAGGACTAGCGAACGCACTCTGAGCAGCGAGATGCTCGTTTTCCGCAATCGCTGAAGCGCGCGGAGTCCCGCGTCTTTTATGCTGCAGACTGCTGAAATGGCCTCGTTTGATGTTGCTGCTTGACAGCATTTGTCAAGAACAGAACGTGACATTGCCTTTCGGGGAAATGCCCACGCCTCTTCTCAAGGGCCCATGTATTCACGCTTTCCTGTTCTTCACGGTGAAGAATGCCTGGATCTGTTCGACTCGTCGAGCTGCGTGCAAAGAGCGCGTCTCCTTATACCCAAGGGTAACATAATATGAACAACGCAAGCTGTGAATTCTCGCTATAGTCTCGTTCGCCTATTCTACTTTTCAAAGGATCAGACAGCTGTTATATATAGCGGAGCAACCAGCTATTTAACCTCGCTTTTCCTTCTTTACTTCTGTTGAATCTCTTCAACGAAGAGTGCATATAAAATTACTCCAACACACAACTTGTCGCCTCTTGTCGAGAAATGGTATTGCTAAAGAGTAAGGTAGCTTCACGAGATTGTTGTTTCCTTTCTCGCTTTACTAAGTCTACGGAGCTGCTAAGCGTTCATCGATGACAGGATGCGCAACTCCGCAAAAAGACTAACACGCACCGTATCCTTGCCATCTTTCATCTCCGTATTAGTGTGATATTAAAGGGAATAGCTATCTATAGAGTTCTTAGCCATTTTCTTGGGTGGTGAATGGTAGTCACTGGTTGGTGGTCGAAGGTTGACGGTCAAAGTTTCATTGCTCATTGGAGACGCCAATGCAGAAGGCGACTGCAGTCAGACAACCGAGTTGTGGAGTGCGTTTCGCGTCCATTTTGACGCGACAGCGTTAAGAGCTCCCGTGTCGCAGAAAATTCGGCATCGGACGTCGTGTCGGCAAAAATAATTTCCCATTACTCATGCCCAGGGCCTCCATGTGGAGCAAGGAAGTTCCAGAACTAATTAAATTTCTCAAGCTAAAATACGTCGAAAAATTGTAAAGTACGAGTTATCCAAATCCCACAGACATGAAAGTTTGGAATTGCAATTTGCATGACAGAAAGCTGACCTAGTTGGTAAGGATTCAATTTGCAAAAAAGCGATGAGGCGTGCAGACAGGGCACAAGAGCCGAGAAGTGGACAACACGAACGCCGACTAATTTGAATTTACGAGAAAACATATTTCTATTACCGGAAAATTCAAACAAAGCCCTTTTCACCGTTTCTACCATAGATACACCAGCCACGGCGTCCGCCATTTGCCCGCGCCGGTGCCCGACAATATTTGACAACATCTTCACATGGCGCTCGCCTCCCCGCATCGTGGCCCACGCAAAAGGCCACCTACACGAAAGCCCACCTTCGTTTGCCGCCAGCGTTACCCGGTAATCATTACGGTTATATAAGCTGCAGCTGCCGAGAAACGTGACAAGCAGTCATGGATCTTCAATGCAGTCGTGTTCCACACTTAAATGCGAAGCTTAAGCGTCCTCCATATTTTCCATGTGCTATATATTTCAGAGACGTATGTGCGGTCCACATGTGCTTGCGCCACAGATATGGAGGCTCAAACAGCTCTGTTCTCGACAGAACCAGGTAATGAGAAAGCAAACAGTACCTAATAACATTAGTGATACGAATATGACTTCTAGCGCATCCTTCGCTACTAAATTTCGAATTGGCTTACATTGATCGTTATCGTCAGTGGTTCCCGCACATTTCTTCACACCCGTGGTCCTTGTTTAAGCATTGAATAACTCCCATTAGGTAGCATAAAGCAGCATGGAATATCCAGAAATATGCGAAATTTTTACACGGTCCGTAAGCTGCCTTACAGAATTTCGTAGATATGAATAATGTTAAGAATGAATCACTTCATTATAGTCTCGTACAAAAATTTCACTAGCATTTGAAGGGTATGAAATGTTGTAGACTCGATGTAGGATATATCTATGTGCAAAGCCACAAAGCGATGTCCCATGCTCCCTCTATATGGTCAAAGTTGTTCCGCTAAACCCATGGAATAGGTGACGAACGACGTATCCCGGACAAATCCCGATGCTAGTAATATTGGTGGCTGTGTGTGACCTCTGCGCATGCGATGGAGTTGCATTTGTGGCGGCGGCTGCGCATGGCACGGCGTGCGGGACCTAGCTTGAAAGGATCTGCGATGGGGAAAGAGTGCTTCGAGCACTGATAGCTTAGTGAGCGCTGCGTTCTCGCCGCTTAGTTCGCGTTAAAGTGACGAGTAGCACGAAGGTCAATTTGGTCGCTGCTGCTGTCGGGCTTGCTCGCGCGACCGATTTTTGACAGCGAATTTCCGCGGTCATCGAGTGAGATGTGTTCATGTTTGCTTCTGCTCACGCGACACTACGCTTGCTAATCTAGTTAGTAGGCGAATGTTTACAAGTTTAAACAGCCTATAAAACCAATATCCTTACTTCGTATAGTTGTCTAATATTTTGCTCTCATAATTGATGATTCGTCTTTAGGGTGAAACTGCGACTTTTTTACCACACGTGCACGGCAGCAGCCGGGGAGGTCGCATTATATGTAAAAGGTAGTGCATTTCGAACGAATAAATACAATTTGTATGATTGCAAAAATATTTATCGTATCTATGGAGAATTTAACCTGATATATTAAGAAGCGAACCGCTGAATACGCTTGAGAAATGAAAACTTCAATCCGACGCGAATCCCATGTTTTCAAATATCTGTATTGACTAAATTCAGTTTTTTAACAGACTGGTATTATTGCTACATGGTATGTCCGCAATGTGCATGGGAACATATTGCGTAATAGGAAAAAACCCGAAATAATTGTCGAGAAAGGAAGTCGTTGTCTTTGCACTCGTATAAATGTGCACTTTTATTGCCATATTTAAAATGATGTTATGGAAGAACTTTGGCCCGTCTTGTGATAATTAGTACAAAAAGTTCATAAAACAACAAGCTTGGTGGGCCTCTCATCTACTGCACCTGAACGGCTGCTGAGAAAATAGTCAGTTCCATGGTCTTCGATAATAAGCACTTTCTACCTTAGTTCATTTCAGACACTAAACATAAAATCCACTTTCGTCGGCAGTTACTCGTCCTTACTATGGAAAGAGGAAGTAACTAGCTCAATAACTCGCTAAAATACCATAAATTAAGGGCATAGGCATCATTGTACCTTTAGAGACCGAGTCCTTAAGAGAAAGCTTTAGTTCGGGCCTAACTCCGATGCCACCTATTCAAATACGTGGAAAACGCAAAAATGGTTTTCCGAGATAACCCTTTGACTGATCTAAATAAAATTTGTTGAATTTTATAGAGAAACCTAAATGCCAGTGACTGCAAGAAGAAAAATATTGATCTAGACATGAATTTTCCATTAAACACTGTAAGTGTAAAAATATGCAAGCCTGAAGTTTACAAATTTGACTCTCTGCATGGAAAAGAGACATCGCCCCTTAGTAAGCTGCATCTGTTAGAACATCTAAAGTGGACAAATTTGATATATAATTGCACAGCTTACAAGAATTTGTTACAATATTTACAAGCGATTTGCAAAAGTCATACTAACTTTAGAGTTCCATATTGAGCAGCGGTGTACGTTCCAGCAATTTTGTTCGCTATAGATGAACTATTAGGTGCAATTCACAGAATTGTGAAATCATTCTGTTGTGCTGAGTCATGACGTTGTAAACTTGGTAGTTTAGTTTCCTGAAAACTTGTGATATCTCTAAATTCTTACTGTACTTCTTCAATTCTTACCGTAAAGTCGATGCCTAAATAAAAGATCCTCTTCTAACATTCACTAGATTTCAACTTTCTCTTTTAAATCAAGCCTCCCCGAATTTAGTGCAGTGGTTGCCAAGAAAAACGATTTCTCCATTTCCATGTACTTGATGGGAGCCTCCATGCCAACGCTATTTCTTAAGGGAAGCTAGCAACCTGTTTAGAAAAACGCTTACTTGAGGCTGCCATTAACGTAGAATTCGAACACTGCCATTTCTTTATCGAACGATTGCCGCTATCTAAAAACAAGCACCACAGCTATGGTAACTAATATAACCCCTAGTTTTACTAACATTCTACTCACCAACATTTGACGGCGAAATTCGCGACGATCGCTCTATTGGAAATTAATTAACAATAGTTCTTGCACTTTATCGTAGCATTATATGACCGAAACTAAAACTGTTGCTCAAATAAACGCATGTTTCTTCACAAAAGCTCACCCGGCCGTGGCCTTCATAACATTACACTAAGATAATCTCGGCTTAATTGTTACTCTGCATGGAACTCTGTAACCTGCATTTACATCGAAGTTGTTTAGTGCGACTTGAAGTGCTCAAATGGGATGCCAGCTTTGATGGTTTACTAAAATATCTACATAACTCACGAGGTGTGTTTCTTGGTGAAATATGTATGTATAGGATAACTATGCAAGAATACTTCTAAGCAGACGTACCAATTAAGCGATAAATTAAAATTCCTACCTCTCGTCCTTGGCCGGTGTACAAGCGTTATATGAAATGTTTCACAAGCTTTTATGGGTGTCGGAGAGGGCGGAAAACGGCAGAGATTTTATATTTTCAACAAGCGAGGCAAGTCCAGGCTAGTCCCCTTTACAGGGGACGTGTACGGAAAGCTTTAAACGCGTAGGTTAATTATGTGCTTTGAAATTATTTGCTGAAATCCCGTATTACGCAGTTTTATTGCCACATACAGAAAAATGAAATGTGAGGCCCCGACTTCCTCGATTGGCTATGCGAGGCACGCTGTTTGTATTTTGTTAAAGTAGCAAACTTTTGAGAGAGAAGTGATAAGTTATTGATTTCATTAGGTTATTAGCAGATTTGGTGTAAAGCTATTTACAAACCGTCTCACAGTGTCATACTGCCGTTATCCCCACTGTTTTCAAAGGTAAAAAAAACAGAGCTGTTAATAAGTGCAAGGGAAATTGTGGTGTGTGGCCAGAATTACATGTTCGAGGTTTGAACAGGTTTGTTGCAAATAATTATTATACCTCAGCTCTTTCGGTATTTCTATGTGTGATACGATTATACTTGGCTTCTCAGGTGTAGTCGATGAACTATACAAGCCACGTTGTTTATATTTGGCGAGATTAAGCATCAGGTTATGGGAAATGTGTACGCAACGTTTGAATTCTGTGACTTAGTTATGGCTTTTGCAATAAATTACGTTTGCAAGTGTTTCTGCGCGCTTCGAGTTTGCGCTACTCGTAAAAGAAGGTCAGAGGAATATTTCACCAAGATACCCCAGCGTAAACTACAAAGGGCACTTATATCAACAGCGAACTTGGGGAGAACGCTATCGGAAACGAGTATGCGAAGTTAAACGCCAAAGGATCACATACAGCTGCTGCTAAAAGTTCCTGTCTCAAGTGCTGGAAAGTGTCACGTTGGCGTTTTCTTGTATGTTTCCCAATGTCCTGAGAAAATTCTGCGTTCCAGATAGATTGCGTTGTATAGAAAAGTCTGGAATTTAAACTGTAATGTTTGCCGGAATAACCTCATTCTTGGCGTTGGATGATTAAAATTTTCAGTTACGCTTAGTTTTTTTTTCGATTTTTCGTGCGTCATACGATGTCCGCCTGATGTTTTCGGCGAAATAAGAAGCAGCTTATATTTGTTTTGCGACAGTAGTGACCAGATACTGGATGGCGTTTAGGTAAAGTTAAAAGTAGGCGGGTGATTTGGGGCATGGGAAAATGATTACGTACGCAAGTGCTCCGGATCATTATGAATGTTTCTTCCGAGCAGCGTAGAAGTAAGTCTCTTGTCCTAACCCAACTAGAAATACCACACGATCAAATTTTGCGAAAATGGGTGGAGCGCTGTGAAAAATGGGGCTCAGTCACTTGCTTCACATCCTGAATACTTAAAAATTCTTAATCAAACCCTGAAAATGTCACGACGTCGTACATAATATCCCAACATAAATGCATGCTACACCAGGTTTTCTATTTCACGGTCATTGTAGGTTTGAGTTTTGACAGGACTAAGCGAGAGCGTTGCAAATAAATAGTAAACGCGCTTTTTGATCTCACACAATTTTATGCGTCCTACGACGTTCGTAAATCCTTTCTCGGATATGCTTGGTTAACTAATCAAGACACTTTGTTTATGTTGGCCAAATTAAGGGGCCCGTTACGGAGGCTGTTTGTGTACGGAATACTCAAAGTGTGCGGTTAACTTAAGGACTATGCAATAAATTATGTATTCAACCAATCCGAAGCATTATAAATGTGCGTTTTAAAGCGCAGCTGAGAGAAATGTAAACGAGATCACAAGAGCAGATATTTGGGCGAGTGGGTACAGCTACGTGATGGAAATAAATAGCGCAACTTTAACGCATAATCAGATATAGGTAAAATGGGGCGAGGGGGCGGGGGGGGGGAAGGGCGCACGCATTGGGGGTTACGTTCTGGCGACGTAAATTGTGTGTGGGTAAATTACTGCCTCGTTAAAGATTGCTTAAAAAGTGCTGACAATCGTTACACGTGGGTCACGTTTCGAACGGAACCGTCATATATACTGCTAGCGTTTTCAAGTGTGTGATTTTCTCGTAGGTAACTAAAAATCTTATTCTGAAGTTAGAACCTTGTAAGCAGCAAGTAAGCAACTTTGTCTGCAAGGCCAAAAGAGCCTACTCTGATATTTTTTTTCTTTCACTATTGACATTAATACCGCATTTTAAGGAATTCTGCAACGGGAACCAATCACTGTATCAAAAAAAGCGACTACTTTCCATGACATGCAGTTCTTGGGATGCAAGAATAAAAGCAACGTACAGGACACTGCTGACGCAGAAGTGCTCGCTCTGAATTCTAGGTTCGTCGTGCCGCCAGTGTGTGCGTGCCATTTTCAGAAGCTACTAGGAAAAACAAGTGAATTTGAAAAGAAGACACACAGATATACAAGTGTGCGCCTAGCGCTAGCAGGAAACCAGACGGAAACATCTTCGATGGTGTGCTCTTCTAGAGAATTTTTTTCACTCATAGGGAAATTCCAGCACCCGCCAGAGGCAGGTGACATGATTCCATTCCTTCAACTGAACCCTTGCTGTACTGGGAACTGGGATAGTCTTTTAACTAAATCGCTAAATAATGCTTATATCATTCGCAAGGAAAAGCTAAAAGGCGTAATGAAATATTTAGCAGCAATTTACAAACTATTTAATGATTCAGTTTAGGGCACATATCACGATAGGTAAATTTAAGCCAGCATGTTCTCATGACACTCTCTTTTACCAAGTTTTCAATGTAGCCACAGTTTTGATATAGATAGCCTTCAAACATGCAGTAAAGTGCGATTCTTCCACCTACGTTCAAAGAAATCTGAGTAGCGCAATGTACACGTAACTAGAACGCCAACGTTTTTTTTTTCACAATCTAGAGGCACACATCCTTAAAGGTGTGCAAGTGCAGAATTCAATTTGCGTGAGAGGACAAACATTGAATTTTAAATGTCAGGGTACACGTGACTGCTTGGAACACAACGATGGCTTAATGAAGCGCTGTAAACTTATTCATTCTCCCTACTAGTTTCG
Organism: Dermacentor albipictus; assembly: GCF_038994185.2. Lineage (NCBI taxonomy): Eukaryota > Metazoa > Arthropoda > Arachnida > Ixodida > Ixodidae > Dermacentor > Dermacentor albipictus. The sequence goes on from NC_091821.1 coordinate 496,392,733, forward strand.
TGAGTTTAGCTTCTTTTTTCCAGGGAAACTGAGTAGTCTGAGTGTTCTGAGTAAACTATTTAGCTTTACGTTGCCCTTCTCCTTAACTTCTGCTTAACTCGAGCGTTTTGCGTAATTGTCAAATTATGTTAGTAATCAAGGGTCGCTTTACATTAGTTCAAGTCACGGTAGGCGAGCAGCGTGACATTGCGCTGTTATCATAATGTGGTCACCGCGGGCAGGAACGAGACCTCTGGCATCGTGTTCAGTACTAGAACGCCAAGGACAGTAAGCAACACGGCGTCATAAGCGCCGCGGCGCTTATGAGCTACAATTGGAATGTTGGACTTACATTAAACACCAAAAATCTAAGACAATGTCTATCAAAAAGTTCAATTTCAGTGCCAATAAACAACGTGTAGACTCCTTTTAAAACTTAGTGTACAGGAAATAGTAATTACGCTATTTCATGAACAGGTAAGTTAGTGCCATTGCACATATTACTAGCGAAAGTAGCACTTAAAATAAATTAGCATAAAGACAGTGAAACGCAACGTTAGTAAAAGGGACGCTTTCATTTCGTAACTAGCATTGCAAATCGTGTTGCAAATTATTTCGTAGCATTGCAAATCAGCATCTCTCGCTGCAGGTGAAGTGCACTCGTGTGATAACGCATACGAAAAGTGGGTCGCAGACAAACACGCCCCTCCACTTTTTTGTTGAGCAAGGTTCGTTCCACTGACTGGTTTGTGCGGCAGGAGTACGTGCTTGTTTTTCAGTACGCTGATCTCAAACCTCTCTATCCACTTATCGCTTTGTCTGCATTATAAAGACAAAAACAAAACGCAGATCGTGAATTTACTGCGCCTCACAGAAGCACGTTTTCAATTAACCGCGATGACACTGTCTACCGCTGCCGTGGTTGCCAAAACGCCCCGTTGCTTACACGCTCGCAGCACGGCGACACTGCTTGATGCATTTGGGGCAATTAAACGTCGTGTGCGAGAACTTGTGGCCGCCACCCCTGTGTTCGCCTGTGTCACCAGTTTTTCTCTCGCTCCTGCTTTCTCCCTAGTGTACCAGGCTAGTGTCTAGCAACCGGGCTCATGCGAGTGTGGCTTTCGGTTAAAATAGGGCGTGTATTTTACTTCATGAAAAGAAATAAGTTTCGCTATTGTTAACTATGGTTAACCAGTAGCGGCTGTTAGCCGCTAGGCTAATAGGTGTAAGCAGAGGAGCTGCCGAAGCAGCTTTTCGTGAACATGCTGTGACACACTTTAAGACGCAGAGGTGTTGCCTGTGAATTCAATGTTATATACAATGACCTATTTTGGCCTATGACACTGTACTTTACCATGTGCCTCCGTTTGTTGAAATTGCTTTAGAATATTTACAATACAGATTATTTATAGCCTCCAGTGGCGACCCGACAACGCGATTAAAGACACAGAATCTCCATATTCACAGATTTCCGAGCAACGATAACGATAGTGTAAGGTTTTCCAGTTGATGTGCTCCAAGCAGTGCATGTGTGTGGAATATGCTCTTGTTTTTCTAATTTTAACACTGATATTCATCTGGTCGCTTCAGAGCTCTCTGCAACATCTCATAAGGACGCGTTTGTTGCGATTAGCCATGTCTGCCTACTTCAGTCCTTTTCAGCCTAGCTATAGGTCAATCTGTCTCGCCTCTTACGCCGTCCCAGTGCACCAAGTCGTGCGCGAGCTTGGGCCATTAGGTATGTGGTAATGATGTTGTCGGGGTCGTTCTATCGTCGTCATTCCAGCTTCGTGACTGGACTCTCGTTATCCTGTAATCGCCCCCTCCCCCCCCCCTCTACGCCAACCGTTGCTTAATAAGTTGAACCAGCGTTGTCTAATAGCTTGAACCACTCTGTGTGTGCATGTGGTAATGATGCCATTGTGGTCGTTCTATCGCCGCCACTTCAGCTTGGACGTCCTCATTGTGCCATCGTCATCTTACTGGCTTCCTCATACAGTAGTATTTACTCCATTGTTGTCATACAGCCGCTGCCATCCCATTTTCCTCAAGTAATTATTAGTCGTGGTCATTGTGTCATCCTCGTACTGTCATCATGCATTTCTTGCTATACCGTCGTCCTGGAACTCTCACGGCTGCTCAGTCGTCGCCATTATAAATCGTGATGCGACTCTCCTCGTACCATTGCCATCACGCCGTCGTCGTTACGTTGTCGTTTTATCATAGTCATCACTTCAGCAACGTCATCCCATTATGGTCGTGTCATCATCGTCATACCACCTTCGTCGTTCCATCTACATCAATCTTCGTCATTCTATCGCAATTATCCTGTAGTCACTCAATCGTAATTATGCCGACAATTTTATGCCACCATCCTCATCGCGTCGTTGTCACATAGTCGCAATCACGCATCTGTTGTCATGTCGTCGTGGTCGTGCCATCTACGTCTCTCCAGCTTTGTCATCTCACTCCCATCTCATAGCTTCGTTGACATACAGGTTTCGTCACACCATAGTAGCATAAACTTGTCATCACGTTAACCCCACACTGATTTCATGCCAGCATTATCACTGAGTCGTCTTCAGATAGCTGCTATCATGCATCCGCTGTGATACCACAATCATCATGCCGTCATGATGACTCCATCGTTGTCAACCCAGCTACGTCATCCGGTTGTCGTGATACACTTGTCGCCTCGCCATTGTCCTCATTTTGTAGTTGCCATGCTTTTATTCTTGAGAGGCCCCTCACCAGGTCTGGAAATTTCGAGCTGACAAGCGCAGAGCATACGTTGTACGATAAGAAGCGTACCTGCAAATTATTACATCGCTACGCGCCGTGGAAAGGTCTAAAATTTCAAACCCAATGTCGGTTTCATTTCGGCTCGCGGCCACCGCGCTCCAAGCCGGAGGATGACGCACACGTTCTAGAGAACCTACGTACATGAGTTCGCGTTGCGACGCCTCTCATAATGACACCTGACCTCGAGAATTATTCAATGCAACATCTCTTGCTTCTGTCATGTATCGCTTGAATAGGCAAACTAAATTTTAGAGAAATAATGAAACACAAAAACTGAATGCCTGAATCTTTTTCTTTCTCTTCGCACCGTAGCCAGGAGATGTACTTCCATTTCATCTGCTAGTTCCTACATCGTACACTCGCGCACGTAAACACCGAAATTATTTCTTCTTCTACCATGTTCCAGCGCGGGATCCTGCTCTCTGATCTGTTGAGTATGCCTCTGTGTTCGTGTAGCACTGATTTATACCACTAGTCAGGTTCCCTCGTGTACAGCGCGCAAAATCGTGCGTTGCGTCAAACGAGAAACAACAGCTCGCGCGCGACGCCATCAGCGAAAGCGCGCCGCACCGCAAGAAAGCGAGCATTTCCACCCTAAAGTGGAGCACCCATTGCAATAGAAAATTAGTAGATAGCTGTGCGAAGTAAGGATAGTAGGTTTATTGGCCGTATATAAAATTAAAGCTTGTAAACTTGTAAAGCTAATAAAGCAAATATAAGCTTGTAAACATCCGCTTTATATTTAAATTTACAATAATGGAATATGTAAACGTGACTAAACGAGAATCTAGAAGGAAACGGAGACACAGAGACAGCGCTGTCTTTGTGAGTGTACTTTTTTCAACGTCGTTGTTTAGTAGCACTTACAGATTCTTTTATGGATTCAAACCAAATAGCCCGCCAACGTGTTTTAACTAAATTAACCACCACGGTGTCACGCGCGCGCAGGTAAGCACGAACACCCCTCGCTCGATGAGTGCGGAAACTCGCTGCCAATATTCTGGAGTGAGGAATTGCGGCAGCAGCAAGCGAATAGACTTTTATGCATCTCTCGCTTTAACGCGAAGAAAACGTTCAAAGCACAGCGCACGAAGCTGCCGGTAATAGGCGCGTACTGCAAGCATCGCAGATCACTTTGAAGACGAGGCCTGCGCTGGTGCGCACTTTGGCCACCTTGCAGATCGCTTTCAAGACACGCGAGCGCCGGCAACGCGTTCCTACGGTGTCCGCCAAAATGCGCCTACCACGGCGTCCACGATTCGCGAGGACAGCGCCGTAGAAGACGCCGCGGTTGGCTCCACTCTTTACGGAGCAACGGGAGAGGAGGACATCGAGGCACCCTAGCTAGCCGCCGCAAAAGAACGCCCCTCCTCCCTAGATGATGATGATGATAGTGATTTAAAGAAAGACGCTTGATTCTGCAATGTGGCAGGGGAGATGGAGTGGGAAGTGAAAGATGACAGAGGAAGAGGGAGCATGTGGCCTAATAGACTCCATTATGTGCGACAGGTTGCAGTCCTCAGTAAGTTGGCCAGCGTTGTAGCGGGCGTTTGCAAGGTGTCTATGCCAGTGTAATTTATAAACTCCAGCAGATTTCGCAGCGCAGGTAGCCGGGGGCACACCGCGAACAGCGGGGTCAGCCTCTGCGGTCGTTGGAAGGCCGTGGTGACTGTAAATGTTGATCACTATGGAGCGTTCCTGCGCCAAGGATGGGCAGGCACAGAGAAGGTGCTCCAGAGTCTCGGGGTCCTTGCACCTCTTGCAGGCAGGTAAGGTGGCACGGCCCTTGGCGTAGAGCCGGACCGCAGTCCAGGTGCAGCCAGTCTGCAAGCGCAGGAGCGTGGAACGGTCTCTTCTGGAGAGGCCGTTCTCTGGAAGCGGCTAGGGGCCTCTGCCACTAGCCACTATGGGGTCCGAGTGAATGGAGGTGAGCAGGCACCGTAGCCAATATCTCGTGTAGTCCGAAGCCGCTACCGCTCTGGTAACAGGGACTGCATCATGGTGGGCAGCTTTGGCGCAGGTATCCGCCTCCTCGTTATCGGCTACCGTGACGTGAGAGGGCAGCCAGTGAAACGATATTGGGATTCCGGCAGTGGCTAGAGCCGTTCATTTGGCAAGCAGAAGCACCGCTGTAAGTCCTGCCCGCCGTGGGTTGACGAGGGCCTGGAGCGCTGGCTTAGAGATGCACACACCGCCACCGGCTGCTGTGGAGGATGCTCAGCAAGGATGTGGGCCACCAGGTGCAGCTCCCCTCCCTTGCTTGACCCTTGCGTGCGACAGGAGAGGGAACGGATCAGGGCCTCTCTCGAGCACGCGAGCTTGAACCGTGTTCGCCGGCTCACCCTCACACGCTTTCACTTATACGGAACCTCACGCCAACGCCGACGCCATACATGCGCCTGAGGTGTCCATATAATTGGTATCGCAATAAAAAGGCGGGGCCCGTGACCTATGCGTCACGCTATCCTCGGGGTCCGGTAATGGAGAACGTAGGGAAGGAATTTCGCTTGTGGAGGCTAGACGGAACTAGTGGGGAGATTCTCGTTTGGCAGTGGAGCTTGCCTCCTGCCAAGCGGAATCAGCAGAGGTTCGCGGTATTGAAATATTTCTTTCTCGGTTATTAATGAGCCGATTTGAAAGAACCTTGCGGCAACGCGCTCCCTAGGGGATACGTAACAACGCGCACCGTATAGCCAAAACAAACTATGGGGCCTGGCGAGGGGCCCTTTGAGACCCTGAGAAAGGATACTGAAGCATGAGTTGACGATATAAAGGCTGCACGAATTACAGGTGCCGCTAGAATTGCGTCGGTGGAATTGCGCCACATCTGCAAAAGTAATTTAGCCAGTGATGTAATTTCCGATACTACAAAAATTGCCAAAGTAGCTTCTATTGCATCAGAAAGGCTCCTTTAGTGACAAGTAACTACAGGCCAATATTCGTACTTCCTCTGATTTCGAAAGTGCTGGAATGACTCCTGAAGTGCAGATTAACCAAATTCGTAATTACATATCGCTTACTCCGTGAATAGACTTCTATGCCGACAACACGTCTTTTTTTTGTCAGATAATGGTATCTATGTGTTTAAACACGCAAACATGCAACAAGTTTTCACGATTGTCACCACCAGGTGACATAGAATCCGTCTGGTGTAAACTTTATCTAGACAAAGCACATGTCGTGATAGGTGTTGTTTACCGTCCACCAAGTTCCTCTGTCGACCACATTCTAACTCTTAGTCGCTATATTAACGAGCAGCAGCTAAATACGGGTAACCTCATTTGTATGGGTGATTTTAATGCCCCCGGCATTCATTGGCCTACTTCAACACTTGTGAAAGAGACTGGCATAAATAGAGAACTAGTTGCTTTTTCTCTTTTATTCGACCTTGTTCAGATTACCAATAAACCTACACGATGCGGTGCTCTGCTCGACTTAGTTTTCGTCAGTTCTAACATAGTTGCAAAGGGTTACACAAGTGATGTCATCGAGGGAATTTCTGATCACCAGGCCGTTCTTGTCTCTCTAAATTTCTCGGTCACTAAGCAAAACTTTGTTTTCTCTACATTTCCTGATTTTAATCGCGCTGATGATGTTTCAATAATAGACGCTTTGTCTGATAGTTTTGAAGAATTTGCTGCACTGAGTACTACTTGTGATGTTAACGCATTGGTAACTTATTTCGAAGGCTTGGTTAAAAAAAGTATTGAGCGTTTTATTCCTTTAAAAACTAAGAAGAAAAACGTGAAAATTCCCTGGATGACGCGAGATATACTACATCTGACACGTCGTGTAAATAGACTAAGGTGTAAGAGGCGCTTTACCAACCAGACAGCCATGACGACTTTCATTAAAGCAAAAGAGGAGCTTAGGCTGAAAATTAATTGCGCTAAAGATTTCTTCTTCGGTGTGCAGCTGCAGGGCCTACTAAAAACCAACCCGCGTAAATTTTGGTCATCTGTTTTGCCACGCGACTCGACGGCTACTTCTATGGTGATTAACAATGATTCTACCAATGATCCATTTCATATTTCAAACGCATTTAATGAATACTTCAAGTCCGTTTTCACTCGCGACAACAACGTCATCCAACCAGATATCATTGCTCGTAGTGATGTACCCATCAATGACATTAATATTACCGAAGAAGGTGTATTGAACTTAATATTGAAACTCGATACTAAGAAGTCTGCTGGGCCTGATGGCATTCCGAACTTGTTTTTGGTGCGGTACTCATTATGGACCTGTCGCTACCTCACCGTCATATTTCGCAAGTCGCTGGCTTCCTCTACAGTACCCTCATCCTGGAAAATGGCTCAAGTTCTTCCTTTATTCAAGGCCGGTGACAAACACGTCTTATCTAATTATCGACCAATTTCTATAACCTCTCATTCTTGTAAAATGTTAGAGCATATTATTTACAAACACATTATGGAATACCTTGAGTCACATAAATTACTAACTAATTTCCAGCACGGCTTCAGACGTGGGTTCAGCACATTAACACAGCTAAGTGAATTTACACATGACATTTGTATTAACCTCGACATGGGCAACCAAATTGACGCAATCTTCATTGACTTTTCAAAGGCATTTGATACAGTGATTCATACGAAATTAATGTATAAACTTGACGCCATCCTTAATAATCCCCACATTCTCAGCTGGATTTCTAGTTTTCTGTCCGATCGATCTCAATTTGTGTCCTTTAACAGAGCTAATTCCAGGGTGACAGAGGTGCCTTCAGGAGTACCACAAGGTTCCGTGCTGGGTCCGTTGCTTTTCTTGATCTTCATAAACGATTTGCCTCATCACATAACCTCAAATATACGTTTGTATGCTGACGACTGTGTATTGTATCATAAAATTTCCTCCTTTGATGACCATTTACAGCTTCAAAAATCATTTTCTAATTTTAGCTCTTGGTGCGATACCTGGCAAATGACAATTAACGTCCGTAAAACCGTTGTTATGACTTTCACTAATAAAACGACCCCTTCCGCGTTTACTTACAAAGTTAATAATACTCCAATTCAGAGCGTTAGTGAATATAAATACCTTGGTCTCGTTTTCACACCCAGTATGTCTTGGTCGAAGCACATAGATTTAATAACCTCAAAAGCCCTGAAAAAGTTAGGCTATCTGCGCCGCACATTGACCACAGCCCCAAGAGATACTAAACTACTCATGTATAAATCGCTAATCCGGCCTATACTCGATTATGCTTCTCCCGTCTGGAATCCACACAAACAGTGCCACATTAATCAAATTGAGGCCATCCAAAAGAAAGCGATCCGCTTCATATGTCGTAGGTACGATAGGGATTTTTCGCCGTATACCGCGCTTTCATCCCTAGGCTTAGAACCACTCTCAGATTGCCGACGCACGGATTCACTAAAGTTTTTGTATTGCGTTATTAACTCTTCTTGCCGTATATCTTCGGATAACTACCTAACTCCTGCGAAACCATCTAATACTAGAAAACATCTCACCTTATTTCGCCCGTACGGACACATTTAAATACAGTTTATTTCCCCGTGCAATCGAGTACTGGAATTCTTTGCCTGGTGCTACTCGTTCTCTTCCTTTAAACTTATTCTTGGCGGCCATTGAATAGTTTTGGTTTGTGTTTGTTTGTACTGTTCGTATTGGGCCTGTATTGTTTACTATTTTTCATTTCTCTGCCTTTCACACCCACTCCTGCAATAGCCCGATCGGGCTGCAGTATGTACAAATAAATAAATAAATAAATTCAGTGGTTGGTTAGACCCGCGTTTAGTTTGGTTGGTTGGTGGTGAACCAATCCACCTAAACTTCAGTAAAATCAAATATATTTTTTTAATCCGAGAAATAAGCCTGATGATTGTGATATTCGCCTCATTGGCCAGACTTGCGCATTTACATTTCAAGGTTTTCTTTTTGATTAAAACTGAGTTTACATTTCATGTGACAAAGATTCATTCTAAGACGGGTAAGTATAACTATGTTTATCATTAAACACCTCGTGCCCATGTGGTAGAAACACGGTTTGTATCACGCGTTAATTCACTCCAATCTTTGATAGTGCCTACTAATACAGGGAGATTACGAATAAATCAGGTTTCGATCAACAAATTTTTCTACGACTAGTCTGTCTAGGACACGTATGGTTCGCCCCGGAGAAGAACGTGCCCTCGAGGAGCGGCAACGAGAACAGAAGCCAAGAGCGTCGAATCTCAAGCCAGCGGCGTTGCGATTCACTCGAATAATGACTACGTGGCCGTCCACCGTACACGCTGCCGGTTGCGAACGAAGCCACCGTCTCCGATTGTGCCGACATTTGTGCCGCCAGGGCGGAGGACGGCACGGTGATATCGACCCATCTGCACCCCTCCGGTGACGTCCAAGTGCGACATCGAAACGTTCCTGATGGAAGTGTCTGGTTGGGAGACTTTTTAATGACGCTACATCCATCGTCATTCTAGGACATTTCAACGCAGACCTGACCAGACGCGATAGAAAGTGGTTAATTTACTTCACGCTGGAAAGGTTTTGAGTGACGTGTTCCACTCAAGTGAATGTGCCGACCATGCGTCACCGATCGTTCATCGATCTGACATTCGGCAACAAAAACGTGGCTAGTATGCAAGTGCAGCCGACTGCAGTATATCACAGTTACCACATATCCATGCTCACCATGGAGACGAAGAGAACTGAAAGCCGAGAATAACGAAGTTATGTGTATACGTCTTTATTTAATCAATATACTCATCATACAGCACAACTTAGCTGGTCATCCTTCTTCACAGAGTGGAAGGACACAGAATTTTTTGCTTCGATCGACGTCATTCCCTTGTGGTCACAGCGTCGGCGTCATACAGTCGTCGTTGTGACGTCATGCTCACGAGCAACCTTGGCAAGCGAGTTCCATAACAAATTGGGGTGACATCGCGGTATGTGGCATATGCCAGAAGTAACGATGGTCTCAGAATGAGCACTTTATAGCGTCACTATACGTAGCATCAAAAATACGGTGTGTCGCAACATTCCTCGATTGCTAATCGCATTAGCTCGTAAAGCCATCGTGAGTTCTGCCGTTGTTTTTGGCAATGTCAGAGTCACACTATTGTTTTTGTACCTCCCTTTCTCCATTCTGTTTGTTGTCAAGTCGTCCTTAGGAGCACGTAGCGGTGCCAGAGCGCTGTCAGATTACCAGTGATATATTCCATAAGTGTAATACTGTTTACCTAAAGATCTGCGATAAGGCTAACGTGAGTTGCTTGTTTTTAATCAAGCCATCATTAAGATTTTAATTTCTCCTCGTCGTGACTGATTAGGTTCATTTTCTTGTCGAATATGGTAACCTTAACAGAGTGTCAGGAACGGCAAAAATGGTCGCCGTCCGTTTCCTATGGGCTGCTGTGTTTTTCAGAAGTACGCTTGCTCTGCGCAGACCCGCGCTTCGGCGCCTTTGCTCACCGGCGCGCTTTTACGCTGAGGTAATAGAGCGTGAGCAGGTAACAACTCTTGACGCGGCATCAAGAGTTCTTACGTTGACCCAGCGTGCGAGTGCAGTGGTAGTGATTCAATCTCTGAATAAGTAAGTCTCTCGCTTTCCTTATAAATTTTCGATGCGTTTCGCTGCTCTCCGATGGTGCTTGACGTTGTTGAGAGGCTGACGCTCCGCAGGCACTGCCGCGCGAGCTCTACGCACGTGCTGCTTTTTCAGCCTTTAGTTTCGAAGCGGCAAAGTTGACAAGCTCAATTGTCAAGACACTGCATGCGCGCCCTGCATGTTTTTTGGCTTGCCACCCACCGTCGGCGAAGTTTCTATTATTCTACGATTGTCGTTACCTTAAAAGGACGCCGTGCGGTGCAGTGCGAAGCAGGACAAGGGACACATAAAAATGAGGACAAGCGCTTACTGTGGACTGAAATCGTATTGTCTCATACAATGTTGTATATTGTTATAACAGAAGAAACCTAAAAAAATCACAGCCATTCCACTCTGTGAATGCGGATAGCGGAGCCCCTTATCTTTATTTATTTATATATTTATTTTTATTTATAATTTTATGTGGTGATAACTATGCTGATTGAAGACAAAAAGCATATACCACAACGAATTTTGTTATTTCATGATTTCTTGTTGCTTTAATAAATGGCATACTCAAAGTTTTTTTTAGGTTAGTTTGTTCCCTTTTTTCGCATTTGCTATTTTGAATGCAGATAAGGTTGCGTGGTTTGCCTGTAGAGCCCGTGGCATCGAACCGCTTCGCATACTTAACAGTGTCTTTTCTGGTTTTACTTTTTTATTACGATATTTTTTTCACAACACGTTTTGACAGCTCTCACGATTAAACGCCGCCGTGGCATACCCCAGCGATGCGCTTTTGCCTTATGCTTTAGCTCTTTTAGCTCTGGCGTGGCCGCTATATTTTTCGCCTACGCACACAGCCCACCGGTACTTAGCGTATAACAGCTCCGTTGTAAAAATAAAGATGTCATCACGGCTCACTGGTCGAACTTTCGTTGGCTAAGAATGCCAAGAAAAAGTGGCCCACCTTTTAAACCAGCACCCTTTTAAAAGGAAGCAAGGAGTGATGACGGCGTGCAGTATGCTTAGACAGCGTGAAGAGAAATGTGGAAGCGTAAAAAGCAGCACAGGAAATGGGCATAAGGATTCAAGATAAAGGGGGGATATCATTATCAGTGGCAACCAACACTCGAGCAGAACATAGAGGCACAGCTTCAGAAAGACTGCCGCAAAATGGAGACAGCGCACGTTTTGCACGGGGACAACTAATGACTGCGTGATGAGACGACAGGAAGTCCTAGCTTATAATGATGTCATGAGAGCACTTGGGAAGAACAACCAACTCATTGTCGTATAAACTATCTCGTATAACGGCCCGAGCGGTGCATGTTCCTAAAGGCCTAACTGGCTCAACGATTTCTTTACGTATCACAATGGCAGAAAATGGCGTTGTTACTTTTCGAAGCGTACGGCGAAGCTTGTTGGCAATCACTGACACTGCCGGACCCGTGTCGACGAGCGCGTGAATGTCAATTGCTTCGGCATAAATTCTAATTACGTTGGCAGGGAATAAAGAGGCTTGAGCCGTTCAATTAGACCGCGGTTCGTTGCTCCGGAACTGCGCCTTTTATGTTTCCTCTTGCACGGCTAGAGGGCGACGGCTAATGGGAACAGTGAACATCGACATAGAAATTGAGACCGACGAGTGTTGGTGCTTTGGAGAAGAGGAGACGAGAGATCAAAGTGCGGAACTTGTGGAGGATATGCGGGATGGGGAGTCGAGAGCGTTCCCTTGATGTCTCGCAGAGTCGGGAAGGTACCAACCCCGCCGTCGGCAATACAGTGCCACCTGACCAGCGAAGCCACAAGCCAAGCAGATTGACCAGTTGCCCTGGATACACCACGGAATGAGGACAGGGTAGCCAGGTTTGGCTACATATTGCTCAGCAGGGCGTAGGGCCTGTAGAGCCGCACAGAAGCCGCTTCTCACAGAGCAGTTTCCTGCTGGAAAAGACGACGCGTAGAAGGCGCTTGATGGCGTGTAGTGTGCAATTGCAGACGGAGGTTTTGGACTGGCCACGACGGCAGCATACGTGAGCGGAACTGGCGCCGGACGTGACTGTTTAGCGAGTGCTAGTGCGTCGCTGACTTATTCATCTAAGACGCGTATGCGTTTTGGAGATCAACAGGAATGAGACGCCTGAGTGGCAGGCACAAGTGATAGTTGGCACGCGCCTTGCTCTTGAACGTATTGTATGATTTGGTCGAAGAATTAGGAGTGGGCTGCAGCAGCACTGAAACTGTCGGTTAGGGCCGAAACCATCCGGCGCGACAGTTCGGCGCACAGTAAGGCGCGGTTTGCAGAGCTCGCCATGGCTCTGGCCCAAGGTAATGACCTCGTCAACCTTTGAGCATTCTTCGCGAAGGGCATTTGGAAGGAGTCATCCTCTGCGCATTTCATTACATTCTTTATCTTTTCATTCTCGAGCATAGCCCTATTAATGCACCAACAAAGGCCAAGTAAAGCTTCAATGTAGCTGGTGGTTTTCACCCTTTTGCTGAGCGCGACCACAGAACCAGGTGGAAAGGTCGGATTCATGATTCTACAACGAGAAATTGACGACTCCAGAAAGATGTATGACCTTAGTAAGTTCGCTGTGCCATCGCATTTGTTATGCGCACTAACGCGGTCGTAGCACGACAGCCCATCCTCCACGTCGTGATAGCCGGTGCCGCTGAAGACAGTGGGATCTCATTGACGTAGAGCACCGGAGCCGACGACAGGGTATGCCCGAGGAGGGTCGGGTCACGCGGCACCCTCCACCATGGCAGAAGCAGGAGGGAGCATTCGGCTGGTGAGTTCGAGGTCTGTAAAGGGCGCAGCAGGTCCACCATATTTGTCGAAAAGTGTTCTGGGTTAACTAATGAAGCCCTAAGAGAGCCCACCACCCCAGTGAGAGGTAACAAAGCCAAGACAATGCAGACCAACTAGTCGTCATCCTCTTCCTTGGAACAGTGTATACTGCTTGTTCTTCTCCAGTACAATATTAACGATGCGAACTTTTTTGTTCATGCAACCATGACTGAATGCTTTTTGATGCATTTCGTACACCACAGCTAATTTTCCAACTGCAATTTTTTGCTCTTTCTTTCTGCAATGTGAACAAATTTCTTATAAAACACGTAACCACTCTCTTCTTGTTTGCCATTCCTATTCAGGCTGTATTATTTTATGCAACTTTTATAAAAACGACTGCCCGAAAGCCCCAGTCAGCTTATCCCAGTCTAGTCAGAACACGTGCCGTCTGTTTTCCTCTTTAGTTGCCCTCACTTGTACATCAGTATTTTGTCTGCGCAACTTCTTGCCATTATTCTACAATCAGAATAAGAAGAACACGAAGAAACGAGAACTTTGTATTTCTACATGCGTAATGATGCTGCCCACGCAACATACAGATGTCGCGCGTAGTGGTATAATGTATCATCATGGTATCAGAAAAACAGACAGCATGCTTTTGCTTGTTTCCAAAATGATGAAAACACTGTATACGCTTTAAATGTATATCGTAACACCTTAACTATAGCAAACAATTCCGCAGAAGCTATCCCACTATGACTGTCAACGGTAATGCATTTAGCATTGAATCAATATAGCAACACAATGTATTGCCACCGTCGAAATGAGTAATGTACGACGCGTGTATTGCAGCGTGATTCCTCTTTCGCGCTCCCCTGAGAACCACTCCGTGCCATATACCACCACCACTGTGAAGCCCGCACCTGGCGTCCGGAATGCATGGCGCGCCGGAGCGTGCGGACGCTGAGAAACGCATCATGCAGTGAACGAGCTCTTCTCTCGCGCTGCTTTCTAGACACGCTGCGCCATCTAGCGCCACTGCAGAGAAGTCTGTGCGTGGCCTCCGAGACGAGAACCGCGGTGTGCCGGTGCCTGCGGACGCTGAGTATTGTTCACTCGTTTGCCACACACTAACCCCCGTATTCATAAATGCGTCATAACTTGAAGCCCATGTTTGACTTGTTACAAAGGACGCCGCTGAAAGGCGCCGAAGGAAACGCAATGAACATCTTGGACACGTTTACGCCAGCCATTATTTAGATGAAGTCAAGGACGGGCTTCAAGTTAAGATGCATTTCTGAATACGGGAGTAATTGTAGTGACTCAATTTGACTAGAGGTTCATTGAAGAGCGCCACATACCCAGTGCATTCATGGCGCAGCTCACTAAAGTGTTGGGCTGAAAGTAGTTCGTTGAAAAGTGGCGCATACCCAACAAATTTGCGGTAAAGCCTGCTAAAGCGTTGCGTTGCTGTCCTTGAGGGACTTTGTGAAGTGGGTTCGATTACGCTCAAAACCGAAGTATAAATTATAGTCTTCTTCATTGTAGTCTGCCACAGTGCCTGTGACCCATACCCGGTTACTCAAGTTGGCATCCAAGACGGTCATTGAATAATTACACGCGCCTACTGACACATACCTAGTGTCCGAAGTTGGCATGAAAAAGGTTCATTTAACAGCACAGACGGCGCGCCATATACCCAGTGCACCAAGCCAGCGTCAAAGTTGCTTGCTAAAGAGCCGCACACATTGCGACATACAGGGTGATCCAGCTCAGTCCGAGTGTTGGTTTTGAACCCTGTTCCCTTAATAGAGCCACCCGATGCGCTGCTTATTCGTCCACGAAATATCCAGTCACACAGGCACATATATGTAGGAAAACGGCAAGGTACAAACATATATTAATAAAGAGATACGTACAAACATAGATAGCCGAGCAAATCGCTTGAAGTACCCTAAGAATGTAAAACGTGTGTGCATGGGCAGTGCTACTTGCTTTCAAACAAAACGAAATATGTTATCCAATGAACGAGGAGCGCGTTGGATAGGGCTGTTGGAACAACGCTGTGGGTCACTGCTCGATGCTTGAGTAAGGGGTTTCGGAAATTTGATGGCAGGAGAGTGTACACAATCAGAATGAAATATTTTTACAATGTACCAGGTATGTTCAAGACAGCAACGGCAGCCGTGCAGGTTTCTAGCGACGACAGTTGACAAAGTCAAACTAGTAGCAACTGTTTGGGAGCGTCTCATGTGATTCAAAAGCGAATGTTGAGGGCGCATTTGTCTCGGGTGAACAGAAAGCTCGCTGTTATGGTGATGTGCGCGATCATGAAACGCGAAAGCCGGCGGGCAGCAAACTGACGAAGACCACCTCAAAAGTTCACGCACACGCAACAGGCATCCAGATTTTGTAAAATATATCAAGCCTTAGTACTCCGTGTTCCTGCATTTATAAACAAGGTTCTAGAACCCCATCGACATGCTATACGAAAAAAAGCAAGCTGTAAATAATAAAAGAATTGCAGCGTCCACGCGATGTGAGGTCATCTTAATCCAGCCAGTGAGAGGAAGGGCGAAGCAGCTTTCTTTTGAAGACTTACATACGGCACCGCCACCGCATACATATTGCCTCAGCCGAGTGCAACAGCACAAACAACGAACCGCCGACTTGCGCATCGCGTCTCCCCACGACCACTCTGCAATTCGTTCGAGTGCGAAGTTTGCTTCAGGTGCAACTTTCAAGCAGCGCTTTCCCTTGGGGCGTCCGTTCGCGCGCACGTAAGTGATGGGCTCGCAGTCGTCTAGACTAGGGAGTGAACGAGCGGGAGCGGCAACAAGCCACGCCTGCAGGAAAATTGCAACAAAACAAAGTAGTCAGAACGATGCAGCGTCTTGCGAAAGTGTTTGCGCTCAGTTGGATCGACAGTGTTGCAATGAAAGTACGCCACGCAAGAAAATGGTGCAGCGCTTAGATCCTTCTGATGTCTGCTCGGAACGTGCCGAGAATTCAGTCCTCACACGCTAGCGCACCATTGGTAGCTTTAGAAAACTGTGTTCCACGCTAGACGGCAGTGCTGAGTTCCACGCAGACGATACTGCGCTGTCAGTACTAGTCCATAAATTTACCAATGTGATATCAAGAAGAATATTATATGCAGTGTATTCGACTTAACAAGTCAGGTGTTGCTGTCAATTATTTTATGCAGCCTACAACGCACCTTATCCGGGAAATGTATGTGTGATCTTGATTCATATAAGAGCTCGCCGGCAGCAAGGGTTGAAGGCTTGTCATTTTTATTTTATTTTCAAATACTGTTGGCCGTCTTGGCCGTAACAGGGTGGGTACAGCTGTTTGCACATAGCGTAAATAAATGTTAACACTTTACAAACGTAAATTGGACATGAAGCAATGAATGTTGGAAATACAATGCGAAACAAATAATGAGATACAAAAACAATAGTTTGGCTAAGAAATACATGTTTTAACATTGTGACAGTGATATTGGAAGAAGCATGAAAGAAATACTATTGCATGCATTTCTAGAATAGTGTGACAATGTTTGCACGGCACCACTAAGATTAAATTTCATAAAAGGTTTTTAACGTGTTCCGCAAAGATTTCAATGCTGCTCGACTGCAAAACAGACGCCGGCAAACTGTTCCATTCCTTAATCGTTCGCGGAAAAAATGAATAAGCGTACATGTCCAGATATGCTTTTGAAATTGAGAGCATGCAATGATTGCTTGATCTGACGCTTCTAGCCTGCCTGGGAGCAAGATAGGACGTGGTTTCAATATTGAAGTGGCCTTTCGACTACAAAAAAAGAAATATAAGTCTAGCTAACTTCCGCCGTTGAGCCAGTGGAGGCAAATCAAGCAATCAAAGCATCTCGGTAACAGAGTCAGTGCGATAATACCGGGAAAGAATGAACCTTGCAGATTTTCTCTGTATCTTCTCAATGCGGTTTATAATTCCGGATTGAAGCGGATCCCAAATGACACTGGCATACTCTAACGTTGGTCTAATGTAAGTTAAATATGCAAGTAGTTTGACGGGTGTCGTTGCTAGCTTTAATTTTCGGCGAAGGAACCATAACTATTTTTCTGCAGCTCCACAAATTCTGTCTATGTGTGATTTCCAACTTAAGTCTTTCGAAATTGTTAAACCTAGGTATTTTATCGTTTCAGCTTCGGTAAGAATTGTTGAGTTCATCTCATAATTACACTAAATAACATGCTTTGTTTTGTTTGTAACTCTGAGCATGACTGATTTAGATTCGTTAATTTTAATTTTACTTTTTGCGGCCCAGACTTCCACAGCTTTAAGGGCTTGACTAAGTGACACCTGATCGCTTTGGTTATTGATTTCACGATATAATAAACAATCGTCTGCAAATAACCGGATGGTTATGTCGTTACTTATGTTATGAGCAATATCATTTATGTAAACTAGAAAAAGAAGTGGTCCTAAAACGGATCCCTGCGGAACGCCTGAGGTTATTTTTAATTGGTTAGATTTGTTACCATTTATTTCAACGTATTGTGTCCGATCTGTAAGATATGAGCGGATCCACATAGCAACATCATAATTTATATTTATTTCCATCAGTTTTTTAATTAATTCATTATGTACAACCAGATCGAAAGCCTTCGAGTAATCTAAAAATATAGCATCGACCTGCTTTCTATTGTTCAAGGAAGCTGGAAAATCGTTGATCGTTTCTATCAACTGTGTGACAGTCGAAAGATGCTGTCTAAACCCGTGCTCATTGGGAGAAAAAGCTTTCTTGTCTTCAAGGTAGGTGTAGATTGACTTTGAAACTATGTGTTCAAGTAGCTTGCAGCATACACACGTGAGTGAAATTGGCCCATAGTTTCCAATATGTTGTCTTTCGCCAGACTTGTGAACCGGAACATGAACCGGAGCATGAATAATGTCACGTTGTAGTGACCACCAAGAACGCAGTAGCACAACTGTTAATGACGAAACTAACTTTTATTGAACGAACGTGTGCCCACAGAAGCAAGTCACCATCAAACCACAAACACAGCGGGGGGTACAGTCGGCGATCGTCGAAAATCTGGTCTGCAGGTCAAGGGCGTCAGCTTTTATGTATACATGAGTCCTCGAAGGTTCCAGAGTAATCGCTGGTGTCTCCCAGAAATTACTACGTAAGTCGCGTCACGCGTACAGTCAGACTACACGGGGCTCGGTGACAACAGACAACGGATAGAACCATAAATAACAGTCGAGAAACTTCCGACACATGCAAGTGCGCCCTGTGCTAAGAGATAACGTTTAACATTTCTTAGCCTGTGAAAAGCGGTCACAGAAAGAAGATACACAAGTGCACGTGCAATAGTGTCAGAAAATAAAACTTTTGAATATTTGCGCTAGGGATGGTCGTTTATTTGTTTTTTTAATTACCGATTATTCATTCATCATTATAAAAACGCTTTAATCTATTAATCGACTTTGGTGCAGGGTTTTTATCTATTATTTGATTATATAAATTCTTGTGGGGCACTTATAAAGGTTGAAACAGAGTTACCTGCTTTTGTAGGAGCCTATATAAATGTTTGCGAGGTGGAACCATGTTTGAAGCACCATTGTAAGACGTTTGATAAGGCATAATCTTCAATTTGTTGAAGCCTAAATATAGTTGACGCTAGTGGCTTTTGAATACATAAACGAAACGTGCTCCGAAATGGTACTTATTGCCGACATAAATAGGGTGGAAAACAATAGTGAATCTATAGGGAACAAGAAATAAAGAAAGGGCAAAAGTAAAACGTGAAGTGCAACTTACACATAGAAGAAATTGCAATATGTACACGGGGAAAGAAAATTACTCGTTTAGGATTTTCAGACACTGGCTCTTTTCTACAGAGCGAAGGAATGTCAGTTGGCTGGGATGTTTGGGTGAAACTGATATGTTCTTTGAATGGACACCGAGCCAGCGTGCAGAATAGATGCTCGGACGCCATAGATTTGCTGTTATCGATAGGAACTCCATCGCTATGTCAAATAGATGCTCCAACCCGGCGCGCATGCTGTGCCACGTCTTTAGTGGACTGAGAGTGGCCCGATGGTTAACGACTGGGTTGCTATATTATGCCTTGAATGGCGAGGACATTTCGAGCGCCGGTCATCGGGTGGCGTGGAGGCGTGTCCGGTGTGGGGCACGAGAGGGGAAGCGCTCGCCTCGGCGTCACTCGGGAATCGGAAAAACAGCCGATAGTCGCACTAGCACAGCGGCACAGTCACTGCTCGTGAATCGTCATTCCAATACGATTTGAAAATTTTTGCGCCACTGGGCGCAAAAGCTGCTGTCAATCTATACAAAACTACACAAATCGAACACATCTAATCGATTAAGTTAAATAAATGAAAGGCGGGCATTCATAAAGAATAATCATTTTGCGGGATACACTAGATAGAATAATTGATTAATCATTATTCGATATCAGCGACCCTAATTTCCGCTGGTAACAAATCTAAGAAAGCAATGAAGCTAATGGGATTGAATTCAACGTTCATAGCGCATCGGTGTACACAGGAGTCGATTGGTCAAGCTCGATATATTTTTTAACATTAGAACAAAAGGGGTTGGTGAAAAAATTCAGCAGAACCTGTCTCTCGACGACTGTTGATGGTAATGCGTATAGCATTGAATCAACATACCGACACAACGAATCGCCACTTTCAGAAGAGGTATATATGAATTATTATTATTATTATTATTATTATTATTATTTGAAGCGGTCTGCGCTGGACGCATGAAAGAAGACGAAGGAAGGTGCTAGGGGAGAAGTGAGAAGGAAGAAGTTGGAATAAAATGGCGGACGACACCCGTCTCACTTAGATGATGTCATTTCTGTTGCCGTTCTAGTTAGGAACGCTACATTTTGGCGCAGCCGACAGTTTTCGAAGACCAGCGATGCGGGTGACGTTTTTCGTCGACCAGGCGTCATCAGAGTCTGTTGTGTTCACCCGATACCAAGTGCACGGTGAGCCAGCGACGGACCTTCCTCTTGAAGTTAGTTCTACCGCGCTGATCAACGTGGTACTGCAACAAGCTGCAATCAGCCGCCAAGCCCTCGTGCAAACAGGATCGGTGACAGTGAATCTACAACTGCAGACACTGAGCGAACTCGTTCTGGAACCCATACGACGTGGCACCCTCAAAGAGGAAACGCCTGCCGGGAAGGTGAGCCTAGACTTGAGTGTTATGGAACTGCAAAGGAACATTATACAACAGATCGAAATAATGAGAACTTTCGTCCAAGCGCTTAGTCGAGAGCAGTCAGCACGAAGTATTGTTGAACCAGATGTTTTTGAAGGAAAATCGCAAAATGCACACTACTGGCTGTGTTTTTTCGAGTACGCCTGTGACAAGAATCTGTGGCACTCCGACGACACAAAGATTTTGCATATGCGCCGCTATTTGGGCGGTATAGCCAGAAAATGGTATGACGTGCAACTCATGGATTATGGAACAACATGTTGGGAACTGTGGAAAAGCAACTTTTTAGGGGCTTTCGAAGGCAACGCAGTAGAAAGATGGGATGCGGCACTGCGGTTCAGTTATACAGGTGGCTCTCTGCTTGAGTACTGTCTTGAGAAGCGTCGCCTGTTGTATTCTGCAGAACCGAAGCTGTCGTCTTCTGCTGTTGTAGCTTTGATAACGCAAGGGCTGTGTATCGAGATCCGTTGTCATGTCCAGCTCAAAGGTCCAAGAACGTTTGATGACCTTCTGAACTTTCTACAGACCTCAGTGCCAAGAATTACATCGAGAAGACAGCCAGATGGTAGAACAGAGCAACTTGATTCCAATCTAGAGTCGTTGCCGTCAACTGAATGTGAACACAGCTTCATAAACAAATCTCTGGGAAGCGTAAATCATGACTGTGAGGATGGTGAAGAACCAATTACCGCAGTTCACGGCAACCTACTTCCACATAATCTGTCTACCGTGCATCACAAGCCCCAGAAAAAGAGCTTCAGTGAGACAGTATATTTGGTGTCGTCAAGCTTATTGTACGCCCCCATTAAGGTAGATGGCATTGAAGTGAAGGCTCTCGTTGACAGTGGAGCTTCGGTATCTATTATCAACAAGACTCGAGTGGATGCCAGTCGTCTGCACGCTGGTAGAACATTGCGTGTCCAAGCCTACGATGGGTCAGTGACCATGCATAGCGAATGGGTAACCCTGGCTATTGAATTTCAAGGAAATGCTATTACCAGTGACGTATTGGCCATTCCCAATGTCACCTACGATTTTCTTTTGTCCCGTCCAGACATGAAAAAAACTTAAGATGAACCTCTATTGGGATGACAAGGTAATGGCCGAAGACACGATAAGAACAGAAGACCCTGGTGAAGAACCTAGTGTATCAAGGCTAATTTTTCACCACGAAGACATCAAGACTAAGTACCCAGAGCTTATATGCATAGGAAGCTACCCTCCAGCAATGAAATCCCATGTCGTTCCTTTCGAGCTCGCAGATAAAACAGTAGTTCGTAGAACCCCCTATAATATGTCCAGAGATAAAAAGGTGTGGCTGAAAAAGGAGTTGCAAGAAATGTTAGACGCAGGTATCATCCGGCCTTCTGTATCCCCATTTGCTTCTCCTATCACTATTGCACCTAAAGAAGACGGGACATTCCGCCTCTGCACAGACCACCGGGCTCTCAATCGTCAAACTGAATTGATACCTTATCCAATGCCGAGAATCGACGACATCATTGACGAAACCGGTGGTTGCCATTGGTTTTCACGAATAGATCTCTGCAAGGGCTTTTGGCAGATTCCACTAAGTGAAGAAACGAAGAAGTACACCGCGTTCATAACCCCATTTGACTTGTTTGAGTACAACCGCCTACCATTTGGTTGGAAAAACTCCCCTGCGTGGTTTCAGAAGATTATGACGGACATTCTGAAACCTTACCTGGGCACATTTTGCAATGTGTACATCGACGACATCATCATCTACTCAAAGACAAAGGACGAACACCGTAGTCATCTTTCAAAAGTTCTTCATGCCCTCAGTCTTGCCCAACTCAAAGTCAACTTCAAGAAAAGTGCGTTCTTTCAAGATACCGTAGTATTTCTTGGCAGGGTGTTTGATGGACAGACTAAAAGCACCAAGCAAGAATCGGTAGAGAGAATCTCCAAGCTGGTAAAGCCTTATGATGTGCACTCCCTGCGCGTTTTTCTTGGCCTTGCAGGACACTTCCGGGCGTTTATCAAAGACTACGCACTGAGAACAAGGTGCCTCACACGTTTAACTCAGAAAGACGTGCCTTTTCATTGGGACGAGAAGTGCGAAGCTGTCTATCGTGAGCTTGTAAAACTAATATCGTCGGACCCCATCTTGCGAATACCGGATTTTTCCTTGCCTTTCGTGCTGAACACGGACGCATCACATTATGCTACCGGTGCAGTTCTATACCAGAAGCCATCCAAACAAGCTGATCAAACCAAACACTACGTCGTGGGGTACTACAGCTATACCCTGAAACCCGCCGAAATCAATTAATGTACCACAGAAAAGGAAGCTCTGGCCGTCTTAAAAGCTGTGCAGTACTTTCGTACTTACCTGGAAGGTGCCAAATTCATACTTTTCACGGACCATCAAGCATTGACTCAACTTCTGAGCATGGCCCAGCCAAGAGGCCGCATTGCTAGATGGGTGAACTATCTGCAACAATTTGATTTCGTAATTTCGCACCGTCCTGGCCCACTCCTCACTGACGCTGACGCACTATCAAGATTACTTGTACAGGAATCAAGCAATAATCCAGATACAATCAATCATATTAAGCTATGGGAAGGTACAGAATAGCTCCAGTTTATCAATGGAAGGTATCACGTACCACCAACTATGATTCCAAGGATTCTTCATCTATACCACGACACCGCTGAATCGGGCGGACATGATGGCTTCTGGCGCACTTATAAGAAATTGCTCATGAGATTCACATGGCCGGGCATGAAAAACGACATCAGCCATTACATCCGCACATGCCACCTCTGCCAGGTGAACAAAGTTAAATTCAAGCAATCGACAGACGTTATGACAAACCCTGAATATTCAAGCATCCCGTTCGAAGTAATTCATTTGGACTTCGCGGAGCTCAAAAAGAAGGGGGAAGGAGTCAAGCGAACGCAAGCTTTCTTGCTCTCCATAGATGAGTGCACACGGACGATTGCGGCTAAAGCTGGCAAAGAAGACGCAAACAGCGTAATAGACCTCCTCAAAGCTGAGTGTTTTAAACACACAAAGACGCTCGTCTGCGACAACGGGCCGGCTTTTCGGAGTGCCAAATTATCAAAGTGGGCCCAGGAGCACGGCATCATGATAAAGTATTCTTCTCCACACCACCCGGCAGCAAACGGCCTAGCGGAACGTGCCATACGAGACATCAAACAGTATCTGAAGATGTATCCAGACTTTGCCGGTGGCTGGAAGTGCTGTCTCGAGGCCGCTGTGAAGCATCACAACAGATCATACACCACGAGTTTAGGCTGCAGCCCTCATTTTGTAACTTCAGGTACAGCGCCCATACTTCCTGCAGATCGTGAGCTAGGTCTCCTAGAGAACCTCGAACTTGCGGAAGTAAGGAAAACTGTCAAAGAACAGGAGATCTACAAGCGCCGCATGAAGCGAAACTTTGATAAAAGGCACAGTAGCGAGATACCGGACATACAGCCTGGAGACTATGTCCTTGTAAGGAAAGGAGCTGTGCCCTCAAATTCAAAATATTGCGGACCATTTCAAGTTATTAAGACTGCATGCCAGCATGGAATATTGAAGAATGTCTGGTACGCCGGAGCCTCGGGCCAAACGGAGTGCGCCGCTATTGGAAACGTATTCA
The DNA here is from genome assembly GCF_038994185.2 of Dermacentor albipictus. NCBI lineage: Eukaryota > Metazoa > Arthropoda > Arachnida > Ixodida > Ixodidae > Dermacentor > Dermacentor albipictus. The sequence goes on from NC_091821.1 coordinate 496,416,771, forward strand.
AGTATTACCCCAGGAGGTGTAATTAAAAGAAATCCGGAAGAGTGAAGCGGTCTGCGCTGGACGCATGAAAGAAGACGAAGGAAGGTGCTAGGGGAGAAGTGAGAAGGAAGAAGTTGGAATAAAATGGCGGACGACACCCGTCTCACTTAGATGATGTCATTTCTGTTGCCGTTCTAGTTAGGAACGCTGTTGATGGTAATGCGTATAGCATTGAATCAACATACCGACACAACGAATCGCCACTTTCAGAAGAGGTATATATGAATTATTATTATTATTATTATTATTATTATTATTATTATTATTATTATTATTATTATTATTATTATTATTATTATTATTATTATTATTATTATTATTATTTACTGAGATCCCCTTCGTACCGGGGCGGTGACAAATAGACAGCTAGTCTGCTTCAGCTACTTTGGTATCCTATTCTAGCATTTTTCGTATGCATCTCTTCATTCTTTCTTATATTTCCGAAAAGTTGGGTACTGTTTACAGCTACCGATGCCTGTAACGAATTTAATCTTATCAATCTTTGCCTGTTTGTTTTTTCACCAATACCCTAAACCTCTATTGCCTACGTCAACTGCTATCGACTAAAAGCAGCTGTGTAAGTTCCACTAAAACAGTAGTCTTCGTGTTGGCTTGCTAAGCACGACGTCACGGTATTGAGGCCCAGCTACGGCGGCCACATTTCGATGGGGGCGAAATGCGAAAACAACCGGGTACCTATATTTACGTGCACGTTGAACAACTCCAGGTGGCCCGGCTTTCCGGAGTCCCCCATTACGGCGTGCCTCATAATCAGATCATAGTTCTAGCATTTAAAACCCCATTATTTAATTTTTTCTAACACTAGTCATAATATCAGCTATATTGGCTTCCACGGCAAGCGTCTCGATTACAACTTCAAATGGTTCTTCAAGAATGACGCAGATCTTATTCCATGCTCAAGTTGAGAATATTTAGTGACCGAGGAATATAAACCGATTCCTTATTGTCTGTTCCCCTGCTCATGACAAGGAAAATAAACTTGAGAAGAAAGAGAGGGCCAATGATCAGAACAATGCAACTAAAAAATTCTCGCTCATTTCTGCAGAAGAAACAAACTCACAGGTTACAGAAGAACACCTCTGCCACTTTGCTCAAACAGTTACGGGAGTGTTACTCTCAGCACTGCAGCATATTCATCCTCTCACAACGCACATCGTACTTTGTGCAGAAAAGATTGCTTATGATGCAACAGGACAAATTTATTACACAAAGTGGAAATTTCAATCAATACCTTCATGTTGTTTGCTTCATTAGATGCGCGGGTTCGATTTGCCAGGCAATTCATAGGCTTCACAGGTAAAACTATATTATACCTTCCTCATAAATCTTTATAAGCAGAAATTATGACACACTACGCTGAATGCATACAATGAACTATAGTGGTCACTCTAAGTAGCTTTCCGCGTGTGCTTTATTTAGCATGCTCTAGTGGATCACGAATAGCAAACCACAACCTTGGCCGCAGACTCTCGATGACATTCGTCTTAATAATAACGTGTAAATGTCGAGACGCCCACGATAAAAGTAAAACTGCAAGCAACGCAGCAGAGTCGGCACAATCAGGAAGATAACATAGCGAACCATTGGGCACGTTTTGCCTCGAAATTATGGACATGAATACTGAACTAGGTCAGCGCCAGCTACATTAGGAAGTCTTTCTTTTCGCACAGTAGCTATTGGCGGATGCCCGAAACCATGAAATTTCAAGTTAAAATCTATGCAAGACCAACACTGCTCATCTATGACGGCTGCAGCATCACGGCGACGACCTACGCAAGTGATTAGGCAGGTTGGTGAAGGCAAACAGAAGTTGGCAAAATGTTCTTTTGTTAAACAAATGCGTGGCCTCTTATGCACGTGCTTAAGCACTGATATAAAATATTTATCTATTTACTTTTTATTTGGGAGAGACCATCAGCTTAACTACTCTGCAACTAACCCCCGTATTCTAGAACGCTCCTGCGCTCAACACTCCGCCTCCACTCCACAAAGTAGATAATAACGCCATTCTTCGAACAAAGTGGTCGCGGCGCTTCATGACCATTCAAGGCAATTCACGATAAATGTGGCGTCATTATCAGTCGAACAGAGGCGCTGTGATAAATTCGGTGGAGTGGAGAAAGAGGTTGGAGTCGAGGGTCGTTTGAGAATATGCAGGTAAAGAACTCATCTCGGGCAGTTGCAATTGCTGACAGGAATACTTCTGGCAGACGACAGAAACGACATCTACGAGAGGGCGCTACGCAACAAAACATGCAGGATGAATCCAGTACGGGGAGCATGCTCCGCCAACCCTGCGTGGCCCTCTTTCACGCAGCGTAAATGCAGCATAACAAGCTATATACGCTGCATGGGCTAAGGGCTAAGGGCTGCTTCAGAGCTAAGGCAAGGGCTGAAGTGCTGGCGATCAGCCTACCGTCACATGCCATGTTGCCCAATGACAAAGACGCATAAAATAAAACAACTCTGCAGTAGGGCAATCCTATTAACAGGTGAGAGTCTGCCTTGCAACGCACACCACCCACACATTCCAGAAAAACAGGGATATGTGCTATACGCAAACCTGACGCAGATAAATTCGGTGATTGTGCCTGCGGTCGTTGCTGTTTGCATCATGTCGCTATGGCGAGGGTTACTGTATGTTAGCGTCACTCCTCGACAACGCCGTGATTAATCTACATGCACCAAGATGGACGTATATGTAGCGATAAGCATACATTTTGAGTAATCAGAGAACGTCGAATATACAAATATACTGTTGCATAGTCACGACGCTATTGCCAAAGCAGTAAACGATGCTGAGGCGCAATAAAACTGTCTGTGGTCTCACGACCGCGGTGGCAGCCTAGAAGTAAAACCGCGGAGAAGGCAGATTCCTGCTTCTTTTTTAGGGGGGTGGGGGCATAGTATTTGCAAAGGTTGAAAAGTAACTTCACCAGGAATTGTTATCCTGCTCTCTTGTTCCCCAAGTTATATATTGTGGGGAATATTAAAATTATTTGTGCCGCACCAAATATAGGGGAATACAAAATTCTTCCTCTTTTGTCTGATGCTGGCGAATCTGCTCTTCCGGCTAGAATAGGTTATTCAGTGAAATAGATGGCTTTATGTATCGTGGTGCCATTGATTATCGCCATGGTTTGAACCGACGGACACGCTAGTGGTGACTCGCTATCAGAAACAGGTTCCGGCATAGCATAGCACGCATTATCAGGCTACCTAATGAAGAAAGTATTTAAACTCGGGCCAGTCCATCGCTGCGTGGCTTCAGCGTTGTTTCAAACATATAGTCTCTTGGGACACGCGTCTCACAAAGTCACGGTGAGTAAAATGGGGAAGCAATACGGTCGATACCATAAGTGACGAAATGTGACCTTTCCAGCTTCAGTCCCAATGTTTCAGAGTCACCTCGACTTCGGGTATAGCTTCAAACGGCAAGCATTCAGTGTGGCAGAAATTCGAAGCCATCACCTAAATATCCTTAGAAGCTGGACGCTGACGCCAGGCCTACGTGACCATGTTAGGTAAGAGAGACTAAGAAAATGTTAGCCCTGGTGAACCAAGACCCGCAGGGGCCATTCGCTTTAATGAAGAACTTCGTGTCGTTTCGCTGCCAGACTATCGGGTCAGGTGGAAAGCAGGAAAGGTGACAAGATTGCGACTGTCGAGCCCGCAGCAGAAGGGGGGTTGCGCCATACGCACACACTCGTTGGAATCCGCGGGCCGCAGGGAAGTGGACAGTGCAGGTATCCATGATTGCTCGGAGAAATGAGATGCCAGTGAGGTTTATGACGATGGCAATAAGAAGGATTACTTAAGTAATCTGGTCGAAGTTACACTAGATACTCATCGCAGCTCGAGGGCGAATTAATCAATAACTCGCAGCACAGGGACGGAGAATCCAGCCCACATCCAGTGCAACCCATATCACCCTGCACAGGTTCGTTTGTAGTGTTCGCGTGAGCTCCCGATGCTGGGCGTCCAACTGACCTTTGGTTGTCATTGAGTGTTGATTGCACCCTTATTTGAAGCAAACAACCGCATTTCCCAGTGTAAGTCTGCAACCATTACACCCTTCCAGGTCTGCGTTTTCTGTGGTGCCATCATTATTTCTGCCAGGGAGTTATCAGTCGACACTTCGGGAGCCATTTCTCGCCTTATCAAGTCACAACTACTCTCGTTTCTGCGCGACTTGTCACATTCTACACACGAGGCTTCAGATAAGATCGCACCAACTATCGCAAACACTGATTTGAAGTAAAATGCCATATGAGTGCGCATCTAGAGGCAGTTATGCGACACAAAATGCTTTAGCCAAATAGCTCCACGAACGAGTGGAAAGACTAATTATAACTTTCTTGGGTGCACGCATGGACGAGTTTGTAAATCATAATCGCCTACGTAAAACTAGAAATCAGACGAAGCACTAAATTCAGAGTGCTACTGTGTTCGTATGTCATCACATTTTGTCTAGTCTCTGTGCACGTTGTACGTAGCAGTTCACTGATTACCACGTTTACTGGAGTGGCATGAGGCTGAAATTGCCAAAGGCCTGACCATTGGCACGAAGGTTCCACTGTTCAGAAAAGTGTGTGTAGGCTTTAACAAAAGCTACGCATGTTATTCAAGAGGTTTACGAAAGTTTGAAACAGTAAAGTTGTAACGACTTCCAAGGAAGTGAAGTGGTTTGCGTGAAAGAACACCAAATGTGCGCTCCCTGTCTTATACACAATTTTTTTTATCCAGACACACGCACACAATGTCGCACAGAATCACAGACATTCCGATGAGAAGAGGTACGCCCTTAAACGCCTGGCAAATTGATCCCGGCGAGGATTAGAATAAGTTATGAGTGGCTCCTGCTGCTGCTTATAGCGTACGCTGCAGTCACTAAGCAGCTCCTTCTTTTTTGACGAGGAAGTGCTAACAAAGCTCGGTGCATTCCTTTATGAAATTAAACTACTCGACTGGATTGCCGATCGAGACGTGAGCTCCCATTTTGTAACCCATAAACATGAAAACTAAACTAGTGTGAAAGTGACATTTGTTATGTCCCGCAAGGCTTACCTCTTGTTCATTATTTAATTATTGACACTGTTGAAGTTGATGCTAATACTTCATTTAAGATCAGCTCTTGTGCCAATGACTGCGTCCTGTATTATAATGTCACTAACATACATGACCAGCAGGTCCTCATCAACGTGTTTTCTGAACTCTAAATGAAGCCATGAGTGGCAAATGACAATTTATGTAGATAAAAGTAAGACAGTAACAATGACTTTTACAAACAAACATGTGCCTATGATATTCCATTATGGTATTACATACAAATTAATATATGTTAATGGTTCACAAGTTTGGGTGTTGCTTTCGTGTCCAACTTAACGTGGCCGAAACCTATCGATGTACCAGCCGAGAAAGCACTACAAACGATGGGTTATTTAAAGCACGCCTTGACGGATTGAGCTAAAGAATGAACGCTAAGGGCGTAGAAGGTCATTATGCAAGAAAGAGGTGAGGCGTGCAGACAGGACATAAGAGTAGAGAAGTGGACAACACGAACTCTTGTGTCCTGTCTGCACGCCTCAACCCTTTTTGAATAGTGGATCCTTACCAACTAGCTCAGCTTTCTGTCGTTCTAAGACGTAGAAGGCTCTAGAGCGACGCCTTTAAGAATGAGATTTTATAAATGCACACGGCATACTTTCGTCGCCACGCATACGATATTGCTAAGCTTGAATCCATCGATAAAAAGACCATATAGCGTTAACGTACAGTCGCTATGAAAGTAACTTCGCGCAGCCGTCGTGCGCTCACAATTTGTAGCCTGATTCATCGCAGCACAGGCGCGCGCATGCGAGTGGGTTGTCGCACCGCACAAGATTGTTCGTGCGTATTCGCAAATTAAAATGACTGACATTGTGATTGGTTATCTGGCCCGCCCAAGTCGATCAAATAATACCTCAAACATTGTGCCGCTTATATACCAACCGAATCGTTATCAATATTTGTTTTCCATCGAACAACCGAACTATGCAAAAGCCCCAACGGCACTCTTCGCAAATTGCCAAACGAAGCACTTGTTAAAGAGTTATCCAGGCACATTTAGGTGTGCGCACTCGTACGTTGCTGCTTTGCTGTTGTACTTGTCACAAATATTTTATAAGCTATGCTTTGATTTATTTGTCCCCACGTAGGTGTTGTTTTGCGTAAGTGTTGTTGTTATTGCCACTTCGTTTTTTACTTCTTCAGCGTTCAAACGTTCTATTTTTCCTTCTGCAGCTCCTCCTTCTATGTATATAGAAAAGACAGCAGTATGTTTAAATAAATAAACATAGCAAGTTATCGAGTTCGATTAGTTACCACCACTATATTTCAAAGGACGCGCCATTAATATCTTCAACATTATGATCAATCATCCTACTGGTGTACCTTGTTACAAGCTAGAACAGGCACCTGCAGAGTGTGTTTGGGCTAGCAAGCGTGGGAGTTGCCCTACACTGTAATAATTGCGGCTTGAAAATGTTCTGCGCTCTCTCCGTATGTTGAGTGCAATACCGCAAATCAGGGAACAAGCCGGACTTTCCTTATATGGCACCGTGGTCAAAGGAAGAGCAGAATGATAAGGGAAACCAGTGCACTACCCACCTGGCTGATCAGCTCTCTGGCGGCGTATGGAGACAGTAGTGGTACATTTTCTTTTTTTTTACTATGAATCTATCTCATTGAAAGACACCAAGACTTATCTGGTTTATTTTGCTTGTTACTGGAATTACGAGGACAATCAGCTTGTTTGTCTTAAGAGGAGCAACTCACAGGATTCGGAATCGGAAACCCATGGCCTTGGTGCGCCGTTCTCTCATTATGGTTGAGAGATAAAAAGATAATGGTGGCAAAGGGGCGTAGCCGATATTGTAGTCGACATTAGAAAGAAGAAATAGGCTTGGACAGGCCTAATCATGCACAGGACAGATTACTGCGGGTGTATTAAAAAGGCAGAATGGAAGCCAAGAGAACGGAAGAATCGTCCATGACGGCAGAGAACAAGCTGGTGTGATTAAAATAGGAAATTTTCAGTCATAAGGTGTGGCCGGCTGGCGCCATAGAGGGGTTATTGCTGAACGCCGGGAGAAACTTCGTACTGCAGTACACATAGGCAAGCTGGTGATAATCACCGTTTCGTGAATAAAGAAAACGGTTTGCATTTCATCAGCTACCAATAGTGAGCGTGGCGCCAAACAAGCAAACGTTGCAAATAGTCAACGTCAAGTGAAACAAAATCAACAAGCCTGCGCACTAATCCGTTCGCTGTTTGTCGGAGGACCGGGAGGTTCGCAGTTGGATATCAGCCACGGGACAGAGTATTTTGAAACTACACGACACGTTTGTTTACTTACTGGCACACGTTAACTTATACGAGCAGGCGGCTGTCTGGGCGCTGTATGCACGCGTAAGCTGATTCCGTCGGATTTACTTATAGTGTACATAAGCCAAAACTTCGGTGCCTCATTTATATTTATTCAAGGCATCACGTTACCATGCGATTTTTTGTATGTTTTTTTTTCTTTTCTTTTCTTTCTCCTCAGGGTGTGTCCTGCTAACACGAACAACGCACGAAGCTAAGAAGCCATAGAGATGCGCTCATGATTTCGAGGTCTCGAGTTTGATCCAGGCCGCGGCGGCCGCATTTTGATGGTGGCGAAATGCAAAACGCTCGTGTAAATACATTTAGGTACATGTTAAAAAGCTCCAGGTCATGAAAATTATTGCGATATCCTCAACGACGGCGTGCCTGCAATTCACATTGTGGTTTTAGTACGTAACGCCCGAGAATTCAGTTAAGTTATGAGATATTGTTAAAACTAAGGACGCGCTGAAACTAGTAAATCTTGCCGTTTTACGTATCTGTCTTTGTTCAAGCTTAGCTACGAAGTATATAGCCATGTACTGCGGTATGTCCCTACTGACCGGTTGATCCCGTTCAGATAGGGGCGGGGTTAGGATTGTCGTTACACTTCGGGTCCATGCGAGTACAAATTCAAAAGGATTTCGCACTGAGGATGTCATGAATGAGAAAAATAAGAGGAACCCGTAATCTCATCTCGTGGCATTCATATGATGAGAAGAAATGGAGCCTGTTTTCAGTTTCTATAATTAGTGAGACAGAACAGGCGCATTTGGCCTAATACTACGATTAAGACGTCAGGAGGCATGGTTGTTGTCGATGGTTTGTTTGGTAAAGGCCTCTCTGCTACGTCTCAAGGCTACAATTAGAAGTACGAAATGCGATTCCGAAGTTCTCCAGAATGCTGTAATATGGTGCAATGCTCACCAAAGAGAAAATTTGACAGGCATCCGAGAGCAGCACAAAAGTACCAACGGAACACATAATGGTTACAAAGAAAACGTCGCAGCGGAATAAACATTTGTTTTAGCCCCGAGACCAAACCAGGCACCCACGGATTTTCTAGGCAGTCGTTCTAACATCTGAGTTCCTAAGCAGAAAGTAGCAGGAGCTAAAGCGATGGCATCTAAATCGACAACGGGATTCGCAGGCCGAGTTAAAATCGAAGATCAGTACTTCGAAAATCTAAAAGATAAAGAGTGTGTTGAAATAGAAAACTCGCCAGCCAGCCTGGAGTAGCAGGATGCGACGAAATGCATCCATACCAACGACACCATCCTTCCCGGTGTTGGTTTGAAAATCCCAACATTGCGATCTGCTAGACTCTTTGTTTGCTCACATGGTAAACAGACTCCAGAGAAAAGGCGAGTCGACTGCGTAGGGTTCAATCTGCGGAAGAGGACGATTTTTTTTTCAACTGAGGAAGTTTCTGACAAACCATTATGAAATGTCTGCCTTCCTTTGTGCCAATATTGTGTAAATAATAATACCTCCGGCCGTTTCACAAACATTATTAGAATAGCAGCTTGGGCTCGGATGCATTAATTAACACCACCGACAATCTCTGATTGTCAACATTGACACGAAGTCGTGTCCATGAGAACGCCCATGTTCTAATAAGACTCCCAACCGCATAAATAAAAGAAACGTAGATTTCTGCCAACCAATTTTTGCTCGTGTGGTTCATTTGGTTTTGCACTTGCCTATGTAAGTGTTTGAGCAGGTGAAGATAAATTCAGAGTTTCCATCCTTGCAGAAGACTTTCACATTCCATGACTGCTGGGCCAATTTTGGCGTTCCGTCGCAAACAGTGATAAATCTTACCTTTGCAACTGTAGTGGCGTGGCTGTCACCTCCATAGACGGTGAAGAAGACGTCGGCTCACGTGCAAGTAGCGCTGGAAAAAAAACGCGCTTGCGTGCTCGGCCTGAGCGGCCACGTTTAGCTGACGCTTCTGCGAAGCATCGGCACCATTGCTGACCGCTTTAACAAAACTCTCGCCGTGCCGGCTAGCTCTTCGAGCCCACGTCCTTATATTGGTGAAAGCAGACGACTGAGCCCAGCTATGTAAGCGTAATGAAGCCACTCTACCAACGTGAGAGTGACGTCTCCCCACACGTTCCGGTAGACATCCCGCGGATGTGCAGTGTCCGCGAATGTCTACATCGACATGTGGAACATATGCTTCATCTAGCTGGGCTGCCACTTCCGCACGAAAAAGTGACCAAACTGCTGACGCCATACTACCGCGCGCAGTGGATGCCGCCAGAAGAACTGCGTTGCATGCTCCGGCAGTGGCTCCCTGATCCCGACTTCTATGAGGAATACCGGGCAGTCGTCCTTGATCACTGTGCCACTTCGAGGCTTCAGTGTCATCCAGCAAGAGCTCCGACACATCTGTTTTTGCCGTGGGAACAATTACCTCACACCGCGACATGTCGCACATGGCCTGCGTGCTACCGTGCCGATCATGCACATGAACCTGGCTCCAGTATCAAGCGTAAATTCATTCCGCGAGTCTTGCCCACACCTCAACGGTAGCTGCGCGGCAGCTCTTCTCAAGGAATACGCTCGGTCAAACGCACGCACTCTCGCCTCCACCCTCCTACCCCGCTCTTTTATGCGAAGCATATTACGAGGGCTCAACCTAGCTCCTCAGGCGCGGCGGTGTCGCCTTGAATACCACGTGACACCGTGACGTCACGACAGAGGAGAAGTGGCTTTGGCTCAACTCTTGCAAGATGGGCTGGGTGGGAATCGAACCAGGGTCTCCGGAGTGTGAGACGGAGACGCTACCACTGAGCCACGAGTACGATGCTTCAAAGCGGTACAAAATCGCCTCTAGTGAATGCGGTGTTGCCTTAGAAACGAGCTGTTTCTAAGGCTCAGGCCTGCGTCGCTTGCTCAGGCGCACATTTCGTTGCCGCGCCGAACGCTGCGTTGCTCGACGGTCACCGCGTCCAATGCGGGGCGTCCAAGGCGAAGCAGAGTAACGCATGAGTTGTTTCTTCGTCTAGCCGAACCAAATATAGCCAAGCAACAGCAGTTCACCAAGCGAAACAGTGGTTCAACAACTAAAATAAAGGCTAGTATGCTTCGCATCCTGGGCTTAACCTTACCTAAGCCACAGCCATTTTTCTTTGCACGTTCCCCGCAAGCTATCCGCCTTCCATTCTGGGACATCTCACACATCATCCACTAAACGCTCTCGCACCGGCTCCGCATACGCAAATTTTGCTCACGCTGGCCACCACGAGCGCAATCTTCGCGATGTCTTCAGCGATCGCCACAGTCCTATCGTCTAACGTCTGCGCCAAGCGATATTTTGCAGCCAATACAGAACAGGTGAGCCTTCCGATTCGCTGTACTGGTATCTGCCGCGGATGCCTTCGCTACCGAAGTTTCTCAGGTGCAGCTCTGCCATCTGATTTCATCAGCTCGAGAACCACTTTTACATCAACAACCTGAGTTACCAACAATTGCGCTGTCTCCATGCAAATCGCGAGCTGCCAGACTGTCTTCTTTCTGGGCTATGACTTCCACTAGGCTCGGACATCTACGACAAGCTGCGGGAGGCCCTAATTTCGCACTACAGCATCGCTATGGTTGCGCTTTGCTCACAATATAGGCCACGAATACTGCGTGGTACACCTCTCTGGGAATGACGGAACCCGACGCTGTCAACGACGGCAGCATCTGCTTTACGCAGCCCTCTGACGAAAGTACTGGCGAATCGCGCAACAGTCGAACAGTGGCTGGGTGGAGCAAGCTATTCCGAGAGCAAAGTCTTGCCGGTCACCAGAATTCGCCAACTCGCACAATCGTACCTGCACCTTGAACAGCGACGCACCGTTAATATGCAGGGACACTAATGCACAGTGACACTCGCTGTTCTGCGCCACTGCCGCTGTCAAACGCCGTCCAACGGCACAATCTGCATTGTTGTCAGCACCGTTCCCCTCAACGGCCTTTTTCCTTGACGCGCGCCGAGAACCTACCAATATGGCTCAACTCTGCGTGCCGAGTTGCGGCACACTGGGCGCGCAGACGTCGATTACGCAAGACAGCACCTTCAGCGTACAAGGCCCCCAATGTACCTTGTCTCCAGAATAAGTCTTCCTGCACGGACGCGCAGCTCACAGACGCATCTTGATGCTTCCACCGACGACATTCCGACGCTGGTCTTTGTCGCGGAATGTTTCACATGTAACCTGTCAGAAAGGCGGCTATCTCCCTCCCTCCTCTTAGGACGCTTTCTTGTGCAACACTCGTCCCACTGTGGCACTTTCAGTCACGACCACCAGAAAGCTCTCTGTTCCCCTTGGTACTATTCAGACTTTACCTGGATTGTTAACGGAAGGTATGAAGGGCTGTTCATGTATATAGGCTTGCAGCTCCTCTGCTTTCTCTTCGTGCAGCTTTTGTACATATTTCAATTGTTCTACGCGCAAGGAGAGGAGCTGGAGGTATGTGACGCGAGTATCACATACCTCCAGAGCCGGTGAAGAATAGCGCGGATCGCGTGCAAGCAGCGCGAGATAACACCGTCGGGTGCGCAGGCTTAGCGCCTGCGTCTATGTGCCCCTCGTGAGAACCATCGCAACGATGGCTGGCCGACTGAACCAGACCATGGATACCCCTTTTTCGACCCGCCTCCCGCAGAATAAATGTGGAAAATTTGCTGAATTTGCTGAACTCTGCTGGACAGCACGCGAACTTATTTATTTATTTATTTATTTATTTATTTATTTAACTGAGATGTACAAAATTTTACTCAAGGAGAGTGTGTTCGGAGGCTAGTTGGTGGCACCTATTTTTGGGAAATTGAACTGCGCTAAGGACGAGACATCGAAGTAGACGATAGGACACAGCATTCGCAAACGCATTTACGCTTCGGATAATTGCGCTCTAGTATGCACAGCTTGATGATGATTAGCCGGGCAAGGGAACAAGAGTTCAGGATCACAAGTCAGCCTCTACAGTCTGTGAAGGAGTACGTTTACCTAGGTCAACTAACCACAGGGAACCCTCATCATGAGAAGGAAATCCGTAGAAGAATAAAAATGGGTTGGATGGCATACGGCAGACATTCCAAGTTCTTAACTGGAAGCTTACCACTATCATTGAAAAGGAAGGAGTAACAATCAGTGCATTTTACCCATGCTGACATAAGGGGCAGAGACTTGGAGGCTGACAAAGAAACTTGAGAACAACTTAAGGACCACACGAAGAGCAACGGAACGAAGATTGCTAGGCATAACGTTGAGATGGAGAAAGACAGCAGTTTGAATCAGAGAGCAAACTGGTATAGACAATATTCTAATTGACATCAAGAGAAATCAATGGAGCTGGGCAGACCACGTAATGCGCCGGTTAGATAACCGTCGGACCATTAGGGCTACCCAATGGGTACCAAGAGAAGGGAAACGCAGTCGAGGACGGCAGAAGACCAGGCGGAGCGATGAAATTAGGAAATTCGCGAACGCTAGTTGCAATTGGTTGGCGGAGGACAAGGGTAATTGGAGATCGCAGGGAGAGGTCTTCGTCGGGCTGTACACATAAAACATGATGATGATGATGATGATGATGTTGCTGCTGCTGCTGCTGATGATGATGATGGACAGGTTGCGCATCTAGGATTTTAGTGCAGAATATAGAAATGTAAAATATAATGGAATATTTGACGTGTTTAATAATGTTTTTCCCCAGGAGGCAAACCATATGGACGCCAAAGTATGGACTGCTATAACAGTAAAGAATGGCTTTCATTACACAAAGTGCATGCTGAGTATTTCAACATCGGTTGATTTTCTAAAGCGTAGCTTTCTTTGCGAACTCTCCCAACCTTTACTGGCCATGACAGGTGACTGGGTCAGTGCAGCTGCTGGTGCTGCTACTATCTTGCTGATTAATAAAACCTCAGAGAGGTAAAAACACGAAGACGTAGAAAAAGAAACATACCCAACACGCGCTCACTCACAACGGATGTTAATGCACATATGGAAAAATACGTATATAGAAAATGGACGCCTCGCGCTTGTGAAGATAAGGCATAAAAACAGCATGCATCTAAGGCGCGTGTGAATATCGATTAATAAAACTGAATTCTTTATTATGTAGTAATACGGATGGTTGGCGTACACATTAACAGTCGCCGTGTGGTTTGATTAGGGTGACAAAACAAAATGACGGTATTTTCGAAGATGGCAAGCGGAGACGGTTCGGGCGGTTGCAGTCGATATATATATATATATATATATATATATATATATATATATATATATATATATATATATATGTATATATATTCATTTAATACCCTAAGTTTACTTTGGGCCTTTAGGTAAGATAGGAGGCCGTAATGCAGCCGTGGTCGTTTCAGCCTCGTCATTCCAGATTCGCTATCTCATTCTCGTCATGCCGTCATCGTCACGTCCTCTAAGCCAACCCAGTGGCCCAATTTGTGTAATAGGCACGGCCACTGAGTATGAGCGCGTGGTCGTGATGCAGTCGTCATGCAGTGCTTGACATACCGTCGTCGGGATGTTGTGGCGATCGTTGCGTCGTCGTCACTCCAGCTTCATCAACATACTTTCGTCATGCTGTCGTAGTCACGGGATCATCGTTATAATATTCGTGATAACTCGTTGTAACGTCATCGTCATCATGCACTCGTTGTCATCCTATTATACTCATTCCGTTGTTATGCTATCTTCGTCATTGTGTCATCGTCATTTGTCCTTTGTCATATCGTCGTTGTGATGAAGTCGGGGTGAGATCATCATCCTATTTATTAATTTCGTCTTTCCGCTTTTGCCGTGTCATTGCCATCATTCCATCATTGTCCCAATGTCGCCATGATGCAATGCTCGTCTAACCATTTTTCTCATTGCATCTACATCATTTCTTATCCATTATTCATCGTAATCATGCTATCGTTCTTGAATCATGATTATTCCGTCGTTTCATGCCCACATCATCATTGCGTTCCCGTCACACAGTCGCTGTGATGTATCTGTTTCCCAAACAGTCGCCGTCAAGCACCTGTGGTCAGGTCATCGTAGAGCTCGAGCCTTCGTCATCTGTTTGTCGTCATCGCCGTCCCATCATTGTCGTCGCACGCTCGTCATCATCCCATTGTCCTCATGCCGTCATCATAACGATGTCGTTGTTACGCCATCATCATCCTTTCAGAATTGTCACGCATCTGTCGGCATGTCATCGTCGTCTTATCGCACGTGTCGCTTCATCGACGTCACCCTTCGTCATTCCATCTTCACTTCGTCGTCGTCATATAGTCGTCGTTACCCCAGTGTCCTCATACTGTCTCGTCACGCGGTGGTCATTATACTGTCGTTGTCAAAGCAAAATTGTCATTTATTCGTGGTGCCATCGTCGTCACACTGCCTCTCATTTTATCGACGTCATTCCATCACCTTTCCATCGTTGCGATGCAGTCGTCGTCGTACCGCTGTGCTCACGGGTGATCTTGCAAGCGAGTGTCTTAAGTAAAGTGGGCCGATAACCGAAACAGTGTATGCCCCCTATAGTCAAAGCAACGAATGTGTCAGATTGAGCACTACATATTTTAAACAAACATTACTTCAGCAGAACGTTCGGTTGCTTCATTGCTAGACTGATAATCGCACTATCTCGACAATCATCGTAAGATGCATTCTGTCATAATATTTTATGCAACGAAGTTTCGACAGCAGCGTGCCACAACGCTATTTATAGAAAAGTAATTTTCTGCATGGGGATAAAGGCATCTTATGGACAAGCTGAAGTATTCTATGCACCCGAAAACAAGAGAATGGAGAGCACTAAACAGCAGGTAGGGAAGTCACTGATAATAAACCTTTATATGGTTATTTTTTCGACACTATGTAGAGATCTTCAGCAGAAAGCTCAACCAGGAGGAACTGTACGCCAAATTGTACTTCATACATAAAACCCTACTAAGAAGGACGCTCAGAATATTGGGATCAAACTATCAGGTTTGGTAAAGCATCGACTAAATTACCTTGTATGAATGATCTTAATCTGAGGTGTGAAATTTCATGATAAAAGGAGAAACCATAAGCAATTTGTCGCACAAATTGATGGAGGAGACCAGGCTGAAGATGTTACTCGACCTCATAGGCTCGTAGGTAAGAGCCGGCACAAAAATAGTGACAATTCTGTGAAAACGTCGAATGTAATTCCTTATACAATTAAGCGTATACAGCCCACAGATCAGTTGCGTAACTATCGACAAGGTTCTAGCCATCCCCTGCCAAATACAGAAGGCACCGTAGAGTAAAGCTATCAGTATGACGTATCAGTTTCGGTACATGTTCCCGCCAGATATGTGCACTGAGCTTACATTCATCAAAAATAACACCAAGATATTCAAGTGGTGCCCTTGTCCATTCTATACCATCATAGTGAGGCGGTGTAGATCCCCATAAATCAAACGAAGGACCTGATTTCTATGACCAATTTCTCAGAGCATCAGAAGCTGCACAATTTTTTTAATTAATGCTAAAATTTGACAATGCTCAGTTTGTCTGAGCTGGCCTGCGTGAGCGAATAGCAAATAGTTTGTTGCCCAAAATGCTCAAACCATGAATGTGACTGCACTTGAGAAAGCTTATACGCATTGGCTCTAAATAAAGGTCAAATTGAAGTGGCTATTAAAAATAACCCTGCTTTATACCTGTGTAACACATACACTTCTGATAGCAAGCAGGGCTGACCCGGATTGAGCTCGATGCGGATCGAGTGTTTCTACACGGTCATTTGTGATTCTGATATGACAGGATCCGGATCCGCATAATCGCAGCTGATATCTGCGCCCTCTAGCGCAGTCTCACTAAAAACAAAAAGTGGAGTCCACTCAATAAATAAACACTTAGAAACATTTTTTAACAAAAAATAGTAAGCGGCAAAATAGAAATGATGTCTTAACTTAACCACCATTTGCCAATCTGAATTTGTCGCCAAGCTACTATGCTGAGGGTTGCCGACAATCAGCAGACGATGATAACTCTATGCGGATTGTTGGATTGTGTAGCAGCGACCATTCTTGATCGCGATCAGGAAATCCTATACGGATCAGCCCCGATCGCGATCACAGGTGTACGTTTGACACCGGTTTTACAACGAACGTATAGGCACAGGCTCTAACAGATTACCATTAGCAGTGATACCGGTAGAATAATTCGGGCTGATCATGTAAAAACCTTTGTAAACCTCCGACCCATCTCGCTCCCATCCTGCGTGGGGAAGGTGCTGGAGGACGTCCTGCTCAACAGGTGGCAAGACTACCTGGAACGAGAAGGACTATACGCGGCCACGGTGATCGGCTTCAGACAGCACCTAAGCACGCAGGATGCGATGCTGCAGCTCAAATACCAAATCATCGACGATGGCGGCAGCGCCCGCGACAACAAAGCGATCCTAGGGTTCAACCTGCAGAGCGCCTTTGATGAGGTGAAACACTCGGCGATTCTGTCTCAAGTCTCCGCGCTCAACATGGGCGAAAGATCCTACAACTACATCAAGGACTTCCTCACGGACAGGACCGCCGAGCTACGAGCAGGGGGACGCTACCAGCGCGCGTAGCGAGCGGACGCATGGGACATCGGCTCCGGCGATTTTCGACCGTGGCGGCGGCCCAACGCGTTTGATCCCGACAATTTTGGACTTGACAGGACCAGCAAGTCAGCCGGCACGCAGGGAGACCACTCCCAATCCGGTGGGCCAATTTGTTGACCTTTTTAAGCGTTTTTCCTCCCATCCGCCATAGCGCCGCGACGCAGCCTCAAGGCTGAACGCCGGCGTTCGGCGGCGGGGAGGCCGCTCCAAGCCAACATGGCAAGCGCAAACCAGCAACGCGGCTACGACCCGGAAGGCATGGCATGGACAACTGTGCCGCAGACCAGTCGGGACCAAGCCTGCAACGCTAATGTGATCCGGGCCTTTGAAACAAGAGCCCAGAAACTCCAAGCCTGCGCACAAGGGAAGGCCACGTCAGCTCACGGAGGCCACCATGCGCAACCCGACAAGGCACCCGATGAGCGCGCAGCCGGAGGCCCAAGGCAAGTCAAAGCTGCATGGAAACCCAAGTTTCTCTGCAGATTTAGACCAGACGATGTGGTGCTAATCATCAAACCATTAACGGCGACAAGCTTGAAGAACTTACAACACGGTGAGCTAGGCCTAGCCCTACGACAGCGAGTCGGGGAGGCCGAAGCGGACAACTTTTACTTCACAATATCCCCGGACCAAAACCTGATCATCGTGGGCACGACGAGCATCCACGCGGCAGACAAACTGGTCGGGGACTTTGCGATAAAAATCCAAGAAGGAGCAGACCTCCATTTGCACGGGCACGTAAAACAGAGCGAAGACAACGTGATTCACGGAGTCATCACAGTGGCCAATCTGGAAACCACCGAGTCCCTGCGAGGGAAGGTGAAAAGCTTTCACGGAGAAACCACCGTCCTGGAGATCCGAAAGTTCGGATCTTCTAACAAAGCCAGAATCACCTTCGAAGGCAAGTACAAGCCCAGAGCTGTACTGTACAACGCGCAAGTCATACCGGTAGCAAGGTACCGCCGCACCATACCAGCGTGTAACTTGTGCGGCACAGTGGGGCATAGGCCAGATACCTGCCCGACACCGAGACAAGAAAACTGCGGACTCTGCGGAACGCTAGCCCCGTTTGTGGAGGGAGTGCGGTCCCCTCACCTGTGCAACCCAAAATGTGCGGTGTGTGGCGGCGAACACGCCACGAACTCCAGAGACTGCACGGCGAAATTTCGCACGAACGCGCCGCAACAACCCAGCAATCAGGAGAAAAGGAGGAGGAAAAAGAAGAAAAAAAAACAAGAAGAAGAAGAAGAAGGGAGGAAGCGGGAATCTCCCGCCCCCTCCACCTAGCAGGGAGTCGACTTCTGATCAACCCAAGCAAAAGAAGACCTGGGCCAGCATAGTCCAGAACGGGATGCGGCAGGTGAGTGGGACCGCCTCTCCTCCTCCTCCTCCCAAACCTTCCTCTCCACCCACACCCAACCCAGTAGAAACCGAGTTACGAAACCAGATAGCAGCCCTAATAGCGCAGATCGCGGTGCTAACGAGCAAACTAGAAAGTGCGCTAGCTAAACCCCAGCCACCTCAGCAAGAGGAGGCGATGGAAAGCGACACAGAACCTAGTCTTGAAAATAAACTAGAAGCTATGATGAGAAAGGTCCAGGAATCCATTCCCACCATAGTCTCACAACAGATAGCGAAAGCGATGACGGTTCGCAAATACGCTAACACGAGGAGACTCCAGACTCCCCGAGCCTACAGGATGCGTAGGGTGATAAGCGAGGACGAGGAGGAAGACCACCAGGAGCAATTTCCCCTCCAGAATAACAACAATCTCCAGATACAACATGGCGAGACAAACTAAAAAGAGTCCCATAACATTAACGCAGTGGAATAGTCGAGGCTTGAAATCGAGGACTAAGAGAGCGGATCTTGGGATGCACCTGTCTACGTACGAGCATACTCCGGCAGTGGTGGCCGTACAGGAACCTGGCGGGAACGTGAGCCTCACAAACTACAAAACGTTCCAACTCGACCCCCTAACGTGCATCTTTGTGCACAAAAACTACACTGCAAATTTGGTAGATCTGGAATTACAAACCAGCTTTTCGCACGTGATGGTGACTCTTCTGCCACTGAAAAAGGAGGATTCGCCGCTACACATCCTGAACGTGTACTGCCCACCTAAAGCAAAAAACGTAACCTTCTCCACACTCCTGAGCAGAGCTATCAGGGAAGCAGGACGAGACCCGTTACTAGTAATGGGAGATTTCAACGCGCAGAGTCCCTCATGGGGCTATCATCGAGAAGACATACGAGGACGGAAGCTAGCGGAGGCGGCGTCCGCGTTAGGTCTAACCCTACACACTGACCCGGCGTGCTCCACGCGGATAGGGAACTCGGTGCAGAGGGACACGTGTCCCGACTTAACCTTCACGAAAAACGCGAGGCGAGTGGAGTGGACGAATACGGAGGAAACTCTCGGTAGTGACCACTGCCTGATCACCATAACGATCCGTACGAAACCCCTTACCAGGCCTACGGGGCACACTATGCTGCCGGACTGGACGAAATTTAGAAAGGAATACGAGGTAAGCTCCATCCAGGAGCAGGGATATCAAGCCTGGACAAAACAGCTGCTGATCAACCTGCGTTCGACGGAAACGCAGGTAAAGCTCTCAGAGGCGGTGATGGACGTGGACACCCACCTCCTCCACCTCTGGGCAGCCAGACGCAGCATGGTCAAAAGATGGCGTAGACAGAAGCATAACCGAAAGCTAAGAGCTCGGATCGCGGCAATCACTAAAGAAGCGGCGGAGTACGCGGCGCAACTCGCGGACGTGAACTGGGTAGATAGGTGCAACGCGGCCGCTGGGCAGATGTCTAGCAAGAACACATGGCGCCTCTTCCGGGCACTCATAGATCCCAACCAGACGCGCACCGAGACGCACAAGCACCTGCAGAGAGCGGTACATGCATTTCAAGGAAATACGGCCCAGCTTGCACTGAAGCTTCGGGACCAGTACCTGACCACAACCCAAGATCCAAGGGGAGACGCTTACAGATACAATGGAGCCCAAAATACTGAGCTGGACGAACCTTTCAAAATATACGAACTCAAGGCCGCTCTAGCGAGGATGAAACGCGGGACCGCGCCAGGAAGGGACGGGATCTCGGTAAAACTCCTAGCCAATCTGCCGGACCGCGCATACGAATCCCTCCTTGAACACTTTAATTCGATTTGGGTGGGCGAAGCTCCATTTCCCACGGAGTGGAAGACGGCGCTGATAACTTTCATCCCCAAGGCGGGCAAGGCCATAGATACGGATAACCTAAGACCTATTTCTCTCACCTCGTGCGTGGGCAAACTGATGGAAGCTATGGTCAGAGACAGACTATCTGAGTACCTAGAAAACAAGCGAGTCTTCGCAGACTCGATGTACGGCTTCAGGCCAAATAAATCGGCTCAGGACATCCTGCTGCAGCTCAGCAGGGAGGTACTAAACCCGATCGAACATCCGAACGGGGATAAGATAGTGCTGGCCCTAGATCTAAAGGGAGCCTTCGATAATGTGACACACGAGGCGATCCTCACACACCTATCAGAGACGGGATGCGGCAGGAACGCTTTCGAGTATATAAAACGCTTCCTCACGGACAGACAGGCCTACGTGAGGATCCAGAACGCGGAACACGGCCCCTTTCTATTAGGCACGAGAGGGACGCCACAGGGAGCGGTGCTATCCCCCTTGCTTTTCAACTTGGCAATGAAGAACCTGCCGGTCCACTCGGAGAAAGTCCCGGGTGTGCAACACGCGCTGTACGCGGACGACATCTCCATTTGGGCCACGCAGGGCTCTCTCGGTGAAATGGAGGCCAGCCTGCAGGAGGCGGCCACCGCGGCGAACGAGTACGCGAAAAGATGTGGCCTTCATTGCTCCCCTCAAAAATCCGAATTCGTGCACATTCGCCCCAACAAAAAATGCACAAACAAGATAGAATTGAGACTTGGATCGGAACCGATACCCGAAAGAAAAGAAATTAGAGTCCTAGGTCTTTTCATCCACCAGCGTCGGCTGGCGACGACCACGCTCGACAAACTAAAGAAGGTGGGAGATCAGGTGGGCCGAATGGTCCGTAGAGTCTCGAACAAGAAAGGGGGACTGCGAAGCAAAGACGCCTTGCGGCTGGCCAATGCCTTTGTAACAAGCAGAATCCTGTACTCGACCCCCTATCTCCGCCTCAACAAACACGACCAGAACATCATCGAGGTGATAATACGCAAAATGGCGAAGAAGGCCCTCGACCTCCCGATAACCACGTCTAACCTGAGACTCCAAGGTCTGGGTATGACGAACTCCTTCGATGAACTTAGAGAAGCCCACCTCACAGGTCAATACACGCGATTATCGCAGACGCCGTCAGGACGCCGCCTTTTGGCCCGTCTGCACATAGAACACACGACTCTAACCGAGGAGAGAGTAAGACTCTCTCAGGAATGGCGTTACGCCCTGCACGTAAGACCACTCCCAATTAAGATGTCCAGGGACGACCACGAGGGTAGACGCAGGGCCAGGGCAGAGGCCTTAGCTCACCACTACGGAAGGAAACCCGGGGTATACTACGTGGACGCATCCGGCCCGCACCATGGCGGGTGGTACACGGCGGCAGTGATCCACGAGTCCAAAACGGTGAACGGGCTCACCTTCAAAGCCCGAAGCGTCACTCAAGCAGAGGAAGTCGCCATCGCTTTAGCGGCAACACACTCCGATTCCAAGACAATCATAACCGACTCGCGAGGGGCGTGTCGGAACGTCCAACAGGGCTAGGTCCCGTACCTGGCCTACCGGCTACTGCAAAATAGCTCGTACGTAGGAGGTCCATCCCACCGCTTCATAGTCTGGGCTCCGGCCCACTCGGGGCTAGGAGGAAACGAGGCAGCAGATGCAGCCGCCCGCGCGCTCTCTAACCGGGCAACCTCGTCCCCCGCCACCTCTGAAGAAGCAGCGGAAGCCACGCCGACCTACACTTATAAGGAAATAACACAATTATACAAAGATAGACATAAACTGTACCCCTACCCGTGTAAAGGATTAATGAGAGCGGAGGAACGCCTGTTCCTCCGCCTTGTCACGAACACCATGATGTGCCCGGCCTCGCTAAAGCACTTTGACCCTGCCTTCTCCGGGGAGTGCCCGCACTGTGGGGAGAGGTCCTCGGACCTCTACCACATGGTGTGGGCGTGCCCCTCCAACCCTGCTTTTACTCCACACCCAAACCCCACCCGGGAGGACTGGGAGGCGACCCTACTCGCCTGTTGCGACCTGAAAGCCCAAAAGGCGATGGTCGAACGAGCTATGGCGGCAGCGGAAGCCACTGGGGTCCCGTACTAGGGACTCCACCTAGTGTTTGTGAGGGGAAAGGCACTAAGCCTGACTCCAGAGCACCCTCCATGTAACTCCCTCTTTTCAGAGGAAATAAACGTTTTCACCACCACCTACGAGCAGGCGACCTACAGACGCAAGAGAAGAAGCTGTGGAGAACCGGCAAACCGCAGTGATCGGCCTTTTCGCCGATGCTGTTCAACCTGGTAATATTCGGAGGGGCCGAAAAGCTAGCAGACATCGAAGACGCCAGGCACACCATCTACGCGGACAATATCACGCTGTGGGTGACCGGTCGCAGTGACGCCCACATCGAGGTCGCGCTGCAAGCCGCCGTCGACGCAATAGAAGACCAGCTGGAAAGCACCGGACTGAGATGTTCGCCGACGATATCGGAGCTTCTGATACTCCCAGCTGCCAAAAACGGCAGAGGCAAGGCCAGAGAACGAGAATACGAAAAAACTAGAATCGTAACCAAATCTGGCAACGCGATCCCCGAGGTCGACAAAATTAGGATCCTAGGCACGGTCACGAAAAGTACGGAAGAAACGGCGAAACCGTCACCCGTCTCACGGCAAAAGCGGCCAGCGCGATTCGACTCCTCAAACGACTGACTTCCCGGAAAGCTGGCATGAGAGAGGAGAGCCTAATTAGGCTCGTCTAATCCTTTATAATCAGCCACATCGAGTACGTTGCAGCCTACCACAGATGGTTGCAACACGAACGTAACAAAATCAACGTGATCATGAGAAGAGCGTACAAGACGGCGCCAGGCCTGTTCGAGTCCACGAGCATGACCTGCTTTTTAAAAGTCGGGATACACGCTCGAAGAAATAGCCAAAGCGCAACGGAGATCTTAACTTGAGCGGTGGTCCATGACCAAAGCCGGGAGGAAGATACTGGACAACCTGGGAATAGGACGCTCGAACGAAGTGGAGAAGAAGCTCTCCGTCCCCGAAGCAGTCCGACGCGAGACCAGAATCGACCCTGTAGAGAAGAACTAATGACGCCCTGATCGAACTCACTAGACGTTTAACAAGCGTTGAAGCAAACTGCTAGCAAATTTAGCCCTTTAGGCAGCGGCTCGGAACCATGCAAACCGACACCGCTGAGACGGTTCATCGGGTTTGTAACCTTGAAGCTCGCCTTGATGATGCCGATAATCGCTCTCGGCGCAATAACTTGATCTTTTATGGCATTACTGATACTAACAAATCTGAATCATTTGCTCAGTCAGAACTGGTCATTCGGCTGTGTTCTGAACAGTTAAATGTTTCCCTAGAGCCAAGGGAAATCGAGCGAGCGCATCGCCTCGGTCGATACATCCCTGGTCGTAACCGGTCCATCATTGTCAAACTTTCCTTCTTTAAAACAAAAAAAGCCATCTTGTCGAATGGCCGGAAGCTTAAAAACACTTTGTGCAATATGGGTGAGGATTTTGCTAAGCCGGTACACAACGCGCGAAAACATCTGGTCGCGTTTGCACGAAGCCATTCAGTTCCTTTTTCTCTTCGCTTTAAAACATTATTCATAGGTTCAAAACGCTACGTTTTTGATCCAGCATCCCAATCCATGAAAGAACTATAGCTAACGCATTGTCGCCAGCATTCGTCCCGACGTGCTCTACCTGCCCCTCGAGAATCTTTCTCAATCTCTGCTATTTTTACTAACATAAGAAGCTTTCTTCTGAAAAGAGAACAAGTATCAGATCTAGTATCTTCGTCTGGCAGTAACCTACTTACACTAACTGAAACATGGCTTACCCATGATGTCACTGACGGTGAAGTTCTGAGTTAACTACCGAATTTCGATGTTTTTTGTAAAGATAGGCAGGGTACTCGGGGCGGTGGTGTTCTCATCGCAGTAAAAAACATCTACTGTGCTCCACAGTCAATGTGGCCACTGACCTAGAAGCTGTATGGCTTATCATTCGCGCTAATCTGCAGCTACTAGTTCTTGGCGTCTGTTATCGTCCCCGCAACTCTAATCATGACTTCCTCCGCCATTTCAATAACACCTTGAACCATTTAGTAAAATATTGCCGAACGCTTGCATCTTGCTGTTTGGGGATTTCAATTACCCACATATCAATTGGTCAAATTATTTTAGCCCAGTGACTAGCATGACAGGAGTTAGACAATTCTTAGATAGTTGCCTTAATTTTAACCTCTCCCAGATGATAACAGAGCCAACGTGTGCAACTCATGGCTCGGCTAACTTACTAGAACTCATACTAACCACTCTTCCTGAAAGCATGTCCTCCATTAGCTACCTACACGAAATAAATAATCACAAAGTAATCTACCCTGTTTTCTCATTTTCACCTATAGTACGTCATTCGGATCAGAAAGCAATTCGCCTGTACGACAACGGCAATTATACCACCATAAACAACGAACTAGTCGCAGTCTATCAATGATTTGAATTAGGTTTTTAAAATCGGTCAAAACAAGAAAACTGGTTACTCTTCCAAAATAAGATGACTAACCTCGTTGTGAAGTTTACACCAACTACCTTACTTCGCTCTAATCGCAATAAACCACGGTTCAAGAACACACAAAAAAATTGAAAAACAAAAAGAAACATCTGTTTCGCTCCGCTAAGCTGAGGCCAAGCCTGGGAAGCTGGGCCAAGCCAAGTCCTGGGAAAAATACCACGTATCTGAACGCGCCTACCTCATAGCTAGCCGGCAACAGAAGCACTCATTTTTTCATTCAGACCTACCCCGCATGCTCAGCAGTAACCCCAAAACATTTTGGCAGGTTATAAATCCCCAGTCAACCCTTGGTGTCAGAATTTCGATAGATGGTGAAATTTTACCTGATATTGATTGTGCCAAACTGTTTAGCAATGAATTTTCATCTGTTTTCACTACCGAACCACACATGCCTCTTCCTGTTTTTCCTGTTGCTGTCATGGCTCCAATGCCAGATATTATTTTTTCACCAGGTGGAATATCCGACTCATTGATAATCATAAATTATGATCATCAGCTGGTGTTGACAATATCATGTCAAAGCTTTTGAAAGCTCGAAGCGCATCTCTGCCATGTATTTAACCCTGCTGTATTCCCAATCCCTATCATGAGGCACGCTACCTAACGAGTGTAAAAGAGCAAGGTCGTTCCAGTCTACAAATCAGGTAACCGTAATTCACCCTTAAATTATCGTTGAATATCCATAACTAGAATCTTTTGCAAAATAATGGAACACGTCATATACTCACACTTAATGAATTTCCTAGGCAATAATACCTTTTTCCATCCGTCGCAACATGGCTGCCGTAAAGGCATGTCATGTGGCACCCAATTGGCTACATTTCTTCATGACCTACACTCAAATCTCGATACTAACACTGTGACCGATATCATATTTCTTGACTTTGCAAAGGCATTTGTTAAAGAAGCTCATCAACGCTTATTATTAAAACTTTCTTGCTTGAACTTCCACCCCAATGTCCTAACATGGATAACAGAATTTCTTAGTAACCGATCACAGTCCGTCAGTGTTAACAATACTACTTCAGAATGCCTTCCCGTCTACCCATGTCTATCCCAATGTTCAGTCTTAGGTCCCCTCCTATTCTCAATATACATTATGGATCTTCCACAGCATGTTTCCTCTCAGATTCGTATGTTTGCTGATGATTGCGTTGTCTGTCGAACTATCACTAATAGCAATGACCGCATCTATCTCCAAAATGACCTGAACAACATTACAGCCTGGTGTGATCACTGGTTAATGGTCCTAAACAATATTAAATGGAAATCTATGGCAATTTGCCGCAGCCGTAATCGGCATGACTTTCTCTACACCATCCAGCCACACCAGCCAATCGACACTGTAAACTCTACTATGTACCTAGGTATTACGATCACGCATGACATAAACTGGCGCTCGCATATAACTAACATCATATCATCTGCTAACAAAACCTTGGGGTTTCTGAAACGCAACCTCCGCAATGCTCCTCAACCAGTAAAAACTACTAGCATATAAAACACCGGTTAGGCCGAAGCTCGAATATACATCGCCCATGTGGTATCCTCATCAGATTTACCTCAGCAACGCATTAAAATCCATACAGAACCGCGCCGTAAGATGCATTCACTCAACAGACTCATATGATACCAGCATATCACCATTAAAAGTAGAGTCTGGTTTGGACACCATAGCGCACCATCACCGTATCACGAGCTTATCATTATTCCATAAATTTTACACCAGGTCGCTTCGCCCCGCACCATACATTTTACCACTTTCACGCATATCGCTGTGCACAGGCCACCCACCAAATGTTGCTCGCTCTAGCGCGCGTACTGTCACCTGCTCGTCATCATTTTTCATCGTACAGCGAAAGACTGGAACTGCCTTCCCCACAGCGTCGCTGCCATCCCCACCTCATCTACCTTCGTGGAAGAAGTAGCGAGTGTTCTGTCGGTAAAATAACATAGTGGGCAACCTCCTGTATTTTTGGTACCACCCACCCCTTATGTAATACCCGCAAAGGGTCTTTAAGGTAATAAAATGAAATGAAATGAAATGAAACATGAATGCAGAGTTTAACAAGGGAAGAACAGCGGCGAGGGCCAAGGCTCTCACCGACCAGCACGCCAACTACGAGCACGCGCGGTACGTCCATGCGGCTGAACAGCAACGGAACGCCTTCGCAGCGGTCGCCATAGCGGCGCTAACCGGCGCCACGAGGACGTCAGCGAGCGTGAGAAGCGCCGGAGCGGAACAAGCGGAGGATGTAGCTATCGCCCTGGCCATCGCAGACGCAGACTGCCACACAGTGCCGAGTGACCGGGCACCAGGCGATGCGAAACTTCGCCAGAGGCCAAATATGCATGGAGGCCGAGCACGTACTGCGACCGGCCAAACTACAAGACAGAAAAGTAATACTTCCGTAAAGTAATAATTCCCGGCGCACGCGGGTGACGCGTCAGAACGCAATGAGAACCACAATGAGACACCACACGCAGCGGCGCGAGCGCTAACTACGTCCGACGTGGTTCGGAACCAAGGACCGCATGACGGACTACAACGAAATCACGAAGGCCTACCACCTGGCTCACAGAACTCTCCCACCCCCACACCCGAGGCTGAGTCGAGCGGAGGCGGTACTTCTGAAACAGCTCCAGACCGGATCGCTACCGATCCCGGGACTGTTGCATCGCATGTAGCCCGAGACATACCCGACCGATAAGTGCAGCGTCCACCGGAGGGAGACGGTAGATTGCACGCACATCTTGTGAGACTGCGTTAAAAATCCAGAAGAAGCAAGATCAAGAACGATCCCACCGCAGCTCGAGGCAGCCGCGAAGAGTTACGACCAAGACGAACAGCTCTAGGACGTCCAGCAGGTCCTCGGGGTGCTTAAAAGGCAGGGACCCAGCGAGCCGGCAACGGCGAGCGTAGACCAGCGCCGAGTAACGGTGACCTCGTAGGTGACGCAGGCCTTCGTCGGGGCGCGCAAGCGCCCAATCGCAGGCACAAATAAAGTTGGCTCCAATGCTATCCAATTGTAAACAATGTAGCCAATATTGACTATTCTAAAAGATTGAAAATGAAGGCGTGGTTCACTGGATGAAGTGATTTTGTTAAATCAATCTCAAGGATTGCAAAGTGATAACTGTGGGATGAGAAATACTGAAGAGCTATCCGAAGGTGAACTGACAGAACTGTCGCAGCATGTAAAGCAGTTCAACACATGTGGATCAATACAAAAGAGACCTTGCATTTTGTTTATGCTATGCGTGCAGTCTGGTGTTGCATTTACCTGCGACCACGTGCGATTGCAAAAAGATAGTTAGGGAGATAAAACCTCGAACACGTTCCGCGATGTAGGTGCAGCGCCAACGAGGCAAGCAAGGGCGCATCGATTATTTTTGTAATTTCCTTGGAACGGAGACAAATTAGGTACCATTGACCATTAACCTCTGCCAGTCCATCAATGCATTGAAAGTTTGGTGGGTAAATTTCGCTTATAGTGTGCACATCAAGGGCGTCGCTCGTCATATTCCCCCTATGGAATTCCACAGAATTTTCTCACGTAAAGACAAAGTACTGCCCTGCATGTAGTTGAAAATACTGGGAATAAACTTCAAAAACGAAGCTTTATTTTCTGGATTTGGGAGACACTACTGTTACCGTCTCTTTCATCGACGACATGGGGAAAAGTAGCCAAGGGCCTGGAGAGCAGCTATTACCGTTCGTCCTCCCGTTGCTACCTTCCCAAGTAGCGACCACTGAAAATTTACACGCACAAATCAGCACGAGTGTTACCAATTGCAGCACCATGTATCAATATAGCTTCGTGGCGAAAACATTCTGCAATTTATTATAAATGGTTCGACAGTCGCTCTGTCGGAGTTGTAGGCTGTCTGGCTCAAGAACTTTTCCCTCTCAAAACTGCAGCTTCGAGTTTTCAGAGCAGGCGTCAAGGAAGTTAAAGGCGGGCCGAAGAGGTGAGACTGAGTGACGTCAGGGAGAAGGTGGCGTGGGCGGAGATTCGCTGTTTTAGGCATATCGGCAGTATCGGGAGGAGATTGTTGCAAGAGTGGGAGGGCGTCCGCTGGTAGCTTATTACGGGTGGGCGGATGTTAGTTCGTTCCTCAGGAGTGTAGGCACGACATTCTCTGCTGGCACCGTGGACAGAACCGGAAGATGAGCGCTCTAATGCCACAGTAATAATAAGTAGGGCTGGAAGAATGCAAAGTGGAGTAATACGGCTCTGCAAGTGCTGGTCATCATCATCATCATCATCAGCCTGGTTACGCCCACTGCAGGGCAAAGGCCTCTTCCATATTTCTCCAACAACCCCGGTCATGTACTAATTGTCGCCACGCCGTCCCTGCAAACTTCTTAATCTCATCCGCCCACCTAACTTTCTGCCGTCCCCTGCTAGGCTTCCCTTCACTTGGGATCCAGTCCGTAACCCTTAATGACCATCGGTTATCTTCCCTCCTCATTACATGTCCTGCCCATGCCCATTTCTTTTTCTTGATTTCAAATAAGATGTCATTAACTCGGGTTTGTTCCCTGACCCAATCTGCTCTTTTCTTATCCCTTAACGTTACACCTATCATTCTTCTTTCCATAGCTCGTTGCGTCGTCCTCAATTTGAGTAGAACTCTTTTCGTAAGCCTCCAGGTTTCTGCCCCGTAGGTGAGTACTGGTAAGACACAGCTATTATATACTTTTCTCTTGAGGAATAATGGCAACCTGCTGTTCATGATCTGAGAATGCCTGCCAAACGCACCCCAGCCCATTCTTATTCTCCTGATTATTTCCATCTCATGATCCGGAACCGCCGTCACTACCTGCCCCAAGTAGGTGTATTCCCTTACAACTTCCAGTGTCTCGCTGCCTATTGTAAATTGCCGTTCTCTTCCGAGACTGTTGAACATTACTTTAGTTTTCTGCAGATTAATTTTTAGACCCACTCTTCCGCTTTGCCTCTCCAGGTCAGTGAGCATGCATTGCAGTTGGTCCCCTGAGTTACTAAGCAAGGCAATATCATCAGCGAATCGCAAGTTACTAAGGTATTCTCCATTAACTTTTATCCCCAATTCTACCCAATCCAGGTCTCTGAATACCTCCTGTAAACATGCTGTGAATAGGATTGGAGAGATCGTATCTCCCTGCCTGACGCCTTTCTTTATTGGAATTTTGTTGCTTGCTTTATGGAGGACTACGGTTGCTGTGGAGCCGCTATAGATATCTGTCAGTATTTTTACATATGACTGGTCTACACCCTGATTCCGTAATGCCTCCATGACTGCTGAGGTCTGGAGATGAGTCACCTCCAGCAGTACTGGAGATGACTCCAGTAGTGCTGAAGGAAGTACCGGTAGTGATAGTGAAGCCATAGATGCGTGGCCGACCAGTGCATAGGCGCAGACACGGTGGTGATCGTGGACAGCGGCACGCCCACTGCTGCAGTTAGTCCCTTGTGGGAATAAAACGTACTTTTTTGAACAATTTTGCAGTTACTCTTATTTACCGGGACACATTTATTGGAGCGCAGTAATTCACAAGATAACAGCTATTTTCATTACACTAATGCGGGTGCTTTACTCGAGTTACCACATAACTTAGCGCCTCGTGATAGGACAAAGAGAGCACTTATCTGTACTGCTAACGACTTACGGGACCTGAATTCGCTCGTTACAGATATTCTCCTTGGCACAGTGCTTGAATCAACTGTTTATTCCTTCTAGATTCATTTTTTTTCCTCATTGCAATGAGGCGATGAAACAAGGGTTTGTGAATATTGCAAGCAATTATATTTCGCTACCTGTTGTTTGCTTCGACTTCAAGCCGAAGAAGAGAGGCTTCTATCTGTGGATTTAAGCATTAGTGAAGCAGCCACGCATATTTTCATGTATTAGGTTTGGGTAGCTCCGAGAGGAGATGACGCAAACCAATCCCTTTGCAAGCATTCTGCTACATTAACATCAGGATACTTCCAGAGTGTTTCTATACAGCATTGTGGCAGCTTGTATAAAACACATAGCATATACCAGTAAAATTTAACAAGTACACTAGGCAGGGCCCTCGTTCAAGTACCACCATCGGGTATATTAGAAAAATCAAATGGCGTTAGGTGACAAACAATCATCGTAAAAAGGCTGGGAACTGGGGTAGCATTTAAATATTTGCACGACTACTCGTCGCATGTTAGCAGCACGATAGCTAAAAGCACTATTCCTGTTCGGATCAGTCTTGACTGATGCGAACATTGCTTTTTCACTGCTGCACGCTTACTTGTTAGCACATACCTTGACGGCGAGACAGAAGCACTTTTAATGAAAAGTTACTGGCCTTGTAGGGGTGTCTAGCTAACGACGTGCCGCAGTACTAACACAACGTGTGAGACCGAAAACCTCAATTTCCCATTCCGGTGTAATGGAACATCCGAGAGTAAATAAACATAGATAAAAACATACAGAACCCAAGCGCTGCCCTGCGACACCGTTGCCCTTGAATCAACCCATTCCAACAAGCCCAACTTTCAGTCCTTCTTGACCTCTTGTTTTTTTTTTGTTTTTTTTGGTGATGCCGCTATGCACTGCAATTACAGAAATGGTCCAGGCCTGATTAGTTAGGATCGGTGACAGCACACGGAGAAGGATAATTCTTTATATATCCACTGATTGTTCTCGCTGGTCGCCATTCTCATTATATACAATAACCAAACGGGAGTTTCGCAGTTTGCTTTGTCTTGTTGCAAAGTTGTTCTCTTCATACATTTACTGTTTAGAATGTCCCCTTACTTTATTCCCTACCATAGGGCTTGTAAGGTTCTTTTGAATGAATAAATACCTAAAGTGCGCTCACCTGTGGGCCTCGGGATGCGCAGGTCGCGCCCCAGTAACGGAGGAGTGGGCATCGTAGTCGACTGCCACTCGGTGCTGGCCATCACGGTGGCGGCGACGGAGCTGGTCCCGATCGTATCGAGCCCACCGCCGATGTCGTTGACAGTCCGGTTGCGCGCGGCTCGCATGGCCAACACAGGGCGCCTATGCGGACCGCCATGCCTCCATCACGGCCTCAGCGGCGACGGCTCACCGGGCGGGCGGCGTACTCGCCTGCGACTCGCGTTACGGCCGAAGCGATGCATTCGCCTGCTCGGACACTCCCAAGAGCCTCAGTGTTCCCCGCACAAAATAGCACACAGGTTCAGCGCTGGGCGATGGAGGCAAATGCACTGCCGCAACACAATCACCGCCGAACGACCACGGGTCGCGTAGGTACCGGCAGTGATGGCTTCCGCTTCTTGCAGCTGCGCTGAAGTTTCCAGAAAACGTCTTCGCTGGATTCAGAGGTCGGCAAATGACGCTGTCCTCGGTTCCGTGTCCGCGAGGAGTGACAGCGCAAGAGCCGCATCACTAAGCTCAACTAAATCAAACATGCTTACGCGAAAGACCATTAGGGGGTTGCTTCTTTGTCAGTATTCAAAATTAACGTAGCCGTTCAACCTACGGTCTTAGAAACTGCGTTCAGTGATGCCTACAATAGGACAAACACGTTATACTGTGACCAAACGACCAGCTGAACGGTGGAGCTCTGTCGCAAAGCTTTCAAGAGAGGGCCTTGTCTTGTCTTTTATCTCGACGACTAATCCACTTTGCTCCCTCGGACCCACATACAAATAAATCTGCACCGCTATTGTTAGAGTTGAAAATATTTGCAGCTAGGCTAGAAAGGAAAGCACTTTTAGAAAACACGATGTGGCAGCTGTCAAACTGTTAGCCAAGCACGAAAGTTGTCGTCGTAAGTGCTCGAACTTAGCTTGACTTTAGTGTCTCGCTTAGCGTTTTCCTGTGGGAGCCTACAATTCATGTAGCAAAGCACTCAAAGTGGAATTTTGTTTTCTACGAAATTCTAATCCCATTTGAGTGAAATCCCTTTTAGCCTTCCTGCCTAGAGCGTCGAGAATGCACAGGCCGTTGAAGGTGCGCCTGCGGACGTTAGTGGCCGAATGTAGGCTAAAGCGTCAGACGGCAGTAAACTGCGCTATCGGAAAAGGTCTACGAGATAAAAAAACGTTGCTTGACAGTACAGCAAAATTATCTCGAGAACGGGCACTAGAGGTGGCGCCACCTGCGTCACCAGTCTCGGTGCGAAATAAGCTGAGCAGCACGCAGCACGAAGATTGATGCGATGCTCTCTTGCATTGTTGCCGTTCTAGCGAAGGTTACGCAAGTCGTTGTTGTCGTAGCCAAATCCAAAGCTGCACTGGAGGCATCCTTATCGCACATCATCCGTTTGCTTCGACCTGCAAATATAAGGAGAGAATTAAAATAAACGACTAGTTTATTACTACAATGCAGAAATAACTTTTATGCAGGTAGCACACAGCTTCAGCATGACACGGCTGTAGAAGTGAGCCTCTCGTCAAATGCTAGTGATAGTACAAACCCATGAAATTTGAAGAATAGCTGGATACTCCACAAAGTCTAATACAATTAAAGGTGATGGGCATTATGTGAACAAACCGGAAGGTATCTGTATGACTTCGTAAGCCAGCCAAGGCGTCTGGTATTGTAGATACGATTCAGTCAAAAAAGGTGTCGGGCAGGTAATGTATTGTACAGAACAAACAATCGGTGATGCCTCAGAATAAGCAATTGGATAAGAATGAAACAGAAATGCAGTCAAAAATGGCAGGGAATCAGGTGAAGTAATCAAGATAAAATAATGAGCAGAATCCATCGCACAAATGCCGACGGTAATGCGCTTACAGATGAATAAATACACAAGGCGTTTTATTTAGCAGCACAAAATTTATAAAATTGCATGTGGCACATTACACAGTTCTAACCCTTGAGCTAAATTACTTGTTGAGGTGGCCTCTACTTGCACAAGAGGTGAAATTGCTTAATGGAATAATTAGCTTAGTTACACTAATTCACTTTTTAAAGAATTAGTTTACGGCGCGTATTTCATTCTACGAGTTGTAGCTAGTGAGTTGGCAAGACAGATCTCCTTGTAACGAATTCTGAGGATGGTACATATTTTGAGATATGCGGCGTCAAACCTACGGTAACTATAATAATAATAATAATAATAATAATAATAATAATAATAATAATAATAATAATAATAATAATAATAATAATAATAATAATAATAATAATAATAATAATAATAATAATAATAATGTAATTATTATTATTAAAATAATTTCTGGCAAAAGAAAGAAAAGTCAGTTTCTGGATGAGTCTTGTTATTGACTGCCGGGTTTCGCGTGACAAGCCACTGTGATGGCTTAGGCGAACCCGATTTCTGTACTTATACTTGCAGATTTGATAATAAATTATTATTATTATTATTATTATTATTATTATTATTATTATTATTATTATTATTATTATTATTATTATTATTATTATTATTATTATTGTAATGAAGAAAGGAGGAGAATGGCATACCGATCATCATCAAGAACAGAGGGCACGAGACCGGCGTTCGAAGACCACCAGCTTGCTCTCCGCGCTCACTGTTCCGAGCTACCGCCCGTTTGTTGGACTCGCTCAATAAACATCTTTACATTTGGTGGATCGTGCTGGGTACGCACATCGTCGGCACCCTGGAACTCCGATCCCGCACGTTGCACTCGACCATGCAAGCTGACGCAGCCCAACAGCCGCCACCTCTCCCGGCCGCCGTTTGTCCCGGCCCCGTTCGCCAGCGAGACCCCCCGGTATTTTCGGGTACGGAAGACCAGGACGTCGAGGACTGGCTGTCGTCCTACGAAAAAGTTAGTGGACCCAACAAGTGGGATGACGCTACTAAGTTGAGTACCGCGAACTTTTACTTGGCTGGCGTGGCGAAGCTGTGGTATACGAACCACGAATCGGAATTTGAAAACTGGTCTGCTTTCAAGGAGGCAATATCTGCCGTTTTCGGTCGCCCTGCCGTGCGGAAGTTACGCGCCGAGCAACGGCTGCGCACACGGGCACAGGAACCGAATGAAACATTTACCGCCTATATTGAGGACGTACTCGATCTCTGCAGGCGCGCCGATGCCTCAATGAGCGAAAGTGCCAAAATACAGCACATCATGAAGGGCGTCGACGACGATGTCTTTCAGATGCTTCTTGCGAAGTCTCCTGGCACAGTGTCTGAAGTGGTAACTCTGTACCACAGCTACGACGAGTTGAGAAGGCAGCGGGCTCTCACCCGACGTTCATCTCAGACGTACAATCAACCGCTCGCTGCACTGGACATCATGCCTGCCCAGCCATACCTTATCGCACAAATGAAAGAATTTCTGCGTGAGGAGGTGGCCCGTCAGTTGTCTCTCCTGCCGTTTGCTCAGCGTCAGGAGCTCCCACAACAGCAGCAACTGCAGCGACCAATCCCGTTGGCTCCCGTGCTTCGACACGTCATTCAAGAGCAGATTTCCGAGGCCATGCCGGTGCCCATTCAGCAGCAACCTGTCGCCGCGCCTCTTAGTTACGCTGAGGTAGTAAAGCGGCAGCAGCTTCAACAGCCCTCACCACCCCATGGTGTGTCGTATGCTGCAGCCCCGATTCAGCCGTCCGTGACATGGTCTGCTCCCATCCCTGCAAATCCCTGGCGAACGCGCGACAACCGGCCGATCTGTTTTGCGTGCGGTGGCCCTGGTCATATCGCCCGATTCTGCCGCCGTCGCGCGCCAGGATATTCAGACGCCCGTTCACCGAACTACATAGATCGTCCCCGCTCTCGTTATGAAGATCCGGGTCCCCAACCAAGCACGTCTTCACGTGACTATCCGCAACCCACGTCTCGTCGCTCACCTTCACCCCGTCGCCGCTCCTTGTCGCCCATGCGTCGTCGACCAGCCCCTGAAAATGAGGGAAACTAGCCTCCGCAGTTCGTGAGGCAAGAACTGCGCTGTCGAAATGCTCAAGTCCTCGAACTTTGCCGTCGAATATTGTCGAAGTTTTCGTAGAAGGCATCCGTGCATATGCTCTTGTCGATACCGGTGCTGCCGTTTCTGTTATAGACGCCACACTTTGCCGCAAGCTTCGGAAGGTGACCACGCCTCTTGAGATGATGCCCTTACGTACAGCGAATGGAGACCCTGTTCGGCCTATAGCTGCCTGCACTGCTCGACTTATTATAGCTAAAGAACACTACATTGTCGAGCTTATCGTCCTTTCCTCTTGCTCGCACGACATTATACTTGGCTGGGACTTTCTATCGTATAATCACGCCGTTATTGATTGTGCCAGATCTGAACTTGAGCTCTTCCCCTTGTGTGATGAGTCCTACTACCCCGCTCATCAAGCCGCACACAAAATAGTCGTCACAGAAGACACAGAAATTCCGCCGACAGCAGCTGTTTTGCTCCCCGTATTCTGCAACAGCATATGTGGTGAAGCTGCATTCTTTGAACCATCATGCCTTCTTCTAAATCGGAAGCCACTTCTTTTGCCTTATTCGACCCTCTCTATTTCGAATGGAACAAGCACTCTCTGCCTCACAAATCCTCTTCCATATCCCATCAGACTGCTTAAAGGTGAATCCCTTGGATGCGTGCAACCCATTGATGTCGGCCAAATTTTTTCCGTGCAGCAAGATTCAGCTCGACGCGACCTCGACGTCATCAGTGCTCTTACCCCTTCTGATGTTCCAGCTGCTGACCTATTCGATTCGTCCATCGCAGACGGACTGTCCCCATTTGAACGCACTGCTCTTCTCCAGCTGCTCTACCAGTTCCGCGACTCCTTCAATGTTGCCCAACGTGCCCTTGGCCGAACTTCTACCATTGTTCACAACATCGACACCGGCTCCAACTCGCCAGTGCGACAACGCCCTTACCGCGTCTCCACCGCGGAACGTCAAGTTATTACCGACCAGGTTG
Organism: Dermacentor albipictus; assembly: GCF_038994185.2. Lineage (NCBI taxonomy): Eukaryota > Metazoa > Arthropoda > Arachnida > Ixodida > Ixodidae > Dermacentor > Dermacentor albipictus. The sequence goes on from NC_091821.1 coordinate 496,453,560, forward strand.
ACGATATGCTTAAACGCGACGTTATTCGCCCTTCACAAAGCCCGTGGGCATCCCCTGTGGTTCTCGTTAAAAAAAAGGATGGATCGATTCGCTTCTGCGTGGATTACCGGCGCCTAAACAAGGTCACTCGAAAAGACGTGTACCCTTTACCCAGAATTGACGATGCCCTTGATTGCCTACAAGGTGCCGAGTTTTTTTCGTCGTTAGATTTGCGTTCCGGGTATTGGCAGGTACCTTTAGCAGAGGCCGACCGTTCAAAGACAGCCTTCGTCACGCCTGACGGTCTATATGAATTCAATGTCATGCCCTTCGGCCTCTGCAATGCGCCTGCCACCTTCGAACGCATGATGGACTCGGTTCTGCGGGGTTTGAAGTGGCACATGTGTCTCTGCTATCTCGACGACATTGTTGTCTTTGCGCCAGATTTCGCAACCCATCTAGAACGCCTCAACCATGTCCTGACGTGTCTGAAAACCGCTCAGCTGCAACTAAATCTCAAGAAGTGCCGTTTTGCTGCGCGAAAACTTACAATTCTTGGTCACGTTGTATCAAAGGATGGTGTGCTTCCGGACCCAGCTAAATTACGTGCCGTGACTGACTTCCCCAAACCGACGGCTCTAAAGCAGTTACGAAGCTTCATAGGGTTATGTTCCTACTTTCGTCGGTTTGTGCGCAACTTCGCCTCTATAATTGCGCCTTTGACCCAACTACTAAGCAGCGCCTCCAATATCTCGTCATGGTCTTCTGAGTGTGACCAAGCCTTCTCCACCCTTCGCCGTCTCCTGACGTCACCACCTATACTGCGCCACTACGATCCTACGGCCGCAACTGAGGTGCACACAGACGCCAGCGGTGTCGGCCTCGGTGCTGTTCTCGCGCAACGAAAGCCTGGGTTCGCAGAGTATGTCGTCGCATACGCCAGCAGAACGCTCACCAAGGCTGAATCAAACTATAGCGTCACCGAGAAAGAATGCTTGGCAATAGTCTGGGCGCTTGTCAAGTTCCGCCCTTACTTATATGGCTGCACGTTTGATGTAGTTACGGACCATCATGCATTATGTTGGTTGTCTTCGTTGAAGGATCCGTCAGGTCGCCTTGCCCGCTGGGCTCTTCGACTTCAAGAGTTTGACATCCGCGTTATATATCGTTCCGGACGCAAGCATGCCGATGCTGATGCACTGTCGCGGTCACCACTATCCACCGAAACTGCGTCCATATCCACTATAGACCTTCCATTGTCAGCTCTTGACGTCGCCACCGTCTCCTCTGCACAGCGCCACGATCCCTGGATCGCTTCGCTTCTTGACATTTTATCCGGGGCACCCACTCTTTCGACCACTCGAACTCTGCGACGCCAAGCTTCACACTTCAGCATCCGTGATGGCCTCTTGTACCGGCGCAACTACTCGCTAGATGGTAGGAAGTGGCTCCTAGTTATCCCTCGAACGCTTCGCTCTACAATCTGCGCTTCCTTTCACTCCGACCCGCAGTGTGCTCACGGTGGTGTCTTCAAGACCTATGAACGCTTACGGAAAAGGTACTACTGGCGCGGAATGTTTCGCTTTGTCCGCAAGTTCATTCGCGGCTGCCACGAGTGTCAGCGACGAAAAAAACCACCGCATCCTGCCGCAGGTTCATTGCAGCCCCTTCCATGCCCAGACCGCCCATTCGACCGCGTTGGAATTTACCTTTATGGACCTTTACCTTTGACCACGGCCGGAAACCGATGGGCTATCATTGCTGTCGACCACCTTACACGATACGCCGAAACCGCTGCTCTTCCCACGGCGACAGCACAGGACGTCGCCTCTTTCATCCTGAGGCGTTTTGTGCTTCGGCATGGTCCTCCTCGCGAACTCCTCAGTGACCGTGGCCGCGTATTTCTCTCCGATGCAATTCAAGCACTTCTCCACCAGTGCAAAATTGTACATCGGACGTGTACTGCCTACCACCCTCAGACGAACGGTCTCACTGAGCGGTTTAATCGGACTCTGGGCGACATGCTTGCGACACATGTTGCATCTGATCAATCAAACTGGGACCTGGTTCTCCCATTTGCGACATACGCGTATAACACCGCTACGCAAGTCACAACCGGGTTTTCCCCCTTCTTCCTTTTGTACGGTCGCCAGCCGACGCACACTATCGACACGTTGCTGCCATACGCACCAGATACCTCAGAGTGCACGCCCGTGTCAGCAGCGGCCCATTACGCTGAAGATTGCCGACAACTAGCCAAGCGCTTTACTACAGCCGACCAACAACGCCAGAAAAACGCCCGCGATGATGATCACTCTCCGGCCGCAACATTCGCTCCTGGAGCACTTGTGTGGCTGCTTGTACCACCCTGCGCCCCTGGCTTGTCGTCCAAACTGCTCCCAAATTATCATGGTCCCTACCGCATCGTCGAGCGCACTTCCCCCGTAAACTATGTGATTGAGCCTCTTACGCTGCAAGGCGACCGTCGTCGACGTGGACGTGATGTTGTTCACGTAAACCGCCTCAAGCCGTACTTCGACCCTCTTGTACCCACCTGTTAGATCGCCAGGATGGCTCCACCTTTCTCGACGGGGGCAATTGTAATGAAGAAAGGAGGAGAATGGCATACCGATCATCATCAAGAACAGAGGGCACGAGACCGGCGTTCGAAGACCACCAGCTTGCTCTCCGCGCTCACTGTTCCGAGCTACCGCCCGTTTGTTGGACTCGCTCAATAAACATCTTTACATTATTATTATTATTATTATTATTATTATTATTATTATTATTATTATTATTATTATTATTAGTCACTTTTCATCCTCACACTGATAAAGGAAGTAGGTAAAAGCTACTCTCCGTAGAGGCAGCTTGACAAAGGCCTGCAGCTACCTGTACAAATCAGTCAAATCAGTCAGTAGCGGCATTAAAATAACATGCAACACGCAGCAAAAGAAAAAGGAAAAATAAAAATACAGAGGATATCTTAATTTCATAAGCAGGCAAAGCACAGGAACAAGTATAAGGGTCACCAGAAAAGCAACACACTTTAAAAACCTAGCATATGCAGTTTTCGAAATTTGATCGGTGTATACTACAGAAAATCTATCCCAGCTTTCACATATTTATTAAGTAGCGTAGGCATTATGTAGGGTAACTTATCTTTGGAATAATTTCGTTCGTGGTTATAACTTTCGAAACTTATTGATGTCTTGTATTAAGTGATCTAATGATTTGCTGTAGATGTGAAAGCTGATCTAGAAAATGTCGATTTTCTTTCACTTCGCACCTAGGCGTTACGGTGAACTTAAGGTGTACAGGTACTGGGCAGGTAAACTTCGAGCATGCTGAAACAATTCACCCGTGTGGGCAGTACACGGTAAGTTAGGAATTATTCTGACATATTCCTTTTGCACCAGGTATAGTTCTTGCAAGTTGGTAGAAGCTATGGAGCTCTATGCCAAAAAAAGAAAAAAAACCCAGAGGCGGGGAGTGAATAAAAAAGTGATTCAGAAAGTAAAAACATTAAATGGCAACATTGTTTTACAGCTTTATGTCATAACCACAACACGCAATAACTGGTTCGGTACACTGTCCATATGTTTGTTCCAAAGCTTATTGCTTGAAAACGTAATCGCAGAATTTTTATGATTTACGAGCTCAATTTTAGTATCGCCATACGGAAGTTGAAAATTATCGTTTATTGCGTTATTCTTTTGTCTAAATAATACCGTCTTAGTTTTACTTGTGGTCATGCTTAAATTATTAAAACATGACCAGCGTTTTAGCTTCACAATAGTCTGGTTCATTCATTTCTGGAATGGTATACTGTCTCCAGCCGAAACATATGTGCTGACATCGTCGGCATACAGAAAGCATGTAGCGTTGGCATAAATGTGAATTAAGTCATTTATGTAGGCTATAAAAAAAGAGGCGCAAGAATCCTTCCCTGCGGTAGAAATATACTTCAGCCCCGAACAGTTCCTCTCGATCATGACTACCTGTTTGCGATGTTTTAAATAACGTTTTATTAAGTCTAGCGCATGTTCATGAATTCCATAACATTGTAATTTCCGAAACAACGTAGTATGCTGAACATTATCAAAAGCTTTGCTAGAGTCTACATAAATACCTAGCACGACATGTTTGTTTTCGAACTGGGATGGAATAAACTTTTTTCTCCGTTAACGTCATCTCTGTAGGTCGGGGTTTCCTGAAGCCGAACACTGTAGGTGTAATCATATTGTTGTTCAGGAAATGTGTACAGGTGACGGTGATTAAATTTTTCTAATCCTTTCGAAAAACTGGCAATATATGTATGGGTCACTAGTTTCTAACATAATTTTTATCACCCTTTTCGAACAAAACACTGACTATTGCTACGTGCATTCTTTCAGGGAAAACTGCACTCGACAAACAAAGGAAAAATATATCAGCGATATAGAACAGTAGAATATCCAGCGAATATTTAATGGGACTAATCTGCATGCCATATACATCACGAGACGAACTGTTCTTAAGTTGTGAAAAACTGGAATAGACATCTTGTTCCACTACAGTCTCAAAAAACACGGAAGAGAAATTTGAATTCGGTAGATAATGAGTAAACTCGCTAGACATCACGTCATCTGTAACACCCTCACCAAGTATTCATTAAATATATTTCCAAGTTCGACTCCTGATATTTTCTTCCCGTTGATTGTAAGCTTTCCCACACTTTGCTGTTATGTATTCTGGGTTAAAATTAAATTCGGTTTTTCTTTTTCCATAGACGTCAGTCTTATCTGCACGAGATTGTATTTCTGTGTGTACACTCTAAGAAAAAAGAGAGTAAAAAGTGAGTCAAGGCAACTTGACTCTCTTTTTTCTTCCGAAGACCCACTTTTGCGCGAGTAGAGTCACAAAACAAGAGTCAACGTTTGCGCATGAGTGGTTTGACTCTCAATAGCACGCGAAGAGTCGTCGTGGATTCGTGATATTCGCGATATTTGTGATATTGGTGATATTCGTGATTCGTGAGTCGTGATATACGAGATGAGTCTGGCGGGTGAAAGGTTATAGTGCAGGAGAAGAAATACCAGATAACGTCTTCTGTTTTAGGCAGGCCCTCGGGTTCCTGTCCTGGTTGTAATGCGGTGCATCATTCTTTCATCCTTTTCATGTTCCGCAATTACTTCGAACTCTATATATTGATTTTCCTTGACTATGTTTGTTGATACCTCACACGCTTAAGCGATAGCTGGTTTCCTATGCTAAGGAATACCTGGATTTGTCACACTGGATTCTGAACATAAGTAAATCTAAAAAAAGTATTGGCAACTAATGAGAGCACAGCAACGAGATAACAAGTTCAGTAGGCGCACTCAACAGTGTCGATTGTAAATGTAATTCCGCGACGTAAAATTTAAATTTGAAGATTTAAGTTCCGAAATCAAGATCTTGTTATGAGGCGCACGCTAATGGAAAACTGCACATTTATTTTCAGCAGCTCGGGTGATTTAACGTCTACGGGATGCACGGTATACGCGCGTTTTCGCATTCTGCCCCCATTGGCCGCGCTTGTGATTGGACCCGTCACCTGCAGCTCAGAAGCGTAACACGAAAGCCACTGGGCTACCGCAGTGCGTTGCGTTCCGCGACCAGAAACAAACATTAGTGTACGCAAGACTGCTTTTAAACACCCTCAATATATAAAAACAAAAAAATGTATCAGTTTCACCGCAATGCTGCATGAACCACTGCACGAACCATTGCACGAACCAAGGTTCGTAGATTCATCAGCTGAATAAACTGCAGTAAACATTCGCTTACTCCTTAAATTAGCAAGCACTGGGTCACGTGCGCACGCGCAAACATGAACAGATCGCACTCAATGACGGCGAACACTCGCTGTCACAGCGTTGGCGTGATCAAGAGCGCTAACAGAGCGGACCGAACGCTTCAGCTGCCGCTTCCTTCAAAGCGTCTCCGAAACTTGAAATTGCGCTATCTGAGCGTCCCCCCCCCCCCCCTCCCGAAGCTTTGCATCCATCGGAAATTATCTCCACTACAAGTCAAGGGTGGCGCAAGACCGGGCTAGAGCAATGGCCAGAGGAGGAGAAGCGTGCTAAACTAGCGCCTCCCTCTCCCGGCTTGCACGCGTTTTATCACGTGACCACCTATAGATACTTGACCTGGGGCGCCCATCCAGCCCGGCTCACCATCGAACACTTCCTTTAACGCGCACAGCCGACGGCGCGGGATAGGATCTTATCGCACTTCACTTCATACGTAAGCTCACAACAACCCCGACAGATATATTTCGAAGGTTGTGTCCATATAGTTGCTATCGCAAAATTCGCAATAAGCAGCAAATTTTACTAAGGGCCAACAACGCTGCATCTCCACGGCGTGATTCAGCGGTGAACGATATTTCTGGAAAATGTGTTGCTAATCTCCGCCAAATTACTACGCTCGCATTTGGTGACAGAGGAATACAGTCGCAAGAAATTGTGGAGGAAATACCGGAGTTCTGGCAGCTTCAGGTGCCCTAGATTATTCAGTAACATCGGCGGCGTTATAGTTCTACCTTACATCAGAGCAATCTACACTCGACATAGATCAAGGGCAGTCACACAGGTTATAGCTAAGTAAATTAAGCACAATTACGCCGCGTCTTCCCACTTCGAGCATGCTCCGACAGCCCAACGATATATATTTCAAACGTAACCACACTCGGAAGAACAAATTTCGCTTCTGCGAAGTGAACGTAGAGGGTATTTCAAGACGTGTGTTAAAGTGATGGCTGTTTCAATCGTGAACATTACTTACGTGACGTAAAATTATCAGTGAAGAAAACAGTTTTTATTTCAACGCAAGGAAAGAAAACCGAAACTAGCGCAACTGTTTTGCTCAGTTCACAGAATCACAGAATGATCCAAAGCCGAAGCCGTCAATAGCATGACGCCATTTTGCAGTTGCATTGTATCACGCGCGAGTACGCTGCCGTTGAGTGGTTCTGAAAGCAATGCGTTAGGGGCGACTGCAACCAGGCGTTGCGGCAGGGTACGGTGGAAACTTCTGTCCATGCTGTGCGATTGCGACGAGGAGGACCACCGCCAGCAGCGGCGTGTCGCCGATTTCGTCTTTGCTGACATCGAGCAAGTGCAGCTCACCGGACCGCCACAAGCACCCCAAGTGTTGCGGTTTGCACAGTGTCTTTCATTGTGATATGAGAGATCGCAAAGCACAGAGACGGCCAGATGCACACGAATGACTGCTAGCGGGGAGTGACCTGTGCCATATTTCTCTTAACGTCTCAGGTAAGCATATCAGCTTTTGTTCCGAGTTTACAAACGGTGCGTACTCGGCCCTTCCGGTATGGCTACATTTTGCGCCACATTTCTCTTGGCAGTTCACAGACGTTTCTTAGGCATGTGTGCGCGTATGTATGCGAAAATACTACTGGCAGACGGAAGCCTCAGGAGAGCATCTGAAATTATAGCAAAGCTGTACTACCAGGGGAAATACTATTCTTAAAAACTCTAGTGACGAATAGCCTATCGCGTCAAAAAATCCATAGAATATCAAGTACTGCATGCGTATCTTGATGTCTAGACACAATAGTAGCACCAGTGTGACTTTCGCTGGCGAAGACAGGTCGTCGAAAACATTGAAGACAGCTTGTGAATTCTGAAGATTTACAAGCGCTTTAGGTATGTTACCGCGAATAATGAAAGCGCTACAATGCTCTATTGAGCGTCAGGCGATGTGGCAGCAGATATTTTCGTAGCGGTAAGGCTGCTGCATGCACAAGCGAACAGACACAACACTTTAAAAGTGCTGAAACAGAACAAATTTAATGTTCATTTGGCTGCAAGTCGGAAACGCATTAGCTCACAATCTAAGCCGATGTATAACCTTATTATTTATTATGTAATCTTTATTTTCACGGTTGTAAATATTTAAAGGCATGAATTTGCTGCAACCTTTATATAGTAAATTCTACTAGGCTTACAAAACCTGGCTGTGTTATGTGGAAAATTTGTAGTATTGCTACTGGATTTCCTATTTTGAGTCCAGTGTTTTGTGAAAAAAAAGAGTCTTTTTATTTGTAGTCTTATGTTAGTGCATATATTCGGTAAGCATAAATGAGTTGAATGCGAAGTTGTACCTCTCGAGGAGCTGCATATGAACCCAAGTTTATCCTGTCTTGGCTATTGGAATGTGCATATAACAATTTTAAGTATATACAGCTGTAGTTGGCTTAGTTGCTGTAGCGTATTTTGTAAAAGTAGAAGGCTATGATTATGTTGCTGTTTTCATGCAGAAATACCTTTTTTCTTGTACTGAGAAACGCTCACAACATTGAATGAAATTAAGTGTTGTGTATTTTTCTACTAATGTAATGTGGGAAATTTCGTCTGCCGTGTATCAGAGATCATTTTACTTTCGTGTACTAAACAATGCGTTATCACCTTTACTACTGCTGTTTTTGTATTTTTGTAATTTTGAAATGTACTTTTTTAGGTATTCAAGAAATGGCAGCAGCCAGAAGAAGTCACCATCTTATCCATCACGTTATGGGTGAGACAGATCGTAGCAGGCACTTTCGTATATCTCATTAGCATATGATGCTATTTGTTGTAATTTTCGTGTCCCCTTTTTTGGCCTTTATTCATTTTAGCATTATTGTGCAAAGGGTAATACTTTTACATTGAGATAGAGTAATTGCACAAAGGTGAGATACGGCTGGAGGAGACGACACACATAAGCCTGCTTTGTCCGTATCCCAATGTTGCGCAGTTACTCTGTTGTTATCTACCAACAAGGCCAAGTTCTTCATCAGCTACATTTGCTAATTCTCCGTATTTACAATTTCATTGATACAGCGTTCAAAGTACAGAGGTACGCAGGAAGACAGAGACTTGAAATGATGACGAAGCGTTGAACAAGGAGCATCGCTAGAGCCAATGTTTCGACAAAGAGAAGGAGATAAGTTTTCTTGCCAAAACGTTGGCTCCAGCAAAATTTCTTGTTCTATCACTATTTACGAATAACAGACAGCATTACTGCTCTTGCTGAAGTATTATGCATTATGGAATAAGAATTAGTAGGATGAAATGTCAGGAATGTGAAATTTCTTGTGTATTTAATGCCGATGGAGCTGAAAGCCAAACCCCCAATCTGTCACAGTCAAAATTTTTGCTCTATCAGAAGGTCACCGCGGCCGCTTTCAAACAATGCGTACTTCTCCCGAAGGCATGTATCCTTCCCAAGCGTTGAGCTCTCCATGTGCCGAGTCCTAACATCAGGTTGGAAAAGCGTGCTTGTACTTAGCATGCCCAGCGAGGCCGATATTTCACAGCGTCCGCCACGCCCCTATAGGTTCTCCTACCATGCAAGGTGTTGGCCAGGGTAATATACAGCAAGTGTACTACGGGTACTACGCACGGAGCCAGTATAGGCCCTTTCTCCAGACGCGACCTGCTTCGGCCCGCGGCAGCCATCTCACCGCAACACCGTGTAACAAGATGCAATATCCAGTGGTATTGATTGCTTCTGTTCTGGTGCCTGCATCAGCTATCGAGCAGAGCAGTCCAGCGCCCACCAAAAGATGCCGCCGTGGAGGATCCTTTTTCCCTGCCACGCGGACACAACCACACGATATCAATTCGCAATTTTCTTTGTCTCTTCCGTCACTGCTTCATCCTATTCTTCGCATAGTAGGCTGGTGTTTTAGTGCCTTTGTTTTGCTGTACAATATCATGCTGAGCGAGGCGACATTGATTCATTTTATCAACTGTGCATGCTTTCGCGATGTTGAACGCATTTATAGGTTGTGTTGGTTTCCTACGGTACCTATCGGGTTTGTGTACATTCTGTGCCGGAAAGTGCCACCGCAGGCATTTAGCGCTTTTATCTTCACCAAGCAACAATCCAGGCACATAGTGTTCATAAATTAGGACATTGCAGTGTAGTTGACATTGACAGTGTAGTTGACAATATTTAACAGTATTTTCTGTTACTTTTATAACTTTTGACGCCTTATTGCATGTTCACGTTACTTTGCTGCTTATTGCATTTTGCTTAAAATAAATGAAATACTTGGGGTGCTTACAGGAAATAATTTGATATTCATAAGTGTTACGAATATTGCGTCGAATCTTCGAATATACTGTTGTATTATCTGAAGAAGTAAAAATGCCATTCCGACGTGCATATCACATAGGTATATATATAAAACTCGTGAACACCGACTTTCCGTGCTTTTCTGGTTGTTTTCCAGACTGTTCGTTAAATATATGCAGAAAGAAGGGATATTCCCTCTGCTTACCGCTGCGTTAGAACTACACGCCCCCGCGACAAGCGCCACCGGTAATACCCAACGGTAATGCAGTCGTGCAGGTTGCTCTGCTCGATCAGTTGGTGGGCGTAGTCAGAGAAACAGCAAAAATATATCCCAGCTTCTGCAAGGTGACGTTGTTTGGGAGCGTGGCCCTGAAAGCAAGCTGCCTTCCTTTGTTGGAAGTACGGCTATTTCATCACACTTCGCTTTGGATGGATTGCCGTCAGTCAGAGCTTAAATATCCAGAAGCACAAGTGAGCATTTCGTGCACGGGGTAAGTTCTTTCATACCTGGAAAAGCTATTCAAACACCCACGGTGTCCTATCTTCAGTTTCTTTGTACGGCCTTATTTGTTCAACCACGTCTTCCCCAAGGTGCAGAAGCACCTTGCTTATACGCCCGCTGACCATGTTATACAGGACTTCGTGGAATGCAATGTGGACAGTTTTTTTCCGAAGGAGGAGTCTTGTTCTTTGCTGAATGTCCCGCAAAATACTGCAGTGTGATTAAACGCTGCTGCACTCGTATCCGGTTACTCCAAATTGTCTCTCTTTTATAGCGGCAAGTACTTACTCGCATGTGTATGTTGCACAGTATTAGCCCTGAGCACGTCCTGCAGGAGCACTGCGAGCACCAATGGCGTGACATCAGGGCTAGTACTTCCTGGCATCGTATACGCGTGCGCGTGCCCAGTGTTTTTGTTTATGTGCTCTGGTTCTCTATGCTGGAAGACTTCCGACAGTCCTTTACGAATAGCTTTTTTCGGGTAATATCGTAATCAAACATTTTGTAGAAAGGCGCTAACCATTTGTTTCTCAGAGGGACCGTTTTCAGTGCCGGCCGCCGAAGCTCTGTGCAGAACCTTGCGAACTTGCCATCCATGACTGTAAGCCCTGGTGCGGCAGTTTACGTTAATCAAAACACAAACGTGAAAAGCAGTTTAAAGTGATTGACTAGGAGACGAGAGGAATAATTGCGGAGGTAACAGCATGTAACAAATGCTTGCTACATATAACCTCTCTAACACTTACCTTGAGTCTAGCCCGCATAACATGTTTTGTCATGACTAGTTTTCCATGGCAAAATATCTAATTTCCGCATTTGTCGACTGGAAGGTCCCGCAGTCGTACGAGTGCGGAACTAGTCTGAAGTCGAGATCCTTTAGGCGCAGTTCGGTGCGGACAAATTTGCTTACAAAAATACGTAGTTCGATACGGCTTATTACAGGAGGTCATACCTTAAAGGGACCCTAAAATAACTTTGACGATTTCATACAAACGTACTGAGCAGTTAGGGTTGGTACTTCTGGTCATTAGGTGACGCATATAAGAACTCCGCGTTAAGCGGAGAATTCATTGTAAGGCTTTAAATTTGTGCATCGCTGTCGATGCCAGCGGCGCTGCTCCTCTGAGTTTTCCGCCGCTTCTGCTCCACCTGAGTAACCGGCGCACCGGATGTCGGTGAGCCAATCTATCCGATTGACTTTATCCTCCGCTTCGCGGGCCATTAAACAAGAGACAGGCGGTGGCATGGCCCCTACTTTAGACACAAACGTTCCCAAGTCCGGTAACAATGAATCACTACACACCGGAAATTTATTCAGACAAATGTAAATTCTCTAATAACAGCGCTGACCTGAGCCACGTGCTCTGGGCCGGCCCGGAGGCCCCTACGAGGGTCGAATTCTTAGACGGGGGGTGACGGACCACGCTCCTCAGCTCCGACCCACAAAAACAGGCACGCTTTATCCGGTAGGCCGAAGACCCCGCGAGGGCCCACCGGATCATGGCTGACGTCTAGGCTCGGCCTCCCCCTCCCCTGCAAGGGGAATTGGTGGGGGGGGGGGTCCCTACCTACACCGAACCCAACCCTTTTGCAATTGGATTAAGTTTGTTCCTCCTCCTCCACTCCAACGGCATGTAAATGGCCGGTATTTTAAATGAGACGAACACCACGAGATGGAAAACAGCCACGCATGCACGCCTTAATCGTGATCAACGCATCCAGCCAACCCCTTAACAGGCATGCGCAAGCATAGAACGTTTGATTTGATCTTACATTCAATGTATAGTTCAGGTAACGCGATAGGGTTATAGATGCGCGTTGAAAGGTTACGGATATGCAAGCTTGAAAATGGCATGGAAGCCACAGTGCAAATAAGAAATAATCAAGGCTGCTGTCTGGAGGTCAAGATCGCTCAGAGGAATAGCAGCGACCGCTAAAATGATGGCGCTAGACCTTCGCTAAGGCCTGTCTATGCTACCAAAAGTTTAAATGATTAATCAGTACACCACTAAATTGTGACTAGTGCATGTTCCTTGCTTCTTTCTTACAAGTGAGGGCTTAGCAGTGTTATCACGTTGGGCCCAGCGGGTGATTCGGTACGAAATTATCACAGAAAAGCCTAGTACCTCATAATGTATCAGCAGCGCACTACAAAAGATATTTTTTATTGCTTGCTCATCGACGGTTAAACGAAAAGCCAATGTTTTTTTTTTAGTGTTACTGGCTTCATAAACACATGGATGACGTTTCAACAGACATCTGTATTCGCCATCTTCATACGTTATCCTTGCATTTCCTTAAATGACATATTCTTCTGCTCACCCCTGTGTTCATCCTTTCCTTCTTTCGTCCATTCGTTATTTTCTTGACTCGACCATTCATTCTTCTCTACTGTTCTCTGATAGAACTTCATAAAATTTATGCAAAAGACGGTGACCAATCGTACTGCCAACTTAGGTCACCCATCTTACCGAGTCACGTCCAAAAATATTTTAAGTGAAAAAGGTACCAAGAAGAGACACGAGCTCCTTCGACGTATTTTAGGGGCGGACCACTTTTAGTAAAGCCAGCTCAAAAGGAGAAGAATGAGTAAAATACTGAAGCATCAAAACGGGTAACTTAAGCTGTGAAGTGTCTTTGCAAATAGTGCACAGTCCTCGCGAGAAATCGCATTGTGCTTTGGCAACGTTCGGGTCCTGCTTTTGGGCACAACTTAAGAAACTTTAATCTCGTTAGTTGCGTACTTCCATAGGACAAAAAGAACGAAAACTCAAAGATGGGGCATTAAGCCCAGGAATTCCTGATCACCTCCGTCCATATTTTCCCCTTTATAGCCACAATAGGCCATGCCCAGAAGCCAGCGAAAGCGCGCAGGGAGTTGTATTTTCAAGTACAGAAAGCTTACAGTTAGTCACGTTTTTTTTTTCTTTTTGCCCCAAAGTGCTTGCGTGGGTACGAGCCTCCATGCAGGTTCTCGACGTATGTACAATGAATGCAATTTCGATGCGCCGCTTTCGGAAGGGGCCATACTTTCCGCGCGAAAACGCTTAAGCCTTTTCTAGCGCATTTTCCGCCAGCTTCTATCGGCCTGATTGTGGCGCAGGGGCTTAGGGAAAAAAAAATAACGGCGAAACAGCTATTCGTGGTACGAAGTCTCGTTCAAATCACGCGCTGTTGGGTTGTGTTTTTCAGGCCAGTGCAAGCGCAAGAACCGAAGTCGTTTGTTCAGGAAGCACAGCAGCGTAAATTGTGGCGCGCCGCGCAACTTTCACTATGCTCATGGTTTTGTGCTTGCTCTGGCGTATCATTTATTTATGGTTCTGAAATACCATTCGTTCACGTTCTGCTGCCACAGTTAGCAAGAAACTTTCATCGCCGTGGGGACGCTTTTGTGCTCCTCACCACTGCACATAGCTATTCGACTGGCCGGAGGACCTCACCGGTAAGTGTGCACTTCTTGCTCCTGGGCACAAACAACGCATGAAAACGGCGAATTAAATGGCAAAGTGTCATCAGCCGATCGACGTGACGCGCCCCACGAAAAGCCGGTTGCTGCCGTACCTACTTTCCTCTGCACTCCTGAATCCACTTAGAAGTTACTTCTGTAGTTTAACGGTGCATTCCTTTGGGCAAGAGAACTTACTCTCTTTTTTGCCAGAAGTCTCATTTTTATCCTTCGTGGCTTGGCTGAGAAGACACCTCTTTCCATATAGGATATAGGGTACTGCGCCATTATTTCTATCGCAATATAAGGTGGGCATGGCAGGGGGCATGACTGTGGGCATGGCAGCAGCCTTACCGGCAACATGGTAAGGAATCCCTTCTGTTTCGTACTGCAGGGTGTGGCAGTTCTGCTGCAGAGAGCCATCATCATGCGGTTGTTCTCCCGCTGCACCACGCAGCAATGAAATTCTGGGGGCGTATCCCATGTCATCGACACGTGCCGGTGCCATTTGCCTCGTGGAAGATTCACCGTCGCCAACTATCATCACCGCACCTATGGGAACTGCGTCTACGTCGGACCACATGACCCGCTTCCCCGCTATAAAAGGCCAGACCACACCAAGCTTCACCAGTGGGCATGGCAGCAGCCTCAGCGGCAACATGCTAAGGAATCCCTTCTGTTTCGTACTGCAGGTTAGTCAGTACTTACCTACTAAATGCTATCGAAGCGATGATCGCTTCATTGTGCTGCAGCCCTGCCCACTATCTTTTTTAAATGCTTTCAATTATGTGTTTTCTATGCCAAGTGAATTGCTGGTATGTGGCGATACCGAAGCAAATCCGGGTCCTACAGAAAAAGAAATGCCTTCCCAATTACTGATCGGCCAGGGAAAGTTGACCACATTAGTGGAAGCCTTGCAGAGTTCTCAAAACAATATTGAGAAGAACATTTCAGCACTGACCAAACGCATAAAAGGTTTCGAAAAACAGCTGGCTGGTTTGAACGCACTGAACAAACGTGTCAAAACAATGGAGGACACTTGCGAAGGTTGATAAACAGTTATCTGCTCTCATTTCTAAAGTCCACGACTTAGAAAATAGGAATCACAGAAACAATTTAGTTATATACGGGCTGCCTGACGATGACGAAGAGACCGCAGCTGGGCTTGAAAGTAAGGTTGTGACTGAGGTCTTTCAGGACAAATTAGGATTAACTGACTCCGGCATTGAGAGGTTTCATAGAATTGGTTGCAAACTTAAAGATAAGAAACGCCCCATAATACTCAAATTTTTAGACTACCGAGAAAAGGCGTCAGCATTGAAATCCGCGCGCAAACTATAGGGTACCGAAATATCAATCTCTGAAGACTTTTTCACCAGAACGCGAGAAATACGAAAGCACCTGTGGAAGAGTGCCGCGCAAGAAAAGGCCAATGGAGCCAAGGTGAAACTAATGCACAATAAATTGTCTGTTGACAACGTAATGTACGGCTGGAATAAAGTTAGTGGTGCCCGTTAAAAGCTGACTAATAAAAATAACTGACAGCACAAGCCCATTCCTAAATCACTGAAAATACTAAATGTAAATTGTAGAAGCTTATTAAACAAAATTAGTGATTTGGAAGGAATTTTACCTTGCCAAGATCCTGACATCGTGGTCTTAACCGAGATATGGTTAAATGATACCATTTACGATAGTGAATTTGTGCCGGCTTCCTACAGTGTACTTCGGAAAGACCGTGGTGGTAAAGGTGGAGGAGTTTCCATATTCTTTAAAGAATATTTAAATATATTGAGCATGCCTGAAGTGCCTAATAATGAATGCATTTTCTGTAAGGCATACCACAACAATATCAGGTATATTGTAGGAGCACTGTATAGGCCGCCTGGATCGCCTGTCGTGGTCTTGGATAACCTTAAAAATTATATGGCAACCTTCATTAAGCTAAATGATCGCATTATTTTAACAGGCGACAACAATTTGCCGGAAATCGAATGGTCAACATTCACACTCAAAACACACAATGACGAATCAAGTGAGACAATGCTTGACATAGCTTTCTCGTTTGACTTGACGCAAACTGTCGAGCACCCCACCCGAATACAGGGGAATTCAAAATCTATTTTAGATCTCTTCCTGGTTTCTGGAACAATCCTCGATGCAACTGAGTGTGTAGTGATGCCTGGTATCTCCGATCACCAGGCTGTTCTCCTGACCCTTTACGGCATGACTCTTGTTAAAGTTTGCCCTAAGATGCATTTCAGAAACTTCTCCCATATATGTTTCCATTCCATTATTGATGTTCTTTCGTTTAATTTTGATGCATTTTCTAATAACACTGCAAGTGTTCAAGAACTCTGGGACCAGTTCAAGGCCATGGTACATGAATGTATTCAATGTCACGTGCCAGTTATTGTTAAAAAGAAAACAAAAAACCATGAATTTCTCGGGCGACACTGCAGCTAAAAAGAAAACTGAAGCGCATGAAACAGAAAAGAAAAGAAAACATTCTTTCTCCGCAAGTGGAGCAAAATATAGCTTTCCTTAGTTCATTTCTAGTCTCGCCATTCGGGCTCCACCACGTCCACTTTCGGCTACCCCGCTTGCGGAAGAAGTTATTCATTATCCGCATAATATTTTGTTCTCCAAACTCTGCTAATAATTCTCCCCTGCTATTCCTTGAGCCTGTGCCATATTCCCCCACTGACTTCTCTCCAGCTTGCTTCTTGCCTACCTTGGCATTGAAGTCGACCATCAGTATAGTGTATTTTGTTTTGACTTTACCAATCGCCGATTCCACGTCTTCATAGAAGCTTTCGACTTCCTGGTCATCATGACTGGATGTAGGGGCGTAGACCTGTACGATCTTCAATTTGTGCCTCTTATTAAGTTTCACAACAAGACCTGCCACTCTCTCGTTAATGCTATAGAATTCGTGTGTGTTACCAGCTATATCCTTATTAATTAGGAATCCGACTCGTAGTTCTCGTCTCTCCACCAAGCCCCGCTAGCACAGGACGTGCCCGCTTTTTAGCACTGTATATGCTTCTTTTGTCCTCCTAACCCCACTGATCCCTATTATATCCATTTTACTACCCTCTAATTCCTCCAATAACACTGCTAGACTCGCTTCACTCGATAACGTTCTAACGTTAAGCGTTGCCAGGTTCCGATTCCAATGGCGGCCTGTCCGGATTCCATTGGCGGCCTCTTATATGTATTGACAATAGTCGACGAATAGTGTAAGGCTAAAGTGTATGGATTACTAAAGTCTATCGATAGACTGATCTGCAGGAGTGGTCTACAGACAGTCTATGGACTTATGACTTTACACTTTTTTAGACTAGTTTAAAAATTGTATGTGTTGATACCCTCTATAAGGTGTCTATAGATTAATGAAAATTCACGTTTGTAGACAAATGTCTCCAGAATGTCTATAGAGAAAAGTGTATGAGAATGTAAAGTTCTACTTTTGTAGACTGAAGTCTGCAGAATGTCTATCGACAAATGTCTAGAGGCAGACTATAGACAATTGCTTATAGACATATTGTAGACATTGCTCTACAAAAGTAAAACTTTATATAGCTCTATTCTTGTACACTGAAGTCTACGAGATGTCTATAGATAAATGTCTATAGATAGTATTTAGACATTGGTCTATAGACATTCCATAGACTTCAGTCTACAATAGTAGAACTGTATAGCCCTATACACTTTTGTCCATATATATTCTGCAGACATTTGTCTACAAACGTGAATTTTCAGCTGTCTGTAGACAGTCTATAGAGTGCCCGTAGACTGAGACATTTTATACACAAGTGAGTGAGTGACGAAACTTTGTTGCGCACGCCTGCAGAACGGTTAGCCTTCTCCTGTTAGGGAAGCGTTACCGTGACGCGGCCATGACGTCTTCGCGGCTTGTGGCGCCTCAACTTCGGCCGCGGCCGCCCTATTCCCTTTGGTCGACCGCGCCTGCACCTCTTTTGGGGTGGCAGCCTCCCTCCGGTTCCGCTCGGTCGTTGCCTTTCGAGGGCCGCCGAGATCTGCTGGATGGCCTGGGTTCGGACATTTTGGTCATTGCATCTCGTTGCGGCCTCGAGCCGAGGCGGGATCGTTGTTATTTTTGCAGCTTCATGCGGATTCTTAGCACAGTCCCAAAGGATGTGAGCTGCAGTGGCTCTTTCCTTTCGGCACACACAACAGAGATCACTCTCATAAACACTTGGACACACGTGCCTCATCAGCACCGGGGTGAATAACGACCCCGTTTGAAGTTGTCGATATAAAACCGCCTCCTTACGGGTCAAGCACGGATGAGGTGGCGGCATAGTCCTTCGCTCTAGTCGGTACCATTTCACAATTTCATTGTAGGAAGGGACGCTCCGTAACGCTTAATGACCATCGGTTATCTTTCCTCCTCATTAGATGTCCGGTCCATGCCAATTTCTTTTTCTCGATTTCAACTAAGGTGTCATTACCTCGCGTTTGTTCCCTCACCCAATCTGCTATTTGTCATCCCTTAACGTTACAACCATCATTGTTCTTTCCATAGCTCGTTTCGTCATCCTCAATTTATGTAGAACCCTTTTCGGAAGCCTCAGTGTTTCTACCGCGTTGGTGAGTACAGTACATTTCTGCAGACATTTGTATGCAAACTTGTTTCCATTAATCGATAGAAAGTATACAGACACTCTATAGACCCAGACTTCTTATAGACAAGTCTATAAAGACGTCTATGACCATAAGTCAATAGAGTGTCTATAGGCTTTCTATAAATAGTCTATAGACCCAGACTTTGTATAGACTAGTATATAAAAATGTATGGCCATAAGTCTATAGAATGTCTATAGACTAGTCTAAAGAAATGTCTATCTATAGTTTATAGACTTCATGCACAAATGTCTGTAGACTGTCTATAGACTTTCTATAAAAATTTCGTTAGGGAAGGCCACTTTTTGGGAACAGCCTCTTTTCGAATATGTCATCTCAGCAGCTGCAAAACAGCGTTGTCACTTGTACCACCACGCAATTCAGTAGACAAAAGCAGTAAATGACTCTGGCTCTTCTATTCCACACAAGGCTCGACGGAGGGGAGTGGCACCAAGAATGACATCAGTGGCGTAATTCAAACATATGGGCCGAATTATGGCATTTGTTAACAAAAATCATGTACTGTGCATCAGACACTATACTGCACTTTCGGATAAGGTTTTAAATGCGACTCTTTTGTAACTGTTACAAAATTATCACAAAATGCTGTAGAAGATACAGACTTCCTTGTCGCACCGTATTCAGAAGGTTGGCTGAGAAACAAACCTCGTACCGCATGCTTCACCGACATATCACTTCAGAAAACTTTGTATTTTTTAATTCTGACGCTTACTTTTGGTCGTAATAATATCCAATAGTTTACACTTTGAAAAGTGATATTATAGTGCACTACGGTTATGTACAGCAGCGGCAAGGTACTTAATCCTTTCCGATGACATGGAGGGATTCATCTTAATGTGTCCTGAACACTCATCGTTGCAAGTTGATCTGCACGACGCAGAAGTAAGGGAAAACTAGAAGCATTTCCTGGTAACACAAAGATCGGAATACCCAAGTAATACTTTCACGCAAACGGTCTATTATCGATACCTTCTATATACCCATCAGGCTAGTGGCGCGCAGATGGCTTTATTGTGTAAACGAAATACATTCATTCGTACAGAGATAAGACGGGGAATGCGGAAGATGGAAATTCAAGACGATGAGCAAAACGTGAACGAGGTGAATGCAGGAGCCAACGTTTCGACAAGTGGACTTGTCGAAAGACAAGTCCACTTGTCGAAACGCTGGCTCCTGCATTCACCTTGTTCACGTTTTGCTCATTATTCATTCGTACTGTAATTTTTCGCCTGTATGTTCTGCAGTGAACGAATACATTAGTAGGAGGCATAAAGTAAAGAGCCTTGTCGTATCGTCGTCGTTTGAGCTATTTCCTGCTTGCAGATTTGCAGCGTCGACAAGACAACTTCAGATTATTACGCGAAGCAAAAGCGCGCTGTCGCAATATTATTGGCCCTATATGGAGAACGGGGCAAATTGTGGCCTTGGGGTTTCCTATAGAAAGGCAACGTTTTATTGTTGCTTACCGGTACTGCACCTTAAAGAAGATGCGTGCACAAATCGTGCCGCAGATTCTGCTCCCGTGCGCTAGCGACTAAAGCTGCACTGAACACACCGTGATTCTTTCGTGTAGCCACCCTATATATAGTCATCACTTTCACACCCTCACTATTGCATGGTGGATGAACCATAAACGTACATAAAAGGCGCTAGTCCATTATTGTGTTCTTACTGGGCTGTCCTGAGATAGTGAGCGTAGAGGGCGAGATGGTTGGAAAAGGAGTTGGGCTGAAAGAGGATCCCGTTACGTTCAGGCATGCAGTGACCCCTAACTGGCTCAGAATGGCTGCTCTTTCAACGGGTAGATGCACTTTGTGTTTTTCGCTTATCGTAGACAAGTCTACGCTTGGCTGTATTTCAGGATAACCGATGCGAGCATTAGCTCGACACACTTTTCATCACTGGGAGTCCCAGCGCCTGTTAGCTGCGTGCGCATGGCGCTCGCCGTGTCCCTTATCGCCCCGGTGCCACCGGGGCTCTTGTAGCATGATATATAGCGCAAGAAAAGAGCACTGCTTGTTTTATAGTACGCGTCCCGTCATCCGTTGTTGAAACACTCAATGGAGCTTTGCGGGCTCCGTGCTTTATCGCACACTTCTTACGTCGTGCTGTTCGCATCTCTTGCTTTATTTCCTGCAGAGCTGCCAACGCGTTACACGGATAACGCTCACTTTGATGCTGTTCGCACCGAGATCCTATGAAGGCTTAACGGGGTAATCACAGTAATAAAAGCACACAAAACGATCCGTGGTAAATATGGGGAATGAATTGTGAGAATTTAGAATGGTTTGCATACCTACAAAAATAATTCTTTGTCATTTGTTCGGAAATTCAGGGATATTAGGCAACCTTGTATCCAATAAAACATGTATGGGGATTAATTGCCCCTATTGTAGTCATTCTCATGAAATGTCAGTGCAACTTCCCATTTCTAAAGAGTCCCAAGAAAATGTTCGGCATTCAGCTTTGAAAGTAAGCGCCTTGAGGCGCTCAGATCCCTTTGAGCACCTGACGTCGCCAAGACACGACGGTGCACGCAAGTGGAATATCATTGCAAATTATTACATGGCACGACCACCCACCTCCTAAATCTTCACGACTACAACGGGGCAGCTGCTGCATTACGGTACACGCCAAATGTATTAGTGAACATTGTGCTTTTGCCGTCTGCTTTGCCGTCTGCTTTTCATTCGTGCAATAATCGATCGCCTATCATCGCTTGCTTTGTAGACACGAATGCTCAAATACAACTGCGAAAGGATGTGCTTTCGGTTTCGTCATAAGCTGAAGCTTTTGTTTACGGTAGGAACTTAAACGTGAGATCAGAGGTGAGAAAATATTCTTTTGTCAAACGCATTCACCTAAACCTTCCGGGCGGTCTGGCTTCGTGGCCAGTTGTAGAATTCTGCCTAACGCAACTAAAGTTGCAAACCTGAACTAAAATGTAAAACCATTTCAGCCTGTTTTTAATCCATGTCTACCACCTGCTTTTCACGATTGGTCAAAAACATTAAGAGTCCCTCCATACTTCGCCTGTCTTCACATGAGGTTCCAATAATCACTCATCTGGTATGACGTGCGCGCAC
The DNA here is from genome assembly GCF_038994185.2 of Dermacentor albipictus. Taxonomy (NCBI): domain Eukaryota; kingdom Metazoa; phylum Arthropoda; class Arachnida; order Ixodida; family Ixodidae; genus Dermacentor; species Dermacentor albipictus. The sequence continues at coordinate 496,475,353 of NC_091821.1, forward strand.
GAATTATGCAAGAATAGGCTAACCAATCGCAAGTACTATTCATATATGCACGCCTTTCTTGCCATTAATCCTCCCTCATTGTTCAAACCTTTCTACGCCGGCGCCGACTTCCCTTGTCTCTCACGCGACGTCACATAACGACAAAAACTCATCATTTCAAATTGACACCTAACGTACTATAGATGCATTATAAACCAAACAAGGGGCTGAATTTTTTTTCAGGAACCAGAGACGACCCAAAAGAACAAAAGAATGCTTCCAACTGATTTCTCTGGCAGTGGCTAGTCGGATCTGCTGCAGAGAATAGGCTTCTCTGCGCATGATAAAAAAGTCGCAGTTTCGCACGAAACATGAAGCATCGATTGCGATAGCAAATTAGTAGACAGCTATATAAAGTAAGGATAGTAGCTTTAGCTACCGTATTACCTTGCGAACATTCCTTACTAACTAAATTAGCAACAATGGTGTCTCGTTCGCACGGGCAAATATGAACACATCTCACTCGAAGACTGGGGGCACTCGATGTCGAAACGCTTGAGGGAGAAAGTGCCGCAGCAGCAGCGAGCGAATTCGCCTTCGTGCTACCTCTCGCTTCAACGTGAACTAAGCGGTGAGAACACAGCGCATACGAAGCTGTCTGCAGTCGGCGCGCTCTGTCTTCACCGCAGATCACTTTCAAGGTGGGGCTTACTTGGCCGCGCCAGGCGACGCAGTTGCCGAAGTACAACGTCCCACCTTCTTCCTCCCCCTGGCGCCCCGCGCACGACGGAAGACGGTGCGTTTCCTCCCCGTTTTTCACCCTTTCACGGGCGCGATTGAGACTCCATCGTGGGCTAAGGTTGTCACGCTTTCACTCCTACACACAGCAGTTAACATAGCCGACGCACGGCGACTGTGTTATCGCCCTCGGGCTTTATACGGAACATCACGACGACGGGACGGCAGAAATGCGATTCAACTGTCCATAAAAACGGCATCGCAACAAAAAATTATGTGTAACAGTACAATGTTTTTGAACCCTTCCAGCAAATATAAAACATCACTCTGCCAGCTCTTGTTTGCTAGTGCCATTTGGAGCTTTCCGGTAGCCGCCGCCACCATTTTCTACCATCCACTGCAAAAGCAGCAAAGCGAAGCGCAGCAATGACAAACGCGGGCACCGCCCGCCTTATTTTACGATCTATTTTCATCTATTTTCAGAAAGGGCACAACACCTAGCTGACGAACAAGATGCCTAAGCCACCACTACTGCTTTTGCAGGTATTGCCGTGGATTTTCACCACTACGACAACAAACAACGGTCTACTGGCTTTCTCCCGTGTACCTCAGGCAAGGACACCGTGGATTGCACTATCTTTGATCATCTTTCCTGAAGTCTGACGTCATCACTCGATACCGTACTTAAGGAGCCTCGATGCCACATCCGCTTCAGAGGCCACGGCACCTGGCTGACGAACAAGATGCCTAAGCCATCGCTACTGCTTTTGCAGGCAAGTGCTACGGGCAATATAGTTGGTTATGGTAGTGACAACCGCTTTTTGATAGTATTGCCATGCCCTCGCAAGTGTTGTGGTATCTTGTATGACTGCTGCTCAATGCTTCTTTTGTTGCTTATGGCGGGGGATGTTGAGCAGAATCCCGAACCCAAGGTAAACGAAATGCTAGAACAAATTATTCGGAATCAGATGCGTTCGCTCGTAAGATGGATGACATTAAAGATGGAATTGTCACACTGAGCGCAAAGACAGACAGGATACAGAGCCTCTTTGATGCAGTTGATACAATGAAAAGCAGGATTGGGAATTTAGAAGGTATAGTTCAAGAACAGGCTGCAAAGTTAGTGGAGTGCGAGAACAGAAGCCGGCGTAATAATTTGTTAGTCTTTGGCGTCACTGAAACGGGGACTGACTATGGTTTGGAAACAGAGTCAAAACTAAAAGAACTTGTTCTGGGGAATATGTTTCAAAAAACCATGGTTGTACCGGTTCATACAAATGAGCGAATTCACCGTCTTGGTAAACCCCAACCAACAAAATGTAGACTACTTATTCTTAAGTTTTACGATATCAGAGAAAGGGAAGCTTGCTGAGGAAAGGTGCAAAACTAAAGGGTACTGTTTGGCGTATTAGCTCTGACTATGCCAAAGAAACATTAAATATACGCAGAAAACTATGGGAAAGCGCAACCGCAGACAGGGCCTGGAAAGCAAAGGTCCTGGTCGTTCATGATAAACTTCGCATAAACAGTGATACACATTTTTGGGATCACAACCGCAATGAACGCTGCCTGCTGTCTAAATGCTTAGGACATAGGGCTGATAACAGAAAACAGCACAGGTCAGATCGGCCAATCGGCACTGATGATCCTGATACCATAGGCATCACAGATATACCTATGCATTTTAAATTTGAACGCGCAGAGTATTGTAAATAAGGCTACACAGTTAGAATATCTGCTCCTTTCACAAAGCCCACATGTTTTGGTAATACCAGAAACGTGGTTGAATAATGATATATCTGACGACTGTATTGTTCCTCCCGGCTATAGAATGTTTAGGAAAGACAGGGACACACGTGGTGGGGGCATTTGTATCATAGTAAAAAACTCTGTATTTGCTGTATGGATTGATTGCACTGTTGCTGAAACGGCTTGGTGCAAGCTTACATTTCATGGTATTGCCTACATCGTTGCAGCAGTGTATCGCGCACTTTCTGCCTCGCCTGGGTTGCTGGAAGATCTAAACACTTTGCTACGTGCAAATGTCAAAGCAGACGCGAGATTAATAATGACCGGCGATTTTATTCTTCATCACATAGATTGTTTAGAGTATAGAAGGTATTGGAATTTACGTTCATATATAATCTAAACAAAATTGTACAAGAACACACACGAGTAATGGCCACATCGCGGTCATTTTTGGATATGTTGTTTATGTCAGATAATATAGGTGCTTATACTGTGAACGTTGCGAACGGTATCTCTGACTACAAGATGATTATTATTACATTCACAGTGGGAACAAGTTTTTGTTTTAGGCCCTACATCTTTGTACGCACTAAGGACTATGGACGCGAGGATGATGAATCCATCCTTGACTACCTGGATTCTGCGTTTCCTGACTTTGAAATTGGTTTCCATACTAAAACACTAGAAAACTTGTGGCAGAACTTTAAGGTGATTGTACAACACTGCGAAGACATCTATATCCCTAAACGCGTAAAGAGTACAAAGCACCGAAGCCCCTGGATAACCAGGAACATAATTCATATGAAAAGAAAATAAAAAGGCTACGTAAATACAAAAATAAATCTACTCAGGTTTCGCAACTTCGAGCTGAGTTGAAGCAAGCCCTGCACGATTCTAAAGAAATAATCTTCAGTGACACGCTAAGCCGCTTCCTCAGAGCATCACCGCAAAAGTTTTGGCGATACTTCAGTGACAGAAAGAAAGAGGTACAGGAAATCAGGAAAGGAGATCAAGTTCTTATAAACAAAAAAGATATTGTAGAACGCTTTATTCACTTCTTTCAGCCCGTTTTCATCACGAACGATGATGACGTCGATGTTAGCTCAGAAAGCTAAGAGCCTAGCCAAATGAATGACATCATAATTACACACGAGGGGTTATTTCAGCAGCTCTTCAATTTAGGTGCAAAAGAAGCGTATGGACCATAAGACATAGCGACCCAGTTTCTTCAAAGATATGCTGAATGGGCGTCGTTTCACTTGACACTTATATTTCAAAAATCATTGAAAACTCATTCTGTACCCCAGGAATGGCGCAGTGCAATAGCTATTCCGGTTTTTAAAGGCGGCAATCGAACAATAGTGAATAACTACCGGTCTATATCTCTTACATCCATTTTTTTAATACTTTTGGAACGCATAATAGCTAAGCATATCACTGGCCGTTTAGAAAATAATTCTTTACTTTACCTATACGGGCATGGATTCAGAACAGGCCTTTCCACTGCCACACAACTCGTAGAGACAATTCATGATTTCGCAATGGCGATTGATGCCAGGTAGCAGATTGACGTAATCGCCATAGAGTTCCCCAAACCTTTCGACAAGGTGCCACACAAAAAGCTCATTTGCAAACCGGAAATAAGCGACCTTAGTGCCACTATAATAAAATGGATTAAAGATACTTAACGAATCGCAACTAGGTGGTCAGAACAGATGGTCATGTCACCGGCTCACTGGCAGTACTCTCAGGTGTCCCACAGGGGTCTGTCCTGGGGCCGCCCTTATTTTTGGTGTATATTAATGACATTTCTGCTGTGATGGAACCAGATGTACATCTAAAACTGTTCGCGGATGACTGTTTATTTTATTCTACAGTACAAAACACGGCAGACCAACTTAAACTTAATAACTGTCTAAAGGCGTTAAGCGGGTGGTGCAACAAATGGAGTATAGAAATAAATTATTCTCAATCAACGTATACACATATTACCACACACAAAAGGGGCCGTCGTTTGTTTCCATGTACTATTGGTGACAAGTGTCTGATGAATACTAGTCAGCTTAAATACCATGGTATAACGATAACAGAAAACTTATCGTGGAACATACATATCTTATATCACATATATCTTACATGGGAATCACTCATTATCACCAAGCCTGTTTGTTACACCTAATCGCAATACAAGGGGTGCAACAAATATAAATTTTAACCTACCAATCACTCGTAACACGTATGGCCAACGACTTCTTGAGTTTCATGGTGCTAAAATTTGGAATACAGTACCTATTCAGGTAAAAATGGCCAACAATTTCGTGTCTGCTGTTAAAAAGCTATACCTATCAAAAAGTACGTGATTTTTTGTCAGTCTGGTTCTCCACCTGTTTCATACTGTGCTGGATCTATTCAGAAAGCCTAAACACTTCAACACAGACCCTTGCAAATGTGTCACTTCTACGTATATTATGCTATCTCGGTTTTTTCATTGTGTATGTGCATGTATTCTCCTGACAGTTCAGTTTTATTACCATTGATTGATATACACTGTTTTTCTTTTGTTTCTTTTGTAATGTTTTTGATTGTATGTATCCACCTAACTGTATTAGGTTGTATCATTAAAAAACTAGATCAGCGCATGACATTGTAGCTGCTACGACAAATATGACTATGGGCCTACACTAGCCTTTGGCTACAGGCCCAACAGTTCCTTTGTACAAATTATTATCAATGAAAAATAAACTGAATTGAATTGAATTGAATTGAATTGAAATATATAATCTTTGTTCAAAAGCATACGTGAGGTTATTTTTCTTGCGAAAAAAAATGGAGGGTGCTACAAGCGATGTACGACTCACCGTTTACAAAACTTTTGTATGGCCACTTCTTGAGTACGCGTCAGAGGTATGGAGCCCTCAACAAAGTTATTTGAAGAAACAACTAGAGAAAATTAAGAGGTACGCGGTGCGCTTTATATGCTCCCGATATCAAAGGACTGATTCAGTCACAGAAATGCTCCGTTTTTCTAAACTCGACCTGCTAGAAACGCGTAGACAAGAAAAATCGATTGAAATGATTATTCCAAATAATCCAAGGCCAAATAAATATTAGGAAGGAAGCCACATACTGGCACCTGGCAAACGGAGCTCCAGAACCAACCATTATCGATCTATCCAAGTTTATACCACTCACAGTAATAAATCCAGGTACTCCTTCCCCAACGTGATTGAAATGTGGATCAAGTTACCGATATGTTTAGTGGAACATACTGATCTGTGCCAATTCAAACAAACTCTAGATGACTATCTGTGCGAGTGTGCCGCTTTATTTCGATGTATTCTTTTTGTGATTATTGCACATGTTCTTTTCTTTTGTATTTTTTCATTACCATCTCTGTAAGGACCCTCGCAAGGGCATTGACAGTATTGTTAAATAATAATAATAATAATAATAATAATAATAATAATAATAATAATAATAATAATAATAAGAGTAATATGAAATAACTGTACTACGCCGAAGAACGAGCACAGACAAAAAATAAGACAAACAGGCAGGACGAGCGCTGTTCTACCTGTCGTTTTCCTCTGTTCTCGTTCTTCGGGGCTGTACAGTTATGGCATCATGTCTTAAAAGCGCGCCCAAGCTTCTATGACTTTAATATTTTTTTACTGCGCTAACTGGGACCCTGCGACACCCTCCACCCTTTAGTGCGCTCCTCACCTCTTATTAGCCAATTACTTACCTTAAGTTCTCAATGTAGCTTATGTTATAGGTTTTCAAAACAAGCAAGTTGAGCGCCTATAAACGACGAGAGTGCTTGATTGGGCTGCTCAAGCAACACTGCGCGTCCTCGCCATATCGTTCCGTCAGTGATTACGAAAATTTGAAAATCAGGCTATTGGATCTTAATGGAATGGTTTCAAAATAATTTCAAGTTTTTTTTTATTTCCTGGTTTATCCTGGACATGTAGTAAATATCGTTCTGGCATTGACACTGAATTTACCGCATATCGTATGGTGCATCACGAAGGTTTGCTCACATTTCATACAAGTTTAATGTTGTACTTTACTGCGAAAACTTTCATCATCAAAATGTAGTATACATAAACAGCGCTGTGCTGCAGGAAATATTATACCCTTTCTCGTCGATACGCTATAATGTAGTAAAATATGTGATATGTCATGGCACGTAGCAGTGCAATATCTTTATGGCGACAGGAATTCTATGAACACTTCAGGTGCACTTTTGCCGTTGTCGTTGCCGCCGTCATCTTGATGTTGCGTATAAAGCCCAAGCGCGATAACACCGTCGCCGCGCGCCGTATACTGTATGTGCGAGTGAAAGCGTGCAAGGGTGAGCAGAGGGTCGCGGCTGAATCTGGCTCGCGTAACGCAGGAAAGCGTCGAGGAAGCGCGCGGTCTTCCGTCGAGTGTAGGGAAGCGGTGGGAGAGGAGGTAGGGCAGCATTGTACTTGGGCAACAGCTGCTTATGGCGTGCGGTCACGTGGACATTATCTTTAAAGCGATCCTATTTGGGGATACAGTCTAGGCAGGCCGACTGCTCGTAGCTTTCCAGGTGCTGTGTTCTCGCCGCTCAGTTTGCGTTGAAGCGATAGACAGTGCAACGGTCATTTCGCCCAGTGCTGCTTCCGTGCTTCCTCACACCAGCGTTTTGACAGCGAAAGTCCGCGGCCATTGAGTGCGATGTGTTCATGTTTGCCTGTGCTCGCTGACATGAGGCTTGTTAATTTAGTTAGTAAAAGAATGCTTACGAGTTTACAGGGCCAACAAAACTTCTTTACTTCGTATGGGTGTCTACTAATTTGCTATCGCAAAAGATTCTTCGCCTTTGTTGCGAAACTGCTACTTCTTTTTCTAGTACATTTCTGCACACAATACGAGTGCAACCGGAAGCTCAAAAGAGTTCCCAGTCACGCTTTCGTGTGGACGGACGCGTTCCTCTCCGATTCAACTCAATCCGTGTTATCCGAGCCCTCGCCGATCCTTCCCTACGGAACAATGCATAGGGGAGTGCGAGGAGAAAGCCGTGTTCGATCTGGTCGGAGCGGTAAGTGCCCACAGAGCGCAAGGGCGGGGAAGACAAAGTTCGAGGCATGGTGTCCGTGTGTGTGATAGAGTGCGAAACGTGAGGAAGAATGCGCCAAGCGAATAGTGGCCGCTGGCGAAAGTGCGGACCCCAGCTTCCTCCCCGACGATGCTGTCCATTGGCACTCGTTGCTTATCGAGCGTGCGTGAGCATTTGGGGAGCGTACAAGGGGAAACGCCCGAGAGCTGGCGGTGCTGCGTGCTGTGTGGCGGTGCTCTATTACGACCACCATGTAGAGTGCAGCCTTTCCTTCTATAGCGGTGCGCAAACCTAGTAGATGCTTCGGTAAGCGCGCCCACGGCTACTCTGAAATCGTGCTAAAAAATAGGCGCCGACACACTGCAGCAGTTATGTCGTTCTGCTGTCTTGATATCCACAGTGAAAAAATGCAGTTCTTTAACGGCGATAGCTGCTCGCTACCCTACTCGTGTTGATGTCCACTGTTAGCGCTGGTGTTCATCGAAAGAATCCGAAGGTGTTTTTCCAGCAGTGTAAAAAACTAAACTACGAAGTTCTTCAGTGAGCTTCAGGTCGAGTCCCATTAAGTAGCTGGCCCAATGTTTTACATCTCAGTCATTCCTCTGATACTGAAATAGAGAAGCGTGCTGCGCCTGGAGAGCGCTGTCTCGCGGAGAGCTGCTTTAACGAGCTGACTGAGGCTTGTTTACAAACCACCACCGAGGTGAAGTAGCCTGGACGAAACCGGAGGTGATATGCGACGGGAAGAACGGTAAAAAGCCGGAAACATATAGCCATGTCTCTGATATTCGTCACTCCGCAATGAATCAAGCTTTCTTCTTTTTCCCCTCACGACGTGATTTATATGCGCGTACTGCGAATATCTACAGGCGTGAGTGATATCACAGGAAAGTGTGCAATACTTGCTGCTCATTTTAATTAGCTTCTGCCGATGCTAGTAAAGAAAAAAAATGTAATGCAGCTGAAAATCGATTGTTGGCTTACGCCATGTCTGCAGCTGATGTATAAACCAGCACCCAGCAAAAAATTAAAACGACGTTTGCAGTAAATGGAGAGGCGGCATAGGAAAGCAAAAGCAACAGCGTCCCTCCACTTCAATGCAACAAGACAGCGCCACTTGTACAAACAAGCAGGAATAGGGTCATAACTTTATCGTAAAGGGGGCAACGGGGACTGGGAACGTTATGGGTTGTGCCCCAATTCTATGTTGCCGCTAGCTTTAGCCACCCACCTGACGTAATCCAGAAGTGCCACTTGCACCTACGGGTCAGAGCTGACGCGTTGTGCCTAAAAAACAATACTGTGGACTAGGGTCGACATTGAAGAAAGCTCACAAGCGAACACCTCAAACTCTCTCAATCTCTCAAAACTCTCAATCTGCGAATGTTAACTCTAACTGATATCAGATGCAACAGTGCAAGACTTACGGCGTGTAATATTACGCCAGGAATCGCGTAACTGCAACGTAATATGGGATAAAGTTTTTTTGGTTTTACTTTGAAACAATTTACCTACCATGGATAGCTTGTAAAGATAAAGGTGGATAAAATATTTCTTTTAAGATTTCTGAAAACAACCACTAATGACTCTTCAGTCGTGGATTGTTTTTTGAAAATGAGAATACGCGCGGCTTATTTTCTAATTTATATCAATTTATCAATTTATATCAACGATGATCAGGTATCGCCATAAAATTTGTGAAATTAAACTGTGATATGCAAAATCAGCACTGAAAAAGTGCTGTTTGTGTAGGATAAATATCCCGTCCACGTCGAGACCTGAAGCCAAGTCCAAGAACCCTTTCGGCTGGAAGGCTAGGCCCCATTCATTTTATCTGCTTTGCTGCTGTGCTCAAAACTTTAGCATTAGCAAGTGTAAAGACTATTTGGATCTGCAGCGTAGGAACTGCATTTTTCTAAATCGCGCGTGGGAAACACGTTTTCTGCGATTTCGGTGCATTTTCAAGCAATCCGTCTGCGATATCCGCAGGAAAGCTCACGTGCGCTAACATTTAAAAGGGCAACGTGGCCAATATTTGCCACAAGAATAATAGCAAATGCACCCCTTCAATAAAGGTTATTACAAGGAAATGATATTGAGAGTTGTGGCCCAGGCACTCGAGCCTAATGAGAAGCCACCAAAGGGGACTTCTCTGATAGAGCAACATGTAACGACGTTGCTTTGCTTCTCTAATGTTTCTTCTTTTCATTATTGTTATGCCTACTATGCCTTTTTCATAAAAACATACAGACATCATTCAACGCAGAAAAACTGTGGCAGTTGTCCGTTGTCTCCTTTGAGGTATAGCACGCTCACCTGCCTGTAGAGCACAAAAAAAAAGAAGTAAAATGCAAAAGGTGAAGACTGAATACACACGATCACAGCAGTCACACATAAATGAAGAGCACTACAAAGGACTGTTCAGTGGCGTATTTCAAAATAACTCTGAAACAGCTTCTTTTAGGCTGGAGTTAACTTGAAGTTCGACCATCTGCAAATCATATATTTGTGCGCAACGGACGCGAAAGGCAAATCTGTTGCGAATTACTTAATGGGACGAAGATACGTTTTCTGAATGCTCGGCATTATATAAGCATGCGTCCATACACTTGTCTGCAGCATCCACAAGGGCACAGATCATTTCCTTGCCGATTCAGGCGATCTGTCAGATATCTATATATTGTGATGATGATCTGCTGAGAAAATTCTTTATTCGCGAAGATTGGGCGCTTTGACCACCACAAAGTCACGGCTGTGTTGATGATATGTACGCTGCCCATATATATATATATATATATATATATATATATATATATATATATATATATATATATATATATATATATATATATATATATATATATATATATATATATATATATATATATATATATATATACAAAGTCACGGCTGTGTTGATGATATGTACGCTGCCCATATATATATATATATATATATATATATATAGATAGATATATATATATATGTATATATATATATATATAATCGCTGTAATCTTTGCGGTTCAGCGATTTCGCTCGTACTTGTACGGACGCCCATTCCAAGTCGTCACAGACCACCATTCCCTGTGCTGGCTCGTGAACCTTCGCGACCCTTGTGGTCGCCTTGCGCGCTGGGCTTTGAGGTTGCAGGAATATAACTTCACTCATCTACCATTTCTCTTTCTAGGAAGTTGGTGCGGAGATTCTTGATTAAATGGTTTGGATCAAAGGACAAGAAGAATGGATCACCTTCCTTGAAACGGTGAGGCACAGCATGGGCAAGTGCACCATCCTCTGAAAGGCATCTGAATAGGGCAACAATAGTTTGATGGTTGTCCATCACTATTGTAGCCACGCGAAAACCAACTTCTTCCACTGTTTTCATTACTTCCATAGTCATAGAATGAAGCTTGTCATTCTTTAGGCAGCGCGTGAAAAAATAACTGACTGGTATAACGTAAGGTGTCGACAACCCCCTTAAAACAAAGCACAGCATGCGATTGCCACCTGAGGGACTGTTGTAGCATGCTCTGCAGAGCCGATGTCTGCGAGGCGAAAAACCTTGTCAACATCTCGGTCACAGATTACTTTTTGTGCAAGCGCCATTTCATCGATGATGAGTGAACAGAAAGACTCTTGCGGCACACTCAGGCTTTCGTACTCAACACGAAGACGTTCACTGATGAGGGATGTGACTCCAACTTCTCTTGTTGAATGACTTACATATTTCTGTAGTGTGGTACGACGCGGTAGTTTGAAAAGGCTTCTCGAGTGAACATGCTCATACCCATTGCTTGAGCACGCTTTCCATAACACACACTCTCTCTAGACAGGTTCATTGTACACTGCTTTTTGCTTTCGAGAATTAGCAACCTGATTTTTTATGAAGAGAGCTGTTTTGTCCCCTGCTTCGGATGATTTGATTACCTTCTTGAAATCTTGAATCTCCTTGTTCACTTCCTACCATTGTAAATGCTCTTTTAATTTGTCGTGCTCGGCTTGCAGCTTTTGTAGTGCTCTACACTGACGGGCTATTTTCATTTTCAGCCTGCGCTGAGTCTTCTTTGCATCATCTATCACTCTCGCAATATCGAATGTTGTCTGACAAGCTTCATCAACCAGCGCAGAATTATCGCATCCGGCTTTTAATGTGGGCTGTCATCCATTCTCAACTAACAAGGCGCTTTCACTAGCAATTTCTGTGCATGCCTCTTGATCAAGTTCATTTCCACTCACATTTGGGTTCTCTTTTCTTTGAGCTGTGCAGTCAGCAGAGCAGTCAATTCGTGGCCTCTTCTTTCTTCTTTGTTCATTTTCTGTTTGCATGTAATGCGGGTAGTTCGGAAACGCAGTCGGAACCGCTGTCGGATGCAGAATCTTCAGCTTCGTTCGTTTCTTGTAGTCCGCGTCTGTAAAGTGCAGTGAGCATACCAGTGATTTATCACTTGGCTCTCACCTGGTGCCTTTTCCACCCGGGCCCTCCCGGGAAATGTTCTTCAACCATGCTGCCCGCCGTTGAGGATCCCACGGAAATTTATGATATCGGATCGTCGGATCTTTTCTTGCGTTGGTGCTGCACAGCGGCACACAGCAGTTGTGCGGCATGGCACTGTCTGTGCTAAAACATCTGTTCACACCGTAAACGATCACACACGTGTGCAGATCCAGTAGGGCAGCCGTATATCATAAAGAAACCTGCTGCAACACGTGAGACCCACTGGTTCTGCGGCACTCGGGTGCTCTTCCTCCTGCAAAGCGTCCCGGAGCAGTGGCGCCCCGACGCCGGAAACTGTAAACTCTCTCATAACGCCCTCGCCCAGTAAAACCGGCGCGACGCGACGGGCCGCACCAAGTGCGTTTCTATTGAGCGGCCGTGCCATTATAGTCCGTCAGCAGCCTGCCAGCTCTTGACCATATCAAGCATAAAAAAATAAATCTATGTTCTTGTTCGTCTCTTTAGACGCTTTATCGCTTCGGCAACGCTCGGCCAACAGCATGCATTTGCACCATCATGCAATAAGAGCCGCATGCCCAGATAGTCGGCATGCGGCCAGTAGCAGGCATAAAGCCTTTTCGCTGGCCAGTCTCGCTGCAGCCGACGTTGCTCACTCATCGCTTGCTAGAGAGCAGCGCAATAGCAGTGAACAAGCGTCACGTCACGTGGTATTTCTTCATATTTCGCGGGCTTTCTTTGGAACGGGGAAAAAAGACCACGTGATACATATCTTGTTGAAAACAGTTTTTTGCGAGGTTTCTCAAGGTGTTCTACAAGTTTGCCTATCACGCTTGGGGGTCTGCAGCTAATACTTAAAAAGTTGAATAATGAAACATGAATAATGTTAGTGAAAGGGAAAATACAAAATAGCATGAGTAACTGTAGGCCAGTGCTAACACTATGCATTCGCTTCAACTAGTGTCCGAAGTGCCTTATATATTGAAAACGTTGGCGCTCATGTTATGTGGGACAACCTAATTATATTATATATATATATATATATATATATATATATATATATATATATATATATATATATATATATATATATATATATATATATATATATATATATATATATATATATTGTTACAAGCACGGGGAAAAGGGGTTTATTTAGGCGTGGGAGAGCAGCAACGGCAGGCTACGAACAACAGGAATGGCCGCTGCACAGTCTTCGTTCTCCTCTTCCCCTCTCTTCTTGATCCCCGCGTCCCTTTGACGCGCTTGGACGTAACATACCTCCCCTCGCAGACAAAGCCCCCTGGGCGAGTCAACAAGCTTGTCGTGGCGTGCATGATTTCAACCGTGCGACATGCGCGACTTGTGTCCTAGCAGAACGTCTACCAGTGTTCGTGAGGCGCGCGAGAGTATAGTTTACTTCGCTGACTTTGTCCATGACAACATACGGTCCATCGTAGTTTGCCAGCAGCTTTTGACACAAACCGCGCTTCCTTGTGGGTGTCCAAAGCCAAACGAGATCACCAGGGTTATATGTAACTGGCCGATGTCGTGCGTCGTAGCGGGCTTTGGAGTTTTCTTGTGATGCCAAAGTCCGAAGACGCGCAAGTCTCCGAGCCTCTTCAGCGAGGCACACTAGAGCAAGCCATTCGAGGTGGATTTTACCTAAGAAACTTTTTGAAGTTCAAACACATCTCCTTGTTGAGCCCGTAGGGTTCCTTACAAGGGCTAATGTTGAACCAAACAACCACGAAAAAAATGAAAGTGCGCAGGGCCACACAAATATTCTCCCCACCTGTCATTGCCACTATCCAGTACCTTCAACAAAACTCAGTGCCACCTGCATGCATCTGAATTCCAAGACTGTTCTACAACAATCCCCTTTATAAGGGTGATAGCAAAGTGGGAGGCTCTACACAACATCGTTTCAGTGAAGCCATGGAAACAGCAGGAAGAACCATTCTATGTATCTGACGACGAAAGACTGTCTAGGTTAAAGCTGGACTTTGTGTGCTATATCCAGGACATTCAGATACAACGCCGCAGGTCTAAACAAAAACTTACCAAGGAGACATAGGAAGCTACGCTCTTGACTACAACATCAACACTGGCACTAATTGAGTACCTCCTGGATCACGTCGAGTAAGTGTCTTCTCAGTGAAGTCTTCCACGCCCATACTATTGCATTTATTTAACTGAATCCCCTGTATTTCAGCTTCCGCTATGTCCTGACACAAACTCTTAACAGGGATCCTGTAGAGTCGCTCTTCAGCAGCATGAGACAATTCCACGGTGGAAACGACAGGGTCGACGCACGGGTCGCAGTGTTGACATCAGAAAAACTACTGAAGGTACCATCTGTAAAAAAAATTAAGACAGGTGAAGAGTTACATATTTGACCATTCTTTATGCAGGTTGGAATTCTGCAAGCAGCAAAGACAGCAAGTGCTACCATTAACTCCGAGGCGAAAGCATCTGTTATACTTCCCATTCAGGATGGTGAAACTTGTGTCTTGCCAGCTGCCATCTCATCTGCAGCCAGGGAGCTCTCGAGTGAGCTTGAATTCATCCCTATGTGGAGTGAGCCAGTAGCTGACATAGAGTTAGCACCAATTGCATACCTGGCTGGCTATGTTGCGCGTGCTTGTGAGGAAACGGTACAGTTGTTTCACAAGTTTAAAGAATTGAATTAGGCTTGCATTCTTTTGTCCTTACTTTAAGTGACTACTTCAGGTATATATATATATATATATATATATATATATATATATATATATATATATATATATATATATATATATATATATGTATATATATACTGAAATGTGCCTGTGCCTGATTTCATTACGAATACAATAAAGTAGGTTCTTTCAGTACCGTTTTTCAAGCTAAATTGGCCTGCTCGTCTTCAGGTGGCTTGTAGTTCCTGCAAGCTCCTTCTTCAAGCAGCGAGGCCAGCTGAAGCAATTTATGGATTGATCCACAAGGTTGATGATGGATGGCTAAGGTACCCAACAGTGGAAGCAGTTGGCCTGTGTAAGCTTGTATGCACTTTCGTCACCAAGGTCATAAAGTGCTCAGACGTGAGATGAACCAGCAGGCTATGCAAAACCTTGATGTCAACACTACTTCCTCATTTCACACAATGCCCGGCGCTGACTTGTGAAAAAGAAGATCGCAGCTACGCTGAGGACCTCTGCAGAGAATTTTCGAGCAAGCTCATAAGACCATTGTTGACGAACTGGGCTAGCAACCTGAATTCGACAGTGGAAGAAATTTTGCGTACACAAAAATTTCTCTCGAGGAAAGTTCTGCGCTTGTAAAGCTTTCAAATTCTGTGTACATGAACTTTGAATTGAGAAAAAAACTGGACTCAACCTACTAACTTCTGGCTGTATTATTGTCTTTCCGACCATCGATGTAGGCTAGTAGTGCCCATTTGCAAAATATTTGCCAAATATACCCGTGAACCAGCTGAATTTTAATGCTGTACATTTCTGCATGTGCAGCAATGTAAAACAGTGTTAATCATCGGCTCTAATTGTGGACCGGACAGATCAGACTTCGGACTTCTTAAAACTAGCATTTTTACACTAACCAACTAATTATATGCAACAAGTTAATATAGCGGATAACCGGCTTCGTCTGTGTCGAACGCGAGTTACTG
The DNA here is from genome assembly GCF_038994185.2 of Dermacentor albipictus. Lineage (NCBI taxonomy): Eukaryota > Metazoa > Arthropoda > Arachnida > Ixodida > Ixodidae > Dermacentor > Dermacentor albipictus. The sequence goes on from NC_091821.1 coordinate 496,491,033, forward strand.
AATAGGGGTACACTCGAAGAAGCGCACCTAACATAGGTGATTTCCGACACAAACTATCACTGACGAATGCAGCGACGCTGACGTACTGCAATCACTAGCAAATCGCCAGTTGGCATTACCATGCACATTTAGTGAAACGCCGCAACACAGCTCTTTATCGGAACAAATCAAGCGTTGACCGCGCGGCCGCGGCGGGCGGAGAGCACAGCTCTGAAGTGAAATTAACCTCCTGAACATTTTGGATGCTAATATTTACTTGGATTGCCTTTATTTTAAGTAGTATAGCGAAATGTTATCTCCTTCTTTTCCCTTTTTTTCGCATTCACTTTATTTCTTTATTCTACATGCCGCATCAATTTATGTATTTTTTTTTCGCCATGTGTACCATATTCGTAGGCACGGTCCTACAAGCCAATTGAGGCTTAGACCGGCCTGTTTGTGCTGTTTTGCATTTTTGATGGCAATAGCCATTATTATTATTATTATTATTATTATTATTATTATTATTATTATTATTATTATTATTATTATTATTATTATTATTATTATTATTATTAAACACGGAAGGGACTAGCTGGCCACATCGACCGAGGGGCACGCAGCCTGCCTACTTTTTAGAGAAAGGGCATAAGAAAGAAAGTTCAAGATAAAAAAAGGGAAGTAAATAAAAAAGATGCAGCAAACTGACAGACCAGAGACGAAAGTAAACAAAGCATAGAGCGAACAAGTGGGCACAACACATACCCGCAGGAACAGAAAAGAAATACACGCAGACAGCACTAATTACAGAACAATGTAAAATACAAAAACGAGGTTAGCACACGAAGATTTCCTCTTTTGCTTTCCTCGCAGGAACGTGAAGCCAAGTCAGTTTCTTGTAGAAAAGTAAGCAGGCTGCGATGAACCTGGCCACGTTGGGAAGCACAGGCACTCGGACGCAGGCAACGTTCAAACATGATACACTGCGGATCAACTAGGCTGTAGCCCCTCATTAGCGACTTGTGCTACGAAAGGAAAGCAAAATACTTTTATATAAGGTGCTCAAGCGGCTTCCAGGAGCCGCGAGAAGCACACAATCGACTGTCTATACGTTCCTGCCGGTGTAACCTTTCAGTTACCAGGACACAATTAACGCTTAACATAAGCAATAGAACTCTACCACGATAGGGCAACCCTCCTCGAGGAACACCGGTAGGGACGCATCCTTTTGTAACACGACGGTCTTGGTGCTTCTTTTGGAGACATCAACGAATAAACAGACCAGCATCGCGAGCCTTCACAAAATTTCTAAACAGTCCCATTTGTTGCAAGCACAATGTGAAGCCAGTCGATCGGCCTCTTCGTTTCCGGTAATACCTATTTGCGAAACTTTCCAATACCCGACGAGGGATACTCCGCGAGAGTTAATTCTACTGGCAGTAGAAATGGTGCTACGCACAACTGGGCAATCAGCGCCACTCTTCTGTAGTGTGCTGAGGGCAGCGCGATGGTCCGTGAAGAAATCACAGAATGATGAAAGCACTATCTCATCTCCACAAGGTGCAAGCAAAGTTGATATCGTCAGTAATGTCACTGTTGCATGCTAAAGTCGTAAGAGAGCCACCTGCTTTATTTCGTCAGATGCGAATGTGCGATTGAATCTATCTGAACCAGCAGTATTTCACAGAGCTGGAAGCACATAGTGTAAATTACAGGCAATACTCGCTGCATTGCTTCAAGATAGCGCTCCTCTTGCACCATCAAAGTGATGATTTTAGGATGGAAAGTCTATTTCTCGACATTAATGTTGCTTTGGAAACATGTTTTTTATGTATTTTTTTCATTCCAATGCATTATCTTGAATGCATTAGAAGCGGTAGGGCTCGATTACTTGATGTGTCTCTAAATCTGTAGCCACTTGAAGATGAGATCATTATTGCTGCTCACCGAGGATGATCCGAGCACCCAGTATTACAACAGTTGATGAATTCTTCGGGATGGAGCACTGAACCCTATAGTCTTCAAGCTATCCATCATCTGGCTCGTCAACATTCGTGCTTGGTACGTTTAGATCTCCATCGGCAATTGAGGCATCTCATACGGAACGCTGGGCTTTGCTTGATGTCCACATCGTTCTCGGTTTGATGAGGCAGTCACGATACTGACATAATCTTAGCTTCACGAACAAGGGGCAGCAATGTGCCATGAAAACTACGCAGTGGTGGCTTTTACGAGCCTCCCTCTCCTTACCTGGTACTTATTAACACGCAGCGTCTATCGTAGAAAAGGACAATAATATTCGGAGGTGGAATTGGTAGAGGGCTCGTTGACTTACGATGAGATATTATATACACTCCAGCTCGGTTTCCTAACGCACTAATACTTTGTGCAGTAAGACATTGTTTGTTTATTCGTTTACTTATGTGTACTCAAGTGTTTTCAAATTCTAATCCATTTTTCAAGTTCAGCGCAGCGCAAAAGTTGGATATGACGCATAACTAATATCACCCCAGTGCATTAAGCACGACAGCACGTTTCACTAAAACGCCCACAAAATGACATGCCTTACCCAAGCACTGCCTGAATGGCATCACCTTCGTTTCACACCGTATGGTAATCAAGCCGTAAATGTGTTCGGGCGTGCATAGTCGAGCCGTGAATCCATATAGGTCGTGTTTCTGCGGCGGTGAAAGCGTGGTAATGGGGCACAGCCAAATCGACCCGCTTGCACACGACTGCACCAAGTCCGAAATGTTTTCGCAAACACATTCCATGCACTCGCTGCTTAACTGAATTGCAGAAAGCCACGCTGGAACGTCGGCAACAGCCAACAACGATTTTTTGCCTACAAAAATATGCGCCCACAGCAGGCTAGTACTCCAAAGGAGATGCCACTTATGAGCTATTATTATTAAAGAACAGGAGTGATCCTAATAACCGTTATCACTCTGTTTCATGTGTACTAAAAGGAGATAGATGTCTTTACTCTTATATATCGCTATCTAGGCTTCGCGCCAGCAAGCACGACTGCATGCTTATAAAGTCGGCTGAATAGCGCCGCGAAATGCTCTGACGCGCTAAGCTGTTCTTGTCTTGCCACCTATTCAATTCAGTAAGCGAGCATCGATTATTCTTTGGGCATTACATAATACCCAGCTCCGGTTCTTCATCCATCATATCAGGAATCACACCACGAACGTTGTACGCACTCAGTCATTTATCTTCTGATTAATTTTCATCTTAACTTCACGCCTGCCATTTATCGTAAGAAATTTTTTTTAAAAGAAATAGTCTTTTTCAAGGTGCGTTTTACCATAAGGTAACGAAGTTTTCTGATGATGTCAGCATAGGAGCATGGCCATTATTGTAATCTTAGAGGTGATCGTTTCCCTTCTAACGCTGTGCAAGATAAACAGGTGTAGCTTAAGAGAGTGGGAGAGAAGAAAATGAGGGGTTTAGGGGCATGTGCTAGCAGTGATTGAATTACATCAGTAAACACTGTGTCGTATCTTTACTGCAGGGCCAATGTAGCGCGAAATTGCAGAACAACACATTTATCACTTCATATACACTTATAAGTAGTGATACTAGGTGCGTTGTGCTCTGCTATCTGGAAAATGTACACCCAGCATTATTCGGATGGGTAGTTTTATAGAATGTAACCACCGAGTTTCCCAAAGCTTTTACAACAAAAACTATGTCAACGAGAGACCAGGCACACCCGAAGAGACTCACATGGTTTCTAGCGAGAGCCTACCCTATACGGAGCGTATTCTAACTTTCATTTACCTAAGTTCAAAATACTTGTTCGTATTCCGTTACCCCAACGCAGAAAACCCCAAGTCAAAATAGGGACCCACGTATGGAAAGATAGAGTGGGATATGAGGCCTATAAAAAGGGGCAAAGTGCCGTAGACAGGCTCTATGGCCTTTCGATAGGTGGACCTAGTTTTGTCAAAGGCGGCCTTTTCATTCTTGGTATGTTAGTTTTAACAGGTTAGTAAAATGACGTCATGTGGTGTCACGTTCTTAATTTGGAATAGCACAGGTTTGGTCACTCTCTTTTCAGGACGACAAACAAGAAAGCGGGAAAACCAGAATTTTCGCGTTTCCTCGTAAACTGCACAGCCTGCATTATGGAGTTCAAATGTGCCAACAAATTGTCCATCTCGCATGCCTTCACCGCGCAAGAACGATCGTCGACGTAGCGCACGCGCATTTTTTGGCTATGGGGTGAAAGCGCTGAGCGCCTGCATTTCGGTGACCTACATGGCGAGTGCGGCTACAGTGACGGAGATAGCAGCACCCGTAGCAGTTACACAAGACTTTTTGTAGAACTGGTTATTCAGTGAGAAATGAGTGCTTCAAAGCCGTAATTCTAATAACTGACAGATGTGATTATAGCATCGAGTAGTGCAGTCTTTCAGTGCGAGCTCAAGTTCAAGCGCACCGCGTGTCACAGAGACCAGCAGGGCACAGACACCCTGGTGAGCAGGAGACCACATAGAAAGGCAGCATGCAGCGGTTGTCGTCAGGACTCACATTAAACGCTACTTTCACGAGGTGTCCTGAGTGGGGAATCTAGGTTTCCGGTTTTCTTGCAAAAGGAGTGATTATATTACGAAAGTTGGTTGCCGGTTCTCGAAAGTGGGAAAAGGTAAAATCTACTACGGGCCGTAGAAGAACTGTTATACGAATATCTGGAACACCACAGAAGCTTGAGGCGGAGCCGTCTTGCATATCAAACTAAAATAGAGGTAATGATTTGCAGAATTCTACAACGCTGGACTACTTGGTTAAGCATAATTTATGAAAGGTCAAAGCAAAGCCAGAAATAAGGGCTGAGTAGAGGGATTTGAATTGTGGAAGTTGCCTGAAAACTTCGCAGATAATTTTGTTCATCTGGTTTTTCAGTTGCAATGTTGGATCTTTCTTGATCATGGAGTGCGATTTTCCATCAAAGGACCTCTGCTTTCTTCTTGTAGTCACCTCAACCCATCATGACAGCGCTGTTGCCTTTGTCAACTGGAAGGGCGAAGATGTTTCTGCCTTTCAGTTCTTGCAGTGCCTTCACCTCGCCGTCTGGTAGGGTCTTGTTCTGACCCTCCTTGATAGCGATGCCATGTCGCGAAACCTTACGTTCGAAGGGTCAGTGATACACTAGCTTGTGTGCGGGGAAGGCCAGGGGTGGTAGTCCCTGAGAAAATTTTCCCCACTCTCGGAAGCCTCATTGCTACAACTAGAAACCACTCTCTTTAAAATAGCAACGCTTTACATACTACATTACTTGAGCCGATTGCACCGCGTCGTAGACTGGGGAGACCAAAGCTTAGCTAGAAGAATTCGTCAACAAAAGTATGATCTTCACCGCCTAATGGAAGATTGCAGGGCTGTAGGAGAACCTTGTGGCTTTTTGAAAAGCCAGATTAGTCCCGATGGCGCCCTCATCTTGGAAAGAGAACACAACTACCAGCGACGGCTTATGTTGAAGTCCATCCACATCAAAAGAAAGTCGGGAAACTCATGAACTTTTCTGTTCACGCTGTACTAGCATGCTATTTGAATCGTTCGTGCTATTCTACAGCACTGAATAGTATTATTAATAATATTAAAAGTTTGAACGCCATGCTCCAACATGAGCAACGCAGATTTCTGCAGCGTTCGTCCGAGGCTATATTATTGTTGTTCTCATTATTACTAAACGCAGATGCACTTCCTATAAAACTGCGTCTGTAAGGACGTTTCCATATTCCGATCTTCCTTAGACAGCGCCGCTGACATACGTAGCGACCCCACTGACATCAATCGCCTATCAAGTTGCATGCCAAGGTGAAGACTGCAGGTGTCCTTTAGAAAACTTTTTTTTTACGCTGCATGATATTGCGCCGTTATCTTATTCGTACTTGGTGAAAGACAGCCGTACTTTTCGATATGTAAGTGCACATCTGTGCGTTATTTTCCATTCTTTTTTTATAGCATGCATCAAGATGTGGCACACAAGGAGCTCCAGACAAGGTTACAGGTACCTGTGCGAGTACTGCATCCGACATACTGTCGCCAATAAAACGCCCGCTCACTGGACATCTTACAAGCCATGGCATGCAAGAGGCGTCAGATTAGAGGGTGCATGAGCAAGTAAGAGGGCTTTCGAATTATCCAGTCTATTATTTGTTGCTGCGACATCAAATGACGTAAATTGAGACATCGCGTGTGGCCTAGTTACTTTTGCGTGAGTATTGCTATTCTGTCGTGACCAAGGAAAGACGGCGACGCAGGAAGGAAGGGCAGGAATGAATGTCCTTTATTCGAGAGTGCCCCTGCTTTTATAGCATTGACGGTCCTACGTCACAGGCTGATGCCACTGATAACTGATACCACAACTGATATCATCATTTTCTCTTTCTACATTAGAAACACACATCACATGGACAGTTCGCGGCCCGCTTTTATGCGCGACGCTTTGACGGAATCGCACAAGTGTACAAATACCATGCCCTTTGGTGATAATGCTGTGGAATTTTGACAGGTTGAGGTAATTTTATTGCCATTTTATTGCGAAATACGCACTCCAAGCGCATTTCTGCCATCACCGTCGCGGGGAGGTTCCGTATAAAGTCCAAGGACAATAATGTGCGAGTGAAAGCGTGCGACGGTAAGCCGCCAATCGTAGCTCAAGCTCGTGCACGAAACAGAGGAAACGCGCCATCTCAATCATGCGCAACGGCTCCGGGCGCCTTGCGCCTTGCGCAGTTTACCTTACTTTATCACACATTTTATGTCTATTTTGGTGCAGTTGACGTTTTGAAATATTCGAAAAGTATTTGACAAATTTTAGCACTTATGAATAGCCACTATTCGAGTCGTTATTCGTATCCTCCGGGTAATTGCATAGCCTTGATGATTACATTCCACAAGAAGACTAGGGTTGTTCATTACCTACGTTTCTATCATTTGTGCATATAGATAATTACAAACAACCCATTTTGTAATGGTACTTACCAGTACGCTTCAGCCCTACGAAGACCTAGAAACGCCGTTGCACTACTTCACAGTCGGCTATAAGAGCTATCTATATTTTGTGTTTAGACAAAGTAAACTCTGTTACAGTGTCTTATGTTACCAAGAAGAAATATTTTTTGTTTATTCAAAGCAGTCTGATGCATGCTTCAGACACAGGGAACACAAAGGTTCAAATACCCTTAAGGGATAAGCATTCTTTGCCGAGTACCCCTGCACCGTCATGCGAAAAGTGTAATGTCTTGTATCTGCACAAAAATGCTTAATTTGTGAAGATATTTAGTCGTCATAGCAGTGTTAATGGAGATGTTTAGTAGCTTTGTAAGCGACAAGGAACGAGTTCAAACAAAACAGAGTGGAAAAGGAATACCCATATGGATAAACAGACCCCCAAAGAAAATGCATGGGAAGTTTCAAGGAGGGTTGGGCCAACTCCAAATTTTGGGTAGGCTGCTTGAATTTCGAGGGTGGGCCAAATTAGACTTAGAGGTGGGACTACTTGAAATTTAAGAGCAGGGTTGAGCCAATTTGAAGTTTGCAAGCGGGCCCACTTTAATTTGCAAGTCAGTGAGCTTTAAGTTTGGGGTTGGCGAAGTTAAATTTAGGGGTAGGCCAACTTGAAATTTTCAGGAGGACCAACTGAAATATGCATGTGGGCGAATTAGACATTTGGGGGGCCAACATGAAATTTGCTAGCGGGTCGACCTAAATTTGGGTGTGGGCCATCTTGAAACTTGGAGGTCGGCATACTTGTACTTTTCGGGTGGGCCAACTCAAATGTCGGGGTGGGCCAACTTGAAATTTGGATGCGGACGAACTTCAATTAAGGGGTGGGCCAACTTCAAATTTGGGGTGGGCCAAATTGAAATTTCATGGTGGGCGAACTAGAAATTTGTGGGTCTGCTTATGAATACTTAGACAACTCCAGTGGAGTTTCTGCATCATTTTTTTGTACAGACAGAGGATGTCAGGAAGCCGCTTCGATGTTAAACCGCCATTTAAATACAATGTTTCCTAAGGATTATTTTTGAGCACAGGCCACCTGCTCTTTCCTTCCTTTCGAAAGTCGCGTTCATTCTTCCCAGGGCAGCCGACGATCGTATAAATGTCGCATGTCCATATCATACTGCAATACTAGAAAGGTTTTCTACAAATGTGCATTTTTAACTTTGACGAGTTTCCGGAATGAAACTTTTCTTGACATGTGCCAAGAGTGTCAGAGTGGTTACGTCAGACAAATTAGCTGGGTGGATCAATGCGCTTTAAACGTATATCAACTTTGTAAAGAAACACCGTTACAGAGATTGAGTGGGCACATGAAAGGTGGCCGGGCAGCACAGAATAGCTGCCAGAGTAAAGCCAGGTATGGCGCTTGCGGAGCGAACGTTTCATAGGTTCCTTCGGCGAATCGATTTGTCAGAATGGCTGCAGCGCAGCAAAGTTCCGATGTTGACATTTTTGAAAAAACACATTACTCAATTTTTTTTTTATTCCCCTAACACCCGCTGTGGTTGTTTAGTGGCTTTGGCGTTGGGCTGCTAAACACGATGTCGCGATATTATTTCCCAACCGCAGCGGCCACATTTCGTTCAGGGAGAAATACAAAAACGAGTGTACTGCGTATAGGGTGTACGTTAAAGAACCCCAGATGGTCGAAAATAATTCGGAGCCCCCACTACGGCGTGCCTCATAATCAGATAGTGGTTTATGACTCGCAAAACCCAAGAGCGTTTTCATTCGAAAGTTCTAAATGGTTCATGCGGCGCGAAAATGCCGCCCTGCAGGCGTGACCTAATGATGGTCCAAGAAGGCTACGAACCCTCGACCTTTGGTGGGAGTCAAACCTACAACGATTAGTGTTAACTAACATAAATTTTATTAGGCTACAAGTAATAAACATATATTTAATAAAAGCACCTGAACACACGACTTTCGTGGCAATTAAGCTAATGTTAGTTAAGAGAGTTCCTTTATATGTAGGTAGTTAAGACACTCTAGCCCACAATCGTTGGTATTAACTAAGGTGATGGTAATTAAGGTACACTGAGTTAAGGTAGAGTTAATTAAAGGCACTCGAACCAACAACCTTTGTTAGGAGTCGAGCCGACGATCTTGCGTTGTTGCATAAGGTCTAAGCATTGCGTGGTAGGGAAAACAAAGTGCCCCTTGAATTTTTCAAAGTGCCCTCATTTAGTCACGTGCCTGTTCAGGACTCACTACGGACAGAGGGCGCTGCGGTCCATGTTCTGGACATGAACGGAAATATTTCGCGCGACTTTCATTTTATGGGTCTCTAAATTTTTTGGAGTAAGGATTGTTACTAGAAGCCTTCAGCCTCACAATGTTAAATGTTGTTTTGCTTATTGAAAAATATGCTATTTACTATTCGCCGCCAACACGTACGTATTTGAAAACAGAAGAACAGGGAAGACGGACAAGTCGTAACAGGGAAATGCGGTAAGATATGCAGCCATTCAGCGTGCAATACTTCTGTGAATTGATAAATTCAAACGGTCTTTCCGGAACAAATACTCTGCCAATAGCTTTTGCGATCTTCATCACGTGCACTACAGGACGAAGGTCTCTGCACGCCACCTTCATTTACCTCTGTCTTGCGCTAGCTGGTTGGAGCTTGCGCCTGCAAATTTCCTAATTTCGTCACCCCGCCTATTTTACTGCCGTCCTCGACTGCACTTCTTTCCCTTGGTACCCATTCTGTAACTCTAATGGCCCACCGGTTATCTACCCAACGCATTACATGGCCTGCCCAGCCCAATTTTGTCCCTTTAAGGTTAAATATAATATCGGCTGTCCTCGTATGCTCTCTGATTAGGAGCGCTTTCTTCTTGTCTATTCAGGTTACCTTGAACATTTTTCGATCCATCGATCTTTGCGCGGTCCTTAACTTTTTCTCGGGCTTCTTTGTTAAACTCAAAGTTCCTGGCCCTTATTTTGATGCCGTTAGAAAGCAATGACTGCACACATTTCTTTTCAACAATGGTAGTAAGCTCCAAGTCAGTATTTGGTTGCCTGCCGTAAGCACTCAAACCCATTTTATTCTCCAATAAATTTTCATCTTATGATGCCACTACGAGTAATTAACCTAGATATACGCGCTCCTGGACAAATTCCAGAGGCTGACCATAGCCAGTCAGCCCGAATTCCTGTTTCCAAGCCAGGCTACTGAGGATTATCTTTTTCTTGTGCGTATTAGTCTTCAATCTCACTCGTACACTTTCTCGTTTTCTCCGGTTTGTTCCTATTGTAACCCAAAGCTTCATCATAAGCTATGATAGGCATTGTATTGGAACTATCGGCAATAAAGTTTTTCTCTAAGAAATACGCTCACCGCTGCCAGCAGTAAAACCTCGCCCTGGGTGCTCAGTAAAACAATTATGGGGTTTTACGTGCCAAAACCACTTTCTGATTATGAGGCACGCCGTAGTGGGGGACTCCGGAAATTTCGACCACCTGGGGTTCTTAACGTGCACCTAAATACAAGTACACGGGTGTTTTCGCATATCGCCCCCATGGAAATGCAGCTGCCCTGGCCGGGATTCGATCCCGCGACCTCGTGCTCAGCAGCCCAACACCGTAGCCACTGAGCAACCACGGCGGGTCCGGGTGCTCAGTAGGTGAACGTCATAGTCCACAAAGTACCATGGAAAGTGTGTTTTTTTTTAGTAAAATGCATTAGCATGCTAATTTAGAATGGTAATACTAGAATGTATTAGAAGGCTACAAATTACCTGGACCCAGTCAAAGCCAGAACTACTGAACCTTTCATTTGCTTTACCTCTTCGTTATTGTCCTGCGTTGCACACAACAACAAATTTAGGCTATTTCTTTTCTGAACAAGATTAGGTGACTGTAGAAACTAACCCTTCGGACATCAAAGCTGACAGCCAAGGGTGTGCTTAGGAGTCGACAAATGCATATATAGAAGGTCTCCTAGCTAATTTTAGCCAGGCTAAAAATATTCCGATGCAATATGAGACGATGCGACCAAATGCATGTTGCTGACTATTGTATAGAGTAAGTCACACTATTTTTTTGTATTCTGCTTAATTGCATAAGTAGTCTAGATTAATTAACCAACTTCGGAAGCAGCGAAGTTAAGCGAAAAAATTCCGGTAAGGAAGTTGTACAGCCCTTTGCAAAATGCCCCATTAAACAGTTTGTAACTTGTTATCTATTAGGCATTAGTGTTTTTTCGCTTACTGCAGATGCCAGCGAAATACAAAAAAAATAAAAATAAAATAGTGACGTGTTCATTCGGGCGCCGTGATTGCAGTGCCGCCAAACGCTCCGAGTACAAACCAACATCGCATTTAGCCGGGTGTGTTGCCACTGTGTGTGTTTATCGCTATCATGAATCACCGCGAGGGAACCACATCGGTGGCGTAAATCGCACAGCCAACGCATGCGTCACTGCCCTGTCGCGTCTTAAGCGGCAGCACACCCTGCCGGATGCCATGTTGGTTTGTGTGAGAAATGTTTGGGAGCGCTACAATCATGACGCCCACGTGGCATGTCACGTGGCCCACGTAGCATATCACGTGGTATGGCATGTCACGTGGTATTTCGCAGGCATCTGCAATAAACGAAAAAACACTTATACTTAACAGATAGAAAGTTAGAAACTGTTTAATCGGACGTTCTCCAAAACACTCTACAATTTTCAAATTCAAATTTTTTGCCCAACTTCGTTGCTTCCGAAGTTGGTTAATCAATCTTGACTAATTATGCTATTAAGCAGAGTAGAAAAAATAGTGACTCACTACATACAATAGTCAGCAACATGCATTTGGTCTCGTCATGCGTTCGTGAGCGTCAATAAATCAAACATTCATTCATTATTTATTTATCCATCGTTTACGTTGTACAATACGCCTCCAGCAAATTTTTGTAAGACAATTTAGGCAGCGCAATAAAGGGAGGGGTACAAGACCAAGACGCTTGGCGTTCCCCTCCTTCTCCCACAATCGCCAAAATCTTCCTGGAGCTTGTTTCGGACGTTGTTACATGACGGTTAATGACCTGCATGCAAACGCTAGTGTCAACTGCAAACGCTATGATTCCACAGGAAATGCGATGTTCCAGCGTCACATTTCACACTAATGTAGCTAATGAACCTTTCAATCATTTCACCGTGCGAGATACCACCATGCTGTCTGAAGCCGAACCACGCTAAGCCACTGTGATGGCTAGTCATCTCTGTGTTACCTGTTGCCATATCCACGAGTCAGAGATGGTGTCTAGGCCTTCACTTATCGATATAGAGAAGCAATCTTCAGAGTATTGCCATCATAACGAACCAACTTTGATGCCGATGTGTTCTGAGGGGAGCAAATGTCTACACAACACCTATCATTTTCCGAGAGTAGGGCAAAGAGGTCAGAAATTAGTAGGCGTCAGGCATTAAGACCGCAGGCTGGACGCTGCCTTGTGCGGCCATGATGTCGCTTTAGTTTCATCACCATATCGGAAGGCTCTGTAAGACGCATCGTTCACAGTTTTTGTATTAAGAAAAAGATAAAGAAAATACAACAATGTCATTAAGGCCGTGCCTCCTATAAGGAGAACAAGAGAGGGGCAGGTGACACTACCGACTTTTGGGTGCGCAATTAAATTCCGATGCCGTCCACCAACGATTGGCGTTTCTCAAAACTCGCACAATATTGAGGACACCGGAGGTGCGAGCCTTTATCAAAGATTGTCTTAAGCCGAATTCGTCCAACCAAGCGTAGTCTATGACCACATTTGATGAAGGAGCGCATGCTCCCACATGTCCTATCGTGTCTGTGCCTAGTGCGGTCAGAAGCTGGACACTTGGGCCTGAAATACTCGCACTAAATTTGTGGACTGCAACCACGCCAAGCGTTGCCGAAAACACATTTCTCTGCTTGATAAAGGTTCTGCATCACGGCAATGCACATGCGAGGTTTTAGTGCTGGTTGTCAATTTGGTTCTTGAATTCTGAATGCGATCCACACTCAGTTCATTGTTTCTGACTGGTTGGCTACATTGCCATACCATCACCAAACTCTGGTCAAGAATTAGTACTCCGCTTGGTCAACAACAGCAACAAAAAGCACTAAATAAAACAGATCTACGCCGCCTCATTATGATCATATACTGAACTCGGTCTAAAACAAAGTGTGTACATTCGACGCTGCGTTCTGTATGATTCTGATGCCCCAAGGATGTCACAGTTTACTTCGGCGCCGATGCTTTTTGGCGATAGCTTAGGATTTTCGTGCAAGCGTATGGATATGGGAAGTTGCCCCAATAGGAGAGCAAAATTCTTTTGAACGCATCAGCCAAAGAAAGATTTCCTACCAAATTGCAGTACATAGTTATTTTTTCGGGAAACACCGTCCCTGCTGCTGCAGACTACCGGTGATGCTGGCGGCGCTGCGTAAATACGCGTGTCGCACTTCTTGCGGCTTACGAAATACATGCGTGAGCCTGTAATTGCGCAATCTTTAATGTTGCGTATAGCGGGCGTTTCGACTTGCGCGTCCAGTATAATGTAAGGCCGCGTTGACACACATTTGTAAACTTTCCTTCATGGACATCGTCAAATGAGCAGACGTACACTAGTCTGTTATACAGTGAGAACGACCATGTTACAAAAAGAGTATTTATTTCGTTTTATATCTGAACGAAGGATATCCGCGCATTGCAAAATGTTGCGGATTTTGTAAGTGTATGTGTGCTAACTCAGCATTTTCAATAACGGCACAATATTATGTGCTTTATTACAGATGGTATGACCGACTTATGTCGTTCGAGTAACACAATTTTTCACAGGTCCCACCTTTTCGATATGCAACCAAATATTTGTCCAATCAACACGCGGATCGAGCTTTTTCTACGTATCAGCAGTCTATGGACGTTTTTAAATTTCGTATTTGAAATATTTCGACTTATGATTAACGCACATTGTATACCGTTGTTCTTGCTTGAGCAGTTTAACTTCTCTTCTCATAAGAGATGTTTCATTGTGACGCGTGAGATTTGGTAGCAAAAGTTCACTGGTTCCAAACCATCACAAGAGGCCTCTTTTTCCGTCCTTTTTTATGTGTAAGGTTTCTTACTTCTCGTTGGCAGGATGTCATGGTTGTGAGGACTGCCTGCACACGCCGAGGAAGGCTCCTGGTGAGCTTGTAAAGTATGTGGAATATACGTGCGAGCGTACTAAATGTTCAATTCTATCTCAACGTTTGAAGTGACCTTCGCATAACCAATTTCTACATACACAATATGTTTCATAGATTTCCACCTGCAAGCAAGTGACACGTTCCGGGCACCGGCGGCCTTTTGATAACTCACTCAAAACTTAAGTTTTCACGTCATTCAACAATCTGAGGCGTCGAATACTTCACTGCTACCAGTTCGCGTGCCATGTTTCACAATTCCTCTATACCACTGCCTCTTGGGCTATCTTTATTAGTCTGCTAGCGCCTTCTTCCATTCATCTATAGCTTCGGCGAAAAGGAGCTGACCATAATGTCTATCTAGGACACTATACAGAGTTCGGTGCCAGAATCTCTGCCAGATTCTAAAATGGTTTATTATAACTCAGTTCTCGACAAATACAAACGCAGTTAAAAAATGTGCCCCTTGTCAACCCATAGCAGTCGCTTTTTCCTAACGATGGAAATAGCGCCACTGTCCGGGCTTACTTATGCTTACATCACGCATTAAGTGGTGCGTATTTATGTGGCATGTCAGATTAAAGTAAATATCTCGACCGGACAGTATGTGTAGCTGTTGGAATTGTGCGAAAAATTATAGAAAAGTGTTTAATGACGGCGACATTCCTGCCCATATATAAACACTGATTACCGCGGCGTAAAATGGCCTGTCAGCGCCACGTCCAGTCATGCTGTCGGCTGTCGCCCCTTTTAGTCCGAGATTACCAAATGACCATCAGCCCCCTCAGAGATTAGCATAATCTGAGGCACACACATTAATTCAGCTACTTCTAAGGCTGCCACTTATCTACATTTATTAAAGCGATGCTCTCAGACTCTCGGATGAAACCCCCGGAGCGTCCTGACCATGCTTGCTGGGCGCTGCTAGAGGGGTGAATGGATTAGGTATCAAGAGACACGAAATTCGTGCCCGACGGTGGGGTCCAACCTTGGTCCCCCAGCGCTGCAGCCCGACGCTCTAACCATCAGACCCCAATCCACAGAGGGATATGAAAGGTGCTCGGGCTGATCAATGTCTTGTCGACGTGTCTTTCAAAGGTAAACCTGCAACACCTTCCTCCTTCTCCGTCACGTTTAATAATATATCTGTAAGCATTGCGGAATGTCCTACGTATAATTCATAAGAGAAAGAGCCCAAAAGCAAAAGTAATGATTTTCCTTCGGAACGAAAAGCAGTCATAAACAAGGATGGTAGTGAGAGCCATATCATAAGTGTTGCATAAAAACTACTGCGGGGGCCCAGAGAACAGCCGTGACAGTGAACTAATAATGTCCTGGGACAACCAGTCCCTCTTGTGCGTTGTTTTTGGTAAAAGAATATCTGAGAGCTTTGGTAAGAGTAACATTAAACGTTTAATAGTAGAAGCGCTCTGAGGTGTGCAGTAAAAATGACGCGTTTCCAGCAGACGTTGGTATCTAATTCACTAAACAAATTATTTTACATTACTCGCGAAAGGGCATTTATTGAGACCCAAGTTCAAGAGGGGGGAACCTTGGGCCGGTTGGTCAGACATTTTTAAAGAGGAAAAGAACCGCGACTTCAGACGCGACGTAAGACCAAGATCCTAAGGAGATTCAAGATCCAGGATCATATGGAGATCCAATATTATAATCATGAGGATTTTTGCAGTGAGCTTCTCTAACACTTTGGTATCGACTTTTGTTGAGTTAATCAGGATCGTAAAGTAGGATGTCCTGTTTTCCAAATCAATGCAATTGTACACTATTAATTTTTCATGTATCTATTGAAGGGATCTTTTTCTTGTCAAATTGCGATATAGAACAAAGCGTAGGTTTTTGCCAAACTCCCTTTTCATATTTGCATTCTGACAAAGCCTCGTTAGTTTTTTTTTCGTTTGTTTTAATATTTGTGCATATTATAATAAAT
Organism: Dermacentor albipictus; assembly: GCF_038994185.2. Lineage (NCBI taxonomy): Eukaryota > Metazoa > Arthropoda > Arachnida > Ixodida > Ixodidae > Dermacentor > Dermacentor albipictus. The sequence continues at coordinate 496,507,140 of NC_091821.1, forward strand.
ACTATCTTGTTTCAAATTGTAATATTTTCCTTGTTCTCGTAAGCACATCCTAGGTTCGCCGTTCTTTTTTTTCACACTTATGCAAAAAACCTGAAACGATAGACCATGCGCTTCTAGATTGCTGGGATCTCATCTTCTTCTGGGAGGCACTACAAAGAACGTTAAAGAAAGAGTTACTTTTAGATCAACATGGAATAAGATTCTTACCGGTAGAAAAGAGGGTTTTTCGTATGAGGCTATAGTGCTCCTGGGCCTCCACAGTTGGCGGAAAGCTGGAACGCAGTTCAATAATGCTGATGGCAATACGCGACCTACACGCGATCACTTCATTGTAGCCGTAGTGCGGATCAGGGGTGTCCACCGGGCACTCCCTGAACAGCCAAAATGCATTGACATGCTAGATGAACTGGCAGCATTGACAAAAGAAAAAAATGCAATATGCCGTGCCAGCAAAATTCTTGTTGACATGTTTTACTTTTGTGTATCGTTTGTGTATGTCAAAGCCGTCAGCAAAGAAAAAAAAACAATTGAGAATGGTAGCGATTAGAGCATAATTGGCAACGCGCAATGATTCCACTGACGCAGACCCCATTGGAGCAGCTTTTAGAGAAACTGCACGCGTGTTTTTTGCAGTTGTGCCAGCTGTTCGTGTGCCTCAAATGTTCGGTTTTGATATTCGAGTTGCACACCCACATGAAAAGAGAATTGACGAGTCATTTGTAATGCACGTATGAAGCGCCAATGGCATGCAGCGATGTTTTTTTTTTATTTATCAAAGAGTACGTTGATAAAATACGTGCCTTGTACGTCAAACTTGTAAGAAAAAAGATCGCAACCAGTCTTGATATATTATCGGGAAAATATTATAATACATACAGTAACATTTACAAATGATTTTTTATGGATCATGGCTGATATTTACTTCTTTTGCCAGGAGTTTGCTACTTCAGCGAAGAAGCAAGCTTGGTTTCTCCCTTCAACCGAAGAGAGCCTGCTGCCTATGTTAGAAAAGTTATTTTCCTCGACCACGCGGGCAATCAGCAGTTGACCATTGCTGATGATGTATTTTCAATCTCCACTTCAATTTCTCTTGCCTTCTAATTATCAAAGCAGCTTGCTTTGGCTACATGGTGTACGTTACATACTTGCCCTCTCTTCTCTAGAATGCCTTTGTATTTGAGTGTATGATAATAAACAAATAAATAAGCAAAATAACAAATTAACTTCAATAATTATTTCATAAATAAACAAATGACATAAAGGAATGAATAAATAAATAAATACGCTAATACCAATGATTCATCTATCTTCGTTTGTTATTGAGAAGCATATCTCGCAATAAAGATTCGCATTGGGCTACTTACTTCATTATACATGTACGGGCACCGATTATAAACTATGTGGATAATTAAACTCTGCGCCCGTACTTTCGATGTCTCCCTTCCTCACCCGTGTACTTGAGTGCTACCCTGGCTACACTAAGCATACCTTGCTTACTTGTACACTTGCGTACTTGCATACCTTGCTACACTAAGCATACTGCTCTAGACTTCGCATACATATGTCGGTTTCTTTACAATCATCTATCATTTTCATTCGCAATGTCTAGTTCTTCTTTTCTTCCCCACAATGTAAACGTATTTCACAACTGCTTTATACGTCCAATAAATTGTTTCTGCGATACTTCACGTTTGGTCACATCCTGCTCGTATACAGCTTCCCCACTTCACGCAGCTGAAAAGATAGAAAATTCGTTCGTGCCTGCTACGACGTCCTACATATGCACTAGTCGGGAGCTCTGCTCACATCACACTTCATTGTTGGCTACACATATGCACAAGATTTCGGCTCATAGACAAGTTTGTCCAGACATGCGCGATTGTCAGGTGCACCGTGGAGTTTCACGCAGAAATGTGCTTCCGGTATAATTATACGAAAACAGCCGTTTTGCTCATACGTGGCTGAATTTACTAAGCTCATTCTCTTTTATTCACAGGCGACATGCAGTGAATGCTCGCAATGGGTTCATTGGAATGTTAGGTTCTCGAAACACCATAGTATTTCTTTAGCAAAAAACAAATACAACCGACAGAACCCACTTGATGACGAACGTCGACGTTAATGCGTTTATCACTGAAGCAGTTCAACTACACATCGAACTGCCGCCGCAGAGACGCGTTATGTATGCGCACTGTGTGCAGCCTAGTTCCTCTCTCACTTCCCACTCAATACGCTGCGTCACTCAGCGGCACCGCTGCGAAGTGCGTGCGTAGCACTTGTGCGAACAAGCATTCACATACATAGCATGCGGCTCAAAGCTGAAGATAAATTTTAAATATCTCTTTATTTCATTAAACAGTGTATCACAACACTAATTGGCCATACTTAAGCAAGCTGGCGTCAAAGACCTTCATTGAAGAGCGACAAATACCCACGGGCGCATACTTAGTGACGAAAGCTGGCATCAGACGGTCATCGAATAGCGGCGCGTTTCAGCAAGAGCAGTTGCGCATGTCGTAACTGAAAAAAAAAGGTACTATTCTGAGCTACTGACTAATAAAAAAGTCAAGTGACGTCATCAGGCCTACATAAAAGGGACGACAGAAGAACCTTTCTCAAAATTGTGAAAAGTGCGTCCTCTGAATATACACTGATCTGCAGAACAAGAAACCACCTGAAATATTGAACGTTGTACATTGCGTTGTTGATTGCGCTGTACTCTGTGAACATTGTGCACACCTTGCTTTGTTCTTCCAGCGCGCCATTCAGCGAAACCAAGAGAGCTTCGCTGATATGGATAGACATCTGGGATGTATTCTGCCTGATTCTCTAAGAATTGTGGGTCTCTGATTGCGCTGTTGAGTACATTAACAAAGCATAGATGGTGAATTTGTTGCCTCAAGCTGCTTCGCGGTACCAAACTTAAATAATTATTCATCGTCACGACGAGATAAATTGCGGTCAAGTATAGTTTAGACATGTATCTGTACATCGGTTACTGGTGATTCGGAAGAATGCATTAAAATCGAATTATGAGCAAGTATGTTAGGGGACCTTTATATGCTGCCTCTCTCAAAGCTTCCCATGAGACCTTTAAGGTAATTATAAATAAAAGAAAGGTGAACCTTATGTTAACATTTTCCTACGAAGCACAGGAAACATATTTTTATAAATATCTTGTCCGCGGGGTTCCTGTCCATTGCAAACAGCGAACGGCTCTACATTCTGCGCGATACGACGACGCCTGATATCACGAGTGGTCCTGCCCCGAAATTCGCCTATAAAAAAAAAGCCTCCATTGCTGATGTGAAGATCTGCAAGGTTGAGTTCACATCTGGAGGAGAGAGCGAAAGCTCTTTATTGGAAAACCAGAGTGTTTCGTCAGATTTCACGTATGTATTTATATAATATTCGTTCCTATCCACAGCTTTCTGCCTGCTTTTTCTCCAGGCCGTAAAAATAACCTAGGATTGGTTTTTGCGTACCGTGCAGATGCACGTATACCGATGAATCACTCAAAACCACAGAGCCGCAGATGTCCTTTTTGTGCTTATAACATTGCTCCATATTTAGTTTCCGTTTAATGTTGCTTAGTTGCGCCAGTAGTCATGGTATATAGTACTTTTCTTTCAATTACGGGAACTTTGCTACCCCGTTTAAGAATCAGAAGGATCTGAATATATATATATATATATATATATATGTATATATATATATATATATATATATATATATATATATATATATGTATATATATATATATATATATATATATATATATATATATATATATATATATATATATATATATATATATATATATATATATTTATTATCTATGCCATCACATTTGGAACTTTCTTAAGGCACGCTTCATCACCAGCTTGTTCATTTCTGTTACGTGGCACCGGACGTAAAGTTTCCGGTCGTCTCATTTTATTTCCTGCGCCGATTATTGACGAGGCCCTCTACAGCAGCGTTTCAAGGCACTGAGCGCCCTGCCCCTGAGCTCTGCGTGACGTGACAGATAGAATATATTTTTTAGAAATAAGTAAATTGACGAGGCGCTACCTGGTTTGTTGATTTGATATTGTAAAAGGAGAAAAGATAACCAAGTGAGAGCAAGACGAATAAAGTTCGGACCACGCACGCACGCTCAAACGCTTGTGAAACTCACCACTGTGATGGTGGGTTTTAAAGCGTACATCAGTGCTTTCGTGGCTTTGCCCATCTAAAATTCACGAGGAAGTTGTCTTATACTATTTCATTCACTGAAACGTCTGTCGTTTAATTATGTCGAAGCGGGGAGGAAGACCAAGCGTGTGATAAGCCGTATGAATTACACTCGCAAACAGATCACGTACACGTGATGCCTGCGACGAAACGAAGGATGTTCTACATCCACCGTCAGGGCCGGGAGCTGCAGTGGTGCCTACCACTACCCCGTTTAGTTCGAGTAAATAAACATAGGCACCCCAGAAAGCGGACGGGAAAATGGCGCCGCAGTAGCTCAATCGGTAAGAGCACCGCACGTGCAATGCGAAGACGTGGATCCGTGCCCCACCTGCGGCACGTTGTTTGCTCATGCACTTTCATTTCCATTAACATTGTCATCTCTTTCATTCAATCAAACAGTACATGTAATTTCCCCTGTTCGGTCCTCGATGTCTTTGTTCGTTAGCTTTTCATGACACTCATATATAAGGTGTTTTAAGCTTTCTCCTGTTCTTCGTGCATTACAGTTGTCACCGTCCGTCATTTGAAATAGGGATTACGGACCCAACTGTAGATGTCGAACATTAAAGTGTATTTGTTGACTCACACGCGCACCGGATTAGACAAATTTTACAACAGAATTATCTAAGAAAAACACTTTTCATACAAGCACGTATTTCAGTTATGCTTCAGTGCGACTTTGATATTTCAGATGAGTCTTCACATTGAACTACTAATTCACCTTTTTCTTTCCTTTCAACCTCAATTCAAACTCCTCTCACATCTAAAAATGACGTTTTTTGTGATTTTGGAATAAAAAATAGTTCAGTTTTACGAACAATATGCCGGGATGATAAAAAACATTAATTCCACATTAGTAATTCATTGTTTATCCCATATTTTTATGCCAGTTTTGACGTAATATATATGAAATCTTTATGTCATTATTCGGTGCTGCAATGTCACTATAAAATTCTTTAGGTGTTCTTTGCTTTACCCCTTTTCTTTTCTATTCCCTTATGAGATGAGCAGTATTCAAAAATAATCAATAAAATGCAAGGAATATGAAGTTTTCGTTTGATCAAGAGAATATTTTGTACGTTTTTCTTAAACATACTACAACAGAACGATCAAACAATCCAAGAGGTACCACTGATATTGACGCATGCACTTGGTTACCTTTCACTAGTGACTGCGTTTCACCATATAAAGGTACGTCGTCCCCTGCGCGACGAAGCGCGCACAAGACGGCCCGCTTAAAAAAAACTCAGCGCCCTTCCACTATATGAAGAAGGATGACCAACGAATCTGTGTATGTGGGCCCCTTCATGCTGAACTGCACGTCCCCCGCGGGTCGGCCCGGCATTGCAGTATCTCCGGGATCGGCCCACGTATGGGGATTTTTTTGCATACCACGACACAAATATTTTCTGGGACGGTAGAAGTATACAGCTTCGCTGTAAAACGCGCACCGCGAAAGGCGCTTTCGCGGCAAGAATGTTCTGCCGCGCGAGGATGGATCCGGAACCCATTTTTTTTTTCGCCGCGCCGCGTTTCCGCAAGCCCGACCGAGCCAATCACAGGCGCCGAAGTCGTCACGTGGGCGGTAAGGCCAGTGCTCTGGCCGGCGAACCCGACCGACGTGCGCCCCGTGTACCAGCAGCCGTGACGGAACACCGACTGAAACGCGCGGGAATTCTCGCGGGATCCCGAGGCATCTCGAGAGATGGCGACAACTCTCTCCTGCCCACCGCTCTCTGCGACCGCGAACGCGCAGTGGTGTGGCCTTCGGAACGCGGCGCGCGTTTTTAAGCGCGCCGCCTTGCGCGTGCTTATTCACGCAAGTGAGGACTACCTTAACAAATGTTATCTCTCAGCGTAGCTCGCGCCTGCATGTATCGGACATTTCTCGAGTCTTAAGCGGGAGACACACGGTCCGATTTAGTGTCCGATCCGGCGTCCGACGCGCCGGAACGGCAGCTGGAATCGAGGTGTTTTGCCGTGCTGAAGTGCCGGATCGGACGTCCGGCGTGCGACAAACCGGGCAGATTTTCATCGTCCGACGCGTCCGACAACCGCACCGTCGTTTGGCCGCAGCCAATGACAGCGCGGCTGGCATGTGACGTTCCCTCCACGGAGGCGGCGCTGGCTGGCCGGTTTCTCGCAGTTTTTTTTTTCCTTGCCTGCTGCAGTTTGTTTCCGACACGAAATAGTTGCCAGTTCAGTAAAATTATCTCGACGTCTGCCTGTTATTCAAAGCAACGCCTAGTACACAAGGACTAAGCTACTGGCGCGATCAGGAGACGCGACGCGAGGGCATTTCGCGGGCAGACAGCACACACCGACCTTCTGAGCGAGGCTGCTCGCTTTGCTTGCACGTTTGCCCTTCGCAACGACTGCGTCGAGTAAACCAATTGTATTTAATTACGGGCGACCTAAGTGTACAGTGTTAATTGTTTTGGCAAACATAAGCGTTCTTCGACGAGCTCGGGTTGGATCGTAAGCGCCGTCGGCCGCGGCGTCTGCCTAGCTAGGCCTACCGGCCCTATCGCTGGCTGTTAGCGGAGTCGTCAGTGGACGACGCGCCGTCGTGAAGTGTTCTGTCACTCGCAGGGGCATAACGTTATTGGCAGTGTTCGCGTAAAGCGACGCAGTGTTGTGGAGAGTTGTTTATATTGCGTTTCTCGACGTGGCTCTGAAGTCAAGATGGAGGGCTGGATCTGGGCGGAGCTTACGCGCCGCTCAATCTTTCGGATGCACGCACCGTGTGTCCCGAATCATCGTATGCCGCATGCCGGAGCATGCGGCGCCGCACGTCGGATCGGACACCGAATCGTACCGAATTCGGACACCGAATTCTATCCGCTGCCTGTCGTGTACCGAACCTTGTGTAATCTTATTAGACGTATGCGGGACGCGAATTTTGCTGTACTTTCCGGGAGACACGTGGGCTCCAGCGATTATTGTGGAACCTTCGATGACTCAGGTACAAAAGCCTACGCGCTTGACCCACTGATAAGATTTCCACGTTCGCCCACTGTGTTCATCGCTATCGTTGTGCTCTGAGTGTAACTTTTTTGTAGGTTTTTGCAAGTTCGCCCAATAGAATATTACTTTCGTCATGCACGGTTGGGCCACTGTTTCTTCATCGTCACTACAGTGTAACAATATACACAACGAATATAAAAAAAACAGATAGTAACACCTGTTTTATAATTGAAGCATCTTACCTCAGAAAATGAAGGCGCATCGTTGTGCGAGTCTAGACCGAAGATTCCATGAACTGCAAAGGAAGAATAAGAGCAGAGTTGAGTGTAGACAGATGTCTGAGTTAGATAGGTCCGGGCTTTGTGTTTCAGCAATATTCAAAAGACAGTTTCTTGAAAAGTAAAACTAGAATAAGAAATGTTATGTTTTCTTTCCTGTTTCTTTCTTCTGAAATTTTACTGCTATGTTCCATTGACAGCTTTTCCCGTAGACATAACGAAGAAGGTGTTACATAGTCGATGCCTATAGTCAGTAAATGTTATTCTCCTGAGTGCAACGAGTGCGAAAGAGTCTCTTCGAGCACTGCGCTAAGGCTCAAAGAGAACATACTAGCGGAGCCCTTGAACACTTTAGTGATCATGAAGGTTAGACGAAACACTATGTGGTAGGTTGGCTTGCTCTCTGAAGCCGTTGCACCATTGGCCTTGTGCTCACGAGGGCAGCCTAGTCGGGCAGCTGCCACGGGACCAGCGTATGGTCAGTCGGCACTTGACCTTCATTGCGCTTATGAGCTGTCACAGTCGTCGAAATTGTTTAATTAGCGCAAGACGGGGCACCAAGAAGAACTAAGAAGGAACCGGCTTCGTCTGGTTACAGTGACAACAACGAGGTATCGCTGCTAAGTCTTCTGTTCAGATTCCAAACAACGCGGAATAAGAAAGCGTGCTATACATCGTAAAGAAGCTGGTGCTTCTCATTCAACTAACCCCTCGTCCATATGTGCGCAAATAACTTCGACACCGCAGACCCTGACCGTTTTTATGCGCACATTGTAAACGGAAATATTTTATCTCTGCAACGCCATTTCCGACAACTCGCTGCTTAACCTGTTCTAAGAACATTTGAGGGGTTTCCTGGCTACCTGTCAAAGCAAACATTGCCTTCTCAGTTTCTATGTCTGTTGGATGGAAAGTCCGGCAAGATGGCACAACTGGATTTGTTACGCGAAAAGTCGCCGAAACCTGGCTACTGTGTAAAATGAAAGGTCAGAACACGGGAGTGATAGCCAAAGCAGCTCACATCGCATGCAAAGATGCTGACTGCATTGGCAAGCTTCAATATCACTCTCGCAACAAAAACTGGCAAACCTTGATAGCTCAGTAAACATTATAGCTGGTAGAATTGGATGATTACAAAGAAATAAGTATTAGCGCTGTAAGAAAACAAAGATTTAGGAAAGTGGGACTAAAAGGAAACGAAAAAGAAGCTAGCATTCCCTTTCCCTCCGTCCCCAAGCTTGTATTTCCACTTAGCGCAAATATATATTCCTTTATACCTCATTTACTATAGGTGTATTAGTTGGGGGCTCCTGCAATTGCTTGTGAACATGAAAAGAATCTTGATTTGACAGTTTGTCTGATGCCTACAAATACTTCGTTGCGTACTAATAACTCTTAATTGCGAGTCAACGCTGATACCGTGGGGTTCTCCGTCTTTGTGGCATGCATTTTTTTGCATTGTTGGTAACGATATGCCATATCTCAGTCTCTGTCTCTATGGCTTGTGGTTCATCACCTATTATAAGTTTGCAAGAAACTGGTCCGCACCCAGAATAATTTCTAACTTAAAGACGTATTGATCTGCTCAAAGGTTAATCATATGGCTTCTGAAATACCTAGCAGTTTTTTTTTTTCAAATAAATTTTGTTAGTGTGGGAAAACAAAGCCACCGAAGGGCCGGCTATTCCAAATATAGAAAAGAAAGTATAGGAATGAAGAAGGAACGCTAAAGTAAAGCTCAGCAAACTTGAATTAAAAAGGGGGGAAGCAGTAAGAGAAGATAATGGAGGTGTGCAACAGCACGGTAATTCAGGCGCAGCGTGCCACATGCAATAGAGAGCGTACCATATCAGTGGTGAACTGGACGAGCTCGTGCAGGGCACGTATCAGTAGCGGCCGACAACCCGTGTTATCAGTGCGAGTCGAATACTACTGAACGGTGCCTAACAAGTGCCGCGTGTCGTATTTCTAGAGCACTGTTATCGTAATCTATAAATGCAAGATATGCCATGTGTTTTAATTCTAGCAATCTGGTATGCATTGGCATAGACGATCACACTACCACGGTTTGTGACAAATATTTCCCTTTTCACGTTGAAGGCCGGCCGGATATGCGATACAGCTCCACTCACGCAGAAGCAATTTTAGACTAAAATATCAGTGTTTCTGGCTGTGCCCCGCTGCACACATATAAATATACTAGCCTGAACATTCAAACCACTTACACAGCCAACGCCGCAACACTTCGGCCGCGCCCCGTAATCGTGCAGATAATTGCAATAAAGGTGCGGTATTTTTTTTCTCACGTTCTCCGTCAAGCAGTACAACAGCCAAAGTACGTAGTTCCATTACGTTAAACTACTCAACTAATAGCGCGCAAACTGCATGCTACGAGTACTAGCTTACTGCCTACCCGTGGAGCTGATTTTCTACCTATACGCCAAACATTGCCTGTGTACAACCTTGCGAGCCGTATAAATGCGGCCAATAGTGATCACTCAGAGTGGCAATTACGACATCACATTTGTAAAATGAGAGACGTTATAAATATTTGAAAAATGGAGGATGCCTAAGTGCCACCTTTAAGAGTGGAACGCGACAGCATTCAAAGATCCGAGACTGCTCCTCACAATTCCCGGCAACGGCAACTTATGTAACCGTAATGTTTACCGCGAAGCGCTGTCAGCTAACGCTGTGCGCGCAGGCGAGCTTTCTGGAACAAATGCGGCCTTTGCGTGGGCCGCGGATGCGTGGAGGGCAGCGCCATCTGGATCGGGCTACAAGAAACTGCGCGCACCACTCTATGAATGAAAGAAATGCTGGGAATGCAGTTTGTCTTTGAGTTTCCGCGTGACAAAATTATGTTTTCTCGTATATTCAAATTACATTCCGGCGGTATCATGTCTGTAGGTTGTTTGTAAGTCGTGCTTTACCATTTCTTTATGCATTTTACTTTGAAAACTCAATAAGTTCAGTAACGTGTCTATGCTACACGGAGGGCCTGCAAGGTTGGGTATGCGTGGTTCGGGATAACCTTTCGCGAAAAGACGGTCGATGCGGGACGCCGACTCCAGGTTTTCTGCAACGCAGGGCCCTTAAGGCGGTCGCCTGATTACAAGGGTTTTAGGTGCCAATAAGCGGATTTTATTATGTGGATCCCCGTACTGTGCTCTCCGTGGTAATTTTGACCCCCTAGGGTTGTGTAACCTGCAGATGTTGTGTAACCTGAAGCGAGCACTTTTGCGAATCGCCCACATTGAAATGCGGATGCCGCGGCCGGATTCGAACCCACTACTTTGAGCTCGCCAGCCATAGCCACTGAGCTGCTGCCACAGTGGGTTGTGGCTGCCTTATACCTGCAGTCTTGCCATTCATTGTCGCGTCAAAAACGCGCACGCAGTTGAGCACTCCTGCAGCTTTAGACGCCCACTGCACAGCTGCCGCTTGATGATGACTTACTGGTATTCCCTTTGAAACTTGGTGGTAAAGAAATTGCCACTTGACATCCTTGAGTTAAATGAGTATGCTATATACATGCTTTTAACTTTAGAATTTTTGTGAATATAACCTTAATCTTTTTTTTCTCTTCCTCAAAATTTCTCATGTAGCTTGTCTACCTACCTATGTCTGCAACGGATCCGGTAGTGTCAAGTTCTTCCCTCCCTTTTTCTCCATCAATATTCTAAAGGTATCTTGCTTATGTGGACTGCTAACCAGTTCACGGTATTGTTAACTTTCAGTCCAAGTGAATCTTGAGGGTTTACGTTTACTACGAGTCTCACTGGGTGAAAGCCTTCGCATTTCATTGCAATGTGCTGACTAATCTTCGGATTTTTTCTGCAGTATGTACATGCCTCATCTTGTTGCGAATATTTGCTCTGGTATGGTTTTGTCCTTGCGCAACTAGCTGGAGCCTTAAATAGCAATGCACTAATACTTATGTTATCGTAAGGATTTACCTTCTAATTTCCTTCCTATTCTTGTAAATCTCCATGGTCTTTTTTGTTTCCATTCTTCGCATCCAATTCACTATCTCTGCTTCTCTCGCTCTCTTTTTGACGATTCCTGGTTCTCTAACTGTGCTTTTAATTACCTTGCGCTTTGATGACAATTTTCTTGACCTGTTCCTTCATTCTGTGTCAACACTTTTCAGGTACAGATAATTGTGCACTTTAGCCACCCAGTTATTTTTTATCCGAGTTCCTGAGTATTTCTTCAAAGCTGATTTTGCTCTGCACTTCTCTGACTTCAAAACAAGCAAAACCCATGTCACTCTGCACTGCCACATTTTTGGTTTTGCCGTGAGCTCCCAAAGCCAACCGGACTACCGCTCCGTTGTTGACTTCCAACCGCGACAAGACGTCTGATTTTAAGCACAGACAGGCACTTGCGAACCTTAGCGCCGACGTTCTTACTCCCTTTCTTGATTCGGCGCACTACCTGACATTTACTGTAGCCATAGATTGATCTATGTTTCATTATTGCTGCATTCCGCTTCCCCTTAATTTTAAGATTATCTTGGTGGGGGCTTCATAAGGTCTTCCCTTCGTTTGAAATGCCGAGGTATTTACATTGCTTGACTACGGATATGACTTGCTTTTAAATGGATATCGCCTGTTTACTCGTCTAGTTATTAAAGATCCTAATTCCCTATCTCACTGTGTTAAACGTAAGGCCTAGATTTGACGCAACGTAGTCCTACAAATCCGCTAATCGCTTAAGCACCTTGCATTGTCCGTTAGTAGCGCTGAGCCATTCACATACATCAAGTCAGCGGCCTCCTGTTGCACCCTTTAACCATTACGAACGTATATTTATCACACCCTGGGTCACAGCTTTCGAACCGTCTTTCTATGCCCTTACCATAAAGCGCAAACTACAGTGGAGCCCGGCCTCACAGTGATCTGTGAGTTTCTACAGTGATCGATGAGTTTCCACCACTTCATCGCATCTGCGGCCTTCAAATACAATTTGCACTCAGGTATCAGTCTCACACAGCAGCTCCAAGGAATCGTCATATATGCATTCGTGCTTCAGAATATCTCATAACAATTACCTACCGGCATTGTCGTAGGCTCCTCACTTATCTGGAAATGCTATCCATGAGGTCTATTCTAGGCTATTGAAATCTCTATGAACTGAGAACACACGTTTTATAGGAGTAAGTATCGACGGCGAATATCTCAGCAACCTTCGGTTTGGCGATGAAGTTGTTCTATTCATAAACTGTGCAGACGAGTTGCAAAAAATTGTTGAGGAACTTCACAAAGAGACTGTAAGAGTGGGGTTGTAGATCGATACGCAGAAGACAAAGATAATGATCTGCCTAGTAAAAAAAGTCTGCCTAATCAGAGCCCACTCTATCATTTTCCCATAATATCATTTTATCATTTCGTTTTATTCCACCCACTTAAACAGTTCAAATTTTATGATTTGAATTGCCAATCACCGACGTTACCGAAACTGGCCTGTACGAACTCGTCCTGTCTTTATTAACTTTGCCTTGTAGGTGAGGTTAAACTTGATTTCGTGCCCTCAAAGCAGAATTTTTTTCGTTTTTATCACATGCTACATTGCATCAATCAGCAGTGCCTTGCTCTTCCGGCCCAGCTATTTAATTATGTCTATTGGAATGTCATCGGATCTTGCGGCCGTATTATTCAATTCAAATGGAATTCAAATCTCTTGACCAGACAATACGCTGGAAAGTCCGCTGGGGTAGAAGCCATGAGAACGTCTTGACGTGGCCCAGATGACAGTTATGCGGCAGCAAGGTGCATAGGTTTGGATTATAGATGCGCATTGAGAAAAGTTAAATTAAAAGATGCTGATTACAATATTTTATGCAACATAGTCATAAATCACAATTACACTTAATGTTAGAATGCATAAAGAAATGCATATGAGAACACATAACACAGCATATTTACCAGAACGAGAAGAAAGGAAACCGGGGCCACGGTATTTATTGTATATATAATAATAATGCAACAAAAGGACACTAACGACAGCCCAAAGGAAATTACATGCATTTATTATTTGAATTAAACAAATTATAAATTAACGGAAGTGCAAGTGGATCAGAAAACATTGGCCGCAGACGGGGCTCGAACCCGGGACTTCGCATTACGCTTGCGATGCTCTTACGAGTCGAGCTGCCGCATCGTCGTTTACCGATCCACTTTCTGTGGTATTCATGTTTATATATTAGAAGTAAGCCTGGGAGTGTTAGCCAGCGCGACAACTCATGGCCTTGAAGCCGGATATGGAGCATCCTCCTTGTCGTAGGCGTCGCGTGTACGTGACGCCTACGACACGGACGCGGAAGAGCATCGCACGCGTAATGCGAAGAGGTGGGTTCGTGCGACACTAGCAGCCAGTTGTTTTTTCATCCACATTCATTTGCATTAATTTAACATGCCTTTAATTCAATTAATAAGTACATGTAATTTCCTCTATGCTGTCCTTCTTGTCTTTGTTTGTTGGCTTCTTATGATACGAAGCGTATTCATCAGTCACACAATTACACTAAACATGTAGTAAAAAAAATTAGGAATTCTGATTCGGAACATTTCACTAAGAATTTTTCCTGTAAATGATTTCTACCGCATATTATGATCTCTCGGGCTCCTTTGTTGTTGCGGGATCTCTTTCGAGTCTGGACTACATTTTCATTTTGGCCGAAGTTATCCTACATGTGTCGCAGCGCGGGGTCTCCCTAAGAAAGGTTGCAATCTTCATTCCTCATAGCCATTTGCGAATCTTTAGTTGGTGCTCCGAGTGCTCTTACATGCTTCCAGAAATGTTTTTGGTGCGCCTTTCTCTCTTTTGCGAATGCTATGCACCCAACGGTCCCTTGTACATTTAATTTTATTTTGCATGAGTCGCTCCCCCCCCCCCCCCTCTTGTTCCATCTAAGGAGCACCTTTTCTTCCTTAAATCACAACACAACTTTTCGGCTTTTCAATGATCCCTAGGCGCGTCCCCCTTCTATAGCTCGCGTTATTTCCTTCTTCCACCACTTGCATGGTCTAGATGCAAGAACGGATGCTATGACGATCCCTTTCGAAACGAGGCTGTTATTATTTCTGTAATAGAAAAAAATTAAAAGAATGCGAAGAATTCCTATCACGAAACTTTCCGCACACCTATCGGAAACTTTGTTTTTGTACGCCTTCGTTGTTTATCATATCCCCACTTGTACCACGCCCCTACTCGCCTCTTTCTGTCACAGTTTGTCGACCGGTGGTCGTGCCCCTAGGGATAACTTTTGTCTGTAAACAAAATTTTTGAGGTGAGCGTGATGATCAGTAAAAAGGTATCGAATCACTGCAATACTAAGTCCACATAGCCACACTATGTCCAGGGCACAGTAGATCTGTCAAGACACCCGCTACTACACGACACGTACAAGGATGAACTCTATCAATAAAGGTTACGATTATGTTCTGAATTGCATGATTGCTTGATTAAGCAGTGGCATCTTCAGCAGAAATTAAGATTAGGTGGCTCGCTTGTGTGAGATGTGTCTGCGTACACTTACCTGTTTAATGAAGCTGCGCACAAATGGCTTTTTATGATAATATCAAAATGAACAAAAGTCATTTCTCTAGATTTCTATTCAGTGTTATTTCTCACATTGAATGTCGACTTGAGCCTGGTTGTAAGAATTTTTTATATATAACCTGAAGCTTAAACAGCAAAAAGTTATTGTTGAAGTCGAATATGTGTAGTTCTCGTTCGAAAAATCTTCCGTAGTTAAACTGAAATCTTTTGTTTTTTGTAATACGTACGCATTTGTATGTTCACCACACACACACACAAAAAAGCCCGTCCGGCTGTCTATCCGTCCATTTTAACACACGATCCCTTTCAACATAGAGCCTGAAGCAGAGAGCTACTTTTCCTTTGTGCTGCCTGTCGCTTTAACGCGAACGAAGCGAGGAGAACACGAAGTTCTCTGCACGCGCCGCACCCTGCCACTTTCGCAGATTGCTTTCAGGATACGGGCCCGCGCGGTTCATGATGGTTCGACGCGGATGGATAAGGTGCTAAATAGCCATACCGCCTTATACCGATCGAAACGTGATCAGCGCACCAGTCGCCGCCACCTGCAGTAGTTTGCTTGCCTCATCAATTCACCTTGCGCCACCATCCGCAGCAGTTCGTGTTGCCACAGCGCTCTGGTTCGTAGTCCCCGGATGAGGCTTCGTAACATCGGTAATGACGCCGCGTTGCGTGAAGATGACGCAAGTGGCTCGATGTCTGCGCAGCTACCAGTGGAGTTTCTGCGTCTATTCAGTCGTTAGGATTTTTTTTATATATTTATATATTGCTCAATGTAGCAGAATAAACTTAGCGTTAGGCACATCACAAAACACTGCCTGCGGAATTTTACTAACTCCGGTATCTGTATTTTATTACATATTACCAATATTAAGGTTTCATCGATTATAGCATATCTTTGTATTTTAAACATCAGCCGACGTGGTTTCTTAGTGGCTATTGGGGGCGAGCTCCACCACTGCAAAAGCTGGCGTCACCGTCGGGGTAACGGGGCACGAGGGATCACGCGAACACAGCGGCCGCGTCGGCTGCTTCTGAAGTGCCGAAGCCAGCTGAAAACAAAAGTTTAAAGTCCCCCCTTCGCTGCGGTTCTGATTAAGTGGTTGAGGTTTCCCGCCTTGGGTGTCTCCTTGACAACATTTGAAAGGACTGCGCTCATTAAAATAGGTAGTGGCTGTTTTTGGAGGCGTGCAGCATGGTAGGCTGCTGCTCGGTGCCACAGTGCCAGATGTACACAACGAAGCCTGGTGTCAGCCTTATTCACACGCTGACGCAGGACAAGAAGCTGCATGAAGCTTGGTTCGCGAAACTTAGAACCGGCAGACAGCCATCGGCTACAGCTCGGGTATGTAGCATGCACAGATGCGAGGAATATTTTTGCTACGGCGCCGGGACGGCGATGTTCGGTGAGTAGCAGAAAACGCGCATAGAGACGCTCGCCCATGCCCGCTGCCCGGCCAATGTCATGACAGTTTCGCTTATGAACTTGTTGATGCTAGATACTGGCAAGTTCACTGGAATGGAAAGACAGTGGTAAGAAGCACATTACGAAAAGGCATGGTATATGGTTATATTTGTGTAATGAATTAATGCACTGGATAGGAAATCGCACGCTGAGAAGACCCATAAACATAAAGTGCAACGCAACTTGAGAAATAATATTAGAACGTGCAAAGAATATAGAAGGGAAAAAAATATTGAATCGTCGCGACGGTACATCACAGTCGCCGTAGGCGTCGAAGCCTCTATAACGAAATTATTTGTATGAGTTCTGATAGTGCTCACGCAACAATGGTTGCTTGTGCATGGTCAAATGCTCATATTTCGTGGCCTAAAGCTCAAGGCACGGTGCGAAAACGTGTACGCAGCGAAAGCGAAACATTGTGCGCGGACATGCATGCAGATGCGTAGTCGGTTGCTGCGATCGCTGCATTGAGGCTTCATTCTATTATGCTCCATTTGGTTATACAAACACCCCACTATAAGAACATATTTCACCTAGTTTGCTCTCAGCATTTGCCTACCTTTCGTGCAAGAAGGCGGTTTGGGAGACTCCATCGCGGTGACCGCGCGCAGTGGCGTTCACTCTACGTATTGGGTAAAGAGATAGCGTCTGTAATCTGTGCTTTCAGTTTGCCCAAGATTATTATATCGACAGTAAAAAGCTTCCGTCGTTTTGAGAGTATACTTACGGAAATGTCCAGGAGGGCTGCCGCGTGGTCTTTATATTGAGCGCCGTAAGCTAAATTAGTGAGGAGTGCGCCTCGTGATCCCTTATACTACGCAAGGGAGGCGCTTCCGACAGATGGCGACTCCGTAAGTCGTCGCCCCCACTGGTGTTGGGCTGCTCAGCACGAGGTCGCGGGATTGAATACCGGCCATGGCGGCAGCATTTCGATGGGGCCGAAATGCGAAAACATCCGTGTGCTTAACTTAAAGTCCACGTTAAAGAATCCCAGGTGGACCAAATTTCTCATGTCCCGCACTATGGCGTGCGTCATAATCAGAAAGTGGTTTTGGCACGTAAAACCCCATTATTTTTTTATTTCAAACATCTGGTATACAATGAACCATTTCGCTCCAAATTTTACCGCAAGGGCCTCAAACACACACTTTTGAATGCGATCAGGTGTGTTACGGCAGGATATTGTAAAGTGTTCGGCTTCACACTTAGCCAGGTTACTGAAGGCGTTCTCAGGCAAAGGCTGACACTTACCTACGTGTCAATATAGCACCGCGATTGATTGTTAGGCATGGATAGTAGAGAAACGATAGAAAGCAACAAATGCAAATCAACCACCAAGGATTGCCTGAGTGTGATATAGTTATGTTCCAGTTACGTACCAGACATTTTATTTCATCTGTGTTCACTATGGAAGCCTTTCGCAGTGCTGAAAGCAGTGTTTATCCTCGCACATGAATTTGTCAACAACGTGCAGACAAACCAGCAGACACCGCTTAATGTACTGCCGCTTTAAAGATCACACGTTGTGGTGGGAGCGTACCTTTTTATTAGCCGCATTTACTCTTCGGAAGTGGCATTAGGCAGTTGAAGGAACACGCCAGCTTGAGAAGAAATGTTGGCGATGCAGTTACGAGACAGTGGTATGACGGTGGATCATTGCCGAGACCGATGGAGTCGCATAAAATGAAATGGCCAGGCTGAGGATTTTGACGCATCAACATTGTGGTACAGGAACAATCGGACCCGATAAGCGGCCCAAGCAGTTCGTTTGGACGCATGCCCCGATGAACGAGCGTCTCCATCCCCACTTTCCCTTACGGTCAGTGTAGGGTAGCAAGCCAGACGTCGGCCTGCATGACCGCCCTACCTTTCATCGTCTTGCCTTCTCCATGTCTGGTTCTGAGTGCCCAGTGAACCAAGTTCTTCATTTGCGCACATAACCACTGGCACATGCACAGTGGTCCAAGTTCTCGGGTTATATAGGCTGTCGCTATCTATATACGACGAAAGGACAAACCGCTAGACACATCTACATCCGCAAACTGTGATGCGATCAACAGCCTCGTCGAAAGACGCGATGACCGCTTGTATTTTCTGTGCTGGGAAGCGGCGGGATAAAGCACCTTATCGTGTATGTGGTGAACCGACTACTGGGGAAACCTTCAGTACCTGCAGCTACATTTCAGCGCCTGTGTCAGGATGGATGAAGGGATGGATGGGCGCACGGACGGGTGAAAGCACAGATGCCATGTACGGATGGCAGCAATGGCAGCGTTATGCTGACGACGTGATGGTCACTACCGAGCCACCGCATGGTCAATGCAGAACGAAGGCCCCTTGCGACGTACTGTTACTGCTGTTGTGCTGGCGAACTCGATTTTCAGCCTACAAATTGTAATAGTTGCTTCGCACCACCCCTGATTCTGACTTCGTCGACTTTTTGGATCGTGTCATTTTGATGGCAGCCTTGTTTACATTGTTCTTCTCTTTTATCTTTCCTTTTTGGCAACTGCCAAAGCAATTCATATTGCCCAACCACCCCCATTTACCCCTAAGGCGACATGTCACGTATTTCTGTACTCGATAAATACATATACTAACGATAATCTACTGAACGTCACCTGAGCCATGGCCTTGTGTCTGAAACACTAGGCTGGAATGGCTCAGTAAGGTAGCGGGCGTCAGCCTGCTGCCGGTGGGCGACCCATGTTTTCCGCTATCTCATGGCGCTAGCTGTGTGCTGGCTGCTACGCTGCTGAGCAGACAACATGGCCCACTGGATATGTCATCATCATCATCAGCAGCAGCAGCCTCGTTACGCCCACTGCAGGGCAAAGGCCTCTCCAATATTTCTCCAACAACCCCGGTCATATACTAATTGTGGCCATGCCGTCCCTGCAAACTTCTTAATCTCATCCGCCCACCTAACTTTCTGCCGCCCCCTGCTACGCTTCCCTTCCCTTGGAATCCAGTCCGTAACCCTTAGTGACCATCGGTTATCTTCCCTCCTCATTACATGTCCTACCCATGCCCATTTCTTTTTCTTGATTTCAGCTAAGATGTCATTAACTCGCGTTTGTTCCCTCACCCTCAGCCAATCTGCTCGTCTGGATATGTGGCCGTACACAAAAATATGGCAACTTTGTAAATAGCTATATGGACCGATAATAAACGTACACCCCCCCCCCCCCCCCCGAAATTGACGGCGTCTATTGTCGACGTCCATACGCGGACTCCGACAGCGATGCTTGCCAGCGATACCCGCGTTCTTTACTGGTTCTTATTTTTTTTTCCTAAGCCTATTGGCCATTGAAGGCAGTGCGATGGCAGCGTTATGCTGACGACGTGATGGTCACGACCGAGCCACCGCACCCTCAAAAGCACAGCGCCAACGGTACCAAGTTATCACAGCTGCATAATGTGGACGACAAGCCGACGACTGCATCATTAGGAAAGGAACACGGCCGCTTAAGACGAAATGTTGGTGATGCTGTTACAAGACAGTGGTATGACGGTGGATCATTGCGAAGACCGATGAAGTTGCACATGACCAAATGCCCAAGCTGCTAATTCTGGCACATCAACCTGGTCGCATAAGACAAATTGGACCCGATAAACGTCCAAGCTGTTCGTTTGGCCGCATGCCACGGCGCACGAACGTGTTGATCTCGTAACGAGCCATACAAAGGAAAAAAAAAGTACTGGGTCATAAAAAACTTAGAAGCAATACCGTCCATTGCACGTGCACGCAGCGTCTTCGTAGTTTCGTATTCCCGTCTACAGTGTGATTTGCAGTTGCTTGCCAGTGTTTCCTATTCTATGTTACATAACCTCTCTGCTATACGTTTTCACTCGACCAAGAAAAAAGCTGTACAAAAATTTTTCCGAATATGAGCGCTGATAACAAGAAAAATGCGGAATGTTTTTGCACTTCAGTAGCGAAGCGCACAGCGCTCCCCATCGTCACAGTGCACAAGAGAGCTCGTTGTCCAGAGGCAGTTTATGCAACGCGTTGTTTTTCTTTCTTTCTTTTAAATCAAAAGGAACGAGCTTTTCGTTGGGCCAAGTGGCCATTCACTCCATTTAAGTCCTGTTTTCCACGCCACAGGCATATCTTTTTCTTTCTTTCTTTTTGTTCCAATTCAGACGAAGACTCTCTTTCGAGTTAAGAGAGGCGTCGGTAGAGCTCACCATCTGCTTATCGCGACGGCGTAGGCAAATATAAAATAAGAACATGAAAGCAAGGGAGAGAGAAGAGGGTAGCGGGAAGGTTGAGAGGGACGCGCGGATTCTCCTCACCGTAAACAGGAAAGGAGCGATCGTTGAAATGCGCGGCCACGTTTCCAGTGGGCAAAAGACGTGTCTTTTGCGAATGCTTCGCCACACGTATCCTCCGAGTTGTCTGAAAACGGTGTTCGTCCTTTTGTTCTTTTTATTATAAAATTCGTTGTTTTTTTTGCTATCCTCTTCATAACACAAGAAAAATGCGCGTTCGTTCGAGGACAGGATCCGCGCCGGATTCCTTTCCTCGGAAAACGAAATCCGCGTGAGCGCCGACGCGTCGCGCCCCCGGTGGCAACGAAGCGCTGCCTTTGTGCTCGGATTTGTGCTCGAGAAAGTGGCGCGAGATTGCTCGCGCACTCGCACCGGCGCTCGCGCTGCCCGCAATGGAGAAGGGATCCTTGCTCGACAGCGCAAACCTCGCGCAATTGGCGAGGCGGCGGGGAGCAGATTGGGTCGAAAGGGCTCGTCGTCGGTTTTCCGGCGAACCGCAAATTGCACCGAGTGTGTGCCCTCCAAGCCCCACGATAGAATACAAAATCGTCCGTTCCGTATCTGTAATACTTTCTAGATATCACCGAAATTGCGGCAAACGGGTACACGTGCACTTCGTATCGGATAGACAAAGCAGATAAAGGAGATGAAAGAGACGCGTTTTCGTGAATCTAGGTGGCGAACCTAAGCGAGCTTCCTGGACAGGGCTGCGAGAAAGACAAAAAATTACTGCGGAAAATACTGGCGACCATGTCTGCTATGTTAAAATTTACCTATGGTCGCTGCGTAAGCATGCAGCTTGGAATTCAGCAGTGAAACCCACGACGCTGCGTGGCCAAGCAATGTGTTCCATTACCACCACGTTCCCCACTTCAGCGCCACACCAGCCGAACACTCAATTGTTTTAACAACTTCCGGCGCCGCATACAGTTGTTGAGAAATGTTTGCTGGCAACGCTAATTCAATATTACATTAATATTGTACCGCGTATTTATTTTCCGTGCGTGTGGTAAAGAAATATTTTTCTTTCTCAAGACACTCATGCAAGATTAATCGCTCTCTTTTCGGAAATAATATAAATAACTTATTTTGCAGACAAGTACGAAAAATTACGAATATCTGGCCTCAGTAGCAATTAAAATCTTGTAGATATCCTTGGAACTGAAAATACACATGACATTATAACGTGCCCAAAATATGCATTTATTAGGTCTGTACAGCAAGGATTTCTGGCTCCGATTCCCATGCGCACCTTAATCCACTGAAGATGGGGGGTCACTTATTTATTAAAAGAAAAAAATTATATTTGTGCTTGCTGCATTTGTTTGCTGATTCCTGTATCTTCCTGTGCACATGCCATGCATATATATCCTTATAATTATGCACCACTTCCTGATGTGGTTCACAGCCTTTGCCCGACTCTGTCGTTTATCTGCGTTGATTTTAACAACAACGGTGGCAAGAGCAGTGCTTGAATGCTTCCTAAATAACAGGAAATATCAATGCAGTAAAAACCGCAAAATTATGTTCCGCACAACCATACCGCATAAAGGTTGCAAGCTTCTTGATGAAAGGAACCATGGTGCAACAGCACACGGCGATGTGTCTGGCTGTCGTCAAAAATCGGCACTGCTAGCAAAGTACGAGACTCCTCTGCCCCCTTCTCTTTCGTGTTCGACTGAACGGATAGAGTAGACCAGCTTCCAACGCTGCGTATTTTGGTTCTAAGTTATGCGTTCTACATAAACTGGTTTAGTACTTTGTTCTTCGCCAGGGTTCGCGTACAGCACTTGCATTTTCAATTTGAAAAAAAAAAGAAATAAATAAAAAAATGATGTATAAAATATATTAAGGTTAGCAAAGTACAGTAAGTGGCTAGTGGCGAGGTC
Organism: Dermacentor albipictus; assembly: GCF_038994185.2. Classification (NCBI taxonomy): domain Eukaryota; kingdom Metazoa; phylum Arthropoda; class Arachnida; order Ixodida; family Ixodidae; genus Dermacentor; species Dermacentor albipictus. Next base: position 496,529,816 of record NC_091821.1, read on the forward strand.
CATGGTTGTCGATTGGTTAGTGTCGGTTTTTTTTTACAGCAAGGCTGAATTCGGCTATTATCGCGGGATTCCTGCGCGGCGAAACGTCGACAGAAACCTATTATCATCCATGCCTCACACAGCCGTATGGCAAAGGCTTGAAGCACTCAGCAAACCGAAGCGAACGCTGTGTATATTACTTGGAATCCCTCATACAACCATAGGGGCCGACAACGGTGGGGATTCGGGGCCCGAGCCCCCTCCGGAGTTTTCCAGGAAAGAGGGGCTGAGCCTCACCCCACCCCCCTCGGGTGATGCCGGATTCTCCGCGCCCCCCCCCCCCCTCAAATACCTAAAATGCCAGTACGAAAGCTTTGTCACAACATCGTGTGAGGTTCCTTTTGACTTTCCTCCATCTTTTCATTTGAAATTTTACTTGGGCTGATAGCTTACGGCGTCATTTTCGGCGCGGACGAGCAGGGGTTTTACTTCATACTTTCACTTTATTTCTGCAAATCCTGGCAATAGGAGAACACGCGGACTAGAAGCACTAGCGGCGGCTGCCTCATTCGTATTTTCTCACTTCAACATGGTTTTAAATTTCCACGGTAAACAGCATGCACGCACACAATATATTTAAATAAACACACAGGACAAAGTTTATTATATTTTTGAAAAAGCTGGAGGTAGCCAGTTAAAAATTATTTCTAAAGGCATGGATAGCCTGTGCCTGGAGAATGAATATGTTGCTGTATGTCCACAACGCTTCCAATTTCCTTGCGTGATTTTTTGACCATGAAAAAACCTATAGACTTCAGTGACCCCTTCATCGCTCTTTTATCTATGTTGAGTGAAATGCCCCTGAAGGTTCTGTGTCCTAGTATAGATTCTTTTTACAGTAAGCAATGCTAACGACTCATGCAAAGAAAAATATTCTAATAAATTGCAACATTTATTAGGGATATAAACATCGCCAGTTGCATCAAAAGAGCATAAATGTATAGAGGGTGTCCCAACTAACTATCATGCATGAAGATTTAAAAAAAAGAGCAATGTGCTACTCGAAGAAAACCTTGTGCATATTGTTTATGGTACAGGAGAGAAGCTACCGATAGTTTTTTCGTCTCACAGATTTTATTAAGTAATTGTAATTAATTATCTAACTCGAGACAAACTATCCTAATTATCCAAGTGTCAATGAGGAGTTCGAAGGCACAGCCAAGGGACATCTAGCCGCGGTATTTTGAGCGACGTACTAAATGCATACAATTTTTTTCCCGTCTGATAAATACACAACGCGAAATATGAAAAATATCAGGTGACTGCGCTCCCAACCTTATCTAAAGCAGCGCCTTCGAATGGGCTCCCTCGGAGTTATCCAGGACGAAATAAAGGAAATAAAGAAAAACATCATAATCGAGCTACTGCCATATCTGCCGCGTCCCGGCCAAAGTAACACGTTGAGTTTGGTGTTAATTGGAGACAAGCTGTGATAGTTGTTCCCTTAGAGTCGATAACGCACATGGATGTTTTTTTTTAGATCTATCATTACAAAGGCGAATTGACAACGTCAGTGCAAAGGTCTAAATATGCGTTTTGTTTCATCCCAGGCACCATGTGTTTCGCTAATGAGCTGAAGGTAAATATGATCTTTGCCTTGGGATCTGCAAATGGCAACAAGACGAAGGCCGCAAACATAGACACGAGTCATGGAAGTGCGGCGGTAGACCAAACGCATCGCCTGTCATCAGAAATTATTAAAACCTCAGACGAACCGGCAGTTTCAAGAAAGAGTGGCGGAGGACTCCATCTTTGAGTCCTAGCCTACGCTCGGATGTTATAGCATTTATGGCCTCAAACCCTTATGCTAGGTACGGGACCTGGCTGTCCAGGTACAAATTTCCAAGACCTCAGTTTGGAGGATTTTAAATAATGGTCTTTCACCCTTACCACCCTAACCAGCGCCAACACTTAGAATAATCGTCTGTGGAATCGTCTAAATTTCTCAAATTGAGTCCACACAAAAGCCGATGAGTCACTGAACGTTTTGATCAACATCATGTGCACAGATGAAGCCAATTTTTGCAGAAACCCCTAGCTATATTTGCAGAATGCACACTATTGGAGTGCCTCCTATCCACACTGGGTAAAGCAGATTCGGCACCAGTACCGGTTGTCATTCAATGCGGGGTTCGGAATTTACGTCGCTGCTATAATTGGTCCCGTCTTACACTGACTGGACAGCGTTACGTGAACGAAATCCTTGAGGGGTTGATGGATGAGTTTCTCAGTGAAGTCCCGCTGTCACGTCCTCCACTTCTGTGGTATTATTATTGTTAATATTATTATTATTGAGAAGAGGTTTATTGGCGGCTCCTAATGCAAAGGCGCAGTGACCGGGAACGGCGAGGTAGCCCGAAGCACTGTCCAGTAAGGACGCCAGCAATCAGCAGCGCGAGCCGAAAACGAGCCGCGCGTTGGCGATGTGGCTGTGCCGCGAGGCGCGTCTTCTTCTTCACAATGTTTTTTTTTCTTTATTGCCGACATGGCAACATACAAAACAAAATGTTTTACCAATACACAACAGTCACGACAAGATCTCTGCCATTGGTTGGCGGTCACAGGACTAAAAACGCTTGAAATTCGCTAGCTCAGTCATCACACTGAGCCATGTTGGTTTTTCTTTTTGAAAATTATACATTTCCTTAATATGACAAATGCTTTCAATGAAGTATTCTCTAACAGGCCGGGCGTTTATTTGGGCATGTCTCACGGCCATTCTAGTTTTCCATAAACTATGCAAGGACACCAGCATGAACATGTCATAGGGTACTTTGTCTTCATTTAGAGTAGGCAGGAAACGAATTCCATTAGGTGTAATCGGCAAGTCCTTCTTTAGCGTTCTCTGTAAGATGTCCCACTGGAACACAGCATCCCAGTAGTCAAGAAAAATGTGCTCTACTGTTTCGGGTTTCCGGCATAGTAAACAGTTGACGCTCCAAGGCACGGAAAGTCTCCCCCCAGACAAAAAGAGCCATCCTGGCGCCTTAAGGATCGGAAGGCAGAGGGTCGTGGTAGGGCTTAAGACGCGAGACGTGGACAGTGTCACGTCCATGCCGGCGCAAGTCTTCAGGTGGTGACAGGGGCTCAATAAGAAAATTCACCGGGGATGTTTGCTCCAAGACTCGCAAATGCCCTTCGAATTTCGGGACGAGTTTCGAGAAAAGCCCCGGCGTTTGGAAAGGGACCGACAACCACACAAGAACGCCTGGAGCGTAAGTGGTGTTTGGAAGCGTGTCGATGCGGCTTTCTTTCTGGCGCTGCTGTTGCTCTGCCGTAAAAAAGCGCGCTAGCTGGCGGCGTTCTGCGGCTTGTCGGGCGACGTCGGACACAGGTAGACACTCGGAGACGTCAGGACGGTGTGGAAGGAGCGTGTCGATGGTATGCGTAGGCTCGCGGTCATACAGGAGGAAGAAAGGTGAAAATCCCGTAGTGACCTGGATCGCGGTGTTCTACGCGAACGTGATGAATGGAAGGATGCGGTCCCAGTTACCATGATCAGATGCCACGTACATAGAGAGCATATCACCAAGTGTGTGGTTAAATCGCTCTGTGAGCCCGTTAGTCTGTGGATGGTATGCCGTGCTTATCCGATGAATAATATGGCATTCGGAAAGCAAACTTTCGACGACTTCTGAGAGGAAGGCGCGACCTCGATCGCTGAGGAGTTCTCGAGGTGCGCCGTGCCGAAGCACGAAGCGATGTAAGACGAAAGAGGCTACATCCCGTGCTGTAGCACTTGGTAAAGCAGCTGTTTCGGCATAGCGTGTCAAATGGTCAACAGCAACTACGATCCACCGATTGCCGTCTGGCGTCATAGGAAGCGGGCCGTATAGGTCGATGCCGACGGGATCAAAGGGAGTGGCAGGGCACGGGAGCGGCTGCAAGGCACCAGACGGGCGTAAAGGCGGCGATTTGCGTCCTTTACAGTCAAGACAGCACCGAACAAACTTGTGTACAAAATTGTACATGCCGCGCCAGTAGTAGTGGCGGCGAATTCGTTCGTTCGTCTTCAAGACTCCGGCATGGCCACACTGCGGATCGTTGTGGAAAGTGGCACATATTTGAGACCTTAAGCTGCGAGTAACCACCAGAAGCCACCGACGACCTTCAGGAGTGTAATTGCGTCGGTGCAGCAGCTGGTCACGAATGGCGAAATGAACTGCTTGGCGTCGGAGGGTTCGGGATACAGGGGTGGTCGATGATCCCGAAAGATAGTCGAAAAGAGAAATGATACACGGGTCAAGGCGCTGTGCGGTGGCAAAGGAGGCCATGTCGAACGATGACACGGAATGTCCGGAAGTTGTTCCGGAGACCGAGTCTGGAGCTAAAGGTGAACGAGACAAGGCGTCTGCGTTGGAGTGTGTGCGTCCGCTGTGGTATACGACGCGAATATCGTACTCCTGGATGCGTAGTGCCTTACGGGCTAGGCGGCCAATGGGATCTTTCAAGTTGGCGAGCCAACAAAGCGCGTGGTGATCTGTGACCAAGTCGAATGGGCACCCGTACAGGTATGGTCGGAACTTGCCAAGTGCCCGTACTAAAGCCAAGCATTCTTTTTCGGTCACGCTGTAATCGGCCTCAGGCTTCGTCAAAGTGCGAATCACATATGCGATTACATATTCGGGGTAGCCGGGCTTCTGTTGGGCGAGGATGGCGCCGAGACCGACCCCGCTGGCATCTGTATGTACTTCAGTTGCAGCTGACGGGTCGAAATGGCAAAGAATAGGTGGGGAGGTGAGAAGACGACGCAGCGTAGCAAAGGCGGAGTCACATGCAGGGGACCAGCAGGAGAGGGCGGCGTCATCGCGTACAAGCTGAGTCAATGGCGCCATGATCGATGCAAAATTCCGAACAAAGCGCCGGAAATATGAGCATAGGCCCACAAAGCTTCGAAGTTACTTGATCGTCTGAGACTTCGGAAACTCAGCGATTGCTCGAAGTTTTGCAGGATCGGGTGGAACGCCGTGCTTGGACACAACGTGGCCTAAAATTGTAAGCTCTCGCGTGGTGAAGCGGCATTTCTTGAGCTTGAGTTGAAGGCCAGCGTTCGTTAGACAGGTCAAAATTTGTGTGAGGCGGAGCAGGTCAGTAGCGAAATCAGGTGAGAAAACCACGACATCGTCGAGGTAACACAGACATATAGACCACTTGAGGCCACACAGCGTGTTGTCCATGAGTCGTTCAAACGTGGCAGGGGTGTTACAAAGCCCGAAAGGCATCACCTTAAATTCATATAAGCCATCAGACGTAATGAATGCGGTTTTCTGGCGATCTGCCGCAGCCATCGGGACCTGCCAGTACCCTGAACGCAAGTCAAGGGACGAAAAGAATTTTGCTCCCTCAAGACTGTCGAGGGCGTCATCGATGCGCGGCAAAGGATAGACGTCTTTGCGCATTACCTTATTTAGCCGACGTTAGTCAACGCAAAAGCGAATAGACCCGTCCTTCTTGCGAACGAGAACGACAGGAGATGCCCAGGGACTGTGCGAAAGTTGAATAACATCACAGCACAGCGTATTTTCGACTTGGGTGGTTGCGACACGACGCTCTTCCGCAGAGACGCGGTACCGTCGTTGACGTAACGGCTGATGTGAACCGGTGTCAATGTAGTGCTGCACTTCCGACGTGCGGCCCAGGTGAGGTTGTGAAACGTCGAATGAACTTCTAAATTTCTGCAGGAGATCAAGAAGGTCGGCGCGTTCGGCAGGTGTGAGGGTATTGGCGATGGCATTCGAGAACGCATCACTGGATGATTCCTCAAACACGGAAATCGAAGATGGTTGGCCGGAGTCGACATCAAAAGGGTCTGCGGGGACGTCAACCAAAGACGAAGAGCCGAGGAGTTCCACGAAGCCAAGGCATTCACCAGTGAACAACGTAATAGGCGCACAGAGGGGATTGTAAAAGTATATATTGCTGCAGCCTCCAGCCATGTCAAGCGTCGCGAAGGGTAGTGGGAGAGATTTACGGCTCGTGAAGACGTCGGACGGTGTGAGGAGGACCGTTACATCAGCGACGGCATCGCAAGAAACGGGTACGAAGGCGAAGGAGCCAGGTGGAATATCTGTGTCCTCGCGCACGGTAAGTTTAGAAGGGCGGTCACAATCTTCGTCCAAGGTTGCGTCACAAGGGGAAAATTAAACTTCGGCGCGTGCGCAGTCGATCACGCCTTTATGACGGGATAAGAAGTCCCATCCGAGGATGACGTCATGTGAGCAGGTGGGAAGAACAATACATTCGATGATGTAAACAATGCCGTGAATAAGCACACGTACAGTACAGGCTGCGTGCGGAGTGGCGTGCTGCGCGCTTGCCGCACGAAGCGGCAGTCCAGAAAGCGATGTGGGCACCTTGCGCAGCGAACGGCACAGTTTGGCGGCTATCACAGAAACGGCTGCGCCGGTATCGACTAGAGCTAATGCAGGAATACCTTCTACACAAATTTTGACCACGTTAGCAGGAGAGGCGCGAGGACTTGGACAGTTCGAATGGAATGCAGCTCTTGCCTCTTGAACTGTGACGCTCAGTTTTCCTGGTCAGGTGGTGCGGGTCGCCGACGCATTGGGGAGAGCGAGCGTCGGCGAGGGGATGGCGAGCGACAAGAAGGAAATTCTGGGATGTCAGCACGAGCGTACGGTTGGGGGGAAGGAGCGGCGTATTGGCGAAATGACTGGCTGCCGTACTGGAAGGGCCGAGAGGCGTCGCCGAACGCTCGAGAGCCACGGCGGCAATATCGGGCGACGTGTCTGGGAGTGCCGCAAGAATAACAGATGGGACAATTGTCAGGTGTCCTCCAAGAATTAGGTTGCGCTGCGGTCCAAGATGCAGCATGGGCTTCCGGTGGCACCGGTTGGGACTGGGTCGCGAACGACGCCGGTGGAGGCCTGCGTACTGCCTGCGCGTACGTAAGAGGCGCGGCCACAGGTAGGACTGGCTGCGCATATGTGAGAGGCGTGGCGATAGGCTGCACTGTCAGCACAGAGTTGAAATTCGCGGCTGCGGGCGGCTGATGGTGTGCGGAAGGGACAACTTGAGCGACCTCTTCGGAAATGAGGGTGCGGAGCATGTTAGGTAGGCTCCTGAGTCAAGGGGACTAAAGAAAGTTGGCGGGAAACTTCCTCACGCACGAAGTCCTTGACCCGCCGAAAGAATGAGGATGGGTCGTACATGTTGTCAAGGCTCACCAACAAGTCGTCGCTTCCCAGAGCACGCCGAGTCGAAGTGCGTTGCTTCCTTAGCTCATCGTAACATTGGCACAGGCTGACCACTTCAGACACAGTGCGCGGATTCCTGGCTAGGAGCATCTGGAATGCGCCGTCATCGATGCCTTTCAGTATATGGCGAATTAGCTCAGCTTCAGGCATTGCGGCGTTGACACGTTTACAAAGGTCCACGACGTCTTCAATGTAGCTCGTGAACGTTTCTGCCGTCTGCTGTGCTCGGGCGCGCAAGCGTTGTTCGGCACGCAGCTTGCGAACAGCGGGTCGGCCAAACACTTCCGTAAAGGTTGTCTTGAAGACTGACCATGTGGGTACGTCACTTTCGTGGTTGTGAAACCAGAGTTGGGCAACACCAGCCAGATAATGATGACGTGGGTTACCTTGGCTGGATCATCCCACTTGTTGTGAGCGCTCACCCGTTCATATGACGCAAATCAGTCTTCAACGTCTTTGTCATCTGCGCCACTGAAGATCTTGGGGTCCCGTTGTTGTGGAACGCCGGTGCAGGTGACGGACTGTGGCGTCGGCGCCGTTTGGGATGAGCTGTAGGTCATGGCGGACGGTAGCGTTCTTGATTGCAGCTCCAGGGTTTCAAGCGATGGGGTTTGAGTCCCAGCACCTACACCAATTGAGAAGAGGTTTATTGGTGGCTCCTAATGCAAAGGCACAGGGACCAGGAACGGCGAGGCAGCCCGAAGCACTGTCCAAAAAAGGACGCCAGCCATCAACAGCGCGAGCCGAAAATGAGCCGCGCGTTGGCGGTGCGGCTGTGCCGCGAGGCGCGTCTTCTTCTTCACATTATTATTATTTGTTTTGAACACATGGATGGATGGATGGAGTAACTTTATAGAAAGGTCCTGCGAGCTACGGGGTGCAAGGTCCAATAGAGCGGGCTACTCCCACGTTGGGACCGGGAGTTGTAACTCCCTGGCCGCATCGTGGGCTCGCTGGATGGCCCAGAGCTGCTCCACCAGGTCCATGCTGCGTAATGCGTCTTGTAGCCTGGCGGAGTCTTGATCCTTGTTTGCGTGGGTCCGACCACACGGCCAGAGCAAGTGATGTACGTCTAGTGTGCTATGGCAATTTTCGCAATATGATGTTTTGTATAGGTCAGGCATGTAGTGATGTAGTCTGTTCTGCGTGGGGTACGTGTTTGTTTGAAGCATTCTGAACGTCAGGGTTTGAGGCCTGGTGAGCTTATTGTGAGGTGTGCTGTATATTCTGCGGTCTAGATAAAAGTGCTTTATGATCTCGTTATATGTGGAGGGAGGGTCCCGATTCTCGCTGGGATGGTCACGACCAGAATAGGGGGCGTCGCGGAAGTTTAGGTCTCGCGCACTCCTGTGAGCCATCTCGTTGAGTTTGCGAGGGGCGTCCTCGATCTCTCCGAGGTGTGCCGGGAACCAGCAGATGGTGTGATGCTGCAGCGGTGCGGATCTATTGATTATTTGTAGTGCTTGTCTTGCAACTGCTCCTTTCTGAATGGCTTTGACGGCCGAGCGTGAATCGCTGTAGACGTGGGTGGTGGTCGGGTCTGTGAGCGCGAGTGCGATGGCAAAGTGTTCTGCTATCTCGGACTTGTGGGTCTTGACTGTGAGAGCGTTTCTCACTTGACCTTGCATATTGATCGTGGTGGTAACGAAGGCCTTCCTGGTTGGGTACTGTGCCGCGTCAACGAAACAGACTAGGATCTTCTTATCCCGTATTTCGCGCAAGATGAACGATCCGCGTGCCAGCCTTCTGGGTTGATGGTGCGCGGGGTTCATGTTCCGCGGCAGTGGGAGAACCGTGTAGGAGTTGCGTGGGTCCGTCGGAACGCTTTGATATAGATTCTCGATTACTGTTGTGCCATGACCTAGTTTGGCTAGGATTTTTCTGCCGGGTTTGGTTCCAGAGAGTCTTGTCCATTGAGCCCGTTCTTGAGCTTCGGCGATTTCTTCAAGTGTGTTGTGTACTCCCAGTTGCAGCAGGGGTTCTGTCTCGGTGTACTTGGGGATTCCCAGCGCTAGTTTTACTAGCTTCCTCAGTTGTACATTGAGTTTGTCCTTCTCCGCTACCTTCCATCTGTGCATGGCCGCCTCGTAGGTGAAGTGGCATAGCGCAAAGGCGTGTGTTAGCTTGAGGAGATTTTCTTCCTTAAGGCCGTGTTGTCTGTTGGCTACGTGTCGTATGAGATTCAAGGCATTATTCGACTTTGTCATGATCTTCTCCACTGTAGCGGCGTTAGAGCCGTTGCTCTCAGTGAACATCCCAAGGACTCTGATATTGCTGACGTGTGGAATGGTTCCTCCGTATTTTGTTCTGAGAGTAATGACGTGTGTGTCTCTGATTTCGTTCTTTGGTTTGGGACCGCTCCTCGATGGTTTGTAGACGAGGAGCTCCGACTTCGCAGGTGAACATCGCAGGCCGGTGGGAGTGAGGTATTCCTCGATCACGTCAATCGCTTCCTGCAGAGCGCTTTCAATTGATCCCAGGCTACCTCCGGGGATCCAGAGCGTTACGTCATCGGCGTACATCGTGAATTTGATGTTCTCGATTTGATCCAGTTTCTTGCCTAGGCCGGCTAGTGCAAGGTTAAAAAGCGTCGGAGAGGTGACAGAACCTTGCGGGGTGCCCCTGCCTCCGAGTTTGTATTTCTGGGACTTGATTTCCCCTAGACGGAGGGTGGCCGTTCTGTCGCTCAGGAACGATTTTGTATAAGCGTAGAGTCTCGTGCCGAGGTCGAGGTTGGAGATCGTGTCGAGTATGTAGTCATGTGATAAATTATGGAATGCCTTTTCGAGGTCCAGCCCTAGGATTACTCTCGCGTCTCTCGTGTCTGCGTCAATGATCTGATGCTTGAGGAGCTTCATGGTGTCTTGGGTGGATGGCCCGGGTCTAAAGCCGATCATTGCTGCGGGGTAGACATCTTTATCTTCGAGATGTTTCGAGAGCCTGTTTAGGACCGCGTGCTCGGCTACCTTGCCGACGCAAGACGTCAGCGAGATAGGTCTGAGGTTATTGGTGTTGGGCGCCTTGCCAGGCTTTGGGATGAGCGCGATAAGGGCCGTTTTCCAGTCTTCTGGTAAGTGCTCCATTCCTCCAAATTTTGTTGATTTCCTCGGTGAGGGTTTCGATTGAGGTTTCGGTGAGGTTTCTAAGTGCCTTGTTAGTTACGCCATCCGGCCCCGGCGCTGAATTGCTGTTTAGGTTCTGAAGCGCCGTGCGTATATCTTCTGTTGAGAAATCCCGATCAAGCTCTGGGTTGGCTTTGCCGCGATATACATCGGCGGTCGTGCCTCTAGCATTTTTGGCCAGCGGGAGGTACTTGTCGGCGAGACGGTCAATGAGCTCATTTTCCGTAGTAATTATTGCACACATAATACACATAATACACAGTTAACAGGAAAGGAAAAGCGAGGAGCAGGCTGGCAACTGCCACCGGAAGGGGCGCAATGTCTGCCTACTCTTCTGAAGGGAGGTGACAGCAACACAGCAATGGTAGATAGGAAGGAGGGGAGGAAAGAGGAAAGGAAGAGCCACAGGACAAATCTAAAGACTAAAGTAGAACATAGTACACTACGCATGTTGTTCTGCCCAGTTTCGACTCTGCAGCCGGAATTAAAGTGACGTCGCGTCTAACAGACTCCGCAATTGTCAACCACATCCATGGCTAGTTCGCTATGTGGCTACTTGCGCTCTCCACGATGAGATGCCAAGTACAGCTGCACGCAGTCACCGTTTCATCGGTAGTCGGTTCACAATATACACTACAAGGTGCTTGAACCCGCCACCTCCCATCTTCGATGGAAAACGCGTTAGGACACAGTACTGATCACACACAGTAGGGCCGGTCACTGAAGGTCACGCTACTACAAAATGTTGAATGTTCACTCTACAAACGTGAACCTAAGTTAGTTAATTCTAGAAAAGTTAGTAGGGCGCGATGGGCCAGATCACATTTAGATGCACAACCACTGGGGTATAAACATTCCTCGAGTGTCGCGCACCGCAGGCCAAGGAGATGATAGTTTCTCACTAGCGACATGCGCTGCGCACGGAAAGCGGGACACTCAAATATAAGGTGTTGAAGCGTCTCGTAGCAGCCACAAGACGTACACAAAGGACTTGCCACACGAGCTTGTCTGTATAAACGTTCGTGCACGTTCACGCAACCAACCCTTAGCTTGAGCAGTTGTGCTCTAGTGCAACGAGGCAAGCCTCGACCACGAACACGAGGCGGGAAGGTTCCATTTGCGACGCACTGATCTGGATGCTGCTTGAGTAGGTGGCGATGAATCAGCAGACGAGCGTCATCAAGCTTGCACAAGATTTCTGGGCAGTCACAGTTGTTATGAGCGCAACTTGAAGCGAGCCGATCAGCCTCTTCATTTCCGGCGATTCCTACATGTGAAGGTATCGATTGAGCAACGAGAGATACCCCACGTTATGTAATTTTGCTCGCAGAGTCAGTAGTGCAGCGCACAAGTGGACAATCAAGCTCACTGCGTCGTAACCTGTTAAGGGCAGCACGGGAGTCCGTAAAGATGACAACTTTCGATGTAGTTACCTCCTCTTGCACGTATTTCAGTGCAACATTAATCGCTGCTAGTTCCGCAGTTGTTGACGAAGTTGGATGAAGTATTTGAAAGATACGTCGTACTTGAGTTGAAGGGCAGAAAGAGCCACAGAGGCGCCTTGACCGTCGTTGTGTGCAGATGCATCTGTGAAAACTTGAAGATAATTAGGAAACTTTTCGAACATGGGCGATTGAGCCAATTGGAATGTTGCCGAAACAGCCATATCAGACTTTTTGTGCATGTCGGGGATCGTGAGGTAAATGGGGAATACGTGTTTCGTGATACCTTTTGGAGGCCGAGACGTATCTGAAGCAGCATGTTCAGAAATGGTAGTGATATCCATAAATAATGCCGCCATTTTTTCCCATGCGAGATAACGGGTGGTGAATGAGACGATCAAGGAGCGATTGACCATTCGATGTGCGGTGCAGACGCTCAATATGATACAGAGCTCTGTGATCTGCTTGCAGCGTCAGGGGTAACTGATGCGCTTCAGTGAGTAATGCAATAGATTGCGGATCTGCGGATCAAGCATGGACAGCAGCAATGTACGCGTATGTGATATCTTAGTGCGTTTGAACTAATGCACGCTGTTTTCCACCCGAATAGGTTTAACGCTAGCTTTTCGTGTAATCGCGAACCTCACTGCAGACGGCGAAGGAAGCAACGAAAATAATAGTGGTATCTTGGTCACTCGAACCTGAGGCGGTCTCTTCGAACGCGTGTTGCATATGCCAGATGCATGTGCCGGATGATTTCACGGCAGGCGCATGTTAATTTCCTCTGAACGTGTTTACTGTGCTTCTTTAGGGATATGTAGAAGAGAACACACATGCAGTGATATAAATACATGCTTGTAGCAGATAGTGAGCAATATGAAAGAAAGGAAACTGGTGACGGGGACAAGAGAGGTGATCCAGCCAATCACAAAGGTTGAATGAACACCGAATAATTATTTCGTTGTACGCGACCCACGTCGACTTAGTGGTTCGGGGATTTTCGTAAACATCGCACTTCATGGGAGACTTGCAATGCTTTAACTTATTTCACGCACTTCACCAATTTGCCGACAGCTGTGAGACTCGGAAGCCTGTCCAGCTCTGTTAAGCCTGCTATCTCGGCGCCCCTCCACACGTCGCAGTGAAACATAAAAATAAGTCATCCATTCTAGTGAGTCTGCAAAATTTGTGGAGTGGATTGCTCATGGTGTTGTTGGTATCGTCAATCTCTTGCTCCTGCTTGCTACAAATGTTTTGGTTGACTGACATTAAAAATCGCGTAAGATGGTCATTTCGCGACGTACTCTGTGAAGGATGCCAAAAAAAATTATTAATTGCAGATTCTGCAGCACTGCAGAAATAATTAAGTAGCTTGTCCATGCTGTCAAAAGGAAACAAGAGCCACAAAACAACGTGAATCGGAGAACAAACTGACAGCACATACGCTGACTATGCCAACAAGTTAATTCACGAAAACTATCGCCTCTAAACGTAGTCGAAAGGTTATAAGGAATCTTAAATCAACACGAAGACTAGTAACGAACCAGTCAACAAAGAAAGACATGTTTGGTTTCTGCCATGCGGCACTAGAAATAACGAGACTAACGGAAATGAAAACAGCCTGATAAAAACCATTCCTTTTCATGGCGAACAACGAAGCCATGCTGATGTACTTTTACTTTTGCCTAATACGATGTGCTCCGGTGACCCCTTTCACTCTATCTTCTCCATACAGTTTATGTTTTTCCGGAAACAATGTACATTAACTACATTGCAATTCGCAACTACATTGCAACTACATGCCAACTGCATTGCAACTACTATTTGCAATGTGAAGCCCTGTGGCCATTTAAACCGTTTCTAATATTTAGTCTACGTTGCGTGGGTTTCCATTGAATACCATGTCTAGTTGCTACAGCGGAGTTGTAATAAAAAGTTTGTCCCAACTCTCATACACTCACTCCTTGTCACACTGTTCGTGGCATATACATTTAAGGTTAGACAGCTCATGATGGCGCATCAGTTCAACGGCATCTTTGAGCAATGGGGCGTTCCAATATGAGGTAAATATTAGCAAAGGTGATTATTTTTGAGCGAGTGCTCTGCTCCACGCTCGCCAAACATGGAAACCCTTTATTATGGAAATTAGAATCCTTGGACTTTGTAACCAGCCAACGTCAGCCAGGTTATTTAAAAGGTACTGCTGCAGCTTTAAAAGCTTCCTAACTATATGAAATATGGTAATTGACGGGAGGTGCCTTTATTGTGTTTGGGCGAACAGATTATCATATTCTCTGTTTGTCTTCCCGCCCATTTTTGACATTTCCTCGCCAACTCAGGATAGAGCAGACAAGCCTATAGTTGCTCTGGTTAGTCTTCCTGCCATTCATCTCCTATTTTCTCCATATTCGTCCCCTGTACACTTATGCCGTAACTTTACGTGCGCCAGATAATAGTCTCATGTTCGGCGTCGTATGTCATTGAGACACACGTAGTAACCACAGTCGCACGCGGGATCGGCGAATCGGTACTCGCACGAAACCAAATGCGAGCCGGATGGTTTCACAAAGGCTACAGAGAATTGAATTCATGTATACAATGCTGCTTACAAAGAATGCGACCTAATCCTAATGGAACAGAGTGAGCAGAACCATCATGTAGCCTTTCAGGGCTATAGTCAGCAAAGGAATACAAAATCCAGTGAGCAACTGCACCGAGCTATCTACCATTCGGCCCAAGCTTGGCACCACAGCTCTTTCTTTGACTTCGTACTCTTGGAAAAAACGGATGTGGCAGGTGCCTTCCGCGCGGGAGAGCTATAATTCAGCATTACATGTCAATTAGTGTCAATTACTATCAACATATGTTGATAGTAAAATGTAAGCAAATTGTATGAGCTGTAGAATCAATTTGTGCACTTCGAGTCTTGAAGAGTTCACTTACACTCCCAACCTGATGAAGTTGCCAAAAAAAGGATAACGGCAGAAAACGTGCTATGCAAACTGTTACACATGACGAAAGCCGTGAGAGTACGCATGTGTTGCCGCAAGCGGTGCAGCGGCCTGTGCGAGTTTAAAAACGTGCGTTCCTAAATTTACTGGTGCTCAATAGTGTTGTCCAAGGTTTCTGTGCGCGGCAAGCCAAAACATAAAAAAAGAAAAAAGAAAGCAGTAAAAATCTTTGTTATCAGCATCTCGGTATGACGTTTCTTTACCTGTAAACTTATTTACTGGCGGGATTGAAGTTCAATTTCACATTTTCTGAACTAACCTATAGTTGCAATCTGAGGAATTCCACTGTTCTTAAAGGATTCTTTCGAATGGATGGATTCACGTATGCATGTACATTCGTTCAATACTGATGTAAAAACATATCACTTCCATACACAAAAAATGCCGTCTATGAATATGAAAACTCTATGATTATTGTGAGATGTCATTCCGACTATATAAATATCTATTGGGTTGGACAAACGTGTTCATCTCTGTCACCTGATAAGCGTGGAGAGAATGTCCAACAGAAGGTGTAGTGCCTCTATCGCTTCGACGTATTTAGTGAACCACACGGACAGAGGACAATTTATTTGAAATGCTTCTATATTACGAGAAGGAACTCCATTTTTTAAGGCGAGAGCCTTAGACGGCTCATGTGAGGAAAAATCCAATGTCTGGCGTTGCACCGTCCGGCGTTATGGCACTAAATCCATAGGTCGAAATCTCGGCATTTGGTGGGAGTCGAATTGTCGAACTCTGTTGGGATTCACACCCCCGACCTTTCATGTTAATTTGGGTGATTAGGTCATCAATTGCTTTAGAATAAAGCATGAAGCGAAGGCGGAGAAACGCCAGTTGACACCATAGTGTTAACTAAGGCAGTGTTGATTAAGACACAGTTAAGATTTGCAGGGTATTCCAAATTCAACTTTATGGTTTTCTTAAAATTTGACACTGGGAGGCACGCGAGCACCACCTGCGCAAACAAGTTATGTGGCCGTGGGGACACATTGCGTGATGATAATTATCACTGTCAGCAGCCGAATTACTGAAAATTGAACAAATAACATTTTGGTGATGAAAGGAGTGGGTGTGTTTGTATTGAAAAGTTAGAGGCAGTCGTGTTTCTACATAGTATCAGTTGGAAGAATTCCTCTAGCGTATCTGTGCTCCGTGGTATCCGACTCCAAATTTTAGTTGTCGTTCGCATAATTACGCATACAGGAGAGTTGGGATTGGCGCAAAGCTCCTCCCTGATGTGACACGGCTGTTGCGTGTGAGGTGTAGTCTCACAACGGGGCGGAGTCATTGGCAAATATGATAACAGCACCCTAAATAACAAAATCGAAGAACCCGGAACCGCTGTCGCAATACGCGCCCGCGCAGTCTGTAACGATGGCGTCAGCTGCCATGCCGAGATAATGGTGCTAGCGGAGAAGCTGGAAGGCAGTGCGCGTGCGTGATGGTGACTAGACGAGCCGGTATGGCCCTTGCCTAGGCTACACATATAAAGTCACTACTGATTTCCAAGTAATGCATCTTTTATCGAAATCAAAAGCGACAACTGCACGGCACACCACGCTGTCATATCTTGATTTCGTCAGCCGAGAGGGGAAGGGGAACAGATATCATCTTTGCCTATGCCTCCACCCTGTTGTCAGACTAAACGCCACACGCAACAGCCGCGTCATACCAGGGAGGAACATTGCGCCGATCGTAACTCTCTTGCATGCGTAATCATGCGAACGACAAGTAAAAATTGGAGTCGGGTATCTCGGAGCACAGATTCGCTAGTAGAATTATTTCAACTGATACTGTCTAAAAACGCAACTGCCTCTAACTTTTCGATAGAAACATGCCCACTCACATCAGTCGACAAAAAGTAAATTATTCAATTTGAGTAATTGGGCTGCTGACACCAATAATTCTCATCTCACTCCGTGTCCACCTGGCCACGTTACTTATTTGCACAGGTGGTCTTCGCGCGCCACCCAGTGTCTAATTTTGAGAAATCCATAAAGCTTAATTTTGAACATCCGGTAGTTAATAAAGGCACTCGAGTGCACGACTTTTGGTGGGAGTCAGACCCACTTGGACCTATGGGCAGACCGGCCAAAGTTCAAGTCGGATTCCAATTGACATCGTGAAAGACAAGACCTGAGCCCACTACCTTTGGTGTTAATGAAGCGGAGTTAATTAGGATACGGCTAATTAAGAAATAAAGCACTCGAAACCACGACCTTCGGTAGGAGTCGAATCCGCGACATTTGGTGTAATTTGGGGCGAAGTTAATCAAGACACTTAAACCCAAGACCTTCGGTGGGAGAAAAGATGTAATAGGAAGCTACAACGCATTAGAATGAAAATGTATAGTAACGTAATGTATGTTTCGTCACAGGGCAGGCTTTCGCCTTCGTCCTCTTTAGAATATGCTAAAGTGAGTGTCAACTTTTTTAGGGTCCTTGCCACGTATCCTTCTTTGTCTTTTCCATTTTATTTTAATAAACACATCAATAAAATTTATTCGCTCACTCCCATACA
Organism: Dermacentor albipictus; assembly: GCF_038994185.2. Lineage (NCBI taxonomy): Eukaryota > Metazoa > Arthropoda > Arachnida > Ixodida > Ixodidae > Dermacentor > Dermacentor albipictus. Next base: position 496,547,170 of record NC_091821.1, read on the forward strand.
TGAGATTTACTGCGCACGAAGATGCTATATCTGCCTTTCCTGAAAATCTGCTTACAATTTTATTATACTTTCTACCAACTTAAGCAAAAAGAGTATGCGTCTTCTGGTGTATCTTGAGTGCTCTAGCCTGTTAAGCTAAAGCCTAAGCCAAAGAAAAACTGCTATGTAGGGGTTGTAGTAGAAACATCATTGCTTTGTTTATTATTACTTTTACGTGGCTACCTGGACTCAGGAAGCCACCCGCCTTGGGTGAAGAAAGAACTCTTTCTTACTGATTCGCATTATTAAATGTTTGTTCGCTTTTCTCTCAAGTAAATCCAAGCAAAAAATAACTTTATTTTCCCGACGTTTCGCTACCAATTCGGTTCCTTCTTCAGGGGCAGCGATGACGGGGATGTCGAGGCGCAACCTTTAAGATTTCATGGTTCGAGTCAATTGAAAGTCACCATTAAAAAACCCAACCTGACCAACAAGTATGTCAAATGTCTAGCTTCAAATCATCGTTTTATTCACGCTGAATGAAAGCTTGGGCGCAGTTTGCCTATAGCAGGTGCCGTCAGAAAAATGAAAGGATATTGTGCTGCGACATCATTCCGATCTATAGGCACTTCAATACGATACCAGGAAACACGTAAAACTTCAAAAACAAAAGGAAACATTACGGAGGCCCCTGCAGAGAAGTGATCGCGCCAGGTGCTGACGTGCCAGTCTTTACGCGCACCGAACCCCGAACAAAATTACCATTTTCCGTCGGCTCCGAATCGATAATTGGCTGTCACACTGATTGAACAAAATATGCGCCTGTTTTTTTTTTTTGCTTTTTTATGAGGAAACGCAGCGCCTTTCCACCAACGCTGCAGAATGAACAGCAGCGCTTCCAGCGCCTTTCAAAAATGTGTGCGCCTTCATCGATGCAGCAGTACGAGCGATGTAAAGGCACAGTGTTTTCAGTAGGGCGAACCAATGGCTTGCGACATGATACGAAATACGAAGCCGCAAAGCGAGAAGCCTTACGGTACGACTCTCAAATACATAAAGAAAACCACACAGGCGAGTGAAAAAGAAAATTTCTAGTAGCCATCACATTCTTATTTTGTACAAACTGAAATGTCCTGCGGTTTCTTCCACCGAAGCCTCCCACACGAACAGCTCGTTTGGCTATCCGTGCTTCCGTTTTTGAGCACAGTGCCATGGAGCATAGCGCAAGAGTTATTCGAGCTCAGAAATCGCCAGAGTTCGATATCGGTGTGAATGAGGGAGTTGGATAGGAGGCACTTTTAAAGAAGTTTAATATGTTTATGAAATTCGAAAACGGCATCAGTGGCAGCGACACTTAATTATTTCCCGGATTCACTGGTCCAAGGACTTCTGCTTGTTAGAGTATACGTCATAACTTCGGGCACAGAAATAGTAGAATCCGCTTATTAAACATAGCAGCTTATAAATGCCGGGAATTTGCAATGAGATCGTATTTTCTCACGTCATAAAAGCTCGAGAAGGGTATGTAACGCCAGCAAGACTCGCTGGTGTGCTGATAAGTATGAGTTAATTGAGTGCTTCGCACAATTCTTGTCGGTATATCGATATGTCAAAGAGTTTAGCCGTATCACCTAGTTCTCTACTTGGTGTTCTCGTTCCATCTCCCTGCCTGAGGATATTGTTGTTGTCGTTGCCAGAGAACATGGCTCGTCCCCACCCGGGTGATTGGTCCCATTAGGTTGACTGAAAAGAGCGTACCACCCGCATTTTGTCAAGACGGTATTGTATGTGCCATAATATGGAAATTGATCAGGACCAACACGTGGCGATCATATGAAAGAACTCTTGTTCTTGGCATGGCAGGAGTATTTCTTCTTTACGTCGTATTTATTTTTAGTACACTGGCTGCACTTTGCCCGATGCCCCGTTGTAGCTATGTACCATAGAATGGAAAATAAGATCATCACAAACATCTACTTGGTTTTGGCAGGATGAGTAAAGCCCGTTTATTTGCTAATCGGCTGTTGTGGGCATGTGACATATTATGTAAGTGATGATCATCATCAACACGTGGCAACCATCTGAAAAAGCTAATTGGTTTTGGCAGGAGAGAGTGGCGCTTCTTCATTACCTCTGGTTTACGTTAAATGTACCAACAGCTTCTTGACCGCTTTCCACTTTGTGGGTATGTGACATATTATGTAAGTCATAATCATAACAAACAAGTGCCGACCATCTGAATTAGATGTTTGGTGTTGGCACGAGATGTGTCTACCTGAGACTGTAGCCAAATGGTTAAAACCTCGCACTGCAACACTGCGAGAAGGAGAGGGGAGAGAAGTGCGGTTAATTGATTACTTTGGAAAATCCTTGTCGGTCAATCGAAATATCGACGAGTTTAGCCGTAGCATATAGTTCTCTATTTATTATTTATACAATACTGCAAACTCATGGTCCAAGCAGGGTGGTCAATTCAAATTCGCTGTACGCTTTCGATATCCCCGCCGGAAGACCTCCACTTTAAACTGTCAGTCAAATAATGAAGTTCCTTTGCTGTGTAAAACATAGTAAGATTGATGAAGGGCTCATTTGTAGCACAGAATAATATATTTGAGAAATAAAATGCAACCGACGTGGGTTAGAACAGTCGAATACGACATTTTCATCGATATTAGATCTTTAAATTTCTTGGTTGTCCACTGGCAATATTTTCCACTATGTTGCGTACCACATAGAGAGATCATTCCTCGTCTGGAGAAGTTATTCATCACGAGATAGCAGCCCGATTTCTTCCTGACCACCAATAATTATAAGAATATGGAGGCTGCAGATGAATTGTCCTATATTTATTTGCAAAAAGAAATGCACGTGAAATAATATGCCACTGTGTGTGGTAATATCAACATATAACCTAAGTTGGCTACAGTTTCTCCAAAGCCACCGCGAAGGCCAGAATTTTTTGCTCACCACCGTTATTAGATTGTTGCATTGATGGAGATTTTCCGCAATTTATCCCATTAGCACAGTTGAGAAAGCTGCAGCAGTTGGACTTTTGTTGGTGTGTGCGCATGTGTACGTTTATCACTTTGAATTCGCACTTCATGTGCGTTTGGCAAAACTGTTATGTGGCTTGAATGCTCTTGTATCTCTTTATGTTATCGTCCTCTATTGATTGAGCAATTTATTTTTTGCTGAACAGCCACAAAATGTAGTTACCTGCATTCCTACCTTTAGCTAGCTAAATCAAGTGTATATTGAACCAACCTTCGGTAAAGCGTTACTTTATCTCCAATAAAAAAAAATTATTTCATGCTTTTTCAGCACTGAAACTGAAACTGGAGGGTCTAGAAGTGCGCAACGCTTTAGCATTACCGATCCAGTTGGATAAAATTATGTTTCCCTTAGTCTAGATTTTGGTACACTTAGAGTCATGAAGCATCGCATCAAATTGTCAGAAGGCTTTCGTTAAAATAATCCACGCCGTGTTGCTATCGAAGCCTTGGTTAAATCACCTTCTACTTTGACTTTAGTACTGGCCATATATTCTAGCCCCTTCGATCTTATCCACAGTTACACATGCAACTTGCACATCCCTACAAATACACTTAATGGCAGCTACGTTGCTCATCTTGGTACTCTTCGCATAATGCTGCACAAATTTCTTCCACTATGTAATGGTGGTTTGAGGGCCCATTCACATTTGCAAGTCGCAGAGTTCGTGCGAGCATTCTGGTCGCAAATGATTGCATTGCTCGAAAAGCGACGGTCGCAGGCCAGTCGCACGCTGCTCGATTTTCCAGCCTTGCGACTGCGAGTCGCAAAGCACTAAACCTATCAGCGATACCCCAGAAGTAGCGTACGAGGCTTTGTGCATCCGGTTGCCACTTCCCGCGAATGGAGGCACGGGCGGACCCACCGCCGCCACCTTCTTCTCTGCCTACGCGATGAAGGGCCTGTACGGCCGCGATGCACATGAAAACTGTCACTACATCCTCCTCTTCATTTAGGTCCGCGTGGTACATCGCGAACAGCGAGGGACTAGACCACACCGAGCTCGAATGCGGGAGGCGTGGTCACAACAGATGAAACGTCCGCAAGCGCGAACGGCATCCTTCCCGAGAGTTCACGTTTCGAACGAAAAGGCGATCTGCAGGTCGCTGAGGTGGCCCTTTCAAGTTTGAAAGTCTCTGCTGTCGAGCCGCTGTCTGGTCGCAGGCGACTGGCGGTCGGACGACCTCTGCGACTCGCAAGTGTGAATGCGTCCTAACACGAGTACTACCAGGTATTTGGAGTCCGGATGCATCGTAAAACAAGTACTGCTTGTAATGGATTACAGTAGGCTACATACGCATTCTGTACGGTATCTTGCTGTTCAAGCAACACACTCCACCGGAAAAACTTCGCTTGGGCAACAGAGCCTGTCGTTGTACTGCTGCTCGGAAATCAATGAACTGAGAGTAGACTCCTTCAACTTGAAGAGAAGTGGCCGTAACTGCGTTGGTGTTTCCACACGGCCCCCGCGACGGCATTTGGTTTCTGAGAGAGTGTTTGCCAGTGCTTTTGCGATCATGTTTTTGGCTGTACCGTCCCAAGTAAGGACTGGCATAGTGCATCGGTACACGCGCCTTCGCACTAGCTTCGTGTGGCTTTCGTCGTCTTGTGATTACACGGTACCTTACCGGGAGGGCCAATTTTGCTGCTCCACTGCATTAAGTACATGCTAGTTGCTGTTGCCGCAAAAACGTGATATGTCGTGCATCCGAAATGAAACAAGAATACAGCCACGTCACGTGCCGTTTCTGTACTGCTTGTCTGCATATGTTGGTCGGCCAATTTTCTGTGCTCAGTTTCTTCGGTCGGTCTGAGACGGATGCGCAGTGATGCATCGGGAAGAGAGAGAGAGACAAAAGGGAACAAAAGACAGGGAGATTAGCCAGTATAAATACCGGCTGGCTACCCTGTGCTGGGAAACGGGTAAATGGAATAAAAGGAGAAGGAAGAGAGAAAGAAAAACAAGAAAAACGCGCACAGTAACGCGATGTTACGCGCAACAATAGTCAAAGGCGTTCGCACAATTCACATGTCCTTAAGAACTTGAGCAAAGTCCTTATGGCCTTGAGTGCCGAAAGCCGTCTGGACCAGAGTCCTAGAACTTTCTCTTCTGTGAAGGAGCGATTGTCCTGTTTTTCGAGCACGTCACGAGCACTTTTCTTTGCGCATTGTAACGTGGACAGTCACAGAGCAAGTGCGTGATCGTCTCATCACAGTCGCAGGTGTCGCAAGCTGGGCTGTCGGCCATTCCAATGCGGAAAGAATAGGAGTTCGTAAATGCACGCCGAGCCATAGGCGGCGCAGAAGTGTCGCTTCCACTCGTGGCAACCATGGTGAAAAACGGAGTTGCTAACTTGGTCCCAATCTGTGAAGACGTGTGTTCGTGAATTTCGTGGTGTTCCACAGAGTTAGCGTAAGCTCGCGTGCGAGAGAGCGAAGACTTGTGGCTGCACCTGTTCTTCACAGCGGTATGGGTACAATATGGGCAGCATCATAGGCCGACCGGGCAGCGTCATGCGCACTGTCATTTCCCGAAATACCGCAGTGACCCGGTATCCACTGGTAGATGATGTTGTGTCGCCTGTCAATTGCGTAATGGTGGAGTCGTCGAATGTCTGCGACTAATTGCACAATTTGTCCATGGTTAAAAGGGGACAGCAGACACTGGAGAGCTGCCTTCGAATCACAAAAGATGGACCATGAATGTGGTGATTTTGGACCTACAAACTCCAGAGAAGCACGGATAGCTGCGAGTTCTGCAGCCGTCAATGATGTAACGTGAGACATCTTGGATTTGATAGTGACGGATTGAGCGGGAAGTACCGCTGCTCCAGCTGAACTTTTAGAGCACACAGAACCATCCGGATAAACGTGGGTGCATTCATTGTGTTTTTCATGTAAGAATGAAGGGTGGGTTGGTTTGAGGGCGAAAGGTGATATCTCCGTTTTGTTTTTGATGCCGGAAATACCAAGAAGGGCCTGGAGTGGATGCAGGCACCACAGCGGTAGAGATGGTCATGCTACAGGTGTGAAGTCTGACGGTAAACTTTCGTGGTTGGTGGCAGTAATTCTGCTAAACCCTGAATGACGTCGAGTAGCAGGAAGGGAGGCGAGGTGATCCGATGGAAGTCGGGCGAAGTGCCTGATGTGCACCCTTAAAGAGTCGACATGAATATACGTATTGATAGGGTGGTCATGCGCGATGGCTATTGTTGCTGCCGTTGATGCACACCTGGGAAGGCCAGGACAAATTCGCAGAGCTTGAGCTTGTACAGATTGGAGAGCTTGGAGGTTAGTCTTACTGGTCCCACCTAGAACAGGTAAGCTGTAGCGTAGGAGACCCAAGAACAGTGCGTTATAGAGTTGGAGCATTGCACTCACAGACGCATCCCATGACTTTCCTGCAAGAAATCTGAGCATGTCTGTTATCATCACTAGTTTCCTTTTTAGGTAAGAGACGCGAGGACTCTAGGAGAGGACTCGATCTATTATTACTCCTAGAAAACGGTGCGTCTTCTCGTAGGCAATAGGCTGTCCAATAATTCTAACAACGTATTGTCTCAATGCTTTGCGCGTGAAAGCGACCATAGAGCACTTCTGGGAGGACACTTCCAAACCTCGTGCTCGAAGATAGCTGGATGTTAGTGTGACCGCTTTTTGCAGTCTGGCACGCACCTGTGAACGCGTCGCTCCTGATGACCAAATGCATATATCGTCTGCATAGATCGACACATGGACGGATCGTGGAAGGGTGTGAACCAGGTCGATGAGCACGAAGTTAAATATAGTGGGGCATAAGACTCCGCCTTGTGGTACTCCGCGGTAGGTGATGTGTTGTGATGATGCACGATCCTCTGTTTACACAAAGAATTACCTGTCTGTCAAGTAGCTGAATATCTATCGAAACACAAGTCCCCCTAGGCCAACACCGTCCAAGGCGTCCAGGATGGCTCGATGTGTTACGTTGTCATAAGCGCCTTTAAGGTCCAGGAACATCGCCGCTGACAGTCTCCTTAGGCTGTTTTTGTGTTGAACAGACGAGACAAGATCTATGACGTTGTCTACTGAAGAGCGTCCGCATCGGAAGCCTGCCATAGCGTCAGGGTATATCGTGTAGTGTTCCAGATACCACTCTAGACATGTCAGTCCCATTCTATCCATCACTTTTCCTAGACAACTGGCCAATGCAATGCGACGGTAAGACGCCGCATCTAGGGGTGATTTACCTGGTTTGAGCAGAGGCGCAGGGTGGCTGTACTTCCATGCAGCTGAAACCACTCCTTCTCGCCACCAATTGCTGTACAGCTCTATACGAGCATGCCGGGCAGTTTGACCGAGGTTGCCAAGAGCTGCGTAAGTCACCCCGTCAGGCCCAGGCGATGAGGAACGTCTACACGCTGCCAACGCCGCTTGTAACTATTCGATGGAAAACAGATTGTCCATACGAGAATCCCGCGGGATCGGAACGTCAAGGGTGTCATGTACGGGAAACGAAAATGGTAGACCCACTACCCTTCAACAAAAATCCTCCGCTACGTCAGTCTCTCGCCGACCTTGACTGAGAGCCAGGTATTTGAAGGGGTGGAGTTGGTGTGGTGATGTTCGAAGACCGCGTACTGTTCTCCATATATGTGATAGGGGTTTATGTGGATCAAGGGGATCACAAAACGTCTTCCATCTTAGAGACTGCAGGCAGTTCATCCAACGTTGGATCTTCTTCTGTATGCGTCTCACCTCCTTTAGGTCATAGATGGACTTTGTGCGTCTGTACCTTCGTTCCGCGCGACGGCGAATTGCTTAAAGCGGCTCCAATTCTGCTTAGAGTTCAGAAAATTTAGGAACAGGCCTAAAACCTCTTGTGGCTTCTCGAGCAGCGTCGTTTAATGAGCTCCTCGATGTTGCCAGGTGCACATTGTTCGATCTTTTGGCAATTCTTCTCCATGAGCAACGTGTATTTAGGCCAGTCGATGCGTTGAAGAACTGTGGTAGAGTGTGACTTGCGTATGCCATCGATTTTAACGTACGTTGGAACGTCGTCACGGCCATGTGTTTCGTTGTCCGGAAACCATTTCACACTGGCCCTGAGGCATCTTTAAACAAAAGTTAAGTCCAGGCAGCTACCGTATGTCAATCCCCACAGAAAAGTTGGACTGCCATCATTTACGCAGCAGAGTACATGGTCCGACACGAATAGTGCATGTCTTCCTCGACAATCGATCTTCAAGCTTCCCCATGGCGGGTGATGCGCAGTGAAATCGCCGGTAAGAATCCATGGTCCAGGTGTCGCTGTTAAAATTGTACTTAGTCTTGCGTAGTCAAATCAACTCGAAGGTAAAATATAGGTACCTACCAGCGTGAGTGAAAAGTTCTTGCATTTTATAGTCAAGCATAGTACTTATTATCGTCATCAGGTGCCGCTGGGTGTAAAAGATAAGTGAAATCGCATCTGACGTGGGCGATGACTGCTGCGGTCGGTATAGGTGGCAGACATGAAAGAGAGAGATGCAAATGAGAGAAAGGCAGGGAGGTTAACCAGACTTAAAACCTCCGGTTTGCTACCCTGCACTAGGGGAAGGGAAAGGGGAAGTAAAGACGGAAAGAAGAGCGTGACAAAAATAAAAGCATGAGAAAAAAATATGAAAAGAGATGAAATGGAGTCATTATAGTCTTTCTAATAGGCCACTGTCACGTAGAAAAGTCAACAAAGCCTTGACCGACTTTTGCTGTGATGACAGTTCACGTCGGCATTCCAAAACTGACTGTTCTGAAAGTGGCCTGCCGTCAAGGCGTGCCAACGTGGTCGCTTGTGACAGCCGGTGCGCGCTATATTGAGGACAGTGGCAGAGCACGTGTTCGATGGTCTCCTCGCCGCCGCAGTGTCTGCAAGCCGCGCTGTCGTCCATACCAACTCGGAAGGCGAAGGATCTTGTGTAGGCGACACCAAGCCACAGTCGGCACAGTACTGCTGTTTCTAGTCGAGAGAGTCCAGATGGGGGTCGAAGTTGAAGGGATGGGTCCAGTCGGTGTAGACGTGTATGCTTTAAGCTTGGTGTGTTCCATATAGTTTTGATGGCTTCATTTGCAAGCACACGAATTTTCGTTGCAGCGTCTGTTCTTGAGAATGCAATGGAGTCTTGCAAGCCCTCCTCATGTGTAGATCGTGCTGCTGCGTCGGCAAGTTCATTGCCCATTATGCCACAGTGGCTTGGAATCCACTGCAACGTGATGTCGTGCCCTTGCTCGACGAGGTGGTGAAGCAGCAGTCTGACTTCTAGAGCTAGTTGTTCGTGGGGTCCTCGGCGTAAGGCAGAAACCAAACAATGAAGTGCAGCCTTGGAGTCAGTGAACACGCTCCATTTCTTGGGTATTTCTTCAGAAATTACACGAAGTGCACAACGAATAGCAGCAAGCTCCGCGGCAGTCGATGTAGTCTGGTGAGAGAGTCGAATCTTTATGGTGGAAGGTTTTGCAGGAAAGATCACCGATCCTGCAGACCCATTCACCGTGGTTGAAGCGTCAGTATACAGATGATGATGATCGTTGTACGTCTCGTACAGCAAGAGCAGTGAAAGCTGCTTGGGTGCTGGAGACGAGAGTTGCGCTTTTGTTCGTATGCCTGGTACGATAAGGCGAACCTTTGCTTGAGCCAAGCACCATGGTGGAAACGGAACTTTCGCTGGAGCTGTATAGCCTGATGGTAGGTATGCACGATAGGGCAGGACAGTTTCACAAAAGGAAGCACGTGGTCGATCCTCTGGCAGTGTGGCTAGATGATGGGCAGGGGCTCGAGCTAGGTGTCTTACGTGTGCTCTGAGTGCTTCCATGACTATATGGGTCTTGGCTGGGAAATCGTGTGCAATCACAATGGTTTCAGCCGTGGACGAACACCGCGGCAATCCAAGACACACTCTAAGCGCCTGGGCCTGGACGCTTTCGAGTGTACGGATATTACTTCTGCAGGTGTTGGTAAGCACAGGCAAGCTGTATCGCAAATACCCAAGAAAGAGCGTCCTGTAAAGTTGCAGCCTTGCATGTACTGAAGTACCCCAGACATTTCCTCCAAGAAACTTAAACACATTAGAGATATCCGTCAGGCGCTTCTTTAGGTAGGCCACATGAGGACTCCAGCAGAGGTCGCGATCAATGATTACTCCTAAGAATCGGTGCGTCCTGACATAAGGAATGTTTTGACCGTCGATAGAGACATCGTACGATCTCATTGGCTTTCGGCTAAACGCGACTAATGCGCATTTTTCTGGCGAGATCTTGAGGCCTTGTTCATTTAAGTAGGCCGATGTTGACGTGGCAGCTTTTTGAAGCCTGGCGCGTACTTGCGGCCGTGTCACACCAGATGCCCACACGCAGATGTCATAGGCATACATTGAAATTTTAACTGTGCTCGGAAGTCGTTCCACGAGACCAATGAGTACAAGGTTGAAAAGCGTGGGACTCAAGACACCACCTTGTGGAACTCCATGGTGCGTATAATATTGCGAGGTTGGGCCAGCTTCAGTGTTAAAAAATAGAGACCGCCTATGTAAATAACTGCGAGTCCAACGATATAATGGACCGCCTAGGCCCACCGATTCCAATGCTTCAAGTATGGCGTCATGAAGAACGTTGTCGTAGGCTCCCTTTATATCTAAGAACATTGCGACAGATAACCTCTTACACGTCTTTTGGTGTTGAACATAGGTTACCAGATCGATAACGTTGTCGATAGAACATCGGTGACGTCGAAAACCAGCCATGGCGTCCGGGTAGATTTCGTAATGTTCTAGATACCACTCAAGTCTGGCGAGGATCATTCGCTCCATTACCTTCCCAACGCAACTTGCCAGCGCAATTGGTCGGTATGAAGAAATCTCTAAAGGAGACTTGCCAGGCTTAAGAAGCGGTACCAGGCGGCTGAGCTTCCAATCTTGAGGAACTTTGCCCTCTTGCCAGGACTCGCTATAGATATGAAGGAGTGCACTTCGTGCCCGTTCACCAAGGTGACATAGCATGCGGTAAGATATGTCATCCGGACCAGGCGACGACGACCGATTACATAGGGCGAGCGCCGCGTCAAGCTCTTGCGTCGTGAAGGGCAGATCCATGCGTGAATCGCATGAATCTGGAATACGGTTCAATGTAAGCGAACCTGTGCGAGTTGGCTGGCCCGCAATCATAGCACAGAAGTCTTCCGCCACATCAATGTCTTGTCGGCGCTGGAATAGTGCTAGGGCCTTAAACGGGAAACGCTGTTCCGGAACAGAACGTAGACCTCGCACAGTTCTCCATATTTGAGATAGCGGTTTGCGGGGATCAAGCGACGCACAAAATTTCGACCAACGCTGATCCTCAAGTTTATCCATGCGGCGTTGTATCTTCTTTTGCATTCGCCTGGCTGTTCTGAGATCCTGAATTGACTTAGTGCGTCGATATCTCCTTTCGGCACGACGGCGAATCGCACGAAGCCGCTCCAATTCCAGGTCGAATTCAGAATACCTTGGAGAACACGTAAGTGTGCGCGTGGCCGCCTGTGCCGTTTTCTTAATAGCTTGTTGAAGTCCACAAGAGAGGCCTTTGTGACAAGCGTCCTCAATCTGGGATTTAAAGACAGACCAATCTATTCTTCGTATTGTGGTTAACGTATACGTGTTGGAAATTCCCTTGATCTTGAGGTAAGTGGGGATGTGGTCACTTCCGTGCGTTTCAACGTCCAAAAACCACTTAACATGTGTGGCGAGGCGGTGGGAGACGAAAGTCAAATCGAGGCAGCTGTTGTACGTTATTCCCCGCAGAAATGTTGGACTCGCGTCATTGAGCAGGTAGAGACCATTGTTGGAAGCTAATGAAGCTAGTCGTCTTCCCGTCGCGTTAACCTTTGAGCTTCCCCAAATGGTATGGTGAGCGTTGAAATCCCCGGTGATAATCCATGGACCAGGTTGTGTTTTCAAGATGTCTTCTAGTCTTTTGGTGTCAAATCGACTTGATGGAGACAGATACACCCCCAAGAGTGCAAAGGTGACTTTCCTATTTTTAACAGTCATGCACACATACTGATTGTTGTCATGATGTTGCACCGGTTGGACGACGTAAGTGAGTTCACGGCGAATAAACACGACCACCTTGCTACTTTTGATGTCGCTTGATGAGAATATTGTCTCGTAGCCGGATAGTCTCATTGGATGGGATAATCTTGGTTCACAGATGACAATGATTGGAAAGCGGTTAGTGAGAACAAATTGACGAAAATCGGCGATGCGAGATCTTAGACCTCTCGCGTTCCACTGAAGGATCGACGCTTCTCTGACCTCCTTACGAAATGACTTGTGATTGTCAGTCATGGCTTCACTCAAGGCTTGCTAGGACGGGGCTCAGCGCGTCGAGCACTTGTAGTCCACTACGAGCAGGTGGAGGGTCAATGCTTGTCAGCATGGCCCTGATGACATTCACAATGGATCGCAGCACCGGGATCATTTGGCAGTCGACTGTTGAGGCCTCACCGACAGAAGCGGGCTTCGATGGGAGCATCAAGCGTGGAGGCTCCTTAGAAGACTGAGAGCTTGCAAGCGCCGGCCACTCTTCCACGGGGGCAGCATTTCCCGTCTGAGGCCTCCTTGTGCTCTCGGGCGTTCTATATGAAGATGATGGCGTTGGCGCAAGCGGCGCACGAGCTCCACCCTGTCTTGAGCGTTTCCGTCGATGACGACGTCGACGACGGATCTTTTCTGAGGCTACTCTATGGGTTGAGTTATCCCTCACCATTTGTTTCAGAACTTCGAACTCTTTTTTGATTCTTGGGCATTCTTTAGACGTCGCTTCATGGGTGCCTTCACAGTTGCCACACCTAAAGTTTGTGGCACGGCAGACATCTACCGTGTGTGACTCCGCGCACCGGGGGCATATTGGGGAGTTTGCGCAGGCGCCCTTAACATGCCCGATCTTAAAGCACTTGTGGCATTGAAGCGGCTTTGGGATAAACCGTCGTACGACATGTCGGAAGTGACCGACCTTTACGTGCGAAGGGATGGAATCCCCCTTGAACACAATCTTCACACAACGGCTGTTGCCAAGTCGGCATACGTGCGTGATGACCATTCCTTCGTATGCCGGTTTGATCAGAATTGGCAGGTCCGAGTTCGAAATAGCCAAGTCAACATCGTAGATCACACCTGCAGTGCAGGCCCCATCCATAGGTATGACCGATCGTACTTTGATGTTGCCCAAATCTGTTATCTGTCTTAGCGTCTCCAGCGTGGTTCCACGGGTTGTGTCGACAGCTAGAACATTCTTTCGTGTGTTCAGCCGGACTTCCTTGATTTCGTTTGGCGCCTTTCCCTCAAGAAAAACAGAGAGAGCTTGCCTGTTCAATGCTCGAAGGTTGACAGAAGAATCCACTGGCATGAAGAGGATGGTGTGCGGCCAGCGTTCACTACCTGCCTGCATGGTTGACGTACTCGCTGGTGACGACGCCTTGATAAGCCTCCTTTTAGCCCTTCGGCTCCTCACCGACACGAAGCTGTCATCAGACGAGTCGTCACCTGTGATTGAGTAGACCTCTGTGTCTTCGCTGGTGCTGGACCAGGTGCCTCGTTTCCTTGAGGAACCTGTTAATGTAGTGATCTTGCCAGACGGGCCGGCAATAGGCTCTGCATCCAGGGCCACAGGAGTAGGAGTCTCTCTTGAGCGGTCACTGGTGGTTGACCAGGTGCCTTGATTCATAGAAGAGATTGCCGTTGCAGACTTCTGGCAGCACGGGCCTGCGGAACGTTCCGCGTCCATCGCCTCAAGCCAGGACGCGGAAAATGCCCCAGAGACTGATGAAAATTCGATGAAAACTGGCTAGCTGGGACAGATGCGTTCTAGCACTGAGTAACTTCGTCTTCCTTTCATCAAGACATGAAAGCTTCATATCCTGATAGGCGGAAGGCGCTCTTAATGTTTGGCGTACAAATGACAATGATTGGAAATTTGTGCTTGAAAACAAACGGACGAAAGTCCGCAATGTGGGATTTAAGGCCTCTGGCATTCCACTGGAAGAGGAACGCTTCCTTGACTTCTTTAAGGAAGGAGTGCTGAGGAGCAGACATGGTGCTTCTCAAGACCGGACAGTACCGGATTCAGAGCATTCAGTGTTTCAAGTGCACCTCGAGCCGCCGGAGTGTGTATGGCAGTCAGTAGTACTCGTAGCATGTTCATAAGGGCCCGTATCATGGTGACGACTTGTTTGTCGTCGTCTGGGCTGCTGCCAGAAGGTGAAGAATAATTCGTCAAGCGTGCTGCATCTTGCTGCTCCGCTGGTTCGTCTAGCCTTGGCAACGGCGGCCGCTCCTTGCCTGAGGCTATGTTATTCGAGACTTTCTGCTTAGGAACCTTGTTGCCAGTATTGCTAGTTGTCTGTGGAAGTTTGTGGACTGTCAGTGGACGCAGTACATCCTTAGCAATAGTAGTGAATGCATCGTCAAAGTGACAATGGTGATTGCCACACGGTTATGATAAGCCTCGGCACACACATCCTACATTCTTTGTCATTGGCGAGTCCATCACCATGCAAGTAAGCGAAATGACATGCTAAAAACTAATTCTAACTAACTAATTCTAACTAACTAATTCTAACTAACTAATTCAACTACTCTCACTTTCCCCGCTTCCTAAAATCTTCCCGAAAAAGACTGAGAACTCATTGTAAGAAAACAAGACGTCGGATCGGAATGAAATGCTTCAGCAATACAGGAGCGCGGGATGACGGCTGCGTGAATATTACAAAGACTGTTTCTAGCCGTTGAAGTCGCAAAAAGATGTCGAATTGTTTCTTAGTCAACGTAACCCCTAGAAAAATATCCGAAAGCATTTCTGCCAGAAATACCGAGGCCAGGTCAGAACCGGATTTTCAAGGTATGGAATGTGAGCATTAAACGATACTAGAGAAGCTTTACGTAAACGAATGAAACTCTAAAATGTACGGGCTGAAATGTAAATGCAGCGCATATATCGCAGAGAAAGGTATGATGGCAGTATGAAAACAAGTCAAATCGACAATGACCTCTTACAAAAATATCAGGGAAACTGCATTCTGACCATCAAAAACTTTTAAAATATGCGGTCCATTAAGGCATGCAAGGGGAATTGACGAAGTGCAAAGAAGCGGACCGAAGGCCTTTCCAAATGCAATAAAATTATTTGACCAATAAGTTAAAAAACACATATAAATGAATTTCCACTATAGTCACTGCGACTGTTGAACACGTGTACGGAAGAAGAAAAAAATATTTTATTACTCTCCATCAGAAACTACAACATATATTTTCTTTAGGAGCCACCTTCTTACATTATTGGCATTTCGAAATTTATGACTGCGTTTCTCTAACGCAGTGTGCTCCATTCATGCTGAAAACTATGGAGCGGTGGACTGAAAACGTCTGCAGTACCTGGATGCATAAATCTGACTGGCATAATAAAGAATGGAACGAATCTCTGCGTCCAAGTACATGGACCGCTGCTACATAAAGCCTGTCTGTGTAGCCGGCTCTTGGCAATGCATGTCTTCCCTCGAGGATTAAAGAAAAATCAATTATTCGCCAGCCTAACTTCGCCTAATTATTCGACGTAGCTCTAACTTCCAAGGAAAGGACTTCCACCCCAGAACGTTGCACGATTGAGTACCGCTCGTTATATGGTCACAAACGGAGTAGTAGCGCTGCTTCTTGGCATATAGTGAGTTTCCCGCAGGCTATGTACACGCCTCCACCTCATTTCACACGCGAACTAGAGCACGCCCTGTCACCAACGTATCAAAAATATGTGGATGGATGCACACTTCAGTCAATGCGTCAAAGTCTGAGTGACAGTGACTACAGAGTAAGCGAGCCACTAGCAATAGTATGTCGTTGCTACAAGCCATTAAAAAAGGACCGAATGCCTACATTACAAGCCTTGTGCCAAAAAGAACAAATCTATCGGAACTGAGCACACCCGCAAGAGATCAAGCATAAAATAAACAATCAGATAGTGACCGCCTGGGGAACTTTGCTGATTCAGAAACGTGACCAGCCACTGCTGAAAAGTGTTTGCTAAATAAAGAGCGAAGAAGCGAAACACATAGATACTCATTCAATCTATAAGCCCACGGGATCGCCGTGAATAGGGTCAATAGAAGCATACCATAGAAAACTTACGGAATCAACAACACCTGGGGCCCTAGAACGTAAAACTATTCCAGTGTGTTTTTATTCCAATCTCCTGACGTAAAATTTGCGTAAACGCTGACGCAAGCATCGGGCTGTCACCCGCAACGTTGCCTGATAAGCCCGATGAAACGTTCCCCTATTTTATAAGAGGTTACTTTTCTTTGCTTTTAAAATGAATAACATTGCTTAAATTCAGCGGTTTTTCGTTTATAATTGACTCTCAGGACGCGAGGAGCAAGCTCAAGTGGAGGGTGTTTCGGTAGGGCCGAGCAAGAGCGCTGAAAAAATAGATAACCGGATGAAAAGGGTAGCGACGACGTCTGCGATTGGTCCGCTTGTCCTTACTTAGCTTGCAGTGGCTGGTTGAAAATAGCGGCGGCATGCAACGGAAGGATAAGAATGCCCTAAAACACATCCTCAGCAAAGAAAAGTTGCCAAGGCGATGTCTTAAACGTGCCGAAAGTGCTCGAAAACGTTACATGGCCACGCAGAAAGTTTCATTATACACAAATAAACCTGTACTTTCCGGCAGGTGCGAATGACAAGTGCCTCAGCGATCGGCGGCAGCCATTATTTATTCCTTTCGGAGCGGCGCAGCCTGCGGCTATTAAAAAAAATTCAGTTGTGCTCGGCATATTAATGCACCTTTAACGCGTACACGTTACGTTGACGCCGCGAGCTTTTGCAGTTTTGTGACGTCGAGTGGCAGGCGGGTGATTTATGTGGAGCCCGAAAACTTTTTACCAATAGCGGAGGGCTGCGATGACAGAAGCAGTAGTAGAGGTCTATCTACTAATTATAGCCAAATGATGCGCGCCGACTAATCAGACAAGGGAGTTTATTTCAATAAGGATTTTATTTCATGCAGATTTTGTGCCGACTGCCACAGTTATCACGTTGTTTACTTGGTGAAAAAGAAAAGCAAAAAGAAAAACTTCAATTTACCCCAGTTATTTCGTAACCCTTAAGTACAAGGGGCAACGGATAACCATGGGACAAACCAGCCCTTATAATGTACAAAAAAGTTTACTCTTAGTGTTTCCGCTAAATAGGAGTGTATTGTAGCCCATCCTACATATCCATTTGTGCGTCTGCTTGCAAAGCTCTGAACGCTGATGACATAAGGATAAAAGAAAGAGAGATGGACGTACATGAAATGAGCTCGATAGCAGCATACTCATATAGAGTGCGAGCAATAGTTATCAAGTATAAGTAACAACGTCCGTCACAATCTTTGGTAGAAAGACAATGAAAGCCCACGAAAGGTGCCCATGAGCGTCGTAAACTGTTTATACTGTGGGGTAGCTGAACAGAAGCGGAGCAAGTGAAACGTAAACAGGCGTTCTGGCTGACGGTCGATTGTCTGTATTAATGTAGTGACGCAATCGAAAATCGTTCTCATAACACCCAGAGATATTGCCGGATTGCCCTTCCCCTCTGAAATGTACTCTGTAGCCTGACAATACCTTAAATAAAAAAATTAAAACTTAATTTCAGAGTTCTCAGACTATGGCATTCACAATTGGGTATTCGGACGACTGTCGAAACGGGGATCACTCAACGTAGGCACGCCCGTAAATGCTGGACACTCTGTGGCAAGAGAGCCGTTGTTGAGCGATATACGAGCCGAGGCACGCCGGAAAGCTACCGGCACACAACAGGCGCAGACGCTCTATTACGACCGGCCTCATCGTCCAGCGTCAATGTACGAAGTGAGGAACTAGGTGTGTGCGTAAAGTGGCCAGCGCAGACATGCAGTCAGAAGCTATGTTCGAAATAAGAGGGACCTTCGGTGATCACAATATGGCGCGGCTCAAATACTTGGCCTTTAGGTGGTAGAACGTATGGAAACGGCCCAGAGAGACGCGTAAAAAAAAAATTACGGTGCACTTGTCACGCCTGAGAAAAAAAAGCGTTCCCAGTCAGAACTAACGTCAAGGTGCTTCGAGCGAACACAGTGCGGCCAAGTGCGGCGAAGCCGAGGAGGAGAAGCGGAGGAAGATGAACTGAAAAATAAACAGGCGTTTGGCAAATGGTCCATTGCCTGTTTCACTACAATATCCAAATTGATACGCTGAGCCGATATATTGCGGAAGGCCATTAGGCCTGATTTCGAGCGAAATCGCACACGCACTTCGTTTGATTACGGTGTTAATTATGCGCTTTCCGCATTAATATTCAGTTTGAGGGAACAGTTAGGCTGCGATATTTAGCTTAATAATGCACCTACCACTTGACTGAATTCTCCGTTTGCAGCATAAATATAGGTTATATCGTGCAAACAAGTCTCCACGACGAGCGGACTAAGAAGCTTGTGTCACGGAATACTTTCTGTTACCTAGATTGCCTTGCGATGAAAAATTAAAGACTTGAACATTGCCCTTTTGCAAGATGCTTCCATTATTCGATTGTCTTAGCTCGGTTATGCCGCAACTTATCAGTCGCTGAGGATCGGATCCTTTGTGCTTAATTACGAGCGAGCGCGTGTCACCTCACCTACGAGCCTGTGAAGCATGAACGTCGGTACCGCACTAGGGGCATAGTTGGCGAGAATTACCTATCAGCCGGCTAATTACCTAAATGAAGAAACGCTGATCAAGCGTAGCTGGACGGCGAGGCCATAGCATCGAGGCGAGCCTCTTCGAAAAAAAAAACTGTGCTTCCGACTGCTTAATAGTCATCTCTAAGTATCGGTACAGTGAACGTAGGGTGAGCATCGCAAGGTGTCGCTAGCGAGTAGTTCAGAGCGTCAGATCACCGTGGAGCACAATTCCTTGGGAAAGTACCATTCATACTTTGTTGAGCACTCCATGAGGTGATTCGGGTAAGTCCTGTTCAGGTGTTCCAGGACTAATGACTTGGCTTCTGCAGATGCAATGGAGCTCTTTGATTGCAATCGTGGTACACTTAAGTTGCATGTGATGTCCTCGAATGTCCAGAGTGGTTCTATCCTTTCCCTACAATCACCTACAAGTATACACCTACAATCACCTACAAGTATACACCGATGGCTCTGTCAAGGCAGACGAAGACCGCTGTGCAGCTGCATACTACATTCCCTCTCTAAGATATACGTGGTCTGGGCATCTGGACTGTATAGCCTCGTCGACAGTTGTGGAAGGCGTAGCGATAGCTTCTGCTCTGCGCAAATTAAAGACTTTGCCTCCGCAGAATGTGGTTGTCCTTACGGACTCAAAGGCCGCATTACAACAAGTATACCGTGGTTTGCCATCCCTCAAGTTCCCACGCAAATCCCTAGCCATCGTGAAAGAACTCAACAGCAAAGGCTTCACAGTAAAATTTCAGTGGATTCCCTCCCACATTGGTATCTCAGGAAACGAAAAAGCTGATGCGCTTGCATACGCAGCACTCTATCATCCTCCCAAAATCAAGGCTCCAAAGAGTATCCAAGTGCAAAAATCTGAAATTCGGAATCACTTTGCGTCGCTTTGGGTTCCACCGCATATGCCCTGCGTAACCAAGAGATTACACCGAGAGGAAGCCTCACTTCTATATCGTATAAGGACAGGATCTGCTAACACACCGGCCTGGTTATTTAAAACGGGGTGACTCAATTCTCCGAACTGTACGGCGTGCAACGAGACAGGAGACATTGAGCACTTTTTGTGGTCCTGCCAGCAATTCCAAGATGAAAGAGACACTCTCCTGAAGAATTTGCAAAAGAAGGACCTTCCGCATGCGCGCCTGCAACACCTTATATTTCCCGAGGGATCAGTGATGGCCCGCAAAGAAACTTCACGTCTCCTGATCGAATTCTTAAGAGACACTGGGTTGATGGACATATGGTGAAACCCATCAGCGGTATTGTGCGAGACGCTCGGGCGGAGCAATTGCCGGCCTTGTTCGCCAGGCTAAACCCGCCTGTTGCTACAATTCACCACCACCACCACCACCAGCACTCCATCAGTCAAAGCTCCTTATTAGAACTCATTCATTTATTTAAATAACTACTGACAGATCGTGTACCGTATATTTATTGACTGGTAGTTATGAGATCATTTTAAGCTATTTATAAAAATTAAAATGTACCGTACTTTTGGGCACATAACGCATATTTATCAGAATCGCAGTGATTGACACAAAAATGACGGGCTCAAAGCCAACGTCTTCGGGCACATCATGTGCAGCGGTTAGTGTTGAATAAGCTGCTATATAAAAAAAAATATTGATTATCATTCATTCATTCACAATACTTTATTAGAGTCCTGAAGCCCGGTCTTTTCAGACCGAGGCGCGCCGCGCCCACGTCGGCACCGCCAGGCCGAGCCTCATGGCGCCATCATGGACCCTCTGGACAGCCCGTATTTGACCTTGATATCATCTTGTGCCAGAAAAGCCATTTTTCTTCGGGATCAGCGAGAGTCGCGGGACAGCCGCCAGCATGTGTCTGATGTCAGTTATGCCATCGTACACGTTACATTTTTTCCTACTTTCTCTTTCGGGGTGAATTTTATTTATGAAATACGCAGTGGGGTACGTCCTGCTTTAAACGTAGAGTGACTGCCCTGTTCAATTTAACGTGTGGCAGTGGGAATTGCTTATGTCCAAAGCAGTAATATTTAGTGATGTCGTTGTAAGTTAGTAAGTGATTTTATGCTCCCCTGAATGGTAGTGGGCGTCGGTTCGGTTCTGACCGGCACGGCAAGCAAGTCCTCGTGCCAGGTCGTTCGTCACCTCGTTGACGTTGGGCCGAGTCTCGTCCACTTGTCCCATATGTGCAGGAAACCATCGGATTTCAGTTTTGATAGTTTCGACCTTGTCGATAAATTTAGCCGCAGTCCCAACGATATAGCCTTTGTCAAAGATCTTAATTGCTGCTTTGGAATCGCTATACATGAAAGACCATTTACGGTTCCTGATGGCTAGAGCAATCGCGGCTTCCTCCGCCAGCGTGGAATCCTAAGTGAAGGTCGTGACTGGGTCCCCTACCTCGCCCCGGCTGTCGACCACCACGGCTACGTACGCCTCTTTGCCTTTGACCCAGGGTGCGTCTACAAAAACCACCTGTTGTCCTAGCTGTTCAATTTCTTTCAACAAAGCTTTCGCTCTTACTTTTCTCCTGCTAACCTTGTGTTCCGGGTGCATATTTTTCGGGAGGGGGCTGGTTCTGATCGCGTCTCTAAGGTCCGCGCTCAATTCTACCTCGTATTCATTCGGGCTCATCCATCTATTGGGGTCTATCCCTATCGCTTTGAGGATAAGCCTGCCCACTCGCGTTTTCGTCAGTCTTTCCTGCTGCGCCATCTGTTGCGATTCCACAATCTCTTCTATCGTATTGTGCACGCCTAGGTTCATGAGCTTCATGTTCGAGGTGCGGATGGGTATACCTAGCGTAGCCTTGGCTAACTTTCTGATCATAGTGTTAAGCTTGTTCAGCTCGGCCTGCGACCATTCAAATAGACCTGCCACGTAGGTGAAGCGACAGAGAGCGAAGGCGTGCACTAGCCTTAGAGCGCTGTCCTCACCCAGGCCTCTGTGTCTGCTGCTGATTCTCCTAGTAACCTGATGACTTGGTCCGTCTTGTTTGAAATGTGTTGAATGGCATTGAGGTTGGTACCTACCGCTGCTATTTGGAAGCCTAAAACTCTAATGTTTCCCACCTGCTTGATCGCGAATCCGTCGTGACAGCGTAAGATAATCTTGGGTTCCTCCCCGGAGACGTAGCCCATGGGTCTTCTACCCCTGTGCCGATGTTTTAGGACCAAAAGCTCCGACTTTGCCGCCGAACACTTGAGTCCTATATTAGCTAATAAAAACTTAAAAGCGTCTGTTCAGTCGTTCAGCTACAGTAAGCGTTATTTCTTTTAAAACGCCAGAATGGGCCAAGTTACTGATTTAATAAACAAGTGCACCCACTATCTGATTTTTTTGCGGCACAACTTATGACGTCAAACACACAAAAAAAGGAGCCCTCTGGGGCCGTATTCTGCAGCGGTTCGCTTTAGAACCGGTTCGGTCTGGCTGTTGCCATTGGTCGGCGCTTCGTTGTCGTCATCCCTGGTGGGCGGGACGACAAATTTTCTTTACGTCACACAGGTTGTCAATCATCTGGAAAGGAACCGGTTCCCTGCTACGAGAGGAACCGCGGAGAAGTGGTTCGCTCGAGGGTCGCGCGTGGTGGCGAGCATGATGTCGAGCGTTGCTGGGGCAACCATGGCTGCCGGCTAGGCTCGCGCCAGCTGACGAGCCGGTACCTATAGACGAGACGAGGCAGAGACGGCAATGGCGGCTCCTTTGGTTGTGCTGCTGGCGAGCGCCGAAAGACAACGACGCGACGAGAGGCAACGACGTGACGCGTTCGGCATGGCTGAAGAAGAGTTTCGAAGGCATTTTAGGCTCTCCAAAGACATAGTGCGACGTCTTTGCGATGAGCTGGAAGAAGATTCCGGGCCTCAAAGATTTCGTGGTGTCGACACTACGATGAAAGTGCTGTGCGGGCTGCGTTTTTGCCGCCGGAAGCATTCAACAGTGCGTCGGGAATGAAGCGATTGCACTGTCGCAGCTTCGATCAGCCGGATCATTACAGCCGTCGCCAAGGCCATTACGGTTGTGGGCAAAGAAAAAGGATGGGTTAGATTCCCATCCGCGGCGCAACAGAAAGCCGCCGTCAGCTGCTGTCCTAACAACGCCTTTGCTAGGTAGGGGTGCTCCTCTACAAATGAAACGAGTATTTCGCGCTGCCTCGCTGAAACATGAGGACCCAGCCGCCTGTCCTTGTGCGACGACATCGTTTCTGTTTCGGCGCGCCAACAAGTCCAAAACGTAAACAAAGCGAGGCAAGTTGTTTGCATAACGTATGGCACACCACCTAGCGACTAAACAAGAAAATAACACAAATAAAATTACAACTCCCAGTAGCCGTCTGCGCCGCAAGCTCGCATTTATTACTGAAAATTATATTTGCAAGTATTCTATACATGTTTTTTTTTATCAAGCCAGCAACATCCTTCAAATGCTACACTGCCCTCCAAGTACAAACGAAAATGATGACCTGATCTTCCGACAAACCGCCACTCGTTCATTGGTTCCCTACACGCCGCCCCGTTCCACTCGTTCTCCGAGTGAGGTTATCCAGACGTAACAGCCAGACCGAACCGGTTCCAAAGCGAACCGCTACAGAATACGGCCCCTGTTTGAATCTATCGGTGCAGGCCACGACTGCATTACAACCAAGAAACCCACGTGTCGATAATTCGAAAACATTTTAGTCTCTTTTGGCATCTGTTTAGGCGCCAGGCCACAGGAAACTTCGCTCTTCGTGTTTTTATAACATTAGCAACGTGATCAAAGCAGCTGTCTCACGTTTGAGCACAACCATGCACCGAAGAGCCTTTCATGTTCCGATGCCAAAGCCAAGAGAAACTTCAGCGGCCGTTTACCATTGTTTCTGAACGGGGGGACGTTGCGCTATATCGACTGTTTTACGTGCAGTGACTGGGGCAAAAAAAATCGTTGCTTCAGCGCCTGCCACGCAGGGACTTTCGTTCACGCATTGTGGCGTGTGCCGCCACCCATGCGATTTCCTTCATGGTGACGGCCAAGTTTGCCTCCTGCTAACAAAATATTTACGCAGCTAGTGTTATGAAAAGAACAACACGGTTACCATGTTAAACCATTGCAACTCTTCTTAAAAGCGAGGCCTTTCTGCACGAAGCTCGCCCAGTTGACCGGGCGAGCTGCAGCGTGGCTGTTTTCTTGCCGAATAGACTAACCAATCACAACGGAGTCCGCGCGCCGCATGCGCGGCTAGGTTCCCTGCAGCACCACCCGATGGCGCTCGCCTCGGCGAAGAGCCTGGTGGCGCAACCCACCACCCCGTTTCAGAGGGGACGCTCAGGACATCCATCCATCCATCCATCCATCCATCCATCCATCCATCCATCCATCCATCCATCCATCTATCCATCTTCCGTAAATTGCTCGGTTAGCCGAGTAATCTTTATAATTAGTTAGCATGCCTTTCACTTTCTCAGGCTTTTTGCTTGGATATATGTAGCTAACGAAAAATTGTATTTTCTGTACAAAAGTGGGGTTACTTTGAACTTCGCCTTATCAGTGCGAGACAATGGTTGGAAACAGGGAGAACCCACGCGTGCGTTGTTCTGAGTGCGAGCGCTCTTATTTGTTGGGGAAAATGAAAACAAAGCAAAGGGAAACGATAAGAACAGGAGGGAGGGCATCACGGCCTCGGGTGCAGCTTTCGGCGGCGACGAAGAAAAGCGTCCAGTTATCATTCTTGGGGATGGCAATATGCGCTAAGTATAACCGGTGATAACAGATGGGGTAGGCGCAGGCCAACCAGTCCAGGTTAGCGAGCTTACAGGAAAACCAATTATGGAGGAGATAGCGAAACCTAAGGAACCAATGTGAGGCACAATAGAGGAGAAGCAGCTAGCACTGATAATGGGCAGATTGACTGACGTACTACAAGGACGAGGGGCAGGGATCACGAAGCATATTGCCGAGGGGATCACCGACCTGCGGAATGTGTCAAAGGAGATACAAATCGCAGTGTGCATGGTGCCAGAGGTTGAAAGGCAGGGACATGCAATTGAAAGAGCAATGGTTGCAGTAGGGCAGGGGAATCTGGACGCAAGCGAAAGCAATTAATTTTACGGTCACTGACATGAACGGAGAAGTGCACCGAGCTGGCCGTGAAGGCGCGTTTGTGTGTGAAGGGATGTACTAAAGCGAAAGTGTAGCAACGCCGTTTGGACGTCGATTCGCGGCGCGGTCTGTAGCTTTTTTTTTTTTGGAGGCGCGCACCAGACAATCAGGAAAGAAGATCCAGGAAAGAAGGCAGAATTAAACCACTAGGACTTCGAAAAAGACACTAATACAATAAAAATAGAGAAGGTAAAATGTGTTACATAAATTTACAGGGTGGTCGCTGGAAAAATGAACAGTCGCTGGAAATTCAAGTGTAGCTCAATGACGAAGTGGTTAGCGTGTATTCCTTGACCGAAACGCATATACAAAATTTGGAGCAGCCATCTGTTATTGAAAATTTTGTATGGGAAACGTACAACACAATTACTGGGTCGAGGAATGGCGGAGGTGTAGGCATGGTAATTAGGCGAGGTCTGAATTGGACAATGATCATAGAGACATGTAAGGAGCGTTTTTGGATTAGCGGTACATGACAAGTCATAAAGACGTGGCTGGGAGTAACTTACCTATGGACATCTAGTGATAGTCGAGATAAAAATAAGGAATTGATTGATTGCTTAAATGATATTGCGCGACATAAAAACGACACGGACGTGAAAGAAGACGACGTCGTCTTCTTTCACGTCCGTGTCGTTTTTATGTCGTGCAATATCATTTAAGCAATGGATTACCAACTTGCCCGGAATGCTGCTCTCATTAAATTGATTGATTGCATTAAAAGCGATATTGATGAGTTCAAGAAATCGGGTTATGTGGTATTAGTGGGAGTTATGAACGCGCATGTGGGTGATTTAGATGGATATATTGATTACGGCAGTTCTGTTGTGCTGTATCTGTGCGATGAGCAGAACCACATAGCAGTTAACAGAGAGAATAAGTGCCGTGGACAGGTAACGTGTCATTGTGGAAAGAGGCATTCATGTATAGGTTACGCCTTAGTCTGAGAAACGGTCTACGAACAACTAGACCAAATTATAATAGACGAACATGAAAAAAAAATAGCCTGCGTAGCGATCATAGGCGTAGCGAACAAGGCACGAGGCGGAAAGCCCACTTATTTTGACAGCGCTTGCTGCCGTCGCGCCTGTGTCGCGCCGCGCGACGGCTACGAAAGTGTGACGTCGCGAAGAGCTCGCCATAATACAGTCGCGGGAAGCTCGCGCCCGTCGCGTAGCGACAAAAACAATTCACCGCGGTTTTGAGTGAAAGTTGCCCCATGCGAAACAGCCTTCTAACGCAAAACTGAAGGATAACTCACCGGAAATGAAATATGTCACCACCATTGCCTTCAGGAGTGGGCACACAACAGCTCATTAACACGGCGCCGCTTCCATTCCTACTTGCTCATGTTGCCGAAAGGTCCTTGAGAACCCTAGCACACATTGGTAAAAAGGTATCTCATGATCACTAATTGCGCCAGAACAATAAGTAAGGCTGCCGCCTCCTTCTGTCTGAAAGCCAATAAAATGCGTTTCATCATAACCACTTTTTTCCACAGAGATCGTTGTTCGCAAGAAAAAAAGTGGTGTGTAACAACTGCTCCTTCGCTGAAAAGAAAGTTAGAAAAAAAGGAACACAATTTTTCAATATCTGTTTGCTACGTCTTTCCTGCGTGCCATACGCCGCTGTCTTACATCAAAATTATTATATTATATTGTCCTCGGCTTTATGTGTTGCATGATGTGACTATAGTGACGATCTACCTATTAGTTGTACCCTTGCGCTTTAAATGGCCCCTAGTACTCAGAACTCGAAATCCGGCGAGTCGCTTCTCTCACCTTCGCTTCCATCCGTACGAGTGCTCTCTCCTATTCACTGCGTATTCTTCTCTTTCATTAGATAAAGGAAATGTCGCCAATGCATCAGTGTACTGAACGTCACGTCTGCTGTTTGTGAAGATATGGGCATCAGGTTAGTGGACGTGTGTCTTTTGGCTACGCACTCTGCAGCGCAAGTTGCTGAATTCGCAGTAGCTGGGCTACATGAGGTGAAATTATTTCATTGTGCACAACGTACAAGCGACCGGATGAAGGACGCGCATGCGATTGCATGGGATGGCACGCTAGCAGGCAAACCTGAATTGATGCCTTTTGTAGTTGAACCAATGGCCAGCGTTTATCCACGATGACATCACTTGCATGGACCCAGGAATCCCATAAAAGGTAGACGCCCTTTTTTCTTGAATGTGTGGCTTCTTGAGAAGCATAGTGTTACGTTGTTCGATCTAATCGATCGCTGAACTCTCTATTTGACACTATTAGTACACATATCCGGAGTACAGACAAACGTGGAACCTGCTAAAGCCTAAATTGGCAACAAATTATCGTCATGGAATTCTGCATGCGATGCACATGTTTATTTAATGTGTTTAAAGTGTTAAACATTGTTAGGAACCCCTTAAAAGGTGTTTGTTTGCCTGGCCTTCAATCAGCGAGGTCAGGCTATAATCATTCGGACTAAATCCGCTAGTTTAAAGCCGCAGCCCAATCAATTCATATTTTAACGTGCTAATGAGATTTTCAGATGTAACCATATTGCAAACTGACAGGAAGTTTTCACAGGCCCCCCTCCCCATCCCCCGCTCCACTCCCCCCGCAAACAAAAAGAAATGAAAGAAAAACGCGCAATGAGTTGTTTTGGCTACGTGTGGTGGACGTCTTTGCAACATAGGAATGTTAATGCCGCAACGACATGTTTCAGCGACCACTGTGGCAGAGCATGAGCAAAAGGAGGTCATGGATGGATGGAAACAACTTTATTCTGAATCCGGCAAATTTGACGACCCGGGCTCAGGTCTCCCATGAGGGGACTTCGAGGCCTTGCCTCGTCGCCGCCTCTCGGGCTTGCTGGACAGCCCACTCTTGTGTCTTGAGGTCACAGTATCGATTGTAATGCTGCATAACAAATCACGCAAAACTACACGAATACGTCTCTCACTTTCTAATGAAATGAACACCGTGCAAACAATCCACAGCGGACGAACTAAAGTGAAAGCGGCACACAAAATACCGGGCACATGCCCGCCGCGCATGCATATATCGTGGAATTGTCCCTTCTTTTTTTTTCGCTGATAGGAAGCGTTCGCGATCGTTTGACCGACTTCGCTAGCAAGAATTTCGCTCAGTCAATTGAATGGTGTCTTTTGTTACGGAGCCTTCTAGCATCCGAAGTACTTTGCGAATACAAACATAGCATTCGGACCCGTCCCACGCAATGTACACTGGAACGTTTTGTTTTGTTTGTTTATTGTATTCTATGCGTTGGAAATGCCGTTCCTTTTTCTGCAACTGCGGTGTTCCTGGAACACAATCTGTTTCCTCACGTTGCTAACTAGAGCAACAGTGCATAGACCAGGGGCGCTATAGCGTAAAACTATTCCAAACTTTTCTATTCAAATTCTGCTATCAGTCCTGCGCGATTGGTCAAAAACATTTTTCGACCACCCCCACTTCACCTGTCTGTCACGCGACGTCACGAAAACCGCAATACCTCCCTATCTGATATGATGTGTAGACACTGATTATGCATGATTTGACAGAAAAAAAGAAAAACAGTTATTTCTGATTCGATCCCTTTTCGCCATTAGCCCTCGGCTATTGGTAAAAAGTTTACGGGCTGCAGCCACTTCACCTGCCTGTCACACGACGTCACAAAAGCGCACAAACTCACTGCGTCAAAGTGGCGTGTACGCGATGAAGATGCATTAATATGCCGAACAAAACTGAATTTTTTTCGGAATAGCCGCAGGCTGCCCCATTCCGAAAGGAATAAAAGATGGCTGCCGCCGATCGCTGAGACGCTGGCTACTCGCACGTGCCGGAGAGCATGGGTGTATTTGCATATAATAAAGCTTCTTGCGGGACCATGTAACGTTTTCAAGCACTTTCGGCACGTTTACTACCTCATTCTGCCAACTCTTCTTTGCTGGGGGTTAGTTTTAGCGTCATTCTTAAGCTTCCGTTTCATGCCACCGCGATTTCCGACCGACCACCACAACCTAAGTAAGGGAAAGCCAACCAATCGCAGACGCCGGCACCACCCTCTTCATCCGGTTATCGATTTTCAGTGCACTGGCTCTGCCCCAGTAAATCCTCTCCACTTGAGTGTTCTCCTCGCCTCTTGTCAGCCAATTAGATACGAGAAGCCACTCAGTGTAGGCAATGTTACTCGTTTTTAAAGCAAACAAAAGTGACCTCCTATGAACGAGGAGAGCGTTTGATTGGTCTGTTCAGACAACTCTGTGGGGGACCGCCAGGTGCTTGCGTCGTTGGTTACGCAAATTTGACGTCAGGAAATTGGAATAGAAACATATTGAAATTGTTTTACATTATAGGGCCCCAGCATAACATGAAGGAACCAATGAAGCGTATTGCGCCTCGTTGGGGAATTTTGTTTGACCTGACCCATACGTTCTTATTTTACTTAGCAATACTGCTGTATCAGACAGCCCAAGCTTTAACACTTTTTGTTCACTCTGTATTTCTCAAAAAATTGCATTTTTTCTTATTTAACATAATAGAACAACATATTGAAGCATAAATGGGGCGCCCTAGTACAGATGGTACAACATATAATTAAGTTATCACAAAATATGAAAATAACACTACGATAGTACAAAAGAAGACTGAAATGAATACAACACGAACAATACATAACGCTTAAAATATTGTAATTAGAAAGAAACACAAAGCCACGTTGTAAACCTGATTAATATAATGGATACACACCGACTGTAAAAAAAAACAACAAACTTATAACAGGAAGCATGTGTGTTACCCATGTTATTATTAGCTGGAGCACAGATAGCATTTGCATGTACAGAGTTCGGTTAATGCCTTTTAGTTCAATAACACAAGCTTTTGGGTGAATTGCGCGAGGACGGGACAAGAAAGGAAACAGACACGACTCTGGTTGTTTGCGCTCGGTTTTCTTTCTTGCCCCATCCTCGCGCAGTTCACCAAAAAGTTAATATGCACCAGCAATCCTCGCTAAAGGCCCTTCTTCAGAAATACTTAATGATAGATTTAGCTGAGAAGTTACTTATCATGAGAACTTAGGGGTACATTCGACCACCAGGAGTGAATTGGCTTAAGCCTAAATATTGTGGGACAGCTGTTAGGCCGCAACGGTTTATTTCGCAGGTCACGCGCTAAAAAACGATGACGCTGGCCATGATGATGATTAAATAGAGATGAAGAAGATGAAGGAGTAAAATAATGCTCACAAGGTATGTACACAAACTTTGCTCCAGTGCGCTTCTACAGAAATTCGACCTCCGCGGCCGGGTACCAAACACGCGCCAGCACAACGGCGTTGAAGCTAAAAAATTAGAGTCAATTAGTTTTAAAATTCTCATTCATAGCCTGCGTTGTGCTGCACGGCATTAGTGAGTGCTGGAGCCCATGAGCAATGCGCCAGAGCTGAAACATAACACTACATATATCGGAAGCGCATAAAGAAGCGGCAACACTGGCTAAACAAAAAAAAAATGTACTGACCAAGTTCGATCGCTAGGAAATCGTTCGTTGGGGATTAGAGGATTCCCCGAGGAAAGAACCGGCGATTTTGCCTGCCCACGTCAGTAATTCTATACTCGAGGCTGGTGACGCTGCACAGCCCTCGTGGCCGAGTTGTTTTATTGATGATGGCAGTGGTGGTAAACAAAGCGGCTCGGCGAGCCGGCGACACTTGGCTCATCTCACACCGCCGTCAATGGGAGCAGACAATTTAAACTCCGCTGAAGCCGAGCGCTTCATCGCATCCGCTATCATTGACTCTGCGAATGCACAAAGCCCTATAGTAGACATCGACAGGACCAGAGTAAACTAACAGCTGCGTCTATTGCTCCTCGCTAGAATACACTTTGATGTTATGTGGCCAGCAAAACTACAGGCAATGACACAAGGGAACTAATAGTCACATTTCCCAGCAAGAAAAGAAGAATCGCCTCCTTGCCCCCCAGATGGAACGGCAGCAAGCGCTGTGAAAATATACGGACTTCCCCACCGGTGTATTGACGTTGCCTATTCATTTAGTATTGCGAGGTTGCATTTTACAAGTGCTTTCTATATGCTGCAGTGCACTTCACATTTCCCTGCATTATTGATTCTGAGACAGGAAGCAAATTGAGTGGTTGTTTGTCACTTGTGCAGCCCATTTCTCATTGCGTAATGTCTGGTTAATCCCACAGTTCATTACATTTAGAGAAATGCACCAAAATATCCTAAGCAAATATTTATTCATTTCCGTTTGATTTACTTCAGAACCATGCACGCAAGTTTCCAACCAGAAAACACTTCTTAGGATAACTTGAAGTGAATGCCGAGATTTCACGAGCCAAAGACAAGACTATAATCAGGCACGCCATAATTTGTGACTCTAGATTGATTTTTTGACGACCAGGCCTGCAAATATTTTAAAGCGCAGCTTCCTTTGGCTCTTGCCTCGGCTTTTCCTCTGCTGCGGCTGCTGCTAGCGCTTCGTTTCCAGCCGCGCCCGGGGGCCGTTGAAAACGCGCACAATGAACATGGTAGGGACGCGGGCAAAGCGTCTGTGAGTCCTTTCTTGCGAGAACTTCGTGGGCGCTGGCACAACGCCCTCTGGAGCTTTCAGATTCTTGTCTCAATGACTTCTGTAACCCGCTGGCCATCGACACAATGCCCTCTGAATGGCTGCATTTACGCGTTAGCGCCCCCTCAAAAGCATTGCAGTAGCTGCAGCACTAACATCTGTACTCATATACAACAGTCCAAAGTGAAGATAGAATAGTAGACAGAGGAGACAAACAATGCGTAAAGCCAACGCCCTGAGCGTACGGGCAAAGGAAAGCCACTCTTCTCTCGAGGCAGCTTGCATACATGGGATGCTCGCGATAGGAGTGAGATTCTCCGTCACAAAGCATGTTTTCTGTGCGGTCTCTTTAATAAAAGAAGGTGTACTACTAGGCATGGCAACCGTTGCGGGCGAACTGTGAAAAAATTTGTATACATTCCGAGGCATGATACGGCACGTTTCTGCAATTTCTGAATAAGGTCGCAGGTTTGCCAGAGATGCGAAGTGTTGATTGCCATAGCACATTAATGGACAGCTTGCTATACGAAGTAAGGATAGCAGATTTATCAGCAAACTTGTTAACATATACGCACTAACTAAATTAACAGACATGGTTTCACGAGCATACAAGCAAACATGGGGCCCTATAACGTAAAACTATTTCAATATGTTTTACTCCAATCTCCTGATGTCAAATTTGCATAACCGCCGATGCAAGCATCGGGTGGTGAGATGCAGGGTTGTTTAAAGAGAACAATCAAATGCTTTCCTCGTTTATAGGAGGCCACTTTGTTTGCATCAAAAACGAATAACATTGCCTACACTGGGCGGCTTGTCTTATCTAATTGGCTGACAATAGACGAGGAGCACGCTCAAGTGGAGAGGGATTCAATGGGGCCTAGCAACTGCACTCAAAATCGATAACTGTATCAAGAGGGCGGTCCCGGCGTCTGTGAGTGGTCCGCTTTCCCTTACTTAGCTGGCGTTGTCTGGTCGAAAATCGCGGCGGCACGCAACGGAAGCTTAAGAATGACGCCGAACTAGATCTCCAGCAAAGAAAAGTTGACTGAGCGAGGTCTTAAACGTGCCGAAAGTGCTCGAAAACCTTACACAGGTACGCAAAAAAGTATTTTTGTACGCAAATAAACCCATGCTCTCCGGCAGGTGCGAGTAGTCAGTGCCTTAGCGATCGCCGGCAGCCATCGTTTATTCCTTTCGAAACGGGACAGCCTGAGGCTATTCCGTGAAAAATTCAGTTTTGTTCGGCATAATAATACATCTTTAACGCGTGCATGTTACCTTGAAGCGGTGAGTTTTTGCGGTTTTGCGACGTCGCGCGACAGGTAGGTGAAGAGGGTGCCCGAAAACTTTTGACCAAAAGCCGAGGTCTAATGGCGAAAAGGCGTCGAATCAGAAATAACTATTTTTCTTTTGTTCGTAGCAGTCATGCATAATCAGTGTGTTCACACCATATCAGATGGGGGTTACTGCGGTTTTCGTGACGTCGCGTGACAGACAGGCGAAGTGGGAGCGGATAAAGAAAGTTGCTGGCCAATGGCGGAGAGATGATTGCAGAATTGTAATAGAAAAATTTGGAATAGCTTTGCGTTATAGTTCCCATGAACACATCTCCCTCGATGACCGCGGAAACTCGTTATCAAAACACTGGCGCAAGGAAGCGCGGCAGCAGCAGCGAGCGAATTGACCTTCGTGCTGCATTTCGCATCGTCGAAAACTATGACGCGAAAGCGCGCGGCCGGACTCTGTCCCCGTTGCAGATGGCTTTGAACATACAACTCCCCGAAGTAGAATGCACCTCCCCACTCTACCCTCCCCCGGAAGTTTGCGCGTAACGGAAAACGGCATCCTCGATCCCCGTTTTCCTCGCCTGCGCGCACGACATTCTGCTGCGATCGACGGCTAAACCTCGCCCGCTTTCACTCGCACATAAAGCGCACGGTGCACGACAAAGATTTTATTGGCCCCGAATATTATACCGAACCTCCCAGCGACTGCGACGGCAGAAATGCGCCTGGAGTGTCCATGTAATTGAATAAATAAACACCGTGCAAGTTTATACATGAGGTAAAGTGGCGCAGGGCGGGCAGGCGCTAAGCCGCACTAAAGCACCGCCGCGTCAAGACGACAACACACAAGTGGCTGGTCGCCCAGATGTTCCGGATAACATAAATATGTACATAATTATGATCTACTAACGGTTACATATAGTATATAATATATAGCATGTTTATGAAGCTGTAGGTATATTTTCACACTATTTATCAGAGACACATCTCGGCCTTCTCTTATGTACATGTTTATTACTTCACATAACGTTTTATCAGTTTTTTTATTTTAGTTTTCACACACGCATAGATTTCTTGCAAAAATCAGTTTGCCCGCAGTCACAAAAGAAACGAGGTGTGCAAAGAAAGCAGTGAAATGCATTTCGCAGAATTCAGAGCTTAGTGAAGGTCGAAGTATGGATGTGATATAGCCCAGTATTGAGCGTCCTCGCGGGGTCAGAAAAGTTGCGGTAACTTCAAACAACGAACAAAAGAAACATTCTTCCGGCGTCTGCGACCGCTCGCATGTTCTATGCCAGCCCGTCAACCCTCCCGCCTGCAATCCACTGGCTGCGTCTTTCCAACTTATATTTCACAGGTTCCCCCTTGTGGACGTTACGGAACGTGCGCTTGCAGGTGTTCGTGGCACGCTAGTTTTTTTTTTTTTTTTATTCGCTCTTAAAGGGAAAGAGTATAACGTGAGCTCTGGGTAGTTGTACTCCCACCCTTGATGAAATCCGGACCTGGCCGCAACGTACCAATTAAATGGTTCATTTCGCTTGTTTGGTGATCCTGCACTTCTTCCAACACACACACACACACACACATATATATATATATATATATATATATATATATATATATAAACGCCGAAAAAGATCACATCGCAGCATGTATACATTGCCACAGAAAGTTGGATCGGTCGTTTCTGAACGCTCATAGCAAGTAACGAAACGCACTTGTCCTTTAGTGAATATTACACATTTTAAATAATTGATCTGAGTTCATTCACTATTTAATCGGGATGTAAATATTTCTTGAGGAGCGCCACGTGATGGTAAACCAGATGTCATCGGTTAGTTACAGAGAGTTTCTATCTATATTAATTAGAAGAAATTCTGGCCCTGCTGCGCTGTTGTATGCATGGCAACGCCGGTATACTGTGACTTCGTATTGGCATCGTATTCGCAGAGCCAGAATACCTTGAGGATGCACGTAGCTGGCACCGATCAGCCAATCACAATGATTCATTTCCTACTAAAGAAGCACGTAAACAGTTGTTTCAAAACAGAAATATAATACACGTAATCATGACTTGTGATTAGATGTGTGAATATATGAAACGTCAAACGTATCTGCGGCACTCTAGAAACTGACGACAAGATTCGCGCTTGCTTTGGAACAGAAAAAACGGTTGTTCTTTCTTTTACTCTCTTGATTATGCACTGTAGGTTACCAAACTTCATTAGAAGATGTAATAGGGCGGAATAAACACTTCTAATAAAGATTTTACTTGAGAACGCATTATCCGTGTAGCCATATCCAGGTTTCAGACGAAGGTTCGTACAGCACGGCATAACGCTAGCCTCGCACACCGATATGCCGTCATTCCCCTGACGGCAAAGCGCCCGTTACAAAACTCTGAAAGGCAGTGGCCTAAGACCTCCCAACAGGTAATGTACTGCGCGCACACACACACACACACACACACACACACACACGCACGCACACACACACACACACACACACACACACACACACACACACACACGCACACACACACACACACACACACACACACACACACACACACACACACACACACACACACACACACACACACACACGCGCGCGTAGTAACCTTGCCAAAATTGTCGGATGGAGGAATTTCCCGCGTGCGAGCAAGGCACGGCGTTTAGGCGGCTGGCACGCTTTAATGCAGCATGAAGTATTTGAACACTGCACGCAGTTTTTCGCCGACGTGAATTATTAGGCATCTAAATACTGACTTATTTAGCTTTGAACACGTTCTCGGAAAACTTTTCGTACGTACATTACGTGCACTATTTACCTTTCCCTCAGAATTTCAACTCATAGACACTGGTGCCCCGAAAAAGTGTACGAAGACCTCAGTTGACACATCTATGCTTTGCTAAAACGAATTGAAACACAGTTGCGTAGACTGTGCCAGCTTGTGCAATCATTTTTCTACAAAGAGTAGCCATGTTAGGGCGTCTAGAATTGTAGGTATTGGTGGCGTGGGGAGGGGGGGGGGGGGTTGTTGCTGCAGTGAAGCAATGCATACTTGACATCTCTCAAACATGCACCGCGTGTTATCATAACCCCTGCTAAGGAGCTCCAGCAAAGCTGTAATTGCACTGAAGCAAGGCGGGCCCGCATATGCGCCTTTGTTGGTGCAAGGTCAGAACAATGTGCTGCTGCTCATGCGGAGCAGGCTGCTGCTATGGAAACAGGAGGCCGAGGGTGAGTGGCAACGTCGATAGAATCCTTCGAGTCAATAGCACGAGCGTACGCACACACCGCGCCCACCACGTGAGCATGGCGTAGTACGGGACGACGAGGCCGACACATGGCGACAACGTCGACAACCCCCTGTAGATCCCTTAAACACCCTGTAGTTCTAACCGATGCGGCTCGTGCCCATCGAGCTCTCGTTGGAGCGTGGCCGTTCCTCATCGCAACGGTCAGCTCCAACATCTCAGACGCAGCAGTCGAGGCTGCTCTGTATTCTCTCGTATTGGCTACCCCGAGGCACCCACACACTATCCACTATATTGCCTCGCGCCTGATCTACGCGCTAGCATTCAAGTGACTCCGATTCCGCGCCGGCCGTAGATGGGCCGTACCTCAGGCCTAGACATGCATTTTTGGAGATTGCACCATGGTTTCGTGCATTGACGCGGCCCGCTCCACAGGGAGGCGTGCCATGTGTTTAGCTGTAATTGACAATACAGACGCGCTGAGGTTGAGTGCCATAGTTCTCACAACAGACAGCTGCTCAGCAGAGGAGGGAGCTGTCACCGTCCTCTGCTCTAACCCTCCCGCAAATGACACCCCTGTCACCATAGTGATGGACTCGCAGGATGTGTGCCGGGCCTTCGCGCAAGGATTTGTGACTGCACACACCCACATCGAATTCTCTTCTCTTTCCCCCTTCCCGCGTTACGCGGGGTGCGTACCACCTGGACTCCTCGACAGGCCTCTCTGCATGGTAATGATCGCGTAATTGCGGTAGCCCAAGTCTGACCGGCCGGCACCGTCGGAAGAGCTGCCCAACCTAAAACCCCGCATCGCCAGAACCCCTACATTACACCGCCACGCTCGAGTGCTACCGAAAATCATCCCCCTCCACAACCTTCGTTTAATAGGGTAGACGCGGCTGCCTGGCGGCAACTGCAGACCAATTCCTTTGCTTGTCTCGACATGCTACATATCTTTCATTCCACGTATCCCTACTGTCCCTGCTGTGGGGCCGAACCCAGGATGAACCACTCCGAATGGGAATCCCTTGACCCTTCCTCCTATACCCAACACTACCATTTCTTCTTGGGAGTCTACGCGGCTCATCACAGGCCGGCAACAACAGCAACGGCTGATCCAGAGGGCTCGCGAAGTAGCGCATGGCAATGGAGCCCTCAGCTGAGGGCCCCACGCATCGAGGAAAATTTCCTACTTGTTCGCCAAATAAAAGTTTATACCCTCTCTCGCTCTCTCACTGTTCATGTTTCTACACATGCCAAACCATCTGTGTTTACTTACTCAACTTAGGTTTAGTGCAATTCGTAGTACCACTACAGCTACCAACTTAACACTTCGTGTAATATTCTGACATGCCTCTATCACATTCATTGCTTGGCCGTCACGGCGAAATTGTGATTATTGAAATAAATATGTCACTAAAATAACCCAGTGGGCGTATTCCAACAAGGAACCTCTTGCATAGACGCCCGATACTGCAGCAATTGCAAATTGAGGCTTTTCGGCAACAACATCGTGCCTCATAAGCACATCGTATTTTTGGCACGATAAACCCAGTAAATAATTTTACATTATTTAACGCATCATTATACTTAAAATGTGCGTCGATCATAAAAATAGTACAGTGCAAAAATGTAAGCCGATCCCAAAGATAATACCGTGTGTAATTGTGAGCCATTCCCTAAAATAATTCAGTAAAAATATTTTAGTATGTGACGTTCTTCCTAACATATTCATCTGTGGACTGACACGGTAAAGTGTGTTGCGCGAAGTCTCCACCCCTATCTCACTCAGAACTTGCTCAGGAAGACTTTGTCTTTTATCTAATTCAGCTAGAGGTCGAATCGTCTTGCAACTTCCTTCTTTTCAATGAATTCGTAACTGAAGGTGTACTGCATGCGATTTCAATGAACAAGAAACATTTTTTAGAGGTATCTTTATGTCTCATCCTGAAAAGGTAAAAGCGACCGCCGCAAACAATTTCCTCTGAATCTAACGTCGAAGCTAGAATAGGGCGTAGGCGATCCTTGACATTAAATTTAGTCTGGCATACTCCATGCGAAAAATTATTTCTCGGTGGTCTGCTACTGAACACCAAGAAGGAAATCGCGAAAAGAACGAGTCAATAAATTACTTCCAACACCGTTCGCGTTTGCATGTCGTTCACCCGCGTTTTAAAAGACGGAATCTGAATAGAGACACCGAAGAATGTATAAGCAACACTACCTGATGCAAGACAGGAGAACCAAACCAGCCCAAACGCTCCTCAGGACTGCTCAGAGACGTCGCTTATCCGAGACGGGCACACCGTGTGATGGAAACGTTAAGCCGAGAACGCACAGCCAGCGCACCGATGGCTTTGTCGACACAAGTGCAGAGAGGCCGCCCGGCCAGTCGACGAGCGAGCCACCCGCTGCGAACCTCCGCAGCTCGGCAGACACCGGTGCGAGGGCTGGCCACGCGACGCGCGTGCCCGCTACGCGACAGCGTGGTTGTAAGTAATTGGGAGGCGCTCGGTGTGCGTACGTGACTGCCCTCGTCCGATCAGCTGCGCCAGCCAGCAACGGATGGCAGGCTGCCAGCGGCAGCGCTGCGACCGACGACGGCCGCACTGCCTCGCCCAGAACGCGGTGCAAGCGTTCCCCGTTTACGAAGAGACATATAGGCTCAACCAATGGATGTCGCCGGAGGGCCAGCACAGCATTGTGTATTATACTCAGCTTTTTCATAGCTCTGTTTAGAGGCGCGTAGTTACGAAGAGTTTTTAAGTGCATAAGCATTTCTACGCTTAACGAACGAGGAAAACCATCCATCCGTCCGTCTGTCACATAAGGCGACCGCTTTCAAGATAGGGTCCGCAGCAGCGATCCGATTCACCTTAGTGCTGCTGCCTCTCTCGATCCTCACCAAATTTGCATTTGATGAGGATCGCTAGTGCCGCGGGAGAGATGTTCCCCTTGCGGTAGCTCGCGCAGGCGGTCTGGGAGTCACACCCGGTTGTGCGAGTGCGAGGGCCACGGCCACTTCTTCTGCTTCGGCTGTATTCGTCGTTCGTATCGACGCGCCTGTGACCAGTTTATCGATGGCGGTGACGAGCGCCGTTGCTCTGGTTCCATGCTTGGGAAGCAAGGCGTCCGCGTAGAGAATCTCGGGGTCCTCTTCCAGCTGTCGAGGCAGTGCCTTGGCCCGCGCAGAGCGTCTCTGTCGTTGCTGCCCGGCTGCATGTTCCGGGGGAGGGGCTTGGTCTTAATAATGTCTCTCCACGTTGTGGGGAGCGGCCTTGTCGGGAAAAGAAATACCATTTTTGGAAGAAAGATGAAAATGATGATTTGCAGATGTTTTTGTGAATGATGTGCGCATCCCTATGCTGATGAAGCTATAAATATCCGGTGATTTTCAAATAAACTTCCAGTTGGCAGTCAGCGCTTGTCTGTGGTATTTGTTTCCTTGTGTCCTCGTCTTTTTCGCGCTGTTTCACCTCAGTTCTAGGCTCCGTTGTCGGTTGCTATTCAATTTGCCATCCTATCTTGCGTAGGACGGCCCGGCCGTGCTCTGTCCGGCTCAGCCTTACTCTCCGGTGGGATAGATGTGCTTCCACCAGCTCTTCCACCGTGTTGTGGGCACCCATTTCCAGCAGCTTCTGCGTTGACGAGTAGACTGGGATTCCCATGGCGAGTTTGACTGCTTTTCTTATCGTTGTGTTCAGCATCTCGCGGTTCACCTTCGCAAGCTGGAGACACGGGGCGGAGTACGTTACGCGTGGCCCGACGAATGCCTGCACCAGCGCAGTGCGTCTTCTTCTTTGGCCCCTCTGTTCCAGTTGGTGACTCTCCGGATCATGCTCAGGACCTGCTTTGATGTGGTCTTGATTTTTTTGACGGCTGCGTGCGCCTTGCCGTCGCTGCGCAACAGCAGGCCCAGTATGCGGATCTATGCGTCGGCTTGATCTCTGTGCCACGTTGGTGATAATTATGTTCGGCGGCGGCCCTTTGTTTGGTCTTCCGGGCTGTACCATGAGCAGCTCCAATTTCTGTGGAGCGCAGATCAGGCCGCAGGTCATGGCATACTCGTGGACGGTCGTTGCCGCTCTCTGCAGGGCTTCCTCCGCCCAGGCATCGGACCCCGCGCGGTTCGTCCACACCTTTCTATCGTCGGCATAGAACGCGTGGTTCACGCAGCGGGAATACGAGGAGCGGCGAGAAAAGAAACAGCAATACGAGCAGCGGCAGCCTGCTGCCAAAATTACCATTGCTGTCATTGCTAGCATTACTGTAAATTACCGTTACTTTGATTACTCTAAAGCAATAAAGCATTCCATGGCCCACTCAGCAGTTGCAGTGGTGGTTTTCAGAAATGTCACTGGACATGCACATTCGCAGGGCCGGGATGACGAGCTAATTTTCTATTTTTGTTTGTTCTGTCTATCGGAGTCTTGATGCCCCGGATTCCTTTCTGACCAAACTTCACGAGTATCTTCTAAAGCAAAAGAAATTAAATTTTATCAGGAGACTTGAATTCACCTACCATTAGCTGGAACTCTTTGATTTACGGTACGTTGCCTTTTGATATTTCGATGGCGGCGAAATGCGAAGACACCCGTGTACTGATGTTACAGTGCACATTAAGGAAGCCCCGGGGGTCCAAATTTCCGGAGACTCCTACTAAGGCGTGCCTCGTAATCAGATCGTGGTTTTGGCACGCAGAACAGCATATTTTAATTGATTTTTTTCTTGTGATACAGTATTAGACATTTTGTTCACGCACCCGCCATGGTTGCTCAGTGGCTATGGTGTTGGGCTGCTGAGCACGAGGTCGCGGGATCGAATCCCGGCCACGGCGGCCGCATTTGGATGGGGGCGGAATGCGAAAACGCCCGTGTACTGAGATTTAGGTGCACGTTAAAGAACCCCAGGTTGTCGAAATTTCCGGAGTCCTCCACTACGGCGTGCCTCATAATCAGAAAGTGGTTTTGGCACGCAAAACCATATAATTAAATTAATTATTTTGTTCACGCACAATCTAGAACAGCTTGTAAGAGAGCCCACTCAACACAGTACAACTGTACACCTTGTTTATATCAGAAAGGTTGAATGATGAAACTCTTTCACTGTAATTCGGAATATCAGATCACAAATTAATATCGTTTTCCTGCACTACTCTTCCCTGCACTAAAAACAAGGCTTCCAAGTGAACCCTTGTCGGGAACCTTAGGCGAGCTGATGATGCTGCATTCATTGATTAGTTGGATGGGCACCTTAACATTGACTTGGAATATGTAGAGATCTTGACAGCGGTTTTGTACAGTAAGTGCTCTTCGCACTAAAAGTCATGTCTCTCCCCACCAAAACATATCGTAAGTAGCATGCACATCTGTGGATTAGTCGTGAGATAATCCACACAAAGCATAAAATAAAAGGCTTACACCAATGCATGAAACTCATACTTCCTTGTTTTCTGTGCTTAAAGAAAATCTGTCAGCAACATTGAATACTGCTAGGCTGAACTTTTCTCACACGGATCTTGCTGAACTTGGTAAATTTGACCCGGATAAGTTCTGGCGTCACTTAAGTGAAAGAAAGGAAGAAATAAACAGAAGCCCGAGCAACAGTTTATACCTTTAAAAATTATTTCCCATCGGTTTTCTCAGTCCGATAACTATGAGGCTACTGGGCGGCTTTCCGACTCAAGGTGTAATCTGTTGATAACGCGTGAGGGTGTCATGGAGAAGCTGTTTAATCTGAGCTATTCAAAGTCTGTAGGGCCACATTAAATTCCGACATATATTCTAACGCGTTACGTTCAACAGTTATCATAGCCCTTAACCAGCAACTTTAACCAGTCTATTTCCTCTAGTGAGGTTCAGGCGTTAGCTTAAAGCGTGATTTGTTCATATGCATAAAAAAGAGATTGTTCACTTGTTTCAAACTGCACGCCTATATTCATTAGTACCTCCTGCTGGAAATTGCTTGAACGCGTGGTCGCTAATTGTAGCAACAATTGTTTTATTACAGAATTTAGCACTGTCATGCCAGTGGATCAATATAAATATTTAGGTATTATTAGCGACAATCTCAAATTTGACACCGCACATATCAGATATTTGTACTGAAGCGCATCGCACACTATGGTTTTTAAAAAAGTAGTGAAAGCATTTACCCTCTAACACAGAGCTATCGGCTTATAAAAATTTCATTATAGCTAAATTAGAATATGCGGCAGTCATATAGGACCTTTTTACAGAAAGGATATTATGCTCCTTGAAAAGGTACAATGGAAGCCGCAAGATTTATGTTTCTGAAGTATCGAAGTGTGACTCACCTAGTTAATTATTGCAATTGCGTAACCTTACTTCGTTATAAACATGCAGCAGCTTAACATTTTTATACGAAATTCTTTCGGGAAAAATCACTCTAAATGTTCACATTGCGTCAAACCAGTCACAGCTAGGAAAATCCGTGGTAAACACTATCGCTCTTTATCACACGCATTCGCATGAACTAATGCCTACTAGTATAGTTATTGCCCCAGAACAGTGACAAACTAGAATTTACTAGCACGTAATCTTTTCGCGTGTGGAGTTTTCGTGGAATGCTTGCGAATTACTTAATTAGTGATTATTGTCACAGCGGAATGTACTCTTGTTGTTATTGTTGCTGTTTTCATTGTCTTTCGCCTCGTCTTGAATGGACCAAAGTGCTGGCCCGCAATATTTATAAACATAAATAATAAAATATAGACACCGAGAACAATCATCCATCCCCAATAACTTGTTAAGATAAAATATTTAAAACACGTTATTTAAACTGATGGCCTAGGTCCAATCAGAACGCTTGAGATGTGTGAGATGCATTTTTAATAACATTACTTTCATCAAAACTTTTGCCTTGGAAGAACTATTTTTGTGTTTATGGTTATGCACACAGGGCCTGAAGAGGTTGAAAAGTGTGTTTTAGGTACATTTATTGCTTGAAATGATAATAATGCTAACAAATAAACACTACTTTGTACCGAGACATTGCCAGACAAACTTTCCTACATGCTTACTTAATTTGAGTCTTTTGAGAAGTGTAAATGTAAAAAAGAGATCGCGAGACATCGCTATGCAATAAGAACTTATACAGAATCACTGTACATTTTCAAACAATGAATTCGCTGTAAGCATGGATCATTCGCAGGAATTTTTCGCTTACATGCAAGCGTGTAGTAGACAGTGTGAGTACCTGTACCACGTGCCTGAGTGTTTCGAAAACTTATTTGAATGAGTAAATATTAACCAATCCAATGCTGCTGTCTTTCAGGGCCCTCGTTTCATTGCGCAGATATGGATGGGTTGTACAGGACAACTCTAATATTTACTGATACCATAAATCGTACGCTAACAAAATGCGTCAAATAGCGGCACCATAGACAAACCATCACGCCTTGCTGCATGGTGAAGCAGCGCATAGACACGGAGACGACGAAGACTCACAAGAATTCTTGCGTACACACAAGTGTATTCCTGTGTGTCTTCGCCGTGTCTGTGTCAGTGCGATGCTTCACCAGCCAGGTATGATGATTATTCACCAACTAGCTTAACATTCCACA
The DNA here is from genome assembly GCF_038994185.2 of Dermacentor albipictus. Taxonomy (NCBI): domain Eukaryota; kingdom Metazoa; phylum Arthropoda; class Arachnida; order Ixodida; family Ixodidae; genus Dermacentor; species Dermacentor albipictus. The sequence continues at coordinate 496,590,770 of NC_091821.1, forward strand.
TTACTGGACCATAGACAAAGTTGCGCCGTTCTCGAGAGCTTTAAACCATGACAGGGTAACTAGTCACTGCCACTTTACTTTTCACAGATTTACTGCGTATATTTTGTGATGATTAGCGCGAGGTAAAAGCTGAAGATTTAAGAATGAGAAGCTTTACCACCCTGATCACCTGGAAGCAATAAAAAAATAAAAACTTGCTTAGCCAAGCACTTACGCCTAAACACGGCTAACCAAGTTGCGCGAGCAGGAAAAAGAAAAAGCATAGGACCAGGTCGCAACTAACAACAAAAAAACACCTAGGCACCAACGACATTACAGATAGCAAATTCTTTTTGTAATATAAAAGGAAATATTCGAATAAAGTGCATTTATTTAAGGAGAGATTGATGCGAAAGATAGGAGTACCAGGTGGGAATCGCGAGACAGGACGTGAAAGTTGGTGAACTTGACTATAATTTATTGAATAAAACAAAGCTACAGTGCATGGCGCAGTGCTGGTGGCACGCATTATAGAAGAGAATGAAGCGCACCGCTGGCTTCGATGCACCGCACGACCGGGCGAGGTTGATCCTTTGCAGCCAGTCAAGAGGGAGGCTGCCAGTGTACCCTTATTGTTAGGCCCCTCGGGCCTAGTGGCTCAACGAAGGACCGTCCGGGCAGCAGAGGAAATTTCTTTTTAGAGCTCGACACTCTAAGTTGGTGTGTGGTTCTTCTTCTCTGTGTGTGTCATCGTTTGTGCACCCTTTTCACCTATTTATGGATACTCTCTTCTCAAGGGCTGTTCTGAAACTTTTCCATTTGTGTTGCGCCTGGAGAATCGTTCTCTTTTTTGTGTTGTTTTACGGCGTGACAATCGCGATATTTTTTCTTCTTGCGTTTTCCCCTAGGTGAACATGTTGTCGTTTTGTGTCTTAGTCATGACTTATTCGCTCTCTAGCTTTGAGCGCCACCCCGTATAGCGCATCGAGGAAGGGAATTACACACACGGGAATGGTTTACGTGCTTTTTACATCCATATTACTACGCACGCTACAGCGGCCTATTATTGCCGCCATCCCGTTATAAAAAAATGTATTTTGAACTACAGCAAACTGAAGCTTGTTGCAATCTGTACTTGTATTTCGTTTATATGTTTAATTTTGCTCTGTCTGTAATGATTGCTTTCTAGATTTCCCATACACATCAATATACAATATTTTTCATAAAAATTTGTAAACAAGTAAAGAAAGATGTCAGTCGATATCTCGATTTCCTCTCTAAAACAGGAACAGGAGAACCGAACGCGGGCACTGAAGTAGACGGAGGCGTTTCTACCTGCTATATACTGTGCATGATTTCGCATTGATTGCAGTGTGCGAATGTTTTCTGTACAGTGCAAGGAGAAAGATGTAAGTACAAGAACACAAAATTAGGTCGCTTGACCCACCCATAATAATATTATTTAAAGCAACAAAGCAGCGTAAATACTGACTGGACCACTTCTACCTTGCGACTTATAAAACAGATAGCATGAACTTATACACAGGGTGTTCCAACTATCATGCACCTAGATTAAAAAATATGCAAATGTCACGCAACTGGACCGAACCAAGGTAATGTTATTTGCCATCGCTTGAAGACACTCAGATTATTTATGCATGGCGTCTAATTATATATTAGTCTTAATAAATAATCAACTTCTCAAATACTTTAATTAGAATAAAAGTGTGAATGAGAAGATTGCAGAGCGACATGAAAAACTCCTGAAACAGGTTTCTGCTTCTCAAGACGTGGGGCATGAAAGTATTCTTCCGAGCGTGAAATAAGCTCGCGAATACACGCAGAGCGCCTCGGGCGGCCAGTCACGCGGCAATTTTGCGAGAATTCACGGGATTCTTTCACGCTCGGAAAAACACTTTTACGTCGCACGTACTCAGTAATAGAAAGCTGTATCGCGAGTTTTTCATGTTGCTCCACCAGTCACCACTGACAGTAGCAACACCTTCACCGCGTGTATTGGAGCCATTTTTTTTTTTACGACGCACTTGCCGAAGCCAGATCTCGAACCCACGACCTCGTGAATGTGTAGTATAGGTTGGACAGACTGTGTGCTTCCATGCAATGAGGATTGACTTTGATAATAACAACTTTGTTGCAATACCTTATCCGGCCGTATACTCGTCGTTAAACAAGTGCCCATCTCACGTAATACTGCCCTGCGAGCTCCATCGCATTCATACATTACCCTAGCGAGGTAATTTATGGAGGTGTCAAGAGGAGCGAAAAGAACCCATCGTGGAAAGCCGTGTTAGCAAATAAATACCAGCTAGTCCGGTCTCACACCGTACGAAAAAAAAAAAGGTCGTTGTTCACGGCTGCATTTCCTCACGGGCATGTAATACGAGTAGTGCGTTGCCGCTGTAATCAGCTTCGGGTGCCATAAATGATCCCCATTTGTGCCTAGAAAGTTGCCCGTAATGAGGTCTAGCAGCCCTGCGTAGAATGTGCAGCCTTCTTAGCGAAGTCGACGTGTTGTAAGCCACAGAAATTGCGGCGTTCATAATGAAAGATAGCTGGAAACGCAAACAGTGAGGACATGCTTATTCTTCTAGCTGCGGAAAGTGTTTTTAGGTCGATTTCTTTGTTGCGACGTGCAATGCAAAAAGCCGAAAGTATACATAACTACGTGGAGCGCAAACAGGAGCACAAGAAGGACTAATAACCCCAGGAAACTCTATGGTTCCTACTGCGTATACGTTTTCTGAAGCTAACGAGCTCGGCACATAGCCTCCGACACTGAATCAATTGAACTCGCAACTCTCGATTGACACAGACAAGAAAGACGACAGGACAGCGCACAGCGCACGTCCTGTCGTCTTTCTTGACCGTGTCAATCCAGCGCTGTGACTTCATTATGAAGACACAACGAACCAACTAACCTGAAAATCTGCACTCCGACACTGCGCTTCGCTTCTTTTTACGCCTAGAAGCCACGCACACTTGGCATTTGCCATGAGTTCAAGCAAATTTGTTCATTTGACAGCAGGAATGTTGTTCGCGTAAAACTTTTTCACGCATCCAATCTGCTTGTCGCTCTCTGCGACACGTGGTAGGATTTACATTTATCCCGCGAAGTAAATCAGGTTTCTTAAATACCCGACTTCTTTTCTCCATGTCGTGGCTTTGCAGTGGTTTCTGCCTCCGAGGCGGAGATTCTCTAGGCCTGACGAGGGCCAGATTCGTAAACAGGCGTCGGTCCATAACGCAACTGCTGGGAAATAAATTGATCAAAGACGGTCGCCATAGGCCGCTGTGGGGACAGATTTGTTCGCACAAAGCCTCTAATACCCGGCAGGCGATTAAAAGCGGACCGTGTTTTGTGCAGGGATAGAGTTCCCAATATAACTGGCGCCACGCCAGTAGTTTCACGTATTCGGCGGGAGGATTAGCGTTCGGGTGGCAAAACATCCTTGCATCTAGTTGGCGGAGGAACAGAATTCAAAATAATGGGACGTAATGGAAGGCTTAGAGATCGAACTTTCATCCAAGATACGTAAGCCCACATAGCCAAGCACAGCGGCTACACCGGAGACTTCATTTGCATTGGAGATGGCTATTTCGCAGTCGCTTAGGACGCCGTTTGAAACGAGGAAAACACGTCTCGCCTTTATCTTTTAATGCCACCGTGTCTGCATGCCAGCGCCAGGAGATTCTATGTTACAAATTGACTGTGGTGATTTATGGCCGGAATTTTTGTTATTACCTTAGAATACAGGAACCCTTTACGTGTGCGTACGTTCATAGGTGTTCAAATAAGACAGAAATTTCTCTGGTCGAGATTAAAAGAAACGGAGACGTTGTTCCGAATATATGAAGATTGGTTACCAGACATATAGAACACATGCCAATTTTGCATCAGGGTTTAGAACTATCTTAACGGACCTCTGGAAGTGATGTAAAGAAGTGGTCTATTACATTGCGTCTTGAACAATTTTTTCAATAATTACCTTGTTTCAATAAACTCCCGGTCGCAAGTAAAATGTGTACTTCGCGATAAACATGCGCGATTATATTCACTGGATCCTGCCTCAGGCATTGAGTTTCGATCTTGACTTCACCGAAGAGATAGGCACGACCCTTTTATGTGGCTTATAAATTGGGAATTGTGGCTAGCAACGCCTACCTGCTCCGGAAGAAGATGGCCGGCACTGCAGCCTGTGGCCGCTCCACTGACGAGGAAACAAGACTTCATGTTCTGTGTCAGTGCCCGCTGCACAGCGTACGGCCGTAATCACTCTCCGTCGTGCTCCACCATTAGGACGACCGAGCTCTGTTGCAGTAAACAGAGTGCTAAAGCGTTGCAAGAAAACGCTGCTGATCTGTAGAACAGGTCTCGTGAACGATTGAGCCAAATAGTATTACTCTGCGTGCAGCAGGTAATTTGCAGCATTTTGTCAATCAAAAACAGTGAAATATCGCTTGCTCTCACCTTCGCAATTGCCTCGTCGCAAGCAGCGCCACCAAACAATAGCTACTGACTCGTTTGGTTGTTGGCGAGGACATTGCCAGTACGGTATTATTGTTAAATTTGAGGTAAATAAATGATATATTATATATATTAGTGCGACACCTTGGTCCCATTCAAGTTGCGCGCCCTTCGTATTGAACACTGTGCACGCCGTGCCATGGTGTTGTTCAGCCACAACAGGCAGCGGTCTTCGTGGTACGGGTAGCCGGTTGCACCCGTCTCGCATGCGCCACGCGCACAAGGTATCACGCGCACAAGGTATTCGCGCGGAGCCTTACCCCCTTGCCACCTCCCCTGTATAGCTTTCAGGTTGCTGTAGACTCTTTTAACGACGCAGTTTGCTCTACAGAAACGAGATGGCGCTGTCGGCGCCGCGCCGTACGTTGCCTCACCAAAAGCGCACGAATAACAATCCATCACCTCCTCCGCTCTGCTTCTGTGCGATCATCTGTCGGAAATGCAACTGTCTTTTCGCTAACGCATTGGGCTCCATTCATGCTGAAAAATATGAAGCGGTGGAGGGAAGATATGTTCAGTTGATGGCTGCAAAAATTGTGACTGGCCTATTAAGGAATAGAATGAATCTGTTCCTCCAAGTTCACGCAACACTGATACACGAGGACTGCCTGTGTTGCCCGCTCTTCGCGATTTACGGCTTCTCTCGAGCATAAAAAAAAAAGAAAATCAATCACCCGCTAGCGCTGTAGCGCTAACCTCCAAGGAAAGGACTTGAACCCCGGAACGTCTGCCCAAGTAAGTACCGCTAGTTATGCGGTGACGAAGAGAGTAGCGCCGCTTCTTGGCCTATAGTAAGTTTCTAAAACATTGTCTACGCACATACGCCCCAACTCACACGCAAACTGACGCCCACTCTGTCGCTAGTGTCTAAAGAATACGTGAACGGGCGCACACTTGAATCAATGTGAAGCAAGTGTGACGGAGACAACACCAACAGCACAGTTTTGTTCAGTTCCGTATGTTCTGCAACGGTGCATAAGTAAGTTAGCGACTAGCGATAATACGCATTTGCTACAAACTACTACAACGCAACGTGCAGAACATCGACGTTACAAGCTTTGCGCCGAGCAAGAACACATCGCGAGCGATCAGGCAAACAACAAACAATCACGTAGTGAACACCTGGAAACTTTACTGAGTCACAAATGCGAGAAGCTCCTGTATAAAATTATTTGTTAAATAAATAACGAAGAGCTGAACACACCGATAATAATTCAATCCATAATGGAAAAGTCAGGACCACTTGGAGTACATTTTTATTCCCGCGCTGGGCACAAGCACCGTATACGCTGCTCGCACCGACAAAGCGTGTAATGAGCTCCGAAAGCGCCTACACAACCTCTGAAGCTGTAGCTAAAGCTTCGCGTGTCCTCCACCTAGCCACCGTTTACGATATCTGCCGAAACAGAAGTTTGCAGAACCGCACCGGCGTCATGCTGTTTGATGTCAACGCCGGAATTCTAATGATACCGATGGTTCTTGCTCTGAACTTTTCCGGCATTCACGCTCGCTATACCAGGTAACATCCACGCCAATAAATCCTTCTGAAAGCAGCCCTCAAGATTTTTTCACCAGTCGCCAGGTAGCACCCGTGGCGTGTATAGCTTTTCTGGACACGAGGGTTTAGTTTGTGTGAGTGCCACCACGTGTCGTACTTACCATAGAATTTTCAAGCTTCTCGCGGTGACGCGTGATAACGTCAACAAAGCAAAAATAAAATAATTAGTCGCTATCTCTGCGTATTGAACTTCGCCACAATGCTTGTCCAGCCAGCGTATCAGTGTTCTTGATAAAGGGTAGCCGCTCGTCACCTGGAAATGACTTTTGGAGGTTTTGACACGGTTTTCTTTTTCTTTTCCGTTTTTTGATACTAAGGAGTAAGCAAGGTAGGGTAATCGTCGGAAACACCCCGCAGCAGCCTTTCCTCAGTCGGCGCACATTCTTAACGTCCCAACATCGCACAGCGTCTTCGAGAGACGCCGTCGTAGACGCCTTTTGATTTTGACTTATCGATTTCGTTAAGGTGCTCTCAATTATTTCCCCAGCGACTTTGCTATCCGCACTCATGGGCTACCGCAGCAGCTGCAAATTGAAATGTGCATAACTATTATGATGGATACATGGATAAATTGGTTTTGCACCTTGAGGCGAAAGGCATGACACAAGAATTGTACAAACTGTCTCTGTGTGGTCGTCCGTTAACATGCTATGGCCGAAGCTGCTCACAATATTATGTCCCATTTACTGACCTCCGGGCCAGGTACACCTTTGAGCATTACATATACATTTCTTCCGGTTGGAAGTGAAAATACTGTCGTGTCACAGTTATCGATGTGCGTGAAAGAAGAACATCATTTAGTAATACTGTGCAGTAATATATGCGGCATTTGTCTGTTCTATATAATATAACCGCAATGTAGACTGGCAGATATCGAACGCCAAAAGGGCTACCCACGTACTCAAAGATCTCGCGCACAACTCCTGACACTTACTTGAATTCCAGAGTTGTGCCATTCTCAAAGACATGCTTAAGGAACGGTAAGTAATAAATTATGCGGTTTTACATGCCCAAACCACGATCTGATTGTGAGGCACGCGGTAGTGGGGGATTCCGTTATAATTTTGACCAGCTGGGGTTCGTTACCATCCACCTAAATCTAAGTACGTGGTTGTTGTCGCATTTGGCCCCCATCAAAATACAGCCGCCATGGCTAGGATTGGATTTCGCGGCCTCGTGCTTAGCAGCCCAACACTACATCCACTAAGCAACCACGGCGGGTAAGGAATGTTGGCAGTTCGAGGAAGGTGACAGTCGGCACGTGAGACCATTTGTTTGCATCGTCATGGCGCGATAATCGGTAGGAGCCGTCGAAGTCTGACTGTAGAATGCATGGTATTTCATGTGATGTAGTCCGCGCCAAAAATTTTATACCAGTATCACCCTGTAACGACTGACGACCAGGCATCTCGCTTATATGTGCAGTTGCCTGACCGTTGCCGGGCGCTGGTGTCGACCAAAGGACCTACTTGACCTCTCTACAACACTTGCCGACATTCCCGCCTTATTTCGCACTATCGGGTTTCGGCTGAACTCCTTTAACAGCTAACTTATTTCTGCGGAATTTTGCGTACCAACATTATGATATTTTTTATCTTTAGGTCATATTTTATATTGTCCTTGTACTGTCCTGAGATTTCCAGCTGGTTCATCTTTCCCAAAATGCCTGCAGTTTTGTCAGCCTCTGTACATATTTTGGGGGACTGTTAATAGACGTTGAAAGCACAGCACGGCCCGCTGACCATGCTGCTCAAAAAGTCATTTCATTTTCCTCAGGTCTTGTGCAAGCTTCTGCCTTCTTGCCATTCATCAACTTCCTCATTTCCCTGTCAATTATATCCCTATATGACGACTACGATCCCACGGAAGTTGGCAATGATTTAATGACCATGGGATTGAAGCCGTCCTACCATGGACAGTAAAGCCGCTTTTCCTCACTGCGAATGAAAATATTGGAATAATGAGCGCCAATCTTAAGCATATAAATTCACCGCCTAAAAAATCATGTGGATGTCATGCACCATGGCAATCGATGTAAGCGAAGCATTTGTGTTGTTTTCTTTTATTGATGATAATTAGAGGTAATGCTGACTGCGAATGTATAATTTCTTGAGCGTTAAGTGCAGTACGAGAGTAGTGAGTTCGTGGCAAATGTTACCTTCCGTGCACCTCTGCTTTTTGTCTGCGTAGTACACAACACACAGCGAGACATGTTTGCTTGAGGCGTTGTTGTGCGCCATTGTTCATAAATTATGAGAGGGTTGAGCATTGTCATTGCTTCACATGGCACATCGCATCGCGGCCAACGTGTTGGCAGAACTGTGAGGCTGTACGAGGTAAAACAATAAGGTTATGAAGCACGCCGTAGAGGCGGACTCCCGATTAAGTTTCACACCCTGGTGTTCTTTAACGTGCACCTAAATCTGAGTGCACGACTGTTTTTGTATTTCGCTTCCGTCGAAATCCAGCTCCCGCGGTAGGGATCGAAACCATGACGTCGAGCGATGCCGTAGCCGCACAGCTACTGCAGTGGTCACCGAAACGTCGATTTGAAGTGCGACCGCTTCCTTAGTGTTGCCTAGACCCTACGGTCATTTAATGTGGCTTTGCATCTGCACGCCCTGCGTCAATAGTCCGCTTGACAAATTTGCCTGGTGTTTGTTTTTGAGACATAGCAGAAACGTACATTACCCTACCTTTCATTTGGCCCGCAACTGTTGTCGTGGGTATAGTAGTAGCGTTTCCTTAACTTCGTTTTCCTTAACTTAACCTTCTCCCTGTCCCGACCTTCCATTCTCTATGGGAACTGTGAGCGAAGAGTGGTAAGGCGGTTATTCCTTTCGCGATTGTGCCGGTTTGACCCATTCTCTGCCTCATCTGCTTGCTCCCTCTCTACCATTCTATTTACCTCTCCTCAGGACTTGCACGCTAGTAGACCGGTAAGCGCTGCAGATTCTGCAATGCTTTTGCGGGCGCTCACAGATAATTACAGCTGTAGAGAGGCTAGTGTAACGACGCCCAGTGAGCTCCAGAGAACACTGTGCAGGTGTGACGCTATAAAAAGCTCCAAACGAGTTTCTCACGTCCCGATTCCTCTCTGCTCCATTCCTTCCATGTATATGCACCCTCCCCCTCCCCACCCCACCCCCCAGCGCGGCGTGCAAGGCAGCAGCAGCAGCAGTGAAAAAGTGGAAAGAAGAGAACCAAGGGAAGCTATGCTTTAAAAAAAATGGCTTTATTTGTTGGCGTAATGTCGCGTGTCGTCGTGGCGTTATCGCGTCCTTTGCGGGGTTTAATCACTGCGAGAGCCAACTGTCCGACTTGCCCACTAGACTTCCCGCCTTCAGGAGTAACTTGTATCCCGTTGCCAAGACGTGAATTGTCTATCCAGTTTATTACAGACCTACAAGACTTTTGTTTTCAGTATGTACATTATTTTCGCCATCCACAGGTATACTGTGGAGGCACTTGCTTTTTACCTAATAGTAAGTGAACTTGTTTTCAAATTATATTCTCTTATAATGTTGTATTCTTGCTATCATTGTCGTATGTAATCTACACAGAGTACTCAGGCACCCTCTAATGCTCTCCTTACGCCCGCCATTGTAATGCTAGTAAACATACCTTGAACTCATTTTCTCAGAGATAAATGCTGAATAAAACGTTGACATCATGGTGAACAAAACCAACAAGGGCCGTAGTGCTCCATTTTCTGATGTCCCTGTTGGCAAGCTCCTTTTTGTTTTCAAGATGTGGTCTTGTACCGTAGAAACGTCCCTCGGACGTCTCTGATGTGCTCGTTTCTATTCTCAAGCACCCAGTGCAAACTGTCGTCACCGTAACTCCATGATGTCCTGGTTGCAGGAAACCATGGCATGTCGCGCAAGTATGACCACGCTGATTCGTTTGGGTTGGCATATACTATTCAGCTTGAAAAGGCCGTCCATCTAACCTGATTGTCGTCTTCAATCTCTGATACACCACACGAGTTCTCTCATTAATCTCATTTTCAACTCGCTCGGCCCTATTCCTCTTTTCGTTTTCGCAAAGTGTGTGCCTATGGCTGTGGTTACCAAATACGCCCAACGGTATCTACCACTCACGCCTTTCTGGCTACCTGAGCAACTGAAGTTGCAGGCTTTCTTCAACACGGCACTGACGGTCAGCATGGCTATCTTCAACTACTTTTCGAGGACTTCGCTCACCACTTTCTCTTCAGTGTCATCTCTTACACTACTCGCTCGTGCTACACACAACACAAACACGGAACGCCCTTAATGAGGTATCACTTACACGCTAGTTGACGTGCTGTTGAGGTACATTCCCTCTAATTACCTCTAATTACCGGGATAGGAGCGCTACCCTACAAAATGAAAGAAACCTAGTTGCGCTAGTCGAGGGCAGCTTTTTTCGGACTCCTGATGCGTCCATTTAAAAGATACAGTTCATATCCAAACCTAAATGACAGCGATACAGGCGAGGTGAGTTACGGTAGCTCGTGGGTTTGGATTAACGACGCTACTCACGCAGAACTTTAGTCTTTTGCGTGGCTGTGAACTGGAATGAAACGCAGGAGAGTAACACGCCTTCCTGAAGTGAAAAATTAGGAATGACTTTTTGTTTGAAGGTTGGGCGTACGTCTAGGACCCATAATATGAAACACCTTCAAGTGGGTATCAGCTTACAAAGGGGGAACAGAACTGCTTGTTCGACTAGTTGGTGCTTGCAAAAATACATGTTTTTTGCCGCAATTGAACACTCACAAAAGGAAGACAAATAAATCCTTTTGTCAGTGTTCAATTGCGGCAAGAAACATGTCTTTCACAAAGGGGGAACTCAGATGAAATGTTTTCAAGTGGATAGGCTTTAATTATCCTAGGGATATTTTTATTAAAATTTCCTTCCTTGCCATGAAGCAAAAGCAGACTAATGAGCATATAAATTTTCTTTCTTCTTGAGACCTTCTGTGAGTGTACAGATTTTGTCATTTACAACATCTTAGATTAAAAAGTCAGTTGTGAATAATAGATTGTTTGTATACATAAGTAAAGGTACACACAACAAAAATCCTAGTCCATTTCTCAGTATTCACTCAATGAAGATGTAGCACGTCTACACTGTCACCTTGTAGTGATGTGATGAACAAGGCTGTTCCAAAAGAGTGAGTCACGAATATAACTCATTATAAGGCGAGCTTGCGCTGGAACAGAAAATAACAATCAAAGCGCAACGATGGCGCGCAAAAATGTGCTTCCTCTGAATCTGGTCTACGAATCAAGGCACCGATTCATCAGATTGGAATGATCGTACATTGCAGCGCAATCGCGGGTGCTGTAATTTGATCTAGAATGTATACGACGCCAGTATTCCCTTCACGCGCGCAATCTGATTCGATAACTCTCTTTCGCTACTGAACCGTGAAGACATTCTGGATACTTGAAACACATGCAGGCGCGTCTTTAGCTAAGTGATACCTTTGGAATGGTGGTGAGATGCTAAAGTATGGTCACCCGTAAAAAAAATAATGTACTGTTGCTTCAAATATTAGTTGAAATATAATGCGCGTGGTAAAAGGGGCCCCCAAGATTGCACAGCGGCGAAAGCATACCACAAATTCCAGAGCTTTCAGATTACTGGTAGTTATTAAACCAGTATTTCGCGTGTTGATGAAGCCCTGTAGTCCAGGGGCCAGTTCCATCACGGGCAGTGTAACGGAGCTCATATTTCACGTTACTTACCATATGTCAGCAATGACTGTCACAAAATCACGGTATTTACTTTTTTATGTCTTAACATTGGACAGACCAAATATACGCCGCAAACGCTCATCCTAATACATTTGTACTTTTCATTCTAACGTACATATCCGCGCTGCTCCATCTTTTGCAAAACACTGAAAAGTACACACAATGCTTTCCCCCAGGCAGCTGTTCTAACGGGACAGTTTAAGGGCCCCGCGTCTCAGAAAATCTCCTGTCGGCGTCGGCGGCGTTGTCAGTGAGCAAATATTTTCGTACATATTTCGGCATATCTATATGCCATGCCTTGCTAGATAGACAGCGCATGTCTTTTATGTTAAGTCTTATAAAACTGAGAAAACGGGCTGTGTTCTCTGACTCAAGAGCGGCATTACAGTGCATGGAGTCAGTTCTCCGACGCGGTTGTCAGCAGCGCTGACAATCGGTTGACACACGAAATCGTGTGTCAACCGATATCTCAACAGCTGACATACGAAATCGTGAAACTTCACCATCACGTTCAACAAAAAGGTCACGAGGTTGTCTTTCATTGGGTACCTGTCCATTGTGGAATCAGTGGCAATGATTCCGCCGATACCACTGCTCGCACATCACTTCAAGGAGAGCACAGCGTTCCAATTCAGCTTTTGTGGACAGACGCCGCAAGGCAGCTTCGACACTTGGCACGCAGTCTCTAATTTAACGAGTGGAACTCGCCAAACTTAAGACTTATACGACTGAATCGATTAAACCCCTCACTGCAACTCCGACCTCCATCCGGACTTCCTCGACGTGAAGCTACGCTTCTCTGTCGCCTTTGGTTAGGAGTTGCCTTCAAAAAGGCATATTCTAAATTAATTGGAGTGACCGACAGTGCAGCATACAAGGTCTGCGGCACCAAAGAAAATATCGACCACCTGCTGTGCTACTGTCCACGATATGCCCCAGAAAAACTAAAACTTGCTAATTCTCTCAAAAAACTGGACAATTGGCCGTTTTCCGTTCAGGTGCGGCTGGAACACCGCCACCATATTTCATCGGCCCTTAAAGCACTGAAGGCGCTTTTGTGCTTCTTGAGGACGACGGGCTTGTGTGAACGTTTGTGACTATTAGTGGAATTACTATTACACCACGCGCATCAGCGAACTCACCGCTAATTTCCTTTTTTCCTTCCCTGTTTGATCCCTGGCATCTTTGTTTTCCCCTTTCCGATTCCGCCGGTGTAGGGCAGCCAAACGGACATTATTCTGGTTAACCTCCCGGCCTTCTGCTTCTCTTTTTCACTCCCTTCCTTCCTTCCTTCCTTGCTTGCTTTCTTCTAAAATTGAAGTATTAGAAGTGCGAAACAAAGTTAGAAACCTGAAAATGATGCAGTTTTCCTGGCGCGGCTGTGCACTACATCCGGAATCGGCCCACGCAAGAGGCCGCGTTTCTACCAGAACACTCACCTTCGTGCATAGCGTTCCCCACCAGCGTTTCTCGGTACACATAAGCTGTAGTTGCCGGGAAGAGTGAGAAGCAGTCGGCGATCTTTGAATGCTATCGTTTTCCACTCTAAAAGGCAAAGCTTAAGCGTCCTCCGACTTTTTATTTCTAATGACGCAAGGCAATGGATCCTGATGCCAGCAACGCTCAGCAATGTAATCGGGAGCACAGACGATGTTCTCACACATCTTCTGTGATGTACCGTAGCGCTGAGGTGCTTCTTGCATAATGTAGGAGAATCCATTGTAAAGGCAGAAGTGCATGCCTGGGCACGTGCTTATAAGCTCATGAACTTGATTTGTGCCAAGAAAACCTGTGCATGCTTTCACACTCTAAATCTGGTACAGCGCAACATACAAAGTAAGAAAGAAGCCGAACCGGCCAGATACAGGAACAAGGCGCTGACTTCCAACTGTTTCATCCTTTCTATGTTGCGCTGTACCAGATTCAGAATGCAATACCAACTCGCCCAATCCTCTACCCTAGTGAACATGCTTTCACACTTGCTTTATAGGAAGCCCACTGCACTATCAATATGCCGGCTGTTTTTAACTGCACCAAATAAACATACTAACCAATATAAGTATTGTTGAGATCATTTTATCATTCAAGTGTTCTTATTGGTAACCTCTAGATACGGATAAGTTGAGACGCTGTGTGCGTAATTAACGAAGCTGCGTTAATTGTATATTCAAGTATTGTTCTTAAATGGCTAAAGGAAATGAGTAGTTTGAAGCCCGTCCTCGAGATTCTCTAGCCGAGAAAAGACATTTTGATTAAATATGCTTCTGTAAGAGCTATGCCAAGAAAAATTTTCCAATTATACGGTCTCGGAAAGCGTAACTGACGCAGAAAAATAAAGTCTGTGAAGGCTACCTGACTGCACGTAGCATTTTGTGATGTCAGTAATATGGCTCCGTAAGCGTGTTCCCGGTGGACTGTCCGCTTTTTATTTTAGCTATAGCTCGGCCACAACTCTGACGCGGCCTATCGAAGTACATCTACAACGCAAAAACGTTTTCCTGAGATAACCCCTGCAGCGAATGTAATGAAATTTGTGGCACTTGATAGAGAAAGTTAAGTTCTAGTGACTGTTGGAAGCGTAATTCCGATTAAGGGCTTCAATTGTGTTAAAAAAATTCAGAAATTCGAAAGTTTGAGCAACATAGAAGCACAACGTTTACAAATTAATAGCTCTGAATCAAGAACAGATATCGCGATTCTGAAATGGCAGCCATTAAATCATTCAAAACGGATAAATGTGACGTCATTTGACATCTTACGTGAATTTCTTACGTTGTGCACAAGGGTTCCGCAAAGGCTGTATTACACATTACTATTTTTCTTTAGATTCGTGTGTACTAAATCATTTTTTTCCGCTTTAGATGTACTATTAGAGGCAATTCACATATTTTTTACATCAGTTCTTTCTGCTGAGTTACAACGTTGTAAACATGATAGTTTTGTTTTCTGAAAATTTTTGATTTTTGCCACTTTGTAATAAAAAATTGATGACCTAAATCAAAAATTCGAAGCCAACTGCCACTAGATTTTAAATTTTCCTTTTAAATGCAACAAACGTCGACAAATTTGGTGCAGTGGTTGCCCAGAAAAGCGAATTCTCCTTTTACATCTATTTAGACCGGAGCACCCGATCTAAAAAGCTTCCTCTTAACGCTGTTTATTCCACGGGAAGTAGTTCCCAGTTTTAATATCAATATACCAGCGAACGTGTGCCGCCGAAAGCTTGCTTGGTCGTACAAGCGAAGCATGATGCAATGATGGTGCAGGTTTAGCACGTCCCTGGCTTGAAGACAGAGAGCCGCCGCCGTTAGGAAGGTAACGAAGGTGAACAGCTAGGTAGCGGCTCACGGAGCCGTGCCAATGGTGGCGGTGCCATCGTGACGAAATCTGGGGTGGCGATATTGACAGCACAGGCGTCTTTTTTTATGCGAAGCATATTACTAGAGCTCAACCCAGCTCCTCACGCGCGGCGGTATCGCCTTCAATACCACGTGACACCGTGACGTCACGACAGAGGAGAAACGGGGCTTCAACTCGCGCCGTCGCTCGCGGCGTCGCCCCCCGCATCGGACGGGGTGAGCGTCCAGCAACGCAGCGTTCGGCGCGACAACGAAATGTGCGCCTCAGCAAGCGCCGCACGCCTGAGCCGACGCCGACGACACCGGCTTTTCTGCGACACGAGCTCCTTAACGCTGTCGCGTTAAAGTAAAGGCTAGTATGCTTCGCATCCTGGGCTTAACCTTAGCTAAGCCACAGCCATTTTTTTTCTCCTCTTTTGCTTTGATTTCGCTTTCAGAAAAAGATAGTGCTATAAATGCAGAGTAATTTGTTCTTGTCTCGTAGATTGAACTGCGATAAACCTCTATATCCCATTCATCCAGGAAAGTAGGCGTAAGCGGGAAGTGCTCACACACACACACACACACACGCACACACACACACACGCACACACACACACACGCGCACACACACAGACACACACACACACACACACACACACACACGCACACACACACACGCGCACACACACAGACACACACAAACACACACACACGCACACACACACACACACACACACACACACACACGGGCTCACTCGCTCGCACACACAGAGAGAAACACACACACGCACGCACAGAGATACGACACATATTCACCCGCATTTATATTTATGCGCGTCCACGCGTCACGCACGCACAAAAATGTACGCACGCAGGCACACGGAACGGCACGCACACACAAATGCACGTGTGCTCGCACACGCATACGCGCACTCGTGCGCACGCAGATTCACATACGAAGACACAAACACGCGCGCACACGCAAATGCAATTACACACGTGCGCACGCTCAAGGTATGTACGTACACGCATATACACTCCCTGTACTTCCCTGCTGCCTCGCAAAAACATGCGCGTGCAAACAGACTGAATGACACTCGTTATGCAAACACCGTTCAAACTGCAGCTGTAATAAATGGCTTTATGGTTTAAATCTGGCACTTTTTCAAGTTAATGTGCCCTCTGCCCATAGGGTACACAACCATTTGCTCCTGTCGTGTGACGTAGCCGCCCATCCCCTACCGAAACACGGCTTTAACGCACCACCTATGTTCCGACTAAGTGCCATAAATGCATATGTTCTTACAAACGACAACCTATTGGCGCAGACAGTTGAAGCTTGTTGATACTCAGCTATTATATAGAAATAAAATTGCTTCAAATTTTGCTTACTCAGTTACGCATGTGCATTTCCGTGAAGTTCTACAGGATGGTGAAGGTGAAATGTCCAGAATTCCTGAGTATGCCCATGCTACAAGGCACGATAGTTCCTTTTTTAACGTAACACAAATACATGCGCATGCTTGGTATTATGTTGTCCAAGGAATAAAAACTGATAATAAAAGCGATGACTTAACAAATGAGCAACTCATCAGTACGTTATAGGAAACAATATTACACAATATAATATTTGAAGAGCACTCCTGAAAAAAAAAACTGAAACCAAATCTTGTGTTTTGTGTTACGGCCATCTGGTGGAAGACTGTCGAACCGAGTCCTACGTGGCGTTAAAAAAAAGGAGGTATCACGCAGCACGACGTCTAACCGCTGTCAGCATGATGCAGAACAAGAGGTGCGAGCGATTAAACGAGTCGGCCACGGCTTCCAACGTCTCTGCGGGTGATACGCTTGGGTTTTTATAGATACCACACGAACTTGCATGACTGCGTATGAAAAATTGCTTTCGGGAACAGTGTTACGCCATGTGTAGAGAGTCGAGACAGACATCAATCGAAAACTGAGTCTCCGGACTACATACGCTGCAGTGGCTTTTACGATAGACGCCATACTTTTAACACAGGTGCGGTTTTTGTCTCAAAAATCAAGCACAAATTTTCATCATTTCCATAGGCTTCCATTGCAGAATTTTGACCGCTCTGGGAATAGAATTCTTGCTTGCCACAGCGTGATCACTCCATTTGGCTCGTGTGGATTGTCTTCTAGAACATGTCTGTCACCTGCTGTTTTCAATAATCGACATGCAGCTTTAGTTATTCGCGGAGAACTCGCTCGTTTCATTAAAAACGCACTAGCTTCGTGTCGGGGTCACTTGGGGCACTAATTCGTGCGTGTCCAGAAAAGCTGGATGTGGGATGCTGTCGTGGTTCAGCCGGTTCCTCTTTTTTATGCAGATTGGTTGACATCACAATTACTGTGTATTTAAAAGTGATTCTCTTCGATTCTGCTGCATGCCCAGGCCTCTTGACTGAATGCTTTACAGAGTGCTTTGAATCATTTTGTCTTCTTGCACTCGTGTTAAGCCGAGACGTTGAGCATAAAACGGGCCCAGAGATAGCAGGGAAACTCGAAGAAATTCTCGCAAATCAAGAGGCTTCATGTGAACAAAATCTATCGGAGTTAAGCTAGACTGGCATATTTCCGCGACAAATGAGAGACCGACTTCCATGGAAGATAAGCAGGAAGTGCTCTCGCAGACATCTCAAAGGATGGAAACATGCAAGTGGTCGCTTAGATATTTAAACACAGATTGTTTTCTTAAGGAAAAAGGCGGACTATACTTTGAAAATTATTCTCGACGAACAACCTGCTACTTAATCGTAGTCAGGAGTCGGAGGCAGAAACAATAAATAGTTTTCAGGAACATGCTTCATTCAAGATTTGTTAACCCGGACTTTAAATAAAAGTAGAGAGTCGATAGACAGAATAAACTGCTTGGGAAAAAGAAATCCTAGGCACGCACCCAGTGTTATATATATATATATATATATATATATATATATATATATATATATATATATATATATATATATATATATATATATATATATATATATACGAGGTCTGTTAGAAAATTATCCGACCTTTGTTTTTTCGAACACCTGATGGATATGAAACAAGCGCGCTTGCATGAGCTGATCTTGAACCTTCATGCACATGCGCGAATTTTTTCCCGCCTGCCGATAGCGTGAGTCGCTGG
The DNA here is from genome assembly GCF_038994185.2 of Dermacentor albipictus. Classification (NCBI taxonomy): domain Eukaryota; kingdom Metazoa; phylum Arthropoda; class Arachnida; order Ixodida; family Ixodidae; genus Dermacentor; species Dermacentor albipictus. The sequence continues at coordinate 496,609,098 of NC_091821.1, forward strand.
GACGCAGCGTTTAATGCTATCTTCGGCAGGTCGTTTCTGAGCACTCTGGAGCGCTCTGGAGAGCGGCGTTGTCTTCGGCTGGTTGAAAGAGGGTGCGCGCCCTGCGTTCGGCTGGTTCTTCTCGATTGCTCTCCTCTGTCTTGGAGCGCTCTCAGGCGCTCCGAGCCCTGTCGTCGGAGCAGTCATCGAGATTGAAACGTCATCGCAGCGCCGCGTCGGTGCTGTTGGCGACGGCCCACCGTAACCTTGGCAACCTAGGCCACTGCATGCTGGCGTTTCGACGAACGTTCGTCTCGCCGGCACGTCCGCCGGTTTTTCCGGCAGCGCCGGGAGCTTTGGATAGGCGAAACATCGGACGTTGGCAGTAGTCACGTGGTTTCGCATCAGCAATTTCCTCCTCCGAGAGTGAGTCACACGTTCGGCTCGCGCGCTTGTCCTCTACCTTTGAGCTCGGGAAACGACCGATCTACCCGACTCTGCTTCGGGGCATACAGGCGACCAGTCGAAGATACCATTAGTGCAGTGCGCAGTGCTCTCGTCAGTTTTTTATTGCATCAAAAATGGCGGACCGACTGGAGCACCGCTACTGCATCAAATTTTGCAGAAATTGGCTGACAGCCAAGTGGAAATCATTCGGAAGATTCAGACGGCTTTCGATGACGACGCCATGAGCAGCACACAGATTAAGTAGTGGTACAACCGATTTAAAGAGACACTAAAGGTTAATACTAAGTCAACGCGGACTGTTTAAATACCACCCCAGAAACCTCGAAACAGTTGTTTCATGCCAAGAAGAAACTTATTTTAAGAGAAAATGCATTCTGAAGCGTCCGCGTAGCTCTGGCGCAGGTGAAATCGCCCGCCCTCCGATCGAGAAGTGGTGACGTCATGGTCTCATAGTGACATTGCGCTGTCGGTGAGTAAAACGGTGCCCGCAGGCGGCGCTACGGCTTTTCAGCGCAAACCGCAAGCGCGCGGCAAGAAACAGAGTCAAGCCAGAGCCGACAGCAGCGCGAAAGCAGAACTATGGCGGCTAGCGGAAGGGAAAGCGCGCGATGGTAAGCTGGTTCTTTATTTTATGACGCCAACTTTGACGCTCATTGCAATGGACGACCCTGACTACGACACATTGGCTCACGATGCTGGGCTCGACTTCATCAATTTAAGCAATGATGAACGTGACATGCTGCTGAGGACTCGCGCTGCCGGCGTGGTTGCGTACTACTACGACGGCAACTGTATGTCATGGCTGTACATATTCGCACATTTGTAGCTTTTCCTTTGGCAAAACCAAATGCCGCGCTAACCACCCTGGAATCGACCTGCAGTTCTTGCGCTTCGGCAAAACCGACGGAACAGCGCTACGGGAAAGCATTGCTTTGAAAGGCACTGCACACGACTTCAGTAAGTCAGCGTTGAACTCGTATTCCTCTGGACGACAGTGCAGCGAGCACACTATGCGATTTTTCGGCTCTTTGCCAACGCGCTGTGGCAGAAGAACGGCACGTAACCACTTCGAACGGAGAGGTTCACTCGTTGGCACACAGTGATTAGTAACGCTGGATTCCCCGCTGCAACTGCCCTTGGCCAAGTTCCGCGGACCGTTCGAGCATCCCATGACATCAAATGGACGTGGCATTCTCGCTGCTTGTTCCAAATGCAAGTTTCGCGAGCCAGCAGAACCAGTGTAGCACGACGCGATAACAAAACAACTGAAACTCCAAAGCACGTGCGGTGCAGAGTCCAGCAAAAACGAAACCTTTAGACCACCCATACTACTGACGGGTAACGTCAAAATGTTATTTTTTCTTAGAATTGAACAGAAGTAGACAAGTAGTATTTTCTTCCGTCTTATAATCTAATGAAACGTTCTTTTTAATACGAGTAGTTGAGTACTAGTGACATAAATTATGATGAGGAGCGCCTTCGTCATCGGCCAAGTAGCGGAATGTCGCTGGGGGGTCCCAAATCGTGTCATGCATTTACCTCAATTTCTCGGTTACTAAAGCTCTGTTCGCTATTATATTGACGCCTTAGACGTTCTAGAACATTGCTTTATCACTTTAACTTAACTTCATAGTAAACTTTAGTGTCCCTTTAAAGACGGCTGCAGATCGGTGGAGAGCGAGCCACGCTCCGGTCGGCCATCAACATCCCGAAACGACCAGGTCATTGCCGAAATGAACACTGTCGTGATGCGGGACTGTTGTGTGACTATCCGAGAAATTGCAGACCAGGTGGGCATCAGCACTTTGTCTGCACGTTCCGTTATGACCAAAGATTTGGCCATGAAGAGAGTTGCGGCGAAATTCCTGCCGAAGCTGCATGCTCACGGTGGAGCAAAAGCATCTTCGTGTTGAAGTCTCACAGGACATGATGGAATTCCACAAACAGTGTCCCGACTTCATGAACACCATATTCACTGGTGACGAGTCTTGGGTGTATGTGTACGACCCGGAAACCAAATCCCAGTCGTCACAGTGGAATCATTCCACGTCACCAAGACCAAAGAAGGCCGGCCAAATGCACAGCAACGTCAAAGTGACACTGACTGCTTTCTTTGACTACCGCGTAGTGGAACAGCTAGAGTACGCACCACAGGGTCAGACAATCACCAAAGAGTACTACAGGGATGTCCTCCGTCACCTACATGATGCTGTGCGGGGCAAGAGACCGCAGTTGTGGTCAACAGGAAATCGGCGCATCCATCACGACAATGCTCCTGCACATACCTCGCACTTGATTCAGACTTTTTAGCAAAAAACCAGACTCCTCTAGTTCAACAGACTCCTTACTCTCCTGATATGGCCCCCGGCGACTTCTGTCTGTTTCCCAAAATCAAGAGGCCATTGAAAAAATAACATCAAGCTCTTCATATAAAGATCAACTACAGGCTGTCCAGAGGGTTCACGATAACGCCATAAGGCTCGGCCTGGTGGTTCCGACGTGGACGCGGCCCGCCTCGGTCTGAAATACCGGACTTCAGGAGACTAATAAAGTTTTGTGAATGAATGAATGAAAAGAGCCAGCCCTTCGAGATAAACGTTGGAGCAAGATAGCTGTGGATATTGTGGGCCCATCTGAGCATGCACCAGTAGACTGCCGTTTCGTTATAACGGTTGTTGATTATTTTTCCAAATGGCCAGAAGTTGCTTTCTGCAGGGATGTGTCTTCCACTAAAGTGGTGGACTTCCTCCTGTCAATATTTGCACGGGAAGGCTACCCCGACGAACTGGTCTCAAATCATGGACCGCAATTTACATCGCGAGAATTCGAGTCCTTTCTTCAAGACAGGGGCATCAAGCACAGCTTCTTGGCTGTGTATCACCCACAGGCAAATGGACAGGTGGAAAGGTTCAACCATGTGCTCAAATCTGATATTCAGTTGGCCTTGCTAGAGCAGCGACCAGTGAAGAACACTGTAACAGAGTACTTGGGGATCTTCAGAGTTACTCCTCACAGTACCACTGGCCTTTCTCCTGCAGTGCTTCTGCATGGCCGGCACATCAACATCCTTGGACGTCATCGGACATCCCACCTCTAACTTTTTCACGGACCCCGCTCCGGAGGTGTTCTCACTAGGAAGAGGGTGAAAGAGCACCAGCGCAAAAACAAAGTGTACGCTGACCGACGAAGAACAGCCCGTGTACCGCAGTTCCAAGTTGGGAAGTATGTGCGTGTTAAGAAACCAATCCCTGGTACGAAAGGCACTCCCAGCTTTGAACATCCAACGAAGATCCTTAAGCGCATAGGGCGTTGGACCTTCTGCCTGGAAGACAGTCGAACTTCGAATGCCTCACAGCTGACTGCAGTCCCAACGGGAGCATCACCCCAACATGCGGTAAGGTGGGATGACGACTACCAAACTGCGCCTCTACACGGAGCACAAGCCTCTTCACTGCCAAGTCCACGGACACCTGGCACAACCTCTGGGCATTTGGAGCTATCCCCGTCAATAGCCTCCGAAGATGGTGACAGTGCTTCCGTTTTCACCGAAACTGCTGGCGAGCCGCCAGCGTTTCGCCGGTCCACAAGAGACAGAAGACCACCGGCAAGGTTTGAGGACTATGTGCTTGGATATAAACATTGACTGGCTTTGTGAATATGTCTGTATTAAGGAAGGGGTAGATGTAGTGTCGTAGGGTGACACTAGGCGCCCTTAGGTGCATAACTATCAAAGCCCATAATAAGATGGCCCCACTGTTGCCCGGATATATATATGAGTGCTCACATGAATAAAGGGGTCTTGCGTTTGGTGTGATATGGGTTAACGTCTGTCTCGTTCTTCTGCTGACCAACACTACACCTTCGGCATTAATACTGGCTGAGGAAGCAGCAACGAAGTGCTTTGAAAGCGTACAGGTGAAGCAAAGCACCACTATCGAATTCGTGTAAACGCAGCTTACGTTCACAACGCCAAAACATGTGCTGCACCCGTCAACTAACCATGCAACACGTATCCACAGTATCGTAATGCAGACGCTTAGCAGGCGATAGGGTTTGGATGTGCATATATCGAAGGGCATTGGGCCGTCCTATTGGCTAATGAGTTCTCTAGTTTCCACAATGCTGCAAACGTCACGTGGTGAGGAATATGGTAGGCAAGGACGAGTGGGGTTCGGGTAAGAGAACTGCGGGGAGTATATCATAAAGCTATTCCAAACTTTTCTATTCCAATTCTGCAATCAGCCCTCCGCGATTGGTCAAAAACTTTTTTGGAACACCCTCACTTCGCCTGTCTGTCACGCGACGTCACGAAAACCGCGATAGCTCCCTATCTTATACGACGTGTACACAATGAATATGCATGATTGGACCGAATAAGCGAAAAATAGTTATTTATGATTCGACGCCTTTTCGCTAATAACCATCTGCTATTGGTCAAAAATTTTCGGGCTCCACCCACGGCACCTGCCTGTTACGTGACGCCACAAAATCGCAAAAACTCACTAAGTCAAAGTGATGCGTACGCGTTAGAGATGCATTAATATGCTCAACAAAACTGAGTTTTCGTCTGAATGGCCACAGGCTGCCCCGTTTCCAGAGGGATAAAGAGGCATATATATTGCTTTTGACGGACTGCTTACAGAAAACTCACAGGCTTAAGAACAGGTAGAACATGTGCTTTTATAAACATCACACCAGAGAATGGGAATGCTATTTTCTTAAAGGAATTCCGCCGAAACTTCTTGCAAGTGCAGAAGAAATGCGACAGCTGCACAAGTGCACAGGAGTAAATATCCGCATATTCGCGACTACCTGCAACACTGCGCCGAGAACTTTCGGTGGATGCCTGGTAGAGCCGCTCTATACCCGTGCTGCATTTGCTTTTTGCTTTGGACGACCGCTTTCGTTAGAGAGTGCACGTCTGCGACGACAAAAACATTCAGAATAATGACACAAAATACTGACAATAGCGTGCCTGGTTTGTCATCATGTGCGTATTTATGCCCTGCTGGCGTACAGTGCTATTGGCGTGTATACATGGTGTTTTATTTATTTACCTGCGGCAAACTTTTTCAAAGATTGCCTACGGAAGATAGCACAATTCTAACCCTTGGTCTAAAATACTCGAAGACGCGGCCATTACTTCAACGAGAAACCAAAATTTGAATTGAATAATTAACGTATTTACCCTGAGTAAGTGTTTTAATCAAATACTTTACGTCACATATTTAAACTTGTGAATTATAGACGGTGGGTTCATACGGCACATCCACTTGGAACGAATTGTCTGGGCAGCACCAGTTCTGAAATATTAATTTTCATACTATCCGTCGAAATTGATTATTGTTCCAGTTACTTTTGTGCTTCAATTCATACAACAGCACTTTCTCACCGGCTGTAATCCGTAGATAGAAATAGCCGCTTTAATGTTTCTAAATGAAATGGTATATGCTCTAATTATGTTAATTACCTAATTAGGTATTATCCTTTATCGTAGAAGTAGTAAACGCCTGATCGAGTAATTTAGACGAATGATTAGAATTGTGCTTTCTGCCACTGGCAATTAATAAAAATTGGTGCAGCTTAGAAAAGCACCCTGTATATTGGTTATTAAGTATTCATAAAATATACAATAAGTCAGCAAAGCAATTGGTGAAGGACCATTGTTGGTTCCATTCTCACGGGAAATATATCTTCCTCTCCTTGTGCGACCAAATAAATGACACACAGGACAATTTTATCATGGCTGTCATGCTCTGCCTTCGATGCGTGATCACAGCCGTACCTTCGGCTTGAACAATTCTTCAACTGCAGAATGTTTAAGTACCGATAAAAATGCGAAAGGGCTCCTTGTGTGAAATACCGTCGTGAGGAAGGAATAGAAAACGGAAACAGAAAAGTCAAACAGAAACTTCAAGTAGAAAAATGCGGACTATGCGAAAAGGAACAGGAAAACTGGGTACGAATCCAAAATGAAGCGTCGAGTCGCGTGTGTGTGCTTTATTCCAAATACGCCGAACTTTACAACTACAAGACAAATCGTTGTTCGCGCCGATGAAAGTTGTGGAGTCAGCCAGACAATTTGCGATAGCAAGCCAAGGAAAGCGTTCTGCGTTTTCTGCCGTTTCGAGTGGTATTTGTCAGTTACTGCTTTTTTTGGTGGTGCTTAAAGGGTTCCTCTGCTCTGGCGTCTTTCCTCTTTGGGTGTTGCTGCATCGTGGCGTCCTCATTTCTCGCTTTATAGGCAAATAAAACAGATGCGCGCCACGTAAGGCGCGCTCTTCTGTCTTTGTCAGAAAGCGTTCAGCAGAAGCAGCTCAATACCGAAGCTGCATTCTTTCTACGGAACGTCACTATCCCAAGTTGAATGCAGGCTATCTTGAATAACATTTGTGTAGTATCTAGCTTCAGAATGCTAAATTCTCACGACGGCCTTATGGTTATAGCTTTTTGAACGATTGGTTTAGTAATTTTTCTTCCGGCTCTTTGTTTTATAACCCTATAACGGCTCCCTATAATTTCGTACTCGCGCTGCTGTATCAGTTTACTCCAAGCAGACGGAAGGCAAAAGCCGACTATATTGCCACACCACCAGATTATTGAAGTGATTGCGTAAAATCTCACAGACAGAACTCCAGTTCAGTCCTATGAAATAGGAGGCATGATTCTTCGACTGCGCAATGGCACTCACTAACCGTGGTAATTTTCTGCAGCCAAAGATACACCTCCGATTCTGAAGATGAAAGGTTTATATGCCATTACCTTCCTAGAGATGATCATTATGTACATTTGTAAAAAGATGGAGGGCGCATAAGCTTCGGCTTTAAGAGTGTAACTCGGTAGCATTAAAAGATCCCTGTCTGCTTCTCACACTTCCGGCAACTCGAGCGTATGTAACCGTAATGTACTCGTATACCGGGAAACGCTGGCCGCGAACGCTATGCACGAAGGCTGGCATTGTGGTAGAAACACGGTTTCTTGCGTGGGCCGCAATGCGGCGGACGCGAGCGCCATCTGGAGGTATTGCGAGGAACCGGGCGAGCTAGTTCATAGTCCCCGAGATGCTCACGTTCCGGCGCGCGCAAATGGTGGACGCCGTGGCCAGTCTATGATTAGTAAAAACGCTGGAAAAGTGGTTTCTTTGAGTTCTCGGGTAACATAATTATCTTTTCTCGTATAGTCAAATTACAGTCAGATGCTATCATGTTTGTGGGTTGTGTGTAAGTCGCAGCACAATGTGTTGGTGAGCTAGTTGGTGCGGATCCATAAATACTTCGTTTAGCGCACAACAACGGACACAAGAAAGGCGACCCCCCCCAGGACAAGGCGCTACTCTCAACTAACATCATTTTACTGCGTCACTCCTTTATAGACAGCAGAAACTAGAGAAACATGCGCAGTGAGCACCATGTGCAGGAACCACCAACATCCGATCGCAAGAGCGGACTCGCGACAGAATCTAAAAAATCATATTCAGCACTGTACAAGTTCAAAGAAGGCACACTAATGCACTGTGACCCTAATGACTGTATGAAGAATGCTTCCGATAACTCTCGGGCGGTCGTATCGCGGCTCTTTTTGAAAATCGTGGTATCACGAAACATGGGTTTGCACTTGCATATCGTACGATGTCGAGCCAAATGTGAACCTGTGCCTGTTGGTATGGATCGCTCATGCTCTCTAAGGCGCTCGTTAACACAGCGGCCTGACTGCCCTACATACACTATGCCAAATGACAACGGAATCTTATAAACCACACCGACGCTGCAATCTACGAACTTCGCGTGGTTCTTATAACAATTTGGTTTTTTACTTGTTTTAGAAATACGGCTGCACAACAATGACAGTTTCTGAGGAGCAGAAAACACTACCGGAATTTGGTATCTAGTGGCGACATTCTTTAGATTGTGAGCCACTCTATGGCAATAAGGCACAACTTCAGGCCTCTTTTGTGTACTACAATTATTTTTGTGCCGCTTCCTTTTCAGTTTCTGAAGCAATACCTCTGAGACTGACGTCACCGCCACACTTGGGTATGCCGCAGCCTGTAGCCTATTTAACTGTGCAATGAAACTCTGTTTCGCAGAGTGATGACAAGATTTCATTAGTGAAGATTCTAGACACATCAGAGTAATGGCACGTTTCACGATCTTTGAGTGCGCAGACGCGTAAGGTAAAGGTTCCTTACGTGCACGTGGAAAGTACATCCAACAGGCGTGGCCTGCTTGTAAGTATAGCTCCAAATCCAAAAACTGCAGTTTACCGTCCCTAGATAGCTCATGTGTGAAAGTTAAACCTTTGCGATTGTCATTGAACAGAGATAAAATGTCAGCTACCATAACGGAGCATTCGTTGTTAGTCTGTTTTATCACAACAAGACAATCGTCAACATATCTAAAAATTTGAACTGAGTCATTGTGTAAAGCACTCTTAAGAGCGCGGTCGACAAAAGATAGAAATATATTACAAAAAGCAGGCGCCACACAAGAACCAATAAACACAACATTTTTTGGAATAAAAAGCTTATTTTCGAACCAGATAAAAGTTGCATTTAAATAAAATTCAAGAAGGGACATGAAATTTTCCTAGGACAACCCGGTCGCATTGCGAAAAGCTACCTCGCCACTTTCTTCGATGCACATCATCACACTGCGAAATAGCTCATCATGTGGTATTGAATAATAAAGATCTTCAACGTCAACAGAAAAAATCTCGGCTACTGAATGATTGTCTTCCAGAAAGGAAACAACATCGAAAGAATTCTTTATGCCGTGAGGATCGTCAATACCTAAATGCTTCAACTGTTTCTGCAAAAACCGGCTAACCAAAACCTGCCAACAGTTGTTTTCACTCCCTATTGTACGGAAAGGCACATCCCGTTTGTGCGTTTTTGCAGTGAAAAAAGAAACATATAGAGCGAGCTCCTTACATTGTTTACATTCTTTTTCACAATCTTGGTGAGGCCTATATTTTCCAACCTTCTGAGCTTTTTCGTTTGCCAGAATGAAGTTCTTGTCCACAGCCTGAATGGCTTTTTTGTTGAAGACAGCAGACGGAGCTATCACGAAACCACCCTCTTTGTCACTCAGTAACAGCCGAAGTTCAATGTCTCTAAAGAATGATACAGCTGTCGAAGGTGGTGCGTTCTTGATGACGGTCCTACGAAGGCAATCCACTCCATCGAGAAGGCATCGCTCCTGGTCCCCTAGTCCTGCTTTCCTTGCGATGCGCCTGTTCAAGGCCAGTAGCTCATGTGCAGGAATTCTTGGCTCCGTGCTATACTTCGGCCCTTTCTTTAACAATGCAGCAACTTCGTCAGGAAGCCTGACGTCACCGAGTATCTGGACTCCAGAGGTGACAGGTTGCGTTTTATGCGAAGCATATTACGAGGGCTCAACCCAGCTCCTCAGGCGCGGCGGTGACCATGAAATCACGTGACACCGTGACGTCACGACAGAGGAGAAGTGGCTTTGGCTCAACTCTTGCAAGACGGGCTGGGTGGGAATCGAACCAGGGTCTCCGGAGTGTGGGACGGAGACGCTACCACTGAGCCACGAGTACAACGCTTCAAAGCGGTACAAAAGCGCCTCTAGTGAATGCGGTGTTGCCTTAGAAACGCGCTGTTTCTAAGGCGTGCGTCTCTTGCTCAGGCGCACATTTCGTTGCCGCGCCGAACGCTGCTTTGCTCGACGCTCACCGCGTCCAATGCGGGACGCGTAGTCGCTGCCCTGTAGCCCATTGTCTTACACCCCTTGGCGGGTCGACGGGAACGCTGTCGCGTTCCACTCTTGAAGGCGAAGAAGTAATGCATGAGTTGTTTCTTCGTCTAGCCGAACCAAATATAGCCAAGCAACAGCAGTTCACCAGGCTAAACAGTGGTTCAACAACTAAAATAAAGGCTAGTATGCTTCGCATCCTGGGCTTAACCTTACCTAAGCCACAGCCATTTTTTTTCCTTTCTGTGCGGAAATCTGGACCGGGTGACGCAATAAAATGATTTCATTTGAGAGTTGCGCCTTGTACTGGGAGGGGGGGGGGGGGGGTGGCGGTCGCCTTTCTTGTGTCCGTTGTTTTGCGCTAAACGAAGTATTTATGGTGGAAGTCGCACTTTACGATTTTTCTACGTATTTTAGCTTGAGAAATTCAATTGGTTTAGTAGCTCCTTGCACCACACAAAGGTTTTAGGTATAAGTGGTTCAAAAATCTTTTTGCCGAAACGGCGTCCGACGCCAGGTTTTCTGCAACGCGTAGCCCTTAACGTGTCAAAAGTTTGCATTCCCAAAGTATACAGTAGATATATTTACATTACTAGATACTTAATCTGCATTGGCTTACTGCATGGGCTTCTGACCGTGTCTTCACTGGTGGATACGCCGTACAGAACAAAGTACGCCCAATGTGCGTCATTACTGACGCTAATACAAAGTTATGGAAGTACACAGGTGTGCTATGCCAAGAGTGCCAAACCGGATGTGCCAAGAAAGAAGTGGTTGGAGATTGTTTCATTGGCGCTCTACCAGATTTGATGGTCACATCGAGCGCTATCTGCACTTTTGATAACAGCTGTGTGCTGCAAGTGCAGTCCTGCGACACTATTTGAGAAGATTAGTTACACTGCACTGAATTCGGGATCCGCCAATTAAGACAGTCACACACCCAGTAAGAAAATTCGGGGCACATTCGACAGGACTGCTTCGCGTTCAAATGGTGTATTTACATATAATATATAAACTGCGGCAACCTTGCATAAACAAGGTGTCTGCCCGAGCAAGTTGCACGCTCTTCCAGCAAAATCGTCTGTTTTGTTGCGGAACTGAAATTTGGGCGAATCCGAAATGATGCATTGTTAAAGTGCAGCGGGCACAAAAGTTGCAGAACACAGGCAGAGTTTTAACACGCTCGGAGCTTGTTTGTTGATTCTGCTTGTGTTTTTCGTTTTTTGTGCATGCTCAAGTTCAGCAATGATTCTCCTTCGTCTACAGACAGCTGCCTCTTCTGCGGCAGGCCCTACTTCTCCATAAAATTTTAAACGCTACCCACTAAAAGAGGTCTTGTTGTCATGAAGACAAGTCGTCTTGTGAAAATTTAGTGAAGGTGAAGGCCTTTTTTTTGCAGCGACTGTTCATTGTTTTATGCAATTATGATTTTATCGGAACTTCACCTACTTTTCCGTCTGTCTGCCCGCATCTGTCTCTTTCACGCCCACTTGTGTCTTTTGGTAGTGCATGTTCTACTGGATAGATAATCGTGTTGGTGTGCTGAGCGAACACGGTTCGAAACGAACCATCGCACAAGTATTAATGCGACTATCATTCTTTCGGAGCTACACCCAGTTTTCGGTATGTATGCTGGCTGTGTCTAAAACATTTCACGCAAACTAGGTCACTGGGTATGTGACACTGCGTATGGGCCACTCTTCAAGGAACCTCCTGCACGCCAAGTTGCGCCACTCAGTATTCCCCGCAGTGCATGTGCCGATGTTGAATGAACCTCTGTGACGCCATTGAGCATGCGTTGCTGGGCATGCGGCACTGGACTTGCGCCACACTTCAATGACAGAAATGAAATCCTTGAAGATTTTCTCAGCGCTGGACCGAATAAAACCGTGTCTTGTATCTTCAGAAAATGTCTGTATGTATACAGAGCACTCTTTTTTATCGTTAGGATAAGTTTTGAAGTCGTCAGTGACATTTAGCACAATTATACCACTTCAGCTGGAATACTCTGAGAGGCGGAGATTATTAGCACGAGAAAGAAAAATTAATATTTGTCTAAATATCAAAGTTTGAGTTATCAACTTTTAAATTATTTATTTTACAGTACCTGCTACTGTTTGAGAATTGTTTCCGGTGACTTTGAAAGTAATATCCACTTCGAAGGAACTCTGTGGAGAAAACCAGTTCCGAAATACGCGTACGCAACGTTTGCGACGAAAACATTGGTGTTGCAATAACATTTCAGCTTTAATGCTTAGAAATACGTTTTGTAAAAGAAGTATAATTTGACCAGCAGTGCATTTCCACATCATGTTTTGCCTGCGCTCATCTCAAATCTGGCGGTAATCTCAAAACTCTTTCAAAGTCCATTTGCCCTCTGAAATCACTGATTTCTAGACGTATATTAAAATATATAGATAAATATTTTCTTGAAATGTTGATTACTAAAGCTTTGTTGATTCTTTGATATCGCAGTTTGATTTCCCGCGTAACTAATGTCTGCTAGTACGAGTAAGGACGCTCAATAGGTGGAGCAACGCTAAATGCCACAGGCGGTGTATAAATATTTTAACGTCAAAAAAAAAAAAATAACACACGCTATATTGAGACACGCGCAAAGCGCGGACATTGCAGGGGTGCCGTTAGATGGTGAAGCGTGTCCACAGGAAAACTCAAGAGTGAAGAAGACCGCACTGCGTGCTGTTTTGAAAGGTCTATAGAGAGCGCATACCGATGTGTTCTATGTTTATTTATGCTATTACTATTCTTTGGCTACTTGCCGCTGTTTGCGGCATGTCTCTACATATCTGTGTCCGCGCCTAAGCTCTTTCCCGTCCACTTGGGTCCCTACGTAGTCAATGGTCAAATCGCTAGTTCACCGGGCGGATGCGCTGGCGGAACCAGGTCCAGAACCAACTTTCAGCCTCACTTGGGTCGCTTGGTAGGCAATTATGCGCACCGTGGTGTTCTTCAATATATACGTACTTGCCATTTTTAAATAAATAATTACACAGAACACGTAACAAACACTTACCTAATAACCATAAGGTACAGTGCTAGTATCATAAACGTTGCCAACAATCTCTAAATGATAAGTAACTAATACTTTGTACAAAAAAAAAACACACACACAGCGTGTCCCTGGCAATCTCTTTATTTCCCTCTCTCCTGTCTCTTCCGTGTGTTTTCGACATCTTCTCGCCGGCCAGTCTCAACTCAATCAGCCCTCCAAGGAGTACAAAAACTGAATTAGTCTTTTGACCTATTTTCCTTCAGGTATACGAAACAAGCATGCTCTTGCTAGGTCATTCTTCCCTGGGAAATCTTTTCGAATTTGCAAAGTTTCTAATGCGTTCGTTCTTGTGCTTTTCTGAGCAGAAGCACGTGTCCTCGCGCCTCTTGTACTATCATGTTTAGGTTCCGTTAGATGCTCTCGTTTCCATTCTCTTGACCCTAGCAGGGACTTTAAATAAAGCCATTTCTCTCTCTCTCTGTCGTTTGCACCTTGTCCACCTTGTTATGATTGCCGTTTTTGTCTTTCTTCAGTAACCGAACAAACCGTATGCAAGAAAGATGTGAGGCATGCAGACAGGACACAAGAGTAGAGGACAACATGAACGCCAACTATCAACTGGAGAGAGCACTGAGGCGAAAAAAGAAAGAAGACACAAAACTAATCTGCGCAGGCTCAGGAATGGTATCACCACGTGTCAGTCGGGTACATGTGTCGGCCTACGTGAGAAATAACTGTTAAGGCACTTAATCTCTTCCTTACGTAAAGTAATCCAAGGCTGACTCACGCACGCACTTCCACCGTTATAGATATGTCATGCCTCTACCATAAGACGCGTGTCTTCATTCTTATGCCTGTAGAATATCGCGCATTCATCTAACTCTGGCGTGCAGTTACAATCTTGACAATGTAGGGAAAGATTAGAAGGCGATCCACCGGTTAACAACCTTTTAACAGAGGAAAAAGAGCAGGTAAAAGGAAAAAAAAGAACAGATATTTGTACAGTGAAGCACAATAAGAACAACAGGTTTACTGACTGTCGTATGGGTGTGATTTATAAAATTGCCCTCAGCTGTGGCCAGTTCTACCTAGGGCAAACGGGGCGGTGTATCAATCAGAGGCCAGTGGAACATAAAAGGTCGTTAACCGGTGGATCGCCTTCTAATCTTTCCTTACATTGCCAAAATTCTAACTACACTCCATAGTTAGATGAATGCGCGAAATTGTACAGGCATAAGAATGATGATACGCGTCTTATGGTAGAGGCATGGCATATCTATAACGGTGGAAGGGCGTGCATGAGTCAGCCTTTGATTATTTTACATAAAGAAGAGATTAAGTGTCTTAACAGTTATCTCTCACATAGACCGACACATGCACCCTACTGACACGTGGTGATGCCATTCCTGAGCTTGCGCAGGTGAGTTTTGTGTCTTCTTTCTTTTTTCGCCTCAGTGCTCCCTTCAGTTGATAGTCGGCGTTCGTGTTCTCTACTTCTCTATGATTGTGCCCTGTCTGCACGCCTCACCTCTTTTTTGCATAATGAATCCTTACCAATTAGCTCAGGTTTCTGTCGTTCGAAGAAACCGTGTTGTATGTAGTACCACTCTAGCGTGGGTGTAGTACACGATGTTTGCTCTCCAGTGCGCCCAGCGATGAAACCTGACTGTCCTGACTGTCCACGAGGGCTTTGTAGCTTACGCATCATGTAGCTACTAATTAAAATAGGCAGCTGACCCTAGCGACTGCAAAAACATTTGCTTTCCAACTGGTGGAATAAAATCATGTTTTCCCCATTTGGCTTTCAAGTTAGAACGTGCACTATCTGCTTGCAAAAAAAAACAAACAAGGCAGCAGCTGTGATGTTCTCTTCGCGAGTATTGCGGATGGCCTAATATTAAGGTTCATTCAATGCCCCTCTAGGCAATGTAATGTGGCACACTGTGATAATTGGAATGGAATTGCAAGTAATCATATTTGTAAACTAAACTCATGGGATCAGTAAGTGGTTTAATTCCAATTGTAGCAAACAGAAGGTGAGAGAAGCATGACAGCCTTCTCAACGTGAGGGCAAAGGCTAAAGGGGACGGGTTAATTTTTTCGGGGGGAGGGATAGGATCGGGTGAGGACCTGATTGAGTCCTGAGTTTGAGGGATGAAAACCGGAATTGAGGGCATATGCCCACCTCTGCTGACAGGTAGCATATCGTGTCCAGTGTTGTCGTTACTGATTTCCCGTATGCAAGTTTGAGCGACTCGCTTCCTTGAAGGGGAAAGGTAACATATGGTTGAAGTTTTACAATGGTCTGATACTCTACGTCCACAACCATTCAACCGTTTGGTCAGGCCTTTCTTTTGCAGGTGATAATGCTCGTTTTTTCTATAGTTTAGAAGCAACGTTTTCATTTTTTTCTATAATGACAACTGTAGGCATATGTGCCATGTGCTATGTAGTAGCCCAAAAAACTGGATACTTCTGAAGTGATTCCTCTTGTGACCGGTGTCTCAGCACACTGCGTCAGTCCACCGGTTACCACTTCAATGCATCATTTTATTAACGGTCAAGGGCGAAATGATCTAACGATATTAAATAAATGCCCACCGGCTGCAATGGCATCATGGGTTGCTTGATATATTAGTCTGCGAAAACGGGCACACTAGAGTGACGTTCTACTCTGCTTTTGACATTCACAACAAGATCTGACATCGTGCTGCAGTGAATGTATCATCATTGGCTTGTAAAGGTTTTGGCACGTTTCGCCTAAGTTCCTCAAGTTGAGTGTGTGCTGGGCTGGTGGTCGCAATATATTTCGAGACCCTGAGGACGCATTGCCGACGGGATATCAAAGAGGAAAGTCTATCCACTGTATTAGTTCTTTCTCTGTAGAAGACGTTGTTGCAGAGGACGTACGGGCATCAACTGCAAACGAAAACCGGTGGAGTTTTCATTCGTCGACTATCCGAATACTACTGACTGAGGAGGTGTATTTCCGAGTGCTCACTGTGAAGATGAGCCATTTCTGAAATTGTTAGATAATAATAATAATAATAATTGGGGTTTTACGTGCCAAAACCACTTTCTGATTATGAGGCACGCCGTAGTGGAGGACTCCGGAAATTTTGACCACCTGGGGTTCTTTAACGTGCACCTAAATCTAAGTACACGGGTGTTATCGCATTTCGCCCCCATCGAAATGCGGCCGCCGTGGCCGGGATTCGATCCCGCGACCTCGTGCTCAGCAGTCCAACACCATAGTGAAATTGTTAGAGGCTTCCAGAAACGACATGTCTAACCCATGCTCCAGCAGGTGTAGAATAGGTTGGTGCACACGACAAGCAATCACACATCATATAGTTCTTCCGACAAAACTTGTACGCGACTGTTTCGTCGTGTTTTTGTCGACACATTCCCCATTTAGCGAGTCTTAATAATGGGTTTTTGAGTCTGCCAGCCAGGGCAGTAAATGATGGGCGCTGACTGATATAACGAACTGGAACTAGAGCAAACACAAAAAAAAACCGCTAAAAAACGTTATTTTGGGCAAATCCGAGCTGAACCTGATTGTTACGATCTTTCGTTCACTCTGGAGCAAAACCGAACAGAAAGAAATAATAGTTTCTGGCCCATACGGGCGACCTTCCCTTCACATTTGCATTCATGCATTGCCTGCACTTTGGACTCAAGTATACTGTATGCTGCCTCATTTGTAAGCTCCTCTCGATTGCAGAAGCGACAGCGCCACTAGCACGGTTTTCAGCGTGCCTTCCCGGCAGGCAGGCAGGTGAATGATAAATTCGTGAATGTTAAAAATAAATGACTCCCTGCGCAAAAATGTGCTTCTTCACGGAGCGGGTCGGTTTTGATGCCGTACGTAAATTGATGTACATGGGTTAGAATTGATGTATTGTTTCACAACTCCAAAAGAGTGTAGGGTTTCGCTTCCATGCTGTGGCTCCACGCGGGGCCTTGTCCGTTGCCGGCAACTTCCGGAAGGGATAGCTGCGAGTGCCCTACGGATGCTTTTGTTCTTGCTTAGATGCTAAGTAAAAGTGGTTTACTACAACACTAGGCGAAAATCGTGGACTCGCTTTCCGGTATTGCGCCCTAAACAGCGATATCCGTTATAGAGATCTTCAGACCTCTATAACTATTCCCTTTGGAAGAGTCCCAGCCTCCCAGTGTGTGGGTTCTCTCCATTATGTCTCGTCCCATGGAGCTCGATGCGGTAACACAACAAGGCTTTCTTGATGTATACCTAATCCACTTGCACCTTTGCGGGCATCGCTCAAATGTCACAGCTTCTAAAATAAACAGCGCTTCCATTGTTCTCGTCTATTACAGTGGTAAAAGACGTCTCAGACTAGAGTTGTCACATAATAAAGATTCCGTCTTTTTACAGTGCGAATAAGGTTTTCTAACTAATTTTCTTGCCTCTTGTTGCGCGCATTGTGTTGAATTGAATTGAATTCGGAGATTTTACGTGGCAAACGCACAGTTTGATGATGAGGCACGCCGTAGTGGGGCATTGCTGAATAATTTTGACCCCCAAGGGATCTTTACCGCGCTCCCAATGCACGGGACATGGGCGTTTTTGCATTTTGCGCCCATCGAAAGGCTGCCGCCGCGGCCACGATCTGATCCCGCGACCTCATGCTTAGCAGCGAAGCACCACAGCCGCAAGCCTCCATAGCAGGTCGAACTGTACACAGTGCAGGTTTATACTTTCTTAAAAAAGAAGACCGAAGTACAGGACAGAACAAACTTGAAACAAAGTGCTTGCTTCCTACCAATAAACCCAAGTGCTTTATTCGCGATAAAAATTTTATAACGGTGAATTTCTCATGGGATAGGCTACGAGACAGGAGCAGTATGAATGGATACATTGAAAGAATCATTGTTCAGCTGATCATTTTATACAGTCGGTAAGTCTGCTCGACGCATTGATTGTTGTGGCTTCAATACTCGAGCCACTCGATGCTAAAGCCGCATTCGACTTCCAACTTTTCATTGTGTAATAAATGGTCATGTTGAATGCCCTGGTCCTAAAGCGAACAGCTTCGCCCATTTCTGTGGTCGGTAACCGGGCACTATTCGCCGAAAAAAAAGGGCTCGTGCTTTCGCGCAACAGAGTGGCGAGGCGCGTTTGTTGGCGAACCCCAGTTTGCTCTTGAGACATGTGCTGTCGCACGAAGGCTTTCTGGCATGCAAAAGTTGCATGCTGTGGTCGGCGGTGGCTCTGTGGGACGTTTGCACCACAAGTCACGGTCAACCAGTATATGTACATCGACAGATATATTAAAGAATGAAAGACTTACTGATGCGCACACAAAGGTAAACTGAAAATAAATGGGAAGCGGAATGAAGCGATTATAAATGATAGAGCACTTTGGGGCCGCAATATATATGAGGCTCTGTGTGCAATCTGGAAAGGAGTAATGGTGCCAGCGATAACCTTCGCAAATCGCGCTCTGTGCTTCAAATTCGATACCTAGTCGGGTTTGGAAGTTAACCAAGGATGGGTAACCAGGTTGGCTTTAGGATCCCACGGTAAACCGCAAATGATGTAGTCGAGCGTGACATGGGTTGGTCCTCTTTAAAATCACAGAATTACAGAGCAAAATTACTTTGTAGAAAGACTGGGAAATGTGGATGAAAATAAATGGGTGGATAAAGCGCACACATATCCGTACTTTAAAAATCCAGGGCACAGAATGGAGGGAGAGGTTAAGACAGTCGGTAACCAAGTACAGGGTAATTCATAGCGTAAATAGAAAACCAGAGTTCATGAAAACGAATTTGAGAGAAAGACAGCAAATTTGATGCAAAGAACAGGAACAAAGAAGACCATCGCGATTTACAAGAATGGGAAGAATAAAATTAGAAGGAAAAATTTGTACGATAACACAAAGGGCAGTCAGTACCTTGCCATTTGAGGCTCGAGCTGGTTGCCTAAGGACAAACACAAAATGCGAACGGGTTCATCCTGTGAGACGCGTAGGTAACGCAAACTTTGACGAAGCGCTTGGATTTGAAGTGTACAGAAAGAAGCATTACCCGGTCACCAGTCGAGATAAGCAAGATACAATCAGAGTATTGGTGAAATAAAGAAGATCAGGAAAAAGGGTGATACGATCAGATAGGGTGCAGACATAGGTAGCGGTACAGGGCATATCAATAAAGAAATAAAAAGAGGTATGTACAAAATGCTAGACTGAAAAACCTGTATAGAATACCTGAATAATTCAAGCAGGGCAGGTAGCCAAATGTTATTGCACCTTTTCAAAGCGCAAGCTAATAAATAATCACTACCATCACCGTCACATGGGCTGTGTGTTGCGGTGCGCGATGGTCGCCGAAGTCCGCTGCGCGTCTCTTGTCGAGATGCGTCATTTCATCATCCCGGCTGACCACAGCTTCACGTTGACAGATTCTCGCAGTGTGTGCGATTGGCCTGTTATTGAAGCGAATGCTCGGAGGAGTGCCTGACTTTCAAGGAGTAAAGAGCGGTGCAGAAAGCGCAGGTGCGCAGCCACTCTCATGTTGCCGTCGTCACACGGTCGTCTCACCGTTTAGTCATGGAGCCGTCACCGTCACGGTGTCACGCTGCCTACAACGCCCTGTCGAGCATAACTCGTGCCGCCTGCACCATCACCGTTATCGACGTCAACCGTACGCTTCGAAAGTAGCGCTGGTGTCGCTCTTTGATTTTGCTGCGACAATCATCTTCGACGGTTTCTGCAACAATTTCTTGCTGCTGCAGTTTTCCGCACGTCTCAACTCTCCGTCGGCTTTCTCCGCAACATTGACAAAGAATAGTTTACGTCCTCCGTATTTTCGCGCTGCATTTTTTTTTGTAACGTACCACGTACGGAATAGCACTAAAAACGTTCCGTCACTCAGCGTGCTTCGTAGTGTCAATGTGTGCTAAAAAGTTCTCTGCTTTCTATAGGGTCACTTGATACGCTCCCACATTAAATAAGGTTGTGCGAAAGGTCCACCATCCCGCTCGCAAAACTAAGCAAGGTGTTAAGGAAAAGCCGGACGTCGCGTTTGCCGGAGCCAAGCTCGTCACGATAAGAACGATCGCGGTGGACCTGCGCTGTCTTCGTTGTTTACTCGCTTTATTTCGCACACTCGAGGTCACTTTGCTACAAACTTACAGATATGATCTGTGGCAGTTGTTCGATAGTTTTCGAATGAATAGAAAAATATTATTGCACGTGCTGAGACATCGCCTAACGTCAGGTAGTTTGTCGTGCTCAGCGTAGCGGCGCCATCTCCCAGAACACATGCCAGCCAGGAACCCCTAATCAGTTCAAGACGCAAAAAAATTCCGTTTATCATATTATTCTTAGACCGAAAAGCAAAGCATGAAGGATCAATTTATTAAGCAGTCGTCTAGACATTAGTCATCAAAGAAAGCGCCTAACTGTGGTGACGCGTTGGAGCTGTCAGCAACCACTCTTTATCTGCGCCTTCGAGGCAGATTATCCGAAGTGCGTGGTTGCCTTTGGAACCACACGAATCCTCGTTACGAATAGGGGCGCGAGCAGCGTGTGGCCAGACGCATGGGCAGCTCTAGCTCTGGCCATATACAGTAACGCTGTATATGTCCGGACCGTTGCATGTTATGGCTATCCAAAGCCTGTCCGATCTTGCAGGTGCGCATCTTTTGCGGCATTGTGTATATAAATGTTTCCTGCCGGAAGATAAAACACACACAGCAGGAACACGCATAGAGGAAAACACCTGCTCTATGTGCCTTCCTTTTGTGTGTGCTTTAACCTGCGGCAAAAACATCTCTTTTAGCAAGCACGAACTATGCCAACAAGCAGTTCTGGTGTATATAATTATACTGTAATGATGTGTATAGACACATAATTACAGTATGTATGTGTATAGATACCGGACCGGGATAGTTGGAGAAGTATGGGAGAGGCCTTTGCCGTGCTGTGGTCGCAACCATCCTGATGATGTGTGCAAAAGGCTCTCATATTTCACGGGACGAGGGCTCCGCGAAAAATACAGCTATATTTCAGTGCATCCAGCCTTGGGTAGTGACCTGCGCAAAAGCACGTGTTTTCGTGGTACATACTAGTACAAACGTAACATAATATTTCGAGATGGCGTGGACAAGTATCACAGAAATCTCGATTTCGTTGTGAAACAAAACACAACAAAGTGTTCTGAACATGCCTGGTTCATGTGAAAATGAAATAGAATAGCCGCAGTCACGTTCTTCCAACTCTATCTATCTATCTATCTATCTATCTATCTATCTATCTATCTATCTATCTATCTATCTATCTATCTATCTATCTATCTATCTATCTATCTATCTATCTATCTATCTATCTATCTATCTATCTATCTATCTATCTATCTATCTATCTATCTATCTATCTATCTATCTATCTATCTATCTACTGATCGAGTCGGCTGAACGAGTCTGCATCTGCAATATTTTTCCATAGAATTTCATTAGTCTTTGTCCGCAAAAATTGTAACATGTAAGCAAATTAAGATTGTCTTTCGATGCGTGTCTAGTGTGACGAGATGATCTGATGAGCAGAGCGACAGATGGAGGGAATATAGTGCCTATTTCTTGCAATAATCCACTGAGTTGCCGGCCCGAACGAGATGTGCATGCCTTGTCCCTAAGCACGCCCAGCTCGCATCAAAGCGAGTCCGTGCGAATGGAGCATCGTCTGCCGCGCCAGGCTTACGTTCGATTCGATGCTGATCTCCATTCAAGTCGCGGGCGATACGATGGAAACTGAGAGTCACGTACTTCGACAGAGGGGTAGGAGCAGTGCGGCTGGAAGCCGGAAATGGCACACTCCAGCCCATAGATGGGGCCGCCTGCCTAACTAGTTCCGTAAAGGGGCGCGTTAGTCTCTTTTTCGGTAGTAGGGCTTTTGAGATTTTTCCTGTAAAAAAAAAAAGCCGAGCAGCAGTAATTGCTGAACTCGGCGTATAGCGCATCGCCACCACCGGCGCCATTAATGCGCGCTCCGAATTCTTAACGAGGTTCAGAACAAGGAAATTCCCGCAGGAGTCGTAAGGTGCGGCCGTTATTTTCAATCCTTGCTAAGCTGAGTAGAAACGAGATGCAAATAAAGCACGGATAGAGGCTTAATGGTTGGATTCCAAAAGCAGAAAAAGAATGAAATGAAGACACGATGAAGATTTAGTATGCCACCTTGGTAAAGCTTACTTTGACTGCTCTGATAGAGCAAGTACCCACGAGTGCAAAAACTGTAGAATATTATCTTCGAGAGGAACGACGCCTTGGAGCTTTTTTGGCCGTTGAAATCACGGCGCCTTCCAAATCTTCGTGTTTCCTTCAGGCCGCGTCTCCAGGCGAGGAGTTTGCAGCTCTGTAAATACTCTGAAACTGTGCAGGCAATAATTATGCTCTTTACCTATAGGCCCTTCTTTACTGCAGCGGATTTCAACAGCGCGAATTGGAGCTAACGGCTTAGTAGCGAGGTTCCCGACCATGGTTTTGCCGAAATTTGCCGATGCCCACTGTATCTACCCGATACCCGCGGTTACTCCCACTGGGTGACTATACAGCATCTAATGCTGGTACATCTGCAAATACGTCCTAATGTATTCTGCAGCGCTATGCAATGTGTGCAGACAATATCTTGAAGCGTTAAAGTAACCATGGACATGCTGTCGACGCAAATGTTTGTATGATACCAGAAAATGCTGGCATGCGCCGCGGAATACAGTTCAGACAAAACGTGAAAGGTAGCGTAACGCATGGCGCTGCACGGCAAGCCGTAGTCACAGGGCACCATCACAACTTCAAAAGTCCTGCCAGGAGCCTGATGAGCAAGACATACGCATATCTCACAACAAAAATACAAGTAAACTGTACCAACTACTACCGCGAAGAGAGATGGTAGTGAGCACTGAGGATGCAATGTCTTTTTTGACAGAGCTCTATGACCGGCTGTGAACGAGAACTGAAAGAGCCAGCGAAAAGCACAGAGTTGAACAAACTGAAACGAGGGGTAAAGAAGGGCACAGCGCTAAAATTGACAATACCGAATGAAGGACATCAAAATTTAACATACAGTTTGATATCCTTCAAACTCAGAAGAAGAAGCTGCTCGAAAAAATAAACAAGGTAGCTGAACGATGCAAACTTCCACAGCTCTCACGTTGTAACGTCCTCGCGGTTCACTGTCCCCCAGCTGGAAAAGAAAACCCCAGGTGTCATATTTTGCTTTGAAAATCAGTCCATGCTAGATATTGTGCGGTAAAAGTAGAAGAAGCTCTTCATTAGGTTGACATTCCATTTCTGCTGGAAAAACTGAAGAAATGAACAAAGTGCTGTGACAGCGTGAGCCGCCCTTGAATGAAGGGAAACAAGAAAGTCAACGCAAGCAATGAACTGTTCTTTATTGAATAACGCATGGTTATATATATATATATATATATATATATATATATATATATATGTATATATATATATATATATATATATATATATATATATATATATATATATATATATATATATATATATATATATATAAAGCTGTGGCCTTCGGCGATGGTCACACTGCACAAGAAACAGCTCACAGCTACTGTTTGAGGCAAGAAATTAGGGACAAGCTGCCAATGTCACGCATGCCTGGCGCAGCCATGTAAAGTTCCGCACGAAATAGTACAGCAAACCATTCATTTGTTTTGTGAGAAACTAGCAGAAACATCTTGACAAATAATTACAAATTAAAGAACGCACAGTACAGTTAACGAGAAATTCATGCATAAAATTTAACCACTTTACCCGGTCTGTTTATTATATATATGCCTGAAGTCAGATATGAAAACTCGTAAGCAATGGGGTAGCCTCAATTTAAGCGGCAAGAATACAAAAAGAAATCAGGAAAACTAGCTATTTACCCAGTTTGGCAAGTCTAAATATACTGAAACATGTACCGAGTAGAAAATGTATCAAACAGCTTGGAAAAAGAAATAAAAAGGCAAAGCGTGATTATCTTTCTTAGATGTTCACAGCCGTTTTATGTTCTACAGAAACAATGTTGAATAGGTTATAACTCAGTATAAAAATTTAACCTTGGTAATGATAGTGTTCACAGAATAACACACAATAGAATACAATGAAAAGGTAAATGATTGATGGACACATTTAATGAATATTTTTAAGCGCTTTCGGAGAGCTGACCTTATAACTAATGACTTTGAGCACATTTTTTTAAGGCCAACACTATTTTTCTTGATCCTGTTACTGAAGCTGGGGTACCTGAAGCAAAGAGATTAAGGAATTGCAGCGTGAAAGGCACTGATGAATTGCATATATAGCATTTGAAATATGCCATCTCCTTTTTAAAACCATTTTTATTGAAATGAAAATAAAAGAAAGAGACGTAGTCACCTTATAATGGTTAAGGCCACTTTCCTCATAGTGGAAACAACAATATAAAAATATGTAAGGAAATGAAATGAAATCAATACATGTGGTCATAAATCCACAGCAGAGTCCTATGCGACCATGAACATAACAGTATAAAAGTCAAATGCAAGTTGCACCTCAATGAGTTCGTAAACAAAGTCACAAACACACACAAACGGCCATGATGTAGACTTTGATGAGCATATATAAACAGATGAGCAATTACACAGTGCTAAAATAATTCACGCACAAAAAACGTATAGCACGTAATATACAAGCAATAATAATAAGAAATGATAAAGGAACGTTAAAGTAACACCGTGTGAGTATTTGTTAAGGATACCCATTTCTTCATAAAAATGTTCGAGTGCGTTCAATGCTTTTCACTGTGGTATTCTCGATGACCATGGGCCCAGCAATGTTGCGAGTGAGAAAAGCCGGTGAAGATCAATAAAGTGTAGCTCTTGTTCTAACTGCCGTCTTCGTATCTCGTATATGCGGCACTGGAGGAGTAGGTGGCCAACATCCTCATCGAAGTGGCCACGGGAGCAATCCGGGGAAGGAGCCCGTTTGATGCAAATATAGGAAATTTTTGGTGTACGCTGTCCCAAGGTGCAGTCGAGGAATTGATGACTCGGTACATTTAGGATGTTGTACATGCAGCTGGTACTTGATTTGAGGGTCCACTTCGTAAAGGACCAATTCCTGAGTGTCTTCATTAAAACCATGCTTAACTATATATTTACTGTATCTTAGAGAGTTTTTCATTCACAAATTCAAACTGCACGCGTCACAGACATTCTGAACGATACTGGCAACTGCGGACTAGTGTCAATATGGCTGATTTTTTCCCAATCCCTAGAAAAATTATTCTAACGCGACTAACAACTTTGAAGAGAAACGTCACCAAACAGTGGATTCACAGAACGGTTTCCCTGAAGGCATAAGTGCAGAGTCGGCTATATTAGTGCAAAAAAGACTACATTTTGCATGAATTAGGAGAGGGTTCCTTTACATTGGGGCTTTCTCATCTCACTTTGGAGCCACAGAAGTGGCATTTTGGTTTTCACGTGCTCCAGTTCTTCGGTCACGTAGTCAGTAGCCAAGAAGTCCGACCTGATCCGGATAAAATTCCTGCCGTCGCTAATTTCCCGACCCTATCAGACAAAAAGACAGTCCGATGTTTTCTGGGACTCTGTGCATATTACGGGCGATTTATTGCGAATTTCCCGCGCATCGCATGGCCGTTAACAAAGCTCATCAGAGAAGATATCCCTTTTACTTGGGGCGAAGACCAGCAGCGAGCATTTCACGAGCTCCAGCAACGCATGCAATCGCCTCCCGTATTAGCACACTTCGATGAACACGCCCCCGACGATACTGCATACAAACGCTAGTAATCTCGGCCTAGGGCGGTGCTCTTTCAATGGCAGCATGACAGAGAAAAGGTGATCGCTTACGCCAGTAGGACACTATCCCGTGCCGAGGCTAACTACTCCAGCACTGAGAAAGAATGCCTCGCAATGGTGTGGGCCGTTCAGAAATTTCACGCGTATTTGTACGGTCGCTCTTTCACCGTCGTTAGTAATCACCGTATGCTCTGCTGGCTCATTAATTCGAAAGATCCTTCAGCCGGCTCATGCACTGGAGTCTCTCATTCCAAGAGTTCGACTTTATTGTCGCATACAATTCGGGAAAATGGCACGCAGACGCCGACTGCCTTTCTTGGTCTCCTGTTGAGCCGGTAGAACAAAACGATGACGACACGGTCTTTCTGGGACTCGTGGACACTGCCGAACTTTCACGCCAGCAACGGACTGACACTGAATAGCTGCCGCTTATTGATTACCTGGAAGGACGAACCAACAGCGTGCCGAGGTTATTTGCAAGAGGGCTGGCATCATACTGCTTGCGCCGCAACGTCCTCTCGAAGAACTTCTCACCTAGTCGCAGCAACTACTTTGTCGTTGTTCCCTCATGGCTTCGACGAAACATCTTGCACGCCTGCCACAACGAGCCGACCGCTGGGCACTTCGGCTACCGTCGCACATTGGCACGCATTCGACAATATTACTACTGGCTGATACTTGCTGCGGTCTTTAAGCGTTACGTTTAGACATGTCTGCATTCATAGCGTCGCAAATCACCATCCGTCAAGCCAGCCGGCCTACTGCACCCTGTTCAAGCACCGGCTACATCATTTGCACAAGTAGGCATGGAACGTTTGGGCTCCTCCTCAACGTCTACTACGGGCAATACGTGGACAATCGTCGCCACGGATTATCTCACCAGATATGCCGACACAGCTGATCTGCAATGGGCAACAACAGATGAAGTGGCGTGATTTTTACTCGAATCCATCGTTTTAAGGCATGGCGCTCCCGCAGTAGTCGTCACGGACAGAGGTACTGCGTTCATGGCGGTTTTTGGATATCGTTCTACGTCTGAGTGGTACCGCCCACCGGAAGACAACAGCGTATCACTCCCCAACAAGCGGACTGACGAAACGAATGAATATGACACTGTGTGATATGATAAGCATATACATAAATGTAGAGCACAAGAACTGGGACGAGGTTCTACCTGATGTCATCTTCGAGTACAATACGGCTCGTCAAGAGACCACTCGTAAGTCAACCTTCAGTCTCGTATATTACTGTGGGCTTACGAGAACATTAGACGCAATGATCCTTCGTGAATTTGATGACAACAAGACGGGTGCTGAAGAGATCGCACAACGAGCAGAGGCAGCTAGGCAGCTTGCGCATCTGCGATTCACGAACAACAGGACTGTGACGCCAGACGCTGTAATCTTTGGCACCAACCCGTAGCATAAAACATCGGCGACAGAGTGTGGGTCTGGACATCTATTCGTCATCGTGAGTTCTCTGAAAAGTTCATGCACAACGACTTCGGGCCCTACATAGTTCTCCGACGCATCAGTGACGTCAACTACGCAGTCGTTCCACACAGCTATCACTGTTCAAAGCGCCGACGGCATTTGCCCGAGGTCGTTCACGTCCTTCGTATGAAGCCGTACTATGGAGACTATCAAAAGTGCGCAGTTCTTGTATCGCTGTTTTCCAAGCTTCTATCATCGGGAGGATGATGTTTTCTAGAAGGGAATCAAATGGTACAACTATATCTGGCACAACTATATTGCCGCGGGTTTGTGCCAGTGGGGACAAGGCTGAAGTAGCGCGAGTGTTTAGGCTAAGCGTGAAGACGAAGAAAACGTTATTGGTTTTCTTTGACCACTCCTAAAGCGTGTTTTTTGGTGGTGCTGCTCCGCATTCTCGTCGATCCCACGTCGTTACAATATAGGTTTCAACAAAGCTTTTGATTGTTTCCATCATGAACTTTTAAGAAAACCATAAAAATATGGAATTGGTGGTGTAGCCGCAACCCTTATTAGTACATATTTAAGAGGCTGAATAGAAGTAGTCAGCCTAGATGGCTACTATTCAGAGTTGCTTTTACTCAGATACGGTGTACCACAAGAGAGCGTTTTGTGGGCTGATCTTATTCAGCATCTACATTATTGCTATTACTACTACTTCTCCGGAACTAAAATATATAAATTACGCTGATGATACCAGTATAGTATTATCGAGGAGAAAGACAGATAACGTTGTCAAGGGCGCAAATGCGGCCCTGCATAGGATATAAAAACAAGCAGAGCTGAGCACTTTAAATGTAAACTGTCCGAAGGCAGAAGCTACGCTATTTCACGCGAAAAATCAAAATGTAATCATCCAACAATCCATAACATTACAATCCAGCGCAGTTGAAATTATATTTGCTGTTAAAATGCTAGTCGTCACTTTTCAGGAGTCCATTTATTTGGACTCGCACTTGACCAACCAGTAAATAAGCTGTCTCAAATAGCTGACCTCTGATATCGTAACCTGCATGTCATCCCACACCGTGTGTTGGTGACAATATAAATTAGACTATTCTATTCCAGACTTAGTTACTGCTGCTAAGTCTGGGCCGCTGTCACGCAAGGAAACATAAAAAAAAGATACAGATGATGCCAAAAACGGTTTTTGAAAGCCGTCGCAGGTGTACCTTATACCTATCACTCTGAGCAGTTATTTCTGAAATACAATATTCTGCCAGTAGCACGCACTGATCAGTCGAGACATTGTAAGCAGTTTAAGCAAGAACACAGGACACACGGCGATTTCAGAACTGAATTTTGCTAGGAACGGCTAATCTACATATGTGAAACCAAGGCACGTGCGCAGCAGCAATGCGCATAACAGGTGCAATCACATCATCTCGGCCAGCATGCAGGGATTAGGACAGTTTTTCTAAAAACATTTATTTCTAAAAACATTTTTTCCCTTTGCTGTGCAGCAGGATATATGCCTGACTTATGCAGGTCTTCTCATTCTTTCTAATATAGTACGCTCTCATTATCTCTATTGCAAGCATATTCCTGCTCTTGCCAGGAATTTGAGTGCTTGGTGCTCACGGCTCACAACTGCTCACAGAAATAGGACCGACAATGCGCGGCTAAATTCAATAAAACATTATTGTTAACAGATCGCTAACGTTCCCTTGCTCGATGTTTGATACAACGATCATTTTGTCCCGTGCAGACCTCCCCACGAGTGAGCGGAATTTCGCACACGACTCCAATAGCACACACGACGTACGGGCTGCAATGTTTCTTCCTACAACTGAATTTCTTTGGTGGCCCAAAATTCGTGGCCATAGCCCAGCCAGCATACGGTGCGGAGAAAAACAATAGGTGCTTTTATACCTCAGTTATTGTCGCGTTTTTCAGATTGTACGACACTTCGCGCACAGTAGGCACCACTTGAAGCGCTTTTAAGGTGAGCTGAGACTCCTTTCTCCCTTGAGGTTCTAAAGGACAGTCTCGGACACGGCTATCAATATCGAGCAGGGCACACCAGCTTACTGGAGGCGCGAAATCTGGATATTAACACTAGCTTGGACCATGTGAACACAAAACGTCACTAGCACCGATTCAAGGCATAAAGATTCTATTTATTTATTTACTTATTCAGTTGTTGAGGTACTCTCAAGGCCGTGAGGCGTTACAGAGAGGAGTGGCAGTATAAGGAAACATATTATGTATATATCTATATCTATATCTATATATAAATATAGATATACATATATATATATATATATATATATATATATATATATATATATATATATATATATATATATATGGGGCAGATACACTCGATTACAAATGTTCTTCAGCTGCAGATTGGAATGACGCTGGCGCTCCGAGGGAAACAACGTAGGTAGGCAGGTGATACCAGTCGATGCTGATTTTGGGTACAAAGTATTCGTAGCGTTTATTATGGCAATTCGGCGCCCGACATCAGAGATTATGGTCAACGCGCATTGATGCGTTATAAGGGGCGGTGAACAGAACCTTTGAAGTAAGGAAAGTATTGAACAAAATTTGATGTGAGGGAAGCCCACCGTAAAATTGATTATGAAAAATGACAGATGAATATGGCAGAAAGTAAATTGGCTGGGAGGGTTGATGTATTTCTACAGAAAAAAGCATTCATTATCAGTAGAGCAATACAACTAGGAAGCTTACCAGCAACAATGCGGCATGTAGGGTGAGCAACACAGCAACAAAGAACGTCAAGCGGAAAGACAGAGAGGCTGAAATAATCTCATGGTTGACGGCAATGAAAAAGAAACCTGCCATGAGCAACTACTTAAGAGGAAAAAACTAAATCACGAAAGAAACAATTTATGATAACTCAGTGGGAAGCTCCTTGCTTTTCGAAGCGAGATCAGGATGCCTTACAACACGCACCTATAAAGTGAGATATAAGAAGGAAGAACAAGCATGTGCTTGCTGCGGTAAAGCTAGGGAAACAATGGAGCATGTTTATTAGATTGCGAAAACATTTGCCCAGCGGTCGATTTAGGCACCGCTGGCCTCCTTGAAGCCCTTGGGTTTAGCGAGAGCAGGAGTAGAGTAAACATGTCCGTAATCGAGATTAGTAAGATGCAATTGGAAGATTGGTGGAAGAAAAGTAGGGAAACGACAACGAACGGAGACGTACAAAAACAAAGTTCACTATAGGAGGCAAAAAAATTTGGTTTTGGAATTCATCGTGTGTGTGTTTTTTTCTTGTTTTTTTTAAAGCTAGGTAGGACATTAGGCAGTATAATAGCAAGAGCTTGGTGGCGCAACCCACCGCCCCGTTCCAAAGGGGACGCTCATAACATCCATCCATCCATCCACCTTAATTCCTGGTCTTTATTGATATTTTAACTTTGTTGGGCAAGCGTTTGACTTGGCCAACGAGCATTAGGTTTAATAGTGTCGCACTCGACACCCCGCCTTGCGGAATGTTTGGTCGTTAGTCCTGGCGCCCTCCTGGGTCATCACGAAGAAATCCCTGCCGGTAAAATAACTGCATTGTCACTGAAAATTGCGGAACCAATTCCAGCTTAAATGAGAGTCTCTATAATGGAATAATGGGCTACGTTATCGTAGGCACCTTTCGCGTCAAAGAAAAATGCCGCAGTGAGTCGTTGCAGACGTTTTTGAT
The DNA here is from genome assembly GCF_038994185.2 of Dermacentor albipictus. NCBI lineage: Eukaryota > Metazoa > Arthropoda > Arachnida > Ixodida > Ixodidae > Dermacentor > Dermacentor albipictus. Next base: position 496,640,274 of record NC_091821.1, read on the forward strand.
GTTGAACAAACGCGACCAAATCGCTGACATCATGGATGAGCGACCACGCCGGAAGCCAGCCATGTCACCTGGGTACACATTGTAATTTTTCAGGAATCATTCCAGGCTGGTGAAAACCATTATTTCCATTATTTTTGCGATGCAACCAGCCCGAGCGATGGGGTGGCACAATAAAAAATCTCATGGTGCTTTACCAGGTTTGAGTAGCGGAACCAAGCGGCTGCATTTCCATTCACGTGGAACCAAACCGGTGCGCCTAGACTCGTTGTAATGGTTTAGCAGCATGAGTCGTGCTTCATGCGCAAAATTGACGAGCGCTGCACAGATAACGCTGGCCGGCCTAGGGGACGAAAAGCGCCTGCAAGTCGTCAGCGCTGCTTCAAGCTCCTCGACGTAAAACGATACATGCATACGAGAATCCTGAGACACAGGAGTGACAGACACATGGTGTAAGTGCACATTGGCTCTGCAAGCTGGCAAGTCTTGAGCAAAATTATTCAGCAATCTCAATTTCTCTTCGACCTTCGTGAAAAGCGAGAAATTTGAAAGGAACATGCTGTTGCTCTGACACGCGTAGTCTACGCACGGTTCTCCATATCTGAGATAAGCGCTGACGTGTATCCAACGGCTCACAAAATCGTTTCGATCTTTGGTATTGTAGTGAATCTATGCGGCGCTGAATCTTCTTTTGCATCCGCATTAGCTCACGGAGTTAGTGGATGCATTTATTTCTCCTGTATCTTTTTTCAGCCCGCCAGTGAATCGCTCATAGTTGCTGCAGTCCGGCTTGAAATTCTTCATATTTCGGGAAGGGCTAAAGATCACGCATAACCTCTTGCATGACTTTTTGAATTTGGTGCTCCAGACTAGAACGGTTCCCTTGGTGACATTCTGTCTCCATGTGTGACTGAACCGCCGACCAGTAGATTCGTTGGAAAGTCGTGAAAGAGTATTTAAATAGTCCCTTGATCTTCAGATATGAAGGAACATCGTCACTTCCACGTGATTCGATGTGTGGAAACCATTGCACGTTTCTTTTTTTTTCCGGACGCCGGGAGGCCAGAGTCAAATCGAGGCAGCTCCTGTATGTAAGCCTTCGCAAGTATGTCGGATTATCATCGTTGAGGCTATAAAGATTGTGCTGCATGGCGAAGCATGCTGGTCTCCTTCCCCTTGAGTCTATCTTCAAGCTCCCCCAAAGCGGATCGCGGGCGCTAAAATTTCCGATAAGAATCGTAGGGCCGGGTGTCACTGATGACACGTCATGCAGTCGTTTGGAGTCAAAGCGACTTGAATGAGCAATGTAAACAACAATAGTGAACGTAAGCTCCTTCGCGTTTACAATTAAACAAACGTACTGGTTCTTGTCGTGAGGCGGGACTGGGTGCAAGGCGTATGTCAGATCACATCTAATATTAAATGCCCTTGCTGACATTACCACAGGTAGAGGACATGAATGCCTCATAGCCAGAAATGCTTATGATATTTCGCACGTTCGGTGAGCAAATTACAAGGAAGGGAAAACGTATTTTGATGACAAAGTGTCTCAAAGCTGAAATTCCCTATTTGAGGCCCCGAGCATTCTACTGCAATAGAGATGCTTTCTTGACTTGCTTGTGAAAGGGTAGCGAGAGGCGGGCCGCGGTGCCATGCGAAGCTTTCAAGCACTGGATTCAACGTGCCTAGTACTTGCAGTGCCCTACGAGCAGCCGGTGTGTCCATGTTTGTCAGTCGCAGGCGCATGAAGACAACAATCATCTCTTAGCTAGCGCCTATTGCTGCCTCTAAGCCAGTGCATCGTATCTGCTTGTCAATATATTTGTATATATCGTTCCGTCTACATACTTCCGCGTAACATTTTCGTGGAGGTCCGGAGCAACATTTTAGAATTTCCTAACTCTGTCTCCTCACAACATAAGTTTTTTGTTGATTATTCTGTGGTTTACCGGGAGATAACCCACACGACACATCTTTGCTCTCCCCCCTCCCCCCTTCAGACTGAGCCCATGCAAGCAGGGTGTTTCAAATTGCTCGTACAACTAAATGTCAATAAATCAAAAGTAATGCGCATATCTAGTGCTATAATCGCACTGCCCTTGTTCTGCATGCAGCTATCCATCCTATATTAGAGTTTTTAATCTTTATAAATACCTCGGTTGTCAGATCACTGACAATCTTCAATGCAAGCTCATTATGCCATCGTGGCTGGGAATGGAATCTAAAATACAATACAATCGCATGCTAGTCTTCTTTCGTCACAACTTCTCGCAAGCTGCTGTTTCAGTAAAACTGCTGCCGGAGAAGCTGCTCGTCGCAACCAGAGTGGACATGCTGCATTCATTTGGAATCGCCGCTTTGCACTTCTAATCGCTTCAAGCCATCCATACCCGCACCAGTTGTTCCATGAATTTATATTATTCCCGCATTGGGAATTTAGCTTCCCTAGAAATACAGCTTGACTTCCCTAATATAAAGTAAAGCAAAAGATCGTACAACTTCATTTGCACAAGATCTATCATTTGAATTATGACAACAGAAAATAGTAGTCCTCAGAACACCGATCTCAAATTCTGATCTCGCCTTAACTGCAAAGTAAAGGCCAACATCTCAAGCTGCCGCACCAATCGCCATTCATAGTCTTCCATGCCAAGAAGAGCAGCGTCTAGCTGGGATCGCCTCTATACCGTATCTGCAAGCAATACTGTCCCATCATTTTGAAATAATATCTCTCTTATGTTTTCTGATACACAATCTCCTTTAGCGCGCTTCTGCTATTGAGAACCAACTAATTAACTAACTAAAAAACTACCTAAGTAACTAACTAAACTGTCTAAATAGCTAGCTAAACTAATGACATGAACTAACAAACCAACCCACTAAATAATGAATACCAAAAGAATTCCAAAATCAAGAAGGTGATGCATAGCCATATAAATAATTGTCAAAGGCCGATCGAGCACGTGGCTGCAATATTCTTCCGAAAGAAACGCAAAGCTACTATTTTTGTCAAAGAAAATTGGAGAGCGGCTAGTTCTTCGGTGACAGTGAAATTCAAGATAAAATATTGGGCCGAGAATCAGAAAGAATATTTAGACGGCGAAGTGCCCTTTGCGTGTAGCCACATGTGGCTCCGAAAGCCAGGTCTCATCTTTGCGCAAGCGTGTCCCGACCAGTCGACTGCTTCCCAGCGAGACATTTTCGAGTGGCTCTGCTTCGGGTAAGGATCGCGGCCATAACGCTCTCAGCACAGGGGTTGCGAAAACGAAGCTTCCATCTCCGGCACTCGCAGGCGTCATCACATCTTGACCCGCGATTTCGACGTGTTGCCTGCCCAAGGTTTGCTCGGTGTATCTGCATTGATGTATATATATATATATATATATATATATATATATATATATATATATATATATATATATATATATATATATATATATATATACATAAAGGTCCGACAAGAGCTCAAGACGACGGCCCGCTTTTAGATCGAGTCGTTTGAAGACGCGGAAAGAAGGCGTCTCTCCGAGTTCATCTCCGAGAGAGACGCTGCTCGTCTCCTTTCAAAGCCCGGTGCAGTGCGCTGAGGCAGCACAGAGCACAGGCATCCAAGGGAGAGCAGACCCGTTGTTACATGCAGCATGCCGTAGGCTAAGCTGAGAGAACCTTTCGGCGCGTTCCAGGATTTATCACTGCATTATGAGTTATGAATCACTATTATAAGCCCTTATACTCGCCGTATAATATTACTGATACTACTTTAGAAAAAGTGGACACATTTAAATACCTCGGCGTCACCCTTTCATACGACTTAGACTGGTCTGCTCATGTAACGCGCATTACTGCCTCCTCTAACCAAACACTGGGATTCCTAAAACGCCATCTGCGTCACGCACTGCAACACGTCAAAGTACTAGCATTCAAGACGCTCGTACGTTCGAAAATTGAATACGCATCCCCCATCTGGTCACCACATCAAACTTACCTTATCAAGTGCACTTGAAAAAAATTCAGGATCGTGCGGCAAGATTCATTCATTCTTCGTATTCTTACAACACTAGCGTATCACTACTAAAAGCACAGTCCGCCTTAAACACGCTATCATCCCGACGTCGCATTGATTCGTCAATCCTCTTTGACAAGTTTGATGACAGTTCGCTCCATCATGCACCATATGTGTTGGCCCCACCGCCTCGCCATTCCCTGCGCACAGGGCATTCCTTGCAAGTAACCCGTCCATGCAGCCGAACTACACCCTTCTCTGCATCCTTCTTTTGCCGATCATCAACCGACTGGAACGGCCTGCCCCGTCACATATCTGAAATCAGCTGTCAAACGTTTGCTCATAAGCTTAATACTAATATTCTTCATCGAACTCGTGTGGCCACTAATTAAAATGAACATTCGTAAACCCCACCCCTCATGTAATACCCCCATTGAGGGGTCTTTAAGAAAATAAAAACTGAAGTGAAGTGAAAGAGCTGCACACCTGGCCACTCACTCAGTGAGGGATGCATGTGGACTTTCGAAGAGCCATACGCTGCACGTGGTGCTGAATTCATTGCGGACGCGATGAGTTTCTAATGCGTAAACATTCTTCGGCGAGTTCCCCAGCAAAACCTCTCTGTAACGCGAAAAGTGTCGCACCCTTCATCTACAAAATAGATGAATAATTGACAGATTAAACCATTTAATCGTTTATAGATTAAATGTAGGTGATTGACAGCTTTAGAATTGATAAGGTAGGAATGGACAATGAAAACAAAATAGATAACTGGTCATTTCATGCCTCCTTGAAAGCTTCATTTTCCGCACTACTGATGTGCGTGCATAGACGTAAGCTTTGGGATTCTCGGAGTATTAAAAATTGGGCTCGAATCCACTCTGCCAAGGTGGTTAGCTAGCGAAGCTCTGGTATCACCTGTTCCGATAGACCAATGACACTTAGCCTTGAAATGAGTCCTGCCGAGTCTCAGCGTGACGCCGTTGCTTTTGCTTTCGTCACGCATCCTATTCGTGCTGCTCTTCAGGCGTCCTAACTGTGCGTGGCTCACAAGAACGCTATGAAAAGATGAGTCATATCTTGCTAGGCGAATAATCTCTGCCGGGAAACCCTTGCGGCGAGCGCTACGCGCGAAGCCGAGATTTTTGGTTTTTCGTTTTATTTCCTCCGCATGCCCGGTGCAGCTACTGCCACGGATTGATGGACGGATGTTACGAGCTTCCACTTTGGAATGGTGTGGTGGTTTGTGCAAACGCGTTCTCGTTGATATGGTACCTAATGTCCTACCTATATAGGTTACAAAAGAAAAACAAACCCACGATGAATTCCCATAACAAAACTTCTGACCCCCTATTGGAAACTTTGTTTTCGTACGTCTCCGTTTTCTTTTTCGTTTCCCTACTTTTCTTTCACCAATCTTCCTATCGCCTCTTACTACTGTCTATTGCAGACATGTTTACTTTCGCCCTGCTTTCGCTGAACCCAAGGGCTTCAAGGATTCCAGTGTTGCCTAAGTCGACCGCTGGGCTTTCTTCACATTCTAATAAAAACATGCTCCATTCTTTCCCTAGCTTTGCCGCAGCAAGCACATGGTTCTTCTTCCTTCTTATATTTCGCTTTATAGGTTCGTGTTCTAAGGAATCCTGATCTTGCTTCGAAAGTAATGAGCTTCCCATTGAGTTATCGTAAATTGTTTCTTTCCTGATTTAGTGTTTTGCTCTTAAAATTTTACTTATGGCAGTTTTCTTATCCATTGCCGCCACCCACGTGAAAGAAACAACACGGATGCGTTGAGGTGAGCACCATCTTGTGGTGCTGCAAGGAACCAAGCTGCGCGCGCGGCGCGCGCCTCTTGCGTTGACTGGTTCAGTTTCTTGCCGACGCACACAATAAATGCATTGGGGTAATAGGTATACAGCTTCTGTGAAAATTGATGGAGCAGCTGCTTGGTATATGTGATGATAGTGTAATAGTAGATGATTGGTAGCTTTAAAAAAAATGCTTAGTGATGTTTCCGTCGCTATGTCGAGGTCATGACAAAAAAACGGAGAATAAAAAGAACTGTGGTGTCACAGAAAGAAAAACACCTGTTGTTGCGGCATTCCAACTCGACACAGTATGTGTGCAAAGTAAGTGCGTAATTGGTGTAGTTAACAATGTAATCGTTAGAAAAGTGTAATAGTAATAGTGACGACTAGACAGACATAAGCTAGATGATAAGTAAGCAAATATGAAGCAGCAGCTTACCCTTTAAATATGTTTACACCATTTGGAGTGCATATTTGCCCCACAGCAACAAACGTCATCTGTCCTGCCTGCATTCCCCCCCTTTTTTTTAACGTTGCGAGCCCGGTACTTCCAAGTCACGAACGGCATGCGCATTATCATCACGACAAAGCATTCTCGACAGGAAAGTAACGAGCGCAGCGTTTTCAAAAAAAGGAAATGCGGGCAAGACAGATGACGATTATTGTTGTGTGGCAAATATACACACCAAAGGGTTTAAACTTTCCTTACAGTATAGTTAAAGAATGCTTTCACATCAGCAGACAATTCTCAGAATTTTTGTAGCATTTGTTTTCCTTACGCGTTATAATCTTACCTTGTGTTCAATGAAATGTGCATTAGGTGGTTCTAGAAAGACGTCCACAAGCCTCGTTGTGCGGGTGCTCGCGCAGATGTCTCCCCTGAATTCCAGAATTGCGTTAAATTAAACAACGCCTGCAGCTGGCAGTAAATTCGCGACTGCCCTTGCGCACGGCTGCGCTGTAAAATTTGACTTGAGAGGCTGCAGTTTCCTGAAGCTTTTAGTTTGATTACATACATTTCTCGTCAACCGTCGCAGCGAGTTGCGGATACCGGCGATAAAGAAGGCGAAGTGGTATGCCAGAAAATGAAAAAGGAGGAAAAAATCAAAAATGAAAGAGTAAAGTGTAAATACTCTATTCCAATGTTACTCCTTCTGGCAGTTCGTCATTGAATGAGTGATGTTCCACCCAACGAGATTGGCCGGTCGTGAGCAGTGGGGGATAACGAAGGAATAGAATCGAGCGAAAGGAATCCTTACATTCCCTTATGAAAATGGTTATGTCCTTTATGTTTACTGTATGTTTCCCGCAGTTCACATGAGGAAATATCCTTTATGTTTCCTCCATGTTGAAATTTGGCCACTGCTTTTATGTTTCCTTCGTGTGTCCTCCCTGTATGTATCCCTTATGTTACCGTACTTTATGTTTCCTCCATGTTGAAATTTGGCCACTGCTTTTATGTTTCCTTCGTGTGTCCTCCCTTTATGTATCCCTTATGTTACCGTACTTTATGTTTCCTCCATGTTGAAATTTGGCCACTGCTTTTATGTTTCCTTCGTGTGTCCTACCTTTATGCATCCTTTATGTGGCCGCAGTGACTAAATCCTGTATTTTACGTAGACATGCATAGATGAAGAGTTCCGTGTACACATTTTATATTTATAAATTTTTCCTGAGTTAAAACGTTTTGCATTGGTTTTCATTGTAAGGTTACTGTTCCCTACATGATGCAGCGCATGGATTGAAACTCTGCTATGGCACAGAAATTCATGACAATTTGTTCTAAAATTGCAAACTAATTAGCCTTCATAGATTATTTCAGTATAACACTTGGAGAACCACTGTACGTTCCTCACTGCAGTGCTGCTGTTCTAGTTATGTCTTTGTGACTAATATAATATGTAATGTTTGGATGGAAAGATCAGGTTGGATCAGTGCTTGCACTTTTAAAAGAAAGTTTTGACTATACTTTGCAAAAGTTTGTCTGAAACTACGAACAGTTTATTGGACTATCTGAATGTTACTTCAGTTTGCCACGTCTGCTCACAGCAGACCTCTGGAATGTGTTGCTTGGGTGAGAGCTCACAAGGCACCTGAAAAACAAAACAAAAGCCAATCTTTTTCACTTATTCAAAAATATTCATTTAAGCAAGAACAGCCTGGCCTGTATGCACACAGCGAAGAAACGTGGAGAAGTCAAAAACAGATCATAAAAACATCAGGGCAACACAGAAGCTTTTAACTAATTGTTTGAAAGAGACTGAGCTGCCAGTCCACTCAGGTATTAAATTGCTCACAAATTTTTTTAAACATTTCTGCAGCAGCTGCTAAGTAGTACATGACCTATAGGAGTAGGCAACTGGCCAAGAAATCTTTGTGTGCCTGCTTGTACAGATGTCTCGTAGTTATATCTCAAGTGGTTACACTGTTATATGGTAAAATTCAGGCGGGAATAAAACCAGCCGCAAACATCAGACTACATGGGAAATTATCACCAAAACTTAAAGATCTAGTAAATCAAATGAACAATCGATTACGAAGGGTCTAAAACCTAGACCGCGATTTTGTAGCGATCCCTTTTCCGATGCTGCTCCTTTGCTCATTGATCTGACCGACATTCCGCTATCGTTATTAACTATAACAGCCAGCCGTGAAAGGTGGGTTATAAGAGTGGCAAACATCGAGCGCAAAGCATCGCAAGAAAATCGCATCCCTTATTAGGCAGTGCTACAAACCACTGTCTTTAACAATCGCAGGAACTCACATCCCGTTCTTCGGATGAAAATATTAATGAAAACGAGCGTCTGATTGAGATGCCTCGATTAAAAAGAAATTTCGCTGTTGTAATGTCGGTCTACATTTGCCCTACAATATAGAAGACAAATACACGAGCACGTCGAAGAACACAAACAATGCAGACAAGTTCTCGCGAAGCTGCACTTCAATCTGAACACTATCAATAAAGTAATCTTCACACAAGCTAATACCTGTTCAAGTGTCAAACATCGCAGTCGCGTGCCAACTCGCGATGCCCGTGACACATCAACATGCATTACAAACGTAACTTGCGGAAATTCATATCTACGGAAGAATTTCTTGCCGGGAAACTACCGAGAAAACAGTAACTTTCAGCGTTTACGTAAATATTTGCCCATTAAGTCCCAACAATCGGCGGTGGTAGCACATCACTCCATAAAGCAAGTAGGTAGTTCTGAACTTAGTGTCACACATTACTTCCCCCCTCTTCTTTGGCTTCTGGATTGGATTGGCGCGGCTCGCTACGTGCTTGCGCGCGCTTTTTCGAGCGCAGATTGGTGTGCGCCTGGTTTCTGCACTAGGCTGTTATGCGATCGCTTTTTCGAGCGCAGATTGATGTGAGCCTGGTTTCTGCACTGGGCTTTCAAAAGGCGAAGTGAGCGTCGCTTACTGCGGAAGTGCAGCGCCGCGGGCCTACCGTGTATGGAAGCGCGCAGCAATGCCGGGAAACATTCATACAAAAGCAAAGGGTCAGAAAAGTGCGCTTTATTTTCCATTACTATGTCACACTGGGTAGCGCCGTGCGATCGCTTCTAATAAACGCAGAAACGAGTCCTTGCAGCGCATGTGCCCATTAATCGATGCCCACCATAGCCATATCAGGTGCGACTCGAGAAGCTGTAGAGTCACCCTGTAGCCGGCGGAGTCGAGGTAGCGCTTCACCTTCTGCCAGTAGCTTTCGATTTTCTGGGTGTGAGCGCCCGTGATTGGGTCTACAAAGTTCATGCTGTGGTTAACAGCCTCCCATTGCAAATTCAGTCTTGCTCCGTTAGCCACCACCAAGTTCGGGATGCAGTTGTATGGGGCCCATTCATCACTGTGGATGGTGGTTCCCGGTTCAACGTTGGCTGCAATAATGGGGCCTAGCGTCGCCGCGTCTCGTCGGTCGACCTTGAATAGTCGGAGCTCCCCGGTGGTCACGCAGATCATGCCGAATACCCATGGTCCACGATCTGCAATGCCGCCGTAATTTTGGCGGCTCGGCGGAACGTTGTCGCCCGTCATCAGGCGGCCTCGATTGTATTTTCGCTTGCCGCGAAGGAGGCATTCATCAATTTGCACAATCCTCAAGGGGCCACCGAGTGGGGGTCGCGCCAGCAGCTCGTCCCGCACGACCTCACGAGCGTAGTTCCTCCAGTCGGCGATGACATGGTCCGACAGATTAAGCAAGTCGCCGGTCATCTCCTTCATGAGCCACGTGCCTATGTTTTTGCTCACGCAGTACGTGACCCAAATCACTTGCCGCCTGCAGTAAGCGACGCTCACTTCGCCTTTTGAAAGCCCAGTGCAAAAAGCAGGCGATCGTGCAAAAGCCTAGTGCAGAAACCAGGCTCACATCAATGTACGCTCGAAAAAGCGATCGCATAACAGCCTAGTGCAGAAACCAGGCGCACACCAATCTGCGCTCGGAAAAGCGCGCGCAAGCACGTAGCGAGCCGCGCCAATCCAATCCAGAAGCCGAAGAAGAGGGGGGAAGTAATGTGTGACACTAAGCTCAGAACTACCAGCAAGTAAGCGGTAAGAAATGATACATTTCACGGAAACTCCCCTCGTGAAACGCTTTGCTAAATGTGCACAGCAACATGGTCAACGTACGCTCAGAAAGTGTTCTGTTGTCGTTCCACAAAGCTTACTACATGAACCAAAAGCTGCGAGAATGCGCGCAAGCGTCAGATCTGCTTACCTTCAATGTGGTCAGCAAACGGCTTCTTCGTCTCGCAGGCACCACGCGACGACACTCTTTCCAGCGCGAACACTGTTGAATCGCCGATGAACACCAGCGCACGAAAGCACAACTGTCAACAAATTCTTTCACGCACCATAATTCGAAGCCACAGTATCAGGTATTCCACGAGCGAACGCGGACAGGCGAGAACAAAGGCCGCTCGCACGGGTGCTGTAGTACACAAGACACTGGCGTATCACACGAAACATAAGGCGAACTAATGGCGTTACACGAGTCCAGAGGTTTCCTGATGGTTAATGCACACGGTACGGATCACAGTTTGTTTAGGCACTTCGAAAATATGATTAAATTACTGTGTAACGAACACTCTCACCGCTCACAGCAAAACAACGTGACCCAGCTCACCGTCAACCGTTACACTGCGGCAGCGCCGCACTGCGGTTAAAACGTGAATTTAGCCTCCGAGATCTACATTTTTCTTTAGGGCGTGCATTTTGGAAAAGCACGGCCTTCGAGATTTAAAAACGTCGTTGCTGGAAGGAAGGCTGGTATTTAAACACAAATTATTGATTTTAAAGTGTCTTGGTGCGCTGCCTTGTTTTTTTAAAGTATATGCAGAGATTTTAGACGAACTATGCGCGAACGCTTGTCCTGTGGTTTGTCGGCGGACACGAGCCAATCAGCGCGCATCATGTGCTGTTCCGTCGCTTGGGATGGCGCACGGTGTGCGGGCAGCCGCGAGAGCTGTGACGCCTACCGATCAGAAATTCGGAATTGCCACACATATACACGCTTCTTATGGTGCCCAGTGGCGTGTTTTTGAGAATGTCAGGCTTTATCTTGCATAGGTGGCACCATATTTGCTCGTAGCGTAAGGAATGAAGGCGACAAAATGTGGCGATAGCTGGCTTGCAGCGGCAGCGGAATTTCGGCCAAAGTGAAACAGGCGTACTGCTTGCATGCTCGCGTAATCAAATACGGCCATACTCCGCACACAACTTTCATACTTAGCCAACTCACAATTATAAATTGTTCAGTTGTACGCCCAAGCAAGCATTTACGGGATCCGCGCTGCCCTGCTTCTACGCGTGCTAATATCGACACAGCAGTTACTCGTACTTGTGGTCAGCGCGAAAGCGACACGGACAAAAGGAAGAAACACAACAAGACGGCGCTGTTTCTTCGGAGTGTTCCTTGTTTCCGCGTTGCTTTTGCGCTGTTGCTAAAGGTACGATGAATCGTAACCAACTCGCCCACTATATGCTCTATGTTACCTACGTGTGTACTGAAGTGCACACCTAGGTAACATCCTGCCGTAAACACAAAGGACACATCCTACAAGAATTATAATAAGGGTTGTTTTCTTGGACCAAATGAAAGCATAAGTCAAGATTTAGTACTTACAATGACTCTGCTGAGTGTATCAATGCCTGTCACACAGTACAGATAGATCTGCCTATATTATATGTAAAGACAGTTGTTATGTGCACTCTATGTTACCTACATGTGCACTCAAGTGTACACTCAGGTAACACATAGTGCACATCCAGTTAACATCCTGCCGTAAACATAAAGGACACATCCTAGAGGCATAATAAAGGTAACTTCTTCGAGGTATACGTTAGGATGAGTAAACACGTAGTACACACAAAGTTCACATCCTGGAGGTCACACAAAGGACAAGGAAACATAAAGGTCACATAGGACACAAGAAGGAAACATAAAGGAAACATAAAGGCAATGGCCATTTTCATAGGGGTTATACCATCCCAAGTCTCGACTCTGATGAAGTCAAACTGACGACGCTTGGATTTCTTCAGTGCACACTATTGGCTAGACCGTCGAGGACCGCTCCTTCCAACCAACGCCGCGCAAAAAGCTCTCGCAGGCTCGCCGCCGTCATAACGCTCGTTGTTCATGTCCGGTGGGCTGATGCGTCGTATATAATTTGCGGCAAGCCTGGGTGTTAGTCTCGGTGCCTTCGTTCAGCACGTTTTTCTGAGGCATTTATTTATTTATTTTCCGGTTGCTCTTTTCGTTTTCTGGTCTTTAGCAATGACGCTCCGAGTTTAGTTCTGCAGGTCGTACGTGCCTCACGGAACTCGAACCTTGCGCCGAGGAGCAAACAAACCTTTACGTCGAGTCTCGAGCTGCAGCTAAAAGTGTTCTTTCAGAAACGTGCAGGCGCTGACTAATACGAAAAAGTGTAATTTTGCTGGTTCTAGTCCTCAGAGCAAATACTGAAAATTACGTGTTCTGTTTCAGGAGAGGTGTGTGAAAGATGCTGACTTGTTTAGTCAGGATCTTGCGGTACCGCGAAATTTCCAACGAGGCTGTTTAAATATATTAGATTAGTTGCCAGGCAAATGTTCATTTTATTGGCAGTTTTTCTTGAGTAGGAACATGTTTAGTGATGTGTGCTGGCAATGAGCCCAACACACAGAACTAATGCCATGGTAGATTTTTTGGTGAAATTAATGTTAAGCTATAACAAGAGTGCCACCGAAGTGGCACTTACCTTAGGGCATCGTTGGAGAGAGAAAAAACAAAGAAATGTTGGATGAGCCCCCAAAAAAGAAAGAAACGTGGTCACTTGATGCCACCAATGCGCATAATGCGTCTCTTGAGGCAATGTTATCATGGCAAAACACTGCACACATATCTTGGACCGCTTTGTTTTCTGGGCGCAGCAGCGAGAAGAACGATCACGCTCGCTCACTCACCGCAATGTCAAAACAGTTGTAGTGCTTATGGTATAAGGTGGCTAAAATTCTTTATTCCGATACTAACGAAGGAAAAGTAAAAAAAAAGAGGCAAAACAGCACAAGAAATAGTCCGCGAGGACAAATACATATTGGTTAAATGCTTTTCTACACAGGAGATTGAAGCTTCAAAAATGTAATGATTGTAGAAAAATATGTATAACACAGCTTGAAATAGATTTGGTAGCTTCTTACTACAGGAATAAGAAAAAAGAGATGACGACCGCTACATTGTGTCACGCCACAAGAGGCACGCCAGCAAAAATTACAGGTAATGCGTCCCAGTGGCGCTTTTTCGGATGAACTTATTTGTGTGCCTGGTTTTCCATATGAGCGAGCAAGCTTTTTCCGAGAAGATGGCACGCTCCTCATGCGTGCATCCTCATCGTAACGTTAATGCGTAATGCTGAAGGTACAGTGTGGAACACAATAACGACAATTTTAAAGAAACCGCCGAACTAATTCTTATATCTGCTGAAGACATATAAAGTTACGTGAGTCTCACGAGTAATCCTTTTTTAGACCTAGACCCAGGCACACAGCCTGCAGTTCTTAATTGCCCTCTTTAGCCGTTCATCCAAAGCATTTTACAACTAGTTCCACACTGAGCATTGTGATTAAGCTCAACGTTTTCGGCGCAATCGCATCACGAAAAGCTTTGCTATCGACATTACGTGCAAAAAGAAAGCTTCGTGCGATGCAACTGCTGCGATAAGGTTAGTTTATTAAGAGCTTTAATTTTCAATCTGGAGCGAGTGAATAAACTTCATTGCGGAGACCAAGCTGGTAGCGTGCGAAGGTGGGCGGCCACCGTGTTCCACTCTGGAACTAGCGCCAAAATGCAATCAGTAGTGCACGCTGCCTGCCTGGGCCATGCCTGAAAAGGTTTCATCGAGGATACGCAGGCACACACCTTCTATGTTTCTGGAGCTACATATTAAAAGAATAATTTTCGAGCATTCCCAACGTATACGGTCGATAGAAACCATTATACGGCACCTAATTTATACTATAAGTGCGCACCATAGTCAAGACTGCGTGTATTGTCGTGTACTGCGCCGACCAACAAGAAAGTTGGCGCGTCGAAATTACATTATGACGATTAGTTTCCCTCTTGTGCTTCAGGCGTCAGGAGGTCCTCGCATATGTACGAGTGGTGATGAATAGAAATAGTTTTGCTCTCGCCTTTACTCCTTTTATGAGCGAAATTGTCAAAGACGCCACTTGCCTTAGACGCCTGTCTATGGGAAACCTGCGAAAAAACAATTCCTAATCGCGGCGCCCAAATTTTGTAACGGCAAAATTGCTGTGCTCTTTTACAAATACGGCTACAAGTTATTGCAGTGTGTTTATGGCGCCATCGATTACTTTGGTGCCGCAGCTTTCCAGAATCGCACTATGTTCATAACATCAGCCTTATTCAACTTTTGTCGTTTTACCTAAAATCCGCTTTTCTGTCTTTTAACGACCTGAACTACTCTCAAAACGCTAGTGTGTGCTCTGGGTCATGTCTGGCCACTGTCCTAAGTGACATCTACCTTGCTCATCATGACCGGCTGCTATTGAGTATGGAAGTTAATCGAAGCGTTGTCAAAGTATGCCGTCTTCTAGATGATTTTTTCATCCTTGTAGATTGCAGCAACGCCGCTTTCCAGCACACATCGGACGAAATAAGCATTTGCTCTCATCAGCTTGTGTTAACTCATGCGATGCCAACTGGCAACAGCTTACAATTCTTAGAGCTCAATTTACTTATTTCACGTGACCATGTGTCTAGGATGCGCGAACCAAGAAGTGGAAAACCCGTTTTTTCATAGGGCTCAGCCCATTCTCAGCTGTTTAAGCGAAGGAGGACTAATATTTGTCTCAGCAATGCCTTGAGGAAATCCTGTCTTCGTGCCATGCAGCGCAGTTTGGCAGCTCAAGTTGATCGGCTTTTGTGCGCCAGGTACCCGGCTACACTGCTGTCAGCTAAAGCTGTAAAGCTATTCAAGGAGATAAAGAAGGACAGTAACTCAGAGGCCCAACAAAGAAATAACGAACGAAAAAGACCGGTAGTCATACTATTTTTGCATACCGTCTTCCACAAATAAAAAAAAAAGATTGGGCGAAAGGTTAGCGTGGAACTAGTGTTTTCCGCCCCGAATAAGCTACGCAGGCTCTGTAAGGCAGTAAATACACTCCATCCGCGCGCCACTAACTGTTGCACCATGCCCAAGAAGCGTTTTCGGTGTTGCGTTGTTGGAGTAGCTTATTCAATTCCACTGTCATGTGGGACGAGACATATATAGGACAAACTGGTCACTGCCTTCATAAAATGCTAAAAGAGCATGATTATAACGTGCAGCGCGCTATTCAGGGACACTTGGGAATTCGCTATCGCGACTGTACATGTAAGCCAAATTTTCATTAGTGTGAAGTGCTGAAAAACACCAATCACAACTTAGGCCGGGTAATATTGAAGCCAAACTCATAGCAAGGCCTGGCAGCGCGTTTGTTGGCGCGCCATCTTCGTGCCTATCTTCACAGCAAGTTAGACTTCTTAGCCAGTTGAACCGGGCATGACAGATGTGCGCGTTCTGTGATTTACGATGGGGAGGTCTTTTCTCAGTGTGGCGTTTTGTGACGTGTCATGACGACATAGCTTGAAGCTTTCTTGTGGCTGTATATTTCGTGCAGTCTGCCAGTAAAACCAGTTGGAAGTAAGCGCTCTTTTACTTCATCTGGACGGCTCGGCTTGTTCCTTCCTTTACGCGTTGCGGTGTACCAGTTTTAGAGCACATTCTGGGGTTTCACGTGCGTTAACGACTATGTCGTTATGAACCATGCCGTAGTGGGAAACCCGCGAATAATTTTGAATGCCTGGGGTTCTTAGTATGCACCTAATGCATGGTACACGGGCGCATCTGCATTTCGCTCGCATCGAAATGGAGCCGATGCGGCTAGGAATCGAGCCTGCGACCTCGTGCTGAGCAGCGCAATGCAATAGCTGCTAGGTCTCCGCGGTGGGTCACCACAGCGATTGTTGCGAACCTTTCCATAGATTCGTGGGCTTTATCAAAAGACATGTCAGAAGAAGCCGCAGTTTTGCCCGGAAAGCAAGGCACGGGTAGCGATGGCAAAGTATTGGAGGACTCCACGAAGCAAGGTTTGTAAATTCATCAGGCGCATAAATTACAGCCGCCCTTCAGTTGATAATTAAATTACCAAGCATGCTACCAGGTGCGCGCGGGCAAACAGGAACAGATTTCCCTCAATGACTGCGTACACTCGCTGCCACCACTTTAGCGCGATTAAGAGCAGTCGCAGCGGCGAGCGAATTTCCCTTCCTGCTGCCTCTCGATACAACTTGGCGCGCGAGAACACCGCAGATACGAAGCCACCCGCCAACCGGGCTAACCTAGCCTCAGCACGCACCGTATACTATATAAAAATAGGGAACGCGGGGCCGAGTTCAGCCACGCCATGAGCAGCCACGGAGGCACTAGAAGATGGGACGTGCGTTAACCTGAGCGCAGTAATGAAACAATTTCTTTTTTGTAAGCCGAACGCTGCAGACACCCCGCCCTTTGTGCGAAGTTAATTCAATCTTTCAGTAGAAACCATACCATAAGCACTTACACTGCTAATTACACAAATGCCGTAGCTTCGTCCAAGCATACTGAACGAAGCTATGCAACCATGCACCACCAGGAGAGCACACAAGACAGCGAGATTCTTGCGGCGCAACGATATAGATCTTGCTGATGCGGGGCCTTAGACGACGCTAATAGTCTTGCCCAATTCACGTCGTGAAAGCACACTAACAATATGATTTCAACTTCGGGATGCCAGGTCGTCGTCGCCGTTGCAGACTTTTTCAGGCCACCGTGTTTACTAGACTACTGCACAGCAAGCACGCAACGCCGTAAAGACCCAACCGGACGTGCGAGTTGGAACGCGTTAGCAAGCGCCCCGGTTTACGTGTCCGCGCGACGTTGCTCTCGTCTAGCTTGAGATACGACGGAAAAAGAGACGCGACACGTGCTGATGACGAACTGTAAAGATGATCAAAATAAAAGTAACATATTGCGCCTGGAGTACGATGAAGTAAAAAGCGCACCTGCAATCCCGGATTTTATAGCTGCAGCGTCATAGCCCGGAATCACAATCAATGGACGAGGCATATATTGCCGAGGCGAAGGGCATGTGTGACGAAATAGAAAAATGTGTGAGTGTAGCGTCCCTGACGTTGACAGAAAAGGAACTTTGGTTTTTGGATGTGTGATGAGTGCCGTGCGCCTGCGAAGTTTCACGTCAGTAAAGGTATATAAGCGACGAGAGGATTTTCGAACAGAGAAGAAAGTTGCGTTTTTTGTGCCTCATCGTTACATATTGTGCGCGTCTTCCAAGTGCATTTACATCATCGTCATGTCAAACCAACTCCCCCAACTTCTTGTAGCGAACGCCTACATTATTGTTATGCACAAAAATGCGAAAGAAAGATTAGGAGATAACGGTAATCTTCAGCAATCATATTTTTAAGCATCGAGCGAAACGTCGTCTCTTAATGAAGCTTTTATAGCACTGCATTGGATCTTTTTCGATTATAAGTTTCTTAAGCAGTAACAAAAAACTACCGACTTAGCCTTCTAACGAGTGCACAATAATCTCACATGCTTGTATAGCGATTCGTGCAAATGAAGCAACACATGTTTCACCACGACGTAGCGAGTATCATTTCACAAAGACATCGCTCCCACTGAGTCGGAACTATTTTCTCAATGCCGCATATGCCAGCGGCATATTCTTGATGACGCCTAAATGAACGGCGTAAGCCCGAGGGTAGCTGTACAGATTGTGGGCTGGCGCCGTCGCGTGATAGCAGTGTTCCAAAAAGAAGCAAGGATCTGCGGTTATGGTTTTGCAATGGGCTGATAGTGCCTACACGTCTACGCCTCCGCCGAATATTTTTGCTTATCCTCTAATGACCTCGTTTGCAGGCACCCTGACGACAAAGATTTGGTGTGAAGAACAATGACAAAACCATGTGCTTCATTTATATGTAGTGCAGGGCGAGAGTAATGAATATTTTTCTTTGTCTGGCTTCGAAATATGAGAAATGACATTCACGCTGATGACGATGCACAAGAAACGCTATGCGGGACATTAATTTATTTGTTTAAGTTTGCCAATGCTGATCTCCGAGTGAAAAACGACCGGTAAAAAGAGCGTGCAAAGAAGATTTATCTGCTTTGTCCGCGTCATTGGGCAGAACCCGCTTTGAAAGCATGAACAGTTACATCCACCGACTGACTTTCCGTTCTGTACAGGTAGGCATTTAGATTAGGCGCCACATTTTATACTTTAAAAGAATTACGATGGGGATAACAAAAAGCTACAAACAGTCCTGGTTTTCCAGAAAAGATATGGCAACTAAAGTTTACAGCATATGTTTAAAGAAACAATAATGGCTATGACCTCGAGATATCTGCGAATTAGGAGCTATATTTTTTGGTGACATGCTCGCTTTCACAGTTTTATACCATTACGCAAAAGCCACACAACATAATTTACACACCATTCTCAAAACAGCGAAATTCAGGTGCGTTCGACGAAACAAATGTTCGAACCTTTTTTCCGCTTTCGTCCTTTTAAAGAGGGGATCCACGCTGTTAATACTTTTGGTTTCTTTGAGAAGTATTCGAACACCACGTTTTGATAATCTGACGCACGTATATGCATACGATTGTTCATGTAAACAATAATTGGAACTATCCGCCCAACGTTCCAGGTATCACCTTCGAAGGTGGCCATCCGTCCTGCAAAATCTCCTGGCGGGACAGTTCTGCTGCGCCAGCTGCAGAAGGAGGAATCATGGGAGAGCAGGAGGAATTACGTGGAACCGTCTCATCCGTGTCCGGCCCTCTTAGATATCGAGTGAGTGGTGGGCGTGGTAATTAGAGAGGAGGATGCACCGCAGCGATTTTTATACGGAACAGTAGTATAGTAGTCCCAGTAGTGACAGAAGTAGAATAAGTTTTATAATTATCGCATACATGAGCGAAATCAAATTGTTGCTGACTACACTGCCACTGTTCCCGCCGTGGCGGCGTAGTGACTATCGCGCTGCGGTGCCAAGCGCAAGGCCGCAGCTTTGATCTCTGGTTGCGGCGGCGGTCGTTCGATCGAGGCGAAATGCAAATCGCTCGAGTGTTTTGATTTAGATGCACGTTAAAGAAATTAAGGTGGTCAAAATTATTCCGGAGTTCAACACTGCGAGGTGCCTCGTAATGAGATTGTGTTTGTGGCAAGTAAAATATCCGCAGCTTTTTTTCCTTTAGTTATCTCATGAGCAAAGTCAGCCAGACTCTACAGAACAACCGATTTGAACTACTGCCCCGATGACCGGTCTTATCAGGGTATCTAACCGAATCTGAAACAAAAACCGAAAACCGGAACGACACGTTGTTTTTGCTCGAACAGGAACTGACTCGGAACGTCAGGATTTTTTCAATCTGCAGCGAAGCCAAAAGAAGAAAAAGATTTTTGCAGATCCCACGCAGCATGGTCATCTACGTTAGGCGAAGCATCTTGCAGGTACGTGGCTATCTAGTATTGTTCGCAGTTCAGCAGAACGACACCAGGTGGACCAGCGTCTTTCTGTGAGTTGAGTAGATGTGTGTGGCGGTTGCGAGCGTATGCGTATGTGACATCAGCACTAGGACAACCACGTTATAGACAATCCTTTGACCGCCCTGGCATGATTTCTACGCACGCTGTTTGAGAGTGGCCAATCACATGGCGATTGCGGTTTCTGTACTTGCAGCAGACGAGTGCAAGCGAGATAAACGCGTATTGCGATGTCATCAGCGACTACATGGCAAACAATCGTACGCAGAGGTGGATATTTCATTTGCTGCATAATAAAATGACAACATCGTTTGTAATTTGGCTAAAAAATTTTAAATCTTAATTAACCTGGGTGATAATGAAGTTTGTAGAACGTTTCTCAGTTTCTGCGTAGCGTAACCTGTTACGAGGAAAGTTCTAGGCAGAGAGGGCCGGTCCCAGAGATGTGCAGTCTGCCACGGCACCCCTAATTTCAATCTGTCACAAAAAAAAGAGAGAAGGTGGACCCGCCGTTGTGGCGTAGTGGCTTTTTTGTTGCGCCAGGGTGCGGAAACTCCCTTTGGTTTCCTTGGGGCAGTCGGTCCAATGCCGATATGCGGCGGCCGCGCCGCTTCCACCACTGACGGTTGTTGTACATTCAACTGACAATATTTCACAAACCAAACGATGCCTCCAGAACATCACTGATGAGGCCTGAGGGGGACGGCGCACCTCCGGGAGGAGGAGGCTTGCCGCAAGCCCTGCTTTCGCATGCAAGTAGACTGTGTTCGTGCTCTCTTGCAGGTCCGCTGGCCTCGAGGCGACAAAGGTCAAATCGCGGAGCAGAACCTGCTGAAGTGTGTCGGGTTTACAACGCGCTTTTTCTCTGCAGCTTTTACCTTGGAAGCTTTTATTCATCTTTTAGAGCACTTGAACAGTGCTCGTACACGCCAATTCCAAGCAATTAAAATGAAAAATATTTATATAACAAACCGTCGTTAACTACCAATATTCGCAGGTGATATATTACATTTGGCCATGTCGTGAAAGTTGTCACATTGAAATTCCTAACTTGTGGTTAATTTTAGGGCTACAGTTCAACTAGTCGTCCGATATAGTGGGGGGAAGTATAAAGGAAAGTTCGTGGCCCCATCAATCGTTAATTTTGTTCGTGTGTTGTGAAGTGGATCAACTAAAAGCTAGCCGATTTCTCAGTCAGCCAAAGCTCAACTCAAGTAGCAGCTGAACGTTCATCTTTCTATTCGCACATTCCGTACTAAAAAAGACTGACCTCCACGAAGTGCGAAAGTGTGAATCTGCAGAAGGAAATTCTCATTCACAACTGAAATTTTTACATAATGAGCGAACATAGATTCCAGAAGATCCAAACCAATGCGAAAATTACACATAACAGATTGGTCACACGGAACTTGATTATCAGGCATGTTATGAAGGCGACACATTTTGTGGCGTACAGAAAGATGGTAGAGTACAATACATATATTTCATTGACAGTATGAGAAGTCAGGACCCACAGAATTTTAAACTGGCTACATGCATCTGCATAAACAGGAAGCAACCTGTACGTGCTATCATTATTTGAACATGTCGAATGAGGGAGCATATTTCTGCAGCGCTTGCAAGGGCATTTAATCTGCCTGTAATCATACTTCGCGTCCCATTCATACAAACAGAAAAGCACGACGAGTATTAGGACAATATTTTTATACAACAGCAACTCAACGATGCAACTATTCATAAAAAAAATTTAAAAGCACTCTTCATCCCAACAAGTATTAGTAGTTCCACATAATTAGAATTGCGCACCCTATACTTGTATTACTGGAATTATTAAATACATTTTGCTGACAAAACAAATTACACTGCGCCTCGCTTATAACACAGGTGCTCAAAAACTAGCACACACCGACGTTGAGCTTAAAGCAAGATAACTGAGCGTATAGCACCGTTCACGCTCAAAAATGTATAAAAAATAGAAAGCTTCAACCTTTTTCAGTACGATATCTTAGTAATGATGCATCAAAGCGCAATAAGAAATTGCATGCGTGCATTCTTGTGCCGTCATTACTCTTGAAAATTAATAAAACATCGTGGCTGCGACTGTTTTTTTCTTTACTTGAGCCTTGGCTGTATTGTTGACAAAGAGCGCACAACATGTATACCCGAATAAACACGCACTGCAGCCCTTTAGTATAAGTATTTCACCGATAGCAGATGAGCCGGCGTCATGACGGATGGTTTGAATGACATAGGAGTGACACTGCTCCTATGTCAGTCTACTGAGGCGTGCAAAGAACTGTTTTACTCATGCTAAATTAATAGCTACTAGAAAAAGAAAGCGAAATACTTCTGATAACCTGCTGTCCTTAGCAAACCTGAAAGGCTGCGCACAACTGGCATTCTCGGCGTTAGAACACCATTGAGCCACGCAACACATGTGAACGCAAATGAACCCTCCAGAAACAAAGACTTTTGTACGCTCTTATGCTTAGGTGTTACTCTGTAAAATGTAACATATTCTTCCCTAAATAATTTTTCAATAAAATTTCGATATCGCTTATCTCTTAAAACTGATTTCGAAACCTCACATCGCCTTGTCTTTCGACCACATTTGTACTTTGTAACCACTGCTCTGCCAAGTGTATAGGATGCAGGGCAGGTCAAGCCTCAAGAAGGCTTTTTACCTGTCATCCTCAACATTGCATTTCCCTTCTAATGTTGGAATAAATATTTTGATTTCATTTGACTTGATTTGATGACTCGATTTAGCAATCTTCATCTAACGATTGGTTGACCTGGTTTCCTGCATCTCCTGTTCGCTGCACGCCTGATAAAGCTTCACTGTCTTAGCTTTCCCATCTTCATACTTGGGATGACAACTGAAGCAGATGACCAAACGCGATCCGACTTGTGATATCTCCGAGCGAGTGGCAAGGGTGCGCGGAGATGAGCTCGAGGGACGCACGAAGACAACCACGTCCCGTGCTTCACCCTATTAACAATTCGCAAAATGAGAAATAGAAAAAACTAAGGTAGGATATCGGGCAAGCGCTTGGAGCGCGCACGTACTTTGAAACCGAAACTAGCACTCGCCTTCCGGGCGATGGTTGCGCTGATAAGCCCGAGGTCAGGGCATCAAACCACGGTCGCGGCGGCCGCACTTTCGTGGGGGTTAAATGCAACGACACCGGTGTACTGTGCATTCGGTGGACGTCCAAGGACTCCAGGCAGTCAAGATTAATCCTTAGTATCCCACTACGCCTTGCCTCATAATCGCGTCATGGTTCTAGCATGTACGATTCCAACCCAATCATCCAACCCTCGCCTCAGGTTGGATGATTCTTAACTTCAATTAAGGCAAAGTGGTACGGGATGCGCGCACCAAGTTTGTCAAAAAAACTGGCGGGCTTCGGAACGAGAGAAGCGTGCGTGCCATTGTGGCCTAACAGTTAAGCACCCGGCTGATGTGCTCGAAGCGGGATGCTCGATTCCCACATCGGTCACACAATATATTTCGCACGGCGAAGTGAGACCGGAACCTTCATACCGCAATGTGCCGAGAGAGAAGCAAAGACAGCTTCGCAAGAACGTTAAGGTAGGCTTAGGTTCAGGCTGGCCACCTTTTCTGGAGCTTCTCCTCCATCAATTGCCTGCACTTGCGGGTCAAACATGCTGGCGCACTTCTAAATACGCACCATCTTCACGTGATTCTACAGGTAGCAGCACCATTAGTACGGCTTTTAGCGTACCGCGTTAGGTGCCAGGCTAGGTGTCGTGTTAGCGCGAGCAAATTTTCATGATATCTGACGCGCCGACTCGCCAGACCTTGATGCGCGCAATATACCTCAGAGAGTGCAGCACACATGTACGCGTTTCTTGTTATAATATTGAAGGGCCGGCACTGATCACCTCATATGCACCAAATAACAACAGGCTCCTCACATTAAAAATGTAGAAGGTCTTTCAGCGGAGAAATCAATGAATTCACCCATCAAATTAAGGCTCTCGTTGAATATTTGCTTAACACAGGCCTACATTAAAAGCTGCGAAAAGCTTCTAGCGTAAACCTATGTGTAATCGCATCCTACATACTATACTCGCCATTATTCCACAGTGTCTTATTTTCTCATTTTCTTCTTTTTCTCTAAGCAGGGTAGCCCACTGGATGACTCTCTGCATTTCCTAAATACATTCTCCTCTCTCTCTGCCCCTCAATAAAGCTTCGCTTCATATAGCTTCGAGCTCTTCTACAAAATAAATTTGTGCTGTTTACCTGTAAATGTTGTAAAATTGTGCAAATAACTTGAACCGGTTTGAAACGTTATTTTCTTTCCTCCGGAGTGGAACCTGAGCTGAACCATTTTCACTGAACCGAAACGAAAACCGGGGCGAAAAATGTTTGGTATGATACTCAGGGTCTTAGGGTTTTGCAACAAGCGTTATCAAGTAGAGCTGCGACGAGTGCGGTATGAAACTTGCTTTCAACTATGAACAAGAGTCTACTAAACGCTGTATTTTTCCTTTAGTTTTTTAGTTGCATTGTCTCTCTTTTTGACGAATAACCTTTACCTTTATCCAGACCATTCCAAGTCGCGTTTTAAATCTCCTAAAATGTTCCTTACGCAATACTCACAGAATAAAGAATTCCGTACTATATGGACACTGCCTCCATGCTAAAATACACTGTGTACGCAAATTTCTATGTTATTAAACATTTGTGCTCACTTATATTGAAAAACTGTCAGTAACAGATAAACATAATCTGTCGCGGTCAGATAAAGGAAAAGAAATAAGCACTTTGGTCGTGTTTTCTAATTTTAATAAGAAGCAAACGCAGACATTGATGAAAGACAGTTCTCGAAAGCTGAGAACACGGTGCAATGTGTGCGACACCTTTCAGATGAATGTATACTACCTCAAACAAGATTAAAAATATGCCTAAATATAAAAGGAAATATAGAGCTGGCGGTGTCCACTTCCCCCTCCCTCACCATAATACTCTTCTCACCTGAAGCGGTGCCTTCTTGCCTTGTGCTCCTTACAAACGTATTTCTTGTTTTCGCGGCGCAGTCATCGTAGCCTTTGAAGCTTGGCGACTGGCGAAAGTGCCGGAGCGACAAAGGAGCGTTGACGGGACGGGCGCGAGAAGACGCGCTCACAATCGCCCGTTGCCCGTTTTGCTACAAGAGTGGATGGGGGCGCATGCTGCCGAGAACTACTTTCGCTCGGGAGCAACGCACCACCACCATTAGGATGGCGTCATACGGGCTGTCACGCGGGTCTATGACGTGGTATTCGGGTCATGATACAAGGTGTCTAGAAAGCCGCGAGAGATTTTCTATGCCAGATTGGGGGCTGCCGCCTGCATGCGGCTGAGTAATATACCGCTTGCACGCAATAAAACTTCTTGTATCCCTATTAGCGCTGCTGCATCTCATATATAACATCCTTATCCTTAAAGCTGTAAAATATTTATGCGGAAGATCAAGCTCAAACTACAGCTGCGACGATAGAAAACATAGGCGGAAAGCTTTCATTACACCGGAGGGGGTGGGGCCTAGGGACCGACCAGCTTTCCAGACATGTGTGTCAGTTGCACTTGAAGAAACTTTGTGTGACCTTGAAAAAATATTCATTGAAGTGATGGCCTTACATGTGTAATTACGAGACTTCACATTCGGAGACAGTTCAATTTCCCAGCCTGAGTGCTCACGCACCAGCAAGAATCTGGCATCTCTCGATGGTGTAGTCTTCCATCGCGTAATTGTCTTCTACTTTGCTATAAGTAATACTACACCGCCTTTCCGGCGAAACTGCAGCTTCTATTCTTTATTTCATTTTTTTTACTGTGACTCCGAGTATAAGCGCTGCTGCGCATGACTGCTATTGATTCCCATTTCGAGTGAGTATGACTTGACCTCGTTTCGATTACTGAGTGAATTATATATGTATTTATGACCTCTGTATGCAAGTGGCGATGCTTCCATCCCGAATACATGTTGTAATTTATAAGAACATTTTTTTCTTCATGAGCCATTAGCATTGTCTAGTGAAAAAAGAAGAAATATCATTCATAAGGATCCCACACACTGCTGATGCAAGACTCTGCCGAAAGGGTCAATTAAGTGTGCAAGTTTTTTTTTTTATTGTCAAAAAAAGCATTCAAAGCAATTTGAAGCCAGGCGAAGATACAACAACATGCTAGGCATAGGATATCCATACCATTAAAAATGATTGTTTCTTGGTTACCTCCTTCTCTTCAGCAAATATAATAAACTTTGCCGTGTGTATATAGACTATCCGCTAAGGGGCTAAGCAGTGCTGACGCACTTCGCATGAGCTCCTGCTTTTTACGGGAATTTTCTAGATACCTGCTTTTATTCATCAAAACTGTGGCACCGACGGAATCGGCATGGAAGTGGAAGCGGAGGATATCATGTTTATGAGCGGTACGTGGAATTACCCTCATTTATTGCCTTTTGAAGATTTCAGGCCACGCTAACGGAGCTAACCCTAAAAGAGTAAGCGGCCAGCCGAACGCGCGTGACCCGTGACCCGCGGAGCGTATCCCGTGAGTCACCGCTCGCTCTCTTCAAGAGCGACTCGGTGCTGCCGCTGAGTAATAATGACTAACACATCCGACGTAGCAAGAAGTGCACGAGAACTGAACCAAGAAAACAACAGCATTGAAATGCATGTGGAGACGATACAAGAGCAGCAATAACTAGTAGCGGAGTGAACGTATGACGAGAGCAGCAGAAAGGCGATAAACATCCAGAAACAATGGCACACATTGGAGATAAGACTCAGCTGCATATAAAACCCGCAGCCGAGGAAGCAGACCCACTACGAACACAGCAATCCGGAGCAACAATACCTATTGCGGGCAACATGGCACATTATAGACAATCGAGATTTCCGCGTTTGCCAGAGGACGACACGAAGATCATCTACAGACGCAAGGCGGAATTACAACTGTCCAAATGGACATCGGCGGTAGTGACACATGCCATCAGCAGTGGTAGCAAGTTGTCCCAAAAATACTTTATGACAACACTCGGATTCAAGTGCAACATGTCGAGAATATAATCATCGCAAGTACACCAAAGACAGCGTACGGCATGCTCCTCAAGATCACCAGCATCCAGCTAGGAGGGTCCATTTACGAAGTTATAGCACATGTAAAGACACCAGAGGGCATCAGCAAAGGCGTGATCTACAGCATCCAGCCAGGCACGAGCGAACAATAACTACTACAAAGGCTACGAGTATCCGCAAGATACACGGTTCTCGCAGCACGCGCGCTGGGAAGATTGTCGACAGCACTCATCTACTTCGACGGGCCGCACGTCTCATACATCATATATAAATGCTGTGACTACCGCCGCAAACCATACAGGAAATACGTGCAATACTGCTAAACTTGCGGAGAGCGAGGACACCGGCAAGATATCTGCCCGAAACCCCTTAATTTCTGCTACATATGCAGAATGGAAAATCAACCGGAAGACCATGACTGCCAACCCAAATGTAAAATCTGTCAGCAACCCCATGAGACAGCAGGAAAGGAGTGCCGACATACACTGAAACCAAATACACCACTGTTCAAGATGAGACTGCAACGGGAAAACAAGATCCAGAAGCAGCCACGCAGATAGAACTCTAATTCAGACTCAGACTTCACGGCACTATTTGTATCGAGCAGTACCTCACTACACAGTCCACGCTGATCAGTGACTCCAAATCAACAGCCGGTCAAGCAAACGAAGGACCCCGGTGTCATAATATATGGTACGCGGGAGTGGAAACATAAACATACGAAGACTGTGCGCCATGCGGGGGCGAAGAGGACAGTGAATCTTGGCAAATACCCGCAAGATGCTCATCATCATCATCGACGCCGACTTGGGAGCGTCGGCAGTGGCGCCTCAAAAAGCGCGGCGCGAGAGTGGGGCCCGTGGCCCGTGGCCTGTGGCGTGAGCAGTGCGTGAGGTTCGGCGGTCGACGGAAAACAGCTTCCTCGCTGGGCGTCTGGCCCATAGGAGCTATCGCCGACCGCGCCAATACGCCACACCTGAAGCAACACTGTCGCCCGCTGTGAGGCTACCTCACCCAGCTCTTCCGCTGGGCACTGGTCCAGGAGGGCTGGCGGTCCGGAACCGGAGCGCTCGAGCATTCGGGTGAGCGGCCACAGGGCTACCCCGCCAGCTGTGGACGCGACCCGGTGACTGCGGCCGGCAACCTGAGCCCCGCGAGGCGGTCCGACCCGGCTGTCCAGCCCGGCTGTCCGACCCAGCCGACCGTCCCGGCCATCCTACACGGCTGTCCTACCCGCCGGCCGACACTGTTGTCCGACCCCGCTGGTCACGGCTGTCCGACCCGCCGGCGGACACTGTTGTCCAACCCCTCTGGCCGGCATCGGTTCAACGAGGTCTCAGACACGGCGACACACGCTTCCGCCGGAACTGTAGGCCAATCATAATCCACCGATCCATAGATATAGTGCATGTCGCCTATGAGGCATTTTGGGACATTGTCACGTGTGTGTGCCGTTATCTGTGTCGTGTACGTCAATACAAGTCTGATGTGTGTTTTTGCTTTCGCGTGCTGCTTCTCCCTTTTTCTGGAGTGATCCGGCCCCAATAACATCACACCCGGTGGAGAGCACGGTCTGGATCCCGCACACGCAACCCACAAAAGCCAGTCACGTATGCAGATATTGCGGGAGGAAACACACGAGCACAAGAACCCACGGAAAGCGAATGATATCTGTGAGCACAACGCTAAAATCAGCAAGCCCTCCTTGACAAGCTCATGCAAAGGCACAAAGAACATAACACCGCCAATCAAGCCTCCAAACCTCAAGGAATGCCAAACATTCCACCCGAATGTTTACGGAGGAACGAATAAAGGAACTTGTAACAATGAAGGTGCGGAAGCAGATACAGGACGTCATGGCCACTTTTTCAAAAGAGATAACACAACAGCCCCAGCAACACATCACCGCTCATCTTGCCCCAATTCATGCTACCCTTCAAGATCTCATCAACTTCATGTCCTATGTCAAGCAGAACCATATAACGAAAGGCACAGTAGAAAAGCTGCTCGCCAAAAGCTGCTCGTCACGTGAAGACCTCCGCAATGCAGCCAGACCGGAATCAATGGCCCGGTGCGAAAACAACGATATCGAACAAGATGGCGAGTAGTACCAAGAAGAGATTCCCAGAACTCCCAATGAAGCTGTGGTAATGGCACTGTCGCTTTATCCGAACCAAAAAAATATACCTCCAGGAACTGACCAAACAGGAAGAACCAGATATCATTGCTGTCCACAAAACTTATCACACCTATCTGCGCATACAGGGATACAATACACACACCGGATCTCAGAGTACAGCCATCCTGACGAAGAAAAATCTCACCACGCAAGATCACCCAATCGAGGGAACAACCGTGGAACACACCCTAGTGGAAGTGCAACCTAAGAAGAATTGCCAAATAGTATGCGTTCTATGCTCGTATTGTCGACAAAAGAGTGTACCGCAGGCCCCTTTTCTTTCTTTCCGCGAATGTTATGGGTTCCTCGATGCGAAGGAAGCCTTTGTGCGGAAATGACCGCGACGGGGCCTCGGATATGTGCTCCCGCCCACCCGGCCGACGCCGCCGCACCTGACAGTCACTACGTGCATGTATGGCGCCCTCTTCTCACACTACGCTGTATTAGGCGCAAGAAAATTGATTAGTTATGGACAAATTGGTCTTGTATGCTGAGCGTTTTCGCGACCTTTTTCGGCCTCTTAAACTCTGGCACTTATAGGATCCTGGCGGCCTGCCTGATCGGGCGAAATAGGTCATTGGTAGAAACACCTGTGCCTCTCGCCAGTCCGCGGGTTCCTAAAATGCTGCAGAAACTAATTTGAGGAGTGGTCTGCGTAATTTTGAGGAGAGCAAGGGGAAAGACGCACACGGCGCCACTTCACCACGGGAGACCAGGCCGGTCAGGCAGGCTGTCGACGACGGGTATAACATCGTTTTGTATTTGACCAGTGTAGAGCATAAATCTGAATGCAGAGTTAATAAACCTAGTTATTTAAATGATACCTCTCGTCGTCTTCGTACCTGCGGATCTGGACTTGCCCTGCCGGAGCTCATCCCCCCTCATTGTCGTCTCCCTGGTGAGCTGATGCGTCAGAAGACTAACAGCTGCGTCACTTCTCTACAACATGACCTACTGCGGGATTCATTATCTGACTTTGTAAACTTCATCACGCAAGCCAGAAGACTATCTAAAGACTATAAACTCGAAATAACGGAGCATTTTAATGCCCCTCACATAGCATGGGATTACCAGCACACGACCAAGAAAGGAGCGCGAGTGCACAATTCGGCGCAACAGAATCACCTCTCCCTCTGGAATGATCCTAAAGTAATGGCTCGAATAGGCAATGGTGTGTCCAGGAATACAAATCCTGACCTCACCTTTACAACAGGAATATCCAAGGCCCAATGGTCCCAACTAGAATATCTCGGCAGCGATCACCACATCCTTCAGCTTGAAATCCGGCACCATAAGAAGCCGAGCAGAACCGGAACGGCAAGGCTGACGGACTGTAAGGCTTTCCGAGAACATGCCATAGACGAAAACGTCGAAAATATTGAAGAGTGGCTCCCCGAAGTGGTCAAGATGGCGTAGAAGCAAACTAATGTTATCCGACTCACAATGGACGCGCCGGCTGTAGACTCTCACCTCCTACTTCTTTGGGATGCCAGAAGAGGACTACTCAGACGGTGGAAAAAGATGAAACCTTACCGCAAACTGCAGAAACGGATCGCTCACATAACAAAGCAAGCAAAAGAATGCGCACATCAACTCAGCAGTCAGAACTGGCATAAGCTGTGCGACTAACTTCAAGGCGCACTCAGCACGAAGAAGACTTCGCATATACTAAGATGCCTCCTATCTACCACCAAAACCAAGACGGATCAAATACATGACCTCAATAAAGTCATTTACTCCCATCCAGGAACTGAGAAACAAATTTTGGAAGAAATCAAGCGTAAACTTGTCGGAGACTATTCCCAAAGGTCACTGAACCCCTACCGTACAAAGCGAACAAAACCTCGCCCTCGACAGCCCTTTGACTCTTCCTGACCTTCACTCCGTCCTTGCCAAATTGACCCGCAACACATCACCACGTAATTACAAGGTGACCAGCAAGATCCTACGAAACCTCCCAGACAAGGCACTAAATGCACTGCTCAACTATATGAATAACTGGTGGGAAAAAGGCGAGCCCCTGGCAGAATGGAAGCACGCCGAAGTCGTCATGATCCCAAAAGCCAACAAGCCACCACAAATCAGCCACCTACGACCCATTTTCCTTACTTCCTGGGCTGGAAAGCTTCTCGAACACATGATTCACGATCGCCTCAACACATACTTCGAAGACTCAGGACTCATGTCTGACACAATGTTTGGCTTCCGACAGCTCCTCTCAGCACAACATAGGGGTCTGTCCTTAAGGCATTGTATGCAAGCCCATTAAAAATCAGTTATGGAATTTATCGTTACAAGTGTTCGAAAATCTTCAAAATATTCTCCTTTTGCGACGATACATCGGCTACAGCGAGACTTCCAGCTCTCGAATGCGTTGCAGCAGTCCTCCCCCGGAAGAGTATTTAATGCAGTGGTGCATGCTACTTATATGCCGTCCACTGTCCCAAAATGCTCACCTTTCAAGGGTGTTTTGAGGCGTGGAAACATAAAAAAGTCGGGGGGAGCCATCTCCGGTTGTACAGGGGCCGGCGGATAGTTCGCACCTCGGCTTTAACCAGGTAGTCGGTGACGATGAAAGCGCTCTGGGCCCGCGCATTATCGTGGTGCAACTTCAAGTTGTTTGCGATGTCCGTCCAGATTCGTCGAACCCTGCGTTTCAGTCTTTTCAGGACTTCCACATAAAATTTGGAGTTCACAGCGGTTCCAAGTTCTACAAACTCGCGATGAACCAGTCCATGGATGTAAAAAAAAAAAACGATGAGCATGACCTTGATTTTTTATTTGCTCATCCTGGCTTTCTTTTGTGAGGGGATGAGTGCGTGTGCCACTCCGATGATTGCCTTTTCGCCTATGGGTCATATTCACATACCCAAGTCTCATCACCTGTAATGACGTTGCCGAAAAATTTTCGATCACGTTTGCACATGTCGAGGTTTTCTTGCCACGTCTCAACTGGCATGACTTTTGTTCGTCAGAGAGCACTTTTGGAAACACACACCTTCGCACACCTTCGGCATGCCCATACCGTTTGTAACGATTTCATGAACTTGAGATTTCGGAATGTTTAACACGTCGGCCAATAAACGAGCACTTAATCGTCGGTCTGAGTTCCAACACTTCCCTCACTGGCGGCGTCACATTGTCAGCCGTCGTGGTCATGGATGGCCGTCCGGCGTGGTCCTCATCGTTGACCTCTTCCCGACCTTCCGAAAAGGACTTGTGCCACCGAAACACTAGCCGATCTTCAGGGCGTGTTCTTTGTAAGCAGTCTTGAGCATAGTAACAGTTCCGGCAGAGGCCTTGCCAAGTTTCACGCAAAACTTCATCGCAAATGTTTGTTCTAACAAGCGCTGCATTTTCACTTGCACAAGAATAAAAAACAACTCTCATGGACCGGCCCTTCCTACACTGTCTGATACCCGAAGCACACTGAGCGACGGAGCGCTGCTTAGCTGGGCTCCCCCACTACCAATTTCAACCGGCTAGACCACGATCCGACGAACAGTCGCGTCACAATAAATTCACTGACATTACTTTCAGGACAGACTCTGTATACTCCTATAGCTCAAGGAAGACGTCTTGGACTATCTAGAACACCGCAAAAAGATTTTTATTTTAGCAATAGATGTAAAAGGAGCCTTCAATATTGTAAAGCATGACGCAATCCTCCAGAATCTCCTAGACGCAAACTGCGGAACCCGGGCCTACCAATGCCTACGCGACATTCCAGATATCTCACGGCTACGGTGGGTATCGGCGACATCCGAATCTACAAATTCAAGATGCCCAACAAAGGAACCCCACAAGGGTCAGTCATTTCACCTTTCTTGTTCATTCTCGCCATGATTAAGCTCGCGAAACAACTCGACGGTATCGAAGGTTTAAGCCATGCAATATACGCCGACGATCGACAAAGGCGTCCACAACCGGCAAACAGCAGACTACCCTCCAAGAGGCAATCGATCAGGTAGAACAGTACTTCTCAAGATGCGGTCTCCACTGCTCCCCCCCCCCCTCGTCCCGAAAAATCAGAGCTACTTATACTCAAGGCAAGGACCCGGGGAAGACCACCAGCCTACGTTGCCCCCCCCCCCCCCCCCCATGTCGAAACATTAGACTTAGTGGAATCGATACCCCATGGCTCCCTCTGCGCCCTTGGCCTCAGAATACATAAAGACGGTTCTGGCACAGGTACGCTTCCGAAGCTTCAGAAGCCCCTAACACAAGTAACTCATCTCCTTCGACGTATAACAAGCCAATTACTACCCAAACAAGGACTTAAATAATAAGAAACCATCCAATTGTACCAAGCGCTCCTTACAAGCCGGATCACATTTGACACCCCGTATCTGCTCTTCAAGAAAGCTGAAATTGGAAAACTCAACATCGTCATCAGAAAAGCAATCAAGAGCGCACTAGGACTTCCCAGTACGACGTCAACCACGACATTCCTCAAACTTGACCCCTATAACACCTGGACAGGAATGAGTGAAGCGCACAGAGCCGGCCAGCTGGAACGCCTTACAATGACTAAAACAGGCAGAGCAGTACTTCACAAACTCGCATACAGCGAAAACTTCATAGCAGACTCAGGCGCGAAAGCCCAATTTCCGCCCCTTCTTCGTGACTCTATCTCAGTCGCTCCAATACCTCGCAACATGCATGCAACACACCACAAACAAAGAAGATAAGCAAGAGTTGGAGCACTCAGCAAGAAATACTCAAACCCCAACACGAGATATACAGAAGCGGCTAAATGCTCAGATAGAAGAGCATACGCAGTTACCGTGATCAACAACCAAGGGAATGAGCTAGTCGCTGCCACAGTACCGGCCAGAAATCCAGAAACGGCGGAGGAAGTGTCCATCATACTTCGCATCGCCACATGCAAAGACATAGCAATCACCTTGAGAGACGCTCAAACGACATGTAGAAACCTATAAAAATGACGAATTTCTGCCGCAGCAGTGAAGATTCTGAAAGAGGTAACGAGAGGCCAAGAACTACTCGAAGCCTACGTCGCATGGACCCCAGGCCACGAACACTTGGTAGGAGACGAAGCAGCACATGCTGTCGCCAGAGAGCATACCAGCCGGGATTCCTTGCCGCATAGTCTCCGGAAAGCGATGAGAGTGGAGGACATTCCCGTCAACTACGCCTCAATATTGCAACATTACCTACTAGAAAGAAGCCAATATCCTCTACTACATCCAAAATTAAGTAAGGAAGAAGTCACCGCCTTCCACAGACTACAAACGAATACGTATGTCCATGGGATTATGCACCGGATGAACCCCACCAAATTCTCATACCTATGCCGCCATTGTGATGTACCAGACACCCTTCAACACATGGTGTTAGTGTTCCCACACCGCGAGAAAAAGTCAAGATGATGTTTCAGAAACGCTACAAGCCGTCAAAGATACGGGGGAGGCAATATTGAAGGCACAAAGCCTGGAAAATCAGCGAAGTCTTTTGGACCAGGCCCTGACTGCCACATTAGCCAACGGCTTTCTGGACGAAGAGAGCCGCCCGCCTAGGGCGAAGAAAGAACATTTTCTCGCTCTTTCTCACAATAAACGTTCGTTCCTCCTCCTGCTGCGTATATATTTAAATATATTGTGTCTGTGAATGGTGTTCACAGTGAAAATTAAAAAAAAGATGTTGAGGCGAAAAAATATTCGGCAGAGACACGTAACACTGCTTCCGTGTAGAAATGTGAAAACATTAGAGTAACTTTTGTGAAATGTTTTTTATGCGTTGCATATTGCAATCACTCAATTCAGCCCTTGGGCGCGGCCGGGCAGCGACCATTGAAGGTATGAGCCATTGTTCATTGCTGCGCGTCTCATATGTGGGTCTATTTTCTTTTAAGTTTGCTATGTTGGTTATTAAGTTGCTTCTATTTTTATGCGTTGCAAATTGCAATCAC
Source organism: Dermacentor albipictus (assembly GCF_038994185.2). NCBI lineage: Eukaryota > Metazoa > Arthropoda > Arachnida > Ixodida > Ixodidae > Dermacentor > Dermacentor albipictus. The sequence goes on from NC_091821.1 coordinate 496,675,388, forward strand.
TCAGTTCAGCCCTTGGGCGCGACCGGGCAGCCACCATTGACCTTTAGCGCAACCATGTGACGTGACGTCAAGACAGCCGGAGGAAAAGCTGGGCCCCAACTCGTGCAATATGCAACGCATTCTTGGCTTAACCAAGCTCAGCCTGGCCATCTTTTTTCCGCGCATGCCCTGCCCGCGCAAGCTCTCACCTGCGTTCTAGCTGCGCCTCGGTAAGGCCAAATCAGAACGCGCCAAGTGCCTCAATGCGCTCGCTTGCCCGTAAGGCGTTCATAACTCGAAGGACCGCTCAGACGCTCAGCGGCGCCGCCTCCTCCCTATCTGCTGAGCCGTCACCTGTCCAATGACACAGGCACTAAGCGACAGCTTTCGACGTGACGTGCGCAATGACGCACAGTCAACCTTGCCTCCCCGTGGCATCGGGGAAGCATGCTCATCGAATCTAGGAGCCGTTGGCTCATGTCGCACCCTGGCGGCTCGGGTTCGACTCCCACCAAGACCGAAGTTTAGCAATTATTGTCAAGGCCATTGATTTAATTTGTTTGCACCAACCTCACTGAGGAAGTTGACGTCAATTTGACCTCGTTGGACGTGCTCTTACTCTCCGTGAGGTCGGCCATTTTTGGTGCGATGGCTTGATGCCGACGCCGACGACGCCGGAATTTAGCGAAATGGGGCATATAATGCTCCCGCGTTTAAATACGTATGAACCCGTATCTTCGATGGCTTGTGGCGTTTCTGAAGCATCATCTTGACTTTTTCTCGCGGTGTGGGAACACTAACACCATGTGTTGGAGGGTGCCTGGTACATCACAATGGCGGATAATATAACGGAGAGTGTGATAAGTGTAACGGAGAGTGTGCGCTAATAGAGCATTTTCTGTATCCACTTGTTCATGTCCACTTCATGCGGCGCCCTTAGTCGTGTAATTCTGAAAGTTGCCGAATTGGCAGGTCTGTTGACCAGGCTCCTCTCATTGCTTCTCGTTCTCTTTTTCTGAAGACGTCTTGAGCCATTTTACTTGAGCCATCGCTAGTGCTTCTGAAGCAATTGGCCTCGTATTGTCAGGATTTGTAGAAACAAAGCAAAAGTATGAATTAAAAGCCGTGCACATACGCGCTAACAATCACGCTGTGAGCTTTTAGCCAGAATAAAATTTAAAGTGAAAAGTCAGAGGCAAGTCAAAAGAAACCTGAAATGATGAAGGTAACAGAACTCTCGTAATGACACCTTAGGGGGCAGGGGGCAGGGTTCGGCATCGTAGGAAAGGTGGAGGAGCTCTGCCCTCACCCCCCCCCCCGGAAAACTTCGGTGGGGACTCAGGCCCCAGAGCCCCCTCCCCCCCCCCCCGTAGTCAGCGCCTATGATAGAAACTGAAGCTGAAGACCGTGTACTCATCCTGACCATCTGATATGCACATGAATATCTGGCATGGGAGTTGGACAGTGGTAGCTACGAAATCTCACGGAGTTATCGCCATTTTATGCCCGCTTGTTGAAGAAGGTGGCTATAGAAGACCACTTCCCTTGTCTTCATCGATAATACGATATTGTTCCTTAAGTGTAACGGAGAGTGTGCGTTAATTGAGCATTTTCTGTATCCACTTGTTCATGTCCACTTCATGCGGCGCTCTTTGTCGTGTAATTGTGAAAGTTGCCGAATAGGCAGGTCTGTTGACCAGGCTCCTCTCATTGCTTCTCGTTCTCTTTTTCTGAAGTCGTCTTGAGCCATCGTCCTTGATAAGAATTTTTATAGACATTGAGTTTTGGCTTCCACTCTAGTGCATGTATTGATTAGATGACGGTTCTTGCACTAGTCGAAGTGTAATTACCTTCTTACAATTCAAGCGTAATGTGTTCGGTGTCGAAGACCGCCGAACTCGGGACTGCTACAGACTCGATACCACAAGAATATAAAGTGCGCTCATTTTCTTCAAGGCAAACGTACGCGGGAACTCTTCATGGAAACACAACCAACATAGCTCTAGTTTTCTGTTTGACGCACGTTTATGAAAACATTTGTGAAATGAACTTGCCATTCTGAGTCTCAAGTGAAGGGCTTGGTGGTGCATGCGCTTTTTTACAGCGAACGTGTTTATGGCTAGGGTTCCGTGGATTTTTCGTGTCGGTCAATAAATCTGCGTGTTCAAAAAACTGAGCTCCCGAATTTGATACAAAATCTCTTCATTCTTTGTAAAAGCTTATCTCATCACTTCGATATGTATTTTCAGTACATTAGTTGTCAACAGGCCCCATATTCAAGATCAGTAGACTCTCAGGTAGATATTTTTTTATTGTTTACGAGGGTATGAGCCATTGCTTAAGGCGGTATGAGTCATTCATCGTCTTACATGACGTACATGCTTCTTATTGTGTAGGCACAGAAATACTTACACGTTTAACACCAGAGGCGACACTAGAATGTTTGCGCTTATTTATCCTCACGCTGACCACCAACCAGGACAATAGACGTGTTTCTACCTTTGTTCAAAATTCTGTGGCTCCTCTGTGTCGTGTGCTAAAGAGCTTCGCTAGTCATTCACCCTTACAGAGTGAAATGGCTCAGGATTTAATTTTCTGTTCTTAGTAATAAGAATATTTGTTGAAATACTGAATCAGTGAATTTCTAGCAGCTAGGTGTGATGGCTGTAATAAAGCCGACAATAACGTGCAGAAGGAATTTCATTGCTTCACTGAATGCATCTTGGCTTCATAGTTGCACCACAGCAGGCGTCCCAGATAGTGGTTTTAGGAAAGTTATAGGAATAAATGCAATGGGATTACATTGGTGGGAAGAGGAATGTCAGCGACCCGCCCAGAAGTACGAATAAGATGGTTTAACATAGCGGTCATCGTTTTTTTTCATAACCGTGAACAGCTTTAAGTTATGGTAGATATATTGAAAACGGTTTTTGTTTCATGCGTAGAAAGGAAAGCGGAATAAGAGCAGTGATATCCTTTAGCTATTAGTGACCACTGCCTAATTTAAAGGAAACTCGTTATCGCTGCCAAATAAAAATGAAAGGTTGACACTAACTAAGGTCCTTTAGTATTCGTGCTTACCTGCATGGGGAGACTTGCTTATAGAAATCCTTCACAGGTGTCCTCTGTAAGAGGAAGACGCCAAAATTTTCGATTAATTGATTAAAATCGTAACTCACATGGAGTATCATATGGTAAAGGCCCGTTGAATAATCTCCCCTCTTTCGCCGGCATAGCGCAGGCGCTGAAAGGAGTAATCTCCGTTCGCGGCAAGTTGCACGCAATCTTTCTGTTTATGTGCGCATGCATGCTTCTAGGCTCACTGCCTGGAACACCTGCTGTGTTCGACACGGCGAGCCTAGATGCATGCATGGACACTTCTGGTGCCCTCTACATAGTAGCAAACCGGTCTGTACACTCCTCTAGAGTGCACGTGGCTACATGGAGGCAATGACGTTATCAAGGGTAATGCAGTGGTTGCGAAAAATCGTTACCCTTGTCGCCGAAACACTTCTTCCTCGCTATTCCACAACGACTACCAGCAGACTCTAACAAGAAACCAAAAAGCGCAAAGTGGACATAAACTACGCTGGTATTGCCTCGTCCACTAAGCGCTTCATTGCCGCTGCTTTCTTCTCTCTTTTTTTTTTTTGGCAAGCCAGACTCGTAAAATCATGAACCAACTAACCCAGGAGGAGAAATAGACGGAAAGACAGGGAAGAATCAACTAATTCAGCTTCCGCTCATGTTAAAATTCTCTCACTAAGCACAAATAAATGGCTGCGTGGAGCACCTTATGGAGTCGCTCTTATTTCATTGCCGGCAACACTTCCTTCACATTTACAGCGGGTGGCGCATAAGCTCTGTAATCTACATCCGCTTTGAATATGCGCTTCCAGAAACATTCCGCGATTTAGCTCGGAGCCCCAGCACTTCTCGCAGGGCGGACTCCTCCCGGTGCAGGTACGACATGTGCTGTAATTGGGCGCGTGTTTTCAATCTGCCTCGTCAGCTCGTAACTCCTCGTATCTCTACCCTCTGCTACGCCCGTAAACTCAATCTATCCTTCCTCTCAGTCTAAAACAACCAGGCCCAATCAACAGGCGGCAGTCTTGTCTCGCGCTCTTCCACCTCTTCCACCGCCTTCGCTCGTACGCACGCACTTCTTTGCGTCGTTTACTAGCACTTGCAACATTTCTTTTAGTATCTCTAAAAGACCTTCAACACATATACGCACGTCATATCAAAGCGAACTGGATGTTTAGAAGTACGATTATTATAACAGAATAACTAATATTAATCATTAACAATAGAAGTATCATTATTACCAGCACCATGGCTGCGAACGAAGGTCTCTCGGTGCCACTAGTGTTCACCATGCGGAAATAAGGCACTTGCTACGAAAGTATTATGCAGACGCCACGCACACAAAGTGACATAGCGAGTCAAACACCATTGTTCGAATACATAGCATGGAAATTGAAACACAAAAGGGTTTATAAGGATCTTCTTTGAACAACCGCATAAATGTTTTCGTCGTGGTTTTCGCTCATACGTACGTTTGCGACGTAAGACTATCGCATCGAGAATGCTTAAATGCGCATTTGTTTGCCAAAGAAATACTACGCAGAGAGGAACGAAGGCCCTTTCGGTAACAATTTAGCGAAAACTTGCCCAATAAAACACAGCTATGGAAGGCGGAGTTTATGAAAGAGTTATCGGCTTCATCTTATGCTCAGAACGAAGTTTCATACCCTTGCACAAGGCCTGTGCTCTGAAAAAGAAACGTTATTATTTTGTAGCAACTATACAATGAAAATGTTTGTAACTAAAGCCGTCACTATCGCCTTACAAATTTTTTTATTTACACGAAAGATTACCAGCTACCTGCAGCTAGTTTTAAAGCTGTTTGCTTTCCCGAGGTGTTCCGTATTTACGTGAGCAAATTTTCCACTCCCCACTGTTTTATTTGAGGAATGATTTTTATGCGAAGCATATTAGTAGAGCTCAACCCAGCTCCTCAGGCGCGGCGGTGTCGCCTTCAATGACCTTGAGTACTCATGCCATACCACGTGACACCGTGACGTCACGACAGAGGAGAAACGGGGCTCCAACTCGCACCGTCGCTCGCGGCGTCGCGGCGGTATATAAGCAGCTGCGCTTGCCTGTGCTAGACACTCACGAGGTGAGATGCCTCCTGGAGACAGAGCTGCTCGCTGGAATGAGAAGCGAAGGTTGCGGCGTGCTACAGAGACTGATGAAGAGCGGGAAGAACGTCTGGCCAAGCAACGTGCTCAGTATGCGGCTCGGCGTCAAGTTACTTACCAAGTTTAGCCACCAACATGCTTCGCATCTGACTAGGCTTAACCAAGCTAATCCTCAGCCAATTTTTTTTAGCATGGACCTTACATCACGTGACCCGACGTCACCGCTTCGCTCGTAGTCATCGCTGACTGAGCGCGGGTGGGCCGCGAGCCACATTGGCAATAAAAGAATGAATAAAAATAAGCGGTATTGAAGCCTTTAATTTACTGGGCATCGCGTCTTTTAAAGAATATTTCCTAACTGGCAGCTGTGAGATTCACTTTTTCGGCACCAGAAAAGCTTGGAAAGACGTGAAATATTACTTATTCAAGAGCCAGCGCCAGTAAACCATACCAAAGCGAACAAACTATTTTGACTTCGTTTAATCTATACTTTATCCCTAACCACTATCGTGAGGTCGGTTTTAACTTAGCTAGACCGGCCGGTGTCAAAACTATAGGCGCCGCGCGCTTGCACAGAACTTAGAATGAAGTCGGACTGTGGCTTATTGTGCACTTCCTCGATTGCCACTATGAGTCATTATACTTTGAGTGCACGGAAAATGCAAGAAGGTGGAACAAATTCGAAGCACAAGATCCGTTAAACTAAGAGGCAGGTTCATGAGGACAGCTTCCATCTCCTCGTCTGCTAAGGAATTAGGATTTTTCTTAGCAATGACATACGTGTAGAATACGCGCCACAATAATTTGTTAACATGTGAATGGGTGAATAAGAATTTGTATTTGTGCTGCTTCTTGTCCATTGTTTTTCTTGTTTCTGTTGTCATTGCTTGACATACGCAGTGAACCCGTATTCTATAGCCTGTTACAAAGGTGGTCAGCAGCTTCGAAATTACCTCTTGTCTCCTAGCGCCAATTGTGCATAGTCTTTTCCTTGTTTATTCTTGCTGCCAACATCCTATGATCACTGTTCATAAGTCATAACTCTTTATCGCAGTACATAGATATTAGCCCGTGCTAACAAAAAGTGATGCCACAAAAGAACATGACAAGCTTTTATGAAGCATAAGTTCCTCGTTTAGGTCTGCTCCGGTAAAGCGAGAATAGATAAAAATTTGTAGTTGCTGCCACGGAATTCCGCATCTACCGGTCGATAAAATGTTATGAAGTTGGTAAGGTTGCTGAGTAGGCTGTAGTTGTGAATCCATGCTAAACGTGAACGCCGCAATAGCAGCAGTTTTCGTCACTCTGCTACTCCTAACAGGAAGCTTTAGCTGGGGTGCTCCCATCTAAATACATGTAAAAGAATAATTCGTTTTTCTCGGCAACCACTGCACTAATTTGACGTCGTTTATTGCATTTATAAGGAAAACTTAAGATCTGGTGACTGTTTGCTTAATTTTTTTTATTTATGCAGTAAATCTTTTATTAAAAATTGGCGAAATCACAAATTTTCAAAATGCGCAACTATGAAGTTTATAACTCTGTAATTATGCAATAAAATATGATATCACAACTATCTCGATTGCATTCAATAGTACATCAAAAGCGGACAAAAGGTAGACGTTGCACATGAATCTAAAAAATGTAGTAATATGGAAATAGAGCTTTTTTAAAACCCTTGTACACAACGTACCAAATTCACTTAAGATATAAATTAAAATATTGAATTGAATTTGTCCGATTTGAATGATTTAATGGATGCCGCTTCGATAACCGCGATGTCCGTTCTTGATGCACAGCTGCTAATTTGCAAACTTTGTGCTTCTATTTTTTGGAACATTGAAATTTTTGAATATTATTTTGACAAAATTGAGGGCCTAAATAGGAATTCCGCTTCCAGCAGACACTTGAATTTATCTTTCTCTCTCAAATTCAACAAACTTCATTAAGATCGGTCCAGGCGTTATCTGAGAAAAGCGTTTTTGCGTTTTACATGTATTTGAATAGGCCGCGTCGGAGTTTGGGCCCGAGCAACCGCTTCCTCCTAATCTGTTCCCGTTTAGCATGCCATGGAGGTTGGCGAGTACTTTAGCCGCATTATGGTTTTTAAAAGTAATTGTGTTTCACAGACAATTACAATGTACAATGAGTTGCCGCAAGCCGTTGCAGCTTCTGTTGCCGACTGTGGCGAGGAAGAAAACGAGTGGGCTGGCAATGTGTACCGTACGGCGGATATCCGGTGGTCTATGCCCGCCTTTGAAGGGCAGTGGAGATTGGGTCCTGCTGCTGAGTACCTGGTCGGTGGTTTGATTTCTGGCCATGGGGGCTGGAAACCGTGAGCTTAGAATTAGCTACACCGTAATGAACGCGAGACGGTCAATGTTAACATGGAAAGCTCCGCCGCAGCGTCGTTCACAGCGAGAATGCTGCTTGTGTTCTTAGATCCAGCATATCAATAAGCGGTGGTCTATTTACGGAATTTGGGAAACTTACGGAATCGTTGACAAGAGAAGGGACGCGCACTCGGGGTTGAGATGAAATGAGAGAGATTGCAGCAAACATAAAGGGTCAGCTGGCATAAGACAGGTGTAATTATAGATCAATCAATCAATCAATCATTTTATTTCCTTAATGAAGGAGGAGTACAGGACTAAAAGCTTGGACAGCTTGACGAGGTCCCGACCCCTTGTAAGTTGGCATAACAGCAAGATGACAGCCAGTCATACACAAGAAAAGAAAAAAAAAAGCATCACAATGTAACGGGTAATACAGAGTGAAACAAGACGGCAAGAAATAATCAACACTCATAAATAACAGTGGAAAACAAAATTAGGAGAATAAGAAGGCAATGTCTAGTCTTGCAAATAAATAAGTTGACAAAAACGTTTAATGCGAGAGTTTCAGTTTCTGGAGGGATCAAAATTTTGTCGGTCTAATAGGTTTAAAAGCGAAGGTAATGTATGAGATAAAGATTGCTCATCATAGGAGGTTCTTGGGGTAGGTACGAACCACATTTCTTTATGTCGGGTCTGTCGAATATTTGTATTTTCCCGAAGTTTTGTCAGATGAATTGTATCATCAATGCCGAATTTTACGAAACCTTTGTAGCACAACATCCACCTATAATTGTAAAAACAAAATACAGGAAGAATTTCATATTTAGAAAAAAGTGGTTTTGTGGAGTGCGTATAATGGACATCAGCTATGTAACGCACAACTCTTTTTTGTAGCAAATGTAGTTTGTGCAAGTTTGTTACACCAGTTGTACCCCACACCATGACGCAGTACTACATGACAGATACCACCAGAGCATTGTACAGCATAATTTTTACCTTGGTCGGGAGTAAGCGACGCAGACGAGCAATAACACCAATGGCAGATGAAAATTTAGATTGGAGATGATCAACATGCTCATTCCAGGTTAGGTGCTTTGTAAAACGCACCCCAAGGATATTAACGGAATCCACTATCTCTAACTGCTCACTGCCCAGACACAAATTCATATTAGTTGTCAACAACTTTCCTCTAGGCGCGTACAAGATAACTTTTGTTTTCTTAGGGTTGATTTTTAAGCAGTTTATCACGTACCACCGTTCTAAGTCAGACAGCGTCTTATTAGCCTTTATTTCTATATCCGTTTCCACGTGGCTGGGGCAGGCCTTCCTACTGCAGAGGACATAAAGAAGCCGAGGATGATGATGCTGTTGGCTATTGCGGACGAGAATATGTACATAGCAGAGGCGTTCTTCTTGAGTGAGGGGCGATGTTTCTCGAAAGAGTCTATAGGAAGCGTGTATATCGATAGATTTACGCTTCTAAGTAAGAATTAATGCCCTCGTGACAAGTGTGCGCGCATCGAAAATATTGCCCTCTACTTTCCCTAGTATTTAGCGTTATTCACACTGCGACTAAGACTTCGGCAAACTACGGTACTATGAAAAATAAATGTACGTATCTGATGCTTACTGTACGCTCCTTCCTCGACTTATCGGAAGGAGGCATAGATGACTTATTCTCAGCGCGACAAAATAAAAAGAAAGAAAGCGAAAACTACTTTCTCACTTCACCAACGCAAGTAAAAATAGAGCGACTCAATAAAACTGCCACATGTCGACAGAGGTGATGAAAGACAGTTTCGCTCGGGATGCACTGCACAACACGGAACAGGGCGTGCGGGAGAGCAATCAAAGGGACGCAATCCCCTGACTGAGATGGACGGCATCTCCCCACGTCTGCGTTCCTTCGCTACGTCTTCAGCAAAGCGACGATGTGCCATTTCATGTTTCAGCCTGCGCGCACGGGGCACGCCACGTGCGCAGAAAGCGGCGATTCTCGGTAAAGCCGCGCAGAAGGAGCCTCCAGGGGTGGCGGCTGCGCAGGCGCGTTTCCCTTCCACAGTGCGCCGTCATTTTCCGACATAAAACGCAATACCGGAGACTCGGAGGGAGCGACGTCGTCCTTGTCGCCATCTCTGTCACCGCATTGATCCGTCCGGAGTATGACTGTCATTTCGGCCCGCTCGGCAGGTTGGCGTGCCAGTCCATTTTGCGCCAATTCTGCGTTCGTCGCTATCGCGAAAGAGAACATTGCCACGTGCCTCGAATCCCTAATTCTCAGCTCTGCTACGACAATATCTTCATCCACACTTGATAATTAGGGCAAAGTGCACTAGGACGGCTCTATTTCTCACCTATCGGTACGTCTGAACGCTTCCATATTTGTTACTGTGAAGAACAAGAACAACAGGAAATGAAGAAACACTCCTTCATAAGAGAAAATAATTGTTGCAGGAAAATCAAAAGCAATTGCGGACTATTTCTTTTCTCAAACAAGGTAGGTTACCGCGAGAGCTGCGGCCATTCACTGCTCATAGCGACAGTCAACGCCTAGGAAAAAAAAAAAGGTTTCCAACCTTATAACATCAGAATTTGTATGAGCGCTTGGTCTCCAAGCTGCATGGTTTCACCTATTAGTCCTATCCGAGCAGTCCTTTCTTTTGAACGACGCCGGTGCAACTTTGAGCACCTCGCCGAATTTTTTGCCGTAAATGCAGCGATTGTTTATTACGGAAGAACGCAGGGTTGCAAAAAGGTCAATATTTTAATCACTCGAAGTGCACGCATGTAGGGTGTGTTAAGTATTAATAAAAAATATATAAATCATTGGAATTTGTCGTGTCCGACCATTGAAGCACAAGTGAAGGGAGCTTAAGCTCGCCCATGATGCCTGAAGCACAGTCATTTGACGGCGAGGCGAAAAAAAATACAGATTTCGCTGTAACGGAACGGCGGCGCAACCTGTCAATGCGCGGAATGTTTGGTCGGGCTTTTTCTTTCTTTTTTATGCCATAGCCAAGACAGATGGTGCCACCACGTTGAAGGATATCGCGAGCTGCCTGTGTTTAAGCACAAGCTTGGACTTAATCCCTCGATATGAAGAACCTGCCTAAAGACTACGTTCGAGATATCAAACAAACGTTTCTGCTAAGATGAGATAATCCATAGTAAAAATGTACAACACTATAGGCTACTTGAGAAGGGAATAAACGTCCTACAAAAGGTTACCCGTCCGGCCTGAAGCGGGTCACAAGTGTCAGGTGACGAAGTAATGTCCGCTGCATCTAGAAGCCTGCGGGAAACGTCAAAAAGCGTTTCTGCAGTGAAATAAAAATATATCGAAAATTTGGCTGAGATATATGAGCTAAGACCAGATTCTTTAGTCGTTTTGTCACGCACTTTTCATGTAATATCGCATAGACAATTCTGATGTTGCTCTAAACCTTTGCACTGCAATCGTGGGAGGAATCTAACATCGCCATTAAATTTGTCATTAAAATTAATGCCCAGGAATTCAGGAGATCTCCCTACGGTAATTTGTTGAGCTTTATGGCATTGCCCCAGCGCATCTCAGTGTGCAACATTTTAGGAAAACTATAGTTGAAAAAAATAAGCCGAGTATCTACAAACATGTAATACCAACGTCGAGAGGATACTTCCTTCTAATAACATACAAATTTGCGGCACCTATTTGGCAATAAGTGTTGCCTTATAGGACTACGGTTTTATTGCGATAGCCATTAAATAGGCAACTACATGCGCATATCTGCCGTCGGCGTCACCGTCGGCGTCGCCGTGATGTTTCGTACTTAGTACAAGGGCCATAACATCGTCGTGCGCGCATCTTGATGTATGTGCGACACAAAGCGTGAGCGGGTGAGCTAAAGATGGTGGCTCAGTTTCGCGCACGTAACGCAAGAAAGCTGGCAGGCAACGCGCCGTCTTCCGTCTCGCGCCGGCGGCAGGGGGAGGGAGGGGGGGAGTGGGTCGGCGGCGTTCTACTGCGGCGGTGGCTGCGAATGGCGCGGCCCTGCGGGCCCTGAACTGTCAAAGGTCCCACGCTTAATAGCACCCTAAACTGGAAGTTTAACCATGACGCCGATGTAAATGAGGCGTGGGTGACATTTCAAGCACAACTTGACCAAATTTATTCGTGACATTCCTTCATGTAGGCGTGAGGACAAGACTGCGTGCCATGGCTATAGGTCTTGGGCAGGCGCAAGCAGGCCACGTACGCGGGACAAATGCATACCACACGCTTAACATAACCAGAGAGCGCTCGCGCGGGAACTCTCCACGACCCATATCCGAATAGGGGAGCCGCAGCGGCGTAGCAACAATTTCGTTCGGAGGGGATCACGTTGCAGCTCGGCCTCCTCCTTATAGAATTTGTCGAGGGCTCAAATGTGTGAATAATAACTAAATTGTCATTGCCAAAAATGCTGCAAACAAGTTTTTGAACTCTACGCACGGTCAATACAAGTAAAATATCTATTCATTCATTAGGAAATTTACTCGTATTTCTGAAAAATCGCACCCGAAACAAATGAAAGCAATGCTTCCATGTTTTCTGTCTGCTAAATAAGTAAATAAAATATCACACGAACTTTAGAACTATATCAGATTGAAACCAGCTATACAGTGCATGTCTCTGAAATGAAAAACGTAAAGGCCATGAAATGAACAAGTTAAATACAAATACTTTAACAAAACATTTTCATTCAAGCCTTGTTTACATTTTAGTACATATGCAACGGCCAGGGAAAAGTCTCAATGACGCTGTCCTTTGTTGCAATTGATACCCCAGGAGCAAGTGTCACCAGTCGTGTATTGTGAATAATTGCACTGAAATTATAGTCGCAACACAGAGCACATATAAAAAGCCGGAGTTCTACAACATATACAACAAACGGCGTACTTTATTTAAAAGTACTCTTCATGAGCATTTAGACATTTATCCCCCTGACTAACGAGTCGCTTGATCAAGCACTTTGGGTTGCTGCTTGAAAAAATCTGTAACTGACTCTTTCACGTCATTGTCGGACACTAATTTGATTCCCTTGTGCTGTTTCATTCAAATGCCTAAAAATGTGGAAGTCGCAAGGCGACAAGTCTGGATTGAACCGCGGTTGTCGCAGCTTTTCCCACTTGAACTTCGCCAGCTTTGTATTAACATCAACAATGACGTAGGAACGGGAATTGTCGTGGAGCAAGATGACCCGATAGGTCAATTTTCCACGTCCTTTGTTCTTGATTCCAACACGAAGCCGACCCGGCGTTTCAAAATAACGGAAACGATTGATAGTGTCTGCACGTTTAGCAAATTTGATCACTAATGGCCCCTGACGATCGAAAAAAAAACACACCTTTCCGGCAGAAATTACTTCCTTTGCTTCCTTTGGGGGTGGTCATTTCAAATGTTTCCCCTGTAAGCTTGGTCGTCGTCTTTAAGGCTCGTAGTAGTGGCAATATGATTTGTTCCCGGTCACAATTGCAGACGAGAAGTCGACACCCCCATTGTGATAGTGGATTGGATTAGTCAAGGTAGCGCCGAACGTCACCGTCTTCTAGCGATGGTTCAAATTCTTTGGCATCCGTTGCGCACACAAGAGCTGATAACCGAGATGCTCATGAATTATGGTGTAAACTGTACCGTGTCTGATGTCCACACGCTCTTCCAATCATCGATGCTTATCCTCCTTTCTTCTCTAATCCGCTCATCAACCTTTGCTGTTGTGTTGGAAGTGATTGCATGGTGAGCTTAGCCCGGCTGTATCGTCCTTACAGCTTTCACGTCCCTTCTTTGAACAGTTTGCTCCAATGCTTTACGGTGGCCAATGAAATGCATTGTTCAACGAACTCGGCAGCCATACGGCGAGTAACTTATTTTGGGGCATATGGGAACTTCAGCTCATAAAAACCTCACGATACCACGCCGTTCAACTTTTGGAGTGCTCACTATGTCACGAAACCGCGTCCAACCCAGTGTATGAAAGAACTAAAGAACATTTATCCTCACACCTGCGTGTCACCTTTAAAAATTAGAGATGCATCTGTGCTGCGCGCATGCTGCGCACATAATCAACCGAACCATTATTGCGCGGGAGGGGTTCGCTCACTTTCATTTGACTCACCCTCGTAGATTAGAAATGCGAGGTACAATGGAATGTACAAATGCGAAGATACAGCTTGGCAAAGAGCATAAAAGTGTCACTGGACACAATGTTCGCTGCACGTGTGCACAAAACCTCGCAACAAGATATTTAAGCGTACGTATCAGTCTCCAATAAATCTAGATATCTAGCAAAAAGTAACTGTATATAACGCGTCAAACAATGCAAATAAATATGTTGGGCAATCATAGATTCACAGATCCCAACCACCCCTCCCTACCTCCACTCCCCCTGATGTATCGCGCCCAAAGAAGGGCGGCGCGCTTGCTCCCCGCTTTTCTCCCTCACGCACGCAAGACTGAGACACCATGGTAGGCTCACCCATGCCACCAAACCCCAACCCCTACGCTTTCACTCACACATACAGCATGGGGCACGCGGTCATGACGTTATCGCCCTTGGACTTTATACGGAATATGAGGGCAACAGCGATGGCAGGAATGCGCCTTGGGTGTCCATATAATTGATATCGCAATAATGTAATAAGAGCACCTGGCAAGTGAAGGATCCCGTGGCCCATTACTTTCCGCAAGAGAAGAAGCAACAAAGTCGAACTTTCACCATGCCACAATTTGCTGCGCCGTAACAGTCTTTCTTTTTTCTTTTGTGGGGCGGGGGCAAGGAAATGAAAAAAACGCAAAGGAAAGCATGTTGGCCGCAATTGAATGCCTACATTGGGTACCTAATGTCGCTTCCAAAGGAATATCGAAGAAAACGTGAGAAGCTTGGTCCACGCAGAACCATACGCATACTGTTCGGCATCCTACACCGGCGAGTCAAAATTTTCCGGAGAAGTTGCGCTCAAGCGAACGCGTTGCAATCCGTCGAGTCCACTGAGTGATGGCGGCGAGCGACCATGCATTGTTTCTTTTTCTCGTCTACTAGCCAGAAAGCGCGCAAGAACACTGGGGGTTCTTGGTATGGGGCTCTGGTATGGGGCTCCTTGCGTTATGTGATCCAGGTGCATGAGCATTTCCGTGAACTCCAGCCCGATTTCGCAACGTTCGCGATGCAATGTCTTTTCGAACGTTAAAAGGACATTCTAGAAAAAATCCAGAACGATTTCCGGTGCCGGAGGTACGTTCTTTTGCTCGGCGGGGCATGGCCGCACGAAAAAAATTTTGAAGGGGGGCGCGGGGGGGGGCGGTACTGATGCCCGATAAGCCCTCGCCCGTGGCTACGCCCCTAGGGTGTCGGATATATCACGTGATCTGCGTGGAGCATGGGCAAGAGAGAACAAGGCTCGGCGCCTTTTCAACATCTTGCGGGGAATACGAAACTTTTCTTGGGAGAGTGATGAAGAGCGTGGTGTTTGGAAGACTCTCCACCATTGTTGGCGTTGGTTCTCAAGTGGACTGTCACGATGCTTGTTCAGTGCAGCACAGGGCATTAAATCTAATTGTCAGGGCTGCTCTGCATCGCCGTTTTCCCTTCTACAGACATTCTTGGCATACAATCTGCGCTACATGCGCAGAGATTCGCATGTAGTGTCTATTTATGCTACCGCATTAAAACAGTAGCCGTATGAGGCAACACTTATTGCCAACTAAGTGCCATAAATTTGCATGTTATTAGAAGGAAGAATCCTCTCGACTTTGCTTTGACAGAAATAAAGAGTAGTCAGTCTCCTGCTTTCGACCGCGTAAGCTCTTATGGGATCATTCCAATAGCCGTTTCGATTGGCGATGGTGTCCGCCGCCGGACTCCGGTGCCCGCAGCAGCTACCGCCGGGAATGAGCAGCGCAAATACCCAATGCGCGCCGAGATTGTACCCACGCATGCTGCGTGGGAGTCAACTGCTCTACCACTGAGCCACGCCAGCGCTTGCTTGCATGCAGCGCGTCCTAGCGCGTCCTAGAGGGCGAGGAGACAAGCGATGGCACATGTGCGGCGCGTAGCGGCGATGTGTGCCCATTTTGCGTCGTATCTGCATATCATTACACCAGCTAGAATGCCATGTAGCACACGCACAGGTAGCGGTGCAAGGTAGTATTGTATTTGCATATCATTACACCAGCTAGAACGCCATGTAGTACACACACAGGTAGCGGTGCAATGTAGTTTAGAACGCTTAGGGAAGGAGGAGAAGTTTAAGGAGATGTATAGAAGAATGCTAGAAAATGGATTATTCACCTGATTAAATCAAGCTGTCACAATCAATGTCACCGCTGCGTTTCAAAGGGAACGCCAATAAAGGATCATCATCGCATCGTGCCGCTTGCCTTGCGATATGAGAGGCGCACCGCGTGGCGTCTATTCGCCCGCCTTCTCATTGCAGTTGCATATTATTACACCAGAAGGCACCTCATGTAGCGGTTGCATATCAATCGGTACAAGTTATATCCGCGTCAGACGGGCGTTTGGAAGGCCTTCCGACCGATAGTCACTTGACTCAAAGGTTAGGTTCGAGCTGCTACATGTGCGGTTTCGAAGGCCGCCGAGTCAATAGTCTATCGAGTCAACGGAGCACCCTACAACTCTATCGAAATTTCGATGCCCTTTCAGGAACGGAAGCGGAAACAGCGCGAACATGCCCTGTCGTTCAGAGCGTGCTCGTACTCACGGTTAGAAAGAACAAATCAAACCAAAATGCTCTAAAAATACTATATATAGAATATCATAGCAGCCTTTTCATCTTGAGCCTCTGTCTCTCTGTCACCCATAGCGGCAGAGCGGCGTAATGCAGCCACTACGCACTTTGAAGTTTGACATCTAAGCACACACCAAAATAGCAGCCGCATCGAGCGCCGCAAACATTGCCACAGTTTCACTACTCAACAACTTAAAAACGAAACATATGTATGGCAATGTATAAACATTTTTAATGCATAAACAAACATAAAATAAATGATAGTGCTTTTAAGTGGTTTTAATGTTGTTAGACTTTTCATGACATGAAAAGGAAAATAAACATCCGCAGCGCCACACAATTTTGCCAAGAACGCCTGAACCACTCAACGGCCTTTCAAAGGTTCCGGTAGCAGCACGACAATTCCTTTGAGTCGGTAGAGTTGCGGCATTTCAAAGGCCGTCGACTGGAAGGCCATCCGGATGTGCACGTGTGACACAGGCATTAGATAGGGAAGTATTGAGGAAGAGAAAGGACGAATATGGAGATGTATAAATATTGATGCAATGAAAAACATGTCTGGCATACCTTATTTGTTCAAGCAGGCTAGGTGACTGTTCCTCACCATCCCGTTTATAAGGGAATGCCACTAAATGATGATGATCATCATCAATAGCACCATATCTGGCCATTTGACACGGGATGTGACATGCGCGCTGCGTAACGTCGATGCGTACAAACTTTCCATTGCAGTTCCGTTATATTCCACCAAGTGTCCCGACATATAGCAGCATAGAGCAATTGCATGATGCGAGTAGCTGGACCTGGTTAACTCAAGTAGGCTAGGTAGCTATTTGTGACCACCCTGTTTCGATGAGGATACCAATGAACCATCATTACCACCGTCATCAACAGCAACATACCGTGACACGGGTCAAGGGACGGGACATCTATGCCACGCAGTCTGCATACCTGTGTTTACTCTTTGGTACGCGGTGTGCCGCCTCCTCGCAAGGCACTAATCGCTACGCAAGAAGCGAATCGTAGAGCTACGCACGCGGCTACAACCAGGCAACATCGGGCTTAGCAGGCTATTGTGCAGATTAGCAGGAGAAGCCGAACCTTGCCGTGAGAACCAAACCTTGCCGTAAGAAGCCGAACCTTCTCGCGAAAACGACGCGAACAGTCTTCGCCGTGAATACCCTGTAATGATATGGTATGTTATAGTAAAACTTTATTGAAGTCCTGCAGATTGTGAGTCTTCACGAAGCGGCCCACTTCCACGAGGGAACTTGAAGGCCGTGCCTCTCGGCCGCATCGTGGGCCTGCTGGACAGCCCAGAGTTGGTCAGACAGAAGAGAGCTGCGGAGAACCGCCTCCCATCTGGCCCAGCTGTTAGCGATGATAGAGCGTGACCGAGCACACCGCCAGAGCACGTGGTCTAAATTTGCTATTTCTCCACAATCGCGGCAGATAGCATTGGTGTAAGTATCCGGATACATTTTATGTAAGAGCGACTGATTTGGATAGGTATTCGTTTGTAGTAGATGGAGCGTTAATGCTTGAGCTCTATTGAGGCGCGGATGAGGAACGAAATAGGTTCTACGGCTGAGATAGTAGTGTTTAGTAATCTCGTTGTAGGTGGAGGGCGTGTCCCTATTCTCTGGGGAGTCGGCTTCCGATTGGTCGAGGGTAGCGCGTCGAGCAATTTCACGCGCAGCCCCGTGAGCCGACTCGTTGAGGTTGGGAGGAGCACCCTTTATCTGACCCTGATGCACGGGAAACCAATAAATGAAGTGGTGCGCAATTGCCTTGCCCCCAGTAAGTCTGAGGGCCTGTTTGGAAACGGTACCTTTTTCAAATGCTCTCACTACAGATCATCTTGAATCACTATAGGTGATATCCCGTGAGCTATCCAGCAGGGCTAGTGCAATAGCCATTTGCTCAGCTATTTCCCAGTCCCTCGTCCAAACCGAGGCAGCGTTGGTGATTCCTTGCCGGCCATCAACAGTGACGATGGTGAACGCCCGACGTCCCTTACAAGAAGCGGCATCCACAAAGCTGACCTGTCGCTGATCACTGTGTATTTGTCTAAGAAGGTTTGCCGCCCTTGCCCTCCTTCTACCGCGATTATGATCAAGGTGGATGTTCCTAGGTATTGGGGCGGCCGTAATGTTCTCACGAATCAACGGAGGAACGTCAGAGAACTCCTCCGCTACTCTATCGGGGTGATATCCGAGTTACTGCAAGATGGACCTCCCTGCCTTCGTTGTTGTGAGGCGAGTTAGCTGTGCGCGCTCCTGGGCCTCTATAATCTCTTCCAGAGTATTATGAATGCCAAGCTGCATTAAGCTCTCTGTACAAGTGTATACGGGTAACCCGAGAACCCACTTGGTAATCTTCCTGAGCTGTGCGTTCAATTTATCCCGCTCTGCCCGTTTCCATCGATGCATGGCTGCCACGTATCTAAAGCGGCACAGGACGAAGGCATGCATTAGTCGAATGAGGTTATCCTCTTTCAGTCCATGATGCTCATTTGATACCCTCTGAACTAAACGAACAGCGCTTTCAGTTTTAGAAATTAGCTTGCGTATAGTCTTGCCATTAGCACCCGCTGACTCAACAATCATGCCCAAGACCTTGATTGAATCGCCTCTGGGTATACGGCAACCGTTTTTTGAATATAGGTTAATGTCTCTGTTTTCTAACGATGTCCACCCCTTGGGCCTCGGACCGCGTTTCTTGGGACTATACAGCAAGTTTTGACTTCAAGGGGGAGCATCTGAAACCAGTAGATTCGAGATAGGTTTCTATAGTGCCTATGGCCTCCTGTAAGGCTCCTTCAACCTGACCGTCATTGCCTCCTGCGCACCATATAGTTATATCGTCAGCATACATAGTGTGTTTGATGTCTTCAATCTCGAGAAGCTTTCTGCTTAGGTCTACCATGGCTATATTGAATAAACAAGGGAAAATGACTGACCCTTTGGGGAGCCCTTTTTGCCAAGTTCCAGCAGTTGTGATTCCAGATCGGTCACCCGGAGGGTAGCCTTCCTATCCAACAGGAACGATCTAACATAGTTATAAAATATCTCACCCAGCTTGAGCCAAGATATCGAGGCTAGGATATGCGAATGTAGAACGCTGTCGAAGGCCTTCTCAAGATCAAGTCCCAAAACAGCTCGAGTATCGCTAGAGTCATTGTCTATGATTTGATGCTTAATCAGTTTCATTGTATCCTGTGTAGATAGGCCTGGTCTGAATCCTCTCATACTATAGGGGTAAATGTCGCTATTCTCCAGGAACCGGGAGAGTCGATTCAGGAATGCATGCTCCGCTACCTTACCCACGCAGCTTGTAAGCGAGATGGGCCTCAAGTTGTCGACGCTAGGTGTTTTGCCAGGTTTGGGGATGAGTACTGCGAGAGCAGTCTTCCAAGGTAATGGGACGGTTTATTTCCTCCAAATTTCAATTAAGTCCTCTGTGAGGTATGCGATTGATTTTTCATCCAGATTTCGCAACGCGTTGTTGGAGATGCCATCCGGCCGTGATGCGGATCTACCATTGAGTCCATGTAGAACCCTACGAATCTCCTCAACGCCAAACTCTGCATCCAGGTAGGAATTCGCCTGGCCCTGGTAATCGATATGTATAGGAGACCGCCCTCAGCCGACTGGGAGATATTTGTGAGCGGTGCGGATTAATTCGTCCTCAAAGATCATTCGTGTGGCCTCATGTATGGTTCTACCAATGACATGCCACTGATTAGACTTAGTATTGGTCTCGCTAAGCAGATGCTTAAGCAAGCTCGAAGTTTTACCATTGCGCATTTGGCCGTCTATCGAATTGCAAACCTCGTCCCACTGCTGTTTAGAGAGGGTTACACAATACTCTTCAATGTGTTTGTTAATTTAAGCTATCGTTCTGCGTAGCCTACGATTAAGTGGTTGACACTTCCATTTGTTGAGAATGGACTTATTGGCCTCTAACAGATGGGCTAACCTGCTATCCATTTTCTCAGCAGGAAGGTCGGTGCAGACCTTAGAGGTTGCAGGCCAAACGTCCTTTTGGACCTGAACCATCCATTGCTCCATGGTGGATCGGGAATCTGAAGGAGGCCTCTTCTCCCGAAGTCGCGGGATTTATCCCAGTCCGTGTAGAAGAATTCGCGCTGTTTTTTTACCCATGATAGGAAGCTGGGCCTCACAAATATAGTGGTCACTACCAAGGTTCTCAGCCAATTTTTTCCATTTGGCCTCAGTCACGTTCTTGACAACGATGAGATCAGGGGTAGAGTCCCTACACGTGGATGTCCCGATTCGGCCCGGAAAGTTAGGGTCAGTGATCAGCTTCAGGTCCAGATCCATGGCATTCTGCCAGAGATGCTTACCGTTATTCGTATCATATTTATAACTCCAGACATGAAGCGGGACTATAAAGTCCGCTGCTTCATTAAGAGGGCTTGGGCCTGCCATGTCTACGACCTTGCGAGGTAGAGTCTTAAATCGTTGCCTGTTTTCGTTGGGACTACTATATATGTTAAGAAGATATATGTTGCCTCGATTTACCCGGCCAAGTATGATCTCTACCACAACATACTCAATATTACTACCAGCCAATTTGAGATCATGTGTCACATGACTGAGTTTCTTACTAATGAGAGTACATAGCCCCCTCCCCACCGACTACATGGCGACCAAGCAAAAGGCAGTCATCGAGATGTCAGGCGAGAGGGTTTCCTGTAATAACATAACCTGGGGCATCTTTTCACAACTGCGTAGATATTGCTGTAGGGGAGCCTTCTTCCTAGAGAAGCCCCTACAGTTCCATTGACAAATGCGGAATGTCTCAAGGGGCGGAGCCATCTCTTACGAGCTGGACGCCGACCCTAAGTGGGGCTAGAATCGCGGCTACATTGCAAGCTGTTGGGTTAGAGAGATGTATCGGTGGGTTCGGTGGCGTTACCGAGCCCACAAGAAACTCGACAAAGGATTCAATTTTGGCCAACCACTGGTTGGTGTTCACTTCTAAGGTCGTCATCTTGCTTTGCATCTCAGTGATCCTATCACCTAACTGTTTCACACTTTCGCTGAGAGCGGTTAACGTCTCGCGCATCTCTGATTTAGCCATACGTGACACGTTCTCTTGATCCCAAGCTATTGCCCTCTTCTTCGGTGGTCGTGACCCGTCGCTACCCTCGGCCTTCGGGACTTCAAGAATTTCCGCGTTGACGGTAGCGGTGGGTTGCGAGTTCCCAGCGCCCTTAATCTCTGCTATCTCAGCCATTAGCCTATTAATGTTTTCTCTCATGGCTGCGTTCTCGAACTCTAATCTCGTGATTTTTTCCAAACTATCATCATGCTCTGGCAGCGACCTCGACATCACCTCCGATGGTCCTCCGCGGACCTGATCTGCCCAAGTAGGGCGGCCCTCCTTGTGGACCACCTGCTGCTGATGATCATGTCCCCGGGCTCTGGATCTTGACCTGGACCGGCTTCTGGGCTCGAAGCGAACCATGGAAGCAGATCGTTCCCTGGGGCGACCACGGGAATGGCTCCGGGATAAACTCCTGGAAAGGGGGCGACCCCTAGATAGCGATGTAGAACGACGGCGACCTCCCTCGGCGGCTGTTTGCTGGGACCGATGCTAGTCGAGCTCCGGGAACTGAAGCTCGGCACCACGGTAATCCGAGGTAGGGCTTCTCATCCGACTCCGCTCGGCTCTGGCTCATTCTCTTCGACGACGCCGAACGACGTATGGGATTTTAAAGCGTTGTCTGCATTCCTTTCCTGCCGTGAGGTGGCCCTCGCCGCACAACTTGCATTTAGGCATGCACTGATGCTGCCCGTCTGGGTTCGAAGCTCCACATGCTCTGCATACGGCTTCGCTGGGCGTCGGACATACGTCGGCACGATGGCCAAGCCTTCCGCAAACGTAGCATATGTCGATCTGCTTACGATATAAAGTACATCTGTCCAATGGATTGTCATACTTGACGTAGTTGGGTACACGGTATCCGTCAAAGGCAACTATGACGGTGCCAGTGTCCTTGATCCTCTTGACTGCCAGCACCAGGGGGTTTCTCGCATTGACAATCTTGCGCTGCAACACCTCTGGCCCACCACAACAGGCAACGTCTCGTATTACACCTTTGCACGTAGCATGTGGTGTCGTGTGGTATGCCGCTACCTCGTGCAGACAACCCGCCACCAAAATATTCTTGATTCTAACGTATTTGGTTGCGTTCTCATCCTCGGGGCTACTGACCACGACGATATTCTGTTGATAGTTAGGAGAGATCGTGTCCGTTTCACGCTTCGGATCTTCGATGCAAGCAGCGTTGTTTATTGCATCAGCCACCACAATCGGGCCTCTCCTGGATATATTCAGGCCATCCCTCACTCTGATCACAATTTTGATGTCCTCCATGGGAAGCGGCGGCATTCTTCCATGACGAATAATGCGGCTCTTGACACCAGCTACGGTCCTGCCACGATCGTTGTGCCTGGGCACCGCGTTAGGCCTGGCTCCATTGCCGGGCCTGTCTTTCGACGATTTCGTCAAATGGTGTCTTCGGTCAGCTAATTGCCAGCCGAAATCGTCGAGAAACTCGTCGGGGGGTAGCTCCCCCCCTTGCACTGTATATTCCAAAAGAAGAGGTCTCGTCGAGCGGCCAAAAGGCCGAGAGCGGTTTCCTGCCACGAACTCTTGTGGTCCACCGGCGACGCGGTCGTAGTGAAAACAGCCGTAAAATTTGAAAAAGTCCACCCACTGGCAAGAGTCCGGTATCCAGTTGGAGCTCACAACTTCGCGAATCCGTCGACGATGAAATTAGGCACTCACAAGCAAAAAATCCGGTCAGAAACTTCCCAAAAAACGGGAGCCGATGCGGACAAAGCATTGTGTGTTCTGTTTTTCTTCGTCCTCTCAATACCCTGTAATGAATCTGCTATAAAACCGCTCCTCCAGCTTACGGTGTGACTGTGCTGAGTTTGCGAGCCTGTGTCTTTCTACAGCGAAGCTGTGCATAGCTAGGACCTAAAAAAGAAGACGATCTATCCGAATGATGACAAAAATAAATCATCATGTTTGCCGATCTTGGTCATAGCGAAGAAATGGTCCAAGCTCAATGACACATACCTCTGTGGGTTCAGGGACCTGTAACGCGCCCTTAAACTACCCTTGTCACACGTGCGACGTAAAGATATCCCAGGCACAAAGGTAAGAAAATTTATTTTTCCAAAAAAATGTTTCGTGCAAGTTTTTTGAAAAGCACGGCTGAAAAATTCGCGGCGCCAACTGCGCAAACGCACTAGTGCCATTGCTCGCGCATTCCTCGTCGTCCTCTTGTTCCACAGCTGGCTCCGTTGTGTAAAAAACTATCATCATTAGCAAAGGCTCGAGCGTGGTCGTCTTGCACAGCTGGCTCCGCTGCCGCTCATCATTCCAGCGTATAATTTCACTTCTCTTGTGTCGTCGGAGTGATCGTGTGGAAAAGGGCCAGCTTTGGATAGCACTTAGTCTCAAGCATGCGTGAAGTGGACGCCAGAGGCTTTTAGATCTACTTGCCCCGACTGTGGGGCTGTTAGCAATCTCGCACACATGCTCTGGCGATGCCCCTCGTTACAGGGACCCAATCGCATCACGGAAGAAGAATGGAGCTCTGTCATCCAGAGCTCAGAACTTTCACGTCAAACCTGGGCTTTCCAGAGAGCGCACGATGCGGCGGTTAGGCTCGGCCTACTCCTCCCCACGTGAGAGCGGCCCGCAGCTCTGCCATAGGGCAAAGCTTCTCAGGACCTTGTAATTAAAGATTTTTGTCTGTCTGTCTGTCTGTCTGTCTGTCTGTCTGTCTGTCTGTCTGTCTGTCTGTCTGTCTGTCTGTCTGTCTGTCTGTCTGTCTGTCTGTCTGTCTGTCTGTCTGTCTGTCTGTCTGTCTGTCTCTGTCTGTCTGTCTGTCTGTCTGTCTCTGCCTGTCTGTCTGTCTGTCTGTCTGTCTGTCTGTCTGTCTGTCTGTCTGTCTGTCTGTCTGTCTGTCTCTGTCTGTCTGTCTGTCTGTCTGTCTGTCTGTCTGTCTGTCTGTCTGTCTGTCTGTCTGTCTGTCTGTCTGTCTGTGTCGTCGGAACGGGGAGGCTGCGTCTACGCGGGTATGAGCCATTGCTTAAAGGGGTACGAGCCATTCATCGTCTCACGTGACGGACACATTGTATAACATCGGTGATACGCGAATCTATGTGCGTACCTATGTCGCCACGATTGCAACAGGTTAAAACAAAAAATACGTTCGTACCTTTATTATATTTTCTGGGTGGCCTCTGTGTCATGTGCTAAACAGTTTTGCTAGTCATCAACCTTGACTCAGCGGAATCGGTCATGAGATTTATTTGACAAGTTTTCACGCCAGAATCTGGAATTCATCGGAATTGTTCTGTTTATTGTGGTTTACTACCAAGTCATTTGAGATATTTGTGAAGTTGGAACGCACCTCCCGTTATATTCTCGTTCATGACACGAACATACCATATATATATGTGTGTATATATATATATATCCTTCAACTCGCCATTTTCCTCTTGCCCGTTAGCACTTCACCTCGGGCGAGGGTGGCGAGTGGGAATTGCCACTGCACATGTTGCACCATCTGTCTTCTCATCAGTTTGAACACTGTTATCGGCGCCTCAATATGGTTACGGCGCATGTTACGCAACATCGAGCAAGATTATCGGCGCTGTTGTGCAGGCGCGGCAAGCGAGTGGTCTTCGGGGTCACGCGGCGCACCACCACGCACTTCGTGAACGGCTTTGCCGTGTTCCATTGTACCGCGGGCGCTTCCCACTGACGTTTATCCAATAACCTTGGAGAGTGTCATGGAGGACGACGGCATTCTCGCTGACAGTGACGAAGGCCTCAGCTGTAGTCCTTTCACTTCATTCTGCGACAGCTGTTCCGGACAACGACGAATGAAGCCCTGCGCGCGTGGCATAGGTTCGCATTATCAGCGCACCCCCATAATATTTTGCTGTTATTTCTGATAGTCCAAAAGTCCCACAAGGCATTATATTTGTGCTTGCGTTATCTACGTGCAAATACGGTATACATATCTGTCTAGAAAAAATAACTTTCATGCGGTTTTCCAAGCCTGTGATAGCGATAAAAACTATGTCACAACTGCGTAAGAAATGCTTTTACCGCCGACGTTCTCTCCATACATTTTTAATTACCATCTGCGTTGGCCAGGGAGAGTATCGAAGTCTTGTATACTGTACCGCTGCGACTGGCGGTAGCATTTGGCGCCTAATGCAGCAGCTTCGCATTGCGCGCGCTCCGAATTGCGTACGTATATGCTCGACAGACATATTGCTGGTAACAAAAGTTACTCATCGAAGTAAATAGTTTCATTCTTCCAGCCTACGCTGTCTCACATTTGCTCTGGTGAACGTGGGCTTCGAGCAGAATGCTGCGAGAGGTGACATCTGATACAACGAATCCCATGTGTTGTTCTCCACGAAGGGTAACAAGAAATAAGATTAAGTAAAACGGTTTACGAAACGCCACAAACAGTGACCATAAATATTTCAGCGTAATTTTCAGAAGCATACCGATGGCTGCCTTATAACTGGCTAACGGAAATGAAGGCGCGACCAGCACTGCAAGCTTCCCGGCGAACCGCACGCCGGCGGGCGGGGGAGTTTCTGTAAATCGCTCGCCTGAGGCGGCTCTCTGTTGCACGTCGCTGACGTCTCCTTACTGCCGGCATGAACGGTGATCGGCCTATAGTCGGATACAACTTTAGAAAAAAGGGCAGGCCCCGCCCAGATGACGGAAGCGCGACAGCCGATTGCCTCCGCGAATAAAATAGTCCCGGTCGAAAAATCCTGCTCCTGAAACGCGCAATTCTCGGTATAAATAAAGACTTTTGTATTTTGATGACTGGTTTAGTAGAGCTCTCATGTGCTACAGCACATGCCGGATAGCGACAGAAAAATAACCCCGTGCCTTCTACAACGCTGCCCATCGTCTGCTCTTAAGCTTCATTGCAAGTGACAAAAGTAGAAAGAGCAGCTCTGCATGGTTTTTGCGCTTCTTCGCATTTACATGGCGTATCTACGACTCGCTTTCCAAGCTTAAAATGAACCAGTTGCTATTGAAAAAGTACTTATATAGAACAATGCATTTATCGCTGAAGCGCACAGCTGACGCGACTTGGCCCAGTTCGAAGCGCGGGCGGCCATCTTCGTCGGCGGGGTCACCGGCCGTCCGGCTTATGACAGTCCAAAGTGCGCGCCCATTGGTGGATGCTCGTGTGCATCCGCGTCGGAGGAGTAAACGCCCCCTTTTTTCTAAAGTTGTATCCGACTATAGTTGTGGCGTATGCGGCTAATTGTATACCGCTAAACAAAATTATAGGGTTTTACGTGCCAAAGCCTCTTTCTGATTAGGAGGCACGCCGTAGCGAAGGATTCCGGAAATATCGACCTCCTGAGGTTCTTTAACGTGCACCTAAATCTAAGTGCACAGGTGTTTTCGCATTTAGCCCCTATGAAGATGCGGCCGCCGTGGCCGGGATTCAATCCCCCGACCTCGCGCTCAGCAGCCCAGCACCAGAGCCACTGAGCAACCACGACGGGTTATTATACCAGTACCAATAATCTGGAAATTCATAATTTTGTCAGTTTTTTGCCAATTGACAGTAACGTGCATCTCGGGAGCGCTGTATGTAATGTTGCAAACACACGTGCTGCTTAATTTGCATCCTGATTTGGACCCTGAATAACGATATGTATCAATGTGTAGCCCCACAGGTTTTACATTTTGCGCTTTAAAGACAGGACGCTTCGCTGTGTTCAATGAACATGAATATGCTTTACGTGTTGTATATATACTCCTGCAGGTCTTCCTTTCCGGCTGTGAACCCATATATGCACACAGCTAAAGTTTACGTGCGACTAGTGCAAGTGCAACGCCATTCTTGTTAAAATGTCCATCTCCATTCTGTTGCAAATTACGCATAAGTACGTTCTTCCAGCTCATTTTCGCTTAAGCGTCCGATATACTCAAGCGTTTTCAGTGCACAGCTCCAGTCGCCCGAAGCTAGCTACGTCGCATCACCGACAGTGGGCTCAGCAAAGGTTGGACGCTCTAGAGACTGTTTTATCGGCGAGGAGGAACCCAACCTCGAAGCAGCGCACCGCTCCGCTCTCCTCCTCGCACTTGCATATGCAGATTCCGCTTTAGCGCGATATCCTTAAGGTCCTCGTGTCGCAGAAAATCTGGCGTCAGCGTCCGGCGTCGGATGTCGTTACGGCAAATAAATATCGCACCAGGCATACCCAGGCCCTCCGTGCGGCGCAAGGAAGGTAGAGGACTAATTGAATTTCTCAAGCTAAAATACGTAGAAAAATGACAAAGTACGACTTACACACAACCTAAAGAAATGATAGCATTTGATTGGATCGTTTCTCTTTCCGAGCGTTTCCACCATTCATAGACCGACCCCGGCGTCCGCCATTTGCGCGTGCAGGCGCGAGCCTCTTGCAATACTTCCAGATGGCGCTGACCTCGGCCGCAACCTAAGTTCCCTGAGTAAAAGTAAAATGTAGCCAGATGTTTTTATCTAGTCGCTGCCTCTGCTGCGTCTCCCAATTGGCCCGCGTCTTTTCATGCAAAATTGTCAATGGTAAAAAGAGTCGCAAGGAGTTGAAAAATTAAGCGATGTACAAAAGGAGAGAGCCGAGGCAACATCCAAACAGGAAGGAAAAACGAAAATTAACAAGTTTAACCGTTGCTTGATAAGCTATTTATGGATCAACATCTTTTTATTTAGAAAGGAAGTAGTGAAAACGCCGCCGGAAATGGAGAAGGATTCCATGTGTGTTGAATGACGCTTGTACCGTTATCACTCTAACCACCTGACGTAACCACTTCTCTGCTATGCTTATGTACGTGTTTTATTAACGTTCCGTGTTGAGCGGTGTATGTCAAAAACCGCAATGTCCTGCACTCTGTGCGGCTGTACGGGACTGGCAGCCACGGATCGTTACACAACTTCCCAAATAACAATGCGAATCTGTTTTGGCACTTGGTAAGCAGTAAACGAGGGGTAAAAAGAACTGTGATTGTTCCGGAAATATTTATTTCTCTGTATTTGTTCCAGAGCCATTTATGAAAAATGCTATTAAAGTTCTTATTTTACACTTTCGCTTGTTTACTTGTTATTGGCACTGTTCTTACTGCGCTTCTTTCCTGCGCGAGTCCATTTGATGTGGTTCCCTGTTTGTCACGCAAAGCAGAGGTCTATCTCAGAGGCGTATACGTGTGAGGTACACCTTATTTTATTGATTGCGTGTTTTTATGGCAAATGGTGGGCATTATTCACATTCATGCTAGTAGATGTACTCCCCCCCTTATTTGGACAGACAAGTTACCTTGGGTTGCCCCCCCCCCCTCCAAAAAAAGAATTGGAGGTCGCTTAAGCTTCGCCTTCAAGAGTGGAACGCGACAGCGTTCCCGTCGACCCGCCAAGGTGTGTAAGACAATTAGCTACGGCGCAGCGATCACTTACGAGGCGCCCCGCATCGGACGCGGTGAGCGTCGAGCAACGCAGCGTTCGGCGCGGCAACGAAACGTGCGCCTGAGCAAGCGGAACGAACCAAAGAACTCGGTGTCACGGAGGGGGAAACGATGCACGCCAGCCATACATCACGATCGGCACGGGCAGAGAGATAGACAGATAGTGATCTAAAGAATGGAAGGACGCTTGATTCTGCAACCCGTGAGGGAGTGAGGAGAAACGTCGTCAAGGAAGAGGGGGTCCAGGCCGCAACCCGCCTCGCACCTGTCCCCGCACAACCCCAATGTGCGCGTGGCGCGCCACCTGTCGGGGCAGCGCCGTACATTGAGAGGAGAGGGTCTTCTGTGTTTGCCTCAAGATAGCTCTGCGTGTGCGGAAAGCGCAGAAGAAATGCAGCGGAAACGCACTTCGCTACTCGTGTAACCTTGACTGCTGTAAGTTACATGTTCATTATTACCGATATACACCGCAGTATAACTTTCTACGGCTCGTTTCTAAGGCAACACCACATTCACTAGAGGCGCTTTTGTACCGCTTTGAAGCATTGAACTCGTGGCTGAGTGGTAGCTTCTCCGTCTCACACTCCGGAGACCCTGGTTCGATTGCCACCCGGCCCATCTTACAAGTTGTTGTTTAATTCATGAAGTGCGCTGCCGGGATTTATCGCTTACGGCCAACGCCGCCGATGCCGACGACACCGGCTTTTCTCCGACACGAGCTCCTAACGCTGTCGCGTTAAAAATCCTGGGTACGCGCCCGCTTGCGCACTGCGAATCTTCGGCGAACTCTCCGGTAGCGCGGACGCGGCCTTCGCTTCAAGCGGGCATAGCGTCATTCTGCCCACTCCACATGAATAATTCTGCCGACAGGCGAAAAATAGGATGGGAGCACCAACAACCTTGGAACGCTGGTTGTGTCGTTGGAGTATAAGCGCCGGTCAATCACCAACGTGACGTCACGGAGCTCAACGCGCGTGGCTCGCGTTACATCGGACTACATATGCGGCTTTAGACATTAAAATTTTCAGTCGAATACGTTGCCCTTTCTGTAGGAAATTTTAAACTTTGTTTTTATGGCGAGCATCAAGAACTAAAATCAGTTTGAGCTATATTGTATCATGTAAATGCGTTTTGCACGCTGTTCCTTTCTTATTTTGTTATTCCTGTCGCATTTAAAAGCGAAATGTGGTTTGCAAGCAGGATTGATTAAAATGAATAAAAATTGCAAAGTTATTTCTGATCGCATCAAAAATACTGAAATTTCCTGAGCCATCATACGCTGCTTGAGGAGCGCGCTCGCAACCCAGGCTTGCACAGCGTGCTCTCACTGCTGCTGTGAGTTGACCGTCTTTCCCACACCACCTACTTCTAAAAACTTCCAAAACTGCAACATTTCAAGAGCAGTAAGTCGCAGAACTGTCAGAATAATTGCAATGAGTGTTAAAGCAGTGAAAAATGAAGCGGTAATTAGTTACCGCGTTTAGTCTAAAAGACACCTGTTTTCCCCTCTAACGCATTAGAATGGTTATAACGACCTTTTTTTTCTCAGATACCGCTAAGTGACCATATAGAAGCTTGAACTGTCTGGGGGGAAACAAGGCTCCTCGTTTGCGGTGCGGTTCGGAGCAGGAAAACATTGAGATCAGTGATGACACCTCCTTAGGAAATGCACTAGTGATGTACCTATGCCTTTATTCTATGAAATGTAATACGTAACATATTCGGCAGAATAGGGCCAATTTTTCTGCGAGCATTTAGACAGCCAGGAACAGGGAAACAATTGTGATAGGTGCAAAAAAGACTAAAACTTCTTTTCAGTGCTTTTTGCATTTTAATGGCGTCCACATGAGGATATAGGCTTTCTCTGCAATCAGAAAAAATTTTACCATGGAAGATTCATTTTTAAACATCAGCGTTTTATTGTAACCTATCTTCTTGGAAATAATATTATGCATGAAAGGTTTGCAGCAGGAACAAATGTGGGTGTCATATTTTTTTGGACTGCTCAGACTATTCTCCTTTCTTAGAGAAACAGGCCCGTGAAAAATAACTTGCTCAAGTATGCTCAACGGCATCGAGAGTACGCTCCCGCTCCCGTTCCAGAGGGCGCCCCGGCAGCAGATCGCGCTCTCGCTCCAGAGCGCGCGACAATAGCAGCAGACGCTCCCGTTCGAGAGGACGATCAGGTTTCAGGGTCCGAATCCAGGAACCAATGTCCTGGGCGGACAAGGCCAGGATGAGCATCTTAAGCTGCAAAAAGGTAACACAGGGCATGTCACCAGAGCATAAAAGAGAGCAATCTGAGATTTTAATGCTTAAGAAGGAAAATGCAGAGCTTAAGGAGGCACTACGACGCTGAGGTCTGAGTTCGAGCTCTTCCCTAACTCGCGTGAAGCCCGCGAAGTAGCCTTACCCATCCCAGTTCAAGCAGAAGGGTCGAATAAGCGCAAAGCTAATTCCCCTCTCCCCCCAACCCCCCGCGACCACGAATAGAGAGCCCATGCAAACTGACGAGTCGCCCGCTCAGGACCCTAAGCCCGAGCCAAACCTACTCTCGTCTTTGAAGGTAATTGAGGAATCGCTCACGCAGATGAGAGAGGCCTTAGCCATTCAATCTAGCACTGTCGAGCATATGGACAGTAACATCTCCCACCAAACACGTAGAGTTGGCATCCTCAAGTCTAAAAAAAAAATGATAGACTCTAGCAAAATCAAAAGCATCAGCACTGGCACCATTGCAAAAGCTAAGAAAGTACAGCAGGATCCCGATAATACGTGTTCCCTGCAGGCTCTGCTAGTTCAATAGAAATCAAAATGGCGGGACAAATCGGAAACCTAATTATCTGGCAGTAGAATTGCGCCAGCTTCTTAAGACGCAAGGGTGCTCTATTGCAGCTCATCAAAGCACAAGCGATAATGCCGCGCGTCCTGCTTTTGCAAGAAACACTTAGTGAGAAGGCAAATTTATCGGGCTACCGTTCGGTTAGCCAAAAAGGAGAAAATGACAGAGGTATCGCCACATTCGTCAGGAAAGACACCTCTTTTGGGGAGCACGAAGTCAAAATTTTTAACTCAGATAAGAAATCCGGTCTCGAGGCACAGTTAATTGAAATCATCCCCCACGGAAAAATCCGACGTAACATTTTCATTCTCAACTTGTACAGCTCTCATTCAGCTGATAAACATAATCTCCACTCACTACTAAATAGAGTCGCAACCGTTGCGAAATCGCCGCCCTTAATAGTCGCAGGAGATTTCAACGCTCCCCACCCGGCTTGGGGTCATGTAACACGATTTGGATTATATTGTAAAACTTTATTTGTCCAACAGATGTAACACGAACAAAGAAAGGGTCCAACCTTGTTGCAGCGAGTACAGCCCTAAACCTAACGCTGGTGTCAGACCCACGTTTCCTCACGAGGCTGGGAAACTCGGTCGCCAGAGACACGACGCCCGATCTCAGCTTCACTAGAAATGCGGTGGTCACGTCGTCCAACTTACAGGAGAACTCGGGAACGACCACTACATGACAGAACTCAGGTCGGAAATAATAGCAGCTCCTCCAAAAACCTATAAATACACAGTGGAACCTCTTTAGGAAAAGAAGAGGTGAAGACGAGGCAGTATACGACACGTTCAGTGAACTGCTTGTACAGATTCAGATGGATGTCGAGAAGGCCACCAAGGAAATAGTTACAGATTTTGATGCCCCAGGGATAGACCCAAGGTTAGCGCACCTCCCGGAAGCCAAACGCCTCGAGAGCTGGAAGACACAAAGGCTGAATCGCAGGCTACGGAAAAAGATCGCGGAGCTCAATAAACTCATTGAAGAGCATTTCTCTGAACTTAATAAACAGCAATGGAGAGACGCCTGCTCGGGAGCGGATGGGAAAATGCGCAAAGGAGGCAAATGGACCCTCTTCAAACACCTCTTAGACGATGGATAATCCCAATGTAATCACAGACTAGTCATAGACCGATTAAGTATTAAGGAAAAAATGGAAGGCATCTCAGAGGCCTCCATATTTCGGAAGCTAGCGAACAAATACCTTCCTATTGGCCAAAGCCCAGGTTCTCCCCTCCCTCAGTGTGAGGGCGCGCCTGCCCCAGATCTGGACGTCCCCGTCTCGGAAGCTGAGATCATGGAAGTGCTGCACAATTTAAACAGGTCTGCCCCAGGCCCCCACGGAGTTACAAGCCGGATCTTAAGTAATTTGGACGACAAAGCAATTCAAGCTTTAGTGAAGGAGATAAATGAGGTATGAGAGGAGGGCGTTCTACCAGAGAGTTGAAAGAAGGCCACAGTTGTCCTAATGCCCAAGCCAGGTCAATCACCCAGCTTGGTCAACCTCCGTTCTATCTCCCTTACTTCTTCCATTCGCAAAGTAGCGGAACATGCAGTACATAACAGGATATCGAGACATATCGAGCGGAACGAACTGTTCCGGTATAATATGGTTGGTTTGATGCCCTTGCTTTCAACGGCGGATTTCATGCTCCTGCTCAAAACACAGATAATCGACTGTCAAACCAAAGATGTAAAAGGGGTCCTCGCACTGGATCTATCCAAGGCATTCGATACAATTGCACATGACTATATCCTTCAGAAGATATCGGCCTTTAACATAGGAGTTAAATTCTTCTCCTTCGTTGCATCCTTCCTCGACAGCAGGACGGCGGCCACAAAGTTGAGGCAATCAGTCTCGGAATATTTCACACTCGGAAAAAGGGGTACTCCCCTAGGGGCAGTTATCTCACCCCTTCTGTTTAATATAGCAATGCGCACGTTGTCGGAAAGCCTTGCAACAATTCCTTACGTAGGTCATGCATTATATGCTGACGATATTACGATCTGGTGTCCTGGAGGATCGGAGGCTACGGTCGAACAAGCTCTACAGGAGGTACTGGATGTTACAGAGTCTTTCTTGGAATGTACGGGAATTGCGCTCTCACCTGGAAAGTTGGAACTCCTTCTGTACAGACAGGTTAGACGAGGTGCTAGGGGACTCACCCCACTCGATCAGGTGCCCATTAGCGTTCGTACTATAGATGGACACACCATCCCGAGAGTAGACTCTCTCAAAATACTATCGATTTCAATTAAGTCAATGGGATGCAACTCTAAGACTATAGCCCAACTCGCCACGAAAACTGAGAACATTATTAGACTAATTATGAGAGTGTCTAACAAGAAAGGCGGCATAGGCAAGGACATACTCCTTAGGGCTCACCATGCTTTCTTCATAAGCCATGTCATTTACATTGTCGCGGCCTTCAATTGGACGAAAACGGAAATGGATCATTTATACACGCTTATGCGCAAAAGTATGAAACGGTTGATCGGCGTGCCAATCACGGCTAGCACAGAGAAACTCATGACATTGGGAGTACACAACACAACTTGGTAATTAATAGAAGCACAGAGATCAGCACAAATTACTACATTATCAACACCAAAGCAGGCAGAAGACTTCTGGATACGGCAGACCTCCGTCCTAGCTCTAATAAGGGAAATACCACGCAACTTGATATTCAAACAAGGAACTCCTTTATTGTAGACCCTTTTCCAAGACATGCCCACCCCAACACAATAAAGGTCGAAAGTTGGCGAGGGCTAGAACTTTCTTAAAGAACATATCCGGAACAGAGACCTTTGTTGACGCGGCGCGACACGCCAGTACCAGCAACTTCTCCGTAGCCATAGTCAATGACATTGGAGAACTCCTCTCGGCAGCCTCGCTGAAAACCTTCTCGGTCGATGTGGCGGAACAGGCTGCTATAGCTCTCGCATTACTGGACTCAAAACGCACTACGGTGTACACGGACTCCCGAGCAGCCGTTCGAGCGTTCGCATCGGAATTGATAGCCAAAGAAGCAGCCAGGATTCTAAACGGCAAACACCCCTCTGACATTGTTCACCACATAGTCTGGTTCCCAGCTCACATGGGACCAGACGTATTACCAGGTCACCTGAACCCGAATGAGATAGCCCACCACCGTGCGCGAGGTTTCGTATGCCGCGACGGCATGACGTCTCGGGTGAGTTCGGGAGAGCTGGTCCACAGTGATCCACTAGTTACTTTTCATGAAATCACCTCTCATTACAGAGGGAATACGCAGAGTTTTCCTTTCCCCCATCATAAGCTCAACAGGCCACAAGCTAGCACGCTCCGCATGCTCCAGACAGGGTCCTACCCCTCTACGGGCTTTCTGAGCATGCTCCACCCGGACATTGACCCACTCTGCCCAAATTGTGGCACTGAATTTACCTCATTAAATCACATGCTCTGGCAGTGCCCTGTGTTACAGGATTTTAACAGAAAAGAAGACTGGACGAAGGCCATCACATACCCGAAACAAGACGTCCAGCTCTTGGCTCTCTAGAGGGCCCGTGAACAAGAGGAGAGGCATGGGCTCTCTGTTCTGACATGGGACTAGCCAACAGCTCGGTAGGGACCTGCAGGCCCCCGCTTAGCTCCTCAGGACCCCAATAAAGTATTTTACTATTACTACTACTGAACTATTTTGGGCCAACAATCGGAAAAAGAGTGCACTAACATGAATATATTAATGGGAGAAATGCTATCCTGAAATCTTTGTCCCGTGCACGGCTCGCTATCTTCCAAAGCGCGGTGGCGCAGAGCGTGGTTAAGAGTGTATGCGTCCTCTTATGCAAGGAGATACAGATTAACTTGTTTGCGCCTTACCGTCCTTGGCTTTGTTGAAATGTGCCAGGGCTTAAAGCCACTTCTTAGTGGAATGGTTTCAGTCTCACCAGCGGGGGCATCGTGCGCAGACTGTCTACAGCATACTGAGCTTCTACTTCGCCGGCCTGCTACCACTGCCGCACGTGTATGGCAGCGCTAGCAGGCCGGTCCATCATAGTCTGCGCCGGCGAAGCAGAAGTTAAAAGAGGAGAACTGCGGAGATCTTGTTGAGAAAAGCATTGAAGCGGCCCAAGCTGAAGAGAGCCAGTGCTTCTTCGTTGTCCCCCGCATGCAGAGAAGGTGCGAGGGGGAAGGAACTCTCATCACCTAATGCCCCTTTCCCCTCCACCGCCATCTGTAAGCGTATACAGCGGTCACACCATAAATAAGCGTCAGAACAGGGGTCCCAATCATACCTGGTAAGCGTGAAGAGGGGTTGCTGATCACTCACAGTAGGCGTGATCGTTAAGCGCGGAGTAATACCACGCTTAGGTTAAGCACGTCAAAAAGAAACTGCAAATGCATGCTTAGATAAGGGCGCAACTGTTTTTTAATATATCTTGAAAACGGCCTGCGATAAGGAGAGGGTGCGCAGAGTCCTGATAGCTTCGTGTGCGCTGTCTTCTCGCCGCTTAGTTCGCGTTGGCTACAAGGTCACTTCACTCAATGCCGTCGCCACGCTTTCCCACTACTGTGCTTTGACAGCGAGTGTGCGTGGTCATCGAGTGAGATTTGTTTATGTATGTTTGTGTAAGCGGGACACCGCGCTTGTTAATCTTGTTAGGACGGGAATGATTACATGTTCATACGGCCGATAAAGCTACCATCCTTACTTCGTATAGCTAGTTACTAATTTGCTGCCGCAATCAATGCATTTCCTTTCGGGGGAAAGTGAGATTTTTTTATCCTGACCAACACGCTGCTAAAGGCAGCAGTAATTGCCGACAAATTGCCCTAGATGCGTGTGTTATTCGAAGGAGGTACCCTCTCGACTTAACTATTTATAACTTGTAGGAACTCGGTCCTAATTCTCAAATATATTTTCTTTAAATGTTCTTCCCTAAGTCGGTATACTGCGGTGTAGTCCAGCAGATTGCAGAATGAGCAATTACTAAAATTCCTTGGGGTGTAAAGAAAGCTTTGATGCAATGTATATTACGTGGGTGCATGGTGGCTTCGATTTGGTTCCATCTCTAAGCATGCTCAACAAAGACGCTTAGGATCATTCTGTTTCTGCACTACCCGATTAAAACAGAGCAGCAGAAAAGAAGACATCTCACAAAACAGTTCTCCCTTCATGAGGGATGTGCGCCAGTTTTTATTTCCCAAATATAATTATTATTGATAATAATTGGATTATTAATATTTTAACAGTGTTAACAATATTATTATTAGTAGTAATAGTAGTAGTAGTAGTAGGAGTAGCAGTAGTAGTATTAGTAGTATTAGCAGCAGCAGCAGTACTAGTAGTAGTAGTAGTAGTAGTAGTAGTAGTAGTAGTAGTAGCAATGGCAGTAGTAGTACTAGCAGTAGCACTAGTTGCATTGTAACATTGTGAGAGTATGACAAAAACGACCACAGTGCTCTTCTCTCGATGCAAAGTTACCTGATTGCATGAAGCTTCATGAAGTACGAACAGAATGATGGTAGTATGTGTGTTAAATTAGACAAACGTCCGTCTCTGCGTGTTTCGTACACCGTACAATATTGTATAGTGTTTCATGTACCAGCGACAAGCGGTGTTTACACCCTAACAACTTAGTTATAAGGAAGTCTCTTCATGTATACAGCATATGGTTAAAACTTTAGTCTTATTGGGCAATGGTCTATTAGGTGAAGCCAAAATTAAAACGCACGAAACATATTTGCCCAGCACCTCTACGTAATACTATTGACTTTAGAGCAGTATCGCGTTATGCTAACAAAACCCAATATTCGGGGAAAAAAATAAAATGGATCGTAGAAAGATCGTATAAAGCTCGTAATAGGGGGATGGGGACAAATGTGTATGGGTTTTAACAGCACTGGTGTTGCAACCGTCTGGTGCAATAAAATAGACGCGACGCTGTCCATTCGCTGCCCTAGAACCGCGCGACATACTATGGCGAGACAACTCCAGATCTGCAAATCCTTCGGAAACAGCGCCCATGAGTTCACGTGTAAAGCTAGGCTATGACGTAAGTACCAGCAGTTTTTTATGGAGCGCGTAAATATTTGCATAAAACAAGATCGCATCATGGCAGTGCTCGTGTTTGGCAACGTTTGCACTAGGTTAGGTCTGTACCCCATTGTTTGCAGACTACCTACTTTGCTTTCGCCACTTTTTCTTGCTCTTCTCAGGTAAATGCGCAATTTGTGCTTTCCACACTTACAGTATTCTAATCATGAATTTGTTGCTACAGAGCTGATATCAGCATATCTGAATAGGTCCACCGAAAAGTTTATCAAGAAGATAGCGCGCCACTTCAAAGCAGCGACTTCAACAATCTTCGATTATAAAACTGTCTTGAGCAATCTCAGTTTATATCCGTTGCCTGAACACTTCGTAATCTCATATCGCACGACCTAATTTGTTTCCGCGATTCATTGCCTTTCCTTTCCGTCGACACTTATTACAAGGTAATAATGGTGCATTACTGTCTTCAAGTATCTGAGGTTATTTCGATGAAATCACTAAGCCTGCGTCGAAGTTTCTGTAAGCTGAAAGAGCCTATAAATATTTCTTGTGAACGGTCTCTTCAATATTTTTGTTACGCTTTGCGTCTATGACGCCTATTATGTCACTTCAATGAGGAAAACGGCGCATACAGAACTCGTAAATTCTGTGTTATCTCGCAATGTTTCCTGGCGTGAAGTAGGTGTCACATAATGTGACATAACCACACAATTGCAATGTGTTATTTTCACATAATCGACTAAGCAATAACCGCCATATTACGCTACGATGTCTAAAAATGCATGCCTTGCTGATCCTGTAAAAGTATTGCGCTATTATACATCAATTTAGTATAGATTTCACACCAACTGTATATTCTCATTCGTTGGAATAGCACCATCAGCTTTGCAGCGACAGGGATACCTCTAAGTGCGCCGATTAATTATAGTCGTCTTGAGGCAGTTAGGCCTAAATTTGTAAAAAATTTCTAAGGCGTTGCGGTCACCCCAGCCATCGACTGACTTCATGCTTTCGCTTCGCATACCCCCTTGCCAGGGTAATGCATGATCAAAAAAACTTTCTTTATCTTTTCACGTTTTTTTTCTCAATTTATATTCTATTACACAGCCACATCCATGAGCATTATTAATCGTAAAGTTGCGACTAACTGTGGTTATTTTCTACCTATACATAGTGCTGAGCTTGTTCGCAAAAAAAAGTAAGACGAGTCACCAGAGCTTGGCGTAGTTTTCGAGTGTCAACCTCACTCGTTGACCAATCTATCGGGAGATTGAAGGAATATATTGCTTTATTAGAATGCATTCAAGCGGCCAGTTGTTGCTTCTATTGTGACGAGGTGCTTGATAGGTTCGTCTCCTCAGTTCATTTCGCACTATATGTACGTGAACCGCTGGTGTCTATGGCTCATGTGCCCCAGAAACTTCTGGTAAAAGGGAAAAGCAAACTTGGCCTCAAAAGATAGCCTCCAGCTATCCCGTCTGCAAAGGTCAGCGCGCTTTGCAGTTCGCTAGAGGAGCTGGCACTTTTTTCTTATCTCTGTTCCCTCCGCCCAAAGGCTGTTTGATACCCGCGGCAGAGGCCGTGTATAACCTGCTGATATTTTCGTCATTCATTTTATTTCGATTTCTTTCCTTCAAGCCTCGCGTGCAAGCATTGATCTGTTTCCTTCAGGGTGTAACGCATTGCGACGAGCGCTGAAACATGCCCCGCCAAACAGGTCTACTGTTTGCCAGAGGCAAGCATTCCGAGAAGGGGCCTATTCCTGAGTGTGCCTCGAGATTGAAGGAATGCTTATAGAAGGTTCGCCGTTAGGGAAGTTATTACGCGGGGCTTTACTTGAACCTCATCGACAACGCTGTAATCAACGAGACAGCTGTTGCATGCGATTCCCATTGCTTCAGGAAACTTCACAGATTGAACTGGAAATGACGGCCCTAGTTATTGAGAGAAACGGGGATACGAGAGCTGCGGAATTCTTGCCTTAGCAAGCAATCTTTGTCCGGCCCATGTGACGCACACGGATATTGAGAGTCATCTTTCTCTATATGGTCAGTATGTTTTCCTACACCTCTTATGGCTGGTGAATTAGGCATTGTGAAAAAAATATTGGTGCTTAGATACCACTTCTTTACAGTAATTTTTTAAAGTGTTTATTAGCAATAAAGGGCGTGTCTCTTTCCTTTGCTGTTAGTCGAAAGTAATCTTAAAACAATTCAAAAATTCATTGTGAAAAAGAAAGACTAGCGCTGACATAGCGCGTTATAATGTAAAACTATTCCACTGTATCTTTCACTATGATTACTAGGGTCAAACTTACGTAAACGCCGACGAAGGCATCTGATGGTGAGCCACAGTGTTTGAACCACCCAATCAAACGGTATCCTCGTTCAGAGGAGGATGCACCAATGTACGAGCGAAAACCGACTATATAAAGGTATTTTTTGCCATCAAGCTGAGCGTGCCCAGAAATATTCGGTTTGTGATATTCAGTTACCTATTTGTCATTCATTTAGTGATCATGCAGCATAACTCCAGTTAATAATCTGTCAATCAAAAAAAAAATAGGCGTTTATAAGCCACGTCCAGATCATATGTTCTCAGAAAGAAGCTCTTTGCTAGCATTTTTTTTTATTTTCGAATAAAGGAAAAGAGCTTTTCATACCTCGTGTTGATGCTGAAAACGTTGTCATTATAAAAATGACATACTGGTCATCGGCCCTGTGTGGGTTTCGCACCTCCTATTTCCGGAAATCCAGACAGAAATCAATAATGCAGAAGGGAAGTGAATAAAAATGGAAGCCGTGAACGCACGCATGGAGGCCACGCTGGTTAGTAGGGGACACTAGTCCTGGAGGAAAGTGCCTTTCTTGAATGTACTTTGTGGCAGTGCACTCACAAAGGAAATCCATGTTATAGACCGCTTGTTTGCTGGTGCCTTCCGAACTGAATTATATTTTATTTCTAGTTCGTTCAAAAGAAGGTAGGCTCCGATTAAAGGCACAACGCGTCATAAAGGTATGAGCCCCCGTAAGAGACTAGTTTGACAGCAGATTACACAGATATGCACAATTTGGCAAGTTACAACACATGGACTTCATTACGGCAAAAAAAAAATCATAGGAACACTGCTTATTGTCATTGTGTTATATACCTTCAAATTTGAAAGCAATGTACAGCACGGCTAAGTAGAAAT
This sequence comes from Dermacentor albipictus, assembly GCF_038994185.2. Classification (NCBI taxonomy): domain Eukaryota; kingdom Metazoa; phylum Arthropoda; class Arachnida; order Ixodida; family Ixodidae; genus Dermacentor; species Dermacentor albipictus. The sequence goes on from NC_091821.1 coordinate 496,716,298, forward strand.
AAACATTTCAATTTCTAACCACTTCTAAAATTATCCCAATAAATATTTTATACGTTTCCGAATCTATAGATCATAATAAAGCAACGCAATGCTCACGAAAAAATGCTGAAAAGTTACAAGATAAAGAAAACCGGACATAGTTGTAGTCAAGTATGAATATATTGAAACAAGAAACACGACAAAATAAATACATTACATGAAATGATAGTATGTGGATCCTGAAAAATATTTATGGGTAATTCATGGCAGAAACGTTGTTCATTAAATAAACTCATTTATTCAATGCTAAAGTATATACCTTCCCTACTTAAAAATTATCTTATTTCTTTTACAAATGTCCTTCAAGAAGTATTTAAGGACACATATTGGACCACATCCATGTATCTGTTGTCTGTATCTGTATCTGTAATCGGTCCTTGTTTTTGGTACGTGTTGTGCGCTGTGTCGCAAGAAATTTCCAGAAAGCTTACGTTCACTACAATCTGCGCCAGGGTTTTTCTTTCGGATTTTTAGAAGAACTCGCGTATGGTCTATCCTGTGCGCACGGTGCATGCCGGTGCATGCCGTATTTTTCAAATAATGGCACTTGTGAAACGACAATAATGGTAGTCGTGAAAAACAGCTATAGAAATTTGCATATAGGCGAATAATCCTTTTTTGTAAAGCTATCAATTTTGTGTAATTTGTTCTGGTGGTTGTATTCCATAGCATAGCTTTGAATGAATAATTCCACTATATAGAGTTGTTCAGTTGACAGGGCCATTTTGAACAAACTGAACAATAATAAAGATAATGAACAGGATACAGAAACTCCTCCTAAACCTAGGGATGAGGTCAGAAGGTCCTTGCAAGACATGAAACAGGGAAAAGCGGCAGCAGAAGATGGAATAACACCCGATTTATTCAAAGAATGACGAGACATAAAGCTTGAAAAACTCGTGGCTCTCTGTACGAAATGTCTATCGACTGCAAGGGTCAGAGAAAACTGGAAGAATGGAAACATTATACAAATCCACAAAAAGAGAGCTATTAGAGAACTGAAAATTTATAGGCATATTAGCTTACTCCCAGTATTATATCAAATATTTACGAAGATAATCTCGAATAGGATAAGGGCAACACTGGACTTTAACCAACCAAGGAAACAGGCGGGCTTCAAGAAAGGATTCTCTACAATGGACCACATCCATGTCAATCAAGTTATCGAGAAAAATTGCAAAGTACAATAAGCCTCCTTATATGGCTATCATAAATTAGGAAAAATCATTTTATTCAGTAGAGATATCAGCAGTCATAGAGGCATTGCGTAATCAAGGAGTACAGACCGCTTACGTAAGTAACTTGGAAAATGTCTACAGAGATACCACAGTCACCTTAATTCTACACAAGCAAAGTAGGATGATACCTTTAAATAAAGGAGTCAGACAAACGAAACACAATCTCTGCGACGTTATTCAATCCGTGCTTCGAAGAAATATTCAAGCTTTTAAACTGGCAAAGTTTGGGAGTAAGGATCGACAGCGAATACCTCGGCAACCTTCGGTTTGCCGATGACATTGTTCTATTCAGCAACACTGCAAACGAGTTATAACAAATGATTGAGTACCTTAAGAGAGAGAGCGTAAAAGTGGGGTTGAAGATTAATATGCAGAAGACAAAGATAATGATGAACAACCGGGCAAGGGAACAAGAATTAAGGACTGCAAGTCACCCTGTACAGTCTGTGAAGGACTACGTTTACCTAGGTCATCTAATCACAGGGAACCCTGACCATGAGATCCAAATTCACAGAAGAATAAAAATGGGTTGGATCGTATACGGCGGGCATCGTGAGCTCCTGACTGGAAGCTTACCGTTATCATTGAAAAGGAAGGTAAACAATCAGTGTATTTTACCGGTGCTGACATATGGGGCATAGACTTGGAAACTGAAAAAGAAACTTGAGAACAAATTGAGGACTGCGTAAAGAGTGATGGAACGAAGAATGCTAGGCCTAACTTTAATAGACAGAAAGAGGAGAGTGGTTTCGATCAGAGAGCAAACGAGTATAGACGATATTCTTATAGACATTAGGAAGAAAAAATGGCCCTGGGCAGGTCATGTAACGCACAGATTAGATAACCGCTGGACCATTAGGGTGACAGAATCGGTACCAATAGAAGGGAAGCATAGCAGAGGACGGCAGACGACTAGGTGGTGCGACGAAATCAGGAAATTTGCGGGTGCTAGTTGGAATCGGTTGGCGCAGGACAGGGGTAATTGGAGAACGCGGGGAGAGGCCTTCGTCCTGCAATGAACATAAAAAATTATGATGATGATGATGATGATGGTGATGATGATGATGAGACAGTTGTTTACCCATAGAGGCATCAAATGTGCAATTCCGAAGTTTACACAAATATTTTTCATAATTCACTGCAAATGAAGTTTCCATGTGTATTCCACGATAATTCTTTCCTAAAGTGTATTTTCAAAAATAATTGTTTGATCTGTTTTATAAGGAAGTTGTTGAATTTTGCTTGTATTCTGTCCTCATTTTTTATTCGGTGCCGTAAATACAATATAGGTCCTTTCATTTGCGTTCAGCTGGAGTTTGTTGGTCATGGACCAATCAGATAACAAAGATGTATAATAACTTGCACACTGCTGTAATTATGTTGTGCTATCGGCTGTAAAGAACACATTGGTATCACCTGCATGCATAGCAATATTCTGGGAACCTGGTAAATTTATAATATCATTCACGTAAATTAGAAATAATAGTGGACCTAACTTTAAACACTGTGGCACATCTTTCTGTAGTGTAAGCATGTCAGATTCAGCAGTTCCTAGTTGAAAAAACCATTTTCTATTACATATTTACCTTTTTAAGAAATCATTAGCAACGCCTTGCATTTCGCTCCATTCCAATGTTTCCTTTAGAATATGGTGGTCTATTGAATCAAATGCCTTTCTCAGATCCAAAAACCGGCCAAGGGGTAACTTTCTCTATTCGATGTTTGTAATTCTTTGATCCTAAATAGGCAGTAAAGATTGCTCAGTTGACTTGTTTATTTTTTTTTGATGGCCACATTGGCATTGCGCAACGGAAGGATGTGTCGCGAAAAAAATTCTGCCTTGCATAGATACCACTGCGAAACAGTTTCTAAGTTACAGTGAAAACTAAAATCAGCCTGTAATTTGACAATTGGTCAACGCTTCCACCTTTGAAAATTTGCCTGACGCGTGATATTTTGGGCTTGTCTGGAAAACACCTGTGACAAGAGACAAGCTTATAATAGGTACAAGCGCGCCTGGCCCTATTTCGTGTGACACATATTAAACCGAAAAAGGACTGATACCATCTACGGCAGCTGAAACATCATGCTTTAATGGCACGGTAAGATCACATACTGTACCGAGACAAGTTGCGTTCAAGAAAACTGAATTCGACACGCGTGGTGTTAAAAACCTCTTAATATTTCCCTATTGCAACGTGTGCAGGGTTCGTTCCAACTTTTATAAAATGCGTGTACATGCAGCTAACCAATACCGGGCGTTTTATTCCTCGTCCATTTAAGTTTCTCGTTTGCGGATGCTTGTTTTAATTTTTCCCTGCTACTTCATTAACCGCATCCAATATTTTCTCCGGATTGCTTCGTATATTCGAGAAAAGGCACTCATAGTCATCACACTTCGCTTTCTTTAACTCACTTTGTCGTTCATTTTTAAGTTTTGGTACATCAAGAGAAAGTCCGGTTACCTTTCCTCTTGTTTCCGGCTTTCTGGGATGCTGTCACCAAGGTTCGGTGATGTTCTGTGTGAGTGCGACACCAAGTCGCAGGCGCCGTAAAATCCCTTCTTCTATTCTAGTCATGCGGACTGGTATGGTGACGGAGCACGACGAAATTGTGGCCTGAATATTCGCTCTGATGCACCAAAAGGAGCGTTTTGGAATGGTCGCTGGTATATAGGTGCTGTGTGAGGTGTGCATAAATGCTGATGTGTTCCAGCAGCCCAGTGCAATGCGAACGCACGTACTCTTCGACAACGAAGCTAAAGTCACAACTTTACTCGTATATAAGCACAACATTAGCAACATAATGTCAATTATGTAAGACAGTCAACAACACTGTTTAGTGTATATAGGTCGGACGCCTGTCTAGTACATGAAAATAGCTATAGCAAAATGCCATACCTGAAATTGAGGAGTAGAGTGAATGTTCCCTGTTGTCTCCCGATTCGCGCTTCTACCTCGTAGAGTAAACAGGTTCTGTGCTTATCATGCAAACGCAACTGACATTGGCGGTCAGAACTTTACCTGCTCATCCCTCTCACTTTTATCATTCCTGGAATATATGCCGAAGTCACCTACAGTCAAACGCCACCGCGCACATTGCAGAGCGCGTAGCCGTTAACATATTTTCGAACTGGTGCTGCTACATCTCATCAGTTGATATTGCGGCAAATGGCCTGATGCATGTAGCATTGAATGGTATAAACTACTGTTGTTGAGGCAATAAAAAATTATATTGAATTCTTCCATGCTAGCACGTACCATTATAATGTTATTCACGTATGCGATTGTGTCCAATGCTTTTTACCGAGACAAACGCTTGCGACGGCACTAGTTCACCTCGACAAGAGACCATTCTCGGAACAAATCATTTTGCAATAGTGACCTCACAGGTCGTCGCAGCAGAGGGCTAGAAATGCATTGCTGCAGTTATTACGGATAGCAAAAGTGCCCAGCGACTCTAGCGCTGAGAAGAGCCAAATGGAGTCGTGCGTTGTGAACAGCAAGGATATTGTGGATCCGCGGTGTGTCTCTCGCTCTATATTCTTCTTTTCTTTCCACGTCCCCCTAACCCAAGCCCCCGTGTAGGGTTGCCACACTAGTTAACCTTCCAGCCTTTCCTTTGTTTCAGATCTCTTTCTCAAGTGCGCTTCATTAAAACCTGCAATAATATCTCACCACTGCAGCTGTTTCTTTATTTTTTTTTCACTACGAATAAACACTTTAATATTTACAGCTGCACGACAGGCGCAACTATATTTTGACTTGGAATGCCTGACATTTGTAGTTATAGTCGCTAGCTTGGCGCAATCCAACCAGCGATGTCAAAGCTCGTCCTCCTTAGGAGAAACAACTCTCTCAGGTTGAGTTGGCAGCCGAAACAGAACTGAACAGCCTGACGCGGTACTACACCTAATGAGAATGGTTCGGCGAGAAACTGAATATTCAGGACTGCGTATTAGGGCTGGTCTGTTTGAAATCTCAACAGGAAATAAAAGAAAAAAAATACCCGACTATGAATACACGGTCCTTGCTGCGGCGCTGGAATAAACACAGTGAGAGCTGGCAAAAAGAATAAAAGCCACGTAGATAAAGACAACAAGGCTAAGACACCAAAAATAAGGAAATTCAGGTCCCCATTAACGAGTTACAACGAAAAAATGCCTTCCTGGTGAATATCATACGCTTTTAATATCTGATGCATGTTCGCATTCAGGTATCGTTTCAGGATGTCGAACATCGACGAGTAATCACGAACGAAATGTTATTCAATACTTTGCACAAATGCTGTCAAAAAAATTATTCTTGCATGCGTGGCTCCTAACCTGGCCTCCGCGCTGTAGTCTGTCGGCCCTTTAAAAACCGCCCACTCCAGCGTACCGAAATATGTTGATAAGCTACATTTCTCTCAAGCGCAACTGTTAATAAATAAAAAGCCTATTATTTGCGTAGTATGTGCTTGGTGACCCGTTTCTGCTTTCGATTATTGCCAATAATTGTTAGCATGCATTTAGTAAACAGATCATACATTTCTGAGTTTGTTAAGCGCAATGAAGAAAACTAGCAGGCCAGCCTAACGTGCCACTTTATTATTTGAATGCAACACGTTGTCCTGAGAAGCCCTCAAGGGAAACCGGTTGAGCACCTGGAGCTGCTTCTCCGCTTTTGTTAAGGAACGATAACGAATATTTACAAACATGGGGGAAGGAAACGTAAAATTAACAAAGGTTTGTTTGTAAAACATTACATATTCAACCTGTATGTCAGTAATGTTGTATTCGCTTCCAATTCCAATTATTCCAATTGCCGTTATCTTGTATGAAATCCCAGATGCTCACGTTCACCGGTTGGAACAGTTACCATAAAATAGCCCAATCGCTATCTAAAAAACAAAAGAGAGAGAGAAATTCAAATGAAAGACAGGAAGGTTTACCAGAGATTATATCCGGTTGGCTACCCTGTACCGGGAGAGGGAGAAGGGATGCGATAGGCGAGAGAGAGAAAAAAAGAATGAAAGAACACAGTGCCCTTCCACTCTGTGAATAAGGATGACCAGCCAAGCTGTGTATGTGGGCCCCTTAAGGGCGAACTACACCTCCACCGCAGGTCGGCCCTGTATTTACAATCTTCGGGTTCGGCCCACACATGGGGCGTTTTGTGTCTACACATACACATGATCCTGGGGTAACTAGCCCTTAACAGCTTCGCTGTAAAAATACCGTCCAAACACTCTGTACAGATGGTTAATCAGGGAAGCTGAAACGTGCGGCCCCGGTTTTATCACTGGGTTAATCCCGACGATAAATTAAAGGACGGCTTGGTGGACTCCCAGATCCACGGTACGCAGTCGCTGCTTGCGCTCGGTTGCACGAGCCTGTTCTTGTGCCCGTGCTGCAGCATCGGTACGGCGTAGACGAGCTCGTTCCCGGTTATGCTGATTGAACACTGCCTGCTCCTCAGGAATATGTATAACGTATGACCTGCCCATTTCAGGGCCGGAGAGAAACTGCTGCGCGCGCGCTCGGCTGCGACGAAGAGCAAAGGTGCCACTACTGGCGCGCCTAATCCAACGCCATACACAAGGCATTTTACTTCGATCCATGACGTCATGTTACCTAGCCCGACTACCATAGAATCTAGTGGGGATGCTCTCTAGTATGCAACAGTGATTTTGACGTCACCGCTTTTATCACACAAGCTTTCTCTATTGAAATTTCGGGCCAAGTAGCGTGACGTCATGGATCGCAGTAAACAGGCCTTCTGCTATCTAGGTGGGGGTGGCTAATCACGCTCCTCTTTTTCTCTCTTTTCTTTTGGGAATGCGCATGTTGTTGCGCCAGAGGAGTATTCGGTATACAGGCGACCGACAGACTGACGGATGGACAGACGGATGGACGGAAGAATGGGCTAGCTATGTACAGCTTTGTTGTAGCACCTATACCGTGTATTCTCTGTAAATTGCTCTAGCATGTTATTTTCACTGATTTAAGGAAATTTTAAATCTAATTCATTTTTAGTGACTTTCAGCAAAGCTTACGCAATGACTTCTCGTGTGAAACGCAGCCTTCTTTCACCCATAAAGTAATTTCATCGCTTGATCATGGTTTGGAGGTTTAGTGCATACTTCTCGATTTCACCAAGGCGTTCGACAAGGTGTCTCGTTAGTTACCACTCATTAAAACGAGCATACTAACTATTCACCGTAACGTCTTAAAATGGATTGAGTGTTTTGTGACTAATCGCACTCAATATCTGACTAGATTTCCTCGTGGTTCTGTGCTCGGTCCTCTGCTGTTTTTAATTTACATTACCAGCCTTCCCAACAGCCTCAACTCATCTATAAAATTGTTCGCTGATGACTATGTCATCTATCGCCCGATAAACAATAAAAATGATTTTTCTGTTCTTCAATCTGATCTACAAGTTCTTCAGATACCTCGAAACATGCATCCAGAACACCATCGAGGCAGACGGCTCGCCAGAGTAAACGCCATCAGGCGCAAGCACCATAACAACCCGCAGGCGCGCTACGCGGACGCAGCCAAGTATCCGGGCCGAAATGCCTTCGCCATCAGCGTCACAGACCACAAGGGTACGACACTGGCGTTGGCGACCATTCTCGCCAAACGAGCCGACACAGCTGAGGAGGCCGCTATAGCACTCGCCACCCATACAAGCGAGCATGCCATAGTGGTCTTCACCGACTCTCAAACAGCGGCACGTAACTACATGAAGGGCAGGATCTCTACAAAAGCGATCAAGATACTGAAACGTGGCGACACTCCTCCCCCCTACACCTGCATCATGTGGGTTCTGGGACACGAGGGACTCGAGGGGAATGAAGCGGCACACACTGCGGCCCGCGCAAGCGTCCACCGGGCCTCCCCGCACGAGATTCTAGGCTTGTCCCACCCACCCAAATCAGCGGAGGAAACGGCAACAATACCGCTAACTTATCAAGCACTACTGCAGCACTATCGCCTTGGACGCAGGGTATACCCTCCACCACATCCAAAACTAACGAGAAACGAAGGCACTGACTACAGGTGACTCCAGAGCAATACCTTTACCCATGGAAGCTTACTGCATCATTTCCACCCGACGCTATACAGCTACACCTGTCCACACTGCAACGTGCCAGACAGCCTGGCGCACCTCCTACTGCAATGCAAGAAAACCCGAGAAACCATCACAGCGGCACAACTAGTAGCCCCAGCAGACGCAGACCCAAACCTCCTCGCTGAAAGTTGGGAGGCTGCGATCTCCAAGCCTGACCTTGTCGACGAGCGCGAACTCGTCGCCCGGGCCCGGAGAGCGATCCAAGCCAGAGGGTTCCTGGAATAAGGGACCCTCCCACCTCGATTGACAAGTCACTGATTCAAATAAAGGTTTCGTTCTCTCTCTCAATTTGATCTTGACGTTTCTAAGTGGTGTTAAAAATGGCTAATGCCACTCCACGCAACTAAATGCAAGATAAAGACTATTACTCGCTTCTCCGTTCCTTTCAGTTCTTTTGAATACCTCATTAACGAAACTAAATTATATGGTGTGTGACCTCACAAGTACCTAGAAGAACAAATAACCAGTATTCTTTCGTGGTCTGATCAAGCAACCTACATTACTAATAAAGCTAACAGCTCACTGGGATACCTTCGCACATACTTTACCTAAGCCTTAGCCGATTTTAAACTGTTGTTATACCGAACAATAATTCGACCAAACTAGAATATGCGGCAGTGATACGGGCTCCTTATCAAAACACTCTAGTTGACTCAGTAGAATCGATGCAAAACAGACCAGCAAGATTTATCTTATCGCCCTATAACCACAATGAAATCTACCCTTGGCCTTCCTAAGCTGATAATATGTCAAAACATTTTTAGCCTTTCTCTCTTTGATACGATTTATTTTCACAGTCCAATTCTTCCAACTTAGTTTGTCTGAGCACCACCCTACTTGCCACCGCCTGTGGAATATTCTAACAAAGTAGTCCTTCCTTTTTTGGCACTGAGTTTTCCCTACATTCATTCTTACTAAAGACCATCTTGTATTTGAATCATCTTCCCGCCTTCGCTGCTTCTAGAGAGGATAGCAAGTCTTTCAAGACTGCAATCACGCTTCTCCTTTCTATGTGTAGTTAACTTTTTTCGCACAACTTCTGTGTTATGCATAGACGTAATTAGCTGTTCTGACTTTTATTGTTTTGTTTATTCTACTATCTCACTATTTGTTCTACTAATTCGTGTATATTATGGCGAATATTAGGCTGCATATTTGAATGCATAGCAGGATGTAAATATTTTGTTCTGTTTTATCTGTTATACTATTTCTTAGCAATGTAGCTCACCCCCTGTGGCCTTGATAAAATTCAAATAAATAAATAAATAAATAAACGTTAGCTAGGACACACTGCCTAGCTCCATTGATGAAGTTTACAAAATAACTAAGTCGTTTCGACTTCCTGAGGTAACAGATGATGTTTTTGTCATTTCCTAGACTTCTACAACAATAAATTGCTGAAATAAAACACTTCACTTTACATCACGTACACTTGTCTATTTCATCTAACTCAACCTTGTACGTGCATCTGGTGACATGCTGTTTCTTCGTTTAATTGCTCCCGAGAAATTAAAGAAGCTCTTTGCAATTGACAAGTTCCCCAGTATTGCGAGCCTCTAATTTCGAAAGGTATTGCATGCATTTGTTAATGTATATGTGCCATTTTTCGTTTACCAGACGCTCGCTGCGCGAGCCTCATATCTCATGTCGTATTAGAAATGAGAAAATATAATAATTATATCTGGTATCCTTGCAGTCGTTTTTTCGTATTCGATTCCATTCATACATTTCGTTAGGCAAATGCCTCTAATATAGTGCATTATTTTCTTTCTCTTTCGTTTGACAGGCGTTGCACTCGATGCTGCCGCCGGAGAAGAGCCACATTGCCCTTAGCGAAGCAGAGGCCCAACGTCAGTCAGCCAACTTGCGGGTGGAAGCTCTCCATTTCGAAGGCGGCGCCACGCGTCCTCCCAAAACGTGCGTCAGCATCGGTGAAAGCGAGAGGACTCGCGGGAGGGCGGGCAGCTGCGGCATTGAAGAACTCGCGGGGACTAACCTAGCGCGGTGCTCTGGTCCTTCTTTTCGCGAGCTTCGGCGAGCTGCCTAATGCATTGTCATCCATTACGCGCGCAACGGCCAGCGATGTGCGCGCTCCAGTGCTCTCGCCTTATAGCTCATCCTTTCAACGATAATGGCTCCCTCGCCTCCCGTGCAGCCGCCTCACCTGGAATGCGTAACAAGTTCGGCCACCGTCGTGTTTCGTGATTCTCGACGGCACAGTCTTTAATTCCCACGAGGTTTCGGTTTCGGAAATACACGCGCGCGAGTGTACAAGGCAAGGAACGAAAAAGGTAAGGGCCGTGGTCTTTGACAGCTTAGAAGCAACTTTGATACCAGCGTTTTCATTAAGTATGAAGGCCAAGCCAATGCTCTCTACAGCGTTGCTATAACCTAGTCATAGAGTATTTATCGATTTACGCGAGGAAATCAAATTATGCGGTGGCAGACGGGTTCTGGCTGGGTCACAGATAAGTAAGCAATAATATTCGGCCTATTTCTTCGCAGGCTTAACTTCTCAAACCCTGAAATAACAGCGTGTGATTGCTTAACCTTTGTTTGTGTTAGCGCGTTCTGAAATATTCCTGCATTTGTAGAGGAAGATGTGCGCCTTAGAGTCACACACCCGTAGCAGCAACAAGAAAGAAGTATAGGCATCTTGCAATTGAAGCCTTCATTCATCAGAGAGTGGAATGCTTCGCGACATCTTGATGACAGCGTCTGCTTAGCGGAGCGCTCCCACGAGGTATTTTAACATTTGTTTAACATTCTCTTTCTTCATTTGATTTCATGTATTATTACCTTCAGGCCTTAACAGCATTACAGAGGGGACAGTTCAAACGCAAAAATAATATAAAGGACCACAATTGTAAGACCACACACATAAACAAAGTACAGAAATAGATAAACATATTCGCACAATCAGTACAATAAAAAAAAGCATCCGTAACTCGCGACTAAAGAAAAAGACTCATCTAGCGTATTTCTAAAACAGCAGGAATCAGTTATAAGAACACTGTTTGGGGGGAGGCGATTCCCATCCATACATGTTTTCGGCAGAAAAGATTCATAATATATTTTCGTTTTCTGCCTCAGCTTCACCAACCTCCTGCACATGGTCCATGCGTGGGGAGAGGCGCGACGGTGTTCTTATCAAAAACAATTGAAGGCAGCGATTATGGCAGGATGCTTAATGGAACAAACAGAGGCGAGATAGCCGCTGGCGTTTCCCGAATCAGGGTGCACTGAGCTTCGACTACATGCACGGTACGCTAGACGTGCGGTTCTATTCGGATGACGTGACACGTGCAGCCATTGCCTGTTGCATTTCGTTGGTTAGCTAATGCGATGCTATGGATGCGTCTCATACTGCTGAAGCGTATTGAAGAAGCGGGTGACCCTTTCTTTTTAAAGGGAGTGGTGCCAGGCGGAATTTTCCTTAGATTTGGCGTAACTTTCGGTATGGTCTCTAGGAGCGGTTCTTGCTATTCTTCTGTTCCAGGTGCTTGGTGATGCGTAGTAAAAGAAATTACTATTTGCCAACTTTGACCACTGATTTACCTATGGGAAATAACTGTGCAAAACTAAAACAGGTTACATTACCTTTAGCAGAAGGTAAAGTTGAGGCTTATTTGATGCATAATTTGAATGAGACGCCCGAATAGAACACCAGTCGCAGGAAAGGCACCGTGAATTGTGAATATATATATATATATATATATATAATTATATGCGCGATAGGCAAAGAGTGATTGTTCTCATTTAGAATTGTGAATATATATATATATATATATATATATATATATATATATATATATATATATATATATATATATATATATATATATATATATATATATATATATATATATATATATATAACAAACGTGCCTATACTACGTGGATGAGAGCCATACCATAGAAAAAAGGACAGCAGTTGAATGGCTACATGATTGAAATACGTGAAACCAATTTGTAGGATTTTTAGCGGAATTTGCACATATTCATAGTTTCTGAACTTCATTTTAGTCGTTGTCGCTTACATGTGGGACAGATTTACCATTCATCATAGCTTAATTGATCACAAACAAATATTGTCCGATGAAAGGCTTATCGACACGCTCTAGAGACGGTAAGTGTGCTCCTACATTTTCAGGGATCAATATTTTCACGAGACATTACGACGAAGAAATATGTATTTAGGTCCAACGAAGATATATCAATAACACTGCTAGCATATTTATAAGTTATATAGATTGTATGGCGTGTTTTGCATAACTATCCTTAGCATATATTCACACGAACTTGATAAGCTTGTTGTCAGTCAATGTTTTCCATAGACACCCGGTAAGGGGTGCCCGTCTTCTCCCACACACACACAAAAAAAAAAAAACTGCAGAATAGTGGCGCTGCAGCCCCCACGGTCTTTCTTAGTTAAACAGTTAGACATAGAGCGCGGCATTTTTCTCGCACTCACATATATCGCGAAAACAAGCGACAAAAGATCAGGGAGGGATTCTGGTTGTGTTCCAAGTTACCGAAATTGATACATAAAAGTTACACAAAGATAAGACCCCATCAAATAGTGATTTCAAGAATGAAGCATTACAATTTGTGCGTCCATTGAAATATTGAGCATTCGAAACTGTGGTATAAAAAAAGAAATTCACAAGAAAGTTGTACGCCCTGAATTGGAACCAATAATGGCTTTTTCGACGGTGTAAACCAGCGTCGGTAATTTGTTATTATTTTCTTTTTGGCAATAGCATTTATATGGACGCTCCGGGCGAATTTCCACCGTCGTTGTCGCCATGATGTCCCGTATACAGTCCAAGTACGATGATTTCGCGACCGCGCTCTCTATGCTGCAGGTGCGAGCGAAGCCATGCGAGGGTTGGGACACGGATGTTCGCTCGATGTATCCTCGCACTCTCAAGAGAGCACGTTGGGGTGCGTGCGTGCCGTCTTCTCACCCGCGCAGGAGGAGGGGAGCGGGGAGGTGCGCGGGCGCTGGAAGCGGGGGGTGGGGGAAGGGGACACCTCCTTTCCTATACTCCAGCTGCGGCGGCCGTGCGCGTGCCGTCTTGGAGGCTGAACTGAGACGGCTGATGGCTCTGTGTGCGCCGTGTTCTCGCGCGCCTAGTTCGCATAGAAGCGAGAAGCCACCCGGACGGGATTTCACTCGCCGCTGCTGCCGCTCTTCGCCAGCGTTCGGACAACGAGTGCCCGTGATCCTCGAGTGAGACGCCTTTTCGTGCTCGCCTGTGCACGCGTGTCAACGCGTTAATTTACTTAGCGAGCGAATGTTTGCAGCAGCTTATGCAGGTGATAAAGGGAGTAAACCCACTTCGCATAGCTACCTAACAATTTGCTATCGCAATCAATGCTTTGCCTTCCGGACGAAATTTGACTTTTTTTTTTACACCCACGTGGTGTGTCATCACGTACGCGTGATTATCAATTCGCAAACACGTATCCACATTCAGGCAACATTTCTTCGTGTATGTGGTATTCGCCTAGTGCAGTTACTGGCTTTGAAGACTTCAAAATGATCCAAGTTTACGAAGGTCTCCCGTATAAGGCGAAACTGCAGGGACCAGCAAGGACCCGGCAGGCGAAGAAAAAAAAAGGGAACAAAACCAACACTGCTCGACAACGCCTGTTGCCGACGTTTCCGAATGACTGCGCGGCATCCCTTCTCGTCGAGAGCCCTGCTAAGCTCCTCGCTTCCGCCCGGTTGCCTTACTAGATCTTAGGAGGACGGCTGCTCAAGTGCAGCGCTCCTGATCTTCCCTCTAAGTCTGTACTGCCGTAATCACTGGCAGCGCTGCACAGTTTTGCGCTGCAATACTTTCGCTGGGGAAAGCTATCTCCTTGGCCAGGGACCGGCCTGAACAATTTTCTTTCCCTTTGCACTTGAACTCTGAAAACATCTCTACCGTCGTACTAACCGTCTTGTCAAAGAGTGAGCTTCGTTCTAATCCCGGCGATGGTATAACCGCGGCCGAAGGCCTCGACATGAAATATTTCAAACTTAACTACTTAATCATTAAATACGTACACAAAGGGGAAGCAGACTTTCTAAGAGTTCTTAAGTCTGGGTCTGTACTGCCTGCTAACTATCCAGTAGAGGACGCTAATTTTATTTTGCGTTAGTAAATTTCTGCTGACAAAGAAATCCAATAGTTAAGCCATTTTACTGAGCGCACAGCATAGGGTGTTGTGATTTCTTGAATAAAACAGGGTGAAGCAACGCCCTTCAAAGTAACGCGGCAATGAATTCGAAATTACGAATTTCTTTCGAAGATAGCGTGCAAAAAAATGAGTAATTGCAGGCCTCGCGCCGCCCATGACTTCGTGATTTTGCCCATGCGTTTATGTTATATTCGGAACGGAATCGCTTCCTTCTTCGCTATGCCAGTAATAATTGCAGATTACTAAAATTACTGCATTGAGCTTTTACGTGCTCGAAAGAAGGATATGTCTCACGCAACATTACGATCGAATATTTCGGAAATGCAACAGAACGTTCTCGTACTTAACTGTATTTGAACCAAGGTTGACACGGCTGTGACATGGACGCTGTTTATAATGATATTTTTGTATTAGAAGGTGTTTATTACAGCAAGTGTAATATTGTGTAGATCATTATGCAGCCATTAGCCAAAGCAGCACACTTCAGTGGCTTAATAAGGGCCCCGAAAGCAGGACGCACATAAGTATAGCGACGGACACACACACACAAGCATGCGCGCGCGCGCGCGCGAACACCGATATCTGCACATATATGAGTGAGGCAATAGCAGAGACCGAACGAAGAAAAAATAAAAATTCCAGTTTAAGCTCCTTCCAATTCAACGTGTATTTTAGGCTAACGAACATATAAATAAACTGTACTTTCCAAAAAACAATTGGCTCATGGTTTGGTCAAATGTGTGAGTCTATAACCTACGCAGTCAAATAAGGTAAACATTATTTCGGAGCACTTTACGCATATCTGACTCAATCGAACCTCGCCTATTTTTTCCAGCACGTGCTGTAACAATTTACAGTTTCGAAGTAACACTTTTACAAATGCTCCCACAAATATGCGTGGTCCGCAAACAAGAAAGACAGAATAAACGACGCGTTCTTACCTAACTCTCATAGTTCCCGATATTGTTATAACAGGCAGTATCAAGTGAAGTATCACATGGTGTAAAACAGTACCATTCGTGAGTTACGCAGCAATGACCATCGTATCATTCCTGCTTTACTCATTTCGGTACCTCAACATTACTATTGTGGATTGGAAAGCATAAGCGCCAATAGCAGCGCTTTTGATAAAGTGGAACACATTCTCAGCTATAGATAGCTGAAAAATGGTACTTACACACTAATTAATTGGTTGGTTGGTAACAACTTTACTTATAGTCATGCAGAGCTTTCGCCGACGGGGCCTTAGGTCTCCCACGTGGGGACGTCGAGTTGTGGCCTCGCCGCCGCCTCGCGGGCCTGCTGGACGGCCTACAGTTGGTCGCCGAGGCTGCAGCTGCGCAAGGCTGTGGTTCACCGCGGCGGAAGGGTTCCTGAGTCAGCACCGTGCGGGTTTTCGTTACAGTCCCAGAGCATGTGAGTTAAAGTGGCTATATCGGTGTGGCAGACTTTGCATATATTTGTCGAGTATGTGCCGGGGTAGATCGTGTGGTATTGTGCCAGGTTAGGGTACGTGAACGTCTGCAATCGTGTGAGAGCCACCCCCTGCGTCCCGTCCAGCTTGTCGCTGGGCGGAGGGAAGGTTTGGCGGGCCAGGCAGAGGGCCTTGGTAATTTCGTTGTATCGGGTCAAGCAATCTTTGGTGCTGTCCCATGGACGACGGCCGCCGGCGCCGTTCCCGAGCTCACGCGCCTTGGCGTGAGCCGTCTCGTTTCGGTTGCGATATGTCTTCGACACTTCTCCCATGCGCGCCACTGGATTCTGGTTTGAAAATCTACCTCCCGCTGGTCTTGTCGGTTGCTCAGGACTCGGGCCACGCTTCGTGAGATCCATCCTTTGGTGAAGTTTCTGACCGCTTGTCGCGAGTCACCGAGAACCGTGGTGCCCGTCTGATCCGTGCGGGTGAGTGCCACCGCTGCTTCCTCCGGTTTTTCTGCGCGCTCGCACGCTACACTTGCCGTTATGCACATTTTGCCACTCGAATCGACGACCGCAATTGCGAATCGCGAGCGTTCTGCGTATTCCGCGGCGTCAACGAACCGTGTCCCCGTTTCGTCCCCGTGGGTGTGTAGGTGAGCTCTGGCCCTGGCCACTCTTCTTCCCCGGTTGTGTTCCAGGTCGACGTTCCGTGGAATCGGGTCGACTCTTAGCGTTTGTCTGATCGCGTCCGAAACGGCGACTTTCTGGCCTTGTTGTGCGCGGTAACGGATGCCGAGATTTTCCGTGATCTGGCGTCTCGCTCTCGCGCCCGCTAATCTTTCTAGTTGTGAACTGCGCTGCGCCTTGGCGATTTCGTATGCGTGTTGAGAATCCCGAGCTGGAGCAGGCGGTGCGTGCTGGTGGACTCGGGTAGGCCCAGTGCTCTCTTGTAGACCCTGCGGATCAGGATCAGGACGTTGATCTTGGCTTCTTCGCCCTTGTACCAGTTATGGAATAACGCGACGTACGCAGTATGGCACATGACGAAAGAGTCCATGAGTCGTGTGAGACTCACCTCTCTCATTCCGTTTCTTCTGCTGGTGACCCTCTTGAGAATTCTCATGGCGTTAGCCGTCTTGTGCTTTAATTTAGTAATCGCTTTGCGTTGACGCCATTGGCCTCGATTATCACGCTGAGGGCCCTAATTCTCTGCACTATCGGGATGGTTATTCCGTTTCTCGTGCGTAGTTTGATTTTTTCGTATTCTCGCCTGGTCGTCGCCGCGTTCCAAACCCGGCTGGTCTGCCCCTCTGCGTCGGGCGGTAGAGTAGGAGTTCTGACTTTTTGGGTGAACATCCTAACCCCGTACTCACAAGGTATTTTTCTATTGTCTCAATTGCTATTTGCAGTGCCGTTTCGATGTGACCTTCGCTGCCTTCGTGTACCCAGAGGGTTATGTCGTCGGCGCATATGGTGTACCGCACGTCTTTGATTTCTTGTAGCTTTTCTCTTAGCCCGATCATGACCAGGTTGAAGAGCGTGGGCGAGATGACGGAGCCCTGCGGGGTGCCGGTGCTTCCCAGCGTTTGCTCTTCCAACAGGTGGTCCCCTGCCAATAAAGCAGCTCACCTGTCTGTCAAGAAATCTTTTACGCAGCTGTACGTGCGTACAGCTAGGTTTTGCCGCGATGCCTGGTGTAAGATCGCCGAGTGCGCGATTCTATCAAACGCGCTTTCGAGGTCGTGGTCGAGAATTGCTATGGTGCCTCTCGTCTTGCCGTCGAGCACTTGGTGCTTTATTTGTATCATTGCATCTTGCGTGGACAGATGTGGGCGGAATCCTATGATGGACGGTGGGCACGCCCCTTTCTTCTCGAAGTGGGCTTGCCTGCGGTTAATTATACTTATTAATTATACATTATATTTTGAGTCGAATGACTCATCATCGGGATATATATATATACGAGGTGTGACACAAAAGAAACGAGTCTGGTCCAGTAACTTATTGTACTTACTGAATCAGTTCTCTGTGACATTATCACCTTCAAAATAGTCCCCTTCAGCATTCACACACTTCTGCATTCGGTGCTGCCATTGCTGGTAACAGTTCTGGAACGAGGTTTTTGGAAGACCCTTCAAGAGATTCTTCGTTTTTGCCTGAACCTCTTCAACTGAGGCAAAATGGGTTCCCTTTAAGCAAGATTTAACTTCAAGAAATAAAAAAAGTTGCATGGAGCCAAATCAGTTGAATAAGGAGGATGCCCCATCACAGTAATGTTTTTGCTGGTTAGAAACTGCTTGACAGATAGGGCTGTGTGAGCGGGTGCATTGTCCTAGTGCAACAGCCATCCATCACTCCACAACTGTGGCCTCTTCTTCCTAATTTTTTCACGAAGTCTTTTAACACTTCAATGTAGTAGTGTTGATTAACAGTCGGACCTCGGGAACCCAGTCAATCATTAGAATTCCCATAATGTCAAAGAAGACAATTAACATTGCCTTGAATTTTGATTTTGACATGCGAGTTTTTTTGGGTCTTGGGGATCCTGGAGACTTCCACTGCCTTGTCTGGTGCTTACTTTCTGGGTCATAGGTAAAAACCCATGTCTCATCACATGTTATAACAGATTCCAACAAATATGGCTCGTTTGCAATTGTCCACACACATTTCTATATGGCGCTGTTTTTGGTCCTCGGACAGAACTTTTGGAACAACCTTTGCACAAATCTTCCTGATTTCTAATTCGTCCGTTAAAATGCGCCGAACAGCTTCCCTATCCAAGTTAACCAGCTGCGCCACTGCACGAACACTTAATCTTCGGTTACCACGGATCGCATCACGAACTCTGGCAATGTTTTGGGCCGCTATTCTGTAGCGATGCCTTATGCCTTATTCTATGCTGTTGTTATCATCCACCACACACGGCTGTCCGATCCCGTTGATAATGTGGGCAGACGGTCGCTCTGACCAGTGGCCAAGCGCGAAAAGCGTGAAAAAGCATAGAATCGGAAAAGGCATCGCTACAAAATACCGGCCCATTGGTCTGTAAATCGCTGACCTTCGGCGTCCAGCACGTTCATCATCTTTCACACTGTCCCTTCCCCCTGAAAACCGCTTACGCCATTCAAACACACGGGCACGAGACAAAGTGCCATCTCCATAAGCCTCGGTTAACATTTTAAATGTTTCCATGGCTGATTTCTTAAGTTTCACAAGAAACTTAATGTTGATTCGCTGTTCGGTTTTTCGATCAGACATTTTTCCGGCAGAAGGCAGTTGCACGTGTTCATTCAATGACGCAGCACTTCCAACTGGCGTGACTGGTTCCGTCGAAACTGGACGCATGAAAAGAGGAGGTGTGTGGGATGACGTAAGCAAAACAGTTGTTGCCAACTCCAGTCTTTTTTCAAGCTACACACTTAGTCTCGTTTCTTTTGTGTCACACTTCGTATATATAAACTCTCCACGGCCAGAAATATAAAAGAAGAAGTTGTTGTAAATTTCATTACCGTGGCAGTGTTCCTGGGCATCATCAGAGGGTTAATATAACTCCGAGAAGTTCCGAAAAATGAAGGAAGCGGGCTATGGTTGCAGCTTACAAGAACCATGACGTAGAGTGTGCACAACATTACTAGCCAATTCAAATTTATGACCCCGTAGTCTACTGTGCTTTGAATCGCAACAACCTCGAAGGGTTCCGTTAAAGAGAGCATAAAAGAGTTTTATGTGCCGCTGTTTCGCTCTACCTGCTAGACGTTATCCCCGGAATGTACTGTTAGACGGACAGATTTTGCTACAACTTTGGTATAGTGAGCGCGGTCATGCGGCGCCTACAGAAGAACAGTAGTTAATTCAGGGGCTGTCGCGATTCACGATGTTTCACTCTAGGTCACCTGAGGGGCCCCGCCCACAAATACGTTATATGCTTCCGCTCGAGCCCAAGTCCCCGAACCATGCGTTCGGGCGGTCGTAATCCCTGCAGTATGTAACGTTATTGAAATGCACGTCTAAGAAAGGGCGCTTCCCTACACTTGCGCCTGACGCTGCAAAATGGTTCCTAGCCGGGCTTAAAGGCATTGCAACATAATACGGTAAGAAGTGCAAGAAGCATAAAGGCGTGAAAACCAAGGACGACAACCATCGCCAGTGTAGCCAGTTAATAGTGTCTCATACATTTTTGTGCTCTTTAGCGTATTATGCCAGCTGTGACGTGGAGAAAGAAAGCATAAAGCAGCTGAGCCTTAGCGTATAGGAGTTACGAGAGGAAGCACATGCGTAGTGGTACTGGTTTTTAGATACAAATGGCGTTCCTGGAAGAGTTGGGCTTAAACGCCCGTCTTGTGCGGTAGCTATTATATGGACACTGAAGGCGAATTTTCCTCGTCGTCGCAGTGAAGTTTCGTACTATAGTTCAATTGTACGAAATCGCGCCCCACGCGCCGTTTGGTGTGGGTGCTGTGCAAACCAAGTGAGGGTGAGCCGAGACGGATGGTAGCTTTCGGAGCGCCGCGTTATATCCTCAATTTGAGTCTCGCATTGTTTTGACCGCTAGTGCCACGCAGCGCCCAACCTTGTAAATGTACTGCGCCGTGTTCCCTTTCGAATCTTTTGAAATAAACGTCAGTCTTCGTTTAGTCCCCGTACAAGGAAATCCTCTATTTTTATGCGGCGCCCCACGCCCCGGGCCGTTGGCCTTACTTAACAGGCCCGCGATCCGGCCTCCCCGACGAGGCATTACTACAACCTGGAAATGCAACAACCGGCGACATGGGTGGGATTTTAGTGTAAAGTGCAATATTCATGTATGTTCTTGTTCCATGTTATCTTCCAGGTGTTTTTCTTTTCAAGAATAGAAAAAAAAACGTGCTGCTCTCAGTTTGCTATCGTAAAATTATGTTCAATGTACACAGCTCCTTCGGGGAAATGTAAGCTATTTTTTCATTTTGTATGTAAATGTACGCAGGGTGTGCCATTTCCACAGCATTTATTTTCCATTTGTCCACGTAACTTATACTGTGTGTGACACGAATTCGTCTCAAGAATGTTATTCGTTGTATAACTCCATACATTTATGCATTCTCCCTTGCAAGACATTTAAGCGCAATTAAGGTCTTTGTCTTTTAAAAGCGCCTAACATCGTCTACTTATGCTGTATCCTCCGTCTGAGTTTCAGACCGTCTTGAGCGCTAGCGCCACGCAGCTCCCAACATTGTAAGTGCACACTGCGTCGTATTCCATTTCCCTCTTTTGAAATAAACGTCCGTCCACGTGAGAGGAAGTCCTCTTTCTTCTGCGGCGTTCCGCGCTCCGGCTGTTATGCCAGCTCCGTAGGCCTGCCCCCTCAGCCGGCGTCCTGCTGAAACCACTTCACCACGTCACTATACGCCGTCCAATCGCGTGTGCAATGTTGAGGTCACGTGAGAAAACGCGCGCTAGGGTAGCGGATGGAGGTGAGCACGCAGCGGATCCTCTACGTCGCCTGTGGCCGAGCATGGCTGGCCACGCACCGTATTGAGGTAATCTGAGGCTCGTGCAAACGTTGGGAGAGCTGAGAGGGCTGGTCGCGTTACGTGCATTGCCTACCCTCGCGCCTAGTGCTGGACATTGCGCAACCTTTCTTTTATAGGGTTTTACGTGCCAAAACCACTTTCTGACAATGAGGCACGACGTAATGGAGGACTCCGGAAATTTCGACCAGCTGGGGTTTTTAACGAGCGCCTAAATCTAAGCACACGGGTGTTTTCGCATTTTGCCCCCATCGAAGTGTGGCCGCCGTGGCCGGGATGCGATCCCGCTAGCTCGTGCTCAGCAGCCCAACACCACAGCTACTGAGCAACGACGGCGGGTACGCCTAATCTGTAGTGTCATACACGCATTGAAGTGACAAGCAGCCCGATGCCTTCTCTCATCTAGGTCGGCGCTATTCAACACGCCAGCGCTGTGACAGCGAGTGTTCGCGGTCATTGGGTGATATATGTTCATGTTTACCTGTGCTGCTTTCAGTTTGCTATCGTAAAATTATGTTCAATGTACACAGCTCCTTCGGGGAAATGTAAGCTATTTTTTCATTTTGTATGTAAATGTACGCAGGGTGTGCCATTTCCACAGCATTTATTTTCCATTTGTCCACGTAACTTATACTGTGTGTGACACGAATTCGTCTCAAGAATGTTATTCGTTGTATAACTCCATACATTTATGCATTCTCCCTTGCAAGACATTTAAGCGCAATTAAGGTCTTTGTCTTTTAAAAGCGCCTAACATCGTCTACTTATGCTGTATCCTCCGTCTGAGTTTCAGACCGTCTTGAGCGCTAGCGCCACGCAGCTCCCAACATTGTAAGTGCACACTGCGTCGTATTCCATTTCCCTCTTTTGAAATAAACGTCCGTCCACGTGAGAGGAAGTCCTCTTTCTTCTGCGGCGTTCCGCGCTCCGGCTGTTATGCCAGCTCCGTAGGCCTGCCCCCTCAGCCGGCGTCCTGCTGAAACCACTTCACCACGTCACTATACGCCGTCCAATCGCGTGTGCAATGTTGAGGTCACGTGAGAAAACGCGCGCTAGGGTAGCGGATGGAGGTGAGCACGCAGCGGATCCTCTACGTCGCCTGTGGCCGAGCATGGCTGGCCACGCACCGTATTGAGGTAATCTGAGGCTCGTGCAAACGTTGGGAGAGCTGAGAGGGCTGGTCGCGTTACGTGCATTGCCTACCCTCGCGCCTAGTGCTGGACATTGCGCAACCTTTCTTTTATAGGGTTTTACGTGCCAAAACCACTTTCTGACAATGAGGCACGACGTAATGGAGGACTCCGGAAATTTCGACCAGCTGGGGTTTTTAACGAGCGCCTAAATCTAAGCACACGGGTGTTTTCGCATTTTGCCCCCATCGAAGTGTGGCCGCCGTGGCCGGGATGCGATCCCGCTAGCTCGTGCTCAGCAGCCCAACACCACAGCTACTGAGCAACGACGGCGGGTACGCCTAATCTGTAGTGTCATACACGCATTGAAGTGACAAGCAGCCCGATGCCTTCTCTCATCTAGGTCGGCGCTATTCAACACGCCAGCGCTGTGACAGCGAGTGTTCGCGGTCATTGGGTGATATATGTTCATGTTTACCTGTGCTGCTTTCAGTTTGCTATCGTAAAATTATGTTCAATGTACACAGCTCCTTCGGGGAAATGTAAGCTATTTTTTCATTTTGTATGTAAATGTACGCAGGGTGTGCCATTTCCACAGCATTTATTTTCCATTTGTCCACGTAACTTATACTGTGTGTGACACGAATTCGTCTCAAGAATGTTATTCGTTGTTTAAATGGAAATCAGTAAGTGAATGTTTACTGCAATATATGCGACTGATTAAATTAACAAGCATGGTGCAACGCGCACACAGGTAAACATGAACACATGTCACCCAATGACCGCGAACACTCGCTGTCACAACGCCGGCTTGTTTTATCAGTAAGTGAATGTTTACTGCAATATACGCGACTGATAAAGCTACAAGCCTTACTTCATGCAGTTGTCTTGCGATATTTTGATTAACAGACGGAGCACAGCAATGTTCTTCCCTTGTGACAATTTTTGATGCTTTGTTTAGCTGACGGAGAGCAGCAACCAGGCTAACATACAGTTATAATTCGACTCTTCAGAAATATTTCGCTAGTATGAGATACTCGTGAATACCGTATTATTCCATTCGAAGACGAACACAAATAAACAGTGCTTAATATTCAATTGGTAATCGAAATTTTGAATATAACCCCCTTCCCCCCCACACACACAGTTCCCACAGTCGGCTGCGATGCGAAAGACATTTGCCAGTGTCTAGATTGGGAGGATCGACAGATAGTCCAATGTGATGCAGTGATGATCACTGACTTCTTGCAAAGAATGAAGAGGTCACCCTAACTTATTCAGGTGTGTTGTTTCAACACAAGAAATGTCATTAGATCAAAGTACCGTTTAGGTAGCGCCGAAATTGCACCTACACATCGTAGCATAGTATCTACAATAATATACAGCCCCAAGCCTCGACGTATTTACCATTATCACAAACTTTTACAAGAAACGACCTTCGCCTCTTATGATAGTCATACCTACAGCGGGTAGCATCCCCATATAACTTGATTGTCGGGCAAAAAGTAATGAAAATCTATTTTCCAATGTCAGTTAACTGCTTCACTGACTTCGAGTGGGTTGTTAAGCAACCTTTAGCAGACATTACCCAAATAGCACTGATAAAGCATGAGGACACGCAGAACAGGAATAGCTAAATTTTAGTCAGACGTACGTACTTCACGCACAAAGCGATAAGTTGAATGGTGTTCTCCTAAGCTTCGCGGTTGCTTTCGGTAGCTATAAGCAGCGACCGAAAAGCCCCACTGATCTCGCCCACATCAAGCTCTCACTGATTTCGTAAGCGAAGTCATTTGCCACTAAAGCACCTCAAAGTACATTTGGCACCAGTTTGACGCATTCAGGGGTTTGAAAACCAGCGGAAAAAAGAACGCATCTCCAGCGGATTTCTGGCTCCATATTTGTCTGTCTCCCAAGTACAAGTTATCGTGGCTAATGTGCTATGAGCAGCAAAACGACTTTTATTTCATTTATTAAGCACCAGTAATTTCCCCTATGTTGTCATTGGTGTTGTCCCAGTGTTTGTTGGCTTCTTATGATACAACTAATAAGAATTGGGTCCCTCGGTTAATCACCTTTTTTGTTGTTTATTACATAACGAGGGTCTCGAATCCGGCAACATTGATGCCTTCAGGTCACACGTGTGGGTTTATGGATTGGTTGCCTTCACCCAAAAAGATCACGTTCTCGTAACGTCTGCGGCAGAGAGGATGCTCCACATCCGCCGCCAAGGTATGTGAGTGCTGGCGCTGGCTAGCGCTCCCAGAGTTCTACTAAGGAACATAAATACCCAAGATAGTGCATGGGGAAACGGCACCATGGTAGCTCAATTGGTAGAGCATTGCACGCGAAATGCGATGGTTGTGGGATAGTTCCCCACCTGCGGCAAGTTGTTTTTTCATCCACTTTGATTTCTATTAGTTTATTGTTTCTTTATTTCTTTTATTAAGCAAAAGTAATTTCCCCTATGTTGTCCTTAGTGCCAGTGTTTGTTGGCTTCTTAAGATATGACTAATAAAAATTGGGCCCCTCGGTTAACCCCCTTTCTTCTCGTTTATTTATAATATGGGTGAGATACGTTAAAACCCCATCACTTCCTCCCTATCTATTACACAACATCGACGAGAGTGGCCTGATTAAAATTGGCTTAAGGATGCCGGCTATTGACTTCTCTGAAAACCATCTGCCCGTGCTGGCGAAAAATATAGCCTTAATTTGCGGGAAACGTGATCAGTGCCAGGACCATCGAGATAGGAAAGTATTTCATGCGTTCAAGAAGAAAAAAAACTAGTGCTACATATTTACTGACTTCTGCTGAATAACACATCCGGTCCACTAAGGTATAGCTTTGTTCGTGTACAAAGCTAATGTGCCCATATACGTCCCACTTGGTTTTAAACTTCCATCGTAATAGGTAGATGACAAGAAAGATACATATTATCAAGAGAAATAAATCTATACGGTGTGTCTGTCTCGCTGCCGCTATACTAATTTTATTCTGTGATAATGACTATAACGTAATACATATTTGCTCAATGTAAAATAAGTGGGTGCTGCTCCCATAGCAAACAGACGAACAAGAAAGCCTCGTTAAAACAGCGCCAAGACCGTATTATGATTTCTTCTTTTTTTTGACGTAACGAAAACATGAAATAATAATATCACTTACATCTTTCCAACCGTAGCAGCCCCGCGCCTTGCTTTGGTGTCGTTCTGTAGAGAAAGGAATCCTGTACCCGGTCCTTCATGGGCTGGGCGCACAAATGGCACCATTGGCGAAACAATTAGCACGACGCAGTCGGAGCTAAATTTCGCCTCTCGCTCGGAACTCAGTGAAGTATAGCGCAGAAGCACGTTGACGATACGAGCGGAAGTGATCGCGCTTGAGAGGCCTCACTCAGCAGTAACAGGTGCAATCCATCAAACTCAAACCTGAGCTCAATGGTAGTTATAGAGCTTACAAGTGTGGCAAGTGGTTGCAGGAACGTTATGGCTGCTCGCCTAATGCGCATCCACGCTCGACACGTAGGGTCAAAAAAGTGGGAGACGGCAGCGCCGAAAGAGACGGGTGGAGACGAGACAAGGACGAGCGCTGACTCTCATCTGCGTCCGTGTCTTCAACACACCCAATTCGCCACCTTAGTCAAAAAATGGCGCGAGAAGACTTGGTAAGGAAGAAAGAGGTATGGCAATCTGCGCCCATTACCTTTGTCCACGGCAGACCCAGTACACATACTGAGCGAGCGTGATTTTTAACTTTGAGCGTATGATCCTCTCTAACTGCTTCATACGTTGAGCATGTACGCTTTGTTTGCGTTGATAAATGCCACTTGTGTACTTTGTTACATCGATTCAGTACCCTGGTGCCCACGCTCCCTGAGCACCACGCACGAGACGCTGAACGGGCCCCACTGCACTTCCGTGCCCGATAAAATCTACCTGACATTGTACTTTTAGAGCGCAAATCTTAGACGCCTTTTCCTACGTTGAGCGTTGTCGTGCCTCGGCGTTGTTATACCTCGTAGCCGAACGAACGAGCACAGTGAAAGGTCACAGCGAACGCGGAGCGCAGCGGGAGATGAAATAACATAACACGAGGAGGAAAGTGCATGAGGAGGCTACAGTGAAAGCATGAGGCGAAAAGCCGACACGGAGCTGGGTGGAGAACGCCTGCGCACGCACTGAGTGGCCGGCGGCAACTGCATCCGCAGCCGCATGGGCGACCTAATCGGCACCTCCCGGGGGGAGGGGGCGTGAGTTGGGAAGGGCTACGCTCGTCCGCGGCGCCTGTTTCCGATGTCAGTCCACGGTACCAGCGTGTGTTACAGGAATCACTGCTCCTGCAAGGCGCGATGGCGAAAGGCTATCGAGTAAGGCTCGACGTGACGCTCCCTTGGATGTTGTCGCCGCTGACACTGGTGGCACGATATCGCCGCGACGAAGGGCCAGTCTCGTACTTAGTGGAACCAAAACGTGCGTAGAAAAGCGCAGTGCCGTGCAAGACGAGCTGGCGGCGACGATGGCTACGAAACGGCGCCAGAGTAGCACGCTTCGTCTGTATACGGAAAGAAAGCACTACACGAGCTGCATGGCGGCAGCTGTGTATCACGCCCAGCCGTCGCCTACGCGCTGCCTCTCGTTATTTCCCCATTAGCGAGGCAGTCGCGCCCCACTTCACTCCGCTTGCAAAGTGCCGCACGAGAAAGATTGTCCGCGACAGCCACGCTACTCACAGCGTTCTATTCCTAATATGAACAGTGTATCTATATAATGACACTGCAAAATTCTGACACGCGAACGGAAAACACGTATAGAGGTGCGCACAAATTTCGCATGAAAGAGTATCGTAATCGTCGGGAAATTTGTCTTTTTCTTCTCAATATCTTGTATTATGATTGTACAGGTACATGATTTATATTAGGAGGAGAAAGCTGTGAGTAACGTTGCTAAGCTGCCTAGCGGTATGTAGGTGACGCTAGACGCCTTTCTAACATATTCTTCGTCATAGTAGATAATTGTTAAAAATTCCTCTTAAACTCGCATCGATTATGTTGGAATGAACTGCCCAAGGTAATCTACTGTTTTCTTCTTAACTTTATATCGAGCTGAGTGCATTTATTTTCACCACATCAGGTACAGACCAAAATGTACCTTAGTGGTAAAGAATTGTGGGCTAAACCTGTGTTTCAGCAGCTTGACAAACCCCGCTCCCCATAAAACAAAAAGAATCAGAACAAAACAGCAGAGGGCAGTAATAAAGCAACGTTACCATAGTTCCCATAGCTTAAAATATTCTTCACAAAGCGCATATACAATGCGCACAAGCTAAAACTACGAAACGCAAAAAAATAAAGAAAAGGAAAACAAGTGCTCCACTTAGAATACATATACATGTGACATTCAGCAAAGCATTTGAAATGTTCTCTTTTTCGGGAAACAAAGTCGATCTTCATGTACTAAATCACAGCTGTTTACTATGTTTGGAATCGAATAGGCGCAGATGTTGATAGCCGCAATTTGTAGGTAGCCACAGAAAAACCAGTGATCATAATTTTATTACACGAAGGCCGGAATTACGTTCTAGATTGGCTAAACTGCGTGAGTGACGTTAAGGAATAGTACATATATAGAGGCTCTAGCCGCTCGGTTTCATAAAGATTAGAAATTTTTTAAACTTTAAATATCAGAAACTATTCACATCTATGAGCGTGGTATGGCATGTTTGCGACGGTGCGCAAACACTCTTTTTGTAATAATACAAAGTGGTTCAGCGGTCTCTTAGTGTCGGTAGCCCGAACATAGTGACGTTAGCGTAAGCGATAGGAAAAATGAGCATTAAGCAATGAAGGTACTTGCTGTACTGGGGCGCTATAACGTAAAGCTATTTCATACTTTTCTAATCCAATTCTGCAATAAACTCTCCCCGAGTGGTCAAAAAATGTTCGACCCATCTCTATTGCGCCTGTCCTTCACGCCATGTCACGAAAACCGCGGTAAGGTATCGTATATGATCTGTAAAGACTGATTATGCATGATTAGACCGAACGAAAGAAAATTAATAATTCTTGATTCGACGCGTTTTTCGCCATAGCGAAAGAGGCATCGTTTGACCAACTGCTATTGATCAAATGTTTCCGGGCGGCGCCCACTTCGCCTGTCTTCATGTGACCTCAAAAAACCGCAAGAACTATCCGCGTTAAAGTGACGTGTACGCGTTAAAGACGCATTATTGTGCACTAAAAAACTGTAATATTTTCCGAATAACCGGAGACTGCACCATTCTGAAAGTAATAGAAGGTGGCTGTCCGCCGTTCATTGAGGCACTAACTACTCGGAGCTGCCGGGGAGCATGGGTTTATTTGCGTATATATATGATAAAAAAATTGCGTGGCAGTGTAACGCTATCAAGACCTTTCGGCACGTATACGACGTCGCTCTGCCAACTCTTCTTTGCTGAGAATCCGTTTTAGCGGCAGTTCTAACATTCCTTTGCCCGCCGCCGCGATTTTCGACCAGCCAGCGCAAGCTAAGTAAGCGGAAGCGCAACAATCCCAGACGCCGCCACTACCCTCGTCATTTGGTTGTCTACTTTCACTGCGCTGGCTCGGCCCGATCGAAACTCACTCCACTTGAGCGTTCTTCTCTCCTCTTCTAAGCAATTAGATTAGAAAAGTTTCTCAATGTAGGTAATGTTATTCGCCTTGAAAGCAAAACAAAGTGGCATCCTAGAAACGAGAAGCGCGTTTGATTGGTCTTTTCAAACAACGCTGCAAGTTACCGCCCGATGCTTGCGTCGGTGCTTGCGTAAATGTTACGTCAGGAGATTAAAATAAGAACAGGGGCCCTATAACAAATAAATCTTCCAATCGCTTTTTATTCCAATTTACCATCGAGCGGCACTGCTGGGAAGTCCAGGCGTGGCTTGCGACACGAGAAGCGTGTCGCGCAGGTGCCGGCGAACGCTCAGAATTGTTCTCTTGCTTGCCGCACACCCAGTGGCACATATTATGTGCCACAAGTAGGCGAGAAGCGAGAAGTTCATTGCACTACTGCGTATGCCCAGTGAGACCATGTCGCAGCTCGCTGAGGCGTTGGCGTGGAAGGCGTCCATTGAAAAGCGGCCCATGCCCGGCTCATTTGGGGCGCAGCCTACTGATGCATCGGGTTACTGTCCCTGAGGAACGCTTGTGACGTAGTCTCGATACGGCTCAGTATCGGATAAATTGAAGGGCTCTTTATTTAATGCCAAAGCATCATATGCCAGGTGAGGCGGATAATCCGGCGTCCGTCCAGTGTTAGCACCCGATAGTACCAAAACCCACGTGACCAAGGGGTGAGTCACGTTCCCCACGCTGAACCTGCGACGGCTTGCATTTGGAAATCCCACGGTTGTGGGATTTTGTGGTCGGAGTTGTGGTCGGATCAACTAATGTACTGCTGAGCAACGCCTGCCTGAAAGTTTCGCGTTAGGCTAGATTTCGCTCCAGTCGCGTCATACCTGGTGCAGTAACTGCACCATCTCTGCTCGCGACACATGCATGATCAAGTAAGCGCGTTTTTTCTCCGCAGCGATATAAACGTAAGGCGCATGGCTGGTAGGATTGGAAAGATGTAAGCGACAATGACATAGCATCTTTTCGTTACATGCGCTTTTAGCGTACGATTTTAGCGAGCATTTTCTCGCCGAATTCAAACAAGTTAACCACGCTGCCTAATGCGAGGGGATTAGAAACTTTCGTATCTTTTCTAGCTTTTGACAGCGTCATTGCAATAATAGATTACCTGCATTAAAAATGTAGTGTCTATTGAAATTTGCCTCTCGAGAAAAAAATTCATCACTTTGCCCTGTCGAGCTATTTGCGCAAACATTCCGCTGCTTTGCTGATTTATTACCCCAAACGCGGGTGTAACTTTTACGACTGGCACAGACGTGCTTTGTCACTAGGAGCTGCTACTTTTTTGATGTTGCAGCTTTCACGTAGACTGTATGCTCGCTGCTGTATACGTCTAGTCTTTTCTAGGCCAGCTCTGAAAGGGTAATTGTTCTGGCATCTATAAAAGTGAGCTGCACCGTGAAGCGCCGACAGAGCTTTGCTTTCTCTGCAGTTAGCTCCAGTCACGTTCTAGATTGCCACACATTTTATTGACTAACGTCCCTCGATAGCACAGTACGTGACTGTCTTATATCGATACTCTACGCTTTTGCGGAACTTAAACATTAATATATTGAGTCAGAAGTAGCCATTGTGGACGTACGTACATTATTTCTCTCCTGAATGGCAGATATAACCTCTCACTGTATCGTGGGTAATCATCAGGGCCCTAACAAAGTAAAACGAATACTGTCATAAAGGAAGCCACGACCTGTCGCAACTTCCATTCTTCTTTCAAAGGCGGCTGTCACTTTGATTAAATCATTTCGTGTGATTGTAAGAGGTCGTGTCGTATGGTCCTCTTATTCGCGAATAAGTGCAGCACCATCATATTCGCTTCGCTCCTAATTTGGGTCATATTAGGCCTGCTTGAGAGTGCATTTTATGAAACGGATAAAGAAATAGAACTGTTTCATGCGTTGGAATGTTAATTGCACACACTGTAGGAAAAAACACGAGCAGGAGAATCAACCAGCAATCTTACCGTCATTATTTAGACTATTTCTTAGTTCACTAAAGTCGTCCTAATAATTTTATGTCCTTTCTTTTTTTGTATTATTCCAATATATTTGACAGCTTATTCATCACGGAACACAGCATGTCAGAGGTCCACTAGCGAAAAGTGTTGAAAGGATATATTGTTCGTCTCCAATGAGCTCATAAAATTTTTGTAGTTACAAGATTACTTTCATCTGGAATTAGAAGTTTAATTGATTTTGACTACCTCACTTTGACCCCGTTCAGGTCGTATCTTCGCAGATCAAATTTTGCTTTTCTCTGGTACCGCCGCGCGCGTCCTTTCTTTAAAAAAAAAAACGTGTTTGGCTTAGTGATCCTAAGAACCCCAGTAAACCTGTAAAATTAGGCTTATTCGGGCACTTGTATTTTCAAGCGCCTATGGTTCATTTACCTTAAAGATTTTTGTATTCAATTTATAAAGTCTTCGCTACTTTTAGAGATCAAATACACCAATGGCTTTTAGCAATTTTCCTTGCCAGCGATTACACTTTTTACCAGCGTTCTAGCATAAAACATTTCTACAAGATAGAGAAATGTCAAAGAGCGGCAGTGACAACAGTGCCCTTCGCGT
Organism: Dermacentor albipictus; assembly: GCF_038994185.2. NCBI lineage: Eukaryota > Metazoa > Arthropoda > Arachnida > Ixodida > Ixodidae > Dermacentor > Dermacentor albipictus. Next base: position 496,748,184 of record NC_091821.1, read on the forward strand.
ACTGGAGCAGTGAAACCTGTTCTGGGGCGGCCGCGATTAGGTTGCCTGCCCAAATGAAGCTGCACAGAACATGCACCTCCCGCTATGAGAAACTCGTTCAAAGACGAAGCCCCTCTAGACGGACTCGTAGATCTGTGTCGTGCGGTGACGTCGACAGCCATGGCCTCGATGACAACGACGCGCGCCACAGGGAGACAGACCGGACTGCATAGAGAACGCCTGCGAACCGCTGTTCTAGGGGCACCTTTGAGCCATTCCTGACAGCGTTGTTACCTGCTAACTTGCACGTGAGCGCAAACTACACACCGCGCTGCCAAGTTATGCGGGCATTTTCATTTACATTTAATATTTATAGCTCTAAACGACCTACTAAGAGATTTCGCCTGAAGCGCAATAGCACGAAGCACATGGCTTGAAGCGATACTTTGCTGCATCGTTTTGTCGGATCTCGTGTCGCTTTGTCATCGGCTGCTGAACAAACCAACGTCTCCCCAGTACTGGTTGTTGGCATCATGTTTAGAAACTGCAGTCTGGAAGAGGGCTCTCGAAGTAGCTCATAGTTTAAGCCGTCAACCATAAGAAGAGAAGTATGAAACTTGCATGGTTGTGACGTGCATCAGGAAGCGCAAATTCCCTCTCAAATATGGCTAATGATGCAACAAGCATACCCCGCAGGAGTGAGAGCGGCATAGTTTGCCTATTTTTATTGGAGGCTTCTCGGCTTTACTAAGATCGGCTGAAATAAATTGAAGCACAAAGTGCTGCTAAGAAATGCATTCACCACTTTAGACTCAACAACGAGTTCTGAAATATTTATGTTTGCCATTGTATTTTTTCAACTCCTGTTCTGTAGCCCCATTTTAATGCGGTCTTGACTTCGCAAGTGCGCGAAATAAATTGCGGCAAGCTCTGGAAAGTGCCTCGAATTACAAGTCACGCGGATTGACTAACTATTCGCTACCTCAGATTGCGAATCAACCTAGGTTATTGCAGAAATTTCGGCGTTTCAGGAAAGTTACCAAAATTGTTGTTGGAGCACACTGATGATCTCCCGCAATAGCTTGAAAGTGCAAAACCGCTTGGTCTACTATATTCATGAGTTCGAAGTATATTTTCATCCTACGTTGTCGGCCTGCAACATAACTAAAACAAGCGGGACTAAGCAACGCGAGCGGGCAATTTCCAAGCTCATGCAGTAAAAACTAAGTTGTCATGTGGCAACCTCCTGTCTAAAATTCGCGAAATCAGTTGAAGACTGCAATCACATTTTGTGATTGCAATATGAAATTTATTGGAGCTATGTAACCTGTAATAATATGTTTTATGTTTTTCGATATGTAAGGGTTTCCTTTAGCTCCACCAAATTAAAAAAAAATCCATGTGGGAAGTAGCACGATCTCGCCCTTGAATTAAATACTTGATTAGCTAGCCCTTACATTAACTAGACGCAAATGCCCAATTAACTAATTGACAAAGTTTAGGTAATTAAGCTCTTATAATTTACTGTGCATATTGTAATCTGGGAATTGTGGTTAGTGAGTTTACAAGGCATATATACTTGAAACGAATTTGGAGGATGGCACCGGTTTTGAATTATGCACCGTCAAACACGTGGTAAAAATGATACCTTGTTCCACTTACATTTGTGAGGTGGAAGGCTCAAATGGCCCATTGAACGAAAAGGTCGGCGTCTATCGTCTGGAGCAGCGAAACGTACCTAAATTCCCATTGGTCGCAACGTCACAAGCGCGCCTCGACGTAGCAGAGCCGGCGAAAAGGAACACCTGCTGGTTTCACAGCGCGCCGGGCGTTGGGTTCGGGGAGAGGGCATCGCCGCTACGCACGTCACCCTCGTTCTCGGAAGACTGTCCTTCTGATGCACAACTCATGAGTAGTGCTTAGGCGTCCTTGGATTTTAAGAAAACAACGTTTTGCGCATTCAAACACAGAAGTAACTACCAGTGCAGCAGTGCGTTAAGTCGGACATTTTGAAAATTATTATCTCGATACTCGCGCTCTCTAATGAGTTCGTTTGAACTGGAGACGTCGGGGAACTCACCGCACAAAACTAGTAAATTTGAACATCTGAAGTAAACAAATGTACATTAAAAGTTAATTAGTTCCATGATAGTAATTCTTCATTGAAATATCTTGATATCCGATTTACGGAGTAATTATCTTCATTGCTTGCACTTGTGCTACCTGCAACACGCAATTTATAAAAGAAAAGTGTTTCATTTAAAGAACAAGGACCTGGTATAGCCAACAACGCGTGTTCAATTTAACACACAGGATTCATCATATTGGTTTCTCTCACTCTACTCATACTTTTCATCAGGTGCTCAAGCATGACACGTCTTCCTCGCCTTGAACTGCATCGAACAACGCAGACCACATATAGACGTTTCCAGAGAAGTGACACGCAATGGCACTTTGCAGGCGCTTGTACCTGGCTTAACACAATTTTTTTTGTCTGCTTCAGGTCTCGTGGACTCCAAGGCGTGGGAATGCATTGTAAGGCATTCACACGGCTGGGCCATTCAGCCACCGGTGGTAGCAATTGCTGGAAAGAGGGCGGAAAGCGGACACTGCGACAATTTCTCCACAGCAAGAACGTCGGGAGTAACCATAGCAGCATTTCGATCAATGCGTCTGCCGTCTCGCGGAGCAATGAAAAAGCCATTATTGCCCGTTTAAAGTGAGGAAAAAGTGTTCGAGGGCTTTTCAGTCAATCACTGCGCTATAGAATGTAATGTGTGATCCTCACCACGTGATTTTGAACGAAAAGTGAGAAGTCACCTCCGGCAATTCTTACGCCTTTGCAAGTGAATACCAAGTAGCGACAAAAGGTCGCACAGTGAGACGCGGCAGAAATAACTTCATTTGAGTATAAGCTGTGTTTAGAGTGATTCAAGCTGGAAAATATGTCTTTCAAAGAAACTACTGCTGTGTGCCGCAAAACATGAATCAGGCGCTCATAATAATTTGGGAGGCGAAGCTGCGTTAACAAGGCTGACCCTGAAAGTATCATTAATAAAATGTCTATTTTCTGTTCTACGCATGAAATCAGTAAATGAGCGTTCGCCCCTTTTTCTCTTCCTTTTGCTGCGGATATATTTTTTTTTCTTTTAGGTAATTTAAGAGGAGGGTGTCAGGAAGTAATTACTGGCAAATTCTGTTTCTTGGGAATGACAACAAGGTCCAGAAGAATACTCACAGCGACAAATAGCGACAGTGCTAGAGGCCTTTAGCGTGTATTTACGGGCTCCTTTCACGCTCGGAAAAACACTATTATGTAGCACGTATTGAGCAACGGAAGGCTGTATCGGAAATTCATGTTGTTGTACATTTTTTCTCTCTGACACTTTCCATTTCCATATAATATTTGAGAACTCGAATAATTATTCAGGACTAATTATGTAATTAGGCTTCTATGGCACCAGTAGTGGCTTCTGTCGCTGATATCTTTCGGGAAGAAGCTCGACAGGCCTTTTCGTCGCCCGACCGGCAGGCGGTGCCGCGACGATTAACTTACGCGGAAGCTGTCTGTCGTCCATCTCCCGCCACTTCGATGCTGCTGACACCGTGAACCACTACGACGCAGCCATCACCGCCACCCCCGACGCCCTATTTTCGACAGTGACAGCCGCCAGCCGATCGCTGCGCCTCGGTCTTACGGTGAATCCCCTGTCGACTACCCGCTTTGAAAGACCGATTTGTGGCGCACCACTGACCGCCGGCCGCTATGCTTTCATTGCGGCGAAGCCGGATATGTTTACCGCGCGTGCCACTACCGCGCAGCTGGGTACCCAAGGTTTCCCAACGGCAATTACCCTGTGTTTGATGCTGCACGTACCTGCGACGAAAATATTACAACTTTTCAAGAGCCCCCATCAGCGACGACCGACGGCTCTAAAACTCCGATGACTCCAACCACACCCCCTGTAACCGACGCCGTCAGCGCCGATCTTGTCGTTTGCATTGGCGGCCACCAAGTGGGCGCTCTCGTCGATACTGGTTCCCATTTTTTGATAATAAATCAAAAGCTGGCCGACAGGCTGAGAAACGTGAAGGCGCCGTGGACTGGGCCCAACATCAGAACTGCCGGCGGCCAGTTGATGACGCCTATTGGAAAATGCACAGCCAGAATATTAATCGCCGGCGTAACCTTCATCGCAGCCCTCGTCATTCGCTTTGAGTGCTGCAAGGAACTTATATTGGGGATGGATTTCATGAGAGAGTAAGTTACAATCGAGCTGGTGGGCGTTCGTAAAAAAACGTTTGCACCCTTTGTGGCTTATCCTGTACCGGAACAATATTCGTCATCAATCTTGCCAGTATTTCCTGTCCTTAACGCTGCAAGCCCGGTACTTCCTAGTCACGAAACGGCTTGCGCGCTATTAGATTGACACAGCATTCTTGACAGGAAAGTAGCGAGTGCCGAGTTTTCAAGAGAGGAAACACAAGCAAGGCAGATGACGGTGGTGGTTTGGGGACAAGATCAAGCCAAAGGGTTTAAACGTTTCTTAGAAAGCGTAGTGCATCGGGCTGGATAAACTCGTGCAACCGCCTGGGCGCCCTTTCAGCGTGCGCCCGCCGTAGCTAAGGCACGATGATGGGGGCGTTTGCTTGGCCCGGCTTGCTCGCCATAGTGACGTTCGCCACCCGCGGGTAATGGCGAATAGCTTGATAATGTGCGTGGACACAAAGAGAGAGCCTGCAGCGAGCTTTGGCCAGGACGTCAGCAGGCCGCTACTGACAAACCCTGGACACCGCCTTCTTCAAGCCGCTACGTCTGCCACGCTCGCCGTCTGCATCGGAATACTTTTCTGCGCCTTGGACAAGCTTCATTTTCTTCACTGCGCTTCACAAGTGCCGATGGCATGGATGCGCTGTGGACGTTCTTTTTAACACGTCGTCGGCTTGTTCTCTCACCAATCGTGACGCATGTAAACACCTGTGTCCGCTCGGCCCACATCATGGCAGCGTTCCATGTTACTGTGAAGTACAGCACACACTGAAATAAGGGCGCGAAACGCTGAACACGAGACCTCATCAAATAATCTAATACCTTCCCATCATGAGCCCTCCCCGGATGTGCACTGTACTGGACCCATACCAAAGCCGTCGCGTACTGCCATGTTGGTTACGCAAGAACAGAAGCACGGTAATTTAGAAAGGACCACAATAAACGCGACCATTCGTTAGAGTAGGAAAGGCAAACAATATAATGGATAAAGCGTGCGACATTAACTTACAGTAGAACTTGCAACAAACTCTGGCAGCCTTTTCACCCACGCCAAATTTATATGGCAGCAGAGTTCCGGCATCTTGAAAATTTTCAGTCCACTTTAGAGTCAGAAATGTCACTGGCATGATTTCACGCGAGGTGACACTTTGTTTAATAGGACACGCAACAGGTGGAGGAAGAAGAACGGAAGAGAACTTGGGTCACCATAAGTACGAGTTTCGCGTGTTTTGGCGGACATTCAAAGGTCTCTCTGGTGACACTGACAATAAATGCGAGGGCCTACATCATTTTAGCGCTGTCGTGTCAGACAAACATTTCTTCTACAAAGTGGGAAATCCGTAAGCCATTGCAATGTGAAATCCGACTGCTTTAAGGCCCGGCCACACAGGAGGAAAAGCGGACGCAGCGCTCCGCCGGCACTGACACGCAGCTGCGGTGGTGCGGCAACACCCACACGCGGCGCGCCGTTGCGACACAAACGTGACAGCACGAAAATGTCGCGTCTTCCCTCTTAGCGTGCAGGTGAGATTTGTCGCGAGCTACTTTCTCAGTCTGCTGACAGGTCAGCGTTGTGTGCACGTTGGCCGGTCTTCGTTCTTAGCGTGACTTATGGCCGATAATGAGGACGACGTCCCTAGCACCGATGATAATCGTGTTGGCCTGCTATTTTTGGTTGGGGCGCCGTCGCGTTCAAACAACTTGGAGAATGAATTATTGGGTGTCACTACCCCGTCCTTGCATTCTGGGTCTGTCTTGTCGTACAGAATTGGTTATGGCGCACTGTTTCGCAAAACCTTTCCGTAGAGACGTCTAGGTTCAGGCTTATCATTGTAAACACAAGCGACTACCGAGCCAAATAAAACAAGCGCAAATGACACGTGACGCGAGTAGAGGACAGTGCAAAACGAGTCGTCCGGCTGACACCAGACGAGAGTGCGAACCGAATGGTCGGGCGTGTCCGGATGACACTTGTTTCCCGCGCGAACGTCACTGAAGGGGCCGTTGTCATTGTCAAGCAGCGACAAATGTGTCCAGCACTGGTCCCGCCCGCGGCAGCTTCCGCGGGGAAGGGGGGGGCGGAGGGGGGGGAGGTGGTGTAGAAAGAGGAGACAGCGGTTTTGTCACCATAATTTAAAATTATTCATCTTAGCAATGCTATTTAGAGAACTGCTACTGGCACTTTCGATCGTGCGCCTCGGCTTCACGAGTCACTATGAAAACCATGTGCTATCACATATTTAGTTGTTGCTGATTTCCTGTCACTTTTTCGCCTATTTAATGTTGTAAAGCGGACTTCCTCACCTTGACACTAATTTCGTACTCGACTATTGCTCTATATTATTCGCCACATTCCTTGATCAATATAGAGTCTCAGATTGCGTGAAGCCGGATTCTTCAACTTTTGGCTGCGATGAACAGCATGTCGATCAATGATCGATATGGTTAAGTTAATGATTGTTTACGCACCGAATTGTAGAGGTCTTCGGTGGGTCCGAGCTAGCACAGTGAAAGCAGATAAACAAATGGGGGGAGGGGGGCGCTGCCAACGTCTGCAATTGGTCCGCATCCCCTTGCTTCGCTTACGGAGTATTTGATCCGCACCGATGGCACCGGCTGTTAGAATCTCAGCGCTGCCACCAGCTGTTGGAACCTCAGTGCTGACACCCGTTGTTGCAACCGGACCGTTGGCGCCCGTTGTTGCAAATGGGTCGCAAGCCCCAAGGGTAGCGTTGGCCTGGCGGCCTGGGGCACACTGGAAGCATCCGAAGGTCCCAGCAAAGCATGAGGCGACTGCTAACAGAACAACTTGTTTATTCTAGCATCGCAAAGAGCGGGCGGTCAGGTCGACCGAAGTAGAGAGACGGGAGAGCACGTTACCCAACAGAAGAAATCGGAGCCTCTCTCCTGGCGTCCGGGGGCAGCTGTTCTTATACTCTTGGCGTCGCGGGCAAGAAGGAAGGTCACGAGATGACACCACGTGACAGCGAGGCACGGACGGACTGAGAGACATGTACAGACAAGGAGGTGACGCATCAGCCGGGCCGGCGCCGGTCAGACCTCCTCGCTTCACACTGGGGGAGCTCCTCTCCCCAGCTGCCGCGCTTTGACAAGCGTGGGCACACACACACACACGCACACACAAAGACACGTGGCACTCAACATGCCGGGACGCGCTCGGCGGGAATGCGTCGCGGCCGCTCCGAACGGGCCAAAATGTCCGCCGCTTTGAACGAAGCTCCGGCGTACGTTGCATCCGCGCCGGTTTTATCGCGCGTCGTAGGCGAAACGTAACAGGAGCCTGGTCGGACACTGCTCCAGCATGCAAGGGGAGGCTAAAATTGCGCTGAAATGGGTAATGGGCGATGAAGACTTGGCGGAGAGATGGCGCATACGGGCCAAGAACCATGAAAACGTTACACTGCCATGCTATTTGTTTTTCGTTTAAGCCTTTAGTGGCTGATGATTGTTCGGGCGCAGTCCACGGTGGACTCAAGAAAGTGGTGATCACCGGCGAGGGGAGGAATGGGAGGAGGCGCCATGATAGCAGCGCTGTGCGAGTGGGCGCGTGGAAGAGCGCGGACTTGCATGTGGGGGAGTGCGCACACAGGCGAAAAACCTTGCAACCATATGGCTGTGATTCCATCCCATGCTCGCGGCCCCGGCGGCGTCCATTCGCAGAACAGTTCAGATAACACCAACAGAGGCAGTCATAGATATGCTTTCGCCTATCGCAGTTTAGCTCAGCAAAGTGCCCACAGATTTTTGTTTCTTTGTTTCCGTGTAGCCAGTTCCAGAGCTATCGACGGGCAACCATTTTTTATTCCTTTCACAGCGATATAGGCTCCCGCTAATCGAAAAAAAAGAACACATCTCTTTTGTTGCACATATGAGTGCATCTTGAGAGCGGACACGTCACTTTACGTGGTGAGCTGTCACGTTTTTGTGAAGGCGCGTGACTAACAGACGAAGTTTGCACAGCGCGATGAAATTTCACCAAACGCTTTGGGTTCACGGCAAAGTAAGTGTGCAATCGTATATAATTACTTTATTTTTGCTCCGCGTCATCATCCATAAACAGTTTGTACACGTAATTTTAGAATTTTAGTAGTGTGGCGTGAGAGAGAGGCGAAGTGGGGTGGCCTGAAATTTTGTTACCAATCTTGGAGGGATAGTGGCCGAAATATAATAGAAACAGATGAGAATAGCTTCAAGTTATAGCTTTCCTTGCCGCTCTAGAGCTGGCTTATTGCTAGAATATTTGCTAAAGTATACAAGAGACGCATTGCTTTCAAAGATAGACAATCGAAAGCAGTTTAAAATGCGCACGGGTCTACAGATTCCTTGGCCAACCAAGGCCACACCCTACCGTTCAACAAAAAGGGAACAGATGCTACTGTCGCTTGCGCCATCGAGAAGAGGCACTGCTTAGCGGAAGCGACGCGCAGTGGAAATCTTGCACAACGCAACTTGCGTGCCACCGAGAAAAGGGCATAATTCTGGCACGTGAAGCTTTACGTCACTTCAGTCCCTACAAATTTTAGTGTCACTGGGTCATGCAGGATTTCTACTTCAGTATGCGTAACTACACTGCAACTTTCACTTTTGCCTATTCCCGCCTTAAGGGAGGCACATTGGGAAATGTTGAAGTCAGACATGTAGCCGAAAAATCAAAGTTGTAGCAGAAAAAAAATTGGGTTCTTGAACGTTTGTTGCACCAATCTAGAACACACTGTCTTTAAGGGCTGACACTGGCCTCATGTGTTGGTAAGACAAAGTCAATGGACGAGAAGTAGCCTGCCCCCCACCCCCACCTTTTAATCAGATGAGGCCCCCTTTTGATCACTCCCCAGCTGGGAGCTGGGAGGTTTGTAGTTTTATTGCGATAGCAATTATATGGACACTCGAGGCGCATTTGAGCCGTCGCCGTGAGGTTCCGTATAAAGTCCGAACGCGACAACGCTGCCGCTGCGCGCCGTATGCTATATGTGCAAGCGTACTTGCGAGTGTCACCCGGCGATCCCGGCTCAATCTCACCCGTCTTCCGCCGCGCGCGAGCTACCGCGGTTAAGGGCGGAACTGGGGAGTAAAACCCCTTCATAATTTGAAAGTAGCGACACTCTCCTCCCCGCGGCACTTTCCTACTCGATTCTGCTCGCCTTTTCTCCCTGGCTCCCGCGGACGGTGCGCATCGTTCTATGGAGGCTCGTTATTTTGGGCCAGTTGCACGGCCCCGTGGTGTTGAAACCGTGACAAATGCTGATAACTGCATGGATAACGTTGAAGACAATGTTTATGAGTAGGTTGGTCTTTTCCTAAAGCCGCATGAATAGGCTATACTGATGTAAAGGGAGGTTTGAGGCAAGTTCGAGACTGCGGACAATTTTTCTGCGACTTGATGAGATGCTTTACTTTGTGCGTCTGAACAAGTATTGCTTGTGGCACATCCCTCTGCGTGTGGCTTATTAAGCGAAGTCCTTCTATCTCAGTCTTTAGGGCGCGTTGTGAGGTGTAGAAAACATCAGGGACCCAAGGAACGCCTGAAGAGAACCATAGCATGTCTAGCCATGTATAACAGATAATTATTTACTAGCAAAGTTAATTAAATATGTATTAGAGATTGCATTAAGATGTATTAAAGTGTGTTAAGGAGGAATGAGGTGCGTTAAGGAGAATTAGGGTCGATGAAGGTGGATTAGAGTTTACGAAGGTGGATTAAGGTGCACTAAGGATTATTAGGTTGGCTAATGAGGATTAAGGTCCATTAAGGGGGATGAAGGTAGGTTAGGATGAAATACATTGCAGTGCTAACCATTATTGCCTGCAGAATATTTCTTGCATGCTTACTAACGATTACTAGATCATGACCACAATTATGACTGATTGCTCAACCTCAGTAATCAAAGGGCATTGATGCAATCATTTCGGCTCGTGTTAAATCAATGAAAAAGTTTCCCTACAGAGCGAAACCGCAGAAAGGTGCTTTTAAAACATTCGGTATTAAAGCAAAGATTCCCGGCCTTCGCTTAGACGTCGCTATCAATAGCAATAGGGCGAGAGCATGTGAACACCCACTGCACATTGTCTGTATCAGTGAGAAAACCAAATAATAATCGTGGCGTACTCATGCATGCATGAAAGTGCAGTTAAAAGCAAATTTCAAAATTTCAAGGTGCCCTTAGGTATCGCCTGAGACGCGAATGCGAAAGCCTTGTAAAGCCTACTGTAATTCACCTTAATCCACCTCCATCAACCTTCATCGACCTTATTCCACCTTAATCCTCCTTAATACACCCTTATAGGTCTTATATAAGACGGGATGGATTAAGAGGGATTAAGGTAAACTAGGTTCGATGAAGGAGAAATAGGAATATTCCTCCTTCATCGAACCTAATTTACCTTAATCCACTCTAATTCTCTTTAATGCGCCTTAATCATTGTTCATGCACCTTAATCCTCCTTTATATAACCTAATCCTCCTTAATCCACCATAATGCACTTTACCCTTCCTTTATCCGCCTCAATCCTCCTTAATACAACTTTATCACTGCAAATGCACCTTAATTCACCTTAATACACCTAATCCGCCTTAATAACTCCTAATTAACCTTAATCCTCCATTAATCCGCTTTAATTCAGTCCGTAATGAGTCATTAATTACCTCGACTAATCATTAATCTCTTAAACACGGCTCGACATGCTTTGGGTCGTTTCTGGCCTTCCTTGGTCGCGTGATATTTTCTGTTCACAACGTGACCTTGAAACAGAGATCTAAAGGCTTTCGCCTGAAAACTAAAAAAACAAAAAAGACGCAATGTGGACTAGCTAGCGGTCATCACCTGCAATACCACAGGTATACTTGGCGCTAAATCTTTTGGGGTCTGCATTCATTGTATGACTGACGCACATATCGACGTAAGATGAAAATAATAGCTCCTCTACAAGTTGGTTTTCAGTAAAACAGGCAACGTGCCCTCACAATAAAGAAAAGTGCGACAGAGAGGCTGTATTATCACTGAGAATTCTTCACAGCGGAAAACAACCTACATAGAACACCGAAGGCGTAAGAACAAGATACAAGAACACCGAAGGCGTAATAGGCAGCTGCCGTGCTAGGCGAGTCATCTTAAGACGTTTCGTTCAGGCAGAATAATTTTTTGAATATTTATTGGTTGACTGAATTTTTGCCCTAGAAAGAAAAATACAGGAGAGCTTCCATGTACTTTACAAGATAGTGCCACCAGCATTGCTGCGCACGTTTGGATACCCGGTATCCGCGCATTGTTTCTCCTATGCACCACAAGTGATGCATAGGGCAATGTTAGCTATTCCTATACGGAACAGAAAAGCAAAATGTACGGCTAGGTTTCACCATAAAGGTGAAACCTAGCATATTCACCATAAAGGTGAATATGCTATACAGGTTGTTCTTGTTGTGGCATATGTGCTGCGCGTGTTGTACGTTTATTAAAGAGCAACCCCTGGATGTTTTTTTTTACCCTTATATTACTACTTTCAGATGGTGTCAAATGGGATGCAAAAGAGTAACTATTCTATTAAAAAGACTAGCGATGAAATATGTAAATATTGTGGCTGCATATTGACATTCTACAATAACAAAAATCTAGCAAGTTCAGTGGTTGCAAACAGAAAAAATCAAAATATGCAGGCAGGCGCCCGCAGCTATTATGTTATCGATTATGGAGCCTTGCTCGAATGACGCTTCTCCGCCGCCTCGCCATTTGCTGGCATCCCTTGCGGGCCGACACTTAGGCATCTGCATTGAAATGCATCATTAGCAAATCGACATGCACCTCAAATCTAAATGCATCCTAGAAAGTGACACAGACTAGCGAAGAGTCATAGAGGCGGCTGGTCGGCTCCTCGGAAGCGTCCATCTTTGCTCGTGATGCGTTGCGCATGGCGTGCTGTAAACGACGTTCAATCAGGGCGTCTAAGAGGCTGGTGCAGTAATGCAACGACCTTCATGGTTCTCTAATGGCCGGCAGTCATCGCCGGCCGTGCGGCATGCATTAGGAAGCTGCGCAGGCGCCCATGCTATCCCAACGGCTTCTTAAGTAATGGCGGTGGTCAAAGAGGGCCACTTAGACGAGCGACGCCCCAACAACAACTTCAGATTATCCTGCAGCACAGAGTCCGCCTTCGTGTGGCGCGATTTGCTGCGGCTTGCTCGTTTAAGTGTAAACAAACACAAAGTTCTGTTGCTTAAGCGGCGGCTGTTCGCGGAAGCCCTAAGAGTAGACGCTTTGGAATGAATGTTGCGATGTCTTCTGTTTTTCACTGGGTTTAGAGTTGCGGTATCTTCAAGGCAACGATGATTATACCGCAACAAGGAGTCAATGTTTCCGTGTTCTCAAGAAATGACTAGTGCATTTTTCCCCCTTTTGATCACTGAGCTTTATGGCGCAAAACAAAGAAAGAAATTAAAAAGGTGCCGGCACTATTACCTGCTACCGCTTCCTCGCAAGATGTGATTATGTTTGGGTTAAACTATCCGATACACATGAGAATTGGCGTTGATGGAAGAGATTTAAATGTTTAGGCAGCACCGGAATCATTTGAAGGAAACGAATGGAACTTCCTCAGTCTCTAGTACGACTTCTGCGAGCACCTTCTATAGCGTCATACAATGCCTCTAAACTATGTCGTTATACTTGCGTACAACTTTCACTGGCAATGAAAGGATAGGTACAGAGGCTGAGCTTCAGCACGCGTGTTATCTGAACGTGTAGTCTGGCAGTGTTTGACAGCGCTTTCGGTTTCGCAGAACGCACATTGAATCGACGCGTCTTTCACGTGCGACGGTTTTGTGTTTGCCCAGACGCAGAATGGAAAAGCCGCAAAATAAGTCAACTTGAACACTCGATGTTGTGTTTTGTCTTACTTAGTTGCTCTAACTAAAGTGTTTACGTTTTTACTTCTTCATCTTAAAGTACCGCGGATGAAGAAGAAGAAGAAGAAGAACAAAACTTTATTCGTTGAAAGAACTTCGTTGCCCCAAAAACGGGGTAACGCCGTGTGGTCGGGCCCCTATTCCAAGGCACCGCTGGCCCTCGCCATCCTTTCTGCCCTGCGGACGAGCCTGAGCTGATCCCCAAGGGCGGAGCTGGATAGCAATGCCTCCCACCTCGCTCTCGTGTTATTATCTTCTTGTTCTTCTGTGTGAGCTGTGCACTCCCATGTGATGTGGTAGAGCGTTGGTGTGCTCCCACACCACGGGCATATGTCCCTGCATGCTGTTGGGTAGTATATGTGCAATTTATGTAGGTTTATGTATGTGTCTGTTTGGAGTCTGCGTAACGTCGCTGAGTCCATGGCTGAAAGGTTCCTATGCGGGGCTGGGTAGAGCCTTCTCATTTCCCTGTAGTGCTGCAAGATCGCTTGGGAACTTGGATCGATGGGTGTCGGGTCCTCCACCATGTTGCCATGGGCAGCTCGGCAATTAGTAAAACCTCGAGCCACCTCATCTGCATGGAGCTTCCCAGTAACACCCTCGTGTCCCGGGGCCCATGTTATCGTTTGGGTATACCTGACGTCAAGGTCTCTGTTGATTTCGGTAAGTATCCGGCATGCCCTCGCGCTGATCTGTCCCCTCTGATAGTTTCTACATGCGGCCTGGGAATCTGTGACTATTGTTAGTGGAGCATTGCGCTCTATGCCTTCTCGTATAGCTAAGGCGATGGCTATCTCTTCGGCTTCTAAAATGGTTGCTCGGGAAACCGAAGCACAGGCCGTGATTTTCCCTTTACGGTTTCGACAACTGCCACCATGTTCTTTGCGTTGGCCCGATATGGTGAAGCATCCGTGAATCGTGCAGTGTCCGAGTATTTTGTCGTTTTGTCTATGTATTCTGCTCGAGCTTTTCTCCTTCCTGCGTGTAATGTCGGATCCATGTTTTGTGGTATTGGTGATACCCCATACAAATCTCTAATATGGCAGGGTAGACCTTTGGCGTTTTGGTGTATTTGTATGCATCCTCCAAGGCCGACTCTTAGGAGAAGAGCTCTGCCGACTGTCGTTTGCGCCAATCGACTCCTCTGCGCTATGAGTTGGGCCTCAACCAGCTCATGAAATGTATTGTGGAAGCCGAGGGCTAGAAGCTTCTCATTTGAAGTGTTGCGTGGCAACCTCAGGGCTGTCTTATATGCCATCCGTATTATTGTATCAGCCTTTTCTTCTTCCTCCCTGTTCATGGTATGGTAAGGAAGGGAGTACATTAGTCTGCTGATGACCAGGCTTTTCACCAGTCGGAGGGTGTCCTGTTCCCCCATTCCTGTCCGATTATGAGCCACACGGGCTATCATCCGGTTAATTTGTTGCGTTGTTTTTCTGATCGTGTTTAAAGTGTGTAAACATCTGGCATTAGATTGCAGCCACATCCCCAACACTCTTACTATTGACCTCTCAGGAATAATTTTCCCATCCAGCCTGATCTCGAGTTTGAGTCTCGGGTCAGTTCTTTGTTTTTTTGTTTTTGTGAGGCGAATTAGTTCCGACTTCTCCGCAGAGCACTGCAGTCCTCTTTGTTGCGTATAGTTTTCTATTATATTGGCTGCCCATTGGAGCTTTTCCTCCTTCTCTCCCAAGTTGCCCTTGGTTATCCATATCGTTATATCATCCACGTATAGGGAATGGTGGACGTCGGGGATTTCTTGGAGTTTTTTAGCTAGTCCAATCATGGCTATGTTGAAGAGTGTAGGCGAAATCACCGCACCCTGTGGCGTTCCTTTGTTGGGAGGATGGATGACTTCAGATTCATCATTTCCTACTTTTATAACTGCTGTTCTCTGGTTGAGGAAGCTTCGGATGTACTGGTACGTCCTTTGACCGCAGCTGGTCTCTGCAAGTCCATCCAGTATCCCTTTGTGACTTACGTTGTCGAAGGCCCCTTTTATGTCGACAGCCATGACAATGTGTTCTCCGGCCTTGGGGACGTTCGTTAAGACTTCCTCCTTTAAAAGCAGGAGTATGTCCTGTGTTGACAGATGTGGTCTGAAGCCAAACATGGTATCAGGCATTAAGTTGTTTTCTTCAAGGTGACGTTGGAGTCTAGTGTTTACTAATCTTTCGAACACCTTTCCTAGGCATGATGTAAGAGAGATGGGCCTAAGGTTGTCTAAAGTAAATTTCTTCCCTGGTTTTGGAATCATGATTATCACAGCATGTTTCCATTGCTGTGGTATCGTTCCTTTGACCCAATGATCATTTATAAAGTTCGTAAGGGCTGTTATGGCTTCATCATTCATGTTTCTAATCATGGCATTTGATATTTGGTCTGCCCCTGCCGCTGTGTTCCGTTTTGTACTGGCGATTGCTGCTTTAACTTCTGCTACCGTGAAGAGTTCATCCATTTCTGGGTTTGGGTGTCCGATGTAATCAGCTTGGTATGGGGGTATCGGGGCTTTGTTACCGAAGCATTTTCTATGGACTGCCTGTAGGAGTTCTTCTTTTGTGCCTGGGTACGAGTGTAGCAATCGCTCCAAGTTCTTTTGTCCTTCGCGTCTGGTTTTGAGCGGGTCGATCATTCCTCTGAGGATGTTCCACGTTTTTGCCGTCCCTAGGGTTCCATTAAGTGATCCACAGAAGCGTTCCCAGTTGGCTGTTGTAAGTTGATTAGCATATTCCTCGGCCTTCTGGGTTATTTCTTTGATTTTCATTTTGAGTTTGCGGTTGCATTTCTGTCGCTTCCATCTTTTGGTCAGGCTTCGTCTTGCATCCCACAGATGCAATAGGTGAGGGTCCACTTCAGGTGTTTTGTCTGTCCTGGTGATGGTTTTGGTATGTTTCTGCTTTATATTTCGTATGCATTCGCACCAATTATCTGAATCATTTATGTCCGTGGTATGTTCTTTAAGTGATTCTCTGTACGCCCGCCAGTCTGTTATTTTAGCTGTACCTATTTGTTTGCGGATTTGAGCTGTGCGGATTGTGGTGCTTATAATGCAATGGTCACTGCCTAGATTTTCGAGGGTGTTGAACCACTCCGCATTTGGACAATTTTTGGTTATTGTTAAGTCCGGACTTGTGTCTGCGGAGATACTATTCCCTGTTCTTTTTGGCATTGCAGGGTCTGTTAGAAGTGTCATGCCGAGCGCTTCTATTTGTCCCATGATATTTTTGCCTTTATTGTTCTGGGTTGGATACCCCCAGCATGAGTGCCTGGCATTAAAATCCCCAACTATCACTAGAGGTCTCCCCTTCGCCATTTTTGCGGCCTCTTGAAATAGTTTGTCGAACGTTGCTCTTTTCTGACTCGGCGGGCTGTAGACATTAATTATGAAGGCACTCTTTCCTCTGGTGCCTTTATATGTGATTTCGGTTATTATATGCGGAATGTCCGTTCCTTCTATGGATTTGTGACATATTGCCGTTACTTTCTTGTCCACCAATGTTGCGACCTTCCAGTTTTCACCTTCGGTATTGAAGGTTTCGTATCCCTGTAATTTTGGGTTTGTTCCGGCTTCTTGCAATGCAATGATAGCTGGTGATCTGTTTTGTGTCATCACCAGCTGCGACAGTTGTCCCATTTTACGCCGGAACCCGCGGCAGTTCCACTGCCATATTTCGCACTCTTCGGAAGCGTGCTTTTGATGTTTAGGCATTGTGTGTCGCCTGGGTCATGGCCGACAAGCCTGGCCTGTTGTATACATTCTCTGCCTTTTCTCTTATGCTGCTGCCTGTGGCATGTTTTCTCAGTGCTTTCGTAAATTCTATTTGTTGTGCCTGGATTTTCTTGTCCAGAGCTTCTAGTTTTTGATCTACCTGAATCATCACCTGCTCAACGATTGTGGGTATAACTTCTTTTATGGTTTCTTTCAACATCGACAAGGTAATTACGGTGTCGCCTTCTAAATTCGGTAGTTTTTGTCCTTTCTGTCCTGTCTGAACTGGTTTAGGTTCTCGTTGTGGTTGCTGCATTTGTTGCTTTTTCAATTGCCTATTTTCTCTTTCTAGGTCTCCTATTCGCACTCGCATGAGCTCTAGTTTGCGTTCTAGGCGTGTGAGTTGTGTTGTTTGGTGTGGGGGTTGGGAGGCGATTGCAGCCCAGCTCACCTTGTTTTTGCCTTCTTTGTTCACAGTCTTCTTGCTCTTCTGCTGTTGTTTTGTTGTTTGGCCCCTCTCTTGGCCACTGTCCCTGGAGTTGGAGCGGTCTCGGGAGCTGGACCTGGATCGGGAACTGGATCGGGACCTGGAACGGGCCCCATCTGGTGATGCAGAGTCCTCACGGTCCGTGCTGAACCAGCGTCTCTTGAGGATGCCGTTGGCTTGTGGTCGGCGTAGACGTTGCGACAGTGGTGGCCTGCCCCTTTGGGGGACCCGTTTGAGTTTCTTGGTGCACTCCGATGCCGCCGTGGGATGAGCCCCCCCGCACAGGGCACACTCTGGATCACAGGTGTGGTCCTCAGGAGGGTCCCTTAGCCAACAATTGCTGCACGCCTTTGCCGTGGGCGTTGGACAAACGTCCGTTCTATGTCCCTTACTTTTACACAGTTTGCAGTATTGTCTTGTGGGCTGATAAGGCACACATGGCATTTCGCCACCGTAATAGTAGACGAAGCGTGGCACTATCGGTCCATCGAACGTTATCACTGCGGTTTCAGACTTGCCGAGCATCTGGGCTTGGACGATTGTCACTCCTTGAGTGCGCACTCGGAGATGACTTAAAAGTTCCTCTTCTGGGGTTTCGCGTTCCAGTCCGTGTACCACTCCTTTAAGGTACCCTTCAGGGGTGGTTATGTAGGTGTTCATCGGATGTTTAGTGCCATTGAGCTCTAGTGTTTTGATCTTCACGATCTTCTCCGCCACTTGTTCGTATGGGGTACTTACAATGATTATGTTTGACCCGTTGCGGAGGCAAAGCAAAAATTTATCGCTCCTGCAGGTCGCCGGGTCGCCGCTTGCACGCTCTATCGCTCGCGCAACTTCGTAGATTTTAAGTTCTTTTACAACTAGCCCTGGCTTGGGACGCATGATAATTTTCATGTCATTTCTGGGCAGCGGCGCCGCGCGCGTTCGCCGTCGGGCTCTTATAGACGCTACGCCGCGTTTAGCTCGCTCTCCTGCAGGCGCCCTGGCAATGCAGCTGCTGTTGCCCTCACCGTCGCCTCGAGCTCCGCTGTCATCAGTGGCTGCTCGCAATTGTTTTCTTAAACCTTTTCGTTCTCGCAAAGATAGTGCAAGTTGCCACTGACCGTTCTTGGCTTCGTCGTCTTCCCTTGCTGTGTCTTTCTCCTCGTTGTCGTCGGCGTCGCTGTTTGATTCCCCCTGTGTCACCTCGTCAGGCGAGAGGAAGTCCTCTTCAGCGTCGGCCGCAGATCCCGCGGTTTCGATGGCTTGGTCATCCGTGTCCATGGTGTCCTGGGCTGTTTCCGGGTCGTTGTCCGTTGGAAGTTGGGCCGTGGCGGCGCTACGCTTGGGCCGGGAGCTGACTGCCGGGGATCCGCGCTCCGCTACGCCGTTAGGCTTAGCGTGGCGGGCCGGCATGCTCGGGTGGTGGTCTTATCTTCTTGGAAGAAACCGCGGATGAAAATTGGGACATTTTTTTCGGAAGCGCTCTTACGTGTGTGCGCTTTGCCTTCGTAGCTTTGGGCATCCCGCCCAAAGCTACGGTCCTCGCGCAGAAAGTGTGATTGGTGTAAACCAACCACACAAAGTTTACCGGCGCTAAAATCAGACACGATGCGACAACATTAACGGAGTGTAAAGGCCCAACTTCAGCACGATGAAGTACCAGGTGAAAATATAAAGCTATGACCACACCATAGCACCACAACTGGTGCAAGAGGCAAGCTTAAGATGGGTAGCATAAAGGTTAACATCAAGGGTGCAAGGAAGAATAAGTTCCATTGTGCGAAAGGTATAAAATTTGGATGTTTAATTATGAACCGCTCCTACAACACTCAGAGGTGGCTCCACCACGCACAGCCACCTATCGCGTCCCCCTTAACGTCAGGAGAATATGAAGATGGTATGCACAATACTCTGCACAATCTTCAGGATTGGCCTATATTTTCAGACTACACAATTTGCGGGATTGGTCCCCGAAACCGACGGCAAACACGCATGCCTTCAACGAAGAAGTGGGGTAATTCACAAAGCAAATCGTTGTTTCTAACAATATCGAGAGATTTGGGCCAAAAATTGAGTTGGCTGCCCACTCTTAGCGCCGCTGAGCTACCAGTCACCGTGTTCCTAATCAGTAGCCTAGTTGTTGATTTGCCTGCATAAGTTTACTCAAGGTATACCATAACTAAGTAAATCAGTCCATAAGCTGTGTAGGTCACCTAGTATACTTTCTCATTTAATGCCCTTACACTATCATCTGCTCTTCGTGTTAGATATTGATTTCAGAGAAGCATAGTTTAAAGGGCGTGTCGGTAGAATCGTATTTATCAAAGAACCATTACTGTATTTGGCTTATTCAACCAGCTATTCGACGCAAATCAACAGCAGTACCTTTTCCTAACACTTTTCGAGTACATTAGAAAATGTTCCAAGTGCCATTCGAAATATGGCTCAGCTGCAAGCCGGCATCGAACAACCCAACCGTCTGTATGCAATAATTATCTACGTGATGACTAGAGTTTCCAGAAGGAATGCATATTAGATAACGTGCATGCAAAACCTTAGCCACATGTAACACCTGTCCAAGTCGAACCGCAAGTAACTGTATGAAACACCTGTACGAAACATTCGTAGACACACTATGTGTCTGGTGTGGCTTGATCGGCAGCTCCATGGTGAGCTCCATCGCGATCTCCACCACGCGAAAGCTCTCCATACCAGCATGTGATTTCTGTTACACACGATAAGAAAAAAATAATACAAGGTCTCTTAAGGTCTCTCTGGAGGGGTGAATGGCGAAGGCCTACTCTTCCTCCTCTTATCATTCGCCTCTGTCTTTTTGCATCTTCTCCTTCTCTTCTTTCTTTTAGTAATTACTGCTCCCTACTAAGCATTGTAGTCATTTGTAATCAATTGTGGTCATTAGAAGCCGTCGTTAGACATGTCGGTCATATTTAAGTCATCAGTAGTCATTACTAGTCATTACTGGTCATGATTAGGCATTTTTAGTCATTTCTAATCAGTTGCACACGTTATATTTTGGTGCTAGCCATGCTGGTCATTTCGTAGTCATTAGTAGTCATTACATGTCAGTATTATTCATTACTGGTCACTACTAAGCATATAATTCATTTATAATAATTTCTAGTCGTTACCAGTTGTCATTAAACATATTTGTCATTTCATAGTCATTACTAGTCATTACAAGTCATTTTAGTTATTGTTAGTTATTACTGCTTACTAGTGAGCAGTTTTAGTCATCTGTAATCACTTTTGGTCATTACAAGCGGTCGTTAGACATACTGGTAATTTTGTAGTCAGTATTGGTCATTAAAAGTCATGAATAGTCATTTTAGTCATTACTACCCATTACTAGACATCCTTAGTCATTTTTGGTCAATTGCGGTCATTACAAGCCGTCGTTAGACATATTGGTCATATCGGAGCCATTACAAGTCATTAGTAGTCATCATTAGTCAGTAGCAGTCATTATTAACCTATACCGATCTCTATTCTAACGTTATCATTCACTTGCTATCACTATCAACCATTTTTCATTATTTAATCTGTGTTTAATCTGTCTTCATATGGCGTGATGGTATTTCGGCGGACACTCCGGCGGTCAGGTCTCATGACACAAACTTCACCATGAGCCTAGAAAGGCTTTCGCGCTAAGATATCGATCCGCATTCAGAAAACATCGACTGCAGAAGAGCGTGTCTTCATTAGCCGGCGCTCGAGTGCGTGTCACTCAAAAATGCAGTCAGCGTAATAACAACATTGTTGACGTGGCGATTACCAATCACTGAGCGGCAGTTGCATGGAAGTTATTGGAATACCTGGTCGTCTAAATTATTGTAACATAGCCTAAGAAATAACTATATGTTTTCAAATGGAGTCTCAAACCTAGCTTTGATGCATTTGCAGCGAAGGGAATAATTTAAATATGTAGGTTTACTATGAAATTGTTTGTCTGGAGGACAGCAACAGAATTCTTGGTTGTTTCACCAGAAAAAACCACTTAGTCTTTCTATTCGTTTGCCCTGCTGAAACACTGCGCTTAAGCAAAAGACGAAAGAAAGCTGTCAGGAAGGCGACTGTATCATACCAAGAATGGCGGTGAAGGAATTTAGCGGTGTAGCGTTAAGTTTTTAATTACGGAAAGGGCCCCATTTCATCCACAGGACTTGTGCTGGTGCACATGGTAATGTGCAGCAACCGCTACTTAGAACGTTCTAAGTTTCTTCTGACATCATAAATTCTATAAACTTTCTCCAGATTTGTTGTTATTCCATTTCGAAGAACGCAGAAGCGCACTGCATTTTAGGAGCTTTCCAGAAACTTCGTTATAAACTTGTGAAAGCAGGCTTGCGAAAACAAACCACCATCCCGGCACGTCGGCAGCGCCCTCAGAACTGATGAGGCTCAGCGCCATCGCGATGGTGCAACATCTGCGCCATAATTGAGAGTGGCTGTCAGTGCGCTCGCGGCGAACCGCAGCGTGCTCATTTCGCATTCCTCGAATTCCTATAGTTCGATTAACGGGAAGCGCCCATGCCATCCGTAATTATGCAGGAACGCATCACAGAGGCTGCCATTTTCTTCCCATCGGTGGCTGATCGGTTGCGTGACACAGGTGCAGGCTTTGAAAGATGAATCGCCAGCGCTTTGGCGGTGGTTCTTGGCAAGTAGATACAGCTTAGCTTTTTTTATTAGAGCTTTTATTGTTAGGATTGTGTTTTTCTTTGCTTGCGGTACGTGGTATAATGAACGTTTAATAGTATGCAACATATTTTTACGCACTGCTTCCGCGCACTGATGCACGCATCCTGCCTAGCATGGAATAATGCGCCGGACAGACGCTTAAGACGACGATCAGAGTAGCGCTCGTGTTGTTGTTCTGCCATCTACCCTGCAGCCGTCTCTCTCTGTATATATTTTGTAAATACAGTTTCCTATCCCTTTTGGCTACTCTCATCTCCATGGAATTTTGGTGAGGGGTGCCGCGTACCCACACGGTACAACGGAGCTCCGCAGCGGCCGACGCTTGGCTCTCTCCGCGATGGGGGAAGAGCGGTCGCCGCCCACTGAGGCGACTGTAACGACAACGACCGTCCTTGCTCAGCTAAAAGACCCAGTCGCGTTCTGCGGGACTGCCAATGTCGACATAAAGGACTGGCTGCCCCTGTACGAGTGTGCAAGTAAGAACAGTCACTGGGATAAGACGATCATGTTGGCAAACATTATTTTACCTCAAAGAAACAGTGAAGGTGTGGTTTGAGGATAAGGAAGACGAAATAGGGAGCTGGGATGCATGTAAGGAAAAGATGCATTCCTTGTTCGGCAAGTGCTCAGGTAGAAAGGCAGCAGCAAAGAAGGAGCTGGCATCTCGTGCGCAGACAGCGACAGAGTCATACCTGACTTAAATGGAGGACGTGCTTGCCCTTTGCCGCCAAGCCGACAACGGCATTACGAATCCAGAGAGAGTGGGCCACGAGTTAAAAGGCATAGCAGATGACGCCATCAATCTGCTAATCTGCAAAGACTGCGACACCGTCGATGCCATCATCCCAGAGTGCAGGCACTTTGAGGCCGCCAAAAGTCGACGCATTGTCCATCATTCCACTCGACTTCCGAAAACGGCAGCAACGTGGTCATGCGAAGATATACCTGAGCCACCGGCGCAGCTCACCGTAGAATACGTGAAGATCATTCGACGTGAACTTGAAGCTGTGCCTCCTGCTTCTACGTGCGACCGTACCTGTGACCATAGCTCCAAGATGGTGCCACTAGTCCAAGCGGTCGTTCATCAGGAGCTCTCCAATGCTGACCTGAACTCTGTGTGCGTCACAGCTCCTTACCAGCTGATTGACTGCCGCCTCTCACTTTCGCACGCTCAAAGTCAAAGGTCGCCGTTCTGTACTCGCAATCCAGCCGAGTGGAGGACTGCTGATGACCTTCCCATTTGCTTCAATTGCCAGCATATTGCACACATGGCCCGCCATCGTAATAGCCGGTGGTATTGGTATCAGGCGCCATATGCATACAACCGTCGCCCCGACATGGATCGTGGCCGGTTTCAGCCCTACCGCGAGCCTACCCAAAGCACCGGCGACGACGCCCTCTCCATGCCGTATCGTTGTTCACCATCCCCACGCGGTCACCAGTCCCGTTCGTCGTTGTCTCGTCGCCAATCATCTCGCTCGCCCCAATTACGCCGCCCTACGTCGCCGATTGAACGACTCCCTCGGGAAATTTAGACGATGCCGCTCCCTGAGGTGATGCTGCATCGACAACTCGCCTGCCAAATCCATCGATCACACTGCAGGCCAGAAGGAACCTGATAGACGTTAAACGGGATGACGCACATGTTGTTGCTCTGGTGGATACTGAGGCTCAGATATCAGTAATGAATTCGGAGCTTCGTCGCCGCTATAAGATCCTTACACCAGCCAAAGTACCGTTCATTCGTGTCGCCGATGGCGGAACGTTTCGCGTGCTAGGGATGTGCTTCGCTCGAATAAGCGTTGCTGACCGATCCACAAGCGTACTACTTGCCGTGCACGAGAAATGCTCCCGTGAACTCATTCTCGGTATGGATTTTATGTCTGCCTATTCAGTCCTTATTGACTGTGGGATGAGCTTGTTTCAGCTAAACCTAGCGTGCTACAATGACGTTCCTACTTCACCCCAGCCGTGCTTGTGCTCCATGAATTACGTTCGTCTATCTCCTCAAGTCGTTATATATGTGAATTTGAGGTCTTCTTCTTTTCCCATTGCAGACGGTGAGTACGTCTTGACTCTGATCGTTGACGTTTTCTTCGCCAAAAACATCGCTCCTCCTCAGACCTTTATTAGAGTCGCGGATAATCAAACGTCTCTACCCATATTGAACTTTATTTAGCTGGTGCACGCTACTTATCCCAGGCGGCATGACTCTAGCCCAAATCTCTTCTATCCAGTGTGCCATTTCTACATTCGTCACCGATGCTTCTTTGTCCTCTGCCTCTTCCCCTTCCTAGCACAATCTCGTCGATGGTTATATTGATAATATGATAGCGTCTGACCTTCTTCTTGTTTAGACAGCCGATATGCACCGCATATTGCAGTCATAACGCGACATCTTTGACTTTAATGACCGTCCTTTGGAGGGACATCTGTGGTCACTGATAAGATCAATACTGGGGACGCCAGCCCAATCACACAGCGTGTCCTATGCCGAGTGAGAAGTGATACAGCGTGACGTCGACAAGATTCTCTCCAAGGATGTCATTGAAACTTAATTCAGTCCATGGGCATCCCCAGCCTCATAGTCAACAAGAAAGATGGCAGCTGGTGCTTCTGCGTCGTCTACCGCCACTTAATCAAAGTAATGCGCAAGGATGCCTACCCTCTGCCCCGGATCGATCACGCTCTCGACTGTCTACACAGCTCTGCCTACTTCTCTTCTATGGACCTGAGGTCAGGATACTGGCAGATATCCATCGATGATGAAGACCGTGAAAAGACCGCATTTGTTACGTCCGATGGGCTTTACCAGTTTAAGGTAATGCCCTTTGGACTGTGTAATGGCCCCGCCTCATTTGAAAGAATGATGGACTCCCTCCTTCGTGGATACAAATGGTCAACATGTCTCTGTTACTTCGACGCTGTCATCGCCTGCTCACCGGTATTTCAAAGCCACCTTAGCCGCTTGTCGGCAGTTCTTGAAGTTTTCCGGCAAGCAGGCCTTCAGCTCTACTCTGCCCAATGCCGTTTTGGTCGCCACGAAATCATTGTGCTTGGCCACCTTGGAAGTGCTGAAGCTGTGCAACCTGACCCAGAAAAAATTCGCGTTGTCTAAGACTTCCCTATACCACGTTCTAATAAAGACGTTTCGAGCTTTGTTCGCATGTTCTCATATTTTCGACGTTTTGTTAAGAACTTCACCGACGTTGCCCGTACAGTCACGCCACTCATGAATGAGGAAATGTCATTTTTGGAGTGTCCTGAAGAGGCCACTCCGTTTAACACGCTCACGACTTTGCTTACGTCACCACCCATCTTGGCCAATTTTGACCCTTCAGCCCCCACTGAACTTCGCCCCAACCCTGGTGGACATGGCATCGGCGCTTTTCTCGCCCAGCAGCCACAAGGACGAGATCAAGTCATCACCTATGCCAGTCGCCTTCTTTCTTCTTTAGAGTGCCAATTCTCGATCACTGGGTGCGAGTGCCTCGCACAAGTTTCGGCAGTCGGCAAGGTTCAACCACACTTGTTCTGCCGCATCTTTTCAGTCATCACAGACCACCATACGCTTTGCTGGTTGTGTTCCCTCAAGGATACGACTGGGCGACTTGGTCACTGGGCACTGAAACTGCAAGAATACAGCTTTGACATCACTTGCAAGTCTGGCAGAATGCACGATGATGCGGACAGCCTTTCCCGTCATCCAGTGGATCCTTCCGAATTGTTAGCGCACCATTCGGACGGACGCCTGTGTTTTCGCAATATCCGATTTAACCGACATACGCAGCGAACAGCTCCGCAATGCCAATTTACGGTTAATTATCCACTGTCTACGTTCTCAGCACACTGCCCCGTCCCTACAATTATTCGTGCTTCGTGATGGAATCTTATACAGATGCAGATCCAGCTCCGATGGCCCAGAGCCTTCTGCTGGTTGATCCCGAAACACTCCATTCCACTGTTCGCGAACACCTTCATGAAGCCCAAAAAACCGCTGGACATCTTGGAGCAGCTCGCACGTATGATAGCGTTCGGCGTCGGTTCTTCTGGCCCAGCCTCCACTGCCCTGTGCGCCGATAACTTGCTGCTTGTGAGTCCTGCCAGAGCCACAAGCATCCATCCTTGTCGCACACCCGTCTCTGTTCAGCCCACAGACATTCCCGGTGTCCCGTTCTACCACGTCAGCCTTGATCTGATCGGGCCATTCCGAACATCTCTGACTGGGAGCATGTGGATTGCCGTAGCTATGGACTACGCGACACGATACGCTATCACGCGGGCACTGCCGACAAGCTGTGCCACTGACGTTGCGGAATTTCACTTTGCGACGTTATTCTTCACCACGGCGCTCCTCAACAGCTGCTGACCGACCGTGGCCGCTCATTTCTGTTCCAAGTCATCGGCGACATCCTTCGTTCGTGTTCCATACATCACAAGCTAACCACTGCCTACCATCCGCAAACTAATGGGCTTACCGAGCGCCTCAACCATCGGGACATCACCTTGGCTTATGTGACATTTGCCAACAACTCGTCACGCCATGACCCTGCTGGCTTTTCCCCTTTCTATATTTTGTTTGGCCGCCATCCCACATTGCCCTTCGAGAATGTTTTACCATCACCTGTGCACCCTGTTACAAACTACGCCCGCGATGCAGCTTCTCGGCTGCAACGGCTCGTCAGATTGCAAGGGATCGTCTTTATGCCTCCCAGTTGTCCCATTAGGCCCACTGCGATGGCCATCAGAGAGTTGTTAATTGCTCTCCGAGTTCTTTGTTCCTCCTCTGGACGCCTTGCCGCCCCGTTGGCTTGTCGCCAAAGCTTCTTTCTCGCTACTCTGGGCCTTACAAGGTACTACGCCAGATCACTGACGTCAGGTACGAGATCACTCCATTGGACATTCGATCATCTCGCCACTCATATTGTGCATGTCTCCCGACTTAAGCCTTATGTTGCCGGTTACGATCCTACTGCTCCTTAAGCGCCATGACGGTGCTCTCATCGGCGGGGGTTCTATGTTACGCGCTATTCCCGGGCACTGAAGCGCGCATCCTGGCGAGCATGGAAGAATGCACCAGAAAGACGGTGAAGACGACGATCAGAGTAGCACCTGTGTTGTTGTTCTACCATCTAGCCTGCAGCCGTCTCTCTCTGTGTATATTTTGTAAATACAATTTCCTATCCCTTTTGACTACCCTCTTCCCCGTGGCAATATTACACACTTTCATGCATGGGAACGATAAACCACCGAAATATCATTTCGCGCTAAGTAAGGTTGCTGAATTTAGGCGGAGATTTTCTGCAAGTGACGGCACCACAATAACCGCATAAAACAGAGAGTACATAAACAGGAAGGCACGGCTAAGCTGCACTTTAATCTAACTGTGCAGTGCCCTTTATATTCGAAGGCTTCAAGGTAAGAAAGTGAACATACATGAATGATGTATCAAAGAAAGTGTATACACACAATAAAGCAGGAGTATTAGCGATGTCCTTGTTTGAAGCGCTTTGACTTACGGCTTCGGCAGTTAACTATAATTATGTTATAAAATTGCACAAAAGGCCAGAGTTCCTAGTTCGTTCACGAAATTGTCCTATAATATTGTATAATGCACCATTCATTGAAAAATAATACCTTCCATGAAAGCCCTGGACACAAGTGTTTTTAAATGTGTTTCACCTGTCCATGGTAAAGTCATGACAACAATATTCCAAAAGAAGATTAACATTTACATTAGGTGGCTGCGTAGGAGCGTCAAGAGGAAGCTTTAGGTCGGGTGCTACTATCTAAATACATGTAAAAGGAGAATTCGTTTTTTCTCGGTAAATTCTGCACCAAATTTTTCAAAGTTCTTTGCGTTTAAAAGAAAAGCTTAAAATCTAGTAAAGGTTGGTTTTGGATTCTTGATTTGGGTCGTAGATATATTATAAAATAAATGGCAAAAATTGCTAATTTTCAAAAAAACAAGACTATCAAATTTTCAACTCTGTAACTCAGCAAAAGAGAGGACATAAGAATGCTGTGAACTGCATCTAAGAGTACATTTAAAGCCGACAAAATTGATATGCTACACATGAGTCTGAAAAAAAAATTAGTACTATGGAAATACAGCTTTTGCGGAACCCTTGCGCACAACGTAACGAATTCCGGTAAGATTTAAATTGACACATCAACTTTGTCCGCTTTGAATGATATAACCGACGCCGTTTACCGAACCACGCTGTATACTCTTGATACAGAGTTATTAATTTGTAAACATGGTTCTTCTATATATTTTTAAGCTCCTAATTTTTGAAAATTGTAACAAAATTAGAGCCCTAAATCGAAATGGCACTACCAGCAGTTGCTAAAGTTTAGCTTTCTCTCTCAAATACAGCAAATTTCATTAAAACAGCCCTAGTGGTTACCTCAGGAAAGCGTTTCTGCGTTTTATATGTATTGAAATTGGCCACATCGGAGTTGGGCCCAAGTTAAAGCTTCTTCTTAACTCATTAAACAATAGAATAAGTATTCCTGCGTGGATACATTGCTATTCGTTTTATTATTTTTGGTGTATTTTTCTCACGTAAAGGACAACGGTTTTGAGAAAATATTCAAAAGCTGTATATAAAAATGGTGAAGTTCATATAATTTACTAGTTTGGGTGCTTAGCGAACAAATAGTAAGTAAGTCAATGTTGTTGGTGCATTCGTGAGGGGGTTGAAGTATAAGACACTCAGAATTACATACAATTAAAGGGCTTTACAAATTAAGCCTCGAAAGTCCGCTGCACATAAGACAACGCACATGACATTTCTGCGAAACTAATCACAATTATCGAGCTCTTTATTTATGATGTTCATGTTTTTTTTGCCACTGCAACCACAATACAGTCAAGCTGTCACTTAAAGGCTTATGCTGAATACCTAGATAAATAAATTACGGGATCAACATTTTTCGTAAAGTTATTAAGAAATTTAATTCCTTCAATTAAATATCACCTTACTTTGCGGAGAACATGGATAGTAGTGAGAAAAACCGCGAACTCAGGCCATTTACGGTCTTGCGATATTTAATATGATCTACCTTTAACTTAAAGGTATCTTTTCACTCACTCCGCTCATTTTTAGGTAATGCGAGGGCGTTATAAGTCGTATTAGAGTCATGCGACGACAGTAAACTAAATATTGGTGAAAATATAGAAAACACAACAAACCCACATGGTTGCTCGAGCTTCTGCAACTGCCAGTGCAGAAGTCGATAAACTAGGCATACTAATTCAACATAAAGATTTCTTTCCTATTTCTAAGAAAATCAACCGTGTAAAAGCACACATACACACGAAATGCAGCACGTTGAGTTCAAGCAACTATGAGAACCGCCCAGCGAAATGAAGCTGGTTCTAACATGTAAACAAGCTCAGGATCTAAATGACAAAATTAATAAAATTCTAAGAAGTAACACTGTACGTGGTGTTGCGTGTTTAAAACATGGTAACACGTGGTAACTAAGAAATATAGTAGAAGATGTAACTGATATCGTCGAGACGTCTGCATATCGAAGGCATTATGATAACAAAGAAGTTTTGTCGTTCTTAATTAATGCGGCGTGGCAAAACAGGCCTCCGAAGGTGCCGGTTATCCCAGGGCCATCAAGGGGACACTTCATAAATGTAATGGTGAAGTAACGAAATGAAAAAGCTGAAGTGACCAAAATAATTAAACACTGCCAAAATCAAGCGTCTCGTGCGAGACTCCAACCTCACGAAGCCGAATATGTCGGCTGCACAGGCACGTCTAAGTTTCTGCTAATCAGCGCTTACGAGAAACACCTTGGCCAGTAAGCAGGCGCCGGCATATGGGAGAACACGAGAAATATGTCATAAAATATTGTATATTATCTTGTAAAACACTTAGTATTATCTCCAACACATTCGCTGTGCGTCAAACAATAGTATACTAAAACTGAAAAAAGAAACTGGCTCCAGATCACGCGATATAAAGGCACGTGTACACTGACACTGCATGTATATAATTCACACGAGTAAGAGGTTTGCAGTAAGCTGAAGGTGAAGGGATCAGCAGTGGTGAAACTAAGCAGACCTCAAGCGCGAGCCAGCTTTTGGACAAGAAGATAAAGGTAGAACAACTGAAGCAGTCGCTGGCTCCAATCTGTGCCCTTCTTCAGTGACTGTAGAGCAGTGCATGTAATCGGGTTATTCTAAACTCAAAACGAAAAAAAATGGTACAAGTTCAGAGGAAGATGCACAAACTCGCACTAAGTTGTCAACAACAAGAATCGTGCTTTATTTTCAAACAGGGAAGGTGCCCGTTCTATGAAAGCTCCACGCATATATTGTGGTAAACTTTCGAGAAGGGATAAGCGCTAGTTGGTCATCAGGAACTTGTGGCGCCGACGAAGCTGCGGCGTCTGGTCGCCTCGAGTAGAGCACATTTACCGGACGGGCGTGTAAAGTCGTGGCTCTCGGAGTTCACCCGAACCGTGTTCCGCCAGTAACCTGAGTTTAAGTTTGTTCTCGTTCATGTCAAAGCCGACAGAGAAGCGTTAGGGAAGCAAAATAAATGGTGGATGACCTGCGAAGCTTTTGAGCACACTCAACAACAAAGGTGACAAGGAATGTTAAACAAAGCTACGGAAATATCTATTAATATACCTTTGCGTGGACAACTACTATATATATATATATATATATATATATATATATATATATATATATATATATATATATATATATATATATATACAGGTGTGTGTGGGGGGGGGATTACAAGAGGGATGAGCCATTGCTGACGATCATAGTTTTTTTTTTTTTTTGACGCAGCAGAAGAAAAATTCAGGGGAGCGTAGCCGGAAACAGCTTCGCTGTAAAAACAAGAACGCGCTTCACGACGAAGTTGAGCGCCGCTTTGGGCCCCGGAAACAGCAGCCACGGGAGCGATTCCCGCGACTTCACCGCCGTCCAAGTGCTGGCCCCCGTGGCGGCTGCCCTAATTGCATTAGACGCACCTTAGACCGCCGAGTCAGTGCAGCAGCGCGTCACGGCCGGCGCATTCTCTCGCAGTCGAGCGGCGGCGGAGAAGGCGAACGCGCTGTCTCGTGCGAAACGGCCGCGTCTCGCGAATCGATCGCGCGAACGGCTGCAAAGCAGCTGGCCTGTCGCCCCCTCACTATTGCTCGTCGGAGGGAAAACGCCAAGACGCAAAATTTCGACAGGCTACTTCGAAGATTATTGCGCAATAAACGCGACGCGATTACTGCGAAAACTGCTGACGGGATGCGCGCCGCACAGTTGAAGTGTCCGCTCTCCCTGTTTACATGCAGCGCGCAAAAACCTAAACCGCGTTTTATTGAATCCTATGGTCCGTTCTATAAATAGCAGTCAACGCTGTGGAGGCTAGAGAGACTTCTTGCAGTGGCTTCGTTCGCAGTTGGGGATAGTTCGATGTTTTTCGACCACAATTGTGCGCTAGTGTTGTTTATATAGGCTCCGCATTGAATGAAACAAGCTTTAATCAACGTGTTGTTTTAGATCATTTTTATTTTCCCTTCTTGTTTTTTATTGGAAAGCTATCGCGAATAGCCGCACGCGCTTGCTTGCGCGAGCGAACTCTGTTGGCGCCCAACGAAGCATAGACGCAAGGCGCGCAGTGATAACCGAACTTCTTGCGTAGCTTCCACAGCATTGACTGCTACGTATAGAACGGAGTATACCTTCGAAGAATTCAACCGCATTATGGTGAGCTTTAGGCGTTCTTGGGCCACTACGCGAACTCAGCATTATGCATTTAATTGTCATTACAATCATCATTACAGCATCATTGCTTACTGGCAGTATAAGTCAGCATGCAAACTTTTGAATGCGTTAGAATTAGGAGTGTCCAAGGCAAAAAAAAGTATGTGTGTGACGTGTGGGAAAACAATGACACAGTATATATAAATAAATATATATATATATATATCTATATATATATATATATATATATATATATATATATATATATATATATATATATATATATATATATATATGCAAGAGAAGCTTCTTAGCATTGCGTTGCTCCTCGTTGAGGTCCCGGATCCGTGATTTAAGCCGCGCTCACCAGAGTGCAGCAGCGGTGCTCAGAAGCGCATTCGCCACACGTCCTGGCTCTTCGGGGAGCGAAGTGCAACTGATGGTGGTACGGAGCAGGTCATCCTTGAGTTGTCCTCTGTTTCTCTCTTTCTCATAATATATATATTGTCGCGGTTCACTGAGAATGGGAATTGTGAGAGGTCGTCCTTTCGCACTCTATCGGCACACCAGACAATAGGGAACGCACTCTTCTTGTATTGAGCCTGCGTGCACTCTCGACTGTAGGGGTTGGAGGACGGACGTCGGGATGAAAACCACAAACTTGGGAGGGATTTATTCTACATTATGTACAGGGAGCTGAGACGTCAAGTAACAGTAGTATAGTCATTACGGGCCGGCAGCAACTCGGACGCTGCGGCCCGCGGCAAGAAGTTCGAGAGAGGTGAAACAGGGAATCAGGGCATGTCCCAGAATGCTCAGGTCTCTCTGGAAGGCTTCTTATAAACCCTTCGAGCACTGTAAGTCACGTCATTTTTGACCAATAGGAGAGTCCACTCCGATGACGCCACTTTCAGCCAATGGTAGGCGCCCGTGTCGCGGTGTCGCACCTGGCGGCTCTCTGCGGTCTTGCCTCGCAGACTGGCAATCCACTTCTTCTAGGCTGGAGAAGGAGGGGGGGCGCTCATGCTTCATTGCACAAGGGCCCTGCAATGCACCCGGTGGCTCGGCTCTGCAGCGGTAGCAGACGCCTTCTTCAAAGCCGAAGGGGGACGATTGAGCTCCATTGTACGAGGCCCCCTTCTAATCCCGGCGACGCACGAACTTGTTGGCACGTGAACTTGTTGCCTTAAACTTGTTTGCTCGGCCGCTTCTCTGGAATGCACTTTCCTGCTTCTGCATTCCTCAATTAGCTGTGCTGCCATCCGATGTGGTCTGGGGAACTCGAAGTAATCGCAGGAAACAGCTCCATATCTAACAGCTCGTCCTCGCCCCGGTTGTTCTGAATGGCCGGTGAACTCAATTCGCTGGCCATGAGGAACGCTGAAAGAAGCTGCAGGGTACTGGGGTCGAGCCTCATTTGACAACCCTCGCGATCCTGGACCCTGGAGAACATACGTCAAACAAACCAAACAACACAGCGCTGCACCACGCGTAAGCGCAGGCTCTTCACCCCTGACTCGCCAGGCTATTACTGAGTCAAAATAAACCCTGATCTTTTAGTTCCCCCAATTTTGACCAAACAGTTCCAACCACCCCTCCAAACAGCTATCCATTTCTCCTCGATTGCCGACAAGACCAGAGTACTATTGCTGCTGCACAACAAAAGGGTCGTTGACGATGCAAACAACAAATGAAAACAGCCGAACATAACTTAAGTGGCCTAACTACACGAACAGCATGTTTCCAATCTATCGCAGTGGCGTACTTATCGCACGTAATGGTGCCACTGAACAATCTGGTCAACCTCACAAGTACGTAATCACAAGCGCACTAGCCTTGTGGTCACTAAACAAAACGCGTACTTGCGTTGTAGGCAAACTTTTCACTTACGCTTACTCACGTTTCTTCCCTGAAAGTCCTACAGGACACGTGACGTAAACGAACAATTAAACTCGCGGGACTTACACACTCCGCAGAACTCTTAAAATGATGCGTCTTCTACTAACTCTTTCCGCGCACGTTCACTAAAGAAGTCAGAATACGGCTGCCCTCAACACACACGAGCAACCCAGTCATAAATCTGCTTCCTTCCGTCCACAAAGGACACGCGCTAATGGAACTAAGAACGCTCCTCAGTGCAAATCATGCACTCACTGAAAACCTACGCGCTTAACCTTAGAACATTCAACACTTAAAAAGAAAGAAGGTTAAATAAAATACACGCGCGTTACGATAGGCCTCTCAACAATAACCTTGACCCTCAGGTTACTCACACACACAAAAAAAAGCCTATCTGCGTATTAATGAGCATCTCGCGAGACTACATGTTTACTTAAAACGCATCTTTCAAATCTCGGAGCTTTCTCAAACGAAAACATAAACAAAGCTCATACGTTTACATATTGAAAGAAATCCTAGTCTCATATCGCGAAAACTTTCCGATGCTCAAAACAAAAAACAAAACAACATGCTTTACTTCTACGGGAGCTCTCCTGGCATCCCGTTCCAAGCATTTTCAACTGACTCATACTTTGAGTCTAACCCGGGGTGGTCGCGTACCTAAAGCTACTCTGGCTGCCGAGAGACAACAAAAGGGCTGATTCACTACCAGCTCCCCCAAGACGTTACGGTCTCCTGCCAATTTGCGTCCCCGCGCCCCGCTTTCAACACAAACTCGATTGACCGCGTCGCTACTCCCCACCTGGTCTCGTCCTGCCACCCTGCGTTTCTTCGAACTGCACGCTGAGCTATGAAAAGAACTACGGAACGACGAGGAGATTAACAGCCTCGTGCCCTTTGTCCGCGTCCGTGCAGAACATTCTTCGCGGTCCCCCTTTGACCGGTGGCTTGAACGTTTTCGATGCGTCAACATCGTACGAGACGACCGCATCTTTTTCCTCGCGCCCTGCCCATTTGGGTTTCTCGCCATTTTTGGCGGCGCTACATTAATTACCGTCTTCCGGTCTTTACTGCGCTTCTTTTTACGGCGCTTTCTCTTCGCACTCATTTTCATGTCGCCTCGTGCCTCGTGCTGGCCGGTACACATTTCGTCGGCCCGGATCGGTCTCTTACCCGCACAGTCTGAGTGATTTACATTTAAATCTACTCTCGCTCTGCCTCGACTGGCGGACAGCTCAACCGACTCTGGCACAATGCAGCAGGCTTTACTCGAGTAAGACAACTCGCACTCTTGCGAACTGCCCTCTACTACATTGCCCAGCTCACGCTGTGCATCGGCACACAGCCCGTCGGTATCGATCGCTGTCTCACGCGCACAGTCCGAATGATTATCAACTGAATCATCCCTCTCTAGGCTATCTAGACTGGCGGAGAGCCGCACCGATCCCTGAACAATGCAGTTGTTCTCTCGTGGACTACGGAGCTCGCCATCCTGACAATTACCCTCAACTGCACCGCTCAGCTCGCACTTCACTTCTGCACGCACATCTGACCTGACATGGGTGCTCGCGTCTGTCGCGTCAACAGTACCCTTTCCTTCGCTAGCAACCTCGCTAACATTACCAGCGACGCACACGCTCGGTAACTGTGCCAATTTGTTCGCAGCTGGCCTAGCTGTCTCTACAGTCATCTGTTGGCACAGCACCTCGTCGCTCTCCCTACGGCCTTTAACGGCCTCTGTTGCCACTAAGGCATCGTTAGCAGCTAGCCTTTTCCCTTTGCTTATGAATCGGCAGCCAATCTCACAGGCACTACTCTTCTCGTCGGCTTCTGGCGAAAATCCGCTCGATGCTGCCTCATTCTTTCGCTCTGTACTACCTACAGAATTCTCAGACAGCCGTTGTCTCTGTGCCAATAACTGATCACAATACTGTATCTCTTTGATCAGTGCTGCCTTCTCTCTCTCATACTTTTGCTCACGCTCAAGCTTACGTTGATTCTCACGTTCGCGTGCCTTCTCACGTTCGTGACGCTGACACCTAAGAGTAAGTTCTTGAAGCTCATGCTTCCGTTCATTCTCGCGTTCTTCACGCTTATGCTTACTCCTAAGCTCACGACGCTCTCGCAAACGTACACGACGCTCACGCTGCCGAGGCTCCTGTATCACCTCCCAAGCAAGCTCAATGCTTTTCTCATCATTGCCACTATCATTAATCGCCTTTATGATAGCTGGCGTTTCCATCCGTTCGTCCGCCTCAACTCCCAAATCGTCGCACACCAACAACAAGTCTAACCTCGCCAACCTTCTAAGATCCATGGCAGCTGCCCCGACAGGTGGTTGAAACTGTTTTCCTTAATTAATTTGTGCAAAGACACACAATGCAACAAACTCCCGATTCCCAGAACTATCAAAATTGAACACACAACCTTTGAGTCTGGCGAATCATAAGGAAAAAAACCACGCGCTCACTTACGGTTGCAGCACCCTGCCATCCGGTTCATTTGTCCGCTGTTCCGGTTCCTCCGGACTCCCTGGGTCGAAGGCTCGCTCCTTCTTCGCTGCTCCCAGTTTCTTCGGACCTCTTTCGACGAAGGCTCACTCTTCTTCGCTCTTCCCGGTTCCTTAGGGTCTCTCTCGACGAAGGTTTATCCGTAGCGCTGCCACCAGCTGATGCATTCGGAGGCGATCCTACCGCTGCCAACCAGATGTAGGGGTTGGAG
Source organism: Dermacentor albipictus (assembly GCF_038994185.2). Classification (NCBI taxonomy): domain Eukaryota; kingdom Metazoa; phylum Arthropoda; class Arachnida; order Ixodida; family Ixodidae; genus Dermacentor; species Dermacentor albipictus. The sequence continues at coordinate 496,784,600 of NC_091821.1, forward strand.
GACGGGCTTCGGGATGAAAACCACAAACTTGGGATGGTTTTATTCTACATTATGCACAGGGAGGTGAGCGTCAATTAACAGTCGTACAGACATTACGGGCCGGCAGCAACTCGGACGCTGCGGCCCGCGGCAAGAAGTTCGAGAGAGGTGAAACAGGGAATCAGGGCATGTCCCAGAATGCTCAGGTCTCTCTGGAAGGCTTCTTATAAACCCTTCGAGCACTGTAAGTCACGTCATTTTTGACCAATAGGAGAGTCCACTCCGATGACGCCACTTTCAGCCAATGGTAGGCGCCCGTGCCGCGGTGTCGCACCTGGCGGCTCTCTGCGGTCTTGCCTCGCAGACTGGCAATCCACTTCTTCTAGGCTGGAGAAGGAGGGGGGGCGCTCATGCTTCATTGCACAAGGGCCCTGCAATGCACCCGGTGGCTCGGCTCTGCAGCGGTAGCAGACGCCTTCTTCAAAGCCGAAGGGGGACGATTGAGCTCCATTGTACGAGGCCCCCTTCTAATCCCGGCGACGCACGAACTTGTTGGCACGTGAACTTGTTGCCTTAAACTTGTTTGCTCGGCCGCTTCTCTGGAATGCACTTTCCTGCTTCTGCATTCCTCAATTAGCTGTGCTGCCATCCGATGTGGTCTGGGGAACTCGAAGTAATCGCAGGAAACAGCTCCATATCTAACACGACCAGATCCTCTTTGTCGTCACCATCGTGAATCAATGCAGACAGGGGCGCCGCACTGGCCTGCCCCGAGAGCGAGCATCGTCCCGATGCACGGCGAATACTAGTGCGCGCACAAACGCAGCCTGTACATGTCACTCGGAGAGATAAGGCTTCATGCGCACCACGTGAACTGTTTAAGGTACATGCTGGCAACGCTTCGATCAAGATGGGGTGTCAGCAATGACTTCGTAGGTGACGTCGCTAAGCCGGTGCATAAATTTAAACGGTCCGAAGTTCTGCCGTAGAAGTTTCTCAGAGAGGCCATGACGTCTAATAAGTGCCCATACTCAAACTCTGCGCTGGGTGCAAAACTATAGATCTGTGGTTGAGGTTGTATCGAAGGGCATCACGATCTTGCTGATGGTTATTCGAACACGCGCAAGCTGTCGGGCTTCCTCGACGGCGTCATTCTCCGTATCGCTAGACTCATGGGGCAGCATAGCGTCCTGAATCCTGGTTACGTCTCGACTGCGGAGAAGACCGAATGGCGTAATTATTGTAGTTTGCTGGCGTGCCGTATTGTATGTAATGTGACATGCGACAGAGTTTTGCTCCAATTCTTGTGCTCCGCGTTGGAATACATACAGAGCATGTCAGCGAGGGTCTGGTTAAGTCGTTCGGCAAGCCCATTCGTTTGAGCATGGTATGCCGTGGTCCTGCTATAGGCCGCGCCGTTGAGCTTGAGCACACTTCTTAGAAGCTTCGCTGTCAAAGCGATTCCGCTTTATGGTATGACGACAGCTGGAGCACCGTGTCTTAGGACGATTTTCTCAATAAAAAGCTGTGCCGCTTCAACTGCCGTGCCACCCGGAAGTGCCTTGGTTTCCGTGTACCTGGTGAGGTAGCCTGCCGCGACTATCCCTTATGAAAATGGATTCAGAGTTCCTTTAGAACTCCTAATGAGTTCCTATGGAGTCAAAAGAGACTCTATAGGAACTCGCGATCTATAGAGTCGTCTGCATAGAATCTCTATAAGAAGTCTATAGAAACCTTTCTATAGAGGGTGTATTGACGTCCTATGTACTGAATTCTTTAAAGTAATTTTTATAGAATGTCTTTAAAACTTCTAACGCGACCTGTCTATAGAATGGCTCTCCATTCGTTCTCTATAAATGTTCTATAGACATTGTATTGATATCATATGTACTAAATTCTCTAAAATAATGTCTATAGAAAGTTTTTAACACTTCCAATGCGGCTTGTCTATAGACTGACTCTCCATTCACGCTCTATAAGCAGTCTATAGAGGGTTTATTGTCATCATATGCACAATATTCTATAAAATAATGTCTATAGAAAGTTTTTAACACTTCTAATGCGACTTGTCTATAGACTGACTCTCCATTCACCCTCCATAAATGTTCTATAGAGGTCGTATTGACACTTTATGTACCAAATTCTATAGAAAAAATTTTATAGAACGTTTTCGGAAACGTTCTATAGAGGTCGTATTAACATCTTATGTGCCAAATCCTACAGAAAAATGTTAATAGAACCTTTTCAGAACTTCTAATGCGGCCTGTATATAGAATGGCTCTACATCCTCCATAAAAGTTCTATAGAGGTCGTGTTGACATCTTATGTACCAAATTCTATAGAAAAATTTATAGAACGTTTTCAGAACTTCTAATGCAGCCTGTCTCTAGACTGGCTCTCCATTCCCGTTCTAAAAGTGTGCCATCATATGACATACGTACTGAGTTCTGTAAAGGAACGTTTATAGGAAATTAAACAAGCTAAAGTGCGGCCTGTCTAAGAACGGCTCTATATTTTCACTCTATAAACAGTACCCAGTATCCAGTGCATCGCCGGATTATGGGTCCAGTGCCGTGCGCTGGATGCATGGGGCGCTGGGCAAGCGCGGCGTACTGGGAGGCGCTGGTTACTGGTGCGAAAAACAGCTCTAGCGCGTTAAATACGCGGTGCCTGGACACCGTATGTATTTTATTTTTGAATACAGAAAGCAACAGATAGCGTTTTAGTACAATATAAATCGAAAAAATGAACATGTAAAAACAGAATTGCTCTGACCAGGATTCGATCGCCGTACCTGCAGATCCCCAGCCCGGCTCATTACCGCTACGCCACGCCAGCATGGGGACATGGGCGGATAATTGAGCTTATCAAAATCGAGAAGCAGTTTTAGTTTCACAGAGAGAAGTCTTGCACAGACGTGGTAGATGCGCTATCGGCCAGCAACTAAAACTCATGCCTGTACCACAAAGAAAAATTTGCTCTCCGTATTCAATAGTGTGCTCGGAAGTGCCATAACATTGACTGCGATTGGTATTTTAGCTTCGAAAAAAGTCCTAAATGAACCACCGACCCGGGACGCTGCATGAATGGGCTGTTACTGCCGATTTCGATAGCCGTTTCTTGTTCTTCACGCGAGGGGTATGCAATGTTTTCTTAGTTCAGTGATGCCTTTCAGTCTACACGTCTGTCTAGCCATATATATTCCTCAGAGAAACGCACGTGCTGGGAGCCTTCGGCGACAGCACATATACCTGCGTTTATGATGCGTCACATCGGCGCTCCTCACTTCTTGTGCTGGCACTGTAGACATGAAAAAATTGTTTATTTAAAAGCACCGATGCGAAATCTGAAATATAAAGTAATTTATCCTTTTTAGACTTCTTTATTCTTGAGGTTAGAGGCGCCGATAGCGTGCAGACGGACTCGGCGGGTACGCTATATGCCTAAGCTTCGATGGGGACTGATCTCGGCGCGAGTAGCTGGCGAAAGCTAAAATGTGTGTATTTGAGCCTCAGAACTCTTTTTAGTACAATAGGGAAAGTGGAAGCGCACGAATCGCCTCAGCCTTGTTATCGGTGCGATAATATCAAGCAGCGGTAGGCTTCGAACTCGGGGTCCGTTCGAGCGCGTCTGAACGACTTCTAGATTTCATGTCCACTCCACAACACTGCGACAATGGCGATAACTCGCAGTCATACGTTACGCGCGAACTACTAAAAAAGCGGCGTCCTCTGCGTTTGCGTGGTTTCGTTAAAGAATTTAGCTGTCCGCCCTGTCAAAAGGCAAAATGCAAAAAACGAAAGTGATTTTCAGTGTCACATGTGCAGGAATAAAAAAGGCAGCTCACGCACCTTTATTCCATACTGCGACACGAAATAGTTCTATGACCCTAAGATATAGCGTTATTTAGGACAAGAGACTACTATCAAGCCATGAAATTGTATAAAGCATTTAGTATTCAGCAGCGCTCGTCCTTGCGTGCTGGAGCCAGCGCGGCACAAACACAACCAGCGCCGTTTCCAGTGCGAGCGTCTCTTCCAGTGTGACCCAGCTCTTATCCAGCGTTCTCACTGGTCTCGAGTGAGTCCCAGTGAGCGCCAGCGTACCCAGTGCGATCCAGTGCTTAAAAAAAAGAAAAAAAAAGAAAAAAGAAAAACGCGCTGGTTTCACACTGGAAGGCACTGGAAGACGCTGGTTCTTGCAATCGGCATTTCAGAGGTTTTTTACTCTCAAGTAAGAGCAAAAAAGACACTCATTGACCAAGGCAAACATTACACTAATCGAAATTAGGAAAACTAAAGAAATATAACGGAAGCGCGCATTGTGGTTTATATCGCATATGCAGGTAAATCAAAGATGTATACCAAGAAACACTAAGCAAAACTGCGCCTTAGCAATCGCGTCATATCTATTTGCTGGCATGCAGTGACTGCAGCACCTGGGGCGGAAACAGATCGAACGCCGCCGCACATTTCTGGCACATACCACTCAAATGCGGCAAATGCACGCTGCAGAAACGATTTTTTTTTTCAAGGAATCTTGAAAAGTCACAGACCACATGAGCGCGATCCGCGCATGATAAGCGCATCGCCACGAGAGCAAGATAGGGAACACATAAGCGTAACCTGTGCCTCAGGGGTAAAATTAAACATCATCGTATCTACGTTGCTGTGCGACGGACACAAGCGCACGGAAACATCACACATTGCACACGTGTACCTCCGAGGTTGTGTCGACAATTTCTGGGCTACATTTAAACGACAGCAGGAAGTTACTTCAATGAGAAACGAAGTGAGGGCGCAGGCACTGCAGGTAACGGGTGCGCATAAAGTCAGTTAGGGTTTTAAGGCCAGTGACCGAGGTTGAAATCGTTAAAATCACACCGCAGCGATAGCTTACACAGGGTAAATTGTCGAGATCTTGAAGGCCATGCTTTTTGCTGACTACATGTGGCATAAGCGATTCAAAAGCAAGAATACTGCATGTAATTTATTTCTGCCCTAAACTATAGCACACAATATGAGCATGTCAATGTTTCTTCTTGTCTAGCAACATATGTATGTAGTTCGGCTCAGAGGCCGGCTCAAAACGGCACAAAACCTGCTGTAGTGGGTATTATTGTAGGAATCACGGAGGCCACAGCAGCTGCACTATTATACAGACGGCGCTGGCGGCGCCGGTATTTTCGTATTCAACACGACAGGTAGAATACGAAGATACGGCGTGTTGTTATTGCTCCGTCTTCAACGGTTGTTGTGCGAGCTGCGTCGATGTGTTTGTTTGATCGTGTGTTATTAGGTTTGCTGTAATGAAATGAGACGTAGTTCGCGAGCACGAAAGTGCCAGAAGATGGATTGAGTCTCGCTGTAAGCACGCCGTATGCGTGGCGCGCCAGCTAAATGTGGACCAACGATTTTCATGCCATGGAGTGTGTTCCCTTTGTCTCCGCTTGTGTTCGTGGAAAGTTTGGTGGACGGCGCAAAGAGGTAATGCGTATTATTAGCGCGCCTCAGCTCGTCCACTACCCAGTGGCTTGTTTGCTGCAAGTAACATCGCAGACGCATCACTGGAAACTTGGAGAGTGCCTTTCGACCTCGTCGTACTGTTGAAACGGTAAGCAATCGTGCTCGCCAACTACACGTGCGTTCATCCGTGTTGTGTGTGCTTCCCGTTTGTGTATAGAGTGCCTTGCGAACGTAGTAAGTGGAACACCCACGACAACAGTGAACCCTGTGCTGATACTTGCTACGCGCTGGTTGTAAGAATTGTGTACGCAACTCTATTGCCACAGTGCGGAATTCATAATCCTGATAAGCGTTTGCTTTCCCTGAGGAAAGTTTCGGAAATCGTGTTCGCCTTGTGCAGTTGTGCGTGAGCTCCCGCTTGTCTGCTAAAGTTGCATAGTAACGACCCGTCTACCTCATCATCGATTCTTTCTTCAATGACGTTTCCTCACTTATAAATGCTTCGACGTTGTGCACAATCTCTGCTTACGAGGTTTTTGGCTAACGAACAGTTCTAAGAAAAAAATGTAAGCCAATCACAGCTTGCTACCAGTACAGCTTTATTTCCAAGGCAAGATGTGTTGATATAACCGACTTAACTAAGCATGACAGGGGGACGTTGCCTATACTAAGTAATGGAAAAAAAACATTAAGTTTAGATTGTAATCTGCTGCTGCGGTGCGTCCAAAACTTTATTTGATGTAGAGGTCCGCATTGTCATGACATTCGATGATTTCAAGCATTTGCTCTCTTTCCACATTAGTGCAGACATTGTTTTCGTGACTCTTTTAGGTGCTGATTGCATGTTTTCACGATATCACAGCTTTATTGTGCCACTGCTATAAGCTAACATAGAAATTATTTTGTAGTGGCGAGGCCGTAACCCACAACATAATCTACAAGATCGAGGAGCCCCAAGAAATGCAGACCCTGTGGATATATGGCTGCAGCAGCATGGCGTGTGATCTGGATGGTCATGACAGGTGTGTATGAAATGTACGTGTTCCAAAAAGGGGGCTTGGTGTCATTCATGGTGAAGTTTGTCAACACATTACTTAATGCAGCATACTAAAGAGACTAAATATTTATGCAACCTTATTGAACTTGCTACCTATTAGTGTGCATAGCCGTTATGCCCACATGATTGTGTTCTGTAAAAAGTATACCCAACCATTCCTGATGTTTAGTATTTCTTTTGCGTAAGTTGCTTACCTGCAAGTTACATATATTTTTTGCTTTGTACATAGCGGATTTATGACTTTTTATTGGGGTTTTATTCTTTGAAAACTATTTCCTATGCTGTACCCCTATTTGCATAATTTTTTTCTGTTTGTGCTACAATCTCGTGCAGTTTTCTGTGCATGTAGGAATTCGAAGGGTAGTGGACTAAATATGTCACAGGTCTAAGCACGTAGTGTGCACATCTTTGTTTATCATTGATATCTTTACAGTTACTTCTCTGTTCCCATTGCAACAGCCACTGCAAAATACACATTTGGTGAGCTTTAATTTCTTGAAAATTAATATGAAGATCAGTATTTACTAAGCTGCATTTACTTCTGTAGTACATAGGCACAGACTGATATGGATACCTTGTGACCTACACAGGATGGCTTTTTTGTTTGTTGCATTAAATATGGGGGCTCACCCACATCTCTTACTATATATGTGGTATACCTCATCGATTTCACTTGTCAGTTTTTACGGTGGATGAAAACAGATGAACGATTGTAATCCAACATGAAGCCCCGTTGTGGAAATGTACGGCCAAGTTGGATGACCATACTGGTCTTTTAAATGAAATATGGTGATCTCTTATACACATGAGAAGATACTGGCCAGTTTGCCCTATGTACGCTTGACCACATGTGAAAGGGATACAGTGCACTCACTGCCTGTGACACACGACAAATTTGGTGGTATCTTTCACCGAGCAAGCCTCCCTTGCCTGCTTGCCTTTCTCAATTCTCTTGCACACTGCTGTGCATATGGCACCCTGACAAGAAAGGCTTGCTTAGATACCACTAAATTTGTCTTGTCTGTCAGGGGTAGTGTAGTCTATTCTTGTGATCATGTGTATATTTGGTCAAATGTACATGCAACAGATTGGCTGGTGCCTCAACACGTACCTAAGACAGCACCATAATTCACTCTCCGGATGAGTATGTTCGTCCCACTTGACCATGCACCGATGGGACTGGGGCTGCGCGCCAGATTTAGACTGTTCATCTGTTTTGTTCAGCTGCGGCAACCAATTGACCAACAACATCGCTGAGGAATGCCACATAAAAAGACTGGGTCACAATCTGTTTACTGAATTGACCGCAACCTTCGTAGTAACAAATTTGTTGCAACTAGTTTTAGGCACGTTATTTCTTGTTAAATTTTCTGCTTGACCTATAGAGCAGTTATGCAATCAGTTTTCAAAGTAACTTGATTAGTATAATTTTTGTTTTCTGTTTTTCACATGCCAGGTTGCAAGAAGGACCCTTTTTAATTAAAACTGAATTAACTTTTCAATTGCACTTGGGCAGTCTTATCATTGCGTTTAGGATATATATCAGTGTACATACCCGTACTAGATTAGAAACTAATTGTTTCAATAACTCAAAAAGCACGAATATACTGTGTCCATTGTATCTGACAGTGACACCGCGACTGTGTTCCAAATACCACAAATTGGCAGTTATCCATCATAGTTTTCGAAAACAACTTAAAACATTATTGTTCCCCATACAATGCATACTTAGATGCATCGTCATGATTGCCCAAGCTCCATGTGAGAAATTTATTATTCGCATATTAAGCATAGTACATACCAACTATGGCTAATAGCGGATGGAATATTAATTTTGTCTACCGCTCAGCAATAGAAGCCAGTAGGTCATTCCCTTCTTTTCAAAAAAAATTTTTCTATGCATAGTGTGACATCTGTATAGGACTCTTAGCTCATGGGTGTTCCTGCTTGCTTATGTTATAAATGGGAATGTGTTGTCATTGCAAGGTGAGAATAATGTGTGACTAGGCTGTTGTCGTTCGGAGATGCTTTTTGTCATCAGCAATGATATTCTGCTGCCAGGCACATTGGCCCAGTGCTGATGTCACCGAATCTTGGGAAAGTAAAAATATCCTCAAAAGTGATTCTCTAAAGAACTGCCACTGTTTGGCAGAGTGGTGGGGAGGTGGGGCGTTCTGCCACCTTTCTGTTATAATTTTTTTCTGAAATACTGAAATGAAACTTAGCACAATGCTACAACTATATAGATATATGTGGCATGTTTGTGCCTGCTAATACATTATGACTGAATGTTCATTACACCTTTTGAAAATTAATTTCAATTTTATTTTCCAGGCTCCACCGTCGCCGTTACTAGACGGACCAAATGAGGCCAAAAACTAGCCTTCGCTCCATTCCTGGGAAGTGAAATAGCAGGTGATCATGTAAGAATGAACTTGCAACCATGTGGGCAGTAGCCAAAGCTCCCTACAGTTCATGCTGGTGGTGGAATGATAAGACAAACCGCAATATTTATTTGTTTACTTATTCACTTAATATTTATTTATTCATATCTCATGAATACTGTGCAGTTTTTTTAGCAAGGAGTCAGGTAAAATAAAGAAATATTGTTGCATCAAAGTAAACGTTATTTGAAAAAGCATAATTCACGTAGCACGAATTCATGGAAACTGTAAATTTTGAAGAAACAGAGCAGTAAGGTTAACAAATCTTATACAAGAAATGAGATCACATTTCTGTTGGACCTAATACCATAATTTAATCTGTCAAATTAGAGATACCATATGCTGCTCTAATATACAATCACTAATTTATGAGTAGATGCGCGAAACTCTCAAACCTTGCAACAATTTCATGTAAGCTGTAAATTCATATATACAGTTTGTTGACTTTAGACATAGCAGATGGAGTCTGCAGAACTAGGATATCTCTTTCTGGCACAGAGACGGGGATTAGTAAGCTTCGTGGTGTTATTTTTCTTAAACCTTCCAAATAGTTCTTCCTGCAACAGGTATAATTCTCAAATGCCGCAAACTTAATTCAAATTAGTGCTGTGGTTGTCTCGAAAGTATTTCTGTATTTTGGATGTATTTGAGTAGGAAAATTTACAGAATTAACGAACTTGTGCTAGCTCTATTTTTTATTTACAGTTGCAAACTAAGTCCTTTTCCTTCAAGTTTTGCTATTTTCAGCAAATTTTAATAAAAATTGATGGTGTTAATGTAAAAACTATAATTTAAACATTTTTAAATGTATCAAACCTCATCAAATTTGGTTGCATAGTTGCTGAGAAAAGCGATTTTACTGTTCATGTGCATTACATAGGAGCTCCTGAGCTAAACCTCTTTTTTAGTCATTGCGTGTGTCTGTCTGGTTTGTATTTCTCACCCTAATTAGAATATTGGCTCTGATCTCAAAATTGTTTCCCTTACAACGAAATACAAGCTATTAAACTTTTTACGATATATGCTGTACTGCTCTATGATAACCCCTGTTTGCCACATTTTTGCAGGGCCTACCAGTGCTAATTTTACACATAAACATAGACTAAAATGCTGTGTGGTTTCGGTATATGGTGTACTTATCTGTGAAAGCCATCATTTGCCACATTTTTGCAGCGACTGCCAGTGTTATTTTTGCTCAGACTAAAATGCTGTGTCGTTTCGTCAGGCTTACACAACATTGCAGTGCACATTCATATCAGTCTATTTTCAGGCTTTAGTATCCAAACATTTAATGTGCACTGCTGGAACAGGCACTCCTTTTGCAGTTTTAATGGTATGGTTTCTTGTCCTAGTCAAGCCTGTTATTGCGAGGTGTCAACTGTAATCAAGTCCGCCACTGATTCTTTTACCTCATGTTTCGTGTGTTTGCACCACCAGCTTGACCTGAGAAGCATGTTGGCAGCTACAGTTTGTGTGTTGCAAGTTCTAGTCCGAAGTGTGTATGTCACATATATGAAGCATGTATCTAGTCTGAAGTGCAATAAACATTTCAAACTGAATACTTTGTGGTTGTAGCACCAATTATTTTGCCACTGCATTTACTGTAGTCCTTATGGCCTACAGTAGAACTTTGGTAAATTGCAAATACTTTACACACATCGGCCTAGCATTTATAGGCATTTGCTTGTAGGGACTCGAAAGCAACTGCATAGAAATATTCTATAGAATTTTTGTCTTTAGCATCTCTAAAGCAACGCGATAGAAATATTCTATAGAAATTTGCCTTTAGCATCTCTAAAGAAACTCGATAGAAATATTCTATGGAAATTTGTCTTTAGCATCTTTAAAGGAACTCGATAGAAATATTCTATAGAAATTTGTCTTTAGCATCTCTAAAGCAACTCGATAGAAATATTCTATAGAAATTTGTCTTTAGCATCTCTAAAGCAACTCGATAGAAATGTTCTATAGAAATATGTCTTTAGAGTTCCTATCAGAATGCGGTGGCCAAATAACTTTTGAAACTCTATAGGAAAATTCTATAGGCAATCAAAATAAACAAAATAGAGTTCTATAGAGAAAGTTCAAAAGACTTTCTAAAAAAACATTAAACATTTTTGTAAGGGTATGACCCATTTATTTCTGCTGGCAGATGTCGGAAATGCGCTGAGAAGGTCCATTCCAATTTGGACAAACGGTGACCCCAGCACTACAGCAGGGTGCAGGAGCCCGGCGGGTTTAGTGGGTGACACTTCGCATCCCTGACAGTCAAGGCGTGTTCTGACGTAATGCTTCGCTCCTAGTGCAAGCTTTAGCCAATAATATTTTCTCCTGAATCATGCCAACGTACTTGTGTAGCCGAGGTGGCCCGAGGCGGCGTTATCGTGGCATGCCTGCAGGATTTCTTTGTGAAAAGTATATGAGATGACTAACATGTAACTGTGCCCTGTTGAAGAATAGTTCTTATAGAGGATGCCGCTGTGCAAGCCGATCAATGATAGTCCCTTTCAAAACACTGTCGGAACATTTGTAGGTCGGCCTTCCAAAATTTTATGCGTGGCTCTGCTATTGCAACCACCAGAGACCAGCGGAGCTGAGAGACGGCCAGTAGTGCCATATTAAACATTTAGTCTAACTTTTGCTGAGGTCTCGGATGTTTGCGATAGCAGAGCCACGCATAACGTTTTTGACATGCCACAGAAGATTGAGAATGCAAAGATTAGCAATCTGTGTTCTAGCAAAGCCACATATAATTCAGGAATCCAGTATGGTAAACAAACTAAGTTATAGTCCAATTGAAAAATTAAATTATGGTGTTTTACGTGCCAAAACCACTTTCTGATTATGAGGCATGCCGTAGCGGAGGGCTTCGGAAATTCGGACCACCCGGGATTCCTTAACCTGCACCGAAATCTAAGTACACGGGCGTTTTTGCCCCCATCGAAATGTGGTTGCCGCGGCCGGGATTCGATTCCACGAACTCGTGCTCAGCAGCCCAACACCACAGCCACTGAGCAACCACTACGGGTTGTTCCAATCGGACTCCTGAACTAAATTTCCCTGTTACTCATACTTTCTTCTTCACATTCACTCATCATGCTACTTTCACGATCTACATTCATCTCTTCTATGTGATCCGCCTCACGGTAGTCTTCGCCATTGCTAAGTAAACGCCACGTGACTTTTTTTTCCACTGCGAGAAAGAGGACTGCCGAAGCGAGAGCGAGGTTTCCTGTCGGAAAGCAATGACGTCACGTCACCTGATTCCCTGCCGCTCCGCTCCTTCTACCCCGCTAGGCTTCACCCACTCTCCGCATCGTTATGCTGCGCGATGCTATTTTTATACTCTGCTTTCACTCTTTCAGCTCTCTCTCCCAGCTCGGCGAAACTGCGGACATCAAGAGAAACCCAGCAAAATTCTAACCGCTGCTCTATAATACAAATGAGTGATGTGCTCTTGATCGTCTTGTTGACGAGACAAGGTGGCAGCATCAGCAACTACTAAAAAGGCTACGCATTCATGATCACCAGTGCGTGGTTGTTAAATTGGTGACCTTGAGAAGCAGTCGGCATCGAAGTGCTGCTTCTCCAAATTATGGTCTCCTGTCATGTCGCACTCTTGAAGTAGTGGGCTTCAGCGTGCCAAACGTCCGAAAGGGTCTTTCATGCTTGTCAACCAGCAAAGCGAATAATAGTCGCTCACTACTTGGAAGGAGCGGCGGTATAAGTACAGGCGAAACTTACTGACTGCGTATACTACAGCCAAGCATTCCTTCTCCTTGGCCAAAGCTGTGGACCGATCGCGAACGCAATGCATTCTGTCACTGCATCTCAAAGCGCTATGGCTACGTGAGGCAAGAATTGCGAGAATTGCACACGACACATACGCCGGGCGTTTCAAAGAGTGACCTTGGCACGAAAAGAGCATACAGGTGAGCTGTTGTGCTGGACGAGAGAGTTTGGATTCGACGCATTTTTTTATAGCATTATCGGCGCGCTTCAGCACTTTCGAGGTTTGCAAAAATGAAACAAGAGGTGTGTTGAGTGAACGCGAGTGCGTCACAGAGTACACCGAAATAGCAAGCTTGTAAGAGACACGACGCTACCAGATGGGACGCCTCTTAAAAAACGGGAGCGTGCGTGGTTGCTCGAGGCGCACCCGCACGTGGCTGTCTGGGCGTCACCATCGTCACAGTCTTCGTATTCATTCGTATCATTCGTATCACAGTCTTCGTATGCTAGTTGGCGGTGCTCAGTTCTGCCCTAGTTCTTTTTTTCTCTGTGAAACCTTAGTGGAAAGTCAACGCTCCGTGCTTTTGTAGGTTGCCTTCGGCAGGTTCCTTCGATCTCTTTGAAACTACGTTATTACAAGAATCAGTGAATTGAAAAATTCACCCGTTACAATCATTCTGCCCGTTGTCTAAGAAGCAACACAAATACTATGAAATACGCTTTCTCATCACTGTCTTTTTTAGTGGCGACATCTGCGATTGAAGCCTGTGCCTTGGAGAAATGTACTAAATAGACGTTCCAGCCATGGGCCCCATATTTGAAACCTTTGACATCAGATTAGCTGTAATTACAGTACAAAGGACACCGGGGTTGTAAACAGGACGTTTAATATAACACCATCAAAATTTCTTTTATATGGAGAAGTTGTGACATGCGGTGTTCTCGGGTTTGTGTTTACTGTGGAGGCCATTTGAAAATTAGTCTGTGTAGCAATGAGACATATGATTAAGCATATTACACTGAGTACCATTTTAACCGCATCAGTTCGTCATGTGGAGAGTTCATAACCAGTTCCAAGTACACAAAAATCGAGCGTTACTATTTTTTGTTTGGGGGGGGGGGGCAATTTTATTCAGAAAGCTTAATCTCAACTGCCTGAGAGCGCAACCCTGACCACCTCAGCAGAAACCTGTAACATGACCGTTTACACTTCATCGCCAGCGGTGCATGAAGCTGGCGTATAGAAAGAGCGTTGATGTCCCTCGTTATTCGTTAGAACAGCCTTGTGCAGTTTACAGCGATGAATACAGAAATAAGATATTCGCAGATGTAAAGCAGAAAGGTTACCAGAATAAATATTGTGCACCTGTACTTACTGTTGTGCCGTGGATCCCCAAGCTTCCTCTCTACCTTGAGCCCTCCGTGGTCTTGCCAACCTGCGCAGGAGTGCATATTTCTGTTGTTATATTCATCTTCCTTTATTGAAATCGTTTGCAGTATGCAAGCGGAGTAATGAACGGGGGGGGGGGGGGGGTGAGTCATTGTGAATGTGTGTGTATTTACGCTGAAATAGGACCAGCAAGTTTAGAGAACTGAAATATGCAGCGCAAATCACCATGAAATATGTGAGCTCACTGTAATATGCAAACGTGTTCGTCAAACTTCAGGGATATTCATGTACTTTAGAAGATCCAGAGCTCTAACAGGAACTACAGACATAACGGTTGTCACTCAGCAGCATGGTTGTACCGGGCTGCTGATTTCCTGCAATAGTTGTGAAAAATTCAATTGTATAAATCGATATCCTATTTGCTGGCACCGTTATTAACCTTCCTCCCTAAATGGAACTAATTTCTTTCTAATCGCTTCGACGGTTTCCACATAAAAGCATTCCTGCGTTTTATATGAATTTGACTAGCCAGCATCGCAGATAAGCCGGAGTAAAGCTTCTTCTTCAACGATGGGTCGCGCCGCTTGTATAGAAAACCCAAGAAACAAAAGCCTGATGTATCGGCAAACTTGTGGCCGACATGGTGCCGAAAAAGAACGCTTAAGAAAAACAAATTCAACGCACGCTTCGCCGGAGCCGTTATAACGGCCAGACATCTGTCAGGAACGACGACCAGCTGTCTGGCCAGGTGTCTAGCAAAATCATCGGTTCATTGCTAGTAAAGCAAGTAGTTGGCGTCTTCGAGATAACGCTGATACATGAGCGCGCTCATTTCCATGTGCCGAGGGAAAGTGGCAGTCTCAGGGTGTGTGTGTGCGTGTGTCCTTTTATCGTGTTTTTTTAGTTGTGCGTCATAGCGTAAGTCATCGCGCAAAATATTCCTCATTCCTGGGTATGGTGATATTTCGTAAGCTTGGTGATGTGAACTACGAGATCGCTCCGCAGGACTCGTGTGTCCCCACGGATGTTGTGCATGTGCCCCAGCTGAAGCCTTACTTTGCCGCGAGTTCACCTCCCTTATAGTTAGCGCCGAGACGTCACCTTTACAGGCGGTGATTATAGCGGCGTTTACATGAATGCGACAGTGTCGCACCGCATCGCATTTCTAGCGCGTCGCATTCATGCAAACAGCGGTAATGCGCTAGGAAGGCGCATCGCATTAATGCGCCAGGCGAGGGTAGATTTGCGGGCGCGAGTCGACTCTCGCGGAGCATATAAACGCAGGATCGTCGCATAAGGAATTATGGGAAGGAATTAGCTGCGGGACTGCCACGCTGGTGAAGCAGCGAGACAGCAACGCCCGAAGCAGAAGCAAAATGGCGTCCCCCACGGCAACTTCGCTTGCCGCAGCGCGCTCTACGCTAAACTATTTCTCGGCACTCAGCCACCTACGCTCACTCGGCCCACTACCCGAAACCAGTTGCACTAGAATTCGGCTCCAATTCCCTTATACGACACCATGTGGCGGTACGTTCTTGCGAGAGTTAATGCGCTACATGTAAACGGCGTCGCATCGCATTCCCCAAATGCACTTGGAAATGCGACGCGCCAGTGTTGCATTCATGTAAACGGGGCGTATGTTACGGCGCAACCAAGAGTGGCACCATTCAGAATACGATTTCACGTGTAGAGGTGGAACCGGTCTCGACAGCCATCTTATTTATGCATCTTAGCTCTCTTGTAAATATTGACAATGAATTTATAAATACTATATATATATATATATATATATATATATATATATATATATATATATATATATATATATATATATATATGTATATATATATATATATATATATATATATATATATATATATATATATATATATTATAAGTAACACGGATCACACTGGATAGTCCCGTGGCCATCACGTGTCGCGCGGCCAGTTCGCCTATCTAGCTGAGCGATCGGCGCTACGACTGTGTTTCTGGATGACTCTTCGCGAGTGCAATAAACCTCCTCACATTTCTAGTATATATATATATATATATATATATATATATATATATATGTGTGTGTGTGTGTGTGTGTGTGTGTGCGTGTGTGTGTGTGTGTGTGTGTGTGTGTGTGTGTGTGTGTGTGTGTGTGTGTGTGTGTGTGTGTGTGTGTGTGTGTGTGTGTGTGTGTGTAAACAAAAAGTTCGTGGTAAGGCATCAGAACTATGTGTCGTGACCGAGGAACGTACGTCGTTCTTTTGTACGTAGTGGACGTGGAAAGTTGAGCCCTACAAATATCTTACGCGGATGACTCTGAGTGCAGCGTTTGTTAACAGGATTGTCAATTACTTTGATCTTTGTACCAGCGAAGCTGCAGTTGGTGTTTTCATTTAAGACCAGGATCTGCAATACACCTGAGCGCTTCGAGGTTTTGCAAATTCTCTCGGAAAGTCGAAGAATAGACGGTGATCTCTACGAGATAGCAGAGGCAGGCATGAGTTGAGGCTACGGATGGCATTTTAATTTATTATTGGAATTGTGGCGAGAGCAACGTATCAGGCGAAAGGCACTAAGCTGACCTTTGTTTGCCAGCATTGTTCATTGAAATGTGCCAATAGCCAGAAGATCTAGGCTTCATAAGTATTGCGCCCCTTACAAAGAATCAGAAGTAACACCCATATGGGCATCCCTTACACATCCTTCCGGGTGATCTCATTTAGAGCACCGTAATTGACGAAAATATACCGATCCATCTCTCTTCTGTAGTAAAAAAATGGGTGATGAACATTAATTTGCGGATTGACTGATTGTGTTCTTTTTGAGCGGGTCCGTGATGGTCGGCTAAGGAGACCTAGTAGGAGCCACAGCGCACAATGTTACCGCTTGTTGTGGATTCGATGAGATGCGACGGAAGTCTGTCCGACTCAAGTGAAATTGACGTCAAAGGATCCCTGCTACCTCGTGAGAAACTCTAGCAATGCCTAAGTGTGCGCAGCAGTGAGTACGGAGTTTATCACGGAAGCAAGGGCGGATGGAGTAGCAGACGTGTTAATTCTAGGAAGAGCTTTAGAAGCATGAGTGGGAACAAGGGTGTCTGGTTGAATGTCCACACAGCAAGTCACGGTGCTGCCGCGAGGTATAAGAATTGTCTCAGGAGTTTTATTGACTGCAGTAAATAACCCACAAGTCGTGAAGCGAAGACAACCCCACACGAAGGACAACGGCCGTGAGTAGTGATAAGCACGTCATTATTGGTTATGGCGGTGAAAAAGAAAGTAGTAAGTAATTATAAGAAATAGCAGAGACTCGGCAGCTGTCAAGAAACGGAATCGTCGTTTGTCATCACAAGTACAATATCAGATCTCGGTCACTTGTACGACACGTTGACGGCCAGAAATTAGGGTGGATGCCAACGAGCGGAAGTCCTAACCTAAAATAAGTTCATGAGCTCATGGCACTAAAATCGTAATCTTAGTGGGATGACGGATACCATCAATGAAGATGCATGCAGTACTGTGGGGATGTTCCAGCGATTGCGTCATCAGAATCCTGCAGAAATAGTCTAATGTAAGGCGGTTTTACTTTTTTTTTTGTCGAGAACACATGTGCGCACGCATAACAGAAATTACAGCTTCCTTGTCAACCAAAGCTTGGCGCACGTACGGGAGGAATTATAACTGTTAGCAAACGTGCAGCTTTCATTCCGAAAACCACATTGTTTAGTTTTCCTAACGCTGGACATAGAGTTGGGAAACGGGGAGTAGCGGAATATGGAGAGCGTCGGATTCACAACGGGGAGCCGCATCTCGATGTACATCGACTCGGGGTGGTGCTGGAGAAGTCGTCGGGAAATGGAGATAGATGTGAGAACTGATTAGGAAAGTATCGGTTGTATGCGTGAAGGGAAGAAGGTACATCAAGCTCAACAGCAGCGTAGCTGTGTCGTTCGTCTAGGTGGCGGTGTCTCCAAAACCGGGAAATGTTTCCTCGTACGCCGCAGTAGTAGCACGTCAGTCACGCTTGATGCGAGGCAAAGGAGCAAGGTTGATTGAGAGATGGAGATTCTTGGTTTGGGAAGGAAAAATGGGGTGTAAAGTGCAGCGCAGTAATTGTCTCTCAGATGAGGACAGCTCAACCGCGCTGCACAAGAGGGAGAGAGAATCGAAAGAAGGGTGAAAAAGACGCGGCGGCGGCGGCCAAAACGGCGAGCGCGGGCAAGTTGGTGTCCTTCGCTTATGTGGTGCGGCAATGCGCCTAGTCGTGATGCAGCAGTGCTTCTGCAGCAGGCGAGAGCCGCGACACACATTTGACGAACGTTGCCGTCGATGGCTGGGCACTGGACGAGCAGGGCATGGAGTGCAGCAGCGAGAGCGGCTATTAGCGCGTCTCTGGGGTCGCTGTTTGCAGCGGTTGTAGGGCCGCGTGACGGCTCAGCTGCGGCTGTCTGGGTGCTGCAGCCGCACAGGGCGTCACTGTAAGATCAGCCCTGCGGGGAGCGAGCAGACGTGGACGGGTCGGCTGTACGCGGCTCGGTTGGTGCGGCGCCGGCTAGCTCAAGCGCTTTTTTGCGCGAAAGGGGCCGCTGAGACGATGACAGCAACACGGCCGCCTTTATCTCGCGCTGCCACTCGGGACAGCTCGGTTCGGTCGATGGGTGACGGCCGCCGCAATTAATGCAGCGGGGCTTCTCTGTGGGGCAGCCTTCTGTGGCATGCGAATCACCACAGCGGAGGCAGCGGGCGTCACGGAAGCAGGTGGCGCCGGCGTGGCCGAAGACGCCGCAGCAGTCGCATTGAAGTGTTAGGGGCAGCCCAGCACGCACGGCGCGCAGCTGTTTGAAAAGCCGCACGTTTGTCGGCACGACGCTCCCGACGAAGGTGACGGTGATGCTGGCGCCACTCCGTGAACATGACAGCACCGCGACGGGGGCCTCAAGGTTGTCTTGAACCGTGCGGGCGTCGAAAGAAGTGTCAACCCCATGGATGACACCCACACAGGAGTTGTTGTGTAGTGCCTCGGGGCGCACCGCCACGCCAGCGAGGTCGCACACTTCGAGGAGGCGCGCCAAGTCGGCACCGCGCATCACGTCGGCAGCCACCACATTCCGGCGGAAGTTCACGCGAACGCGTCTCACGCCTGGCACAGAGGAGAGCTGGGCAGCGATACCGTCCCGTGAGAGTGCGAGGAAAGTCGCTTTGCGCCCGATGAGACGGTAGAGGACCGTGACGGCGGTATCGCGAGCGACGCCATCGTCAACGGGTGGGGTGTGCGGCTCGAAGTCGACGAGCCGTCGGTAACGGCGTCTCCTTCTTGCGGCTTCTTTTGGCTGCACCGCTGCCGGCTGGCAGGCTTGGCCATCCTCGGCGGCCGCGAGCAGCAGCGGAGAGTTTTTCTGTATGAGCTCCCCTGTTCCCTCAGCAGCTGGGGCACGGGTGGGCGCTCTCGGCCGGCTCTCGTTGTACGTGAGGCCATCAGCTGGTTTGTCGTCGTCGACGGGAGCAGCCACCGCCGCTGAGCGTGAGCCCTTCTCCGCCGCAGGGGGAGTGGGCTCGGTGTTGCTGAGCGGGGGCGACGAGCAGGCCGCCGGCGACGACAGTGATGGGGAGACCGGTCGGACAGGACTTGCCTCGGGCGAGGTGGTCGCGTCCGTGCGGGAGGACGCAGTGTCGGAGCCAATCATGCTTGCAGTTGGCAAGAAGAAGGTGCCGGCACTGTCGTCGGTGTCGCCGGTCGAAGGGCAGCTGGCACTGTCGCCGGTGGAGGTAGCCGAAGTGGGGGCCTCCGCCGTGGTGTCCGTTGAAGCGGACGGCGCGGCGTGGTAGTCGCTGGCGGTAGTTTTCGGCGCATCAAAGGGAAATGCGCGGAAGGGAGTATCCAGCGCAGATGGGGCGCGCGTGGATGGTGTCGCGCTCACTTGAGGAGGCGTGCATGACGGCGCGGAGCTCGTCGAGTCCGCCGAGAGTGCGCGTAGCGCACGAGCTTTCAGCCCGCGCTTCCAACGTAAGGCAGGAGGCGATCTGCCGGAGCGTGACTGCCGGCCACGTGGGGGGAGCTGCAGGGCTCGTCTTGACGCCGGGCCATCGGTGTAGTAAGGAGTTTGCTTCGTCAGCCTCTTCCTCCGCTGTTTCTTCGGAGGGTCACCCATCAGATGGGGCCTCCGTCTGCCGTGCGAGCGGGCTGCGCTCGTAAGCGCGGTCGAATGCGGAGACGTACGCGCGCGAGAAGTGGCGGGCGAGCCGTAGTCGCGACCGCTCGCTTCGTCTGTCCGGGAACGTCTCAAGGTTGATTGGGCACTCGGATGAGTAAAGGTGCCAGCTGATCTTCAGCCGGTAGAGGCGACTCGGCTAAGAGGCGACTCTGCTAAGACTAGGGAACCAACTCCGTTTTAATAATGCCGCGTAGGCAGGGAGCAGCAGGATGGAAGTGAACGCTAGACGAAGGTGACAAATCGTCTGGTCGCAGTTGCTCGCGAATGAGAGCTCGAAAGAGACGTCGGAGCTCAACACTGCATGTTAGGGGGGTTGTCGAACGAGTCAGGTTACAAACACACATAGATGTCGTCATGTGCACTCGTCCGATTTCACGCCACGAGACCGATAAATTCGATAGACGATGTACTTGAGAAGGTGATGCACGTGAGCAGTTTCTGGCACGACGTTGCCGACGCGATCTGCAAAGGCCGGAAATATTGTGATTATACGACGTGTGTTAATCACCAAAATGTTGGACGCGTTCAAAGAGCTTGTTGGCAGCTTCAAAAGGGAGCGTGGGTATTGCAAAACCCTGCCGAATATGCTCTTCGAAAGAGGACGAATCAGAGAAGTTTCGTTTGTGATTCTTGGACTATGCCTTGGCGACCTCCGCGACGTAAAGGCGACGTTACATGATTTACAAGCATCGTCAAGCCATTGCAGGAGCTACTCCACCGTAGTTCGCCACTGTCTGCAATGTCACACCAAGCATGCCAGCCAACATCTGAGGAGTGCGCTGACGTCTGCTCATAGTCCGGAATGGAAGGTTCGCTGGTGTTCCAACCCCTCCATCATCGAATATGGCATCATCGAATATTCAGCTATTTTGTATAATCCAGCTAGGTATAAGCTATTCCCAATAGCATATGCCTAGTTGCTCAAGCTGGCGTCAAAGACGTTTATTGAAGAACGGCACGCACTTGCTAGGACATACCCAGTGACACAAGTTGGCGTCAAAACGTTTCACTGCAGACCAGCAATGAACGAGCGGCACATAGTGATTCAAGTCAGCGTCAACGTTTCTTCAAATAGCAGTACCTACCCTGTCCCGCATCTAGAAAGAATCATGACTGCTTGAAAACGGTTACATACATACATACATACATACATACATACATACATACATACATACATACATACATACATACATACATACATACATACATACATACATACATACATACATACATACATACATACATACATACATACATACATACATACATGCATGCATGCATGCATGCATGCATACATACATACATACATACATATGTACATACGTACATACATACATACATACATACATACATACATACATACATACATACATACATACATACATACATACATACATACATACATACATACATACATACATAGATACATACATACATACATACATACATACATACATACATACATACATACATACATACATACATACCAGGGGCGTAGCCAGCGCGGGGGGGGGCACCCGCTGCGGTTGCTCCGTGGCTATGGAGTTAGGCTGCTGAGCACGAGGTCACGGGATCGAATCCCCGCCACGGCGGCCGCATTTTGATGGGGGCGAAATGCGAAAACACCCGCGTACTTAGCTTTAGGTGCACGTTAAAGAACCCCAGGTGGTCGAAATTTGCGGAGTCCTCCACTACGGCGTGCCTCATAACCAGAAAGTGGTTTTGGCACGTGAAACCCCATAATATTTTTTTAGGGGGGGGGCTTATGGAGCTTCAGCCCCCCGAAATGTTTTCGTGCTGTCCATGCACCGCCGATCAAAGCAACCCCCGGCGCCGGAAATCACTCAGAATTTTGTCTAGAACATATTTTTCACGCTCGAAAACAGCAACGCCCATGCACCGGGAGTCCCATAACGCAAGGAGCCCCATACGAGCCCAAAGTTTCAAGGACGTTTTGATGGTGAACGGGCTCGCCGCGACATCTCGCGGAGACCGCGGAATCTGTACTCTATCATGGAATCTACGGAGTGCGTGGATGTCAATTCCGAAACGTGAAGGGTATAAAGTTCTCATAAACTTTTGATGTGAAAGGTGTATTGTCATTTCGAAACGTGTGCTTTAGATTTTCAATTGCGGAACTTTGTAAGAATAATGTTCCCAAAAATATTTGACGCCATAGGTTCCTACATCGGGCCATACAACGAGACAAGCCAAATCAACACACTATAAGACATGTTTACAAAGCCCGCAGCGAGGCCCGATAAGATGATGCGTTGTCGTAGTTCATTCGTGCCGTCATGTCACATAAAAAAAATATCAACATTTTTTTTCACCTGTGCCTAAGCATCCAGTGAATACACTAAAGCCAGCCAAGGTAACCATGTTCTTATTTATTTGTTCTACTCTGACTTTTAATCGCGAGGACACATTGAGCCTCTTCAATTTTTTTTTTCTCGCTCCCCTACCCGCGGGCTGCCAGAGCCAGCCAGAGCGCTTGCGTTTTTCTCGTACGACCGCACGGCGCACTTCGGTGCGCGTTCGGTTTTCTCTGGCCGAGTGCATTTTCACCTGGCAGAGATTTAGATGCTTTCTGGCTAGCAGATGAGAAAAAGAAACTATGGTCGCATGCCGCCATCACGGTGGGCACTCGACGGATTGCACCGCGTTCGCTTGAGCGCAACTTCTCCAGAAAGTCTTGTCTCGCCGGTGTAGGATCATCATCATCATCCTGGTTACGCCCACTGCCGGGCAAAGCCCTCTCCCATACTTCTCCAACAACCCCGGTCATCCACTAATTGTGGCCATGTCGTCCCTGCAAACTTCTGCCGCCCCCTGCTACGCTCCCTTCCCTTGGAATCCAGTCCGTAACCCTTAATGACCATCGCTTATCTTCCCTCCTCATTACATGTCCTGCCCATGCCCATTTCCTTTTCTTGGTTTCAACTAAGATGTCATTACCTGGCGTTTGTTCCCTCACCCAATCTGCTCTTTTCTTATCCCTTAACATTACACTCATTATTCTTCTTTCCATAGCTCGTTACGTCGTCCTCAATTTAAGTAGAACCCTTTTCGTAAGCCTCCAGGTTTCTGCCCGGTAGGTGAGTACTGGTAAGACACAGCTATTATACACTTTTCTCCTAAGGGATAATGGAAACCTGCTATTCATGACCTGAGAATGCCTGCCAAACGCACCCCAGGCCATTCTTATTCTTCTGATTATTTCCGTTTCATGATCCGGATCCGCTGTCACTACCTGCCCTAAGTAGATGTATTCGCTTGCCACTTCCAGTGTCTGTCTCGCTACCTATTGTAAATTGCTGTTCTCTTCTGAGACTGTTAAACATTACTTTAGCTTTCTGCAGATTAATTGTTAGACGCACTCTTCTTCTTTGCCTCTCCCGGTCAGTGAGCATGCATTGCAATTAATCCCCTGAGTTACTAAGCAAGGCAATATCATCAGCGAATCGCAAGTTACTAAGGTATTCTCCATTAACTTTTATCCCCAATTCTTCTCAATACAGGTCTCTGAATACCTCCTGTAAACATGCTGTGAATAACATTGGAGAGATCGTATATCCCTGCCTGACCCTTTTCTTAATTGGGATTTTGTTGCTTGCTTTATGGAGGACTACGGTGGCTGTGTAGCCGCTATAGATACCTTTCAGTATTTTACATACGGCTCGTCTACACCCTGATTCCGTATTGCCTCCATGACTGTTGAGGTTTCGACAGAATGAAACGCTTTCTCGTAATCAATGAAAGCTATATATAAGGGTTGGTTATATTCCGCACCATTCTCTTTCACCTGATTGATAATGTGGATATGGTCTATTGTTGAGTAGTCTTCACAGAATCCTGCTTGGTCCTTTTCTTGACAGAAGTCTAAGGTGTTCCTGATTCTATTTGCGATTACCTTAGTAAATAGTTGCTAGGCAAGTGACAGTAAGCTGATCGGTTTGTTACTTCTTCTGCGGAACGTAATCGGCCATGGGACGCTTCAGCTGTCAGATACTCTTATTATATTATTGCGATAGCAATTATATGGACACTCTAAGCGCATTTCTGCCGTCGCCATCGCCCTCATGTTCAGCATAAAGTCCAAGGGCGATAGCATCGTGACCACGCGCCGCATGCTGTATGTGCGAGTGAAAGCATGTGGGGGAGGGGGGGCAATGGGTGCCGATGATGGTGGCTCAGTCTTGTGTGCGCAAGGGAGAAAAGTGGGGAGGAAGCGTGCCGCTTTCCGTCGCCCGCGATACATCGGGGGGAATGGATGGAATGGGGAAGGGATCCAGGATTGTGTGAATCTGTGATTGCGCAACACGTTTATTTGCCTTGTTTGACCTATTATATTACCGTGACTTTTTCTTAGATACGTAGATATATTGGAGACATACGTACGTTTAGATATCTTGTTGCGAGGTTTTGTGCATACGTGCAGTGAACTTTGTTTCCAGTGACACTTATTTGCACTTTATCAAGCTGTATCTTCGCATTTGTATATTCCATTGTATCTTAGCATTTCTAATGTACCAGGGCGAGTCAAATGAAAGTGAGCCTACCCACCCTGGGCAATTACGGTTCTGTTCATTATCTGCAAGGCCTGCGCATAGCACACAGGCATCTCATTTACAAAAGTGACACACAGGTGTGAGGATAAATGTTCTTTAATGTGCTCATACACTGGGTTGAACATGGTTGCGTGACGTAATGGACGCTCTAGAAGTTGAGCAGCGTGGTGCTGTGTGGTTTTTGACAGCTGAAGGTATTTCCCAAAAAGAAATTAGTCACCGTAAGGCTGCCGTGTACATTGAACATTGCATTTCCTTGGCCACTGTGAAGCGTTAGAACGCTAGAACAAATGGTTCAAAGAAGGACGTGAAAGTTGCAAAGGCGATTCCAGACCGGACCAAAGCCATCGTACAATCACCCCTAACAAAATAGCAAAGGTTGATGAGCTGATGACACAAGAACAGAGGATAAGCATCGATGAACTGGCAGAGCCTGTGAACATCAGTTGCGGTTCGCTTCCCCGTCACCGTTCACCCCATAATTCATGAAAATCTGGGTTATCGGCTCTTGTGTGTACAATGGATGCCCAAGGTTTTGAACCACCGCCAGAATACGGCGAACTTCGGCGCTGTCTTTACTAATCTAATCCAGTATCACATAAGGGTGACGATTTCTTGTCTGCAGTTGTGATCGGAGACGAACCATCATGCCACTACTATGAGCCTGAAACACGACGAGAAAGTTTACAATGGAAACATTCGAATTCACCACCCCCAAAGATAGCAAAGGCCGTCATTTCCGCCGGAAAGGTGTTGTTGACTTTTATTTTTTGATCGTCAGGGGCCATTACTTATAGAATTTGCTAAATCTTGAGAGACTATCAATTGTTTCCGATATTGTGAAACGGCGGATCCGCTGCGTGTCGCAATCAAGAACAAACTACGTGAAAAATTGACGAATGGGGCTCATCTTGTTCCACGACAATGCACATACCGATGTCGCTGATGTGGTTAATATAAAACAGGCAAAGTTCAAACGGGAAACGCTGCAACAACGGCCATACAGCTCAGACCTGTCGCCTTGTGACTTTCACATTTTGGGGCAACCGAAAAAATTGCTCAAGGGAACCAGGTTCGTCCCGGACGATGACGTGAATGTCAGTTGCAGACATTTTGAAGCAACAACCCAAGGAGCTTTATGAGACGGGAATTACGCGACTCGTAAGTCTATGGGACAAATGTTTAAATGCTTATGGAGGCTACCTTTAAATAAAGTACCCCGTTTGTCATATATTCGCATCGGCTCACTTTCATTTGACTCGCTCTCGTATATTCTGCAGAACTCCTGCTTTTTATACGTGCTCTCTGTTGCGACTATAATTTCGGTGCAATTACTCACGATACACGACTGGTGACAGCTGCTCTTGCGTAATACATTGGAACAAATGACAGCGTCATTGAGATTTTTCACTGGCGGTTGCATATGTACAAGAATGTAAACAAGGATCTTGAATGACAAAATTTCATTAACATATGTGTCTTCAACTTGTTCATTTCATGGCCTTTACATTTTTCATATCAGCGCCATGCACTGTTTTGCTGGTTTCGAACAGATGTAATTCTAAAGTTCGTGTGATACTTTCTGTGATACTTTCTGTGATACTTTAAAAAAACATGGAAGCATTGACATGAGTTATGTTGAGCACAATTTTGGCACATACGAGTATGATATTTTATGAAAAAATACATAATTTACTTGTATTGACAGAGCGTTGCATTCAAGAATTCGTTTGCAGCATCTTTGGCAAAGGCAATGCAGGTATTATTCATATATTTGATCCCTAGGCAAGTTGTTTAAGAGAAAGCTTTAGCTCGGGCCCAACTCCGACGCGCCCTATTCAGATTCATGTGAACACAGAAACGCTTTTCTGAGATAACTCCTGAATCGCTTTTAATGAACTTTGTTGCATTTGAGAGATTAAGTTAAGTTCTAGTGTCTGTTGGAAGCGGAATTTCGATTTAGGGCCCGAACTTTGTTTGAAATATATTGAAGAATTCGAAACTTCGAAAAAAATAAAAGCACGAAGTTTACAAATAAATACCTCTGCATCAAGAACATATATCACGGTTTTGTAGACGGCATCCATTATATATTCAAAGCGGACAAATTCGAATGTGTATTTGTATCTTATGTGAATTGGTTATGTTATGTACAAGGCTTCTGCAAAAGCCGTTATTCCATAGTACTTAATTTTATGAGACTCATCTGTAACATCAAATTGTCCGCTGTAGATGTACTATTAGGTGCATTTCGCAGAATTGTGATATCAATTTTCATTGCTGATTTACAGAGTTGTAAACTTCATTGTCTCGGTTCCTGAAAATTTTTTTATTTTTGCCACTTTTCAATAAAGTATTGACGACCTACATAAAGAATTCGAAACAAATAATCACTAAAATTTAAGTTTTTCTTTTAAATGCGACAAACCTCATCAGATTTGGTTAAGTTGTTACCGAGAAAAGCGAATTCACCTTCTACGTGTATTTAGTAGGAGCATCCGACCTCATGTTTCCTCATAGGAGGAGGCCGAGCTGCATTGTCCCCGCCTCCCCCCCCCGAATAAAATTTCTGGCTACGCTACTGATACATACATACATACATACATACATACATACATACATACATACATACATACATACATACATACATACATACATACATACATACATACATACATACATACATACATACATACATACATACATACATACATAGACGAATTGTTGGCACCCTTAAAGTGCCTGAAGTACCCTAAGAATGCTAACGCAACAAAAGCAATTTCAGGAATGATAACAACGGGAATGCGAAACCTATTTTCAACTGCGAAAATATTTCTTTATCAATGCTTGAGAAATTGCGGCAGAACCCAACTAAGGATGGTTATTGACAGTAGTGAATTACCATTGAATAAATATTGCGGCGCAGCATACTGCCACCGTCGAAACGTCCTATGTACGAGGCAGGCATGCGCTACACAGCAGGACACCTCTTTCGCGCTTCCCTGAGGACAGTCGGCGCCATCTAGCGCAGTCGCCTCGAAGCCTGCTTGTGGCATCCGAAATGCATGGCGTGCCAGTGCGCGCGAATGCGAGAAACGCATCGTGCGGCCAACGGGCTCCTCTCTCGCGCTTCTTTTTGGACATCCTCCGCCATCTAGTGGCACTGACGAGTAGTCCGCGCGTGTCTTCCGAGACGAGAATCGCTGCGCAGTGGTGCTTGCGAATGCTGAGAGTTGTTCCCTCGAGTGCAGCACACCCAGCGTTACATGCTCAGTGACCCAAGTAGGCAAGAGATTCATAGAAAAGTAGCAAATATCTAGTGCAGCCATGGCATAGCTAAATAAAACACTGGCGTGAAAGGCGTTCATTTAAGAGTAGCACACACCTACTGCCACATACGCAGCAATGACCCTAGTCCGCATAAAAGAGGTTCCTTAGAGACCTGCACACATCGAATGGTACCTACCTAGCACTTCAAGTCGAAGTCAAAGACCTTCTTGAAATAGCGGCACTTCGCCAGTCCCGCATTTGCAGTGACCAATGTAGGCATGAAAGACGTTCGTTCAAGTGTGGTAAGTATATACACATTCTCACGTGCTCAGTGACCCAAGTTGGTGAAATGTTTGGTTTCGAGGCATTTTACCCCAGCCATGGCCTCAGCACTATTGAATGAAAAGGGCCGCAAAAGCCCTTCTGCACTTCGTGAAGGATGCTGGAATGTACGAATGCTCGTGACAGCGGAGATTCCTCTGTGACTGACTCTGTGGGTGACAGAATCTATTATTATAGCGAAAGCATTAAATGCTCATGAGGTGGAAATTCTGGCGTGGACGGCGTGGCCACACGATGGCACAAAAGGATACGAACCTTCGAACTTTGGTGGCCGTCGAACCATTTACCTTTGGTGTTAATTAGGGATGAGGTAATTTTTTTATTGCCATAAGGTCTTGCCCTTAAGGCATAATTCTTGGTGCGTATATGTGTATTATATGTGTGCTGTGAGGCCTGTGTTGTGTATGAATTGAAGCAGTGTTTTGTGGAATCTGTTGTCATGTATCCAGCGGTCATAGCTGGTTGTCACACTGTAGCGTAGGCCGTCTTGCAGTAGGAGACGCGAGCGTTCCAATTTTAAACCAGCACATTTCCATATTAGGTGGTATGTATCTGCTTCCATCACAGGAACGGAGCAGTATGGACACGTAGCACCCAGTGGTAAATGCCATCAGTTCCACCTTGAGATAACAGCCGGTGTAAGGGCAACCCCGGCCCGAAGCCTCCTAAGCACAACTTCCTCCGCCCTAGTAAGGTGAAGGGGGAGGGAGCAGACACAAGGTGGGATAAGAGCGCGTGTGTCCTGCCGGAGAAATTTTTTACGGGCTCGGAGCGAGTTAAGGGGTCGAGGTGGGAGGGGAATAGGTGGAAGATCATGATTAGGAGGGCAGTGTGCCTGCTGGTCAGCAGCAATGTTGTGAAGGTTCGCTGAATGGCCTTGAATCCAGTGTACCTTGATGCAAGTAGCTGTTTAACTATTCATAGTGTGTATTGTCTCGCAGATTTCCATCGCCTTATCAACCTTCTTGAGTTCCTGAATAGCCGCTAAAGAATCAGTGAAGATATCTAGTTGCTTGATGGTAGGCAGCTTAGATGTCGCCTCTTGCACACTGTCGTGGATGGCTTGAAGTTCCATTACTATAGCGCTGGCTTCCGTACATAAATAGCGCTGGTGGGCACTGATTAAATTATGTGTAGTGCGCAGGAATGATGTCCTTCCACCGTCTGGGAGAATGGCAGCATCCGTATAGACTTTACAGGTGTTAGCGCATGATGCATCGACGATATTGTGTTCGTCAATAATACCTGTTGTATCGCTGCGTCGTAACTTCGTTGGCTCATTAGTTGTGACGCTGGTGAATTCCCACGGAGGCATTGGATAGGGCCGATCGTCAATCCGAGAGCCGCGTTGAAAATGCGCATGCAACGCAGCGACAGCCGGAATAAGTCGCTGTTTTATTGCACGTGCTTTTCCACGTTGCAAAATTAGCTCTGCAATTGAGTTGAGCTGGGCATGTTCCTGTAAGGTTGGTATCGGAGTGATGCGGGGCAGTGCTGTGATTGTGCGCATAGCATCGCGATTAATCGTCTCCAACTGTGTCAGCTGTGCCAAAGTAAGCCGTTGAAAATGCGCCTTATATAAAATTTGTGGCTGCAAGACTGCACGCACCAACCGTCGAGCTACGTCAGTACGAGCTCCAGCTGCTTTTGCTGCAATGCGACGAATAAGGTGAAGTGTTTTTGTCGAACTCTGTCTGGTTTTACGGAGCCAGTGCGCACCATTGGCGGAGTGATGAATTGAGACAAATCTAATAAGGCTCTCGAGCCCACGACCTTTCGTAGGAGTTGAGCCAAAGACCGTTGGTGTTAAGACGAAGTTAATGAAGATACAGGTAATTAGAAAGTTAATTAAGGAACCCGAACCCACGATTTGAGGTGGGATTCCAAACCGCGATCTTTGGTGGGAGTCGAATCCACTACCTTTGGTGCTAATTTAGGCGAAGTTATTTCATCATCATCAGCAGCAGCAGCAGCAGTAGCCTATATTATGTCGAGTGCAGGACGAAGGCCTCTCCCTGCGACCTCCAACTACCCTGTCCTGCGTCAACCAATTCCAACTAACACCCGCAGATTTCCTAATTTCGTCGCACCACCTAGTTTTCCGTCGTCCTCTGCTGCGCTTCCCTTTTCTTGCTACCCATTCTGTAACCCTAATGGTCGAACGGTTATCTACTTTACGCATTACATGACCTGCCCAGCGCTATTTTTTTCTCTTCGTGTCAATTAGAATGTCGTCTATACCCGTTTGCTCTCTGATTCAAACCACTCTCTTTGTGTCTCTTAAAATTATGCCTAGCATTCTTCGTTCCATCGCTCTTTGCACAGTCCTTAACTTGTTCTCAAGCTTCCTTGTCAGACTCCAAGTCTCGGGCCCATTTGTCAGCACCGGTAAAATACACTGATTGTTTACCTTCCTTTTCAATCATACCGGTAAGCTTCCACTCAAGAGCTCCAGATGTCTGCCGTATGCGATCCAACCCATTATTATTCTTCTGTGAATTTCCTTCTCATGGTCAGGGTTCCCTGTGATTAGTTGACCTAGGTAAACGTACTCCTTCACAGACTCTAGAGGCTCACTCCGGATCCTGAATCCTTGTTCACTTGCCCGGTTATTCATCATTATCTTTGTGTCCTGCATATTAATCTTCAGCCACACCTTTACAATCTCTCCGTTAAGGTCCTCAATCATTTGTTTTAACTCGTCTGCAGTGTATCTGAACAGAACAATGTCACCGGCAAACCGAAGGTTGCTGATGTAATCGCCATCGACCCTTATTCCTAAACCTTCCCAGTTTAATAGCTTCAATATTTTTTCTAAGCACGCACTGAATATCACTGGAGAGATTGTGTCTCCTCACTTGACTCCTTTCATTATAGGTATCTCCCTGCTTTTCTTGTGTAGAATTAAGGTGGCTAAGGAATTTCTATAGAGATTTTCCCAGGTATATACGTACGGGGTCTGTACTCATTGATTACGCAGTGCCTCTATGACTGCTGGTATCTCTACTGCATCAAATCTATGAAAGCCATATAGAGACGCTTATTTTACTTAGCAGATTTCGCGATAACCTGATAAATAACATGGATGTGGTTCATTGTAGAGAATTCCTTCCTGAAGCCCGCCTGTTCATAAATACAGTGTTGACTAAAATCCGGTGTTGCCCTTATCCTGTCGGAGAATATTTTGGTAAATATTTTATACAGTACTAGGAGTAAGCTAATAGGCCTACAATTTTTCCGTTCTTTAATGTCTCCCTTTTTGTGGATTAGTATAATGTTTGCATTCTTCCAATTTTCTGGGACCCTTGCAGTTGATAGACATTTCGTATAGAGAGCCGCCAGTTTTGCAAGCATTAAGTCTCGTCGTTCTTTGAATAAATCGAGTGTTATTCCATCTTCTGCTGCCGCTTTTCCCTGTTTCATGTCTTGTAAGGCCCTTCTGACCTCATCTCTAATTAAAGGAAAAATTTCTGTATCTTGTTCATTATCGTTTCTAATGGAGTTTCAGTGCATACATCTTGATTTGTACTATGCCAACTTTCCGTCTCACTGATTTCAGGCTGCGTCTATTTTTTCTGCTTCCTCAGTATTTCTCACGTTACAGTTTCCAATATCGCTTATTTTCGCCTTGTTGATCAGTTTTCACAATTCCGAGAATTCTATCTTACCTCTTGAGTGGACACTTTCATTCTTTGTCGTTTCTTTATTAGGTCCTTTGTTATTTGGGAGAGCTTGCCTACTGGTTGCCTTGTTGCCTTGCCTCCCACTTCAGTTGCTGCCTCTGAAGCCAGCCTTGTTACCGTTGCATTGATCATGTCTACTTCATCATCATCATCATCATCTCTCCGTTCTAAGGCTGCAAATTTCTTAACAAGTACCAGCCTAAACTTGTCTGCTTTTACCCTTACTGCCTCTAAGTCGACCTATTTATTCTTGACCAATTGTACTCTTTCTCTCTTCAAATTGAGGTGAATCCTAGTCCTCACTAACCTATGATGACAGCACTTTACCCTACCTATCACTTCTACATCCTGCACTATGCTGAGATCGGCAGAAAGAATGAAATTATTTCATTCCTTGTTTCACCCTTAGGGCTTTTATAGGTCCAATTTCCGTGGCTACGCTTCCTGAAAAAGGTGTTCATTATTTTCATCTTTCCTTTTTGCGAATTCTACCAGCCCCTGTCCTCTAGCATTTCTAGAATTGACGCCGTAGTTGCCAATTGCCTGTTCACCCACCTCCTTTTTCCCTAGTTTTGCATTGAAGTCAGCCAATACTACTGTATGCCAAGTTTGCACTTTTCTCATCGCTAATTCAACATCTTCATCAAACTGATCTTCTTCCTCATCGTCGTGACTAGAAGTTGGAGCGTGGGCTCTATTCGTCAATGCTTCCCGCTATGTCTTTAGTGATTAAGAATCCTACTCCGTATTGCTTCTTATAAGGGAAACCTCTATAGGAAAGGACATGGCTGTTATTCAACAACGTATAAGCCTCACCAGTTCTTCTAATCTCACTAAAGCCGCTGATATTCCAAGCAATGTCTGATAGTTAATTGGGGAATAGTTAATTATTTATAGTTAATTATGGCACGTGAACTCGCCGGACGTCGCAGCACATCTGCTGACGTAGCCAAAATGTTTCTGCATTCATCCACATAGGGGTAAGTGCGCCTCGATTTTCTTTTTCTTTCCTCCCTCCCCAAGTGTAGGCTAGCGAACCGGGCCAGCCCTTGGTTAATCTGCCTACCTTTCCCTCTTGCTTTCTGTCTCTCTCTCTTACCTCAGCACAGCTGCCTGATGCGCTGCATATCTAATGCAAACCACTGCACCACTGCGCCACTGCATATCTAATGACCCTGGTTGGCGGGAAAGCGGTACGTACATACATACATACATACATACATACATACATACATACATACATACATACATACATACATACATACATACATACATACATACATACATACATACATACATACATACATACATACATACATACATACATACATACATACATACATGGCCCCATTAAAGTGCGTGAAGTACCCCAAAAATGCGACCGCATTAAAATTGGTGCGTCTTATCTATAAATGCTACTCGCGCAGTATGCACGCGAGCTCGGACGATGTGGTGCACGCAGTGGCGTAACGTTGGAAAGTGGTCGTGGCGGACAAGAATTATATGGTCTATAGCCAGCGGGAATAAAAAAATTCACAAGGCACTTAGTTATCCCTACGCAGATGAATACGAAAGCGTTGCAGCCACGTCAGAAGAAGCAAGGTGACGTCCGGTAGTCCGCAACGCAAGGTCGTGGATTTTAGTGCCTTAATTAACTCCGCCTCAATAAACTGTACAATAATTAACTTCGCCCTAATTAACGCTAAAGGTCATGTGTTCAACTCTCATCGGGTTCGTAGCATATTTGGACCATGGCGTGGTCATGCCAACTGCGCCAACGCCATATTTTCCGTGTCACGACCCATATAATGATTTCTCGTTAATAAATTTACTCCTCCGGGATATTAAAGACAGATGAACTAAACTGGACACGTGTGTAACACGAAGGATGTGCGAAAGTCACGCACGTAGCATTATTGTAAATGTATGGCGGGATAGTTAGGTGATGCGCCTTAAGCTGCAATATAGCTTCCGAATGAGGGTTTCAGAGCGAGAAAGAAGATTTGAGCAGCCGCTCCTAAATTTTGGAGAATCTGTTATGGAAATATAGATCAACAAGAACCGCTTTTCCATGATAATAACGATTTCCGAATTAGCCTGTCTTAGATAATGCATATCCCGCTGCAGTCCACGAAGCCTATAAAGAAGGAAAAGGTAGAAACGCGCAACGGCCGGATACGAGGGACGTAATACCTTTAAAAATGACTGAGCGGCTGCGCTTAGGAAGTGACAGCCTTTCTAACTCGCGGAGCCCTGAAAAAGCAAGGACAGAAATACACCAGGTGAACCAAGCGCCCTCGGCAGTCGCCAGACGCAGGAATCGATTTCTTGCCACACGTTACTTTCCCCGGCTTTTGTCTCACCCTCCCACTCTCGCGTTGGGCTCAGTCTTTTCCTTCGCTTACACTCCATAACCAGCGCTCATCGTAATTTTATAAATATTATTTGCGTCTGCATTTGTGTTCTCTCGTGCACAGTTGAGGAAGGTTTCGCATAAGAAGGTAGCAGGTAAATTTTCCCGGCTGTTCGACTGGCTGTCAAAGAAGTGTTTGAAAGCTTTACACCGTAGCGCTCTTCCACGTTTTCCTGACGGTCCAATTAGCTCCACGTGTGGTGTAAGAGGTTGCGAAATTCAGAACGCGCTTTCGCAAGGAGACTCGAATGTCACGATACTGTTGAGCATTCTCTTTGCAGCGCTCTTCTGTCCCGTATATGGATTGGAGTAACATATTCAAATAGGAAGTTTTTCGTCACTGGAATTGCCAACAGCCCACACTGGGACTTTTACGAGTGCAATGAAAGAACAGCCTTCTGTGTGATGGTACTATTGTCTACCAGCAAATGGTGGGGCACTGCTTAAATCCACAATAGACCATTTGGATGGTGGCCTGCTCGATGGAATATCAATTCTTGCATCCTTGCTTACACACATGTCAGCGAAAGTGTCCATAACGTGCAGCCGCGTTTCGTAAGAAAGATTAGACTTCGAAGCAAATGGTTACTGTCGGAAACTGGGCATTGTGCGAAATTGAATGCGTCTGTAACGCTGACAGTGCGTACGACATGCAACGTGTTGGTGAACTCTGTGACCGCGCCCACACAGATGCTTTGATTGACCTTCACCCGTGGGCGGTAAATTGCGTTGCTTTGCGGAGCTAGAGGTGGCAGTTATTGTCATGGCTGCGTCGGCTGCGTTTCAATGAGACCAACATGAAACAAAGAATACTTCACAGTAGAAGGGCGGTAAAAGCGGATTTTGTTGCCCGTAGTGTGAGTGAACAAACTTTTATTGGGTCAAGCAATACGCAATAAAACGCGCACCCGGCTAATCCCACGACGGGACCGACAGCTCTAGCCTGCCGGCCCGATTGCGGGCTCGCTGAACGGCCAGGATTTGGTCTTCAAAGGCGGGACTTCGCAGGAGCGCGTCCCACTCTTCCTTGGTGAACTTCGGGCCCAACGACCCGCACTCCGACAGCATGTGAGACAAAGTAGCAGCTTCACCACAGGCCACGCAAGAACTATTCGGGTAAATGTCAGGATATATGCTGACATATATTGCCGTAGAGCAGCATCAACGCGTGTAAAGGCCGGTGGAATCAGTAAAGCACGCGCCAACACGAGCGCGCCGCTTGCGCGAAACGCGCTAGTCCTCGTCATCGTCGACGTCTCGTAATATTTAACATACTCCGGGGCCTGCCTGATATGGCGCATGCTAAAGGGTGAATTTTCTACAAGGGTCGGATCACCTGTGAGCCACTGGGTATTTTAACTTTACAGGAACAAACGACGCTGTCTTTAGATTACATGCAGTTGCTCGCTACACCCTCTCTCCCGAACATTTGAGGAGCGTTGTCCTCGTCAATAATCATGTCACCTTTATTTATGCTACAAGTTCTTGACGTTTCCTCAAGTGAACGCTTTGAAGTGTCAAGAGATATTCAAGAAGCAATCGCTTCCACAGTCGCTCCATTATTAGCTGTCCGTTGACAATATGAGCAGCTATGTATCGTTTTCTTCACGCTGATCCGAAGTTTTAGCATTGAGCAGGAGATAGCTGTTTCACAAGAAAATAAGGGGGGGGTCAGAATGTCTGCTTCTTTAGAAAAAGAGCTGTCTGGCTCTTTACAAGAAAGTTATGGGTCGGTAGTTTACAACAGCTTCAGTTTCAGTCAGCAAACTACTCAGATGCTGAAAGTCAACAGACGCCCTTCCAAATGATTTGCGAAGGCATATCTTCACAATCCTAACTAACCGTTCCCAAAATTCACTCCACAGAGGACATCTCTCTGAAATAAATTCCAAGTTAGGCCGCGGGTAGGGCAATACTAGCTGGTTCCTTCTTTTCTCAACAATTGGTGCATGGAAGCTAGCTCGTGTGCAGCTTTCTTAAATGTAGTAGCCTTGTACGAGTATACTATTTGTTGTATTCTACGTCTTGCATAGGCAAGGCCATGGAAAGGATAGTACGCAAATGCCTCCAGCAAAACTTAGACGAAATTCGGCAAATGCCGGACACCATGTTTGGCTTTAGGCAACATCTCGGGACATAGGACGTGCTCATTCAATTAAAGAAGAATATAGTCATCCATGCCACACGCCACGCACAACAGGCCATTCTCGCGTTAAACCTGAAAGGGGCATTTGATAAAGTGGCACACGAGGTGATGCTTCGGAATCTAAGGAACACAGGATGCGGGGAGAGAATACACATTTATGTTCTTGATTTTCTATCTCACCCCACAGTCATACTCGACATCGGAGGTATAACCTCTGACCCCATCACACTCGGATGTAGAGGCACTCCGCAAGGCTCGGTCTTCTCCCGTCTTCGCTTTAACAGCGTGCTCTTGGGTCTCCCGGGCAGGCTGGGTAGTATACCCAACCTACGCAATGTACTATACGTAGGTGATGTGACATTATGGACGGATATGGACTCGCTCCATGGTCTATTACACACCCTGTAATGGGCAGCGGACATAGTAAAAAAAATATGCAGAGGAGAACGGACTTCTTCTCGCCTAGGGAGTCCGAGCTTCTTGTGGTCTGGCGGCATCACACAAAGAACGATGAAGATAACATACGAATCGCCCAAGAGGTACAGGTGATAAAGCCCTAGAAACCCTTCAGAATTCCGTGGACTCCTTACAACCTTACGCAAAATGCGACCATGTCTCTGCAGGACGACGCAGTAGGTCTTGCACATGATTCGTAGCATAACAAACAGGCATCAAGGCACGAAAGGGAACGACACCATCCGTCTCGTTCAAGCCTTCATCCTCTCTAGGGTGACGTATGTGCGTGGTAATGACGAAAATTGACAAACTAAACAAAGTAATTTGAAAAGCCACAAAGCAACAACTCTGTCTCTCTATGAAGACGTCCACGAGCAGCTTTCTCTGTATCCGTCTCCATAACATGGTTGAAGAACTACTAGAGGGCCACATCTCTTGTCAGAAAGTGTGCCTGGCTATGACCCAAACACGACACAAGGTTCGCAAACAAATCAAGTCTAATTCCCCTACAGATCCACGCTTGTCTCCTCTACCGCCTACCCCCGACCATCAAGAGGCGAAGGAAACGCTGCTGTCTAGCTCCCGCCTCTCGTACGAGATCATGTTGGTCGAAAGGG
Source organism: Dermacentor albipictus (assembly GCF_038994185.2). Lineage (NCBI taxonomy): Eukaryota > Metazoa > Arthropoda > Arachnida > Ixodida > Ixodidae > Dermacentor > Dermacentor albipictus. The sequence goes on from NC_091821.1 coordinate 496,822,373, forward strand.
CGGTCGCAGCCAAGACAACGCGTGGATTCCCGTGAAGAGGAAATCAGTCCTGCAAATCAAACCATTCTTATGCTCATGAAAGATGTTTTTTCTCCCTCTCTGTCTCTTCTGCTCAAAAGCTTTTGAAGGCCACGAAATAAGTGTTTGCAATAAATCCAGCAACATGCTCAAGATGAATTGCTCAATCTAATTCACACGTGAAAAGCACTGTGTTCACCTTAAGGCCACTGCAGTCTTTCACAGTAACTGGCCCCGCAAAGTCAACTCTCGTAAACACGAAAGGGCGCGTATTGTACACACGATCTTTGGGAAGAGGGGCTGCCGGTGTACACCACCTGCTTTGAGGCGAAACTGAGCACAAATTACACAGTTTCGCAGTATGTGCTCCACTGATCGTCGCACTATGGGCGCCCGTAACCAGGCGCGAAGTTCAGTTAACGTGCCATCGTCACTTCCGTGGAGCAGAGTTCTATACGCTTGCCAAATGACGAGCGCGTGTCCGGGTGGCTGCAGAGCAGTAGCACGGGCGTCTTTTCGTTGTACGTGACGTCGGCGTTCTAAAGGCGAATTCTAATTCTCATGACGTCCTTTTTCTCGATGAACGATATTTGTTGTAAACCTTCTACTTCAAGAACGTTTTCGTTGATGCTTTAGCAGCGCGGTTGCTTAGGTATCCAAATGTTTACAGACGAAAGTCCCAGGTATAACACAGGTTAGCGTTCACGTTTAAAATGTGTTTATTATATGCTATAGTCAAATATAATCCCGAGTATTGTGTATTGCACATACTGAATATTGCCACAGAGAACATAAGTATAAACGACACTGTTATGCTCATTTTACCAGTCCTGAGGATATTTTACTTTATAAAAAGTAGGACAAGTGAAGCGTGGCTTGGGCTGGTAGCTTCATCCCATTGTACGCTGCTATATCGGCCGCTTTGCATTATAGTGTGGTTGGCATTTCACAGCTGACAAGAATTATATAGTATTGCTTACACTTAGCAGGACTTTCATTTAAGATGCCAAAACAAATCTCGTTTCTATAAATATGACATTGTCACGTGGTAGTGATGGTGAATAATACAGCAGAACACTGTGAGTGACGGAACTAGCCTTTTATTGGGTGAACTTGTGCCCCCAAAATCACTTTACACTCAGGTCGCAGCGATAGCGCTGAACAGGGCCGGCGATCGTCGTAATTTGATCAGCGCGTCAGGCGCGTCGGCTTTTATACATGAGCCATCGATGGTTCCAGAGCAATCGCTGGTACCCGCGTGTCTTCCAGAAAGTAATACACAATTCGCGTCACGTACACGTGTAAAAACATTACACAAGGTGCGGTGACAGCGGATAGAACCATCGATAACATCGAGAACCCGATGACTTGATGGCCTCTAGTACTGTCGCAAGCTGCCTAAGGTGATCGTCGAAATATCCAGTGAAGACGACGACGTCATCCAAGTAAACAAGACATGCCTGTCACTTCAATCCTGATGACACCGCGTCCATCACGCACTGGAATGTTGCAGGCACCGAACACAGTCCGAATGACATGACCTTGAACTCAGAGAGGCCGTCTGGCATGATGATGGCGGCCGTTTTGCCATCCCTTTCGTCGACTTCAATTTGTCAGTAGTCATTCTACAGACCCATTGAGAAGTATTTAGCGTTGCAGAGCCGATCCAACCTAATGCAAAAGGATAGAAAGTTGCCCAAGTTAATGCAGTAACATGATCTTGGATTGTAGCGCGAAGTGACACGGACAGACTAGAAGCAGACAGCCCGAGCGCCCGTCCCTTCTGCTTCTAGTCTCTGTCCATGTTACTTCAGACTACAATCCAAGATCATGTTACCGATCCCATTTGTCGTCCATCCGTTGGAGGGGATTTACGTCCTTCTTCGTGATCTTGTTCAGTCGACGGTAATTGACGCGGAAAAGTTAGCTTCCGTCCTTTTCCTTCAACAAGACTACAGGAGATGCCGATGGCCTTTTCCACGGTCCGATGACGTCGCTGCGCAGCATCTTGTTGCGTTATGACTTCATGTTCTCGCGTCAAAACTCGGTAAGGGCCCTGGCAGAGTGGTCGAGCACATTCTTCGTTTATTATGTGGTGCTTTGCTGCTGGTGTTTGTCGAATCCTCCATGATGTCAAAAAGCAGTCTTTGTATCGTAGGATATTTATGAGGTGTTGCTGCTTACTCATGGGGAGACTTGCATTTATGTCGAAGTTTGGTTCGGGAACTGGTCATCGAAGTGGATGCGGCAGAAGGAGAAAGGACAAGAGCTTTGTCGGTTTCCACAATTTTCTCGGCGTATGCGGCAGTCGTGCTCTTGTTGCTTGTTGATGTGCTTGAACTCCTTGCTGAAGTTTGTCAGCATAACATTCGCTTTCTCTCTGTGCAGTCGAGTTATCGCTCTCGCGACGCAAATTACGCGGTTGAGCTGGAGACCTTCGTCGCCCTTGATGACGCCTTCTACGTATGCGGGTGCTTCTCTGCCGACGGGAATGACAATGCTGGAGTGAGTAAAGATGCTGACTTCGTCCTGAAGTACACTCGAGTCACGTTGTACGGAAGGCCTCTCCGTTACCGCTTGGTCTGTGGACACCGTTATTGAGTTTCTCCTCAGGCCTATGATTGCGTCGCGTTGGTTCAGGAAGTCCATGCTGAGAATTACGTCTTGCCACCACCGTTGGACGACGACAAACGTCGCAGCGTAGGCCGGGTCATGAGCTGTAATCCTTGCCGTGTAGATTCTAGTCAGAGTTACGGGGTGTGCTCCAGTTGTCCGAATTCGAGGGCTGTACCATGCACTCTTGACTTTCTTCAACTTGGCGGCGAATAATCCACTCATCACGGGGTAGTCGGCTCCGCTATCTACAAACGCAGTGACTTCGTGGTCGTCGACAAGCACGTCGAGGTTGGTGGTTCTTTGCCTTTCACTACAGTTAGGTCTTGCTGTCGGATCACGGCTGCGTCACGTTGACCTGCGGTTGGTACGTGCGACGTCAAGTCGTCTTTCGTCGGCGCAGTTTTAGCCGTCAGGCTTCGTCGTGATAGTGGTGCGTCGTTGCTGAGTCGTCTGAATAGATATTGCAGCATCATTATTAGCAGTGAAGGATCTTCGTCATTTCGACGTACAGCAACCGCAGCTCCATCGGTTGCTGCTTTTAGTTTTCAGAATAAGGGTTTAATGACCGACACCGGGCTGGGCCAGTGTATGGTCGGTGCTGCGGCAATATGTAGCGTCCTGACGATGGTGAATGCGAAGAGCTTCGGGGTCTCCGCAGCGTTCCTGCGATGTAGTCTGCGATGTCACGTGGCCGCTCGCCAAGCTGCGAACGTGGCGCGTTGACGGCGAACCCTCGGAGCTTCCTTTCCCGCTAAGGCCACCGGCGGTAGATGTGGCCCGCTTCTCCGCAGTGATAGCAAAGCGGGCGGTGGTCGGGGGTGCACAATACATCTGTCTTCCTTGGATGGTGGCGCTGGGCGAGTGGTGGTGAAGGCAGCGGACAACGGAAATACGGCGTTACGGGGCCCTGGGGCGGTCGAAGAGGGAGCTTTGATGGTGGACGATGGCCGTCATCGTCTGCTATCCAGCATGGTCATCGCATGGTCATCGCTTTCGGGAATAGAGGCTCTGATTCGGGCTGCACTTCCGAAGCTCCCAGTGTCTGTCGAAGTCCGTCCTTGACCATGTCAGCGAGAGAGGACACCTGAGGCTGTGACGAAGGTAACACCTTGCGCCGTTCTTCACGCCAATGGCCCAGAGGGTCACTTGGAGGTAGTTGGAGCCCAGTGCTTGGATTGGGGACTGCAACGTGAACACCTGACGCTTACATTGCCCACTGCGGATTTTCAGTTTTCGTAATCGTCGTTGCCTCTGTCAAAAACTGAGCTGCGGTCTTCGGCGGGTTGCGGATAAGACCGGTGAAAAGTTGTTGCTTGACGCCCCGCCTCAGAAAGCCGCCATGTTTGTCCTCCGACATTTTCGGCGTGCCGAAAAAGAGGGGTATCCGTGAAGATCGCGATAGTCCCATTGGGTAGCTGTAGTAGGGTTTCTAGTAGAGCTTGGGGTCACTGTTTGCGCTCGACGCTTGTGTACGTCTGCAGGAAACCGTTTCGGAGCAGATCCCATGCCGTTAAGGTGGCTTGGCGATTCTCGAACCACGTCTTGGGGGCATCTTCGAATGCAAAAAACCCATTGCGCAGCTTGCGGCGCTGTTCCAGCTGTTACATGTAGCGACCTTCTCATACGTCTCGAGCCAGCTTTCTGGGTTCTCAAATGTTGAACCGCGGCAGTCGGGGGGTCCCTGGACAGCTCCAGCATGACGGGTACTGCCGACACAGGAGTTGTCTTTGCAGCTGCTGTCGTCGCCATGCACTTCCTGGCATTAGGCAAAATTCCGTGCTACGGGTGTGTCCCTTGCAGCCTGCGGCTAGCTCACGTGGTATGTCACGTGGTAGTGGCGATAACTAATACAGCGGCTAAACTGTGAACGAGGAAACTATTTATTGGGTGAACGTGTGCCCACAACAGGAAACGACACCCAAAGCGCATCGATAGCGGCAAACGTGGTCGGCGATCGTCGAAATGTGATCTGTGGGTCAAGTGCGCCGGCGTTTATCTATGAGTGATCGAAGGTTCCAGAACAATCGCTTGTGCCCGCAGGTCTTCAAGAAAGTTCTACGCAATTCACATCGTGCAAACTTGCAATCAGATTACACAAGGTTCGGTGACGACAGCAGATAGAACCATCGATAACATTCGAGAAACTGCAGATACATGCAGGCACGTCCTGCGATAAGCGACACCATCTGTTACAGGGTCAAACGCGGTCACTCGATAAACAAGTGTACGTGTCAGTATCTTTGCCGTGTAACTAACGGAAAGGCCGCATACAAATTCGTTTTCCAGAACTCGTCATGAGGAAATTTTCACATTTAAACGTCATTACGATTTCTTCTCCCTTCGCTCAAACTTACGGTGCTCTTTTACGGCGTAAAACCAACGAATGGAAACGTCTTAAGACATGGGGAGCTAGAGGTATCTTTATTGGAAATATTTTTTGCCCTGTACTGCTCCTTTTTGAGACGTTGACGCAAGCATTTTTAACGTGTTTTTCGTGATAAACACACACGTTCAAAAGTTCTCGAATGTGGTCGTTTTTGAAAAATAAGTTATGTTAAGGACGAACATTGCTGGTCGTCGGTGCGATGGCCGAATGAACATACTATACTCCAGCTCGAACGCTGGTCACCAAAGCAATAAGGGCACAAGGCAATAAAGTGCCTAGCTCAGCTGCGATGCAGCTGCCTTTGCGTGGCTGTTCGCAATATTCTTTTTATTTGCAAGTGTACACAGACAAATGCTATGTCGATAGACCTTGGACCCTCGAAAATATCTGATAGGTTCCCTTTGAGAGACAAGTGTTCGTGGCAGGTATTGCATATTGTCACAAAAACGGCAAAGTATCTCTTTTATATCAGCAAAAACTTTCCTTTAAGGTTGACAGGTGGGTGAGCGCCCATGCTGCATATGAACTGGAGCAAGAAGTGACACTTCTTGTGTCTATTAGGAGTATTTGATACTCCTCGATTTAATGTTGCACCTGCTTGCCGAGTGATTCATCATTGGCGGGGCGTTTCCTTCAGCGGGACGTCTTTATTCTTTCCTCATTAATAATGTTTGCGAAGTTTGCGATGTACTTAACATTACCCTTTCAGCCAATAGGCAGACCTAATGACAATATTAGAAAAGCCTGAGCTTCTCGATGTTCTGGCTTTTATTTGCATTTACCGTGCGCCTATTTAAGCAGAAGGGTTTGGATAATACTGAAGCTACGCTCTTTTTACATCGTCCCTACACTCCCATCGACGCTTCGGAAATGAAGCAAACGAACAAAATATTACGCAACAGAAAGGTCCGCACTAGAATGCGCAACTGTCAGTGGCGTGCTCCACTGCGGCATGAAGAAATCTCTAAGAGCTTAGCACGGGTCTTTATTTTGGTGGCTCATGGCTGATATTAGTAAACTGAGAGAATCAACAGCGCTGCATGGTGTGAGACAAATCGTAACGTTTTTTTTTCGTCGTTCTAATGTTACACGATCGAGAGCTCAAAAGAGCGCATGCATATTCATGTTTCGGCCTAATTTAGGTCTGATGCGCAAGCAGGCGGACGGACGGGGATGGCTAGATGAAGGTAACGACGCGCACAAACGAGAACACGCTTAGCTTCGTTAGTAACGTGGATCACGGCGTCAAATTTAATTAGGCTTGACGGCATAAGAACTTCTACGTACTTAGATGTGCTTTCTTCTAGTTGATATATCAAGTAAATATGTAGCGTTTCTGGCAATAAAAAAAGTTGCGATGTTTTGTTCCTGTTATAAGCACATGAGTCGACAGTTCCACCTGGAGCCCTGTAGCGTAAAACTATTCAAACCAGTTTTTATTCCAATCTCGTAACGTCAAATTTGCGTAACCACCGACGCAAGCATCGGGTGGTCACCCGCGGTGTTGTTTGAAAAGCCCAATCAAACGTTCACCTGGTTTATAGGAGGCCACTTCTGTTCCCTTTCAAAGCAAACAACATTGTGTACATTGAGTGGTTTTTCTTCTATAATTGATTGACAGGAGGCGTGGAGCATGCTCAAGTGGAGAGGGTTCCAGTGGGGCCGAGCTGGCGCAGGAAAAATTAATAACCCGATGAGGAGGATGGTGCGGGCGCCTGTGATTGAGCCGCTTCCCGTTACTTAGCTTGCGGTGGCTGGTCGAAAATTGCTGCAGCGTGCAACGGAAGGTTAATAATGCCGCTGAAACGGATCCTCAGCAAAGAATAGTCCGCAGAGCGATGTAACGTGCTTACCGAGAGGGCTCAAAAACGCTATACTGACAAGAAAGATGTGTATTATCCGCAAATAAATCTATGCTCTCCGGCAGCTCACAGTAGCCAGTGCCTGAGCGATCGGTGGGCAGCCATCATCTATACCTTTCGGCACGGGGCAGTCACTGGCTATTCAGAAAAAAATAAATTCGTTTTGTTCGGCATATTACTGCATCTTTAACGCGTTCACGTCACTTTGACGCGGTGAGTTTTCGCGGTTTTGTGAACTGTGGTGAACGACAGGCGAAGTGGGCGAAGCCCGAAAACAGTTGACCAATAGCAGAAGGCTAACGGCGATAAGGCACGGAGTCAGAAATACATATTTTCTTTTGTTCGGTATAATCATGCGTGATCAGTGTGTACACGTCACAGCAGATGGCAAGCTATCGCTGTTTCCATGACGCCACAGGAGAAACAAGTGATGTGGGGGTGGGCCGGAATCTTTTTGACTAATAATAGAGGGCTGATTGCAGAATTGGACTAGAAAAGTTTGGAATAGCTTCCGGTTGTTGCGCCTTAGGCTTTGATTCGATGAAAGTCAGACAGAATGGAGCGAAGACCAGCTATGCTACGATTTCAACAACAAATGACGAAGTCCCTTGTGAAGAGTCTCCTGCTTAAAGAAATGTTGCCTGGCAAGCTTTAAATATAAATCGAGATTGCGATTGGGCCAAGTAACACACCCAATATTGCAAGACAAATGGTGAGTATGGGTGTAAATAAAACGGTGAAACTGTGTATGTACCGAGCAGACTAATACATTCAAAAACAAAAGTGTCGGCGCTAAGGTACGAGAGCTTTATAAGCAGGTGTATAAGAGCAACTTGGTCAAACACTTTTTCGAACCATTAAAATAAAGTGTATAGTGTATGTTTAAGTCAATACAAGACATAAAAAAATCGCGCCACCTGCAGTGCTCTCATGACTGACGATGGTAATGCACTATTACAAAATAAATATAGCGACGCTACGCCATGCCACCGTCGAAGCGAGTGATTTGTGAGGCTGGTATTGCAGTGCGACACCTGCTTCGCGTTTCCCTTAGCACATAAGGCTCCATCTAGTGCTGCCGCTAGGAGATTACGCGTGACCTCCGATATGCGTGGTACGCCAATGCGTGCGAACGCCCTCAAACGCGGGGGCGTCTTTCGCACTTCTTTCTGGGCAGGCTGCGCCATCTGGTGGCGCTGCCGAGAAGTCCGCGCGTGGCACCCCAGATGAGAAAGTTGGGGCACCCGTGCGTACGAACGTTGAGAATCATTGCCTGGCTTACGGTGCACCCAAGGCCGCATACGCAGTCACCCACGTTGGCGAGAGGTTTGTCGAAGAGCGGCACACGCCCAGTGCATTCGGGGTGCAGCTCGCTATGGCGGTGACGTGAAAGACGTTCACTGTGCTATACGACAGCACTTGTGGAGAGGCTTGTCGATAGGTTTTGGTGTGCTTTAAATAATTAAGGTTTTTGTTTCAGAAAGGAAGCTTGGCTGGACCGTATTGTGTAATTTTTTAAGCACATATCTAGCTAAAACACTTCTGTTCTTTATTCAGTTGTGTCTAGCACTTCGTTTGTTTCGCATGAGTGCTAGGTTAGAGAAGTTTATTATGAACGGCTTTCTGTGAGTTGTGCGCCGTTCATGTTGATTGATTGATTGATTGATTGAAAACTTTATTATTTCGCCGAGCTGTGCCGTTCAGATAACCAGCTACTGTCCAGGACTCTGCGACATATGTAGCCTCATTATTATCCAAATTTTAATTCTTTTTTCGCCCTATTGAAGTTCACAGTTTCCGAGAATGCGGTACAATATAACCACTGCTCAACGACACTGCTTCATCGCAAAATATTTTCTTTAACTGCCCTATCTGCTTCAGTCATCATTGCATAGTATTTTCTCCACGTTAGATGCTCTCCTGTATCACCTTCTGGAACTTTGTCTGCCTCCCCCCACATATGAATTTTGATCTTGCATTCTGCAGCATCGACGTCAACAGTGACGTGCGGGAATATTGCAGTAACTATAGTATTGTGCCCTTTTCTTCAATTATTCTATCTGTCGTGGTGACATTTCCATGCCCTCATCCTTTTATTGCTGGTGAACTGTTACAACTTCATGTGCCTTGAAACGACAGAGTATCTTATTAAAATATATGTTCAAACAACGAGCGTTTCCCTTCGCGTTAGAGCGTACATTGCGGAATAAGCGTTGTATCTGCTTAATGGTTCCTGACGTGTGCGCATATTGCCAGGTTTGACTCTCTCTTAACGCAGCTGCTGCACTCACTCATATACTTACTGAGCAACGCAGTCATTGAGTACTTTCTGTTTGTTTAGTTACGTTTATTTAGTTAACGGCCTGAAACACATTGGGGGCTGCATGACAGCAGCAGCAATTAAATACTCCGGTTAATATTGATCACTTAAGAGTAGAATAATAATAATACTATCATTATTAATAATAACCAACTTGGTATGACCCACCAAGGTTGTTTAGTGGCTTTGTCGTTACGCTGCGAAGGACGAGGTTGCGGGATCAAATGCCGGCTGCGGCAGCCGAATTTCCATGGCGGCAAAATCCAAGAACGGCCATGTACCGGCTCAAGGGGTGCGCGTTAAACAAGCCCAGGAGGTGTAAGTCAATTCGAAGACACTACGGCGGTCCTGATAATCATACTGTGATATTGCACGTAAAACCGAAATTGTTTTCCAACTTCCTTGGCTGCATAGAATACGCTTACCCTTTTATAACGTTTTCCATTTCTATCCTATGCTTCGGAATTTGACATCACGCACGACCTTATCGTGTTTATGCTCCGATTGCCCTTTTATTCTCATGGTTTTGGTAGTACTTGTACCTTGTCGAATGGTTATCTGTTCCATTCATTACATGACCTGGTAAACCACACGTCTTCTCATAATTTCAACGTATCAGCTTCACCAATTTACTTTGTTGCATACAGCTGCATTCCAGATTCTCAATGTTTCAAGTGTTTCCATTGCACGGTACCTAGCGCTTTTCCAAGTATCAGCCCGACGCCTTAGTACTAGTAATTTGTACTACTAGTACAGTGTTTTAACGCGTTTTTAAATATATAGGTAATTTCACGGTGATGACTACACGCCGCAACCCAGAGTAATTCGTTTGGATGCTTCCTTCTTATGATACAGGTCTCCTTTTAATGCCTGGCCTAGGTGGAATGAACATTCTTAAACAGCGTTTTTTATTTTTTATGTTTATTTTCAAATTATGCATCCCTATTTAGGGCTATTGCAGGAGTGGAGTACAGCAAACATAAGAAACAGAAACAAAGAAAGTTGAACATAATAGACAAAAAAACAAGGGGAAGCAATTTTATCACTAGTGCTACTACAAAATCAGCAAGCGTCAATTCACGAACAAAACCGGGTAACTAGTTCCAGCAGTCGACAAATATTGGGAAATAATTATGTTTGAACATGTTAGTACGCCCAAAGAAAGGGGTGTGTGGCAACATCTGGTTGGAAGAGCACTGGTATATGTGATGTCATCATCAGAAGATAGTCGACAGCATGAGTGAATAATTGAATGTAGCAGCTTCATGGAATCTATATCTCGCCTTGTGCGTAGAAGAGATGAATTCAAGGAATTCATTGCAGATGAGGGCGAAAAATCACGATCGTAGCGATGACAAATCAAGCGAACAGCATTCTTTTGTAGCGATTCGACTTTGTTGATGTCGCACACTTTGTGCGGGTTCCAGACGCATGAGGCGTACTCTAATACAGTATGAATGAGTGTTTTATACATTAGTAATCTGGTGTGTTTTGGCGATTTAGATAATGTTCGCCTCAAGTAACCTAATTTTCTTAGTGCTATAGATGTGATGTGATCAATATACTGGGACCGCTGCATTTTGTGCGTGAAAATAACTCCGAGGTGTTTGTACACCAGTGCCTGGGGAACTATTCTGTTATTGAAAGCGTACACATGCTGTGAAGGAAAATGGCTGTTTGTAAATGACACTACTGCGGTTTTTTGAAAGTTAATGCGCATCTGCCAGTCCGTACACTAGGTGGAAAATCTGTTAAAGGAATCTTGAAGTAAGGCGTGATCACTAGGAGAAGAAATTACCTGGTATACGACGCAGTCTTCGGCATAAAGACGGACTTTTGACGTAATATTCTTGGGCAGGTCATTCATAAATATTAAATATAAGGGTCCCAAAACAGAGCCTCGTGGAACGCCTGATGTCACATTTACAGTTAAGAGCGAAGTGGAATTAAATGAGACGAATTGAGTACGAGAGTTAAGAAAGCTAGCATTCCAGTCAGTCGATTGAGGATTATTTAAATTTGGTTTAGTTTACTTAGTAGCTTGTTGTGTACAACGGTGTCAAACGATTTGGAAAAGTCTACAAATAACGCATCAGTTTGATTCCCAATATCAAAATTTCCAGTAATTTTATGTGAAAATTCTACCAGTGGCGTTGTTGTGCTGAAACCACGACGAAATCCATGTTGTATGTTAGAGAGAATTTCACTCGATTCAGGGTATTCTGTTATATGCTTGTGTAGATATGTTCTAGTAGCTTTCCGGAATTGGAGGAAAGCGATATAGGTCCATAGTTAGAAGAAAATTGCTTTTTCACCAGATTTATGCAGAGGCAGAACCTTGGCTAGCTTCCATGACTGGGGGTCTATGCCTGAAGTCAAGGATTTTTGAAATATACTTTCACCAGATTTATGCAGAGGCAGGGCCTTGGCTAGCTTCCAAGACTGGGGTTCTATGTCTGAAGTCAAGGATTTTTGAAACATGACCACCAAAAAAAGGCAACACCAGAGAGAGTATCTTACTAGAAAGCTATTCGGAATGTTGTCAGGACCACTGCAATTCTCTGTGTCTAAATTGAAAATGATGTTTAGGATGCCGTTTTCATTCCTTCCCACATCGCCGATAGAAAGCTGAGAATCAGTATTTGTGAACGTTGGGAGGGAGTTGTTGTCATGCGTGAACACTGATTGGAAGTAGACATTAAACGCTTTAGCTATATCAGAGGGGTCTGAAAAAGCCGTGCCATCTAATATAAAGGAAACTGCAGGAGTTTTAGTTGGTGTAATAGAAGTCAAGTATTTGCGCGGGTTAGAGCGTAAGAATCCTGGTAGTTCAACTTGAAAATAAAAGTTCTTAGCTGTTTTCATTTTACTACGTAGTTCTTGCTTAGTAGTGTTAAAGCGAATCATACTGTCAGGGTTACATGCCTTATTCAGTCGGCGCAGACGACGAACACGGCGTGATATTTGCAGTGTGCTGCGATTCATTAATGGAATTCTAGGATTCCTGTTTTTAGTCTTGAGGGGAACAAAATTATCAATTTATAGTTTTAGGATGCACTCAAATGCATCAACTAATGTGTCAACGTTATCATGTAGACCAAGTGCTTGGAAGGAATAAAAGTTAGAAGCTAAAGTGTCTGTTATAGATGTATCATGAGCATGAATGAAGTCGAAAAACTGTGTAATATTAGACTGAAACTTAATCAATTAATAGGGAAGGCACACGTGTACAGCTTTGTGGCCAGAAATGCTACTGATCACATCGCACTGAAAACCAGTTTGAATGAGCTGAGAACTGAGAAAAACTAAGTCTAAGAGCAAATTACGGCAGGTTGGAGCTTGACCGATTGGACCAAGCGATAATGAAAAAGAAAGAAGTTCTTCAGAAATGGAAAGGTCGCGACTTGTGCAACTATGGGTTCGCCAGTCAGTGACCGGTGCATTAAGATCTCCCATGAACATAAAGTGCGAGGTGCTGAAGTTGTGTTCGTGCATGAATATGCTAAGCCTCAGTAAATCTTCTAATGAGAAACCTGGCGCGCGATAGCATACACCAAGAATTATAGAAAGTTTGTTTAAATATAGCTCACACCAAGCAACTTCAACGTCAAGTGTGTTAAGGAGCACGTCAAATTTTAGGTCTGAAGCAATACGCAGTGCAACACCACAACCTTTACCACTTGATCACTCATTCCTTATTGCTACATAGCTGGGTCGGCTAAATTCAGAGTCAAACACGCCATCATGCAGCAAGGTCTCTGTTATGGCCACTACATGGGGAGAGTATGAGGTAACAAGCGTCAATAAAGGCACGAACATGTTAACGATACTTCTAGCATCAAAATACAGAATACTTAGCTTACCAGTACTTGACGGAAGTAAACAAGAAGTTGATCTGGCTTTAGAAACAATATGTCTGTTAGGAACATGACCACAATCGCGCTTTAAACTGTCTGTACCAGTGTCCCATATGTAGCGCGTGTCATCAATGTGGGCATGATCGTAGCGTAGTTTTACTCTGGATCCATTATTACGAAAATTTGCAGTTCCGTCCTGCAGTTTCTTTCGTAAGGCTAGCACATTCGGTGATAAGTATTCACTGATGTACCAACCAGACCCTTTCAGTTGCGTACTATTTTTCATAAACGCGCCGTGGTTGCTCAGTGGCTATGGTGTCGGGCTGCTGAGCACGTTGTCGCGGGATCGAATCCCCGGCCACGGAGGCCGCATTTCGATGGGGGCGAAATCCAAAACACCCGTGTGCTTAGTTTTAGGTGCACGTTAATGAGCCCAAGGTGGTCGAAATTTCCGGATTTCTCCACTACGGCGGGCCTCATAATCAGAAAGTGGTTTTGGCACGTAAAACCCCATAATTTTTAAACATTTTTCATAACTTGAATTTTTTCTCTAAGGTCAAAAATCTTCCTAATGACAAGACGTGATCGCCCTGCTTTTGATCTGCCCACATGGTGACAGGGCTCAATTCCTGGACATCTTATCTGAAGATGTTTTTTTTAGCACCTGTGCTACAGTTTGCAGTAAAGAAGCAGTATTTTCACCACGTGTTTCCGGTAAACCATGCAAAAGAACATTGTTCTGGCGTTAACGGTTTTCGAGCTCATCGGATTTTGAAGTGAGTTTAGTGATATATTCCATAAGCGAGACAATTTCGCAGTTTAGCTTGTTACACATTGCAGAACAGTCAACAGATGCAGTAGAAGATTCGAGCGAAGATACACGTGTTTCAAGGACTTCGAAGCGCGAATTAAAAGATTCCGTGATATCGGCAATGCCACGTGCAATTTCTATCTGACAAGCCAACAATTGCGCCAGAAGATTAGCCGTCTCTGGAGGGGAACTAGTGGAGCACTGACTGCTACTTGTAGTAGTGTTATTAGCCTCGCTTGAGTTTGATGTACTTGCTGAAGGCACCCCTCTAGGTCCGGGGTTAAGTTTAACGTCCCCACTCAAGAAAAGGCTATCGTAACAGTGCAAACTACGAAAGCAGCAAGTAACAACACTGTTCGGGCAGAACAGCAGCAGCAAAAAGCGGTCATCAGAACAGTAGCTACAGGCACCTTGAATATAACATACATGCGTGAAAAACAGGCAGCGTTTTAGCAACATTCCGGCGTCGCCGCCATTCTGCCCACTGAAAGAAGGTGCCCTTGCGAAGACATTTATATCATCCGGTGCAAACGGCGCTGACCGCAAGTTAGCGGCGATTGGTCGAACGACGATGACATCAGCCAGAAGCGAAGCGTGCGGGAGGCTGTTGGCAAAGCCAAGGGGCACATCAGGGCTCTCACCAACACGCTCAAACCCAACGCGAAATCTTATTCCCTTGTCAGGTTACTGAAGAATGCACTAGTATCTATCGATTGAAGTCGTCATATAATTTACGTGTGCCAGCGGCAGCGTTGCTAAGCACGACAAGCAAACCAGCAAATGGCATGTAGCCGAAAACTTTGCCCTTGATCGAGAAACCCGAAACCATTCCAATGTAATAATATCGGTACTTATGAGCTTGCTATTCAACGCAGTGACATTAATCTCAAAGCACGCTATTCTGCAATGGATGCTAGCACTTCAGAGCATACTATTATTTCATGCCAATCTACTACTTCAAGGCATGCTATGTATTACAATGAACAGCACTGGAGAGACTGTTTTCCCCCCGTGTCACCCTTATAAGTCAAAAATTTCCCTCTTTTATCCGTAAAAAGTCGTAGTTACTGCATATTCTACGTAGATATTTCATGAGATGTTCGCATATGGTTCCAGTGCTTTTCGTGCATTCACTCTATTCAGTACCTCCACACCTGCTGCTAGTTGTACTTAATTGAACGTTATTTCATAATCTATGAAGGACGTATAAAAATGTCATATCCGGCGGCACTTCCTAATAGCTTGCGTTTTGAAATGGAGGTGATTCATCCTCGAATATCCCTTTGTAAGACAATCTCCTTGCCTCTCTTAATAGAAATAAAATGTTGTCTCAAGTCCACGCACTGCAGCGTCTGTGCTCTCACGCCACACAAATAATGCTTCAAGCTCTGGCCGCTGCAATGGGCTTGTCGCGCTTATTTTAGAGCAGCAAAACGCTTCGATGACACACTGGATATAGCGAAGACGGCACGATCCGACTAGTCGGGGGGCCTATAACGTGTGCGCTGTACTTTGACCACCAAGTAAGAGTCATCATGTCGGTACTCGTTAAGAAGCAGATCTCCCCGTCTAGAAGGTACTATGGGAAGACATCCTTCAAACGCATAGAGTTCCAACATCGTGGATGTGCAAATGCTCATCTCCTATTGTGGTTTATTGATGCCCCGAACGAACGTTTGGTTCCAGATATGCCAAAAACCATCGCAATGGCTGAACAGTTACTATCCTGCGACATTGGTTTGGTGTCAAAAGCACGTTGGCAAACGCACGCACATACACATACGTGCATCAAGAATGGCAGAACCAAGTGCCAATTTTATGTAAGTTTCTGTTTCATGCAGTAAACTACTGTCGTAACTCAATTAGCACCTCCGAGTGCTGGAGAAGTGCTCGTTGCACGTGTGCATCTGAAGCAAAACTACAATGAATTTATGAAACGCTGGAATATATTGTGTATGAGAGTGTCGAACCAATGTGGAGGAATTACAAAATCGAAGACTATCATGAGTACATGGAGATCATACGTTTTAGGATTTCAAGGCCTACGATTATGCTGAAAGGAGATACCACAAAGACTAAAAAGTGAACAACTTCAATCGGTGGATCGCTTCAGCCTTGGATTCTAGCACGGACATTCCAGTCGTCCTAGACGTCTGAGCTTGACCTGCGCACGCTGTCGGCTTCTTGAACAAGGCTAATTGGGGAATGTGTACTCTTTACGAGGACATCCAAAAGAGCATTGAAGAAAATCCAGAGGCTGGCGTCACTTTCATTCAAGCGTTGCGGCAGATTATTCTTAACATCCTCAATTCTATACAGATGTCACTTCAAGGCACAGCACGGCTTCTCCTCAAATTCAAAATGTGAGCCAAGTTTCAAGATGTGGTCAGTGGCAATACGGCTTGCACAGAACACAGAATTTGTGTCAGAAAGTCAGCTGACGAAATGAACGAAGAAGGACTGGACGACTCAGTCCTAACGTTTGAAAAAAATCCGCTATGGAGCGATATGAGGATAGGCGTGAAGATTTTAAATCAGTGTGCTTTGCCTGAGCGAGTGTCGCCCACTAAACGATACTTTAAGACAACAATTAGCCATTCTTTGCTATCATGCTTACCCAAAATCATATGTAGTGAATTTCAAACGGGAACATGTACTGCTCTTCAACCCATTTCACAGAGAAGTGGACATTCTGGATTTCAACATATTCTTGGACATCTTTTGAAAACTCGACTTCAATCATGATGCGTGAAAACAGGTATAAACACGCGGACTGCATACCAGATCTGTGCAATCGGACTGAACAGCTGCCGAATGAAGAAATAAAAGGCAGAGAAGAGGCTGCACAGCGTGAACGGCAGACATCAGACTCATCTATTGTGAAAGTGGTTGATACTGCCGACTACTAAGACATTCTCGGCGACATTGAATCCTACCAACATGAGGCCGAACTGGTTTCTTTACGTTGCCCAGAGGCCTAAGGTAGAACAGATGTCTTGAATCTAGATGTGTTTCTGGAGAACATGCGTCTCACAAACTCAGGCCAATTTGAGATCTTGCGAGAAGTCGGGATGTTGAGACCTTCGACAGGTGCATTTTAGTTGACCACTTCTATTTCTTTGTTTTCATTTTCGAACTTTTCCATGTCCACTTTCATTACGTTTCCGAAAGAAAGTATTCCTTATTGGCAGTTGTTTGCTTCTCACTAGGGCTACCAACACATGTACTCGCGTATTTCTCGAACCAATATCATAAATCACAGTTGTTTGTTGTCCAGCCTGCTTCTCATTACTTCATCATTAAACTACTCTTCCGCCCAGAAACGTGTGTCCACTCCACCCCACCAGCACTGTCACCGCAGCAAAGAATAAAAACGAACAAAAAACAAGGAAACGAAAACGAGAAAACCGAACTCATGTCCCACTGAAGAGCACTATTTGACCACAGCCGATGGCAGCCACTATAACGGCAAAATGATGTTGTCATACTTACCGCGGCAAGGCTTTCGAGGTTGCTGCTTAAATTATTCATTTAAAACAGGCCGAAATGCAGAGAGGCACTTGATTGTTCAGTGATTAGGGAGCTGTGTCACAGAGTGCTTGCATGGTCACGAGTTCAATTCCCAGCTGCCACGGGCACATTTCGATGGAGTAAAAACGCAGAAATTTTCTTGCAGCATCTTTAAAGTCCCCGTAAAGATTCCTACGTGAACAAAAGTACTACGGCACAAGTCTGCGGCTTGCAAGTGTGCAAAGTGTACAACTTCGCAGAACTGGGAAGCTAATTTCAGGGATCTTATCTTAATTTCTTATATAGACAGCCAGTGGAAGCACCCCGTTGTGCATATAGAACAATCATATAAAAAAAAACGTGTACAAGTGTTTGCGCTTCTGGCCGTTATGCTGCATGTGTTCACCAAATTTCATTTATCATAATTGTTTTCCTTGAAGACAAACATGCACTATTGTTTTTCATCACATGCGCGTTTCTTTCGCTGGACATTAACACGCTGTTAGGCAGGTGATGGCGCAGAATGGCATAAGCGGCCGATCTTTAGGCTTACTTCAGTATCAGGATCTTTTTTGCAATTTTTCTTGCCCCATCCGACGGTCTAAATGGGCATCGGCCGGGCGTGAGCATCGTTTCTCCGAAATCATGGAAGGCGGCGTCAGGCGCAGTCCTCCACCTTTTCCTAATCCGCCTCTCCCCTCTTTACACCAGGCACTGAAGAAAAAAGATAGAAAGGCGCATAGGTGAGGTGTACCGTGCGCCATTCGGGGCGTCGGCTCGCGTTCGAGAAGAGGAAGGACCGCTGTGCAGACGGCGGCGCCGGGTATCGATTATTTTCCCGAGGCGGCCCGAGTAGTCCGCCAGATTGTTCGTGGTACAACGCGTCGGTCGGGAATTTCTCAGCAATTAACGAAGCCACCTAGTATGTCTGACACGCCGGAATACTGCAGGCATTATGTAGAAAGCGATGCTAAGAAAAATGACGTTGAAAGCGCGATTGATGAAAGTGTGGAAACGGAACGATCGAGTGGATTTATTTTAATTTGTGGACTCGGTCACTGTTCATAAAGTCACGGAGAGCACAAGCCACAATGGAAACAGTACAACTGCGTTGTAAGGGACTTCTAAGAAATTGCTAGAAATTGCAATTTCTCTACCGCAGTACCCAGGTAAGCAAAATAATGGAGCTGGCAGTTTTTTGTTGCATAATTTGGGATGAAGAAATGTCAGAACACTGCGCTTCAGGCGTCATAACACCGCATCATTGTGTTCCAGGGAAAGCAACGTTAGTGGCTTTGCCCCATATAGCCGACGAACTCACAGCGGTTCCTTAAATTTCTTAGAAAATGCCCATAAGGAACCTCGCAGAAATGTCAAGATTGATCTTGCAAACCAATGCTGTGTAAATGGAAGATACCAACGTGTCGCTTCTTCTATCGCTTTATCACTTAATTTGCCTCCAGGAGAGCTATATAATGGTTGTGCAATTCTGCAAACCACCACCACAACAACGAAAAGCGTGACCTACAGTTGTTTTCGAATGCTCGTATTGGGCATGCAATATTGTTTATTTTTCCCGAATTTCTGTGCTCCCCTACTTGCTCGCTCAATGCATAAAGAAAAAGGCTGCGTAATAGAGGCATGTCTAACAAGTGCGTTCTTTTTATTTTTTCCGTCAAGCTCCTGAAGGCTGGTCACGTAACGATGGCGTAAGTCGTTAGAGCGACAGGCCTGCAGCGTGTCGCGGAATTCGCTAACCACGAACACTAACCGGCAAAATTAGGGGCACCGCTTCAGTAATCAGAACACGAAAATATATTTCTGGTTGCTGAACTAGCCAGTCATCAGTAGAGCGTGCGAAAAGGGAACTCCGATGCTGCCATCTCATGCGAGCAGCGCTGTGTCGTTGCAGTTTTCTAAGTACTATTCCCTAATATTTATGAACGCCATAGTGGGTGCTATTAGTTTCCTGAGCCTGGAAAGATGCCATCAGCTTCGCGTGCGTGGATGTGCCTTCACGCATTCGCTTGCATATAAAACGAAATAAGAACTGAAATAGGAAACTGAGAAAGTAGGAAACACGCCTATTGCCTTTTGTACGTCCTGTGTAGCCACCGTTAAAACGCGAGAATACAGTGTGACTACGTTAAACCATCACCTAGGCACTCGCGGGGAACGCAAGCCTTAATTGGATCGAGGAAAACATGAGCCTAAAATCTCTCTGCCCAGGAAAATTCACCACCGCCTGTAAAAGTCAAAAGCTCATACTTCAATAAATAAGCTTACTGAAAATTGGTGCATGCTTGACTTGGGAACCGCAATACCTCCTTATAAAATATATACGTTGGCGGTGGCTGAACAGCAAAGGTCAGTTCTCGTCTCACCTGATACCGCAAAAATAGTGCGCTCTATAATCTGCCCTATAATTTTGCTGTAAATACCATTTGTCTCAAAATTATATAAAGCTAGCCGTGGTTTTTTTTATTTGAAATGTACAGATTTTAAAGTAAAGGCAAATGACAGTTAACAAAAGAAGCAGAGAGAGAGTGAGAGAGAATCAACTTTTGTACTGAGCCCTTAGTGACGGTTGGTGCGCGCTGGCACCAGATGGGGTGGAACCTTCTTCTCAGGTCCCATATGTGTCCAGCAGTTCCTGGCCCCTAGCCGCCACCGCGAGCTGGGTCGGTAGGTCGGGGCTGGACAACAAGGTCTCCCATCGCTCGGGGAGGTCGGGGCTGGGGAGGGTGGGGGGTAGGGATGGTGGGGGGTTCTTGAGCTTAGTGCACTCTGCAAGGATGTGTGCTAGAGTACCTTTTGACCGTCTGCAAAAAGGGCATGAAGTATCATGCTCTGTTGGAAACATCTTGTGCAAGAGCACGGGATGCGCTAGTGACCCCGCTTGCGTGCGTCGCACGATTGTTTGCTGCATTTGGCTGAGTTGCGGCCGGGGAAGCCTACATCTGCCGCTTCTGTACATTTGCGTGATTTATTTGTAGCTTGTCACGGGGTGCGGTAGCTCAGGCTCGTCCTCGGCCCGGATTGACAGTTCTCAGGCATAGTGGTCGGCGAGTGCGTTGCCTTCCACTTGCGAGTGAGCCGGGACACACACGAGCTCAACAGCCCATCCCGGTGATTTGCATTTGGTGAGGATCGCTAGTGCCGCGGGGAGATTCCCCTTGCAGTAGCTTACGTACGCCGTCTGCGAGTATGTGACCACGGTCCTCACTCCCGGTTGTGCAAGTGCGAGGGCCACGGCCACTTCTTCTGCTTCGGCTGTATTCGTCGTCCGTACCGGCGCGCCTGTGACCAGTTTATCGATGGTGATGACGACCGCCGTTGCTCTGGTTCCGTGCTTGGGAAGCGAGGCGTCCGCGTAGAGAACCGCGGGGTCCTCTCTCAGCTGTCGAGCCTCGCTTGGCCCGCGCAGAGCGTCTCTCGTTGTTCCTCCCCGGCTGCATGTTCCGGGGGAGGGGCTTGGCCTTAATAATGTCTCTCCCCGTTGTGGGGAGCGGTTCCGTTGTCGGTTGCTGTTCAATTTGCCATCCTATCTTGCGTAGGATGGCCCGACCGTACTCTGTTCGGCTCAGCCTTACTCTCTGATGGGATAGGTGTGCTTCCACCAGCTCTTCCACCGTGTTGTGGGCACCAATTTCCAGCAGCTTCTGCGTTGACGAGTATACTGGGATGCCCATGGCGAGTTTGACTGCTTTTCTTATCGTCGTGTTCAGCGTCTCGCGGTTCACCTTCGCAAGCTGGAGGTACGGGGCGGAGTACGTTACGCGTGACACGATGAATGCCTGCACCAGGCCCAGTGCGTCTTCTTCTTTGATTCCTCTGTTCCGGTTGGTGACTCTCCGGATTATGCAAAAGAAGCAGCTTACGACAGTAGCGAAGAAAAGCTATATACCTCACCTTACAATGCAATGCAACGCTGTGCATGAGAAATGCTTGAGAACTAATGTCTTAAAACATCATGTATTCAAATTACACACTCATGACTCGGCCTTGTCAATGTAGTCACATGGGCTGTCCACGCGCAGGTTCCACTGTCTTTGGAGGTCATGCCAGCAATCAGGAAAAGGTTCACCTGAGATGTCCACCAACACATCCGTCACAGCAGTTCGAATATCTGCCGTTTGGGCCCCCTATTCTAAAACTCTCTAATGACCCTCAATATAATAAATGTAAAATCATGCGTGACTCACGGACTTCCCCTTGCACTGTTTCTTTAGGCTATACTATCAATAACACACCATTAGCCTCTGTAGTATATGGGCAATATAATGACATACATATCACATCTAATCTCTTGTGCAACGTTCATCTCCAATACATGTTTCATAACGCTAAGCGCAAGCTCGGTTTCATACGTCACAATTTTTGAAATGTGACTGCTCACGTTAACTCACAATTTTATAAAAGTTCGATACTTCCCAACCTTGAATGCGCCTGCTCTATTTGGGACCCTGGTCGTGTTACTCCAACAAATCTTCTCGAATTCCTTTTCACCCATTTCATTTTATCAAATAATGCACGTCTTCTAGCGTGCTATCAATGAAACTGACACTCGATTTGCCAGGCCTTGCAATACGTCGTGCGTTTATACGTTTACGCCTTTTTCATCAGATTTATTACGCTAATCCCGTTCTTAAAAATGAGTTGCTCCTTCATCCATCCCACATTTCACGTCGCATCAATCACCAGATTAAGGTGGGGGTATCATCATGCACCTCCAACTCTTACTTTCATTTATACCGCGAGCTGCCGACGACTGGAATGAACTACCCAACTCCATTGCTACCATCTGCGACGCCACTAATTTCAAGAAGATTGTCGACGAGTTCACATGTACTCACCACTCCACTCTGTAACACTCCCGGGCGTTGAAAGTAAGTGAATAAATAAATAAATAAAAATAAACAAATAAATAAAAGACGCTTTCCACTTCAGCTGCACATTTATCCCTACTCCTACGCAGCCTAATAGGTCCCCTGTCACACGCACATTGCAATACTCAAGTGCAAAATCAGCTCCATTTTTAGGTGAATTTGTCGTCGGCTTAAATGTAACAGAGAAATCAGGTAGAAGCTTCTCCCGAATCGCCCTCGTGTAGTCGCCCCAAGAACATAAGCAGTTCCTTTGTGATCGATAAGCTCCCGCGGCTGAGGCGAACCATTTTGCACCACTGCGCATGCTGGCCACTGCTCCCTTGCGTAACCAACCTGACCCGCATTTGCAAGCGCGAATAGGTGGTCTCGCTATCGATTGTTTCGCTGCACAAGTGTAGGCACCCGACGAGTATCATCCAAAATGTGATAGCACAACAGTGACACATAACAGGCATGAAACCTTTTATATTACAAAAAACGAAAAATATAAAAAGCAAATTGTTTTTTTTTTTTCAAATTGCAGAGAGTTTGTCGTAAAGGTAGCGAGTTCTTCGCTAAATTCATGTTCCCATATCATTTTTGTTTCTAAGTGGCTTTCGACAATAGCCATACGAAATATTATGAATGCTTAAGTCGAGCTGGGACTAGTAAAAACCAAATAATTATGCGCAATTTTTCGTTCTTGGAGACACACTGCTACGCTAAATAAGACTACGATTATAGATTATCTTTCGGATTCGTCCTAAGCATAACGCGTGCTAATATTTCTTGTAATGTTTCCTTATTGCGTAATGTGTTTAGCTCGCTACCACAAAAATTAATTGCTGTGTTTTCTAGTAATCGCTTATTCATGGAAGTATGCAGCTGTTCGTAAATACTGCCATGTTTTAAAGCCTCTTGCAAGAACAGGTGATACCTTTATGTAACGAGAAACGTCCATCGCATTCTATAAGAGGAGACACTGCAACTTCTAACCACACTAGGCTAATGTCAGCTGGGACGACTAGGCAACGACAAACAAGCGGCATTCAAACTGTTTATTTATTTATTTATTTATTTATTCAAAATACCTTACAGGCCCGAAGAATGGGCATTGGGTAAGGGGGGGAAAATTGACACAGTATAAAGAGCAGCAAACAATTATACAAAATTATACAGTTATACAATGCTTTGTTATTAAAAACACAACGAAGAGTCAAGTTTACACCAAGTACATAATTCTAAATAACAAGAAAAAAACATACAAGAAGCAACACAGACAAGTTTTTTTTTTTTTTTTTTAAGTAAGAAATGAATGTTTATGTCGTGACGGAATTGTTCTTTGTTAGCTTCAGCTACCAGGATATCGGGAAGGTCGTTCCACAAGCGGATGACACGTGGAAGCGCAGATGAGTTAAAAGCGTCTGTTTTGCCGTAGATGCGCGTGAAAGAAAGATGATTATGCAATCTGCGTGAGGTGAAAGGAGAAACTTGAAGAGCTATTGGTGATGGCCTCGGTCCGTGAACGTACTTGTGAAAAAGCAATATAAGTGCTACATCACGACGAGTGGTCAAATAAGGAATTGATAGATTCTTTTTAATTTGCGTTATACTTTCGCTCCAGTTGTAATTTTGTGAAATAAATCTAGCGGCTCTATTCTGAACTGATTCTAGCATAGTGGTTAAATAAATGTAATGAGGGGACCATACTGAAGAAGCAAATTCAAGTTTAGGGCTGTTCAACAAAGCTTTTCGCTTTCTTCATAAGACCTAACGCAGGCAGTCCTCTTATAGTGGCCTTCGAGCGCGATCAGTTTGTATACGCCAAGTTTATCATGTTACGAGCAGTGGAATAAAATTCAGCTGTGACGGAAGTATAAAGTTTAATAAATCTCAATAAACTAGAAGAAATGCAGTAAAATTATCGGAATGCCAGAAACAAGAACATGCGCTTATCACTTCTCATTTTTTTGACGGACAATGGCTAGTTGCAATTAAGTTCCAAATGAGAGAAAGCGCAGGCGAGACTTTATCGGCAGTGAAAGCGTGTACGAAGCTTTCTGGAAGATGTACTCGTTTTTTTTTTTTATTAGTGCAATATAAATCGCAGTGACGTTCTCTTTACGAGTACGAGCCTCCAGATTGGGTAGCATGTAGGTACGGAGTTATGTATCGAAAAAGATGCGGTTCATGGCGCTTTATAGGAACTGGTAGAAGAGGAGTGTCAAACGCACGTTCACAGAAGCTGTCGGGTGCCTGCATTCCGACCTCACGATCCGCTGCAGCGGAATGGCCACGCCCGCGTTGCACGTGTACCTGACGAGCGCCGTCCCACTGGCGAGCGGCGCCCTGCATTCCGGTCCGGCCCCGCAGTGTCTTGGGCGGCCAGTTGCGATGCGGCACACTCAGCTTCCGGAATGCGAGTGGCCGAGGTCGCAGCGCGCGCCGGGAACGCGCCAAGGCGCTCTGCTTCGCGGCTGGCGTGTCTCTCGTCGGACCAAGGTCACAATCGTCCGTCGACGTTGACTAGGCATAAGGAAATATGCTTAGTTCCGACCGCTAGAACATATTAGAACGAAGAGTCCATCTCTTGAACTCTGCCGGTGTTATTAAATAAGTTAAACTAAGAAATGTTTGACCCCCTGGAGCGTCCTAAAATTGTAATTTTTTTTCTGAACAAATACATGTGATGATACCGTACGCAGTTTTTAAATTATATTGTTTCTTTTTTTACGGTAGCGTATTGCTATTTTATTTTGTTCTGCAATAAATTGCACTGATTCTTACCCAGGGCTTTCTCTTGTCCTGCGAATGCTTTCTGAGTGGAACAATTTTTCTGTTGTTGTTACTCTGCTGTATTGCATGCCAAGTTAAAAAGGGGCAGAACCTCTATCAAGCCTGCGAGCTTTTCGACCAGGCTCTTCTCTTTGAGGGAAAATAAAAGTCTGATCAAATAATTCTTTGGTTGATCGATCGATTGATTGATTGATTGATTGATTGATTGATTGATTGATTGATTGATATGTATTTGTATTTATCTCTATCTCCTCCTGAAAAACACTTGGAAGCGATGTCATTGCTTTCATTTTTTTATTGATTGCTTTTGTGTCCTCCGTGTTTTTTCCCTATTCCTATCTGACCACACGTTCTCCTACGATGCTATCCTGTCCAGACAACAAGTTCCTTCCCGTCGCCAAAACGAGGTGCACTTGTCTATACTCATTGCCATGCATTGGTCTTGTTGCTCTCGTTACTCCTACCCCTGTCTTTGGCATGAAGAGACAGTACTGACTAAATAAATAGACACGTTTTCGTGAACCACTGCGACGGCTTAGCTGAACAAAAAAATTCAATGCATGCTTGTAACAGCATTTGCACTCTGGGACAAAACTTCGTTTCTTTTGCGCGTGCCACTTCTGGAGCTGGCTGACTTTCGTTGCTTTGTGTGGGTTTTTTTTTCTTTATTTTTAACGTTGAATATACAGCCGAACTTTGCACAGTGCAAGCTATCCTCCTATATATTAGTACAACTCTGCACTGTAATTAACGGTCGCTGTGGCCTAGTGGCTGTGGTATTACGCTTCTGAGCTCGCAGTGGTCGGTTCAATTCTGGCCTCGGCAGCCGCATTTCATTGGGAACGAAGTGCAAGAAGCGCTCGATTACCGGGCACTCGCAGGTTGGAAATAAAGATGTAGAAACCTGAACCAATTGTGCAAAACATACTAGATGAAAAGAAAACGACACAGTTTAAATCCTTGCAACTATTTGAAACGCTTAATGTTCCTGTCAAAATCCCTGGAAGCTGTTACCACACCAAAAGCATTTATTACTATGCACAGGAACACGTCGAGGAGCTGAACTTTTATGGCGCAACAAATTGCTGAGGCTCCACATTAGCTATATTGCAACGAAATGTTAGTTTTAGTAAAAGAAAATTTACCTACGAACACAACAAATCCTCTAACAAAATGAAGTTGCCCTTTTTTTCCCGCGGAGAAATGTGGTCGCGGCTTTAACGTTTAGTTTTGGCATCATTGTAGTGAAGCATAAAATCTTTTCCCGAACTATGTAGCTCCAGACGAGCGACTAAATGCGAGCTAGAAAAATGTCTGCATGCGTAAAATATGCAAGTCACATCACAATATTACAAAGAAAGAGCAAATGTCTGTGGCATCGCCTAGCGGTCAAAGAACAAAAACACACGCAGACAACACAGTGTACTCGAAAGAATGCGCTCAGCGAGTGCTTCACCATTGAAAGAAGGACAAATAAGGAAAGGCAGCGCGGCAAATAGCAGCATCTGGAAAGCATAAGCCAGCGAAGAGGTGTTGGGCAGCGATTCGGCGGTTGGTTGCTGCTCTCTTGGGACTCTGACCACCTGCGTCGTATAAATAAGCCGAAGGTCGCCGAGGGAATTCTACGCATGCCGCGGTCGTTCCAGCGTGATGCGCGGCTGCCAAAAGTGAAATTGCCCTTTTGGTTGAGTCACGTGGCAGCCAGGTCCTCTATATAGGGTGTTTGTTTGTGCGCCTTCATTTAAATTGACTCCAACGTCAATCAGTGTTAAGCGTCCTTCTGGCTGCTACCGTCAACGCCACAGCCGAAATTGCCGCAACCTGTCCACCCTGGTGGCAGACAGTAGCTGCACAGAGCTGAGTGGCGCCAACTGAGCACAAAGAGCAGATGTGGTTAAAGCATCAGTTTAGCGGCTCTATCTTTTTTTTTTTGCGCGTGTCTTTCCGGGGCAATTTTAGCAACCATTTTCCGCTACGTCATCGCCGTAAAACGTCATCAACAAGCTTTTTTATCCCGTTGTTTGGTGAAGCCTGTCCAAACTGCACATAATTTTTAACAAGCCATAAAAGCAAGACGCCCCACAGCACGGCTACGACCGGAAGGTCGCACCGAATGCCGCTTTTATATAGTGCCATTGCGTGTAAAAATGGAGGGATAGTACGCCAGTGTCTATGTGAATCACATTCGAACTTATAAATTAAGAATGTACTTAAAGAACACATGTCTCTCTGCCGGAGGTATGAACTGGAAGTCCCCTATTAGTTGGGCGCGCGTATCATTTCATAATGCAGATGTGAAGAAAGTTCATTTGATGTTCTCGCTCGTCCAAGGTTTACCATCAGCATCATGTGACGCTAATGATGTAATGGGCGTGCAAATGCTAGCCCGACAATGTGATCTCGAGAAGGTACTTTGTTCTTGCGCAGACTTATTATACATCGGCCAACATTCTCGTAGATATTCTCGATTACAAAATTGCTTTCTTGTGGTGCCCTCACTCGGGGAAGTCTTGCTCAAATGATGTGTCCCCCTCTGAGTCGCTAATGCAAATGTGCGAGGTGTTGAAGATGTATTTTAAACCCAGTCAGCAAGTTATGATAATATATGTAAATGGCTTTCAAAGTCACTATCATAGTGGGCTCTTACGAGTGGCATTAGTCGCTATAAATAAACAAGCAACGTCTGGTACTCGAAATCACCAGACATATCTGTCTAATAAACCACAGAAGAATCTTGGTAATACATGCGAACCAATTAAAAGAGTACAGGAAAGAAGCGTTTCAATTTAGCGGATGCTTTTATCAGGAACTGTAAGCTACGGTGTCTTTCCTAGCCTGTGTCCTAGTTTTGGACGTTCACTTCCACAATTTTGGATTTCACTAAAGACAATACGGTCAGAACAAGAGAGAGATGCACAAAGCTTTATTAAAAACTAATTAAAAGAAGTAACCACCCCTGTGGTGCGCTCAACGGGTTGCCTGGATTGCGCATGCACATCTCCTTCTTATCAGCTAGAACAATAAATTCTAATCTTACGGTTCGTTCCAACCACCTTTGTCCTAAGATTAAGTAGTTCGGGAGCATAGAATAACCATTTTTCTGCACACATGACTCAACCCAACATTACGTTTACCGCTCACTAAACTCTAGCACTAGTGTTTACTCAATCTACTACACCAAAACTGAGTAATCAAGTTTGGAATTTCAAATTCATTTTTTCACTTGTACATTACGTCATACAATTACGCAAAATGCCTTTGGCTCTATAATCAAAGGCTAGTAACGGCTCGTAAATAAATTCATATGTGAGCACTTTTCTCTTGGTGCACGTGGAGCCAGACATCATTGAAAAGAATAGCTCAAAGCTCAGACCCTCCCTTGAAATTTTCATGATTGGAAAGTAATTGCGAGCCGCAAGTGCTATGCCTACGGCTGCGCTACGGACGCAATATGATGTAGGGCTTGTCGCGACTTTCACTGAATCTGCCACCGGCAACTTGCCCTCTTAGCAGTCAATTTAGGTGCATGCCCCCTGGGCAATAGGGACGCACCGTCCCTGACCAAAGAGTACGGGAATTCATAAAATGCATGCAGTTCCATGTGGTGCATTCAATGTGGTAATGTTAAACAGCAGTATATATAGCATTGTGTGAAACAGAATTACCCGTGCACGTAAGTCAATACCTGCAATGATGATGCTGTTTCCTTAACACAAACCTGATTATCAGCGCACCGAATCACTAACTCTTTAGCTGTTCATCGAACTGCCAGTTATTTATTTGCGACAAACTTGGCTGAGTTGGCAGCGGTGTTCTGCCTCGCATTTATTGACTCAGTCTCTTCGTTTCACTTACTTAAAGTGCAGCGTTACAATTTATAACGTATTGTATTGAGACAAACTTTAGAAAATTAGTATTGGGCATATGTTTGCGGCAATTTTCCTGAAGAATTATTTGACTTTCCAAATAGTAATGGTTCAGTTTCCTGGCGTAGCACACTTTTTTAGTTGACTTTTACTTGACTAGGTACCTTGAATACAGTGTGTTATAAAATGAAAACTCATATTCTAGTCGATATTCAGCTCACCCTGATCATTCAAATAATGTTTAGACAGACTTAAGAAAGAAGACTAATCATATATACAACACATGTAACATTCTTGAAGTCACCACTTCTTGATCTTAGTGTCACCTCGTGATAGGTTTCATTAGAAAATGCCATTCGGGTCCACAACAGTCATAAAAGGAATTTATGTAATGTTTTCAGTCCTTAACTGTAACGCACGAAAACTTCCCGTGCACCCTTTGCCGTTCGCGATTTATTGCGGGAAGAAAGGGCTGGAATGGCTGGTAACAAATAAGTCATGTGTACAAATAGTCACTCACACCACAATGTTTAATTAGCCGTGGCAGCGAATATGACTTATGATGGAAGTGTCGCGTCGGATCCGCCTGCTCTCGTCCACGAGCATTCGCGCTTGTCGGCCTCATTTCGACGACACTCAAACCCAGCGTGTTTCACCTGAAGCTCACGACGGAATGCGGCGGTTACCATGGCGTTGATGGCGCTCACTTTCTGGCATAGTTTCATGCAGAAACGCGCACGCGCTGTGGCGCCACATTTCTTTTATCTTCTTTTTTTTCCGCCGGCGGATTTATGCGACATGACCAGCCGTTCCTTTTACTGCGTTTCCAGTAAGCGAGTCAGCTGATCTGCCCTGTCATCTGTTTCAACATTTATGTTTCTCGCATTGAAAATGGAGCTTCTACGGCACTTATGCCCAACGAAAAGACCGCAGCAAACGTAATGTCACGACTGGTTGCACGCACAATTCGTGCGTACTTCGCATGCAGGTATTGCAGGAACAGCCCCGGTAAAGACATTAATATGCACATGCCTTAAAGCGAAACATTTAGGAGCGTATGTACAAAAAGCACTAAAATATGAGTACTGGCATAAGCTCACTCAAATACCAAGGGTGGGTAAACATACTGAATTGTTTGATGACTAATCGAATGCTATGTACAGACACTACTATTAATATCCGATAATTAACTAGTCCGTATTCTTCAGTATTGCAAACTATTCAAATATTTTGCAGCAACTGATTGTTAAAGTCTGGTAACTGTTCTCCGTCTGCAAAACAAATTATTCCAACATAACCATGAATTAAAGATGACAACAGTTTTCCGAGCACTGCAGAAACAAAATTAGAAATGCAAGATTTGCGGTTTCACGGCTGAAGCCGACATGACAACGTGTGACTTAT
Source organism: Dermacentor albipictus (assembly GCF_038994185.2). NCBI lineage: Eukaryota > Metazoa > Arthropoda > Arachnida > Ixodida > Ixodidae > Dermacentor > Dermacentor albipictus. The sequence continues at coordinate 496,852,687 of NC_091821.1, forward strand.
TCTTGCAGTGTCTCAGATTGTGCTTTTGACACACCAGTCATGTAGCAGTTTTATCTTTCACGCCACAACCCGTGAGGCCTTGCTTGCAAGAGGCTCTTTTAAATGTGCCTACGACACACATGTCCTTTAGCATCTTCATTTTTCCTACAACGCGTAATATTTTCTTTCCGCAACCATTCATTTGGCGTTTCTAGAAAGCAAAACATAAAATATTTAGAAGTTCCATGCCTAGTTCACCGTGTGGCTCAATGTCCACTCCGCCCACAGACGCGAAGTATAGCTCCACATAATCATGGTTTCACCATTAGTCAATTCACTATATACACCACAAGGTGTTTGAACCCACCATCTCCCAGCTTCTAAAGAAGAAGCGTTCTCTAAATCATAAAGGAGTCATTCGGTCGTAAAAAACGTGTTTGTAACCACGCCCTAAAATTGTTAAGATGCTAGTTTTTGTGCAGTCTTGAATGACAAATTCATAGGAATCTTTAAAACTTACGTTAAGTCCGAGTTAGACAGCTGCCATTTTGGCCCCATCAGTACAAAAGCGGTACATAATTAAACCAAATTAAATAATTTTGCTAAAAACATCTGCGTCCGCCACTTGAATATTCGATATTCCATAATTGCCAACCGTAATCAATTCGCACTAAAAAATTTGATATGCTTCCCCACCTTAAGCAACAGGTGAGCAGTATGCAAACTGTTGAAACAAATATTTGAAGGTTTTCACAAAGACTAGCAGACAGGAAAGAGCGCGAATATGTACAGTAAGAAGAAAAAATCCAGAATCTTTTGCATCAGGATAAAAGTGTCGCGTTTTTTTCTAGCAAAGGCATCCAACATGTCTCAGTGCATTGCAATAGTCGAACATGCACACGTAGGCTGTACAACTTGACTTCAGTCTGCATGCCTGGAACTGGAAAGGAAAAGTAATGACTCACCGTGTAGTCTCCGGATTTCCGCGAGCTACTGTACGACTGACTATGATCTATTACTAACACCTCTTGGGATATATCAGAATGGTAAATCTCTGCAGCATTTGCTTTGTGCTGAGCTAGGTAAACACTTTTTGTGTAAACTGTTTGTGCACATTGTTTGCATTTCAATGTTCTGGTATAGTACATGGACTGTAGCATACCATGGACCCTATAATGTAAACCTATTTCAATCTGTTTATATGGCATTCTCCTGACTTCAATTTCAGCTAATCGATGAGGCAAGCATCGGGCGGTGACCCGCAGCGTCCTTTGAACAGACCAGTGGAACATTCTCCTCGATTCTAGGAGGTCACTTTTCTTTGCTTTCAAAGCAAATACCATTTCCTACCTTGACAGCATTTTCTATTTAAACTTAATTGGCTCAACAGAGACGAGGACAATTAAAAAGTGTAGAGTGGTTCAATGGGCCGGGCTAGCACAGTGGAAGTAGATAACCGGATGAGGAAGGCAATGCCGGCGTCGGCGATTGGCACTCTTCTCCTTGCTTAGCTTTCGATGTATGGTATAAAATCGGGATGGCGCGCAACGGAAGGACAAAAAATGAAACTTAAATGGATCCTGAGCTAAGGAAAGTTGGCAGAGTGATGTCGCAGGCCGAGAAGGCCCAACAATGTTACACTACCACGCAATGTTTTTATTAAAGCCGGTTTTATTATGTACATTCTTCACGGCAGCTTCGAGTAGCCAGTGCCAGAGCAATTGGTGGGCAGCGGGCAGCCATCTTCTGGTCATACCGGAAGGGTTCAATCTCTATTAGTAAAAAAAAAAAAAAACATCAGAGGCGTAATTCGCTAAGATGCGTTGTTCGTACGGAATTTCTTGGCCAAAATATTCTTGCGCTGAGATAAGGGTGCAAACGAAGTCGCAGCGCATTTAACTTACGGCGTCGTATAGAGCGAGGGGGAATCGAAGCTCAGATAAAACGACAACAAATCAAGGAATGCGGTCAACTGATTGCATGATCACACATCATAGATATGTAGTTGAGGCTATTTATATTCTTACGGCAAATGACTGCACACCCATATTCGACCACTTCCTTTTCCGGGCGTCTGCTGATGCACCGACAAGCGCTATCGCGCTCGCCCCTCACTGTAAACGGAAATAACTCCGAGGTGGGAGTATACTGCTTGTCCTCTAGCGACCCCCCGGTTCGGAGTTTATTATGCTCCGTATGATCGGAGTAGAATTTTTACTCCGCACGAGCGGAATTTTTGCGTGGAATTATGGGAGGTTTTTTTCTGTCTTTTTTTTATTTTTTGCTTTGCAATTGACGGAGTTTTTTCGAGGTGCAACGGGAGTATAAAAAGAGGCATCGCGTCAGTTTGCGCGAACATGTTTACATGCAGAGGCTGCTGGTCAAATTTCGAAATATGCACACGAGACCGTGTCAAATTCGATGAAACAAGTCAATGAAAGCACATATATCATGACATACATAAACATTCCAGAAACGCCCAATGCAGAAATTTGAAAGACATCCCACGTACACGCGATACTCAAGATGCAACGGTGCCAGTATATATAGCCACGATACTGTGTGCCTCGAAACCGCCAAGGGAGCAGCTGTGCTGTTTTCAGAATTACGACTCACATGCTCGTTCATACGAGATCTGCCTCTTTGAAACTAACAGAATACCTTAATCAACACAAAACTGTTAATTCAAAATAGTGAGATAAAAAAAGTTAATGGCGTTATTTTTCAATACTATGCCATTCTGTGAGTGCTGAAGCGACTTCGCACACTGCCGGCGTTCGCGGCCAAAAAGTAGTGCGTTAGTTACAGTAAGCTAGAAAAATGTAAGTTCATGTGCTGCATAGCAAAATTACATTTTTTCGATATAGTGGTAGCGTAGCAAGAAATTATTACGTGGGAGCATGACCCGCAGCAGCCGACGTAACACCGAAAAATGCGCAGACATACATTTTATACACCGCACTACTTGCTCTGAGTACAAGCAATCTGTCTCGGTTGCGAAAAGGAGCTACATCGCTGGTCTGTCGAGTGAACCCCTAAACTCGTAGCCAGCAGGCATGCGTCTAAATCAGTGTCTCGGATAGAGCGTAATGTTAATGCAATATCGGAAGCAACGACGTGACCAAAACCTATATGCGCGATAACAATTCGATTCACATCGCTCAATAAGAAGCTTTATTTTAAGCACACATATATACTTATGTCCTACCGTTTTTCTTCGGGCGAGGATATCCGTTCACAGATAAATAAAAACAGTTGCTTGCACTCCGGTCTCTCTCACTGGCAACACAGCACCGCAACGAACTTGGGTTACGCCATTCATGCGCGACTAGCACGGATGTCGTCGCTCGAACAGTGGCTGCTGTTGCCATTGCTACGCGGTCCTTCAAACATTACACCGGACGTTGTCAGCATGTACTCAAAAGGACATAGAAGTGGCATTTCACGTACTGAAGAACACAAGACAGGGTGACGCAGCACGGAAACACAGCCAGAACGTGAGCCGACATCACGAGCCAGTGAGCAGCTTCGAGGTATACCTAAGCCTTTTTCCGCACTTGAAAACGTGGTTCTTGCAATCATCGTTGTCAGCAAAGTGATCACAGCTAATGTACTTGAAGCTGAGATACAGTGAGCTTCAGGCATGCCTATAACACTTTCTGGAAGGAGATACGGGAAACAAATTGACGAAACGCTGTCACGGAACGACACTTCACAGACGTAAACAAGCCGTCAGCCATGAGCACTGCCCGCTCCGCCGAACGCGCCCGGTCGCTGGCGAGGCGCACAGCCTCATGGGAAGCGCCACGTGACTAACCTGTATCGGCGGAGGGGAGTTTTTCAAAACTCCCTGTCGGAGTTTCACGGGAGAACGAAATTTTTAAGCGGAGTAAAATCGCGTCATGTCGCCTTAATACTCCGGCAGCTAGCCAGCGGAGTGAAACGAGGGAATGGCGCTGTTTTGCTCCCATACATCGGAGTAAATATTTGAGGAGGGGAGGTTTTAGGGCACATCACCTCTTAAAAACTCTCAGCTGGGTTTATTTTCGTTTACAGTGAGCTTCACGGTACCGCTCTCAAAAGAAGTGCAGCGAGAATGTTAAGCATTCTTCTCCCATTTCTTCGAGAGGCCAGACTCATGGTCACAAGCTGACATATTTGGCACACGAAAAGACGCTCAGTCGGATCAATATGCGGGAAAGGTATGCCAGGCTAATCCTGCACGTATACATCACCACCATTGCCACCACCACCGTATTACAAAGCGACTGAATGCCTTTATTTACTACTAATTACGAAAATGAAAGAACTGAGTTCATAATACATAGTCGTGTGGCCTCAAGGTAAAGGGGTCCAGCACCCGCACATTCATCGCTATTCTGTGTGATCCTGTGGCACACGGTTGCTGGAGCGGTTCTAATGCCGCGCATTCACCCAACATCAGCTCCTTCGGTAGTCGGTACCGTCTAAGGTGCTGGTGGACGGCTAAACGTGCGCTCTCTTCACATAGGAACCCTATCGACGGCGTGGAGAGCTATGAAAGCGTGTCTCAAGAAGAAATGCATAAAGTAGCCGTGGCGACCCACACTCCCAAATTATGACAGGGAAATTCGCTACCTGAAATCCACACCTGCAATTTTCACTGTATATCGCACTTTCTCATCGTATTAGGGTTCATCGCTGCTTCTTGGCTTCTAGACAGCTGATAAAGCACAATGATACCTCGCCGCAGGTAAAGATTTTGTATTTGCAGGTTCAGGCGGCCACATTCGAACAGAGGCGAAATGCAGAAATGTGTGGACACGCCAATTTCGGAGACCGGTAATAAACCATAGGTTGGTGATGTCGGGGCCTAGAACCCCTCACTGTGACAACTGGAGTGGAAAAATTACAATGCGCTGCAGAAGCACCACGAAGTAAGAGTGCGCAACGGACCGCGGAGGCGTGTCACGAGAAGACAGCACGCGCTGCGGTTCAGAAATGGACGGGAGCAGCGACGACTCGCAAGGACGCGTTCCAGTCGCCTGTTCCGAGAGCGGGCTACACGCGGCAGTGCTCCCTGAGGCGCTGCTTTGTACATGTGATGGCAGGTGGCGACACAAGTTTATGCTTGCGTCGTCGGACAGGAGGTCGCATCTTCATAAGCGCAGACAAATTTGGACTTTTTTCGCAAAACCAGGCAAATAACTACGCCAAGTGTTATACTAAACGAAGTGGACGCCAAAATTGGATCGTTGTGCATAATTTGAGAAAGAACAGTGCGACACCTTTCAAGGCCCTGTACAGGACATTTTTCCGTTGCATGCTTGCAAGAGATGGCGTGGTTCAGTGTAGTTGACTAGTGTTCCTGTATATACAGGAACACTATACATATACAGGACACTATATATATATATATATATATATATATATATATATATATATAGACTATATACACACTATATACACACATATATACACTAGCATATACAGGAACACTATAGTTGACTACCGCGCAGCGGTCCCGGGGCTTGATCCCGGCGGGAACTGGGTCTTCTTTTTCTCATTCCCGCTGATAGTTGCTACGGACGCCGGCGGCGGCGGTGCCGGCGAGCATCATTGCCACCCGAAAGAACTGTTAGACAGCCTATAACAGCTCACGCAGTACAAAGCACGCTCAAGCGCACGTCACAATGCTGCACAGCACCGTATGCATAGCACACAGTGGTTCTACATTATAGCTGGTTTCGGGTCAGATTGGCTCAAGTGGTCAATCTTGCGACACTGACGCACTTTGTTCAGAGAAGTCACTGGACATGCAGTGCTGTGCCGAGGTGGGGGTGGCGGTGTTCAAGCGGCGCCCGACGAAGTTCCGTGAACACGTGAATGCAGCCTCGCAGAACGAAGAAAACTGCGGATCAAGATTCCGTTAAATTTCCGCATGATTTTGGGTGTTGTAAAACGTCAACAGCGTACTTTTATGTTCACTACAGGACGGCGGCCTCTCCGCGGGATCTCTTATTACCCCTCACCTCCGCTAGCTCATTCAAAGTTATGCCTGCAAATCACCTGATTTCATTACCTCACCAAGTTTTACATCGTCCAATACTTTTATTTTTATTTACAGCTCATTCGACACATTTGTACCAGCAAACCGATATAACCGTTCCTACGTACAAGTTGGTACATTATGGTAGATTGAAACTGCTATTTGCTATTAAGAACCTTGCCTAGTGATACGGTTTCGGATAAAGAAAATACTGAATGGTAATGAAAAGTTAGTTCGGACAACGTTCTTTATCGTGATGCCGACTTTATAATTTTGCGATGACTTAGGATAAAAAACCAAGTTCTTGAAAAAGGCTTGTACTTCAGAGTCACAATCGATTGGAGCTAATAACACTTAAGGCCTATTTTCGGAGCCGCACTAACGGCGATAAATATCTTATATATGTAAGTCCCCAAGTTTAAATGTATTAGCTAATGTGAGAAGGACAATAGAAAGTACGATTGAATAATTGCTCGTCTCGCTATCGATGCTAGTGAAAGGCGCAATGCATTCAGCATGTTATTATCAGCTGAACATCAGCAAAACGCATAATACAGGGCAGAGCTGAGAAACGTGGCACAATCTGAATTTGGAAACGCAAAATATGCTTTTATCCAGCGATCCTGTCTCCACTGCGGTAACAACGCCATGCACAAGATATATTATGCACCCTACGGTGTCACGTGGTGCACGCCACAATATAAAAATTGACGTGAAAGGTGCTGTGTCCTTTTGTACTGCTTCGGTTACAGTGTTTCCTGAAGCAAGAACACCAAAAAGCTCACATGAACTGCTTCGAACACCATATTTGCAGCTAGCAGTTGGGCGTCAAAAGGGCGCCCTGTAGCCATTCGATCGGCGCACTTCGCCTGTTTCCATTGAAAGAGAAGCCGAAGATGCCACATTCACGTCAGGGTGACGTGCAGGCGCCAACCTTCCGGCCTCGGAATCAGTGGCGCCTCTGAAAACCTGCCCGTCTCCGCTACGCGATTGCTGGCCGGAACGATGCAGCGGGGGCAGATGTTCGAAGGCTGCGACACCGGCTGGTTGAACGAGTAGATTTGAACGCAGTAAATGTTTATGGCGGCAGGAGGCACTTGTCAATAACCGCTTCTGATCGCTTCAAAACGAACATTCATAGACGACAGCGGGACAGTCGAACGCGCCACCCGTGTCTGCTTCTCTCATCTTAAATTCCAATTAACCTTATTGCTGGGCACAGGCTAGCAAGCGGGCATTCAGCCTGGCTAACCTGCATTTCCCACTTTCCTTCAAGTGGCCACGCTATCCTCGTTCGGGCTGCCTTCCCAGTCTCACATTACATTCGCTAAACCATTCTCTCTAACTCGCACACACTGATTTACATGTGAATTGCACCAGTAGCGCTTACCTCATGATGTGTCGGAGGGAACGTCGGAGCGGGAGAAGGCCATTTTGCATATAAACCCTCCTGCGAATGTCCAATCTGTATTGAGTGAAAAGCCCAGACAGCTGGCAGGCACTCAAGCACCCACGACGCTGCACAATTCTGCTGCAATGCAGTCTGCTTTGCGACGGCCCCGTCACTCGCCGTCTGATGCGTGGCCAAGCAGCGTACGTCTCGCCTGTCCGCGAGATCCCAGCACTGCTTACAGAGAAGCCAACGACGCGCGCGATGCACCGAGCGCGTCCACTGGGAGACGCGCAAACCGCGGCTGAACGTGCATGCCGCGTCAGCCACCCTGCATCTCAAAAGGACCCGTTCGCCCGCCCAAAAATAACGCCTCCATTCATCACATGCAAGAACACGCACGCGCGTGTTCAACTCGATCGCTATGCGAGCGCTTTCGCGACGCACTCCCTCTTTCTCAGTAACCGGCGGCAGGAGCCGCCCTACACACTAAACATTTTTACACCCTTATGGGTGTTAATAGGGGTGCTTTCGGCATTTACACCCATGCCCACACCCTTCTAGCACCCTTTTCGGCCAAAACACCCTATCACAAGGGTGGATACCACACATAAGGTGTGACTTTGCTCAAAGAAGGGTGTTAAATCGACGCCTGAAGGGTGTTGAACGTATTGATGCATAAATCTGAGTAACGTGTACACGTCCACGCATTGAGCAATGTGTGTATGTATTGCATTTTTAATGCGAAAGCGTTTCATGGCCTTTCAGGTAGGAAAGGTGGCGTTCTCCGCAACAACAATCCATACGGGACCCTGCTCATGCCAATCTTGTCATTTCCCTTGAAAGCATTCAGAAAGCATTCAGAACTGCGCCGCCCGTTTTATTCTCTCAAATTATTCACTTCATTCTAGCGTCACGTCCATGAAAAGAACACTAGGTGAACCTGACCTTTGGTTACGTCGCAAATACTTTCGTCTCTGTCTTTTTCATAGAATATGCTAATTTAACCCTTCTCGTAAAGAAAATCTTTTCACCACACGAAGTTTTCGTCTCGCATCGACCATCAACACAAAATTGATGTGCCATACTTCCTTTTTGCCAAGAACAGCCACTGAATGCAACCGCCTTCCCGCCTCCACAGTCTCAATTTGTAACAACACTAATTCAAGGTCGCCGTTCAAATTATGGTTTGATTTTCTATTTTTGCGCCGCATTGCTATTATTGCATATTTTCACCACTTCTTTCTGTTGTGCCTACTAGGCCTTGAATGTATATATTAAATAAATAAAATGTGAAGTCATCATCGTCTTGAATGACGTCAGTAGTGATACAGAAGGTAGTAAATACAACAACGTTAAGTATGAGCAATTATGGGTAAATAATGTGAAACAATGTGAATAAGGGTGGAATAAATTGCATTAAGTTTCGTACAAACGTATTCGTATTCGTATTCGTATTCGTATTCGTATTCGTATTCGTATTCGGTGGATTACGGGAGATTGTGAAGTGATTACGGGGATTGTGAATTGTGAAGAACACGTGACAATGTATGAAGTAACGTATCATGGTCACGTGACAATTGCAAGTGTAGATGCGTGAAGCGATTAAGTTTTCCCATTTCTAAATGACTGTCGATATTTCTTCAAGGATTCTGATGTTACTGGCATGACGGCCACTCCAAAAATGTATCATCCAGAAAAAGAACGCCCTTTCACTTACAATTCCATTATCATTATTTTTCGTGCTCACAGGAATATTAACATGCAATTAAACACTTCTAGAAAAACTGCAGTAGCAGAGCGAAAACACGAGAGCAACTTGCGCAATTCTGCACTACTATTTCGGTGCCCTTAATAGCCCAACAAAAAGTGGTGAAATGGAAGAAGCTGTTTGGATACATTGCTTCTGCTGAGCCTCTGCTGTACAATGGCATCAACGTACAATTTGCATGGTGAATCCATAAAGAAGACTTATAGAGGCGAGATCACGTTGGAAGTTCTCAAACCCAAATTTTCACGTACCTTGCCTAATTCATTCAGAGGTTTACTAAGCTACTGATCTGCTTCCTAAGTGCTTTCTAAGTCCTCAAATACAGCTTGTAAGGCTGAGCCTATATATTAAGGGCTGGTGTCGTCAAAGCTGTAATTTCTTATCCAGAGCATACGCACTTGCAAACGCAGTCTTCAGTCTCCTTATGAATGTTTACGCGTCGCTGTCGCACAACCAAGATGTGAGCGTCTTTATCGAGCCATGATATCGCTGAAACTACACTGTGACCTCGCAAAGTTGCTTCGTTCGGACGCAGCGAATAATCTAATCGCACCAGCAGAAGAGCGCCCATCGTCTCGCTCACGGTCCCGATTTGTGTACTGTACCCTCAGTGATGCAGCACAGACTGCGCCCCCCACCCCAAAATAAAATGCCCGGCACGAAACGTAGTAGCAACTACCCGCCTCACCGCTCTAGTTAGAGACCACAACGAAGCAGCAGCAAACAGGCGGCCATGCGAGCAAGCAAACCTGTCAGAATAAACGTTCAATTTGCGCGGCCGCCCCATGCCCAATGAAAAGCGACCGGAAGTGACGGCCGACGCTGTACCATCACTTCGGCGCGCGGCAGGACGGGAAGGCGGAAACTGCGCCATCTTGCTCGTTTTCGCGTGCGTTCGCGTCGCGCGCTGTGCGAAGTAATTTTAAACGTGTGATTAGTTTTGCGCCCGGGGTGGAAAAAGATGTGGCCCATGCTTTGTGTATTACTCGTGCCCCACTTCAAAGCAAAGCGTTCGTACGCACTGGAAGATGGATCCACGAAGGCTGAAACGAGAAGTTGCAACGTGCCCGGTCGGTAGTACTGGCATGATGGAAACTTTCAGGCAAGTGCCCCTTTATTTGGTATTTGTTTTGTTCGCTTTAGAAATATCTCACTGTGATCTCGTAGCATAATTCATAATTCGCTAATGTAAGAGCAAGAGCAGCTGCACTCCTACTGGGGCAAGTTAACTACCTCGATCGCGTCCCGTGTGACTAATGTTTGTCAAATCTACATCGGGCGTGGTGCGCCTGCATAGTTACACTTTGTTTCTCAGCGCTTGAACGTTCATTGATGTGATTCTCTTGTGCGTTCAGCGCGGCTGCTTGTAATACGGTCGTTCGCACTTCAGTTAAATGTGGTCGACCACTTTTGCGTCGCGTAGAAAAAGGACTGGCTTAGCCACCTTTCGAAGGAACCGGCGCGGTATTAGAGAGTTTTAGTATAGCGTAAAGCAGCAAACGCAAAGAGTTAGCGTTAGCGTTGCGTGCACCACACTGCGCATGCGCTATACGTAAACGCTGCTGGAGCTCTTACGTACGTACGCTATTTTCAGGATTTAGCGTTGAACGCTAACGCACGCAAGGGGAGCCTTACGTACGGCAAGATGGCGGCGCCAGTCGAAGTGAGAGCAGCCCGCTTCGGATCTATCGAGCCGTCTGCCTGCACTGCTAGGCTCTATCCTTCCCCACTAATGCTCGTGTTCGCCTTAGATTTGTGTGATGATGCTTCGGCAGCGGTGCACAGGTGACAAATGGGCGTTGTTTACGATATACGTTCTCGATTAGCGGCGCAGTAGGCTTAACGAGAGGGTTTGCTCATAGAGTTAGTAGAACAACTCTATGGGTTTGCGAAATGTGTTTGCTGTATCCGCCTCGAGATGGCGCCCAAGTGTTTTTCGCTCGTTCGCTTGCCGCATGTGGAACCGATGTGTCATGTTTTCCGCGGCAAAACACAGTAGTGTGGTCGGTGCTGTGGTCACAATGCGTGTGCGTTTTACCAACGACGACGATATGAACCTCGTGAAGGAGGTTTTCGCCTTGAACCCATTCGGATGGACGTCAAGGTGGGCGTCCGTTGCAAAAAAATGGAAAGAAGTGGGAAATCCGCTTTCTGGAAGAGAAATTGCCGGCGAAAAGTCCCCTCCGGTATAGCTTCGACGTTGAGTGGATCTTGAGGACACGTAGAACGTGCGCGGTCGCTCTCATTCCCGAAGCATGAGGGTGTCTATGTCATCCCAACTTAAAAAGGACACGTAATGTGGGTCCCACAGAACACTCGATCGCAGCATGCCAAGATTAATCGGTATGTTTCGCGACTCTCGACAAAACAACGCTCAAACCGAACACCTACATGCGTAATTAACGCAGCGACTGTGGCTTTCGATAAGCTTGACTTAGGGACACACTCGCGGATTCGGCATTGGATAAGCTCGACATTTCGTGTGGACTTGGCTTTCCAGTACTTTGTGTCTTTACATCTAGATGGCGCTGTATTTGTTTGCGTTAACGTTAACGCTTTTCTCCGTTCCGCTATTCTAAAACACTACCTTGTGCCGCGCAGTGCAGTCTTTCTTTGCGTTAGCGTTGCGTCGCACGCTAACGCTAACGCAGGGGTTTTACGCTATACTAAAACTCTCTATTGGTTCTCCCTGATGCGGTCGCGTGCTGCTGTTGCTGCTTGCCGGACGCCTTCAGCATTTTTTCGGCTCGCTTTGTCTGCGTGTGCGCGTGCTCGCGCTCGGCTTGATTTGTGGGTGCGCTCAGCTCAGCTCGCTTTGTGTGTGTGTGTGTGCGTGCGTGCGCTCGGCTCGCTGTGTGTGTGTGTGTGTGTGTGTGTGTGTGTGTGCGTGCGTGCGTGCGTGCGTGCGTGCGTGCGCGCGCGTGCGTTCAGTACATGCCGGTTTGTATGGGCCGGCGTGTTTGCGCGTGTCTAGTGCGTACGTGTTTTGTGAGTGTGTTGTCTGTGGGTCGCTGTGTGTGCGTGCACGTGTTAGCGTGCCTGCATGCATGTATGTGTGCTTGTTTGTGTTCGTCAATGTGCTTGTGCGCGCTTTTGTGTCTGCGCTTTGAGAGTGCGTATACTTGTGTGTGCGTGTGGGTGCATTTTGTGTGCGTGCGTATGTATTGCATGAGGCCGGTAGAGTTTTACTCGCAATAAAACTCTTTCGATTTGGTGCAGCGAGTGTTCCCGCCTGAAAGCCGAGTTTGGTTTCAAGCCACCCTGGACAACTGCTGTATGAGGCGCCGTTTCTCGGAAGGACCAGTGGGAAGGCGCCAAGTATACGCTTCGTCCTTTTTCCTCCCATGCCCTGATGAATCGATATCCTTGTTTTTTATTGTGAAAGGAACGTTACATCCAGAGCATAAATAAATGATTAAGAAATCTGGTAGTGTGTTTCGCCATTACAATAATTCCGATCTTAAAGACGTGGATTTCCCAATAGCCCACATTTCTTTTGATGCAGACAACCGCTGAAATTGTTAGCGGCAGGTTATTCGAGGCGTTCTACGTATATAGCAATTGTCTTCAGGAGCTTTAATGAATTTTGAAAATTTGAAGTGTTGTGCTTTAGAGGTATCATATACAAGCTTTAGGTCTCCGGGTAATTTGCATGCCCTTCGAGAGCTGTCGCCTATAGCCCTATTGAAATTCGTAACTACAGTTTGGAGCTCTGGGGAAGCTAGAAGGCTTGTCCTGGCTCTCGAGAAAGTGTTTAAGCTGGAGGTGTAGGTTGAGGAGTTTGGGGTTGGTAACACAAAAGATTTTTTATGCCTTAGCAGTAGGAGTGACACAGGATAAAAAAATGTATGTGTGTCAAGCACAGGAAGCTGCTCATGTGGTAGAAGCATGTGTGTGCGTGTGTGTGCGCCCATGCATGCGTGCGTGTGTGTGAATTCTCTCAAAAGGGAGTATGTGTGTAAGTGAGCTATTTCATTGCTGGTCTGTTTGCCAAGAATTGGCAAGAAAACACAATAATCAATTTAACGTGAAATAATAAATTTCAAAGCATACTGGCGTACTGGCGACAGCAGCATACAAGCATGTAGCTGTGTGACAACCTTAATGCATGACTGCAACATCTGGAAGGAGGCTTGCTTCTTCTTCAGTAAGCAGCACAAAGTCCATATTCTTGGCTTTTCTCGTGCAAACCAAAACGAGGCTCATTGCCAATGATCTTGTCTTTTGCTCTAATAGCATTTGTTTATCTTGTACTTAGAGCGTCGTTTCTCGCAGGTCATGCAGATGGTAGCAGCAATTTCACAATGTCCAGCCTTGGCGCCCCCCATCAAGAGCAAGCCACTTGCGTTCGCCTTCAGACAGATGGTTAATGTCTTCTTGAAAGCGGTTGAGAAGACAACATTGTAAGTAGATATAGTTGTGTAGGTAATATAATATGTCAAGTTATAATTTAAAACTCAGGCTCCTTGGCTGCCTAAGCTTGATATGATGTGCAGTTGTCTGTGGTTGTAAATATTGCCGATGGTATAGTGCATACTGCAGGTATGACTGCTGATCCAAAGTATACATTTGCATTTTCTTGATGGTCTTTCATAATGAGGATTTTCTTTGTGCAAGAATATTCACAGAATGCCAGGGCATTGTAGCATCATATTCTTTATTGTGCATTCACTGCTAATTTCGTATGACCTTCCTGCTACCAATTTATTTGCAGGAAAGGAATATTTGTTTACTCTCTGCAATGAGCTTGTTATTTGCTCATTGCATTACACTCTTCTACCTTTAATTTATTCCCATATAATTATCAAAACCTTAAAATTTCAGCTGTTTTTATTTTGAATACAATATCAAAATGCACCGGATTGCAATCTAGACTACAATGGATTTGAAGAAATTACAAGAAACCAGGACCTCTCGGGAGCGTTAAAAGAATGTTTCCGCAGGTAATGTGCCTAATTGTACTGAGCTAGCTGCTCATGAAAATTGCAAGCATATTTCATGTCACATAGTTTTGCAGGATATAGCAGGCCTATCATAGTCTCTGAGCACAACCTTACCTCATTTGCATCATGAAAATGTCTCATGCTTAATTTGGTAAAAGTTTGGAAAAATGAATATATCATAATTTTGAAACTACACAAAGTATTGGTTGAGGCTAGACAGTTTTCAAACAACTTGACCATGTTGAACTTAGCCATTACAGGACGGAAAAAAAACATGCACAGGAGCACTCATTCAATGAAATGTGATGCTTGTGGTTATTTTCCACATGCAAAATGTACTTTTAAGCGAGAGAGGGCAGGTAGCCAATTTACAACCATTGTGACTCATGCGGGTAGTAGCAACACAGGATGAGAAATAGTTGTGTCTCTGAGGTTCATTGAATATGTGAAAACTCATATACAGTACCCCCCCCCCCTATGAGGGGTAACCGTGCAATATGTTTTGGGCAAGAGAGACGATTGTTCTAGGAGACAAGAAATTTCAGGCTCTAGTTGAGAGGCTACAGAAAGAAGGACCATGTAAATAGTCACAGATTAACATAAACTGCATCGGAGTGGCATCACAGTTTAGAGCATGAAGTGGGAGCATGAGGAAGGATCATAAGTTTAAATAAGGGAATACTACTTGTCAGTGCATTGCCAAGCTAACCCATTGAAAGAAGGGGGCGTGCTCTAAGAAAAATAGTTGACAACACATGGTAAATTTTCGAGGAAAGTATGCCAAAATGCCCATTCTTACTAAATTAGTAAATAAGAAATACAGGATAAATTTTAGGATGCAGAAAGTGTCTAATAAATTGCATTGGAGAGTTGGATATTGTTGGGCTGGATGCATGTATTGCAGGGCAAATGAGAATGCCACTGGGGATTCCCTTATTTTCATTTTGTGTGCACTCTCTGTAAAACAGTTCTCTTTGTCTCCTAGTGTAATAATGTTGTGTAAAAACAGTCATTTTTAATGCCTTGTGCATTTCACTCTTAATGTGCCATATCCCGGAAGCTTCTCACCTGCAGTACTTATAAAGTGTAATGCAGATATATTGCAGATTTCATAATGTCAATTTTGTATTAAGGTCACATACACACTCTTGGACAAATGTCTGTTGTTGAGAGATGTCATTGGTAGTCTAAACTTTATTCACTCTTATTTTCTATGGTGAAAAGGCTACTGTAAATTTATGTTTTTGCTGCTGTATGTGCCTTGTGTTCACAATGACAGTGGTTTAGCATTCACAGTAACATGCAATTCCTTAATTTGCAAAATAGAAACTTCTCCTACCTTTCACTTGTCTTGCCCAGTTGCCTGAGTGGTGCATTCTGTCCAGTCACATTAAGTTTGTTACTTTGAGGAGCTTGTTGCTTTATCAAATTTTCCGCAAAGTACATGTGTAATTGCACGGACTGAATTCTCATGATTCTCTTCTTATTTTGCTAATGCAGGATGCAAGATTCCAGCAATGCCATGCGCTGCATTTATTGGTCAAGATGCTCAGAGAATGGAGTCCCTGCACCTCGTGGTTAACCGTGAACATTTCTTTTTCTTTTGGAAAGCTAAAGGACATTTGCTGCTGCACTTGCATTTTTGCAGCTCAGATGTGTACTATATTTTTCTAATTTTGAATGAATATTGGCTGTTCAGTATAAAAAATGACGTACAGCGTGAAGGACAAGGACTGCGAGAGACACACTCCACTGACTTTCAAGAATATTTTATTGCGTTGCCACATCGTGTTTGTATACACAGAGGGGTCATGCGCAGAAAATGAAAGCCAGTCACAAGGGGTGTTCTAACAGCAAGTGATTGTAAAAAGAACATGGTCACTTGAAAAAAAAAACATCACAATTTCTATCTGTTTAGATACAAAATTTCACTAGGGGTCAGCGTGATAGAGGGGGCACTAACGCACACACTACCCAGTTTTCTGGTGAAATCAGCTTCAATAATTTACCGGGTGAGCTGTGTCTCGCTAAAACTTCCATATCTTAAAGAAGGGCATGCAGCTGCAGTCCTGGCAATGAATGACCATGTGGCCTTGAACAGTGTTATTGACGTTGTTATAGTGCTCTCTTAAACGATCATTTAGGCGCCTGCCTATCTGTCAAATATATTTACTGCCTCAAAATGGGAATTTGGGAAACCACATTCGTTGCACACATCGCAAAACGTTTTCTGTGCCCGGCAGAGCAACAACTCTGACGTGATTTAGGCGCGTTTACACACTTACAGAGCCTTGCCAGCTTTTCCGGGGCTGAGAAAAGGACTGTGATTTCTGCAGGTTCCCTAATCTTTTTTAGCCTATGGGAGACATCATGAACATACGGTAGCACTGCAAACCTGTGTCTTTCAACCGGCTGGTTCCTTGACCGAGCGCGCTCATCATGTTTTGTGCACTTCAGAAGCTGTTCCGCCATGGCTGAAATCAAGGCCAAAGGGTAGCCAACCCAAGAAAGGCAATCAGCCTGTGCAGCAACGCTATGTTGCATCTCGTGTGAGCAAGATTTTTTGAGGCTGTTAAGGAGGCAAAGCTTTACAATATCTCATTTGACTTTGTTGGACAGACAGGCAGGCGCCTAAACAGTCATTTAGGAGAGCACGATAACAACGTCCATAACACTGTTCAAGGCCACTTCGGCATCCATTGCTGGGACTTCGGCTGCGTGCCCCTCTTTGAAGGTACGGAAGCTTTAGCGAGACACAGGTCATCCGGGAAACTATAGAAGCAGATTTCACTAGAAAACTGGTTAGTGTGTGCGTTAGTGACCCCTCTATCGTGCTGACCCCTAGTGAAGTCTTGTATCTCAAGAGATAGAAATTGTAATGTTTATTTTTTTCAAAGGACGATGGTCTTAGTACAGTCACTTGCTGTTAGACGCCCCTTGTGATTCATATTCTGCGCATGCCCGCTTTTGTACAAATACACATGATGTGGCAACGTAATTAAATATTGTTGGAAGTCAGCGCAGTCTGTCATCTGTCGAAGTTCTTGTCATTCAAGCCGTACGCAATTTTATCTCATTAATTGCAAACTATCCCAAGAAACTACCCTTGTTCAGTATAATTATAATGTTTGATACGACCATTTGCTGGCAAATGTTAACAGTGTGATATTTAACTTGAACTTTTGCATGACTGCCTATGCCTGTGTTCTTTTAGTAACCAGAGTATGGCTAATTTATTAAACCATATTTGCTAATTTGCATGCTCACATGCTATAGCATGCCTTAATCTTGAATTACTGCATCTAAGTGCAAATAATTTAGAAATTTACTATGTATTTTAAAACACTGTGCACATTTTGTGCTCAGCAAAATCGTTTAATCAACAGTGGTTTGTTTTTATCAGGCTTCCTACTGCACTTTGCACCCAGGCACTAGTAGATGTGGAATATGCACTCTTTTGATTTATAGTAAGAAAAGAACCTATTTTCAAACTACATATTGTATATGTACCAGTGCCTTAGAGTTACAAAACAAAAATTTATAGAAACTGGTATTGTAGTTAGAAAAACCGCTACACAGCACCTTTAGCCCAGAGAACTCTCGTTTCACAAAAGAGGACAAACTATGTAGGCACTAAAAAATTCTACATATTTTTTGTGCTCAAGTAATCTTCTTGGAAATAGAAAATTAGCAATAAGGCTCCTGGCATAAACCTCACTTAAAGCATGTCTATGCTTGGAAAGTATTGTTTCAGTCTGAAAAATGTTGGCCAGTTATGCTTTACATCGACTTTCCAAACTTTTCATAATGCTTTGCGATTACATTAGTGTACAAAATAACAGGTGTCTTTCTTGTGCGTTTGCTCTGCATTTCAATTGCTTCCCTAATTCACCTTTGCAATATGCCTTTTTTTAAGGCATCAAAACTTGAATTTTCGTTCACTGGAGCCTAATACTAAAACTTTAGTCCTTTATGTAGCCCAAAACACTGCGAATCAACCCAGGCTCTTTCAGTGCCGCTATACATAGTTTCTTCTCTAATAACAGATTTGATCAATACATATATTTAACGTACCTTTGTGGGGAATGTACATGTTCTTGTACTTACCGATGTGTGGTGATTGTGCATGTTTATATTTCATGTGATTTATGTATATGTTGTACTCTGTATTGCAGCATGCAATAAATATATTTGCGTTTTCTTGAAAATGCAGCATATATCTTACCAGTCTGTGTTGCATGTTATTTGGATATGGAAATCGTGATAACCTTGGTGTTGATATACATGCTCAAAAGTGTCAAGTTTGCTAGGTTGTATTTGTGCAGCGAAGACAGGTTTTCCAATATACACCATGAATTACTAATATGTAATGTGATCCACACGTATAGGTGTTGTGTATGCCCATCGAAGCTTCAAGGCCGGCTGTTCGACAGTGCGTTTGGCAGCCGAACTTGAACCTTCTGGCACACGCAATAGTTGCGCGTGGATCGCTGTACATAGTAGTAATTGAAGGCGTGTACTGCCGAACCTGCCTTCCATACACGCTAGAAATAAAAGGGTGTACACCCTTCCAACACCCACACAGATGGGTGTTAATTTGGATGCGCACCCTTACACCCTAAATTTATTTTGCTGGACACCCTTCTTTTAGGGTGCTATAGTGGCACCCCAACTGTAGGGTGTAGACAACAGCACCCTTAGGGTGTTCGTCTGGCGACAAACTGATTTACACCCTTAAGGGTGTTAAAATGTTTAGTGTGTAGCAAAAAGCCTTCTGTCGGCTGTCGAAAGTACTCTTCAATTCCTTATTTAATTGCCTTGGGGACTAGCCACTTGAGACTGATTACACTACGTGTATATATATATATATATATATACAGCAAAAATTATGAGGTGAGCTATGGACGCCTTTTGAAAGTACTTGAAGTACGCAGCGTAATTCTGAATTGCGCCTGAATTTCTGCAATCCCAAGACTTGAACCTGGTGGTTCATGATATGTCACGTATGCCCTGTCGCCATACATAGGATGTGGTGCGTAGTCGCCAAACGCATCGCACGGACTGCAAACGGTAGGTGCCGGGCGCCACTTGTAATGACCATAAACCTTCCTGGGCATCTAGGGCGTGTGCCTTGTAATCAAATCGTGGTTTTGTCACGTAAAACCCAAAAATACAATTTTTGAGCCCGGGGTAGTCAATCGATGGAAATGATCTGGTTACGTCCATTGTGTGAGCGTGACTTCTCAGACGCTCTTTCATGATGTAGTCGCACACATTTAGTTCTGCGTATGACGACTGCCCTATATAATATCTGGAATGTTCCAATGTTCTGCCTCCCCACATGCCTTTTTTTGCCATGCAGTCTCTGAGTAAGCTGTTATTCAGTCTCTTAATAAGCTTCCTAGTTTCGCTTAACCTCACTCGGCCATCCATGGAATAACGTAGAAAGTTGTATCATCTACACTTCGACTTTACTAATGCATTCTACACGCTGAACTGAAGTTACAGACAGTATTATACAAAAAATATATTGCGAAATATTATTCACTTTGCCTCACGATTGAAAATGTACTACAAAGACGAGGAACAATGACAGCACCCCAGCATTATTCCATAGTAAGGACTAAGGACGTCGCTAAGCAACGGAAAAATTATAAGCGCATTAACTTGCCTGGGTACGGTACAGTGTACTCTGCAAGGTAATTTCCTACAGAATCAGACCAACACCTTTCTTCATTCCAATAAGGGAAAAACTGCCTTTAGAAACGGACATTCTCTAAACGATCGTGTTCATCTGTGGAGACCTAGCTGTCTCTCTAAACGGATTTCATAGATTATTATAAGATTAAGATTAAGCATAAATACCAGCAATAATGAAGACATTTTCACGTCAGGGGGTGCTGGACGCGTACGTGAATATCTAACCCAATATCTGTAAACATTCCACAGCTTCCTCAGTTATGCACGAGCGGAAAATGACAATGAGAATAAGTGAACAAATCTACAAGCCTGTCACGTTCATGTGGTAGGAGAACCTCCAGGGCGCTTATTATGGGAAGGAGTTAACCCATGAATGTTTTTTACAGCTTTTTACACTAGTTCTCACCTAGTTTAAGCGTTCTGAGTGGCGTCCCCTGTTATAGCTAGTGTTCAAAAAATGTAAATGGTTCTATGTAATTGCTTAATGAAAATAGCTTTTGAAGAACAATGAGCGTTCTTAGCAAACAAATTATTCGTTAAGCTACAAAAATAATAAAAAACATAACTGATCGCAGTTCTTTATTTACACGTAATTAGTTGCGTATAAGTATGCCCAGCGCACAGCCACGCAGGCTTGCCAGGTGAAGCACGCCGTGACTGCCTCGACTGGCCGAGCAGTTGTTCCAGACTTCTTCGCGCTTTGAGTCACTGAGCGCATCCGTCTCTTATGATTGCGGGGCAGTCTTTTTCGCACTGCCGCTGTGCTCGCTTTCGATACTGCCTGATTTAGGGCTGAAATTCGGTGATACATAACCTGAATTAGGCGAGCCTCCACAGATTGAAAAGGTGAAGCACCGATTGGGATAGCAAATTAGTAGATAGCTGTACGAAGTAAAAATATTATCAGCAATGTCAGCTGTATGAACTTGTAAAAATTCGCTTACTAAGTAAATTAACAATAATAGAATGTGTAAGCGTGACTCGACGGGGACGTAGAAACAAAGAGACACACGGAGACAACGCTGTCTTTGTGTGTCTGCTTCTTTCTACGTCTTTATTCAGTCGTGCTTACACATTCTATCACGGATTCAAACCAACTAGCCAGTCATGTATTTTAACTAAATTCAGCAGCACGTGTCCCGCTCGCACAGGCAAACATGAACACACATCACTCGATAACAATGGAAACTGTCTGTGGAAGCGCTAGAGTTAGGAATCGCGGGAGCAGCCGCGAGCCAATTGACCTCCGTGCATTTGCCGCCTTAGTGCGTACTAAACGACGAAAGCACAGCGCATACGAAGCTACCTGCACTACGCGCACTGTGAAAGCCTCGCAGATCGCTTTAGAGATGAGGCCTGCGCGGGCGCGCACTTTAGTTACGTTGCAGGCAGCTTTCAGGACACACGAGCGCCGGCAACGCGTCCCTGCGACGTCCTCCCAAGGCATCTACTAGGGCGGCCGCGATTCGCGTGGCCAATGCCGCGGTTGTGTCCACTCTGTACGGAGCGGCGGGCGAGGAGGACATCAAGCACCGTAGCAGCCGCTGGAAAAAAACCGCCGCTCCACGTCGCCTCACCCCCATGCCTCTCACGCAGCACAGTCACAGCGTAAGTTGGAGGAGCGACTCCATAGGAATTCCTTTTTCGGCACCTCGCACTACAGGGTATTCGCGGCCATGTCTCTTCGCGTCGTTTTTTCGAGGACACTCTGAACTCTCCGTCCGGCGTCGGCAGCGAGCTGCGGCTTGGGCTGCAGCTTGTACTGCCCTCTGCATAGCGGCTTGCTGAGCCCGATGTTGAAGCGATTCGTACCTTACGAGGACGCGGCATAACGTGAAGAGTAAACAGGGGTATCAAGACTACGCGGTGCACATGTCACAGTCCTTGATGCATGGCATGGCACGTTGCTGTTGTTGATGATAATGGTAATGATGGTTTATTGGCATCCTTTACGAAACACAGTCGTGAAAAATAGGCACCTGGCCTCCTTGAGCTAACAAGCCTACATGCAGCATGAAACTGCTATATGCGATTGCTTCATGTGGGGCCCCTCGTAGAATATAACGGAAGTACAATGCAAAGTTTGTGCCAATAAATGGTGTGAAATAGTACAATACGCTTCCAATGAAGAAGATGATGATGATGACCTAATAGTATTATATATATAACATTACGGGAACAGTTAGTTAGTCTGCCTGAATTATTCAGGTATACCATGCATGTTTCTCATTACATAAATATTTATACATCTGCCTTTTACCGCTAGCTATGCAACCACTGCATGACATGCCACTTAGTGTAATAGTATGCCACCATAGATGCTATGCAGTGCGCATGCCACATCGCAAGGGGAGTGACACGATAGGATGATGACGATGATGAAGATTATGACGCTGCTTTATTGGCAACCCCTTTGAAACGCAGTGGTCACATAGTCACCTAGCGAGCTTGATGTAATAAGATACAGAATACATATTTCTTGCAACATTCTTGTATACATATTCTTAAGCTTCTTTTTTCTTCCTGAAACCTTCTTTACCTGCTTCGTACTGCTAACCGTGCATCTGCTACATGGCGTTCTACCTAGTGTAATAATATGCAACTGCAATGCAGAATGTGCAGGTAGCGACGCCACGCGGCGAGCATGTCACATCGCTTGTTTCCTCGTGAGCTAGGAAGCGCTTATAGGGCATCATCCCACAGCAGTCTGGCAAGCGCTATTATGGTCAATCGCCTGTCAAGAGAAATGTAATTTTGATTGACATTCGGTCTCTAGAGTCTTGTTTCTCACGATTGATTTCTCTTGACACTTGGTTTCTCTTGACTTATGCAGCTTCGCCGAGACAGAGCTGAACGAGAGTGAAAGCTGAGTATAAAAATAGCATCGCGCAGCATAGTGACGCGGCGAGGGTGGGTTGGGCCTAGCGGGGGAGGAGGAGCGGCGCGCAAGCGAGCGAGGAACGCGGCCCGGATGCGTGCCCTGTCCTGTGGCGCGCGAGGCAGTTGGGTCAGGCGAGGGAGGAGGGTCGTTCTACTCCGGCGACTGCTAGGGTGCCTCCATGTCGCCCGCCGGTCAGTATAGAAATGAGGCAACTGCGTCGTTTACTACGGCATCGGGCCCGTCAATCGCGGATGTCGTAGAAGACGCCTTTGGCGGACGCCGTAGGGACGCGTTGCCGGCGCTCGTGTCTTGTGTGCTGTTTGGCGCTGCTCCGCTGGCCTCCCCCCCCCCCCCCTCCACTGGTCTCCGGCGTTTGCGATAGCAGAGTCATGCATAACTTTTTTCAAGCTGGGTACCGAGAATATATTTAATTATAACATTATATTTGTGATATCTTGTTCCGATAGTCATGCGGACAATACTGTCGTCGTCGGCGTTGCCGTCATGTTTCTTGTGAAGTCCAACTGCGATAACATCGCGGCTGCGGGGTTTATGCTGTGGTTGCGAGAGAAGGTGTGCGGGGATGAGCTGAGAAGAATGGTGGCTTGATCTCGCTCGCGCAATGGGGGAGGGGGGGGGAGAGAGGAAGCGAGGCATCTTCCATCTTCCAAGAAAGGAGGGGGTAAGGCTGTTTTACTCCGGCGGTGCCTGCGTAAAGGGCGCCAGAGCGTGACCGCGCCGCCCCTATCTTGGAAGCCATCTGCACGGGTACCGATGCTAGGTGCACAGAGGGCTGATGGCTTGTGTGCTATGTTCCCGTCGCTTAGTGCGCGTTGAAGCCAGCGGCAGCAAGAAGGGCACTTCACTCGCTGCTGCTGCTGCTGTTCCTCACCTCAGCGTTTCGACAGCGATTGTTCGCGGTCATCGAGGGAGATGAGTTCATGTATTGCCTGTGCGAGCGTGACACTGTGCTTATTTATTTACTCAGTAAACGAATGGTTACAACTTTATACGGCCAAAAAAACTAATATCCTCACTTTGGATAGCTGTCTACTTTTTTGCTATCGCAGTCGATGAACCGCCGTTTGGGCGAAACTCCAGTACTTGTTTGTTTTTCGCTTTACAGCCCTTTTTTTTCTTTAGGGCACAAACGTCATTTTAAAGTGGAATATGAGTGTGTAGAGAATATTTTCTTTCAGCATGTGCGGATGTTCTTAGTGCCCGGCGTAGCCATTGTGTATGGCGTTGCTCAGCCAGAAAACCGTTTTTTTTTAATGGGATAAGAAAAGAACGAAGGAATGGATACGAGTAAAACGCTGCAATATAGAAAAAATTCGCTACGAATTTGGTATCTCAATGCTTGCCACACATCAAAGCATAGGTGTTTTTTTGTCGTAATGTCATTAAAAAAAGATACTTTTTTTGTTGAATTCCATAATTCCAGTCGTCTGAAAAACAGGCGGACGTGTTCATGCTACCTCCTTTTTTAATGGGCGTGCGCTGTATTTGAAGGATCACTCTTCTGTAAACATGGTGCGGAGAAAAATGAAAAAGAAAGGAAAAAATGAAAGAAATCTCTTGCAGCGTATACATCTGCAAAGCTTTGGCCATGCTTTATTTCTTTATTTTTGCTTCTACAAAGCCAAACTTGATTCTGTGAAACGTATGTCACTTCCAGGAGCGCAAAACAATCAACACTGTTTCCCTTGGCATGTGGAATTTCCATGCATCTGCCCTGAAGCTGTCTTTGTACAAATAAACAACGCCGAATGGCATGGCAAATTCTAGAGTACCGTGATCGATACGATTTTATATATGAATTAGGGCTAGATACATGTTAATTAAGAAAGTACAAAGTCGCCTTCCAATTTCCAGAACTTCTGCAGAAATTCAACTGCACACGTATTTTTGTATATTATTATTTCATTCGAAGATGGCAATTCGAACTCACGACACAATTATCAAACTCATAAATATACAGAATATTTTATTTAAACGTTAACAGAAGTATTGAAGTTCACCCGCGGCACTTAATTAGCCGACATTAACTTATCAAGCTAGAACACTCGAGGAGCTACAATTGAAATCACTAGACATAACTGAACAATTATGCAAGTGTCAAAAATCTTCTTTTCAACTTATTAGAATAGCGCACATATTGTAATACACGTAATAAAGCCAGTAATTTCACAAGGCAGATCCACTTGGAACAAATTTTGAAACTAGCGCCAGTTTTGAATTAAGCACAGTCAAACTTGCCGTAAAAAGTGCATTGTGTCACCCGCTACAGTTCGTAAGTTACAATATGTAGCGTAAAATACTTTGTTTGAAAGGTAAATAGCAAAATGTATTTATTTATTTAAATACCCGCTTTCAGGTATGAGCAAGTGATGTGTGCATCAGAGTGTAATCTATCTCAAGCATTCGAATCCTGCTGCAGATCCGAGGTCATTTAGAAAAATTCTGCTAACGACAAAATAAAACATTCCACATAGCAGCCGATGCATTCTTATAGATTTCTTCGTTGGCCTGTGGGGTCAAATATGTGGTACTTGCGATTTATCCACGTGATTTGAAGACCCAAGGATACTCTGGGCTTATAAAATAATTGCTGGCTCTCCCGTAATCGAGAGTAGATGTAAGCATTAAATGACAACCGGCAAAGCAAATTAGTTGGAGACGGTACTTGCCACAATATCAAAATGGGTGTAGTGCACGTTCGCAAAGCCCACCCCACCACATCGCACCACGCCATACTGTGCACGGGTCCATATGAATACTGCACAGCCAGCAGAAGAAAACCCGCTGAAGGGGGCACGACAGACAGCGAAATACGCCAGGGAGACGCAGCGCACTACCTAGATATAAGCATAAAATTGCCAGAAAAGCGTGGCGCCTTCTCTCGAGGTGACACAGAACCCACGCCATGGAACTCACGGACCACTGACGTTGAAAAGAGCACAGGCAACCCTGTCTGAGCGCCAAAAGATAACAATGAAGTGTGTGGTGCCCTGTACCTGTCTTTTGAATGTCGCTATTGGAAATGGCAGATAAAACTTCAGTATATTAAAAGTTAGAGCTTGAGTGATATTGTGAACAAACATTATGAAGAACTCGAAAGCAATATTTTTTGTAACTTGTTTGGGCAGTAACTAGCGTATGTATTGTGGTCTTGTACAAAGGGTTAGGGCCAGGGACCATATTCTCTTACGTTTTGACTGCTCGACCAGATGATCTCGTTTTGTTCTCACAACTTGCCCGTATGTTCTCGTTTCAGTGCCAATATAACGGTTCTGGCTTTCGGCTGAAGGTCACTTCCGAGTCAACGATAACGGCAGGTAAAAGCATTCCATGCTTAAAACGTTGTAGTGGATGCCCCCAGACTAAATTTGACCACTTGAGGTCCTCCAACGTACATCTAAATGAAAGTACATGAACGTTTCTACATTTTTTCCGCTTCGACATTTGGCCGGAAAATGAACCTGTCAACCATGCATCATAAGAGCGTCATAACCACAACGCCGCCGCAGAGTTTGCGGCTGTTACAAGTTTTTCCTCCTGATCGAGGACACTGCTCAAAAGATTGGGTTCTAACTATGTAATTGTGCGTTCGCCATTTGAAAACGTACTGGAAAATTGCTGTTTACAATAACCGAGATCTACGAAACAGCAAGTGAAATTTATTATGAATCTGGAGCCATACGAGTGCCTGCGATGGAATCGAACGCTATCAATTTAAATCTGGTTGTTTGTAATAACCCTTTTAAGAAAGGCTTTTTAGAGATTTTTGTGACAGAAACAGAACGTACTATCTGCTCAAATTCAAATACGAGCAGACGTAAGTGGCTAGTGAGCCTTTGTGTGGCCATGTTCACCCGCATTTACAACAATGGCTCAATTCGGACACAAAACAAGCGTTTCGTACCAGATTATGCTTTAAAATTAGGAGTTATAAAGCAATTAAAGCAATTTCATGTAGCACTCCCGCAATGCTGCAATTTAATTTGCTTAAGACCAGTCCACCAAATGTGTTCAGTATCCATTTCAATTTGCGCTGATTATTCAACTATAGTGCGACGGGAGGTTTTCTGCAGATAGCAATAACGGAAAGTTGCTAAAAAACTGTATACTTAGACTTCAGTGTAGCAAAGGCAGAGCGCTTTGAAAAAAATAGGGACTCACACGGGTTGTAGGATGTCCCATGGATGTTCCTGAATTCACTTTGTTCAAGACTGGCCCCAAGCATTTCCAGTTCCTCAAAACATCGCGCTTTACAGTTTTCTTGAAGTTGCAATGCATTTACGACTGTGAACACAAATTCAGAGCCACAACAAGTCCCAGTGTTGTTCCGGCTTGCTTTATGGGAATCTATGCAGTGAACGCAATAATTTAGCCCAAAAAAACATAGAACAGTGCAGCGAAGAGACACTGACAAGACACTAAACAGCAGGTGTGCTCACAACATAAAGCACCTGTGCTGTTCTTTTCGTCCGTGCCTGTATTGGCGCTCTTTTAATTTATTAGTAATGCCTAAACAAGGGGCCCAACAATATGTCTTGGTATCAATATGAAGGTATCAATGTCCGTGACTCAGAAAACTTCCCTACGTCAAGAGAGTGAAGTTCGTCCAAGCATATTAACAGTATGTTAATGCGAAAACATTATGTGTTCCATGAGGCAGAAAATCCGGAGTGATCAAGAGATGGCAGTAAAAGTGGCTGACGGCGCAAAGAGTAAGAGCATGCGATGAAATTCTTGGGTTCCTGCCAAATTCCTAAGGGATGTTCCTCAGGGAAGTTCCGTTTCAAAAGAAAATTTGGCTCTAGATGAGGATCCAACCCGGGCCTCCTGAGTGCGAGACGAACATGGTTCGCCGCGGAGGATGCAATATTCTGGCTCACTAAAAGCTACACCTAATGCGTGAGTCACTGCACACGTCAAGTCACAGCATTCCTGCGTTACAGCGAGGTGGCTTAGGTTAAAGTGACTCGAGGTTGAGTAAAGTGAATTAAGGTTAAATAATGCCAACGAAGATGAAATAAAGTGTATCAAGGTTGTTTAAAGTGATGACGGCTCCACTGCTCTGACTGACTGAAGGTGTGCCTAGTACGTGCGTCATTGCAAACGTCACGTCGCAGCCATCTGGCTGCAACGTTAGAATAAGGTGACTTAAAGTGACCTAAGGTGGAGTAAAGTGAATTACCGTGAATTAAAGTGACCGAAGGGTAAATAAAGTGGATCAAGGTTGATTGAAATGGATAAAGGTGCATTAAGGTTGGTATGAATTAGAGCAAGGTACATCAAGGTTGGCACATATTAGAGCAAGGTGGATTAGATTAGTGAAGGATGCATGACAACGACTGATGTTACGTATCACGGACCTAACCAATCAGTAAGAAAAGTAAAAAGAATGTTTTCGCTTTCAATTCACAGAAGGATACTTAAGTGAATGCCAATGTTTTGCCTACCAAAGCTGCGCTTACGCCGCTACAGCGAAGCAGTGGTGCGACTAGACCAAATTGACAGCAACGTCTGTGCACCGCCCTCTTTGCAGAGATAAGCTCCGCCACCAATTCTACGAAACAATCTGCTGTAGGCCTGCAAAACAAGGCGATTCAAAAAGAATAAAGTGGGCTGCTAATCAATATGTGAGATCATTTATACAGTGGAATTGACGTGTCATACGTCTAAGCGCAGGCTCACGTTTCCTTTTTTTTTCTTTCACTTCACAGTTGTGCAAGCACAGCGGTTCCGCAGTAAGCAATGTAAACGTAGTCCGGGTTAGCCGAGCCGACGTTTTGACCCATTGGTAAAAGTTCACCTTTGTCTTGCGCAGCCGCACGAGACGGTGTTTCTTCATCTGTCTGTTCCTCGTCTTCTGTGATTTGCTCGCTTTGAAGATGAATACTTTCATGCAGGTTTCTAACGTGAAATGTAATGAGGATATCCATTGCAGAGTTAAATGGCTCAGCTTAAGCCATTTTTATACCATATAGTGTACAATGAATATTTTACCCAAGGTACACGCGAGCGCATAACAGGGCGCTTTAAAATATGTTCGTTCTTCCTATACGGCAAATACCTCCATCATCCTACGCACGGATCCATGCTCAGCTTCACTAATGCATAAATGCGCCGATGTTTTCTTGCTACCTAAATTTTCTTTTTTCAACTATGATAAGAATCAGTTGATGCAATAATAATAATAATAATAACAATAATAATAATAATAATGAAAATAATATTGTCTTGTGCTGCAAGCCTTGTGGAAGCACACCCTAGCGCTTGTGGAAGCTCTAGGGTGTGCAGCACATCAATTTTTTCGTTGTTAGTAAAGTGTACAAACGGCTACATAAATGTAGCTAACGTACCGTGCCGTCCTGTACACAATTTAGGTCAATTTCAACGCGATGGGCATTCCTGGCACATTTCACGCACTTACAGGTGACTATCTCTAACCGTTTCCCGGCAAACTTTGGCCACGGGGTTTTCCATGGTGCTGCGCTGTAGTCCATTGTGTTCATCTAGTTTTTGGTGGCGCACGTCTATCCTTGCTTTGAGGAGCGGCAGAAACTTGTGTGCATCTTCTGCACAAGCTACGAGGCCAATGACCAGGGGCCCTACAGTGTAAAACAATTATAATATGTTTTGATTCCATTCTAGTGACATCAAATTGCGTAAACGCCGACGTAAGCATCGGGCGGTGACCCAAAGGGTTGTCTGAACAGACCAATCAAACACTCTCCTCGTTCATAGGAGGTCAATTTTGTTTGCTTGAAAAATGAATAACATTGCCTACACTGAGTGGCTTGTCTTATCTAATTGGCTAAAAAGAGGCGAGGAGCACGCTCAAGCGAAGAGGCATTCAATACGGCCGAGCCAGTGCACTGAAAATCGATAACCGGATGAAGAGGGTGGTGCTGGTGTCTGTGACTGGCCCACTTTTCCTTACTTAACTTGAGTTGGTTGGTCGATAATGGCACCGGAAGGTTAAGCGCAACGCGGCATGCAACCGAAGGCTAAGAATGCCGCTAAAACGGATCCTCAGCAAAGAAGAGTTGGCAGAGCGAGGTCGTAAATGTGCCGAAAGTGCTCGAAAACGTTACACTGCCACGCAAAAAGTTTTATTGTATGCAAATAAACGCATGCTCTCCGGCAGCTGTGAGTAACCAGTGGCTGAGCGATCGGCGACAGCCATCTGTTATTTCTTTCGGAACGGGGCAGTCTGTGGCTATTCAGAAGAAAATTCAGTTTTTTTTTTCGGCATATTTTTAGATCTTTAACGCGTACACGTCACTGAGTCGGTGAGTTTTTGCGTTTTGTGACGTCGCGTGAGAGGCAGGTGAAGTGGCTGCAGCCCGAAATCTTTTGAACAATAGCCGGGGGGTTAATGGCGAAAAGGCGTCAACAAGATATAACTATCTTTCTTTTGTTCGGTCCAATGATGCATAATCGATGTGTACACGTCATATCAGATGGGGAGCTATCGCGGTTTTCGTGACGTCACGTGAGAGAAAGGCGAACTATAGGTGGTTCAAAAAAGTGTTTGACCAATCACAGCAGGCTGATTGTAGAATTGGAATGGGAAATTTTGGAATCGTTTTACGTTATAGCGCCCCAGCACTCCAACCTCTTCAGCGACAGGGTCTGGGTGTTGCACGTTTCGCTGCGCGAAGTCTATTGCGACTTTTTGTCGGCATCGTGTCCACTGAAATCTTTCTGGCCGCACTCTTTCAAAACATTTCCTAGTCGAGTGTGCCTGATGATTCGCGGAACGACTTGAAAGATGAAAGCCAACCGCTTCAGGATAAGTATTTCCATGTTGATGAGTGGAGCTCCGAGGGAGCATGGATGGATGGATGTGTGGATGAATGGATGTTATGAGCGTCCCCTTTGGAACGGGGCGGTGGGTTGCATCACCAAGCTCTTGCTATTTCACTACCTAATGTCCTACAATAATACAATAATAAAGAAATAACAAACAAACAGATTGGGTGAGGGAACAAACGCGAGTTAATGACATCTTAGTTGAAATCAAGAAAAAGGAATGGGCATGGGCAGGACATGTAATGAGGAGGGAAGATAACCGATGGTCATTAAGGGTTACGGACTGGATTCCAAGGGAAGGGAAGCGTAGCAGGGGGGCGGCAGAATGTTAGGTGGGCGGATGAGATTAAGAAGTTTGCAGGGACGGCATGGCCATAATTAGTACATTACCAGGGTTGTTGGAGAAATATGGGAGAGGCCTTTGCCCTACAGTGGGCGTAATCAGGCTGATGATGATGATGATGAAACAATAATAAAAAATGAAACACTATGAACTCCCACAACCAAATTTTTTGATCCCCGATTGCGAACTGTGCTTTTGTACGTCCCCGTCTTTTGTCGTTTCTCTACTTTTCTTCCACCAATCCTCCAATCGCCCCTTACGAATCCCGATCGCGGACACGTTTACTTTTCCTCTGCTCTTGC
Source organism: Dermacentor albipictus (assembly GCF_038994185.2). Taxonomy (NCBI): domain Eukaryota; kingdom Metazoa; phylum Arthropoda; class Arachnida; order Ixodida; family Ixodidae; genus Dermacentor; species Dermacentor albipictus. Next base: position 496,883,851 of record NC_091821.1, read on the forward strand.
TGAACCCAAGTGGTTCAAAGAGGCCAGTGGTACCTAAATTGACCGCTGGGCAGACGTCCTCACATTGTAATAAAACGTGCTCCATCGTTTCCCGACGGAAGGAAATGATAGGGGAGTGCCTGACGGAGAGCGCCCCGTAGTGGAATTGGCTGGCGGTAACTGAGATGCGATTCTGTCACTGCAGGTGTCCAATTTGTGGAAGCTTTAGAATAAAAAGACCTTAAAACATGTCAATTCTAGAAAAGGAAAGCTATCGAAATCCGTGTTCACTGTTTCTTTCTGGTACTACTTGCCTGACTTCCTTGTAGGTTGTGCAGCATTAGGGTGTGGTGTAAAGGCGACCTTTTCGGGTTCAGGACATAGCCTCGTTATTGTTCGGCTGTAAAGGTGTCACAGCCTCAACCAAAATGAGAACCTGTTTTATATGTCTTCGTTACAGTAGCCTCACGTCATCCCTGGTGCAGGGCATAATCCACTGCACTGGAATGTGTAGGAGGGGGTTGACGGCCCGCGCTAATTTACCAGGTGCACTTGCGTACAGGTTAAAGCATAATTTTCACCTCCCGCTGTCGCGGCCTTCTGTGGCATGCGCAAGCAACACGAGCTCCTTGTCCTACCCGTGCAAGGAACCCAAGCCATCCGCACGTAGCCCGCGACACTTCCATGGAGGTGGAGAGTGTTCCCGTCCAGCAGCCGTGACTCTACCCTACCTGGAACAAAGGGACTCTCTACCATCCGCATCGTTCAGGCACCTCTGGACAATGAATTGACGCCGGGCTCTTCTGAGGAACGACTCATGAGACCCGACTTCAGCGCTGCGGTCACCCTTGCAGTCTTGCACAACGTACGTCAACTGGAAAATGCACATCTGCACACTTTTTTTACTTCCAATAGTCTAAGTATAGGATATGGTATTTCAGCACAATTAGGTAAGCTTCATTAGAGGCCTACTTAACTAACCACCATCCCTAATAGCAAAGCTACTGAACTCTCTCGCAAGGACCGCAATTTCACACCAAACTCTTTTGTAGTTGGATTTCGGGGGCCCACCAAACCCCTAGCCGTTTCACTATAGTTCCTGTCCACCCGAGGGCGGCGTTTCCCAGGTGAACAAATATTTTTTTCTCCTTTGGATATAAGTCAGTAGAACCCGAATTCTTCCGGCACCATTCGTGTTCGCGTTGATCGACACCTAGACCCCAGACAATGAGTTACGAGAGGCTCACCAAAAACCTCCGGCATAGACCATCCAGCCGTAGTACAACACAACACTCGAGCGTCGGGCTGCTCCGATGAGAAAATCTTACTCTAGGCCAACCATCGAACCAAGTTTTGGTGATCGGTATATGATGCTGGTTATGTTTAGCTCTTCAATATTTTTTTTCCCTGCCAACCTCGGTCACCGGGCATCTGCCGCTGTTCAGTGATTCTCTATGACGCGAACTTAGGTCGCTGGAAACGTGCAAATGTGCATCAGCCATTCCTCCATAAATCTCTTTGACGTCGATTTGGGTCACTGGGTATATGTCACTGGGCAACTGGAACGTTTCATGATAACCATCATATTATTAAACATATCGTCACAAGTTACATACCCATCGTAAGTTAGATTGCTAATCGCATTAACATAGCCAGTGATCTCAAAAGGGTGGATGTGTCGCCAACTTTGTTAATAATATGGCGAAGGTTCTAAAGCTGCATAAAGCTGCAAAAGCCTTTGTGACCGCTGTGACTACCAGCTCAACTGAGTAAGTGCGCTGCAGTGTGGCGTGGTGTGCCTTAATCTTCAGATAAGTGGTGTTGTCTTTTATTTTGCATATATATTGCGCATATAAAAACTAAGGCACGAGCAGTGTAATGCTAACTAGAAAAATACAAACTGATTGCAGAGTTTCCGGCTGCCAATAACTCCGAATATATGTCCAAATAGACATATTCTACTCACGGAAAGTGCCTTGCTACACTACATTGAGGGCAGTGAACGGGGAAATATAGGAACCGAGGGATGGAGGAAAACGGCTAGGAGGCGGCAATGATGACGAAATAATCTAGGTGAGAAGTTCACCCCGCTAACTCGCTAAATATGCCATACTAAAATTGTGATGCCTTGAAAGATGCACGCGCGTGCGTCAAGGGCGAACTCGCAGCCTCTCATTTATCAGTAACATTTGTAAGCCGTCTATCTCTTTTGCAATTTTTTATGCACTGTGACGTGATAATGTGTACGCTGAACACACCTCGACTTTTCTATTAGATGCGTAAAAAGTAGTTCGAAATCCACCTATAATGTTAAGTGCTATGCAGAGCATCTGCATAGCATCTGCAGTCCAAGCAAAGCATCTGAATACACTAACTATTAAGTCACGATCTCACGCTTAATTCTCCAAGGCAAACATTTTCTTTGAAACATCTGGCGCGTGCGTTAGACTCCACGTGCCAGGCAGTGTTAGGTTATATTAGATTAGACAGTGCTACCTTGAGGATGGGACCACGTTTTCCACCGGATGGATGCCTAAAAAGTTTGTGAGGTCGGAATATAATCCAATAGCAACAAAAATTAATGGCGTGCTATACTGCGTTGCATATGCAGGTTTGCTTCGCTGCATGCTTTGCTGCATTCCCCATAACGAGCGCAACAGAGACACCGCCGATGATCGGCGGTGTCTCTGCTGCGTTCGTTATGTGTATTGACCTTTCTACCAGGCCAAGCTCGAACCAGAAAGTCCCTGCTGCCATTCGCCAGTAATTTTCTTTGGCGTCGTCTTCCTACAGCAGTACAAAGCTGTCATTGTGCAAGTTTCGACTGCCTGTAAGAGACTTACTGATCCCAAGAGCACAACTGTTCGATGTTTCATCAGTTTGTCATCCTTCGTGGGCGCGGAAACCGCTATCGCCCACTCAATTACGGAAATGGCCTTCAGATTGCGTTTATTATGCTCTGTCACTAAATTCGATCGCTCACCTGCAGCAGTAACCGTGTTGCCGGTGTCGAATCAGTGCACGTATGCATGCTCTAGAATAAACTAGCATAACCGTGCAACGTGCACGCGTGATACCATCTGCATCCATCTATATGTCCGCACCGGACCGTATGGAGTTCCACTCACTACCCCAGGCATTAGGTGTAGACACGGTCACTTGTTTTAGGATGACGGTGAGAAAACGTTTAAATAAGAACAGTACTCTGTAATTTTGTCGCAGTGGAATTACGTGGCGTTCTGCACTAGTGAATCGGAGCTCGGGCAAGCTACTTAGGTCTCAACACGCTGTTGTTTTCAAAAAAACGTATAATGTAAGGTTCCTTTTAAAAGCCTTCCTCGTATACGCGTTCTCATTCGAAGTAACCACATATTCGGGCGATACCCAGTGTCCCTCGAAGTACATACTTTTTTGTTTTTCAGTTGGGCGGCAGGCCGCTGGGCATTCGCGATTACTGTACCCAGTGGCTGCCGCTGCACGGCGCTCCTGCGTGGGCAGCCCATCGGAACACGCCTCTCATTTTGAGACCAAAATGAAGGGTTGTGCGGCAGTGGGATGAAACGTGCACTGTTCTTAGCAGCGTAGGGCAAACAACAAAAGCGGCGCTGCATTAAATCTGGTCATGATGCTGCGTATCGACAATCTTTCGCTGAATTATGGGACCACATCATTTTTATTTCAGCATGAACACAAGGTTGCAGATATGTACATTCCAGTTAACGTATGGTGTGCAAGACTGAAAAGTTGGCCTTACTTTCTATTTTCCTGCGATGTTAAGATTTTACAAGGTTCCCGAAATGGTAGTAATGCCTTCCGATGAAATTGAGAAACACTGTTTACCTTTTGTTATAACTTGAAGAGCGTTTACACCGAACTAAATATCAGATACGCCAATCTTAAACTGTGCCACGCTGGGTGCGATTCCAACGGCAATGTTCCAGTAAATCAATGCATGTTGCAAAATGTTCATTTGCACATTGAAGGTCATATAAAATAATTTATTCTCTTCTTAGCGTGTAACGTACAAAATCCGTTATTGCTTTGTTACTCATTGGAATATAGACAGTTCTGTTTAAACTGAGAGTCATCATGATCATCATCCTATTTTATGTCCACTGCAGAACGAAGGCCTTTCCCTGCGATGTCCAATTACCATTGTCCTGCGCCAACCGATTCCAACTAGCGCCTGCGAATTTCTTAATTTCATCACCCCAAACTAGTCTTATGCTGTTCTCGGCTGCGATTCCCTTCCCTTTTTTTTTCCTAAAGTCAATTAATCTATCAACTATGATCGTTTGCTGTCTGATCCACTCCTCTCTCTTCATCGCTTTTAGCGCTGTCCTTAACTTGTTTTCGAGCTTCATTGTCAGTCTGCAAGATTCTGCCTAGTATGTTAGCACCAGTAGAATTCACTGATCGTACGCCTTTTTTCTTTAATGATAACGGTAAGCATCCAGTCAGCATCTGACGATGTCTACTGTATGCGCACCAACCCGTTGTTATTTTTCTGTATGTTTCCTTCTCATGATCAGGGTCCCATCTGAGTAATTGACCTAGGTAAACGTACTCCACGGACTCTAGAGGCTGACTGGCGATCCTGAAATCTTGTCCATTGCCCGGCTATTCATCATTGTCTGTCTTCTGCATGTTAATCTTCAACCCCACTGTTACACCCTCTATGCTAAGGTCCTGAATCATTTGTTGTAATAACTCGTATGCAGTGTTGCTGAATAGAACAATCTCATCGGGAAACCGAAGGTTGCTCAGATATTCACCATCTATCCTTACTCCTAAGCCTTCCCAGTTTAATAGCTTGAATAGTTCTACCAAGCATACGGTGAATACTATTCCAGAGATTGTGTCTCCTTGTCTGACCCCTCTCTTTATACGTTTCTTTCTATTTTTCTTGCAGAGAATTAAGGTAGGAATGGAATCTCTGTAGATATTTTACAAGATGATTACCTAAGCCTCCTGAACTCCTTGATTACGTAAGGCCTCTATGACTGCTGGTATCTCTACTGATTCAAATATATTTTCGTAATCAATGAAAGCCATATACAGAGGCTTATTGGATGTGATCCACTGCAGAGTATTCTTTCCTGAAGACAGCCTCTTCTCTTGGGTGATTGAATTCCAGTATCGCACTTATTTTATTGGGAATTATCTTGGAGTACATTATTGAAATTATCTTGGAGGGCCGCAAGCTTTTCAAGCATGATGTCCCCTCCCTCTTTGAATAAATCGGCTGTTATTCCATCTTCTCTGGCCAATTCTCCACGGTTCATGTCTTCTAAGACCCTTCTAACTTTATCTGAGGTTATAGAAGGCGCCTGTGTAACCTGTTCATTACTGCTTTAAATGAAGGTACCGGGCTGCTCTGAGTATTGCATAGGTCAGTATAAAATTCTTCCTCTTCTTTTACTATATCTTCAACATTGCTGATGATATTACCCTGCTTGTCTTTCAGTGCATACATCTTGTCTTGACGTATGCCAAGTTTTTTTCTCACTAATTTTATGCAGCGTCCATTACTGCTTCCCGAGTCTTACTTACGTTATAATTTCGAATATCCTTTATTTTCTCCTTGTTGATTAGTTTTTGCTCTTCTGCTAGTTCAATCTGACCAGCTAAGTTAGATATTTTTATTCTTTGTCGTTTCTTCATTAGGTCCTTCGTTAGTTGGGAGAGCTCACCTATTGGTTGCCTTGGTGCATTACCTTCGACTTCTGAAGTTTCTAAAGCCCAGCTTAGTCACGGTTTCATTCATTACGTCTATGCCATCTTTATCTCCCTGTTCTAAGGCTGCATACATTTTTACAAGTACCAGCCTAAATTTGTCTGCTTTTACCCTTACTGCCTCTAAGTTGACCCGTTTTTTCTTGACCAATTTTACCTTTTCTCACTTCAAAATGAGACCAATCCTAGACTTCACTAACCTGTGGTCATTGCACTTTACGCTACCTAGAATTCTACATCCTACACTACGCTGGAATCGGCAGATAGCATGAAATCAATTTCATTTCTTGTTTCACCATAAGGGCTTTTCCTAGTCCACTTTTTATTGCTAGGCTTCGTGAAGAAGGTGCTCGTTATTCGCAGCTTATTTCCTTTCCGCGAATTCTAGCAACCTCTCTCCTCTAGTGTGCCTACTAACGGCGCCATAGTTGCCCATTGCTTGTTCACGGGCCGGCTTTTTTCACCACTTTTGCATTGATGACGCCCATTACTTCAGCATTACCACTATTACATTATTGCATTACTACAGCAATACAACATTACTACTACAGATGAAAGAGTTCGCACTCTTCTCATCGCTAATTCAGTGTCTTCATAAAACTAATTTATTTCATACTCATCATGACTGGAGTTTGGAACTTAGGCTTGTACTAACTTTATTCTATACCTCTTATTAAGTTTTATTACGACTACCACTACCCTTTCATTAATGATGTATAATTCGTCAATGTTGCCCACTTTGTCTTTATGGATTACGAATCCGTACTGTTTCTTATCTGGAAGTCCTCTATAGCAGAGGACGTGGCCATTAGTCACCACTGTATAAGCCCCACCAGTTCTAGCATCCCTGAGGCCATTGATATACCAAATAATGCCTGATAGTTCCTCAAGGAGTCCTGATAAGCTAGCCTCGCTCAAGAGAGTTCGAGTGTTAAATGTTGCGAGGGTCATAGGCAGAGTGATAGCACCTGAAAACTGTATTCTTGAAGTACCTTTCTAAGGAACATTCCATTGCTGGGGAGAGGGCAGAGGGCCCCGCCTTAGTGCTCATCTAAGTGCATATTGCCTGAGGGAATGTCCTTTCGAAAAATCTCCGACGTCATTGAACATAAACAGATCTCTGGGCAGAGACATTTCTGAATATCAAATAATATAATCACATGAGTCAAATATATTGGGTCCGTGAATATTCGCCTTTGAACACATATACACGCAATGACCCTTACTAAGTGAACAATGGTGGTGGCACGTCGGAGCCTGTTTGGAGTTTGAGCCTGAGGCTTTCTTTGTTCGCACACTGTTGATCAATGGAAAGGACTATTGTTCTGTGTTTCGATAAACGTGCTGTTATGGACATGAACAAAATCACACGCAGCGCACACCACACGCAGATCATTTGTGTTTTTTTTACGGTTTAGTCCCTGTTAATAACAGAGTGTTTATCCAAACATTTTTAACAAACTGTCGCCAATCGCTGCCCTGCATCTTTTTGTAATGTCATTGCCGCGTTCAGATATACATACCTGGAAAATAATAGCCTGTATAACAAAGAGTTCAATTATTCAGCCCGGATTTTGTCAGCCCTCACTCAGCCGGTAAGCCGCATTACAAATAAAATTATATTCACGCAGTTAGGCCTACCCGTGTGCGAGGGAAGCTGGTAGAATGAACTAAGGCCAGTCCTAAAAGCCGCTAGTTGATGTAGTCCATATTACTAATTTCTTTAAAAGTTTGCTACATTTTCCCCACTGTCAGAAACATGCTGAGTAATGCCAGTCTTCTGTAGCCGCGCAAAGAAGCGCAAAAGACAGTGTGATTTGCCACATCGCAAATTTATTTCAACTCTTAATTCCTTCATGAATCACTTCTCTCACTTCCTTCATTGAATATTTTTGTTACGTTGTTTGACCCTTGTCTGTCATTTCGAAAGGCTTCTCAATAATGGCTGAAGTGCGCAAGCTGCCAGAACAATGCGCATTCAATAACTAAATTATGCCCATGGCCTTATGAACGAAACACTTTCCTGGTGGTGCCTTCAATAAGCATTTCTTTGTCTCTCGCTCTAGGAAGCAAACGGAAACAACGTATGCTCAGATTTGTCCTTCTCGTAGACAGTTTAACAATGCTAACCTTTCTCTCCCTCGTACCACGTGATCACTACAGTGAAGCAGCAGTCATTCTCTTGCGGCTGAATGACACTAGGAACTTCGAGCTGTGCAGAATCGTCCATTGTGCAGCTACTATAAAGAGTGCGGCCTTTGAGAGGCACAAAAGCCGGTTCTAGCTCTGCGTAACAGCGTGATCGCAAAGAGCTGCTGCCGGAGCTCCATCCAATTTGCATAATTAACGCCGGACGAGCGTAAAGACTTCTATGGCGGAGTACATGTGAAAAATACAATACCCAGCAATCGTCTCGACTTTGGACTGTTATATCGGCGCCGAGAAGGACGTAGCCGAGTCGAGCAATGCGGTGATGAAACGCGTAGAACTTTTAGTTGTGTCTATTATAGATTTCCTATGAGCACTGTGAAAACGTAGAGTCTAAATGAAATGTAAACTGGACGCATCTAATACGCTATAAAATTACGTTAAATATGTCTGTACTGACATTTTTTATCCCTATTTGTTACAATTAACTGTGTTCACACCGTTATTTACACTACACCAGAATGTTTATGATGTCTTTTCTGCAAGACTTTTCAGGGAAACCTCGTTTCTTCGCCAGTGTCCTGATATCAGGAGGTCGATACTTGCATTCCGGAGCAGCTTTTGATTGCGTTTTTTTAGGACTAGGCGGTCGTTAGGCCGGCTCTCATCCCACCCTGATAGCAGCTTGGGCAGGCAATGTTATCCGCGTATCTCGATTTTTCTTTGCAGCAGTGCTTTGATAGAAAGCAACGTTACATTTTTTATTGGCTTCCATTTATTGACAATAAATCTTCCAGGTTGTGTACACACAGCCACTGAAAATTCGCGACTGGTGATCGTGAGCGTGTGCTTGCAACGGAGAAAAATGCAAGCTCAACACAAAGATAAGATCTATCCTATTTAGAAAAGTGACATGCCGCGATTCCTTGAACGTTATGCGCTATTCGATGCAGCAAGCAGCTCAACGAAGAAAACACGTATTTGCTGCCTTGGAAACTGTAAATGAAATGACTGCATAAAATAAATTGTATGGTAGAAGAGGAGACATTGAGAGAGAAGAGGAGGAAGAAGTTACATCGAAAATCCGGACTACTTATCAGTATTTGTGCTGAACTTATAGCTGTAGTGTTAGCCTTACGTAAACTAAATTCATCAATATCGATGGTTGTCATAACGGACTTTTTATGGTTGTGTACATCGTTCACAACAAATAGAGGGACTAACCTTTTACGTACACTTCGTTTTCTAGTGCCTGCCAGCATGAATTTAATTTTACTAATTTGGGTGCCTTGTCATAGGGGATTATACATGAGCGAAATGGCTGACAGTCTCTCGACAGGGGCCCTCAATGGCCCTTTACTATGGTTACTTCCCGCATCAGCTTACATCAGGAGATTCAGGAGATATGCAATTGCTCCGGTCTTCTTGAGCCCAGTGGTAGGAAAATTTTCAGACTATCAGCACCTCGTTTTCCCTTGGCACAAGAATTCCTTTCACACCAGAAAAACTGAAGTAATTGTTACCCGGCTACGCTGTCAAACACCATTATTAAACTTTTATCATCGCCGCGCTAGTCTGGCACCCTTCCCTCCGTGGCCATACTGTGCAGTATATGAGACCATAGATATTCTTTTCTTATTCTGCACCATTTTCTTCTTTGAGGAAAAACATTTTAGGACCAACGTTCAAGCAACTTGGTTTAAAAGTTTCCATTTTAAATATCCTTTCTCTAGGAGCCTTTGGAAACCACTACAGGGATGTCTGCTCAGCTGTAGAGGAATTCATAGCGGTTTCAAGACAATTCTCTTAAGTTCTTCATCCATTATTTTTATCCGTTTCCCCTTTACACTTTACCAGTTTTTTTGTAATACCAACCTCTTCCTAATACCATCCTTGGCCAAACCCCCACAGTAGGTACGCGCCATCAAAGGAGGGTATCCTATCCTACCATATCCTATCCTATCCTATCCTAAAGCACACTAAACAAAGACGGCTACCTTGTCATGCTGATTTTCTTGCCTTCTTACACATTTTGCGCCGTCAAAGAGAGGAAAAGAGAATGTGTTCCGCACCTCATCCGCTTCATTTTACCGAGGATCGTGTGCTTGGACTTGATTGAAGTCTCCGCTGGCGGCGACAGGCACGCGAGCGTGCACGACTAGCTTTTCCCGCGCAGTGCGGTTCGCTGTTACGGCTGAGCACTTGTTCAGAGCTATCACGAACATGACATTTTGCTATTGGTGGTATAAGGTAACCATGTACGTTAGCATGAGTGGACAAGGGCGAAAAACTAGAGCGCGAAAGATGTTCGCATAATCAAACTCGAGCAGAGAAACCGTGAACATGAGGAAAAATTACTAGAGCTGCTGGCGAAAAACGTCCTTCAGCATTCTCGGATGCAGGGGATGGCAATGGTAAAACGGGATTTTCGTGATGGTTCGTCATCTGCAAACGCTCAAGCCTGGCTAAGCTTCAACCAGTGCGTGTGCGACAGAAATTGTTGGCGACAAGGCATTCACAAGTAAGTCATCCTTGTATATTGTAACTTCTTCCTCTTCTTCTCTCTGAACTTTCCTATTCTTCTTCTACCTTACACTACTCCTTTTTAACATATCAACATACGTGGGGTGACAAGGAAGGACGTGGCTAACAGCTGAAACCTTTATTTGTCCACTGATCATATACCCAACAGTCCTGAGTACGCTTTCCTGTATCCGTTTTGTCGACAGGTTATGGACCAAGAATTTTCGCGTCGGTTCCTGGTAGTCCCTTTCGGAGAAGCACAATGTCGTTTACATTTATATGAGGTATTTGCCCACAATATTTCTTGCCGAACTGGCTTTCCATCGTTTAGGGTACCTGCTGCGCTCCTCGATGGTTTTTGTTCGTTGAGTTAGCTGAAGTTTGTCTGAAATTCCAAGGTTCTGGCCGGCGGACAGTTTCAGCACTTCACCATACGCGGCGAAATGGGGGCTACATCCAAAGCTTGCCGTATGTCTGCTGTTATGGTGTGGAACGGCTGCTTTAGGCAGCACTTCCATCCTCCTCGGAAATTCGGATACTTTGACACAAACTGCTTAATGTCACGAATAACTGTCTACACCAGTCCGCAGGCTTATAGGTAATATGAAGGGTAGCGCCGTAGCACAATCCAGCGACTGTCTGCCCACGGGTGAAACTTATTACTCATGCACACACGTCCATTGTGAGAGACTACGTCCTTCAACTTCGAAAACCTCACTCGGTCAAGAAGGGGAATAACACTATTTGTATATTTTCCAGGGCGTGCCGCTACCGTTCTTGTGCATCGGTAGATTTCAACTAGAGATCACTCTGTTTGGCGCACACCTACCCACTACTTTTTCAACAGGGCAAAGTGCACATACAGTGCTTCGAAAGATGCGCCTCGGTGAAGCGTTAATACGAACTCGTGCGTTCATGGGCGGTACTTTGCCTTATTGACCTGGTACAAGTGGCATGACCGACGCGAACATAGGTGTCTACAGCTCTCTTTATACTCCTCCGTGTGGACCTCTGTAGAAACTTATTATAGGTTCGCGCAAACTATCCTGACCACGAGAGTCGGGAGTGTCATGGCATAGAGTTTCTCACTATACCACTTAGAGGGAAATCTGGCGCCACCGTCTATGAGAGTTTCTTAAAGGAGTACTGACACCAAAAAAATCCATGTGGTTTTTTCTGCTTTAATAAGTAGTTAATGACCCAGTAATCACGGCACGAGACCTCATTTACTTCAGAGCGCGACAGGTAATTATCTGCAGTCTTTTTTGTAGCGACCAGTCCCAGTTTCAGAGAGCAACGAAACGGTTCACCGGGTGTGTAAACACAGTGGTCACGTGTTCGCAAAAAGCCATGACGTATGCTCTGCCGCGCAGCCAGCGTGCGACGCGCCGGCATGCGAGCTTCGTGTTGCTAGTCGTCTGCTACGCCTGCACGTGGTTTGCCATGTCCTCGCCATCATCGTCCTCGTCGTCCAGCGGCGACGATTTCCTGCATGTGGGAGTCGCCGCCGTATTAGACGTGGCCAATCACTTTCAATTTGACCCACTGGAGAGCAGCGACTCGGATATTGCGGCCGGCGACGGCGAGCACTGCAGGAGACACAAGGTACGATTCGGCGTCCGATCCGACGTGCGGCGCCGCATGCTCCGGCATGCGGCATACGATGAAGCGGGAGACACACGGTCCGATTTGTTGTCCGATCCGGCGTCCGACGCGCCTGAACGGCAGCCGGAATCGAGGTGTTTTGCCGTGCCGAAGCGCCGGATCGGACGTCCGGCGTGCGACAAACCGGGCAGATTTTCATCGTCCGACACGTCCGACAACCGCACCGTCGTCTGGCCGCAGCCAATGACAGCGCGGCTGGCATGTGACGTTCCCTCCACGGAGGCGGCGCTGGCTGGCCGGTTTCTCGCAGTGTTTTTTTTTTTTCCTTGCCTGCTGCAGTTTGTTTCCGACACGAAATAGTTACCAGTTCAGTAAAATTATCTCGACGTGTGCCTGTTATTCAAAGCAACGCCTAGTACACTAGGACTAAGCTACTGGCGAGATCAGGAGACGCGACGCGAGGGCATTTCGCGGGCAGAAAGCACACACCGACCGTCTGAGCGAGGCTGCTCGCTTTGCTTGCACGTTTGCCCTTCGCAACGACTGCGTCGAGTAAACCAATTGTATTTAATTACGGGCGACCTAAGTGTACAGTGTTAATTGTTTTGGCAAACATAAGCGCTCTTCGACGAGCTCGGGTTGGATCGTAAGCGCCGTCGGCCGCGGCGTCTGCCTAGCTAGGCCTACCGGCCCTATCGCTGGCTGTTAGCGGAGTCGTCAGTGGACGACGCGCCGTCGTGAAGTGTTCTGTCACTCGCAGGGGCATAACGTTATTGGCAGTGTTCACGTGAAGCGACGCAGTGTTGTGGAGAGTTGTTTATATTGTGTTTCTCGACGTGGCTCTGAAGTCAAGCTGGAGGGCTGGATCTGGGCGGAGCTTACGCGCCGCTCAATCTTTCGGATGCACGCACCGTGTGTCCCGAATGCCGCATGGTAGCCAACGAAAATTCGTGACGTAGCCACATGACGTAGCGTTTTCTTGGCTATTTACAGACCCGGGTGATGTTAAAGTCGCGAGGTGCTCTGTTTTACGATTGGCTGCGCGCACGTACTTTAAAATTGATTTTAAATATGTTCTAAGCGATATTCGCCGCTGATATTTTACACACGATGTGTGTGTGACCCACCAAATCGATCTCACAAGTTATCTCGACTTCAAATTTTTGTGTCAGTACACCTTTAAGGGTGCTGTGCCGTCATGGAAATGACGGTATATGTGTCTATGAGGCTTGTGTTGGCTGGTGTCGTAAGAAGCTTCATCTGAAACGTGGATATGGCTACACAAATAGCGCGTTCTTAAAGTAAAATCTTCATAAGATGTTTCCATTCATGCATATTACATCTTTACTCACCTACAATGCATGACCAAGCGAAGAAAAGCAAGAACAGACGACAAACTGTCTCAAAGAGAGCGCGAATCTTGTCGTCTGTCCTACAACTTTAGCGGGCTGCTGATACTTTTTACGTATCATACAATTGTACACGCAATAACAAGTTTCCATAGTTAAACAAAACAGAAGTACTATAGCGCCAAACAGACGACACAGGAAGAAGAGACACGGACGAGCGCTCGTCCGTGTCTCTTCTTCCTGTGTCGTCTGTTTGGCGCTATAGACCGTTTTTTCGTAGGCGCCGCCATATTGTGAGCTCAGTGGCGCCGCCTATGAGCAGCGCCATACTGGCTTGGGTGAACGCGGTCTTTTGCATGGCAGGTATACGCTCAGCGGTTGGTTCAGGCGTTTGTTTTCGCGGTCGTGCGCTCTGTTAAGCATGACGTGCGTTTTCTATCGTGGTAAAGGGTTCTGTGAGACGTGCTGAAGTGGTTTAAGGCGTTATGGCCGGAATTTCTGCTGGCGTTGAGGTGGACGAAACACGCAGCGCGATGTGTGCGCGCATATTCGAGCCTACAATCAGCCTCGGAGATCAATTGTGTATTTCCGAATGTTCTAGTCATTAATGTGACCTTATTGCAGTATTATCCTCTAATTCTAAGCTGCGGTTTAGGAGCCATGAAACATACGCGACGATCGTAACAGCGTGGGTACGTTCTGCTACGATAGGAGCTGTGATGTTATACTTTGACAAGCGTTCAAACTGTTCGCTGCAGATTACATTGCGTGACTACTTGGTTCGATGGATGAGGTTTTTGCCCCTGAATGAAATAGTTTTGGCAAGTAATAGCAGCATACCTTACAGTCTGAATTAGGCTTGTCCAGCAAAGGGACTATTTACGAACTGCGCGAGCGTCCTAAGCAGTGGTAGGTGCTGGATTACATATATCTTTGTTCTATATACCGCATGGTCCAAGCATACGGCATCAGCGGTTATATATTTATAAACGTTGTGCGGCGTGACTATGCGAGGTCCTATTGCGGCGTTAGCCCATTTTCTCTTGCTCTTGAAAGATGATGATAAACGAATTTTTTTTTCGATTTTGTTCATTCAGTTCTCTACGACGCACTCACACGTATTACGGAAATTTGTCCTCAAAAATAGACATCGCATTTTTTTTATGCGATCCCTCTCATATATTATGGCTGTATGCAGGCCAAAAAGGCAATGCCGAAGCGCACAGCTTACAAATGTATCGTGCTGGTTCACCAACCGCAGTGATCGCTGTGCTGAGCAGCGCCATCGGCCTTATGCAGGAAGGCTAGCGTAGACATATGGTAATTTGAAGCATACTAGACTTGAAATGCGCGAGAACGATGCCGGCGCATCACAAATATTTGATAGCACCTGCAGCTTAGATGTTTCGTGGTTGCCTTAGGTTGGCCGTGCACGAGCATGCGCTCTTATGCTTCATGTTTTACTCCCTACGCCAAGCGATCAGATAGTGAGCAGATTTAGCATTTCATGCTGCTAATACAGAGACACCGCTTTCCTTTGTTGAATTAAAACCGATATAAGCAAAATAATTCACAACACATATACACACCGCGACTCATAATGTGCGTACACCGCGGCTGATAAAACGCGTCACATTTTTGCGCCCCCAAGAGATATTTCCGCCTGCTGTAGTTACCGATGCACCGAAAGGCTTCCCTGACGACCCTATATGAACGGACATGGCGTAAATTGCACAAAGTAAGACCTAAAACATCTCGAAATCGTTCCGCAGCACGCGACAGCATTACTTTCAAGCAGCGCCGCGCCGGATCGCCCAAGCCAGAGAGGAGGAAAGGCTCTCCGCGCGCCCTATCCTCCTCGCCCGATGAAACGGTCTATAAGTACTTCAGTAATGCACCAACTAGCCCAACAAAAAGTTTTGCTAAACAAAACACGTTGTTGTGTAATAATGAAGCTAAAAGAGCTTTTTACGTGCTATTTTAGCAGAAAAATAATCATTGTGACAGACGGAACAGTGCTTGTCTGGCTCTCCGAGAACTATGCCAATCCGAAGTCACAATATGCCGGCATTCCCATACATACCACAGCGCAGCAGCGCCAGATTTCCCTCTGGGTAATATAGTGAAAGAGTCTATGTGTCATGGTGCGTGTGCGTCATTTTTGGAACGAAGGTGTCCGGCACAACGATCCTTCCACTGGCAAACTCTAGACTTTGGCATCCTTCCCATAGTTTCATCACGTTAACCCTTAACGTGTAACTTCAATCGCCAGTCTACTTAATGCATCTGCATCCGTCAACCCACTGCCTGTCTGGTGGATAACCTAAAAACTGCACTGCTGCAGTTCGTTTATCCAGCGCACCCAGCTTTACTCTTGGCTCCAACAGACTGAGAAGAAAGGTGAGAGCCTGATGGTCCGTATGTAGTTTCGATTTTCTCCCGTCTATGTACGATCTAAAGTATCGCATCCATGAGAATGGCAAGGGCCTCTTACTCCGTCATAGAGTTCTTGAGCTGAGAAGAGTCAAACCTTTAGGAGTGGTACCATACGACTCGAAGCTGTAAATTTAGTGGAGAACTGCAGTTCCTCCACCACTGGTCCTTTGCCATAATGGGATGCATCTGTGTTCCTCTCGAACGTCACGCTGAAGTCAGATCAAAGCAGTGGGTCAAACTAGACGTGGCGCACTAGTTCTTCATAGACCACTTCGCAGTCGCCGATCGCGCCTTTGAGCCGCCGTCGGGGATCGTTGTTCGAAGCCCGCGTTCGGTTTCGCCGCGCCTGATTGGCCAAGCATGCGCAGACTTCGAGCGGGTGACAAAGTTGCCGCCGCCTAGCCCAATCGCGCGCGGCGTAGCCGAACGCCCGCTCCGAACAACGATCCCCGATTTCACCCGAAAAATGAAAGGAACATCTTTTTTTTTGTCGGCCCCGTCAGGCACTTTGTCATCTTTGCAAAATCCGTATTGAAAGCCCTGAAGTCGCCTACTCGAAGGAAACCTCGCCGCGAATGGAGGTCACGTGGCTTCGTACGTGTCGAAAGCCGATGTACGGACTCTTGTTCGGTACATTTAGTAGCACCGTCGAACACTACCGAGAAAAATAACCTTGGGCTGAAAGAAATCACTATTTTTTTTCATTTATCTTCACACCAGCTTTACTGAGTGCTTGTAAGACCTTTGCTAAGTGTTTGGTGTACTCTGTAATGGTTGGGGTCGGGCATGAAATAGATGGTAGCTGGCCCATGCCGTCCTCCAACTTATCCACGCTGACGACGTTGTTGAAGGAAGAGCCTTGCTCTCATCGAGAACGAGGAATATGGGATGGGATTTATTTACAGTATTTACATGACAACGTTACAGTTCATCCGTCTAGCATGAATGAAAAAGGAATGCACACTGAGGAGCCGCCAACGGCTCCATAAATACACTATGTCTTCCATAAATCCCAAAGTGAGGGAAAATCGCCGTTCAACCTACTACCAATTCGGAGCGTTCAAAGTAATCGTAGCAGACCCGCCTTTGAGGGGGAGGGTTTAGACCCACTTCCGCACAGGTTTCACTGACCACGTCGAGGTGAGTGGGTTCTCGCAGACACAGGTTTTGCCCCGAGCAGGTGCCTCTTCATCCCAGTATTGACTCCGCAGACAATGGACGCCGCGTCTGTCCATGACTTCTAAGCCCCGTGAGACCGCCGCCAGACATCTTCTCCCAGGAGTTCCACCGCTTCTAACAAGCCGTGGCGGCCATGGCGAATCCACGAACAACATTAGGTGCGCCGACCACGTTTTGTCATAGCGGCGCCGAGGGGGTGTTGATGCGGCACACCGTCGTCCCCACAAAACGAGTCGCCGTGGCAGCTGGGGAAGGCTGCCATGGTCGCTTCTGGGAAGCTCGCCACCCTCGCTGCTGCGGCTGGCTGGGAAAACTTTGTAGGTCGGTACTCTTGCAGGCCGTTTGTAACAGCTCCTGCTCAGCCCTCAAATACACAATGACGTCACGATGTAAATATTGCCAAAACCCAGTTGAAGAAGACAACAGAAATATTCGTCGCAACTACAGAAATGTTTGTAGCGGCTACAGAATTTATCATACGACAGAACTTCCTGACGTTTCTGTAGCTGGAACAGACATTTATGACGTTACGACAGAAATTCCATCGTCGTAAAAGAAACATACTGACATGATGACCAAGAGTTCGGAAGTCGCAACAGAAACGTTCTGTCGCGACAACAAGTGTTCTGAAATTGCAACAACAACGTTCCATCGCGACAGTGATTCTGGCGTGGCAACAGCAACGCTCTGTCGCGACGACAGACCGTGTCTGTCGTGGCGTTAGAAATGTGCCACTTTTTATCGCCACGGCACAAGTTCTGACGCCGCGACAGAAGGGCTTTCCATCGCGATGCTTTAATATGTTATTTTCACATCGGTTGTGCACACCGTGCTATTCTCTTGCGCGGTATTCAATGGTTCGTTCTCTGCATCGGGCAATACTGATAGCACCGACACCGGTGCTAAAGTGGACGTGGCCAATTATCGTAATTGTGCCGTGATGACGAGACACCAGGAATCACACTATCGGCCTCCTCGAAATTGGCCTCTGATCGACATCACAGCGCATGCGAGAATGGCTGCGTGTCCATTTTGGTTTATGTTTGGTAAGATGTGTCACAAAGGCCGGTGAGCTTGCACGTGCTCTTACACTGACACATTAGTTAGTTTCCCAGAAATATCGCATAAGCTTTTGGCACGCAGAAAAGGGGTTCTGTGTTGTTCCGCAAAGTTGCATGATATATATATATATATATATATATATATATATATATATATATATATATATATATGTATGTATGTATGTATAAGTGATGTTGTAGACGCGCGTTGGAAGCGATTTACTGACTTTTCAGCCGCGCCATACAATGCATGGCGTAGGTACAGTTTATATACGTGAGCATATCAACCAGATGAACATATGCTTACATTAAAACCGAAAAAAAATGCGCGAGCAGAGTGCGTGTCAATCGTCCTGATGAATAATTGATACATGTCTAAACAGATGGTGCTTGCAAGCACATCATTTCAACATACGTACAAAATATGAAATTCGAAAGAATTGTGAGGTGACCGCAAAGAACGGCACCGAAGAGGTGTTATGTCACCAATCAAGAACAGCAATAGAAAACAAAAGCGAAAAATAGTGACGTACTAGGCACAGTAGTGCCGTACGGGTAAAAATGAAGGGAAACGAGGGAAAATGTGATGGGCTATGTGGCCAGGCAACTCAATTACGGGTAAAAATGAAGGGAAACGAGCGAAAATGTGACGGGCTCTGTGGCCAGGCAACTCAGTTTTCCCACACTTTCATTTAAACCAGACGCAACGGTATCAAACTTATAGATAAGGAATGATTAACGGGCTTGTCTATCGTAATTTGAACGAAATCCAGATTCAAGCAACGTGACTTTCACCTTCTCAAATGAGTGGTCAGGGAGATGTACGTGTTTTGAGATGGGTAGGTTGGGCAACGTATTAGTGCGTGATTTGTGAATGTTGAAGCGCAATCTAAAAGGCCCTTCTGTTTGCCCAATATACTGTTACTTGCCCAGTGTACATTCAAGCATATATATGACGTTTTTAGTATTGCAGCCGAAATCGCCTTTGATTTTTAAACGAAAGCTTAAAGCCGTACTAGTGACCTGGTGCAATGTACACATGTAGGGGCATACTTTGCATCGCGGTTTTGGGCAAGGATGGTTTCCGATGGCGTCAGGGCAGTCATTCTTAGAAGATGATGATAGTATATTTCGAATATTTTCTTGCTCTAGGGTATACTACTTTAGGCGGTTTGGTTACATAGCACCTATCCGGTGACATTTTTTGCTATCACCTCATAATTCTTTCGAAGTTAATATTTTATGCGTATCTCGAAATGAAATGACGCCATCTGTTTAGACATGCATCAACTGTTCGTCAGAAAGATTGACATGCATTCTGTTCACGTATTTTTTTTCTGTTTTTATGTAAGCATATGTTCATCTGGTTGATATGCGTACGTATATAAACTGTAGCTACGCCATGCGTTGAATTCTGATGAAGGCTGGACCCCGGCCGAAACGTCAATAAATCCCTAAATCGCTTCATACGCGCGGTCTACTTCATTGCCTACATTGGCCCGGATCCAGAAGCTTTTGCGGGTATATATATATACATACATATATATATATATATATATATATATATATATATATATATATATATATATATATATATATATATATATATATATATATATATATATATATGATGCGACAGTATAAACAGTATAGGTATTTCGTTAGGTTACTTGGCATAGATTAGGTATCAACACGGGCAGTTCAAAGGAATAGTGACAAAAAGTTAACGACGAACTAAAGAACAAAACATATCAAATTAACAAAAAGCAGGCCAGTATTTCTACAGACATCCTCTATGCCTTTCGTTAGTAAATTTAATTATTGGTACCAATCACCGCCCTCTGAAGCAAAAGCCAACAGAATTACCTAGGTATTTAGCGCCCATCTAAGTAAAGTAAAGGCCATCAGCCGTTGAAGGCAATGGGCGGCTGTCCTTTACCTTTCCGAGCTGGGCTGTACTTCCTTCTTGCACCAAAATGTTTTTATTTTGCAGCGTTTCTTTCAATGTGAATGCCCGGCAGTCAAAAAGTTGCTGAGGGAGCTAGTAAAAGAAATCATGGGCAATAATATATCCACGCAGTGCTTCCATTAGTGGTCATCGTTTTCGCCATAAGAAAAGAGTACTGAGGAAGGGACACCTATCATTTAGCAAGATACCCATGAAAGACTCTGTGAAGCGGCGCTTCTCCGATGGGCAGAATTTCAGGCGTTCACGACGTACCTTTCCCTGTTTCTCGTCTACTCTGATGCCGTCCTAGTTGAATTTTGTTGACTAATGAGCTACTTGTGTAGTAATGTACAGGAATATAGTCAAGTTTACAGTTAATTTTTTGAGACCAAAGTATTATGATGAAATTTGCACATCAGAGGTCTGTAACGTTACCTTAAGAAACATGACAACGTGTGAACTATGGGACGCAAAACCACAACAAAGAATTAGTTTATTAAACAATTAAACGACTAGCGATACTTGTGGAAGCGAACAATTGTGCATTAGGTAATATCTCCGAGTGACAGTAATGTTTTCTCGGCAAGAACTCTAAAGCTATGCTAGCATATATTCAGTACTGTTGATCAAAATATTAATTAGCTTGTTTCTGCATTCGTAGTGGTTTATATATTTTTGAGCACCAGTCATTTTAATGCGATTCAGTTGATTCCGATGAGTTGTTTCTAATTAAGCATTGATGCGTCTTTCGCGGGTCTGCTTAACTCTGATTTTTTTGTAGAGTGCAGGATCATCACTGTAAACTGAATGCTCACGCTTCTTTAACCTTCAAAAACTTTGCGCATATAATTTGGACGCAAGTACTACCGTTATTCCCTACATTCAATTCCTGATAATTCTTGCTCGCGAAACACCGCAAAGACTTCGGGCGTCATCGCTTAGTCATAGAACACAAGGTGAGTCGCCGGATTACCAGTCTTTCTGAAGCGGCTTATACGGCTGTTAAGTCTATACTACGCTAAATTATTAAGCTGCTTTTCAGACAGGATTAACTCTCAATGCCCCTATCCGGCTATACGAACATGGCGATGCGTTAGACGGCTCATTTAATCGCTAAGAACCTCAAATTTAAAGCAGCGCCGGATTGGGAACGCCAGCTCTCCTAAACAAAGTGCTGCGTAA
The DNA here is from genome assembly GCF_038994185.2 of Dermacentor albipictus. Classification (NCBI taxonomy): domain Eukaryota; kingdom Metazoa; phylum Arthropoda; class Arachnida; order Ixodida; family Ixodidae; genus Dermacentor; species Dermacentor albipictus. Next base: position 496,904,997 of record NC_091821.1, read on the forward strand.
TATTATCATTCTCGCAAATGCCATCTATCCGACACGATTCCCACTTGAATAAGTTTTTGAGCGCGTCAAAATTATGATGAGAGATTTGCAATGATACGGTATGGCCACATTTCTCTAAATTTAAAATTTTCAAGGTACGTAAGCCCCGAGACCACATTCATTAAGCACTTACTTCCTCTCGTTGTGAGGTTTTCACCTTGGTCGGTTGACTCAATGAAAGTTTAATGGCGTTAGTTTGAGTCCGCTGAAGTAAATGAAAATCTGGATTTCATGCCATGTGTTGCGAAGCCATGCTGCACATTCTTCTTGCGCTTCACCACGCCGCAGCACCTTCCTAGCAGTAGCAGAAGGCACTTTACGCAGGCCCTTCCCTCCCAAACACACGCACAAAAACGCACACGTACTTGTGGAAGTAATGATTGTAATTGTGGTGTGGCGACATCGGCGCCATCTTCCGTCACTGTAAGTATGTCCTCAGCAGTACTGATAGAATAACCGTTATATCAGGGCAAACGTATCCTGGCCAAACTAAAACACTTCAACTTATTTTGTCTCAGTCCTCAAAGCTTAATTTGCATTGAGCTTTTATTGTGCAGACGTGCTGTTCAAAAAAGTTTAGGATTTAAATGGCGAAACAATACAACTACGTGCATCCGAATGCGGTACAACATATTTTGCTTTGAAGCCATCAGTAGAAACAAAATACCCACAAATACACTAGTGCCCATACATACGCAGGGCACAAGCACATACGACAAGGAAATATCACAAAGGCACATTTACGCATTTCGAAGTTTACGTGTCAGCAGCATACGAGTCTTCTATATCGCCGTGGGTAATTATGTTACAATAACTTCAAAATCCATAAACATTTGGCGGAAAACTTACCGTTGCTGCAAATACACATGAGGGATTCAATGCCTTTCAGTTTGGAAAAGAAGCACGCGGACTTCACAGAGCAATTGTACTTATCATTTTTCTTCCTCGTACAAATGTGTTCATTTAGAATTTGTTTTCTGAATCAGTGAATGACTGCAATTATTTAATTCATCAAGTTACGTACAAAACGAGGACATCCCAGTTGAAAATGACAACAGAGGTTGTGTTCAGTACTACAGAAATTTCTGTTGTACAACAGGATTTTTCTGTAGTAACTACAGATTCCTGATTGAGCGACAGACTTTTCTGATGTACAACAGACATTTGTTGTTGCTACTACAGAAGTACAGTCTGTCGTATGTCTGTTGTTACAACAGAAAGCTGAAGCTCTACAACAGATGTTTGTAGTACTACAGAAATTTCTGTTGTACAACAGGATTTTTCTGTAGTAACTACAGATTCCTGATGGAGCGACAGACTTTTCTGATGTACAACAGACATTTGTTGTTGCTACTACAGAAGTACAGTCTGTCGTATGTTTGTTGTTACAACAGAAAGCTGAAGCTCTACAACAGATTTTTGTAGTACTACAGAAAAAAGTGTCATCACTACAGGCACCCTGTTGTCCCAACAGAAATGTTCCTGAAGTAACCCGAAAAACTTCTGTAGTGCTACAGAGAGCTGTTGAAATACTACAGAAACCTATTGTGGCAACAGGCCCCCAATTGTCACAACAGAAGTGTTCCTGAAGTAATGCGACAAACTTCTGTTGTACTACAGAAAAATGTTGTTGTACGACAGAAGCCTATCATTGCAACAGGCCCCCAGTTGTCATAACAGAAGTGTTCCTGAAGTAATGGACAAACTTCTGTTGTACTACAGAGAACTGTTCCACAACGGAAACCTATCGCCGCAACATGTACCCAATGATGACAACAGAAGTGCACTGAAATTGTGCGATGCGACAAGCTTCTGTAGTGCCCGGTTGAAAAAGCCAAAGGAATTCCTGTCGCAACTACAGAAATTCTGTTGTACGACAGAAGTTGTTTACATTTCTTAATTGGGAGACATTTCTGACATTACGACAGAAATTCTGATTTCGCAACAGAAGCATTCTGTCGCGACAACAAGAGTTCTGAAGTCGGAACAACAGCTTTATATCCTGACAGTGACTCCGACGTTACGACACCAATTGTGACGTCGCAGCAGAAACATTCGGTCGCGACGGCCAAGAGTTCCGAAGTCGCAACAGAAGCGCTTTCCGTCGCGGTCCTTTAAAATTGTATGTTTTCGCATCGGTGGTGTACAATGTACTTTTCTCTTGCGCGGTATTCAATCGCGCTTCTCTGAAGCCGGCAATGCTGATGGCACCGACACCGGTAATACAGTCGACGTGGCGAATAGTTATAATTGTGCCGTGACGACGCGGCACCAGCAACGCCCTACCGGCCTCCGCAAAATCGGCCGCTGATCAAAATCATACCATTTGCGGAAATGGCTGCGTATCCATTTTTTTTTGTAAGATGTGGCACACAGGCCTGTGGACTTACATGTGCTGTTACACTGACACATTAGTTAATTTCCCAGGAATATTTCACAAGCTTATGCGAAGCGGAAAAGAAGATTTCGGTTGTTCCACAAAGTTGCGTGAAAAGCTGTCTCGCTCGGGTCTCATTAATCTGGTACAGCGCTGCCGTGAGAAGCCAGCATGCTGTCAGAAAGAACTCTCATCCACGAATGTTTATGTAGCTATTTTGCATTGAACACACGAATTATATGCGCGCTCAAAAGTGTAAAGAATGAGAGACGACTGTCGAAACTAGCAGTAATAACCCTAAAAGTCAACGCGTTGTCTATTTCTGAATTTCTTATTTAATATGGATACCGTACATCGAAATCGATGTTCTAGCACTGCACGATGTACCTGTCAATGGTACGAACACTCTTGCTCTTCTAGAGATGCGGCACTTGACGCGGTGGAGTGATAGCGGATCTTGGCTCTCAAAATGCAAATGCAAACAGCAGCGCATCAGCACGTCGTACTGTTCACATGGTCAAAACGTACACTCGAAAAGCATGTCAGTGGTGGTGCAGTGGTAAGATGCCGGACTCGGAATCGTGAGGTCGCAAGTTCGAATCCTAGGCAAAGAGGTTTTTTCTTTTTTTTTTCTTCTTTGTACTAACAAATTTACATAACCTTACGGACGTCTCTGTCAATTTTTAATTAAATATTGATCAAGAACTACAGAACTTTCTACTACAGGACGTCACACTACAGACAACAGAACTACAGGCAACAGAACTACAGGCAACAGAACTACAGGCAACAGAACTACAGGCAACAGAACTACAGACAACAGAACTACAGACAACAGAACTACAGACAACAGAACTACAGAAACAACGTCCCAAAATACGACAGACTGTTAAAATTTCCTGTTGTGTTTTTCAACTGGGATAGAAGAAGTAACGTGTACTTTTACATGTCCGTGGCATAAAATTGTAGTTCACTCTGCGTATTTTTACACCATATTGCTGTAATTTATCTCTATATCTAATTTCTATACAACGTAGCGACAACTGTTGCAATACTAAGCACGTTATCAGCCAAAGGTTGCAAGAAAAAAGCCCCTCGTTTGCTTCACTAAATGCTTAAAAGAATATCCACGTGGCTTTTATTATTTTTGCTTATCTTGACTGCTGGAATCATGTTTGCCTTTTTTTTAGGGCACTTCTGTAGTGATTTGCGTAGTGGAGACGTATCAAGTATGTTTGTCCGTTGTCTATAACATATTTGAACGAAAGATGAGATGAGCACGTATCATTCAGTGGAACATCTCAAAAGAGAACCCAAACAAACGGCTACGCCGCATAAAATTTTTTTAAGAGAGTCTTTCGCTATTTGACGGCACGTTTTGCAGCAAAGTTTTTCTTCTGGTGCAATATCGCGGCACGTCCTATTGAAAAAACAAAAAAAAGCTTCGTTTAGCTTTCACACGCACCTTTGTGTGCCTACTCCGATGGCTCTGCAGATATTTCGATGGCGCATTCAGACGAAAAGACCGAGGAACACCGGCACGCACCTTATAGTGCTTGCCTAATTAGCAGCCTCTATGATTTGGAAATTTTGCTGCAGCCTGCTCCTGCGCCCAACCTGCGGTTCGATCCGAGCTGCGGTTTCTAAGCAATCCCTTCCGTCGGCATTTCTTATCGGTAATTGGCGCACGGGGCCTGCGACCTTTTCACCTTTCCGTGCCTGTTCAACCTCCCCCTGCGCCCCTCCCTGTCTGCACTCCAAAGAACTGAGGAAAACGTAAGGCGCTTAAGCACCGGTGCCCTGCATCTCCAAGTAGAAAGAAAAAAAGAAAGACCGCGACTTAATCAGGTGCGCAAACTACCCGGCTCCGGCCCGACGTCGCACTCGTAAGCAGCGGTGTCCACCTCCGGCCGACCCATTCACGACGGAAGATCGATACGGGAAGCGCGGCTCTCTTCCTCAGAGGCCAGGTGAGCCTTTGCGTGGCCACTGGGCCGTGACGCGAATGAGCCCTGCTCGCGGGGCGCCCCGCCTTCATTATCCAAGCTGAGATAAGGGTTTTGGGGCGCCAGAATGCGAGTGCTAAGCTTGGGGACGAAGTAGAGGCAGATAGCCTTTCACTACGGTCGTGTAAATTAAAGAGCATCCAAAGGTTAAAGTTTAATATAGCTTAGCTCGGTCCGCCTTTGGCGGGCGAACCTCAGGGAAAACAATGGTGTCCAGTGTGCGTTCGTAGGGGGGCGAGGAAGTTGGGAACTGGTGATCACGTGGATTATGGGTGAAAATAATTATATTCTGTAGTTTTACGTGCTAAAACCAATTGAGCGCACCCTTTTCTGGGGAGGCGGTGAAATTTAAAGCACGTAAATCTAGGGACACGGGCGTTTCTTATTTTAACCTCACTGAAAGGCGACGGCCACCGCTGCCATCGAACTATCGACATCGATGTGAGCAGCGGAACGTCATAACCACTAAGCTACCGCGGCGGTATTATTGGCGAATCCAAAGACACTGGACGCCGCCAAGCGTCTTTATAAAGCAATGGTACATATCACGTGAAATCATCGGGTGCGGGAAGACATTCCCAGGGAATACAATGCTGCTCTGTGCATATGCTCCTCCGCCTTAATAAGATATCATAATATCATTACGATCACGATCATCACCACCACCTTAGTTTTATTTTATTTTATATACCAATACATTTTCACTTGCGCGCTTTAGCAAATGTTTTGCAGACAAGGTGTTTTTAGCCGACTTCAGACGGATTTGGCGTACCTAGGAACTGGGAATCTTGTAAACACTTCAAAAAAAAAGTACTGGTTGGTTAATTGTGGCTTGCAGATGTATGAACATGGCAATTGTATGAAATGATACCTCGTTATGTCGAGAATACGTAGCAATAGTATAGACCCTGTACAGCCCGGCAGACCCTGTAAGAGCCCTCCAGGGCTCACAGTATAGGAAATAAAAAAAAATAGTCAGCAACACAGAAGATAAAAAAAGAGTGCAAGAATTCATAAACGGGATGTAATGCGATCCGCTACGTTTATGTCATCCTCGGCCGTGCCACCGCCAAGTGCCATCTAACGTAATCGTTACACCCTCCTCGATATGGCGTACTGTACCCAAGTGTAGCGGGAATTATGATCTTTAATGAAGAGACGAGTATTTACGTGGTGTCAACTCAAAAGCAAGTGATACCCATAGTCAAGCAATATACATAACTGGGCGTATACATAAACGAAGGAAAGGTTTACTCAAGCACCTACCAATGTAAATTGAAGGTAAAGGCGAAGCAAAATGCAGCAGTTATGAAAGATAGAGCACTTTGGGGTCACAATAAATATGAGATGGTGCGTGGAATCTCTGAAGGAGTAATGGTGCCAGCGCCTGGCTGAAGTGTTTGGTTGAAGTCGTCTCCGAACTACTTCTTGTCGCTTGTTAAGCGATTTGTGTGCTGGCGGGTACACTGCCCTGGCTAACTTGTAGTGCTGAGCTATTTCCTGGTAACTGACCATGCGATCCCTCTATGATCCTAGCGTGAGCCGTCCGGGTGCTCCGTTGGCGAGTCCTCGAGCGGTGGTGTGGGCGGCATGGATGCCGGGTAGGTAGGAGTGTGTTAGTGCCCAAATGGTCTGTATTGGTTGTGGCTGTTGGGTGGTGTCTTGTATATGTATTACGGGAGCCGAGACTCGACCTTTCACAAAATTGCGTACTGCTGCTCTGGAATCACTAATAATGTAATGACAATGTGTGCAGGCTATATTGCCAGAGCGATAGCCGCCTCTTCCGCTGTTTCAGAGCTTCTGGTGCGTACTGAACCACCAGCGCGTATTTGACCTGAGGAGTGCACCACTAGATGGGACATACAGTTGCGTTCTATGTAAATAAAAGCCATGGAAATTTACAAGAATGACAAAAAGAAATTCGAAGAGAAAATTCGTCCGATAACACAAAAAGCAGTGCCTTGCTCTTTGAGGCTCGAGCAGGTTGCCGAAGGACAAAACATAGTGCAGCAAATATTAGCAACAAGGTGAGATGATGAGGCGAAAATTCGGAATGAGGAGGGATTCATCCAGTGAGACCCGTAGGTAAGGCACACGCTCCATAAGTGCTGATGGAAACATCAACCGGCCAGTAGTCGAGTAAAGCAAGAGATTCAGAGTATTGCGAAAAAAAAAAGCAGGGAAGAGATTGGTACCACCACATTTGTTAAAAGCATGGCTAGCTGTGCAAGGTAGATGGAAAAGTTTTGATGAAGAGGAAAAAGATTAATGAGAGTTATACGAAAATTCCAGGATGAAAAGCATGTACAGCATACCTGATCAACTAAAACAGACTAGGTGACTATTTGTCACCGCCCGGTTTGAGAGGGGATGCCAATTAGTCATCATCATCGTAGAGCAGGACAGCAAATAGGGAGAATTTAAGAATGGCTTCAGAATCCGTAGGCGTCTGCATGGTGACTCTTTGGTTTTTACTCATTGTAATGAAATATCCAGAAAAGAAAGAAGCCCGTCATAATTGGCTTTTTTTAGACATTACCGAAGCGTATTACTACATGGACCGGAACATCTTGTGAGATATTGTGGAAATGGGGGGGGGGGGGTAGGGGCGGAGGCGTAGATAAAAACTGTATTGAGCTTTTGAGGGAGATTAACCAAGGAGATACCATTTTCGTTGAATCGAAAGGCGCGAGGAGGAAATAGAAAGCTGATATTACCAAGAAACTCAGACTGGGGTGCCCTTTTCCCCACTGCTGTTTACAATATACATGGTAACAATGAAAAGCACGCTAGAAGGAATCGATGTCGTGTTTAATGTCTCTTACAAACAGGCGGGCACAATAGTAGAGAAGCAGCTTCCAGGTTTTTCTTACGCGGACGACATTGTATTGCTTGCGAACAAGCAAAGCGATATGCAATCTCTGGCTAATATATGTGCAGAGGAAGGAGAGAATAAAGGATTCAAATTTAGCGTTACAAAATCTGGTTTTAAGGTATTCAATGGAAACAGTGAACCAACAGTGTCAATAGCGGGTGAGAAAGTATCTTGGGTAAAAGTATACAAATATCTTGGTGTATGAATAAACGAAGGCAATAGATATATGGAAGAACAGGAAAAACAATAATAGCAAAGAGGAAAAGAAACGCGGCCATATTGAGACACAGAACGCTATGAGGATACAATAGGCACGAGGTGCAGCGGGATATGTGGAAAGGTGTTATACCTACTTACATTTGGTCTTATATTTGGAAATGGGTTTGTTGGCGTGAAGTCAAGGATACAATCAAGACTAGATGGCTGGGCGCTCACGGGAAGACTACAGATGAAGCTGTACCGGGGAATACCCATGGGTTGAAAATGTTTTGAAATGAGAGAAGCCAGTAAATTTGATTTAGAAGAACCTCTGAGGAACATCAAAAGAAGTAAATAGGTTGCGAGCGTTAAGATATTTGCACGTTGAAAATATCGACTCCCACTGGAGAAAAAAAACTAGGAAGCTCACGATGAACTAAGCGACCGTTATAGTAAGCAACATGGCAGCGACAGACTTCAAACGCAAAGTCAGGGAGGCTGCGACGATCTCATGGGTGGCAGCGATGGAAAACGAACCTGTTACGGGCAACGTTACTAGACTAGCTTCAGTTATAAAACTCTCCGCCCGCGCGCTTACAGCCGGTGTCCCCACTTCTGTGACAGCCGCCAGATGGCAGCGCCGTTCCATCGGGCTCCACTGCAGACGCCTCGCCGCAGCCTTCAGCCCGTGCGGACGGGCCGTTTGCGCGTGTTTCACGCTCGCTGGCGTTCTCCCTTGTCCGAATTAGTGATACCATGAGAAAGCGGTATCCACCTACAGCAATAAGATTTATCGGGCCAGTTGGTTCATACTGTAATAAGGGTAAACTGCACGAAAGAAAGAAACGCATAGAGCGAAGCGCGGAAGCTGTGTTTTTTCCTGCCGTCTTAACGTTTCGCGCAGTTTAGGCTCAGAAGCCTGAACATTTGGCCAAAGTGTGTGATTAGGATGATCTTCATCCCCACCGAGGCTTCTCGCCACGCCAAAGAAGCGCAACAAAAAGAAAGATGAGGTCAGTCTTTGAACACACAAGCCACACACACACACACACAAATATCATCTGCTCTTCCACTCCGTGAAGATGGTTAACCAGCGAAGCTGAAACGTGCGGCCCGTGTTTATCACTGGGTTAATCTAGAGGATTCATTAAAGTATTTCTGAATTATGCGGTAACACACACAATCGGCTGCGACGGAGAGAACGACGACACTGACGATATGCCCGTAGTCCGCCGTTGTCGCTTGCGTTCGATGTCTCGAGTTTGCTCGGAGGCGTGGTTAGCTGCTTTCGCCCGATTTGCGATTATTCAAAATTAAGTTTCTTCAGAAATTAAATCTATCCGTTACGTAAGACAATGAGTGGCTCATACTGCCTTATGCAATGGCCCCTCCCACCGTAAACGCGGCCTCCCCATTACGATGACAGAAGTGAAATTCTACGCTGGAATGATGAACGGCAACGCAGACAGCTGTGGAAGACGACGATGAACGTAGGAGCAGTGGCACGAGCGCGTGTGCCGGTCGGCACAAGGAATAGCCGAATTCATGGCCGTGGTGCTAGCATTACGCAAATTAGGACCATCAATTACGTCAGCCGTGATAGTTACTGATTCTTTATCATTGTGCTCATCCCTTACTGCTTCTAGTGATTCTCGCGTGATGAGGACATTTCAATCATTGGTACCTGGTTACTTGAGAAGCGTGCGTTTGATTTGGGTGCCCGGCCATAAAGGACTAATCATTAATGAAATTGCAGACTCTCTAGCCAAGGCATCGATAAGTGGCCCGATTCTTCCTTGCTGCCCTTTGACTGCTTATGTAACTGCAGCTAGATTTCGCAGGAGTATCATTATACAGTCAGTATCAGGCTCCGAAATTACTAACTCTGTGGAGTACGGACATCTCCTGCACCTTTGGAACAGAGACTTTTGCCGAACACGGAAAATTGAAGTGTCCATCACGAAGCTGCGCTGCCGTATACCTGCATTGAACTTCTACCTCCACAGGTCTGGTCTGGTCCCCTCACCACTATGCTCATTCTGTGGCCAAGCGGAGACAATCGACCATTTCTTGTTGTCTTGCAGACGTTTTTCTATTATAAGAAAACGACTACTCGAAATCCCGCTTCGCTCTATTGGTCTGACTTTATCAGTGCCTGTGATCCTATCTTTTGGAGCCTTCATTGTTGGGTTCAGCAACAGAAATGTTTGCTTGGCGATTCAAAATTACCTCATTGAAACTAATCGATTTCCATGTTAGATTGATCGTTCTCCCTCCCAACCATAGCTTTCTTTTATTTCTTATCTTTTATTAATTATTATTATTATTATTATTGTTGTTATCTTATACCCGGTTTTCATCTGATTATTTCTTTTGTTCTCCAAACACAAAACGTTTACTTTTAAACTCACACGCCCAAATTGTTAACTCCCTTGTGATCATTATTATTTTAGGCACCTAATTAAACCGCCCGATTCTTGGCCAATCCCCCACTGTGGGTATGTGCCACGGCCACTCAGGACAACAACAACAACAGAATCGCTCTGTTCCACGCCGAGCGAAGCGTCGCATTGCTGGCGGCACAGAAAAAGCAGCGCGCCGAACTGTCGACATCGTTGCGATAGCCGCCTATGAAGCCAGGTGTGCAGCACGTCGGCATCGTCTGCTTATATTCTCAACAAACTCGGCGAAAGCTACAGTTTCGCGGATTACATGCTTAGTCCGGCCCGCCCGCGTAGCCGGCTAGTGAGGAAGTGAAGCCGGGCGCGACTGCAGCGCCACGAAGGCGCGGGCGGGTGGCGGTTCCGCGCAACGGCGCCGAGTTTTAAAACTGAAGCTAGTCTAGTAACGTTGGTTACGGGTAACGACCTAACAACAGAAAAATGAAATTAGGAAAGAAACAATTTATGATAACCCAAAGAGGAGCTCTTATTTTGTCGAACCGAGATGAGGCTGCCATTGTACGTGTAGTAACAGAACGAGTGTTAGGGTTGGCGTCTGACACCACGTGGCGACAGGAATTTCGCCCGACCTTCTACCAGGATTCGTCGAAATGAGGGTTGACTTCTCCTGCGGTGGTTAACGTGAGGCACCTTGCGCACAAAGGGCCTTCTACCAGGATTCGTCGAAATGGGGGTTGACTTCTCCTGCGAGGGTTAACGTCAGGCACCTTGCGCACAAAGGGCCTTCTACCAGGATTCGTCGAAATGAGGGTTGACTTCTCCTTTTCTTGCTCGGTGATGCAGGAGGAGGGGCCCTCTCTCTGTGCCTGTCACGTGGCATCAATGGAAGCAAGATCCCGCCCACACTTGTAGAGAGCCTATTTAAGGGGCTCCGAAATGTACATTTAGTTACTTCATGCTTTTCTTATTTTCTTTCAACTACCTTTGAATAAACCGTGCAAGTTTCGCACTAGCAAATCGTCTCGCCCTTGCTCGGTCGCCATGGTCTACCGGATGCCTGCAGCCCGCCGACAACGTCACCTTACCCAATAAGTAATGCCGGTCGAGCTTCGATAGGCAGGCGCCGCTACTTCTCTGCAGCAGTACGGTACACTACCCTGATGCACGCAACACGAGGTATATCATGTGCTTGTTGCGATAAGGTTGGGGAAACGGCGGAACAGGTTCTATTTGAATGTGGAGATATCTACCCAGCTGTCGATTTAGGCTCCTCTGGATTCCCACTTGGGTTCGGGGATAGCAGGGGAGACGTAAACATGTCCGCTATAGTGATTAGTAAGAGGTGATTGGAGCTTTGGCGGCAGAAAAGTAAGGAGACTACAAACAACGGAGGCGGATAAAAGAATGTTCGCAACAGTCTTCCGAAAACTTTGATGCTGTAAATGCTATGTCTGTGCTTTCTTTTTTCAAAAAGATAAGTAGGACATAGGCTCGGTGGCGCAACCCATCGCCGCAAGCCACCGCCTCTTTCATCCATCCATCGAGTACTCAAGCACGCTAGGTAAATATTAGTCGCTGCTCCGCTTAGAATGGGATCTCGATAAGCCATGATCATCATTATCATCAGTAGGTTGCTGTGCGGCACGCGCTCGCTCACCGTGCAATTGTGCGCATGCGCAGCGGTAAGAGCTGATCGCCGCGCTGCTACGGGCCGTGTTCAACGCGCCGAACTATACATAGGGAAATGTTCGGCGAATCAGGTTACGCCAGGAGGAACGTATTGGACTTCACCGGCCGAAGCCTAGCACGCTGAAGGCACAAGACTAGCAATGGACCTCTGCGTTTTTGTAAACAGGATGTAGTCGTGGGCCGCGTGCAAAGCGAAATTCGAGACGTTTGCAAAGAGCTGTTAGGCAGTACTTTACCTCGCGTCATGGCTATCATGCTAATCCGCTGCGACAGATTTGTCCGAGTACATAAGTTGCCTTAGGTGAACGTTTTAGCTATGTATACGATGGAAGCGTACCGCTCACTTTAGACATAACGCTTTGCACATTTCGCTCAGTTAACTCAGAATTGAGGCTGCAGGCAAGTGGCATCCACATTCGCAATTAAAAAAAAAGCTCGATTACGATAGAATAGATCCGGATCGGGTATATTCGCAATCTGAAGTGCCTGGTCGCAGCATTCTATCCGGACCTGGCTCTGCCGTTACAGAAAGCGTACGTGTGCCAAGGACATTAAACAATACGACAGGAAATTTAAATGCTTTTTCGCACAGCAGCGATCCAATGATCACGCAGTTGGCACTAACATAAGAGAGCAATCAAGCAGAGTCCAGTAGAGAGCTATCTACATTTCAGACGCTATTTGCTTCCCGCAAACGGGAGCGCGATTACGTTTGTCTCGACGCTTGCCGGCTTGCCTCCTGTGTTCGCACTCTAAATAATGATCCAGCACTAAAGCAGCAGTAGAGTGCCAGAACAGCAACCGCTTAATTCAAGTTTTTGAGAAAGAACGCAAATGAATTCCGCAGATTCTGCAAGCGTCTGACAGCTGCTATATGTCGAGGCTCATCGCCAGTAGAAACGTTTATCGCCGCTTCTATTGTCTCCATTTACTAAATATGAAAAAAAATCTCAATGCATTACTTTCCCGATTTAGGCATACAACTGCGCAACAACCCGCGAGGACGATCAAATGGCTCGGCGGACATGCATAAATCGCAAACGCAATCAGAGAAAGAACACCCGTGATAGATGACGCTTTCAGCGTGTGCCAACGTGCGTGTGGACTGTGTTTTAGTCATCTAAACCGCCTCATGTGCTCCAAAACATCACGCGACCGACTCAGCGTGACATAGGCTGGCAGATCTATTTACGCCCCAGAGAGATTCGCAAAGGCAACATGCCGCCGCACCAAAATATAGCTCTCGATACCGCAGAGAGAAAACGCGAGCACGCGGAGGCTGTGCGCATTCGACTGGCCAATAAGCCTGCCGACACGCGTCATGCACGTCAAAAAAGACGAACGAAGCTCTCCAGGCCCGTCTCGCCCAAGCGCGACAGTTTTATCGTGCCTAACAAGAGCCACAAGACGTCGAGCACAGTATCGGGGCCCTAGCAGAAGGCAGTCGCTCAAAACAGATGCGCGGGCGCCAAGACTTGTAAAGAATACTACGAGCTTCTCGTACGTTTCAGGACGGATCGTAATTGCGTGTGAAATAAGTACGATAAGGATACGAATTAGGGAAATATTACGCGCAAAAAATAGACAAAAGAAATACATATCACGAACACTCAACAATCAAATCATTTGAGCAATCATGTACGTCGATCTTGTCTACTTGAGCGTCGACTTTTGGTTGACACTTTCCTTTTTTATGCGGGACTTGGCCAGCCGTTACTTAATTATTAATCCTACATGAACATATGACTGCATTTGTTATATATATGAATAAGCATACATGACAATATTTTCTGGTGAATTTCAATCGTATATAATCTGTAAATTTCAAAGAAAGACAAATCATCGACTACATGGTTATACACCACTGTTGTGTTCATTCATATTCAAAAGGAAATAGCATATGTTCGCCGTCGCCTCAACAATAGCGCATGAAAAACGGCGTTTCAACCACGACTGCCCAGAAACGCAGCTGGTGTTGGTTCTGCACAGTACGTGACTTTGCATGATCGGACATGCAAGCAATTGCGAGATATAAAAGCTTCTGAAAAAATGCTGTAAATGCATTTTGGCTGTACGGAAAATATTTCAAAAAAAGAGTGAACACTAAAGAACAAGCCGAATTGATTGTGGTCAGAAATGTTGAGTAGGAAAAAAGCGGTATACAGTTATGGTGTATGGACGGTGACAAAAAACAGAAAGCTTGCGTATAAATAAATAAGTATAGTCTGAGTGAGAAGGCCATAAATAAAAAGGCTAAGTTGAGACGTCGTGAATGCAGAAAGTCCACTTGGCTGACTAGTCAGAAGTCTCCTAGCAAGCACATATTCAATTTTTATAGCAGTGTCCACGTATTCTATTCAACGCCATGCGTTTTTTCTTGCTCGTGGTTCTGAAACGCTACACAAATTTAGCGCATATAGGGTATCGATGTTAGTAAAAAGTTGTATCCAAGTTATAGAGTTATAGAGAATTATTTTTCTCCATGTTTCACTTGAGCAACAGCTCTGCTAGCCCGTTTCCAGTAAGCGCAGTTAACATGAACATCCTCCCATGACGCTCTGCATTGCAGCAGAGCTATGCGGCACATATGCTGTTCTCTTCTATAGCCTGCTGACGTCATGCACCACAGCAACGTGCAGCGTATTCGTTTGAACGATGTAGCTGCTTTCTATTTACAGCAGCCGACGTTATGCCGAACCTTAGTGATGCCCCATCTTTCAGTGCCACGCGTGACTATATTGCTATAATTTAAGCCTTTCATTAATTCCTACCATGCCTGCAAATAACTTTTGTAGTTCCGTAGCTGAACGGATGGAGCTTTAACATCCTCAGTAGAATGTTAAGCTTCGACAAGTCTAGCACTTTGCCTGCTGACATAATATAGAAATCTTCAAGACTTCTGAGGCCGATCAGTTTAGCGCTAGACAGCCCTGTTAAGTGCAGTAAGTTTCGTGTTCGCTTCGATTCATATAGTAGTTATGAAGGCGCCTTCAGTCTTCCTACCATAATACTTTATAACGTGCTATTCAGTGATATTGACTGCTATTCGGAGCCACTGTTGCGGCAAATGTAGTGTCACGTTCTAGTGACGGTGACGAACACATTAGCGTAACTGTGTATCGCGAAAGTAAACTCTTTCTTGGCTGAACCTATTCCCAGCACCCTCAAAAATACGAAACAGTCTTACACAGCGATAGCAGCGAGCACACTAGGCGATCGCCGAAAGTCCGATCTGCGGGTGAAGCGCGTCATCTTTTCTATATACGACCCGTCGAATTTTCCAGGGTAATGGTGGTGCCCGCGTACCTTCCAGAAAGTGTTACACAACTTGTGTCCCGCATACAGTCTGATTATACACGGTTCGGAGAGAACATACGGAACAGGTAGAATCAACGATAATATTCGAGTAAGTTCCAAATTACGCCGGCGCGTCTTGCGCTGAGCGATAACCTTAGGTTCTAGGAGGATGGAATGCAGTCCCCGAGTACACGCGCCAATATTCACAATAGCAGCTACTCGCCATTGTACTATAATGGCAGCTCGGTTCCTTTCGCACTAAGCACTACAATCTGCGGAGTTGCGGCTCGCTAGGCTTAACCGCAATTCTGTAGCAGTATTTTTAAACTACAAATCAAATTTAGAAGGCATTTGCACGGTAATGACGTGCATGGCTATCCTTAAGCGAAACATGTCGTGCGAAAACTACATTGGCTGTCGACGCCGTAAGACGGCCGCATGGCTGCTGGGGCGAAATTGTTCGCCGAGTTCGTTCAACTGTCACGCGTCTGCGGTGCAGAACGTGCGCGGACGTCGTTGCTTCTCTTCACATTTAGCGCCTGCGGACGTGTGCGCGCTTCTTTTTAAGCCCTAGCCAGAAGTACGCGCTGGCACGCGGCCGCACGCGCCGCACCACGTCTGAGCGCGTACGGCGTCAGGCGCGGAGGCTGCATCGCCTATCGAAGCGCGGCGGCCTGGAGACCTTGCATCGCTAGGTGTTTTGCGCCTGCGCCGGAAGCAGCCGCTCGCGTCACCTGCCCGATGCGCCTCACGTGACCACGGTGAACCAACGTTACTTCCGGAAAGATTCTTCGCGTGGCGTGCAGGCAAGCCCGAGCATGTTATGTGCGTTGTGATCGGAGTTCCGCGTGGATTTGGGTATTTTATTATGGTAGCCGCTGAATTCTTCCGCCGCAAGGGCCGCATTATTACTGAAATGTACATCGCCGAAATTCGGCCCATAGCACGTGAGTGATGCTATGCCGACGCTGCTGCAGGTTTCACCAAGTTCGCTATACTCGTATTAGGTTGCAGTTAACCAAACCGAGCCATTAAGAGTCCAGTAATATCTTTCTTTAAAATATAAAAACAAATTTTAAGTTAAAGCGAATTCTGTTTTATTGCCATCTTTAGCACATTGCTTAATGTGACCGTTAAGCGAAGGCAGGGCTGCGAACACACGAACCTAGCAACACTGCGCCGCCGCGACTGAACATGCAGCAACGTGCGGCGACGCGTGCATCGTTTGGGTGCGCGCCTTCTTCCTCCGTCGGGCGCGACGCGACGTCGAGTAAGCGCGGCACGTGCGGACGCGTTCCAACGCGTACGTCTGGTTGGGGCTTCAGAGCGATGCTCTTAGGCGCCTAGTGTTGCGGCGAGCGTCGACGGCAGCGGCGTCGGCGGCGTAACCGAGCGGACGGGCACAGCGAAAGATGAACGAGCCGAGCGGGATAATAAAGGACGCGTGCCGCGAACGGCGGAGACCAATGAGAGCGGCCCCTTAAGAGACGTGCGCGCGTGAAACTGGTGTGATCGAACCGCACTTTACGCACGATCGTCTGCTCGCGTCAGCTCTCCTGTTCGGTTTGCTTGGTTTGGTCTCGTTCGCGCTTCTTTCGATTGTCGTGGTTTGCTATTGTTTTGTAATGTGATTGTATGTGCGACGCGAATTTTGTAGTACTTCCTGGAAGCCACGCGGCACCAGCGATTGCACATAAACATTTGACGAGTCATGTATAAAAGCCGATGCACTTCACCCACAGATCACATTTTCGACGATCGCTGACTCTGCTACGCAAATCTCTGAAATTATTTGCCTGAATATATCGCGACATCAAATCACGTATAGAGCTGCACTCAAATTTCTCATTATGGGTTATTGCGATTCTCGGGTATTTTTTTTTTACTCATACATGTGCTGCCAGCGACATTTGCTGGTTAAATGCCTGGGCGTGTCTGAAACCAAGCCTTAGGTAATTTTCTTGCCAGTAGCAATACCACGAATAGTAGAACACTAAATATAGCGGATTTACAGTTTGTAACCATTAGCAATGCATGTGTTTTTACCTGTGGTGTTCGCGTGCACCTAAACACACCAGCAAACATTAAGGTCTCCCTAATGGTCATACATGCAGCCCTGTAATCCTTGCTGCCGCGCGCTAATGAGCAGCTCGTCAGCACCAACAGTTACCACATACCGAGGTTATGGGTACTGTGCTGCAATGAATTTCAGCGGCTTCACTACATTTCTGTTTGTTATAGTGTTCAATCTACACGTGGACTGCGCTTATTGTTCAGCAGGCAGCAGATCTTAGGCACATCTCCCAATACTGTTGTCTTGAGAGAACGAATAAGCTCATTTTCTGGCATCCTTTCATTGCTGTAGGCTTTCTATCTTCTGAAACTTCGTATTCTTCTAGCCTATTTCCTTCTTTATTTTTTCGCTAAAATTTCTGTGTTCTATTGACTAAGTTCTAACTCTCTGAATTTTCTACCCTTAGGATAACTGTTCTTTATTGTTTTTGGTCAGCGTACAGCGTGCTATTAGGAAGGCGTCGAATGACGCAGTATGGAACTATTCGCACTTATGAGCCACTTTGTGAGAGCCACAGTCCACAATGTCGTGACAGTGTGATCGTAGATGTCTGCATAGTATTTGTCGGAATGCTGTGAACGTGAAGGTAATTTAGAGTAACTTTAAAGGTTTAATATCCACACGGTCACTTCCGCGCAATTTGCGGGTAAACATTGCTTTATTAATTTTTTCTACCAACCGTTTTGCTTGTATTTCTTCTCAACAAAAATTTACTCAGTGTATCCCCATTAATTTATTGAGATTGTCATTCAGGCTCGACAAGCGAAGAATACGCGTAATTAGGTGGAAATATTGACTGCACATTAAAATTTCATATCCGCGTGGCTCACATCAATACAAAGATGTAGTTGGGATATGTTATTATCATTAGGGATCGACCGTTATTTTCCCTTTCTTTACTGGTTTCTCTGTAGTACTCGGTCATCTACCCTTATGTTAGCTTTTTTATACATTTGGGATAAGATATACAGGTGTCATTAAACCATCTACGCACTATTAAAAATCATATCAGAATATTCAAGTCACGTTCAAATTGGATAGTCTATTTTCTGAACGAATGATGGCCTTTTCGATCGCAAACTTATTTTGGTTTTTATAAAAAAGGCGTCAGTTAAGGTTGTTAAGAAACCAACTTTTACCTGCCGATTTTTTTCAAATGCTGATGATGTCAGCATTCTTGATCACTGAGACATGACATTGTATTCATTCAATCGGGAGATCGACGCTGATATGCTCTGGCGCCGCTTTAAACAAATAGTGAATTATTGCTTGGAAAATTCCGTTCCTTTACGAGTAAGAACTCTTAGGTAACATAACCCCTACAAAAATATAGAAATTATTCATTTAAAGCGGAAAATAAAGCGTAACAGAAGAGAAAAGAAGAATCAGTCAGAATTTACCGTTATTTCGCTCACGCTTAAGCATAAATTAAAAACGGCCTAGGAAATATATTTTTAAGAAACACTTACACAATTCATGAGCGACTCCCCTAGGTGCGGTTGGCACCAAATTTCCCCCTCACAGGAGATGTACAGTATGTTACAGTTGAATAACGCCTCATCCCCGATGAAAAAGAATCAGCCCAAAAATTTAATAAATACTTCCATTCAGTCTTTGATTGTCTTGTGAAATCGTCCGTGAGAACAGCCTCCGAGCTTAATAGCTGTCTACAGTCCAACATGTGCAGTGTTCTTCTGTAGGAGCAAGGAATGTTGTCGCTAATATTGGACAGCGACACCAAAAAGTATCCTGAAATGGAGGGTATTCCAAATGAAATTTTGAAACGTTATGCAAAATGGATTTCAAAAAACTTGCTAGTTATATTCGATTCATCACTGAAACAACAGAAGTTGCCTCTTGACTGGCTTATAGCTAGAATTGTACCGTCACACAAAAGCAGTGGTAGGTTTAATATAAAAAATTACAGGCCCATTTGAATTACTTGCACTACTTGTAATATATTCGAACATATCCTATCCAAACAACTCTTCACATACCTGAGAAGCTCAAATATATTCTTTTCCAATCAACATGGCTTTCGACACAAATTATACTCTATCACTCATCTTCTGCAGACTACTCACGATTTTGCCAAAGTTTTAAATGAATCACGTCATGTGGACGCTGTTTGTCTAGACTTAAGTGAGTTTTAAGTAAGTTTATTTCGACCATCACGTCATACATGGTGATGCAGGGGGACCGAAGTAAAAGCTGTCATTCAACAGCTTGACAGAGCAACGACCCCCCTTATTTGGCAGTAGCATACAAAGTCACAAAAAAGAAGATACACAAAAAGAAACACTGCTCACGGCTAAGGAAGAAGAAGTCGCCAGTGGGAGCGGAAGCTTTTCGGCTCCATCGATTTATGAGTGTTTCCGCCGTTTTTTTGAGTCCTACACCCGAAAGCGGCATATCATCTGAAAGATCAAGTCATCGCGAACCCAGGGATACCAACTTTTTGGGTGAGCGTGAACTCTGCGAGTTTTTACGGCACGAAAATCGCATGAGTCCCGTGTGAGCGCGGCCAGGCCTAATGACGGTTGGGCCTGGCGCATCCTTCGTTGGACTTGGGGATTGAAAGAAATGCCACCGAGATGGAGATAGATGAGGCAGGAACAGGGGAGACACCGGATAACGGACCCAACGGCGCAAAACGGGTTTCCGTGGGAGAAGACGATGAAGGCGCTGCGGACGGTTGGATCGAAGTTGCACACAGAAGAAGGCACCACACGAACGCTACCCAGATGGCGGGAAAGGACGACACCCGCTCGCGAAGCCCGATGCCCCGAGGTGGCCGAAGCATTGTGAACAAAGTTCTCCGAGCAAGTAGGATGCCCCGACTACCCAGGGATGATATCAAGATACTTGTTCGACCGAAAGACGGGCTGAATATAAGGAACACGTGCGGAACGAGTCTCGACGAGGCGATACGCAAAAAAGCCGTAGTGGGCGACGACGAGATGATCACGATCTGTCCCAATCCCATGCAAAACATCCTGGTGATAAGCACACCGGACGAGAAAACTGCGACGAAAATCGCTAAGATCAAGATTTTGACGATCAACGGAAAGAGGCACGAGACCAACGCGTACGTTTCGGCGCCCGGGCAAATGGCAAAAGGGATTATCCGCAACATTCCCCTGAAGTATACGCAAGACCGGCTCATGCATGCTCTGGTGAACTCGAGAAACCCCTCTTTAACATACGCCAAGGGGCTCGGCAGTACGGCCACCGTGATATTGCTGTATGAGGGAAACAGAGTCCCCACATGGACTTCCCTCAATAGCATCATGATAAGAGTATCATTGTACCGGAAACAGATTGACTTTTGCAAAGAGTGCGGCAGGCTCGGCCACCGACCCGACGTATGCCCTAAACCGGAGATGAAACTATGCCCGGCCTGCGGATCGAAGAACCCGAGCATCGAACACGAGTGCACGCCCAAGTGCCGGATCTACGGTGAGGCGCACCCCACGGCCGACCGAATGTGCAAGGCAAAATATAACTTGCCACACATAGTGAAGGAGAGAAGGTGGCGGGCGAGAAGGAGAGAAGAAAGGGAACACACATTGGAAGAAGGAAAGACCCCTCAGCGGACCCTATCACCATCGGGGTACAGTATGGTGCGCGGAAAAGGCCGAAGTTGCTCGAGATCCGGATCCCTCTCGCCGATAAGAAGACATAGCCGAAGTCGTAGCAGACCTAAGAACAGAAGTCGAAGACGGAGTCGGAGTGGAAGCCAAAACCGAAACCGCCCCATGCCAGACGGCGTGCGGCCAACACATGGCGAGATACAGACAGGGCCGCGCAAGGTCACCTGGTCCGACATAGTCGCGGAAAGAAGTAGATACTCTGTAAAGAGCACCCCGCTTTCTGGCAGCACGAGGGAAGCACCCGACTCCCTCTTAGCGTCGAGGATGGAGAAAATAGAGCGAGAGAATAAGGAACTTCGAGAAGAGCTGGGCAGGGCCAGAAAGCAGAATGAACAATCAGCGAGGAAAATCGACGAGCTACAACAGGCGCTCAACGAAATCTTGAAGGGCATGATAGAATCCCCTCATGAGAGGATCTCCTCCTTCACCTCCCGCGAGGCCACCGAGCGATGCGATGCGATCGCGACAGGAGGCGACGTAGGCCAGATGGACATGTGCTGTGGCGAAGAAAAAGCGCCAGCGGCGGCGGGCTCCAAGCGCAAGGGCACAAGCGATACGCCACCTACGGAAGACGCTTTGGACCACGCACAAGCACGTAAGAGACCCAGGTCAGCAGCCAGAAAGATAGACGCGATCGAAGAGATGGTGAACAAACTGACGGACAAGACGGAGCGAATGTTTGACATACTCCTGACAAGGCTGAACAAATCCGACGCGGGACGTAACGCGCAGTACGCAGCGGTCAAGACCCAACTCGCGGCCATGAATAAGCGAATCTAAGATCTGGAACACGGGACGATGCAGCTGAAGCAACAGCAACATCACCACCACCTGCCTGGAAGGACCGGGGTACCATCGTCACAAGTGGTAAACGCACCGGCCATCCTCGCCAGCGACAACGCCAACATCACACGCACTGGGGCAGGAGGGACGCACGGACAGTTGTGTCCCCCCAACATTTCTGCATAACAATCATGGTTGTGTCCCGCAAGTCCGACAACAGACGCATAGTGTGGCAGTGGAATTGCAGGGGCTTCAAAAAAAAAAAGAAAGCCACGATGGTACAATACATGAAAGCGCTTGCCAATAACAAACTTCCTGTCGTGATTGCCTTGCAAGAACCTTTCGACCGGGCCCAGCTTCCGGGTTATGTGACGTGCGGTCCCCCCCACGAATCCATGGGAAGGGACGTCGGGGTGTGAACCCTGGTTAAGCGCGGGACGGCCTTCATCGAACATGAACTCGTGCTCCACGAAGAGTCGGACACAGACCATGTACTGATCGAAGTCGTGCCGAGTATTGGAAGTAGGAAAACCGGCCTTTTCGTGCTCAACATATATAGCTCCCCCTCGCAAAGATACCGCAATCACACTTTCGACGCCCTCTTTCGCGAAGCGACGGCCAATGCCGCCTCCAGTCCCTTGCTGATATGTTGAGACTTCAATGCGCCGCACACGCAATGGGGATACGGAGCCGACTCGCCGAAAGGGAAGAGGCTAGCCGGACTGATGGACGAGCTCGGCCTGACTGTACTCAACGAACCTGCTTCGCACACCAGGATCGGACAGGGAGTGTGCCACGACACGTCCCCCGACCTCTCCGTCTGGTCATTCGCGGGCGTGGTCACTTGGTCGAACTCTTTCGAGGACCTGGGGAGTGACCACAGGATCCTGTGCGTGACCGTGGGAGAGGATGAAAACGAGGAGGGCGTCTGCCGAAAGGCGAGAGCCGTAGACTGGGACAGATTCCGAAAAAATAGAGAGCAAGACAAGAAGGAGGGCCCGATCGAAGACATCAGCGAATGGTGCAGAGTACTACTTGAGGACGTAGAGAGAGCCACCCATCAGATCTAATGGATGGACTGGCGACAAGAACCACCCAAAGAAGAGGCAGAAAGATCCCGCGGAGCCGTGGGCGACGGCGCTCCCCAACCATCCAGAGTGGACAGCCGGCTGGCTCATCTTGTTGCGGCCAAGAAATCCATGCAACGGAGAGCGAGCAGGCAAAAACTTGACAGGAAGATACGCAAGAAGATCGCCGAAATCAACCGGGAGATCAAGACGCATTGCACCCGCCTGTGCGAGCAAGAATGGCAAGAGCTGTGCGACACGATAAAAGGGAACATGAACGTTGACGCACCTGGAAGATTCTCAGGCACCTGCTCGACCCGGCATGCACCAGAACGACGACCCGTACAGAGATGGCCAAGCTGCGACACAAATACAAGGACGACCCAGAGGCCTTCGCGGAAGAGATCGTGCAGACGCACCTCGCACGCCCGGAAGGGCAGAGTCACCCAGAGTACTGCGGGGCTCCCAACGAGGAGCTGGACGCGGACTTTTCCATGCAGGAAATTAGAATGGTACTCCAGCTACTGAAGACGAACTCGGCGCCCGGTCCTGACTGGATCTCGAACAAAATCCTGAGGAACCTGAACGACGACGCCATCGAGAAGCTCTGCGAGTACATCAACGCGTGCTGGAAGGAGGGCCGAATTCCGCAAGAGTGGAAGACCGCGGACGTTATACTGATACCAAAGCCGGGCACACCGCTGGAGGTCCGGAACATGAGGCCGATCTCCCTCACGTCCTGCATCGGGAAAGTGATGGAGCATGCCTGCCTTAACAGGGGGACGACACTGCTCGAGAAACAGGACGCCTTCGGCACCCAAATCATCGGTTTCCGGAAGGGCCTTTTAACGCAGTACGCCATGCTGCAGATTAAGGAACAGGTCGTGAACGCTCCGAGCACGCACGTGCGCGCCCTACTTGGGCTAGACCTCAAGAGCGCCTCCGACACTGTGAAGCACATGGCCATACTGGACAAGATCAGCCGATTCGATCTCGGGGCGAGGTTCCACCGTTATGTCAGCAGCTTCCTGAATGGGCGCGAGGCGACAGTCAAGATTGACGGGACCCCACCACGAACGGTCCGAATGGGTGGTGCGGGAACGCTGCAGGGCTCCGTACTCTCCCCCATGCTTTTCAACCTCGCCATGATCGGCCTGCCGGAGCGTCTTGACGCGATAGAGGGCATCAATCATACCATATACGCAGACGACGTGACGGTGTGGACCACGGAGAACACGAGCGTTGGCGAAATGCAAGACCGACTGCAGCGGGCCATCCGGGAGGTGCAGCGGCACCTCGAAGACACGGGACTCGTCTGCTCACCCGACAAGTCGGAGATCCTGCTCCACAGGACGCGCAAGAAAAGACGGCTTCCGCAGGCCGTGCTAGACGCTCGTCGTTTGGGCGTCCGCGTCACGACGAGGGAGGGGACCCGAATACCGACGGTGTCCAAGTTGCGAGTGCTCGGCCTGTGGCTGGAAGAGAGTGGTGCCACCGCGAGCTGGTTGCCCGACTGCAGAAGGAAATGGCCGCCACCACACACCTCATGCGGCGGGTCGCGAACAAGAAGAAAGGAATGAAGGAACACAACGTTACGAGGCTGATACAGGCGTACGCGCTGAGCCACATAGCGTACGTCGCCGCATACACCGACTGGAACAGGAGCGAAACCGACAAGCTAAACGTGGCTATCCGCAGGGCGTTCAAGACCGCCCTGGGAGTACCGCAGTACACGCCAACCCACAGGCTCCTCGAGTTGGGCGTACACAACACGCTCTAGGAAATCGCCGTGGCACAGAGAATCGCGCAGCTGGAGAGGCTGTCGAGCACCGCAACGGGAAGACCAATCCTGGACTTGCTCGGGATTCGATATCACGAGGCGCGTGGACTCAAAGAATCACTGCTACCGGAAGTCAGGGATGCCATACAGACGGAAAACATGCCGAAGAATATGCACCCGGTGCATGACGTGCAAAGACGTATACGCAGGGCGGTAGCAATCCTCGAGAAGCATGGAAGACAAGAAGGCGTCCTCTTCGTCGATGCAGCCAGGTACCCGCGGCCAGTCGGTGACTCTGATGGCGACGAGGAACGTCGACCGCCACCGCCGCTACAAGGGAATGTGCGAGGCGAGCCGCAGTTACCAGCACCACCACCACTACTGCTACAACGACAACAACGGCAGCAGCAACAACGGCAATATAGACACGGCCGGCAGACGGCGGTGGCACCCGCCTTATCCATGGCAGCCGTAGATACAAAGGGAACGATCCGAGTCACGGCATCAGCGAGGCTGCCGTCGGCTGAAGCAGCGAAAGAGATGGCCATAGCCCTCGCGGTACTCCACGGAGGTGCGGAGGATAACCTGATTATCAGCGACTCCAAATCAGCGATTCGGAATTACATCAAAGGTTGGGTGTCCGCGGATGTGGCGCGCATGCTCAACGCCCAGGCCGGGGACTTCAGATCCGGCACCATTACAAACAAGTCCCTCAAGTGGTTCCCCGCACACGTCGGGGAGCTTGGCAGTAACAGCAACAATGACACCAACATTGCTAACGGCTGAAGACGCAACGACACTCCACCCAAGCACAACGAGCGCACCCACGTCGTCGCGAGGCAGCTTACCCGCCGCGACGCGGTCACCCAGAGGGCAGCCGCTGCCGTTGTTGTGCGGGACCCCAGCGGAGGAGTGACGGCGACGGTGGCTGCCGTCAAACGTCTGACGCGGCCGCTGTCATTACCAATACAACACAAATCGCGGCGGACGGAGCTGGGGATCACGCGAACGCCGACTGCGATGTCAGGGAGTTTCCGGCAACGTACAGAGAGGTGATTGGTCACTATAGGAAAGAACGAAGAAAATATCCACAACACCACGGGCGTTTAGACAGGTCCCAGGCGGTCGACCTGAGACGGTTGCAGACGCGCACTTTCACCAACCCCTACCACCTGCACCGCCTGTGGCCCGCGCTGCACCAGTCACCCTGCTGCCCGTGGTGCGAGAACGAACGGGCCGATATGGCCCATGTGCTTAGGGAATGCCAACGCCACGTGGAACAAGGACAAAGAGGGAGGGGGAATACAACAGCGGAACCCTATGAAGCGGGGCGCCTCACTGAGAGATGGCAAGCCGCCCTCCTCAGCGAGGCACCCGAAGACCAGGAGTGGGTCGTCCAGTGGGCCAGGGCCGTTGCCGAGGATCTCGAAAGATCTTCGTCGGGCGACGGACCCCTGGCAGCCTAGCCCCGGGCACCAACATCAACAACCGTTGGACAAATAAAGTTTATACCTATCCTATCGTATCCTGCTCACGGCGGTCACATTACACTACAGAACAATATATAAACATTTGACATAAAGGCTGCATCTGATACATAACGCAAAGAAAAGAATTGAGTCATACACACATGGCAAAAAAAATGAAGGCTTTTAATGGTTTACGCCATGCAATGACATGGCAAAGGCACTTTAACAGAAGAAACAGGGATAACACCGAGTAACATCATACTTCAGTAACGCGGTTTGGCTTTAGTTGCATAAGGAAATAACAAGAAAAGGTTTAGGAAAGAAAGTAAGCCAAGAGTGTCCGAAATGCGACATATTGAGGTGTTATTTCCTGTCTCAATAGGTCATTAAGAAGTTGTGAAAGCCGGTGCTCTAACGCTTGTAGCCCATAAGTTGTTCAAAATGTTTTAATTTCCCACATATCCTTATTTCTTGTGTTGTAGTTTTGTTCACGCCTTCTCAGGCCTGAAAGAGTCTGAATAAATGATGTTTTATTTAAATGTTCTTGTTTAAATGTTCCGCTGAGGCGATAGCCATAGATTTTTGTTACTGGAACTGATTTGTGTTCTAAAGATATTTCTCTTGTATGATGCAACCTTGGTAATTTCTTAACAATCCGCATTGCTTTCTTTTGTAATACAAGTAATTTGTTCAGGTTTGCCTGTGTTGTAGTTCCCCAGATAAGGCTACAATAGTTAAGGCGAGAGTTAAATAAAGAGTAATAAACTAACATCATAACACGAGAGGGTAAGATTTCACGGTTGCGATAGAGCAGACCAATTATTTGTGATAATTTGGAAGTAATGCGGGCCACATGATCGTCCCAGGACATCTGCTGGTTAAACACAACGCCCAGAGTTTTAAACTGTGGTACTATTTCTAGCGGACAAGATCTAAAGTATATCAAAGGCTTTCGATCTTGTGCAGCATGCTGAGCTTCTAGTTAAACTTAATCTTTTTGAGTGAATAAATAACTTAATAATTCGATTAAATCCTATCTTACGAGCAAATCTCAGTATGTTGAGATTATACGGGCGAAATCTGCAATTTTATAGGCTACGTCCCGGGTTCCCTAGGGGGTCGGTGCACGGTTTGGTTCTACTTGTGTGTTATAGCAATGGTATTGTAGAAGGCATCGACAGCTCGCTCACGGTTCGTGTTATCGCGAATTACTGTTTAATTTATTCTAAAATATCAAGGCAGAATGACAAAGCCACTTGAACTACAGCGTTGGAAGGAATTCACGAATGGTGAACGAAATGAAAAATGAAAATTAACCTAGATAAACAGTCTGCGCAAGCATAACAAATAAAACTAAGAAGACGCTTTCGTTTGATTATGAGCTTAATGGAAAACGATTAAAGCGAGTTACCCACTTCAAGTATCTAGGTGTTACAATAGCTGAAAATTAAAACTGAAAATTACCCATAAGTAAGATATGTTCTTTCACAGAAAGAAAATGGTCGTTCGTAAGAAGGAAACACAAACTGGCTTCCATGAAAGTTAAGGTAACGGCATATGTATCCCTTATGCGTCCAGTGTTATAGTACGGCAGCATACTCATGGGACCCATCTCAAAAACACCAAATTGATCAGCTGGAAAGAATCCAAAGAAGCGAAAGGTTCATATTGTCCAACTATCGATCATCATAATCTGTTACAAAAATGCTACATCAGCTCAAACTCCGTCTGCTTTCACAGCGACGTAGAGTGACATGATTAAAGTTTGCTTATTTAATGCACCATAAGTACTTTAATTTAAACTCTGAGGTGTACTTAAAGTAGCGGTTCTGGCGAACAGTAAGAAGTAGTCGTCATGGTCAATTCCTGCCGATAATGACACGTATAAACACTTTCAAATACTCTTTCCTCCCTAGAACAATAGGAGAATGGAACCTTTGGCTGCGATAAATCCTAATTGCAGGAAGCCTAAATAAATTCGAAAATTGTTTCTTAAGCTATTTGTAAATTAAACTGCTGACAAGTTTCGAAGTTCTTCCCGTTGTGTACACCTTCCAGCCATCCGTTCCCCTAAAACGGGCGGAATAGCATCACACTTTCCTAGTTTGTGTGAGTGAGAGCGTCGAGTTGTTTTGAACTTGTCTCTGAACCTTTCAAAATTAGGTACGCTCTGTGCTTACGGATACTGTGAAAATCCACTCCTAAACGTGTGTCTATTGGTGAGCCCCTTGGGGCTTTGTTTGTTTGTCTCACATGTTGGCGGCAATGCGTCTCCGCGCAACGGGAGCGACCACATCTGAAATTATTATGAGTATCGTTAAACAGTGTTTCCCACATTAAGAACGATGTATCGATGTGTGGTTCTTTTTGAAAATATATTAGCGTTTACGAGGAATCTGTTCTGAAGTGTTACTTATTTTATTTGTCAGCTACCTATCCTAGCGTTGCTTATTATATTTTTACACCCTTTATCGGCCCGCACGGGCTAACAGTAGGGATAAAGAAAACAAATAAAAAAATACGGATGTGCGAAAATTCCTACAAACTATTACTTTTATGATAGCCACGCACCTTTTTATTTATTTAGTACATACTGCAGACCACATTGTGGTCCTTGCAGGACGGGCAGACATTGAGTACAAGGCATATACAAGATACGTTCGTATACATTCATAAAATATATAGACGTTACAATGATATATTGCTCACAGAAACTTTTAGTGAAAAAGATCAAAACACAATACCTAAATCAAATAATGGTGCAAACAGAACGATTGTAAAAAAAGGGCAAGGGAATTGCACATCAAAGGCACATCACATTGCACATCAAAGACAAGGGAATTTGAGAGCCGAGGACCTGCCCCGCTCATTCAACAGGAAGAACACATTCTATACAGAAAAAAAAATGGCTTATAAAAATATGACCTCAGCATTTTCTTTTTCAATCTACTAAACAACCAGATTTCACTATATTTATGTCTATATCTTCATTAGTGAGTATAGCGAGTACTAAAGGAACAAGGTTCACATTGAATAAGAACATATAATTATAAATTTCGCAATTCATACCGCAAACAAATCGCTCCCGTCCTAGCCATTTCACTATATTTTATTGTGAAACTTCAAAAAGCAAACATATTTATCAAAGTGCTGACACGTTTTTAACATGTGCTTCCATATTGAACTTTATTCACTCGCAATTCATTTGTTTTCTACTACACGTACTTTCAATGTAAATACGCGTTTAATTCTTTACTTATGTCTTATGTAAACTTCTTGTCCTGCATTTAGCTGCCTGTGTGTGCATAATAATTACTACTTTTCGTTTATTTTTTCATTTTCACTCTTTAGATATATATCAATAGTTTACGTCAGTTTTTAATGTTATGTACTTAGTGTATGTTTTAGAATTTCTAAACATCTGCATTCCCTCATTGCCCAGTCGGTACGTTCATACGTGGGTATTGCGGGAAATGAGGAGGCCGATAGCCTCGTTTCAACTTGTGCTCAGAACACGAGTGACTGCCTATAAATTTTCTGTATGACTGGCAACGCCCGTGTGTTGATCAGCCGATACCTCCTAAAGCAGCACCCAGACCACTGTGTTGAAAACGGCTCGTTCCCTCCCCGCGTTCGTGGTTGTGACTCTCCTCATGGTGCGACAGCATTGTTAGTGAAACTAAGAGTTGGATCTCTGTTGGTACGCGAATGCTTGTATCGTCAAGGACGTGTGGACAGTCCGTCGTGTACGTCCTGTGGCGCCTGTGCGACACTTGAACTTCTCTTATATTGTAGTGTCCCGCATTCGTCATACCATGTGCACTGCTACTTAAGGAATATAGACTGATTGGACTTCATACTCATTCAATGGTCATTTGGACCCTCGAAGTTCGCAGTATTGAATAAATAAATAAATATTCAAGGCGCACTTAGTTGCCCTACGTGGGTGAATGAGAAAGCATTGCGACCACCAAAGGCTCTTTCAGTTGTTTTGTAACTACTCTTTGGGAAACCTAGTTCTTGGCTGGACTTCCCCCAAAGATCGAGGGTTCGAGTTTTAGCAAATATCGTGGGTTCGAGTGCCCTGATTAACTCTACCTTAACAAACTATGACTCAATCACTTTCTCATTATTCACCACCAAAGGCGGAGGGTTCGAATTCCACTAAAGGTTAATTTAACTAACCAATACTTTTTGCCGATGATTGCGTTTTATACTCTCCCATCCGTAGTCCTGACGACAGCACTGCATTCAACATGACCTACGAATAATTGCAGGTGGGTATGATAAATCCCTCGTGCCGTTAAACCTTACGAAATGTAAAATTGTCTTTCCATCCCCAAAACCAGCACGGAACAGTACACCTATAGGCTCAAGTCATTTCCTGTTAGCCGTACATCATCATACAAATATCTCGGAGTGCATATGTCACCGTGGCTATCATGGTCAACCCATACTCAATCGATCTGCGCAGGAGCCTCGCGCACATTGGCATACATTCGCCGCAACTTGAAATTAGCATCACCGGACATGAAAATCTAGTTTATTAAACCTTCGTGCGACCGAAACTCCAGTATGCTTGTTTAATTTTGCACGCCTCAGAAACTTATCTTACTAATAATTTTGAAAGGATCCAAAACCGCACCGCCCGCTTTTATAATCCCAGTGCTCAAACGATACCAGCATCACCGAAATGAAAGAATCCTTGAATATGCCGTCACTTGAATCTCGTCGTAGCGTTTCCTGACTGTGTCTTATCCATGGTTTTTTTCTATCACCCTCATTTACGTCACCCCCCACAACCCGTCCTCCTGCAACCATCACATCGAGCTTCATCCCGCATAAACCACAGCCACCCGATAGCATGAATCAACGGACAAAGTTTTGCCATTGATATCTCATTCCTTCTCAATGGTATACACTATGGAACAACCTACCCGATAATATAGTCACATGCAGTAACCGACAAACTTTCCGCAATATACTAAACAATCACATGTAGAAATCTAACTGAACATAATCGCCCTATGCTGTTTTAGAATGCTCTTTTATGTCCCGCTTTGTAATATTATCATTGCTCTTGGATTTTTTACCTTCTGTACTGCGTTTTTTTTCTCTTTGAGTTTTTGTTGAATTGTATATAACACCTTGCACGCCCCCCTCCCTTATGTAATGCCTTCGGTCGTTCAAGGTGAAAATAAATGAAATTAAAATAAATGTAATGAATGGTTGCAGGCAGCAGTGACTTGATTAACTCTATCTCAGGTAACTGTGTCCTAAATACCTTCACCTTAATTAACACCAGAGGTCATGGGTTCGACTCCCACCAATGGTCGTAGGTTCGAATGCCGTAATGAAGTATATCCTAATTAAACATTATCCTTAATTAACACCAAAGCTCGTGGGTTTGACTCTTACAAATGATCGTGGGTTCAAGTGCCGTATTGAAGCTTATATTAATTAAACATGTTGCTTAAGTCCCCCTTAATTAACACCAAAAGTCGTGGGTTCAACTTCCATCAATGGCCATGGGTTCGAGTGCTGTAATGAAGTACATCTTAAATAAACGTTTGCCTTAATCAAGTACCCCTTAGTTGACACCAAAAGTTGCGGGTTCGACTCCCACCAAAAGTCGTGCGTTCGAGCGCCTTAATTACCTCTACCATAATTAATCTCATCTTAATTAACACCAAAACTCATGGATTCGACTCCTGACTGTGGGTTCCACTCCCAAAAAAGGTCACGGGATCGTAGCCCTCTTGGATCATCGTAGGGTGACGGCGACGTCGACAACTACGCCGGATATTCTACCTCATTAGCCATATAATGCTTTCGCATGAATAAAGTGTGTGTCAGTGGCAAGGTGCCCGAATCTGACACATTTGCTATGTGGCCCAAAAATATATTAAAACGTTAGAGGTCCACACGCGCCAAGCCTGGCCATTTGATTCGGCGTAACGAGATTGCTGTGCATATATTTTGGCGCCAACATCGATGGACGAGACGCTGCTGCTGCTGCGTCTGTCGACAGCTGGCGTTCTACGAGCTATGCTGATGATTTAAGAATAAAAGCTTCATCTTAAAGTGTGCCTATACATATATGTACGATGAGGAAATCTATATAAGGAAAAGTCGATAGAAACAAAATGCATATAATACGACTAAAATAGCTCATCAAGATCTTTAAGAGGCAGTCTGCAGTTTTCTATAACAGAACTCTGTCGCTATGTCGTTACCTTTATTATTGTAATCAAAATAATCGTCACAATAATCATAACGCCATATATAACACGTCATCACCAGTTACGCACGCATCGTAGGAAATATTGCTCATCGCGTTAACGTCGCCAATCATCTCCACAGAATCGATGCGCCATCATTTTCGTTTTTACGAAGGAGATTCCCACATTTCTCTTTTTTTTAAACCTTCTCTTAGGTGGTTGAAGAAAATGCAACGTAGAGCCTGAATAAGGTCTTCGCGAGTGCCTCACGCATGAGAGGAATGTGGCGCGCAATAAAAGCTGCTTCGTAAGGCAGTTACTCTGTGGATCGTATTCTTGTGAGAGCAAGTTGTAAGGGGCCTTCTGCATCGATATGCGTGACTCTATCTGAAGGCGCATGTGCGCCGTGTGTATTGGGGCGCAAACAAGAACGAAAAAAAAAGGAACACAGAAGACTTGTTCCTGTGTCCGACATTTTGAAAGCAATAGCTCTCATTCGCCGAGTGTATGCTATGGATGGCACCGCAATAACAGGGCGTGGTAAACGCAAGGACTTCACCAATGCTAGTAGTATACACACAAGTTACAAATAAAAATTATATCGCTTCCACCTGAAAGGACAATATAAAAAAAAGAGAATGCATCTCAGCGGCAATGTGAGCAAGGGAGACCAACTTACTACCGGGGGTCATTTCATTCACAGCTTCATGCTAATATTCCTTACGCAATATTTTCAAGTTTTCTCTCAATGACATTCTGAATGCAGGCTGGATGCAACAACTGACACAGCACGCCTTCTCAGGTAATCGGCGTCAGGAACAACATCTGCAGCAGAAACGGGTAGTGCGAACATTGGTTATAAATATTCTACAGCGCTTTAAGGAATAGCGCTTAAGTTGCAGATCTTTTTTTCAATGCATTTGGACTTGTGTGAATAAAGATGTCTTGAGGCTAAAGTAACTGAGCTTTCGGAAGTTCTCAACCAAAACCAACCTTGCAGACATCATGCAGGAACCCAAATGCGGGAACTGCGCGGGCGCACATTCGATTATAGGAATGTAAAAATGGGTCAAACTCGGTCTGACAACAGTCGATGAAATGGATACTTCGCGTGTGTACAAGAATGACACTGTCCTATTTCCTGTTTTCTTTAAAAAAAAGGCCTTGTTGCAAAAATGTGTTCTGATCACCTGTTCTTTTGTGCTGTGAAAGTCAGCATGGAAACATGAGCCGACATAGAAGGCGTCTCCTAGCAACACCACGTTTTCAAATATTTCTTCTCGTATGCAGTGAGGTGTTAATGCACGTTTGCGCATCAATAGCATCGCGTTCATGTCTTCTCGTAATATATTCTAGGTTGGAGAGTTCAGATATGGAAATCTTGGAATTCACTCGAATATAAATATTAAAGAAAGCGACCCTCTAATATAAAAGGCAAAAAGTAAAAAAGGCAATTTCCGTGGAGACCGCTTGGCAACAAAATACTTCTTTACGTTATTTTGTACACGTAATACCGTTAACAATTGTACATCAGGTCAAGCAAGAAACATTTAAATCAGAAACAAAGGAAAGTAAAATGAAATCAGGTTCAACATTACAATAAAGGAATCAAAAGAAAGCGGAACAGCATTTCACCATATGCACGCTTCAGAGTGTGCTGCTCGTTGAAGAGGCTAAAAGCAATACTGCAACACATGTTTTTAAGAAGTGTAAGTATGTTGAGTTTAGCCAAAGTATTGAGTGCTTTGTCTAAATAGAAACGGCCAGTTCATAGTGTTGCTTTTACGGAACGGCTAGTAAATATATTGCACACAAGGGACTTTCTGAATGTGTTTCTTCAGGAACTGGATTGTGCGCGCAACAACAGGGGTTCTGCGGCACCATAATAATTGAGACGAGTCTCCAATTGCATCACCATTTCTCTCTCTAGACTCAAACAATGGTTGTCACTTTTAGTAATAGAACGAAAAGAATATTCGACACATTCTATAAAAGTAAATTTCCGAATTGAATAGGAATAAAATAGCAGAAGCTATTCACTACATACTCAAAGTATGGTATATTTGCACACCCTTAAACTTGGGGGCGCTGACGTCAGTAGGTAGTTGATGATGCGTTGCATACAAAATCATTGCTTGTTTTCTAAATGTTAATCTAAAAATAAACAAAATACCGCATAACCGGCAGTGCACTTATCCGTTCAGGCGTTTGGACGAAGTGGATTTTGTCAATGTTTTACGTCGTAGCTTGCAGCAAATTTCTTCTAATGCCCAAAAAGTTTCACCGCTGGCAAAACATTACCTAGGAAATAATACCAGAGCTATGCTTCAAAAGATGTTTTGTTTTCTTCATCCGGCATAATCCATAGTGATATCGCCTCCTTTATTGCCAAGTGATGTCAAATCAGACTTGTTGTCTACGCTCTCGTTAAGTTGGTAGTGCTGTAAATATCATGTGAATTAGGCAAATCAAACGACACTGGATACTTCATTGCAATATCTTGTGCTTTTTGTAAGCAGGTCTCCTAGCTACGAGCAAACTTCTATCTGAATGCATATGTTCACTTTAGTGTTCCCGTTCCCCAATGTTGGCCTAGGTGCTTGCAAAAGAAGAACGTTTTTAGGCAGAATTTGCCAATAGGATTACGCTTTTGCAGCGGTTGTGAATGAACAAAAAAAACGCTGTGCAGGAACCATGAACGATGATAGTGAATGTCAGCTAACAGCCGAACACGTTTAGAAATAAATTCGCCTTGTTAAGTGGACGATGCGCTTGAAGGCGTACATTTCTTCAAACGAAGATATTTAGGCAGCATTTCGTGTTTGTTTATTCTGTTGCGAAGGAAGCTGTTAACCATTCAGCACATGCGAAGCAGTAGCGTAGATGATCATACAAACAAACCGCCAACCATTACGTTGTCTGGAGCTTGGAAGGCGACTTCCATTATATTGGTCCACTATCGGAGCCCTCTCCCACAGGTGCTATAGGAGGATAGGGCGGCGGCGGCGAACGCGGGCTGTGCAGAGCTTCGGGCAGCCCAAGGGCCTTGTGCGACCGCAAGTGCGTCTCAGAGAGCTGCTGTACTTGAGCTGAGACGACGCACGCACCACGTCGAGCGAGAACACGTGCGCTTTGCGTGGCGCCTCTACATCGGCGGTGAAATTTCGATCACCCGGCTTCCACAAACCAACGCGACAACAGGCAATATAGCCAAACAAACATATTCACTTAAAAAAACGAAAAGATTTGAAAAACTAATTCGTAACAGATTGTCATATCACCACGCGTAAAAAAAGGGGCAAACGTAGAGCAGACATACATAACCTCTTTTAGGTTCGTCCGGTGTTATTGCATGTTGTTATTTGACGATCACGAAGCGCCAACTAGCGCGAATTTCAGCTCAGGCGAGAACTGATGATATGACATGGGGCCCTATAATGTAAAACTATTCCAATATGTTTCTATTCCAATTTCCTGACGTCAACTATGCGTAACCACCAACGCAAGCACCGGGCGGTCACCCGCAGGGTTGTTTGAACCGACCAATCAAACGCCCTCCTCGTTCATAGGAGGTCACGTTTGTTTGCTTGAAAAACGAATAACATTGCCTACACTGAGCGGCTTGTCGTATCTAATTCACTGACAAGAAGCGAGGAGAACGCTCAAGTGGAGAGGGATTCGGTGGGGTCGAGCCACTGCACTGAAAGTCGATAACCGGATGAAGAGGGTGGTGCCGGCGTCTACGATTGGTCGGCTTTCCCTTACTTAGCTTGCGGTGGCTGGTCGAAAATCGCGGTGGCATGCAACGGAAGCTCAAGAATGACGCTAAAACGGACCCTCAGCAAGGAAGAGCTGGCAGAATGAGGGGGTAAACGTGCCGAAAGTGCTCGAAAACGTTACACGGCCACGCAAGAAATTTTATTATACGCAAATACACCCATGCTCTCCGGCAGGTGCGAGTAGCCAGCGTTGAGCGATCGGTGGCAGCCATCTTTTATTCCTTTCGGAACGGGGCAGCCTGCGGCTATTCCGAAGAAAATTCAGTTTTGTTCGGCATATTAATGCATCTTTATCGCGTACACGTCACTTTGACGTGGTGAGTTCTTGCGGTTTTGTGACGTCGCGTGACAGGCAGGTGAAGTGGGTGCAGCCCGAAAACGTTTTACCAATAGCCGAGGGCTAATGGCGAAAAGAGGTCGAATCAGAAATAACCGTTTTTCTTTTTTCTGTCAAATTATGCATAATCAGCGTGTACACATCATATCAGATGGGGAGGTATAGCGGTTTTCGTGACGTCGCGTGACAGACAGGTGAAGTGGGGTTGGTCGAAAAAAGTTTTTGACCAAACGCGGAGGGCTGATAGCAGAATTTGAATAGAAAAGTTTGGAATAGCTTTACGTTATAGCGCCCATGGAGTGACAACGCGTCAAGTGAAGGCGCATAACTTGCGAACTTTGATTACGCAATGCAAAGGAGGCAATGCGGCAATCCAAAGAAATATTGAAAGCCAGTAAATGCCTGCTTAAATTACCCCTCAGCCTACAACAAAATAAATATATACCTTGCACAGCAATCGCGCAGGATATCAAACGCACGCCAAGAAAGGTAATACAATGTCGACCCCCTGCTTTCAAAAGCTGAGTTCGAGCTCGAGTAAAGAAGCGTGACTTTCATTAGGGCGTGATATCTGAGTGACGTGTAATGGAAGGCTACGTCATGCGCGTACAATGTGACAACCGAAAAACTGGCATTTAGAAGGCAGAAGTGGCCCTGGCAGCGCGCTTATCGTCTTTGGGTGGTTAAATAAAAGAGGCGTAACAAGGACGTCGTACCCAAGTGACTGACCCAGAGACAATAAGGTAGGCGCCGGCGAGGCCTCAAGACCTTCAGGATAAGAGTAGGAGCAACCACACTGATACTATTCAAGCACGCACACTTTTCTGGGTAAATGTTGTGCTTCTCATAGCAGTCAGCTTTGGCCTAAAGATGCTCCTTAGCTCCGAATTTTGGCATAATGTTCTTGGCGGGTCCACGAAGAGCAGTGTTGCTGATAGGTGTAAACCGATTAGATAGACCATTTTAAGGGACTAAGATTCTCGGACCATGGCTCCACGCGTCACAGTCTTACAAAGCGACGCGGGCACAGCTACGTTTCATGAATCCAACTGGTCTCAGTGACAGATTATAGGCATGAAGTTATGGTCATCCGCACGTCGTCAAACCAAACGTACCTTCTTTCCTCCCTGTCATTTTTTTTTAGAGCGCAGCTCTTTGGCGTCCGTTCCTGGGTTTCGCGTCGTCGTCGGCGTTGTCGTCGGCCTCGTAACCAGCTCCGCCCCCCTTTCATCCCCCCAGCGCTAGCAGCGACCGACTGATACCGCTGGATGCCGCTGACGCCGCTAGAGAGTCAAGATAACGTGACTGCATAGAACACCGTCGCCGCCATGCAGAAAGAGGAGGAAAGGGTCCCCCCCCCCCCAGGGGCGTAGCCAGGGGGGGGGCTTATGGGGCTTCAGCCCCCCCCGAAATTTTTTCGTGCTGTCCATGCACCGCCGACCAAAGCGACCCCCGACGCCGGAAATGACACTGGATTTTGTCTAGAATGTCTTTTTGACGCTCGAAAAGGCATTTAACCGCGAAGATTGCGAACTCGGGCTGGATTTCGTGGCAACGCCCGTACACCGGCAGTCAGATAACGCCAAGCAGTGCCATCCGAGCACAAAGTTTCAAGGGCGCTTTGATGGTGAGCAGGCTCGCCGCGGCATCTCACTGAGGCCACGGAATCTATGGAGCGCATGGATATCAATCGCGAAACTTTATGGGTATAAATCTGATAAGCTCTTGATGTGAAACGTGCATTGACATTTCCAAAGATGTCCTTTAAATTTTGAATTGGGGAACTTTGTGGGTTTAATGTTGTTATAAACATTTGACGCCAAAGGTCCATTGACTTTTCTAAAGTCTTACATCGGAACATACAACGAGACAAGCCAAACGACGAGTTGACAAAGCACGCAGCGAGGTCCAATGAGACGATGCGTTGGGGTGGTTCATTTGTGCCGTCATGTCACATAAAAAAATATCAACATTGTTTTTAACCTACGCCAGAACATCCATGTCAAGACACTAAAGCCAGCCAAAGTAACTACGTTCTTATTTATTTTTTCTACTTTGACTTTTATTCGCCGAGGACACATTAAGCCTCTTCAATTTTTTGTTGTTCTCGCTACCCTACCCGCGGGCTGCGAGAGCGAGCCAGAGCGCATATGTTTTTCTCGTATGGCCCCGACCACCGCGCGGTGCACTTCGGTGGGCGTTCGGTTTGCTCTGGCCGAGTGGATTTTCACCTGACAGAGTTTTGGAAGCTTTCTGGCTAGCAGACGAGAAAAAAAAAAGAATGCTCGCTCGCCGCCATCACTGTGGGGACTCGAAGGATTGCACCGCGTTCCTTGAGCAGAACCTTTCCGGAAAGTCTTGTTTCGCCGGTGCAGGATATTGAGCAGTATGCGTATGGTTCTCAGTGGGCCAAGCGTCTCATGTTTTCTTCTGTATTAATTCCGTAGCCCCATTAGGTGCCCGATGTAGGCATTCGATTCTGGCCAACATACTTTCCTATGCGTTTTTTTTTCATTTCGGTGCCTCCGCTCCACAGAAAAAAAAATACATTGTTGCGGCGCAGCGAATTGTCGCATGGTGAAAGTTCGATTTTTATACTTCTTTTGCGGAAAGTAATGGGCGACGGGACGCTTCAGTTGCCGGATACGTTTATTATATTATTGCGAAATCAATTATATGGACACTCCAGGCGCATTCCTGTCGTCGCCGTCGCCCTCATGTTTCGTATAAAGTCTATGGGTGATAAAATCGTGACCACGCGCTGCATGCTGTATGTGCGAGTGAAAGCGTATAGGCGGGGAGGTGGAATGGGTGAGCCTACGATGGTGGCTCAGTCTTGTGTGCGCAAAGGAGAAAAGCGGGGAGCAAGCGCGCCGCCTTCCGTCGCGCGCAATACATCGGGGGGAGTGGATGGAATGGGGGCGGAATCTAGGATTCTGTGAATGTATGATTGTGCAACATGTTTATTTGCCTTGTTTGACGCATTATATACAGTTACTTTTTCTTACATACATAGACTCATTGGAGACTTATACGTATACTTAAATATCTTGTTGCGAGGTTTTGTGTATACATGCAGTGAACTTTGTTTCCAGTGACACTTTTTTGTCCTTTATCAAGCCGTATTTTCGCATTTGTGTATCCCATTGTATCTTTGCATTTCTAATGTACGAGGGCGAGTCAAATGAAAGTGAGCCTACCCTAACCGCGCAATAATGCTTCGGTTCATTATCTGCGAGGCATGCGCGTAGGAGAACGGCATGTCTCATTTACAAAAGTGACACGCAGGTGTGAAGATAAATGTTCTTTAATGCTCTCATACACTGGGTTGAATATGGTTGCGTCACATAATGGACACTTCAAAAGTTGAACAGCTCGGTGTCGCGAAGTTTTTGACAGCTAAAGTTGTTTCCAAAACAGAAATTAATCGCCGTATGGCTGCCGTTTACGTTGAACACGGCATTTCATTGACCACTGTGAAGCGTTGGAGCAAACGGTTTAAAGGACGTCGTAAAGACATTCCAAGACCGGGCCAAAACCATAGTGCAATCACCCCCCACACAATTTCAAAGGTTCATGAGCTGATGAAACAAGATCGGAGGATAAGCATCGATGAACTGGCAGACGGTCTGAACATCAGTCACGGTTCGGTTCACGCCATAATTCGTGAGCTTCTCGGTTATCGGCTCTTTGGTGCGCAATGGATCCCCAAGATTTTGATCCATCGCGAGAAGACGGAGAAGTTTCGCGCTGCCTTGACTCATCTGATCGGGTATCACAATGAGCATGACGACTTCTTGTTTGCAACTGTGATCGGGGACGAACCTTGGTGCCACTACTACGAGCCTGAAACACGACGGCAAAGCTTACAGTGGAAACATTCGAATTTACCACGCCTAAAGAACGCAAAGGCCATCATTTCCACTGGAAAGGTGTTCTTGACTTTTTTTCGGTCGTCAGGGTCCATTACTGATAGAATTTGCTAAATCTTGAGATGCTATCAATTGTTTCCGATATTGTGAAACGCCAGAACGGCAGCGTGTCGCAATCAAGAACGAACAGCGTGGAAAATTGACGAATGGGGTCATCTTTTTCCACGACAATGCCTGTCCCCACGTCGCTTATTTGGTTAATACAAAACTGGCAAAGTTCAAGTGGGAAACGCTGCAGCATCCGCCATACAGCTCAGACCTGTCACCTTGCGACTTCTACATTTTGGGGCAACCGAAAAAACAGCTCAAGGGAACCAGATACAGACTTTTTGAAGCAGCAACCCAAGGAGTTTTATAAGACGGAAATCACGCGACTCGTTAGTCAATGGGACAA
Organism: Dermacentor albipictus; assembly: GCF_038994185.2. Classification (NCBI taxonomy): domain Eukaryota; kingdom Metazoa; phylum Arthropoda; class Arachnida; order Ixodida; family Ixodidae; genus Dermacentor; species Dermacentor albipictus. The sequence goes on from NC_091821.1 coordinate 496,945,372, forward strand.
ATGGCTAAATTATCATGAAGACTACTTTTAAATAATGTACCCCGTTGTTGGCTCACATTCATTTGACTTGCCCTCGTATATCTTGCAGAATTCCTGCTTTTTATACGTGCCCTCTGTTGCGACTCTAATTTCGGTGCAATTACTCACGATACACGACCGGTGACAGCTGCTCCTGCGTAATACATTAAAAGAAATTACAGCGTCATTGAGATTTTTCACTGGCCATTGCATATATACAAGAATGTAAGCAAGGTTCTTGAATGACAAAGTTTCATTAACATATTTGTCCTCAACTTGTTCAGTTCATTGCCTTTTAATTTTTCATATCAGCGGCATGCACTGCTTTCCTGTTTTCCAACTGATATAGTTCTAAAGTTCGTGTGATATTTTCTTTACTTAATAAATAGACAAAAATATGGAAGCATTGATATCAGTTATTTTGGGCAAAATTCTTGGCACATACGAGTATATTCTTTTATGAAAAAATACATATTTTATTGTTTTGTCTGTGCGTAGGGTTCAAGAATTCGTTTGCAGCATCTTTGCCAATGACAATGCAGTTATTATTCGTGGATTTGATCCCTTGACAAATTGTTTAAGAAGCTTTAGCTCGGGCCCAATCCGATCCGGCCGATTCAAATACTTGTAAAACGCAGAAACGCTTTTCTTAGATAATCCTGCTAATCGCTTTTATTGAAATTGGTTGCATTCAAGAGAGAAAGTTAAATCCTAGTTCTGTTGGAAACAACTTCGATTTAGGGCCTGAATTTTGTTTAAAATATTTTAAAATAGAAGCAAAAATATTTTTGTTAAAAAATAGAAGCACGACGTTTAGAAATTCATAGCTATGCATGAAGAACAGACATTGTGGTTCTGTAAACGGCATCTATTATAACAGTCAAAGCGGACAAGTTTCCTATGTCAATTTGTATCTTACGTGAATTGGTTACGTTGTGTACAAGGGTTCTGCACAAGTCGTATTTCTACAATACTAAATTTTTTTGAGATTGATGTGTACCACATCTATTTTGTCCGCTGTAGATGTACTATTAGGCGTAATTCACAGAATTGTGATATCATTTTTCATTGTTGAGTCACGGAGTGTATATTTATATTTCGTTTATACTTAGTTTCGTTTTCTGAAAATTTTTGATTTGGCCAATTTTTAATAAATAGTTGACCACCTAAATGAAAAATTCGAAACCAGTAGTCACTAGAATTAAACTTTTTCTTTTAAATGCAACAAACCTCCTCAAAGTTGCAGGGAAAAACGAATTCCCCTTCTACATGTATTTAAATAGGAGCACCCGAGCTAAAGCTTCCTCGAACAAAATTTCTGGCTATGCAACTGGCCCCTATATATATATATATATATATATATATATATATATATATATATATATATATATATATATATATATATATATATGGGGCCAGTGGCGTAGCCCCCCCCGAACAAAATTTCTGGCTACGCCACTGCTCCCTGTTCCTGCTTCTCCTCCTACCATCATGTCCAAATCCAACCAAATTGATTTGAACTTTTGTTGCATTGCACAGCCTTTTTCGTTCATTCTATATGGCGGTTGGAAAGTTACGGCAGTGGAAAAGAAATTCTAGCCAATACTCCAACAAAATGAAGATGAATGGACAAGATGAATGCTTCGCACAGTCGGAGCGAACATGGCGTCAGAGTCATAAACATTAGTCTTCGTGACGCATTTGCAATGTTCTGGTTAAAAATCAGGGCAAACAGGTATCAGCAGAGAGCAAATATCGTCAATTAGTGCGCCATAGAGTGCGCACTGTGATTGCTTAACTCTTTCAAGCCAAAAAGGCACAACTACAATGCGCTTAGCAGGTATGCATGGGTAGCTGATCCCGTGTCGTCGTTTATTGAGCACACAGGGAACTTTTATTTGAAGCTGCTATCTTGGTCACCATAGGGCACACACAGATATACCGGGTTTATTTACTGGTCATTACATATTAGCGCGCGCGCGCGCGCGCGCGCGCGTTTGTGTGTGTGTGTGTGTGTGTGTGTGTGTGTGTGTGTGTGTGTGTGTGTGTGTGTGTGTGTGTGTGTGTGTGTGTGTGTGTGTGTGTGTGTGTGTGTGTGTGTGTGTGTGTGTGTGTGTGTGTGTGTGTGTGTGTGTGTGTGTGTGTGTGTGTGTGTGTGTGTGTGTGTGTGTGTGTGTGTGTGTGTGTGTGTGTGTGTGTGTGTGTGTGTGTGTGTGTGTGTGTGTGTGTGTGTGTGTGTGTGTGTGTGTGTGTGTACGGCGGTCTACACGTTTACATCTACAGCGGTATTTTGCCTGTGCTAGTGGATTACCGAAAAAGGCTAAGATCACTTGCCTGACAAAGCGTGTGCTTCTATTTCATAGCGCTGCCACTCGATAAAGAGCGACTTTATGTGTTTTACTCTAGGGGTCTTGTTCTTAGTTGCCTATGTTCAGCGAATAGTAGTTCAGAATGAAGCGTCAAAAAGTGACCAAGTCATCGCCATTTCTTTTGAAACGGGAACTCTTGCCTGGTCGTTATTGTGAAGAGAATGAAGCAAACATGATAGGGAATCCTTAGCGAATATTTTTGTAACGTTGCGAAGCATGCATATAGTAGATAAAACTAACGACAGGTCGTCAGCAGGTCAATGAACGAGATCATGTTTCTGCCTAAATAAATTAGTGAACTGAAAAGGCAGCTGAGATTCCTTGTGCAGATTACGGGCGAACAACACGAGATATCTCGCCCCAAGAACCATTTTCAAGACATCAATGACATGCATTAAGTAACGTGTTATTTTAAATAGTAATCAAAAGAAGTATAAGCCAGAGCGATAAACATAATGGGCACTGGTTGCACTTCCTGTCCTAGCACAGATACACGTTTTTCCCAGTGCGCTATTGAGCGTTTTGCGTCGTTGGAGATCTCACATTTAGCGGTTCTATTGTGAAAAAGAAAAAAAAGACCTCTTTGAAGCAATTCAAGGAATGTGACGCTGGTCTCTGGGACCAACAATTTCCCAAAACACCTTATTCGCTTCGAGCTCACTACGTTTAGTAGCTAGAAAGCCCATAAGCGTATATTACTTGGTACTTACCAAAAAAGAAATCCTGCTGCCTTTCCGAAATCTGCAGTACCGGGTAGACGAGCTTCCAGCGCAGCTAAGACTCTCCTGCTATAGCATAGCTGCAGTGATCCCCGAGGAATCCTCGTCCATTTTTGTGCAGGCCTTCCAGATTACTATCTCACCACACTTGCTCCGATCACTCTTCATTAAGCGGAAGAGAAAGACGGTTGCCCGACAGGGATTCTGCGCGCCGTCAAGCTTAATTTATCGTCTTACGAAGTAGAAGGGAACCCAGAAAATGCACGCGTTTTCTAGGTGCTTGTCTCTTGCGTTTTTCCTTTCAAGAACTACTTCTTTCTCCTTCTTGTCGCTCAATCTCAGTTTAACCACGGAACATCCAATGGAAAAAATACACGCAAAGAACGCCGCAGCTATGGAGTGATAGCTGACGCAAGAATGATATTTGTGGGATTCAGGCATCTGTGGACTATCAGCGTACAGGGCTGCACGGCGCTGTGCAGTGACCAAGGACATAAAGGGACATACGGGTTAATACAGACACGCCACTTTATTCATTAGTATTTCCCTGAAATACTGGAAATGTATTTTTATAGCTGTCACGAAAGCTTCTTTCGAGAAAGCAATGAAAGCTCCAGGATGTGCACAACCGAAGGCATGAAAAGTAACACCTTTTCACATTGCTTCACATGAGCGAATGAGACTGAAGGTCTTCTATAGCAACCACAAGTTAAAAAACAGAAGCTAAAGCAGTTTTTATATTGAATATTCATCCGTACGGGCACACCAATGCAATTCAGCCAGCAAAATGTATTTTGTGTAACTTGCGCACTCACACGTCACGCATGTAACGCGTGACTTCAAACGGAATTTCGAAGGAAGCTGCCTGAACACACTTTATTCTGACACAAAGCTATAATTTTGCTTAGGCGAAACTTAATGTCTTTTATTTGCATAGGTGGAGCTTCAGAATCGTGCTTACTAAGTCATATCGACAGAATCCAGTCGAATTGCAGAACAGCCTGTGTAGCACCCCTAATATGTGCAACTGATACATTTTGTGCTTACTGCGGTAGCTGTGCATTACTTTGTAGCGGAGACATCGATCCACGTGATATACATCATAACTACAGCATCATAGGTGACAGCGCAGATTCTGCATTTGGGCCAGCTGTAGTCTCGTAATGTATCAGGATATATTCTTATAATTACAACGCATTGTTTAATGGTCCGCAAGCTCTATCAAAGTGAGAAGTGGTGGTATGAACTAAATGGCGAATATACAATTAAAACAAATTTGCACAAACTTTCCCAACCACTCATAGGATAATTGGTTCGGAATTTCGTTTGTAAAACGTGCACCGTTGGTTATCAACCGTCAAATGCACGCAACTATTCGCCCCACTTCTATGCTATATAACTCCTAACCTGCACAGGTTTTAGTTTCAAAGATTACACATACCGTGACAGAGTGGGCCCTCTCAAATGCAACCGCTCCGGTTCAGATCGACAAACGTGCTGCCAAGTTACGCCTCTTTGAACGCCGAGCGAGACACTATATTTAGCTCCGATTACGTCATGCATGACGCGACAACAGCGTCATATGTGCACGCTACACATACATGATCGAGAAATGGCTTCTTTTCGCAACGATACTAAAGTGAGGCGCATTGGTAATGCGTTTCTAGAGCGCAGCTGTTATTATCCCGTTCCTGCGGCGAGCGTCGGCGCCGACGGCGCAACCAAGCGAACGAGCGCGGTGAAGAATTAAAGCGAACGCGTAGCGCAGCGGTTAATGAAAGAAAGCCATAAGCAGAGAGGATGATGAAACCGCAGGAGGAGGGTGCAGGCTTAGCAATGAGGTGGAACGCGAAGGAGCAGAGGCGGGGGAACGGCCTGCGCATGTGCCGAGTTTCCAGAGGTCACGGCATCCGCAGCCGCGTGGGCGATCTCATCCGCGCTTCAGGGATAGGGGGGTGCAGGGTGGCGTGTAGGGGGGAGGGCTACGCACATCTGTGGCGTATGCAGCTAAGGTCAGCCGCGGTACTTGCACGTGTGACTGGGATCCCTGTTCCTGCAAGGGGCGATGGCGAGCGACCGCAATTAATGCTCGATACGAGGAGCCGCTCTCACTGTTGATGGAACGAAAGCGTGATAAGCCAAACGTAGTACCGCGCAAGACGGGCTGGCGTCTTGCGCGGTACTACGTACTATATTGGCGATGGCCAGAGTAGCGCTCGTCGCCTGTATGGAAACAAAGCGCTGCGTGAGCGGAGGTATGGCTACGGCGGCTGCTGCGAATCGCATCCACGCACGCGTCGCCCGCACGCTGCCTCTCGCGATCTGCCGGTTAGTGAGGAGGCAGGCGCGCCACACTTCGCTCCGTTTGGAACGTGCCGCACGAGACAGATTGTGCGTACCAGCCAATATGTCACAAAATGAAAATTCGTCTGGAGCTGCACTCAAATTTCGCATTAGGGAGTACCGTAATCGTCTGTGAACTTCTTCATTCGCTCTCACTGTTGGTCTCCAATTGCAATTAATAAGGCGCACGCTTTCTGTCTGAGGTGCGCTGAAGATCACTTAGGGTACGGTGCAGTGCATAACGGTATGCTGGAGCGTAGCACTAACCGATCCGAGATTCTTTGGACGAAGGATCTCTTCTACATGCCCTGCCCTCAAGAGCAGTAATAGCACAGACCGAGAATCAATTATAATTAACCAACACCTATAATAGGGCACTGCACGACTAACGAAATTCCATTGGCACTTCGTTCTTGCACGTACCCCCATCGAAATGCGGCCGCCGTAGCGTGAGTTTGATTCCGCGACTTCGTGCTTAGCAACGCAGCATCAAAGCCACTGAGCAACGATGGCGGGTCACTGCCACTTTTGGGAGGGGCCGTACATCTCTGAACCTAACCTGTAATGATAGCCGAGCCAGTTTAGCTATCTTGTTCACGAGACATGTGCGGTACCGTCTGAAGTCGCTGTAGATGAATTGGTTCTTTTGCATGTCGATTTGCAGACGATGACGTCGCGGTGGTATGTTTCGTGCCCTCCAATAGGCGCAACATTGTTTCGCTATTTGGATAAGACAGCATAAATGCAGTCGATCTTTGTGCGTGGCTTTCTGTAACACGGCCAAGAAGGACAGCACGATCTGCAAACGTAGAAAAGGCGGTTTTGCCAAAATATTCACGAGACTTTTGCCATGGATATAAGGCGACATATGTTCTGGACATATCAGCAATATTAGTATTGCACGTTTTCGTTCCCTTTTGTCAAGTAAGTGCAAATTACATGCGGTTTTAGCGAGCAACCCCTTATGCTGTCCGAAACGAAATACTTTTCACACCAAAACGCGGGTGTAGAGCAATGGTACAGCATACGCTTCAAGAAGGATGTGGTTTTGCTTGGAGCTCACGGAAATGTAACTTTTATAGCATAATTTTTGCTTCCGATGCTTGTAGGGTGATGTCACAGGAAGCCGCGATGTTACAGGGATACAGAAATGGATAGGTCACAAGCGTGTGGCAGAGTAAATTGGCTGAGACTGTTTTCTGGGAGGCGCTCTTGCAAGCACATCAAGTAAGCCCCGTTCATTCATTGTGAATTATAGGTCGTTTAACTGGTTGACTACACGGAAGTAAGTTGGACGGCTTTTAAAAAGGCAAGAAAGCGAGGTAAATTTATGTAACTTTACCAGCTGAGAAACCATTTACTGAGATGGGATCAGGCATTTGCAACAGACAGGGCTTACTTCTCCAGATCGACTACTTGGTGCCTCAAAACGTGACCCATACCCACGATTTCAATTAGCCACGCTGTAGCTAATTAAAACTACCCTCGCACAAAATGGTAACAATCATTACATGAAGAAATTGACTAACGTAATGATAACAAAATTTTCCATAGCGCATATTTCACTGACACCCGCAGATTTTGATAACATTTTGATATTAAATATCAAAATGTTGGCATCCTCCGTCGCGTAACCTTCCTGGACACTTCCTGACCACCTGGCGTTATTTAACGTGCACATAAATTAACCTACTCAAATGAATAATACTCAACTGACACGCGCCAAAAGAAGACAGGTTTGATGGAGAATGCGTCGTCAGAAAGTCGAGCCCGAAGATTAGGTACAGGACTGGAACTTGGCGGCCAGCAATTCCTATGCGAGCAGTACACATACCCCTGACGGCAACAGTTGCGCCATTGGCGGTGCGTACGGCTCGAGTGATGGCAGGCGTAAGAACTTTTTTGAGGCGACGACATAAGTTAGCCCTCATTATGAACACTTGGGCTCAAGTATCGATTATTGCCTTCAACGAAACACCATCTACGTCTCCTCCAATGAGGTTCGTGTTGGTGGAGGAGGAGGAGGAGGAGGAGAAACTTTATTATTGCAGAAACCGTTGCGCGGTTTATTCCTGGGTGGTTCCCTCTGACAGGGCTCCACTGGCGATCGCGGCTCGCCGGGCCTGGTCGAGGGTCGCCAGTTGGCTTCCCAGGTCCAGTTCGGAGAGTCTCGCCTCCCAAGACCACGTAGTGAGTGTGTGTGTTGTGACTCGTGGCGAAATTGCGTCGCCCGGACGGTCGGTACATTCGTGTGTAATGTGCGCGAGTGTCGCTGTGTGGTTGCTACACCAGGGACATGTTCGGGACGTATAACTGTCTGGGTAGATTGCGTGTAGACGAGACAAGTGTGGGTATGTGTTAGTTTGCAGGCGGCGCCAGTCCCTTGCCTGGAGTTTATTGAGAGCTTTGTGTGGGGGAGCGTATTGCGTTCTTCCGAGCCGTTGGTCCTGTAGTATTTGTTGACCTGTCGTTAATAACTCGTGGGTCGCTCGTCGGTCTGTCGGGGGCTGAAGAACGGTGTGGTCTGCCGCTCGGCTAGTGAGACCTCGAGCTGCGCAGTCCGCCTCTTCGTTGCCCCGCAGGCCTTCGTGCCCGGGGCACCAGACGATACCGTGTTGGTGAGGAGCGTCAACGGAAGATTAGGACAGGACGAACGTGATGCAGCACTACCTCCAATAGCTGCATGGCCTAGGTTTCCGTCCGAGATGGTCCATAATCGGTCAGCGACGAATAGCGGCGTGGCTGGGGCGACGGGGACCGATGGCGCTGAGGTGACGACGAGCGAGCAGGATGACTGACATCGACGGATACGTCAGAGGTAGGAGGCATACAGCGATACGTCAGGCATGCGGCGAGGAGACGGGCAAAAGGAGCTCGAATACGGCGACGTCCAGGAGGCGCGGCAGTGCCGAGCGACGTGGCCAATGCGGTGGCAACGGAGGCAAATGGGCTTGTCGTCGGGAGTTCTCCACTCGGCAGGGTTGCGGCATCGGGGAGGGGAATACAGATCCCCATGAGGCGGAGTAGCCGGCACCGGTAGGGCGTCAGGTCTGGAGTCGGAGCAGGCAGCAGGAAAACCTAGGTTTGCAAATCCTTGCAGTACACTGCCTGAATGAGGGAGATCACTTGGGCTGGTTGGTCCTTGCTGGGTTCAAGTGGGCGTGAATAGAACGGCGCAGGACTTCTAGCCTCGAGTTCGCGGCGAACAATACGTGTGATGTGCTCATTCAAGGTGGTGAGGCGGTAAGGTCAGCGCAAGACGACGTCGCAGCAGTGTTAGGGAGCCGGGTGAACTGTCGAATGACGCGGCGGCATTTGGTGAGCTCAAAGCGGGAGCATTCCTCGACAATGACGTCGATGGTGGACACATTATTGAAGACCAACAAGTTAAAGGCATCGACTTTGTCAACCTCGGCCATTTTCTCGTCTACTTTGCGGCAAAGAGCGAGTACGTCTTGTATGTGCGAGACATAAGATTCAGTAGAAGACTGAGCGCGGGTAGCAAGCTCTTTTCTAGCAGCTGCCGACCGATGGAATTTCCAGAGAGGTCGACGAGCTTCTCCTTGAAAGCATCCCAGTTAGAGATCTCCTTCTCGTGTGTCCGGAACCAGGTACGATGAGTTCCGCGCAAGTAGAATAGTGCATAGTGCAAAGTAGCATAGTGGTACTTTACCAGCGGTTGTTTTGGCTAACACGCTTATAAAGGTTGAGCCATTCCTCAACGTCCACATTATCTTGGCCAGACAATATGCTAGAATATCGGGGATTGGTAACCGCAACGTACGTTGCTGTCGGGGTCGCAGGAGTAAAAGGAGACGAGGTGTCGTCCCCGGGAGTCATGGCGGAAAGGAGGACGGTGCGGCCGCTGCGGAGCTCCGTGGCGAGGACGACGACCGGCACCCTTCACTTCACCCTTCAAGATGGCGTACTCTACCGCCACAACGTTCACCCCGATGGCCCTGCATTACTCCTTGTGATCCCTAAACATCTTCGATCGGCTGTTCTCCGCGAACTTCACGACATCCCGGCTACCGGTCACCTGAGTGTGTCATGTACCTACGACCGGATCCGCCGACGATTCTTTCGGCCAGGGCTTGCTCGCTACATTCGAAGATACGTAGCTGCGTGAGAGAAATGCCAGCTACACAAGAAACCATCGACGCTCCCTGCTGGGTACCTTCAACCACTCGACATTCCCGCGGAACCATTCTTTTGGGTTGGTTTGGACTTACTTGGCTCTTTTCCTCTTTCTAGCTCTGGGAACAGGTGCATCGCTATGGCCACTGTTTACGCCACGTGCTATGCCATCATCCGACGGCTTTCTACAAGCTGCGCCAAAGATGTCAGCGATTTTATTCTACGCGACATCATTTTATTACATGGATCTCCGCAACAACTTCTCACAGACCATGGCCGGACATTCCTATCAAAAGTTCTCGCGGACATCCTGCAGTCTTGTGCCACGAGCCAAAGCTATCCACGCCATACCATGCGCAAACAAATGGTCTCACGGAGTGTCTAAATCGCACTCTCACAGACATGCTCACGCAATATGTCTCTTCAGACCACACTGGCTGGGACCTCGCTGTACAGTTTGTCACATTTGCATATAATTCCTCGCGCCACGGCACCGCCAGTTATTCGCCATTTTCCCTTCTGTTCGGCCGAGAACCAGCACTGCCACTCGACACAACCCTCCCTGTTCACGCAGCACCGACCAGTGAATACGCATTTGACGCCATCGCCCGCTGTGCCCACGCAAGGGAAATTGCCCGTGACCGCCTTTTGAAATCCCAAGAGAGTCAAAGGCGTTTGTACAACCAGTCCCACCAAGATGTACACATCCCGCCTTGTTCTTTGGTGCTTCTATGGTCTCCGTTGTGTCAGGCCGGCCTGTCAGAAACACTGCTGTCGCGTTACACAGGCCCATACCGAGTGCTTTGTTCCGTGACTCCCGTCACCTAAGAGATCGCCCCTGACGCCCCATCTGCTTCCCAGTTCAATGATGTCCTGCACGTTACACGACTGAAGCAGTATCACCCTCCCAGTGACGACATTTAGACACTCCGGGACGTCGCTGCTGCTGCCGGGGGATTATGCTACACGCGTGTGGTATTAGCGTGTTTAAACGAGGCGCGTGGGTGCCATCACTCGAGAAAAGAGGAGGGAGAACAAACTGGGCTCGTGGGGTGAATCTAACCTGTCAGCGCTGCAACCGCTGTTGTAAATATAACCTGTAAATAGTTGCTCGTCTTCCTGACTCATCCTTCGCGCAACAGTATTTTGGCAATGAGACTGACACGCACCTCCTTGTTGCTCTGACTGGGGTGCTTGAAGGAGTGACATACACGGCATTGTGATGTGAAAGGTTGTAAACATGTGCAGCAAAATATTCGCGAGGTGCTAAAGCCGGCCTCAAGCGAACTCAGAGTAAAACACATGTGAAATACAGTTTCTAGAACAGGACCCGTGCATACACTCGTGGCTCGTGGCTGTTTCGACCAATTACGGTGTAGTTACAAGCGATAATGTATCCATTAGGACGAATGTCCTTTATTATCTCCAGCCTTCGTCCAAAAAACACCAACAATTACGACCATAATGAAATGCTTATAACAGCCATTACGGCATAAACAGTGCGCCTGCGTGATGAGTTCACAAGTTAATGGTGCGGTACAACGGCTCTTCATTGCATCTTGAACATTCACCATACTAACTAGGTCTTTCAGCTTAAGCTAGTTGTTGACGCATATAAAAGATTTCGCAACATTGCACATACGTAGATGGCGTTACCGTTGACATTTCGTAAACAATAACAATATTACGTTATGGCGTAATAGTTCTACAGAAACCCGCAATGTGGAGATAAATATTTCATTAAACGAAAATGAGACATCCACCCAACCGTATCGATTCTTACAAAGGAAACCCATACGGGTTCCTATAAAAAAAGCCTCGCAGTTGAAGAAAATTTTGTCCTAGTCCGGGCCTCGAACCAGCGACCAGCGCCCTTCCGGGGCAGCCGTTTTACCATCTGAGGTAACCAGGGGGCTAGCAGAGGGCAGGGTGAAGTCAAATTCATCAACAACTCGACGCAAGAGTTTGGCGTAATAGTTCTACAGAAACCCGCAAGGTGGAGAGTCCTTTGTAGCAATTGCTACGTTTTGATGGATGTCTCATTTTCGTTTAACTAATACTAGGTTGTCTGAATTTCGCAACCATATTTTGTTTAAAGTGCATGCAATTGATGAAAAGTTCACCCCGTTTGCCGGAATGAAACGGCGAAATGTGTTCCATATTACAATTAATCATATCGTACCGAGGCTTAAAAAACCAACCACGTTAAAACTCACTTCATCCAACAAGTCCCTTCATTCCAACAGCGATTGTAATATTGCTACTTGTTAGATTACTGTTTCTATATATTGTATTGTTATCTGGTAGTGTTCGTTTAATAATATGCAATATGTCGCATTGGAATTTCTTGCTTTATGTTTTGTTGTTTTCTCCACTGATGTTCATTGCTTTTAGTATTCAAATGGTATATTACGTTACCTAGCCACTGTATGGTGTAATCTCCTTGTTATGCGCTTTTTGTATGGAGTCTCCGTTAGAGTTACTATACTAACTCTGGTACACCCTATGTATTAATAATTATCAAATCACTTTTATGGGTAGCTGACATCTTTGGTGAAGACGCTTAAACCTTGATACGTAAATGCGAAAGATTTCAAGGCGAAAATGCGTTAACACCTGGCACCAAGCGTGCTCATCATGTTGACGGTACATCTGAGAAAACAATCCTCGCCACTTGTACTTCTGTTCAACTTGAGCAATGCTGAGTGTTAAAGAAACCACTGCTTTAAAGCACGTTACCATATGGCACCATCCATTCACATCAAAATCGCAGTGAGAGAGAGAGAGTGAGTGAGAGAGAGAAACATTTATTTGTAATGAGATTGGATGACTACCTCGTAGGATGGAGCCCTTGAGAATAGTATGGGGTTGTAGTGGATTTCTCTCTAACTTCAACGCGGTTCTAGCCATGCCGTGATCCAAAATATGATCAATCCATCAATATGGCAACTTAATGAAGTTTCTTTCGTTGAAAGGAGGCCTTCAGCAGATAATTTTAAATAAACCACCACGTACCACGTACGTAATTCCATGATCGCCTACGCCTCATTACCGAAGCTAGGCCATAACGGCTGTTGCCTTTGTTTGATGTGTGACTATCGAAAGATGCAAAAGACTGCCCACAATTTTCTGTTCAAGTGCATTCCTTGCGTACTGCTTGTCATTTGTCAATTTTTAAGCTTCGTACTACGGCATTCGAGAAAACAGTAATAAGCATTAAAGCACGAGATGAAGAAAACGAAAGGAAAGGCAGCAGCTCGACACGCCATGTTACACGGAAAGGCGCCTGCACTTCCGAAGTGTTGCCGAAACTACTACGCGAAAAGCACTTGAAAAGATGGCGCAGCTCTCTATCGAGTGGATATAAAACGTAACTTGCACCCTCTTCGTTGCTTGTGCAATCGAGATCGCGAACAGAAGCGTTATCCATGTTTGGGATACAGAAACTAAGCCGGCGCTTTGTGGCCTGGCGGGAGGGCAGCTAATGGATCGCATCGGAAGTAGCTACGCTTTGGAACGACAGCGGCTGCTTCTGAGAGAAACCAACAAACATTGGGCTCCGTGCTCTGCTTTAACAAAGCATAAGCGCCCGGCTTTACGGAACGCCTGCTGTTAGCTTTGCAGCCTTTGTTGGCTTTTGAGGCGGCGAAGTTTCGGAAGCTTAGCAAGAAGGGTTCGCGCTGATGAGAGCAGAGCTGGCGCCATATTGTTACGCCGATGTTGAGAGTATAAGACTGTATTTACAACAAGCAAGCAAATACAAGCAAAGCAAATGGGGTTAAAATGGCGGAGTAGTAATAAGACGCAGAGGCCAGCGTCTCGCGATCTTCTTCTACCTCTCTCTCTTCTTTCATCCTCCCGTAACAGGACCGCCCGGTGGTGAAGTGCTGTCTCGGCGCATGGTAGGCGAAGAACTGCGAGCGAAGTATGGCTTCAGCCGCTAAACGTGCACGACGTGAACAGGTGGCGGACTTGAGGATGGATGAAACTGTAACGGCGCAATCTCGTATTTGACGTCGCTAACTTGGCGTAGGACTTTTTAAAGTCCTGTGTAGCGAGAGAGAAGCTTCTGAGACAGGACGAACCGACGAAATAGTGACAAAAGCAGCACCCAAGCACCTGGGGCGAACTGAACATTGCGATGGCACCGGTCGTAACGTTCTTTTTGCAGATGCTGCGACGCTAATAAGCGAGATCAGGTGACTTGACGCACCATAGGTGAGCACGATCGACGACTTCAGCAGCGTACTCAGTGGCAACGCGGGGCACAGTAGGTAGGATGGTGTCAAATGGAAAAGTGGGATCGCGACCGTACAAAAGATAAAAGGTTGAATATCCTGCGGTTTCATGTCGGGACGAGTTATGCGCGAATGACACGTAGGCAAGCGTGGCGTCCTAGTTGCGGTGGTTGTTGCAAACGTACATCGACGGCATCTCTGTGAGTGTTCAGTTGAGACGTTCCGTAAGACCGTTCATTTGTGGGTGGTAGGCGGTGGACTGCTTGTACTCAGTGGCACAAGAGCGGTGGGGGTCGTCCACAACTCGAGACAAGAACAAGCGGCCGCGGTCTGTAAGTAACTGTCGAGGTGCACCATGCTGGAGAATGACGTCCTGTAGGAGAAAATCGGCGACGTCAGTTGCGCAACTAGTCGGCAACGCCTTTGTTATTGCGTAGCGTGTCGCGTAATCAGTAGCGACAGCGATCCACTTATTCCCTCTAGCCGCCGTCGGGAAAGGGCCAAGCAGGTCAAGAACTATGCTAAGGAATGGTTCAGAGGGAACTTCAGTTGGATGAGGCCGGCCGACAGATGGCAGGGGAGGTTTCTTCCGGCGCTGACACACTTCGCAAGTTGCGACATACCGGGGCATAGAGTGGTAGAGACCTGGCCGGAAGAACAGGCGTCGTACGCGGTCGTATCTAGGCAAAACTCGAAGGAGTCCCGCCGTTGGTGCATCGTGAAGTTGTTCGAGAATGACGGATTTTAGAATACGAGGTAGGACAAGGAGCAACTCAGGGCCGTCAGGGTTGATATTGCGGCGGTAGAGGATGCCGTCATGCAGCATGAACATGCGGCACATGCCGTCGGTGCTGCCAGATTGCACTCCAGCGATGATAGACTGTAAGGATGCGTCGCGTTGTTGTTCAACGCGCACGTCGGTCATGTCAGTCAAAGCCATTACGCAGGTCACCGGAACATGCGCAACAGGATCGGGAGGATCCACGGGGTGACGCAGAGGCAGTCAGCGTCCTTGTGTTATAATTGTCAACAAATGAAAATTCCTGCAACCGCAAAGCCCAGCGACCAAGCCATCTTCTGCGTTGCGAGAGGGAAGTCAGCCAGCAGAGGGCGTGGTGGTCTGTAGTGTCGGAAAACGTGCGCCTGTACAAATATGGCCGGAACTTGGCGACAGCACAAACCAAAGCCTAGCACTCGCGCTCGGTGATGGAGTAATTTCCCTCAGCAGGTGACAGCAGGCGGCTGGCGTCAGCTGTCACGCACTCAGTACCATTCTGGTGTTGGGCTCGAGCTTGTGCGAAAAATAATACCAGTGATTATATTGTGAAGCGACTTAGGTTGCGGCGCGCTAGACGGGATGGGATTGGCGGAGGGGCAAGTTAGCGCACGCACGCGCGGTCACTCAGTCGTCTGCGAGCGTCTGGAGAATAAGGACACGCTTTTCCGCAAAACTCGTATTTATTTCACTTGCGAACCTCAATGCAGCGCTCGTTGCAATAAAGGAAGTTTTGCGTGAAACTCGGCGAGTCCGCAGTGGAAAGGTTTCCTATGATAAAGCCGGCCTTTAGTTATAGTTCCTTGTCGGAACGGAGGGTGTACCGGTGGCACAATGCCTTCTTAGAAGGCCGTGCAGAGGTTAGCCATGAAGCCTGCTCTGGATGGCTATAGGTAGACTAAAGCAGCCGGAAAGAGTTATATGGCGTTGTTGACTCTGTCTCGCAGAGCATTGATGAAAGAACTGTAAGCATCCGGTGCAGGGCAGCAGTTACCTATTAGTATCCTGCAGAAACGGGGTGAGCCGAGGGGCGGGATTTTATTAATCGTATCATGAGAATCATTAATTGTATCATATCGCGACTGATAAAAATCGGGCCCGTCGGTTAACCCCCTTCCTTCTCGTTTTTACATATCGAGGGTCTCGAATCCGGCAACATTGATGCCTTCAGGTAGCATGTGTGGGTTTATTGACCAGTTGCATTCACCCAGAAAGATCACGTACTCCTGACGCCTGCGGCAGAAAGGATGTTACACATACGCCGCTCAGGTTTGTGAGAGGTGGCGCTGGCTAACACTCCAAAGGTTAGTTCAGGTAGTAACACGTAAATACACAATAAAATGTGGATGGGGAAGCGGTGCCGCAGTAGCTCAATTGGTTATAGTATCGCACGCGTAATGCGAACACATGGGATTGTTTCCCACCTGCGGCAAGTTGTTTTTCATCCACTTGCATTGCCTATAATTTATAATTTCTTTATTTCAGTGAGTAGGCAAAAGTAATTTCCCCTATGGTGCCCTCGGTGTCTTTGTTTGTTGGCTTCCCACGATGCTATTAGTATCTTTGATGAGATCGTGCAAGCCACCCAAATAATCTCTAGATTAGAATTAATGTTGACAAAACATAACGTATTGGCTTTCTTTACACCAATCAAGACACCGCACCATATTTTAAGAGAGCAGTCACATCTGCATATGTCACACATCTTCGAAAAAGGAAAGATTTCACCATTCTTTATTGTAGAATGCAGCCAGGTCTCCGTGAAAGTGATGATTTCGCATTTACTGTCCTACAAGAAGGAAGAGGTAAGATCGCGCTTTAAAAATATGCTTCGTATGCTGCAAACAAGAAGACGAACCAAGAAGGACGAAGAGGCTGATACACACGAGGGCAGGATGCATGTCTGAGCCCGTGTGCCTCAGCCTCTTCTTCGTCATCGTCCAGTGCGTAAAACGCTGCATTCATGTCCTACCAACATGCCTAAACAGTCACCTTAATGAACTTCATTTCTAATACATCATGCGTTCGTGTGTCTCAGCCTGTTCTTCGTTTTCATCCTGTGTGCAAAAAGCTGCATTCATGACTCTGTGCGCAAGCTCCTAACCGTAGCTATCTATTCAGTGGGACAACTGCACTTACAGAACCACCGAATATGAGCAATACGAAGCTTGTCCACTGAGAGCTTAAGAGCTTTATTCTGGGTTTTCGCAAATTCATTTAGCTTTCGTCTAGCACGTCGAGCTTCATGTGAAAAAATCTTCGCTAATGGAATATGACGTTCGCATTAGTTCGTGTGCGGAAGAAAGTGCGATCGTTGGCCTTAAAGTAGGGCAGATTGGCTATTATGGGTCTCCGCTTTTCTTCGCTATATTTTCCCAACTGGTGCACCTGCTGAAATTGCTGCTCATTTACTTTGATGAATATCTCATCTGAACAGCAGCCGATAATTTTCGTTTCTGACTTTTTCCAGTCTTCTCTAGCCTTATCCTCCAAACTGAAAAAAAAAAGCAGATTCGACCGTCGCAACGTATTCTCTGAGTCGTCACAGCGCGCCTCAGCAACCCCCATCTGCTCAGACAAAACGCGTACGGCATCAGAATCTGCCCCAGATTTACATGTGGGTTTTAACTCCATTGTCTTTTCCACAAATATATTCTTGTCATTAAAAAATTTTATTTTCTTGACAGCTTCCTCTTGCTTCTACCTGGCAGAGATCAAATCGGCTTTCAAGAAAGATTGACCCTCTTCAAGCTTACGAGTAGAATTTAGAGCCTGGCCAAGTGAATGTGCTTCACTTTTTCTCATGGGGCCAGGAGTTAATTTTATATCTCCCGAAAGCAATAGTTAATAAGCAGACAAGGCGCGAGATTTGCAAGTAGACAAAGTCATCGAAAACTTCAACTTTTCAATATACTGTGGTGGGCACGACACCGCCAATATAGAGTAATTACTACTTCTAAGGCAATGCACATTTTTCAGGTAACTAACCTGTAACAACAGCCAGCGTGATTTCTGCATCTTAAGTGCAATGTCGCGCCCAAAGTCGGAGCCACCCAGGTGTCCTTTGTATGCTGCATCGGCTGCCACGAACGCACTTGATGTCATTCCAGGTTGCCAGGTGGACCAGTGCGGTTCATTTGGGACTGGCGCGTGATGAGCTGCAGTATGCAATTGTCGATGCGAGTTGGCAGGCGGCAGCAGCAGGTCTGCAGGTGGTAGTCGATCCGGGCGAAGATGCTGGGACGATGCCATCACCGTTATCGTAGCCTGTAATAACAGTCAGTGGGAGTTCTGCGTCTTAGGTTCGATGTTCGTGACCGAAGTGGGAGCCAGCCAGCTGTCATTTATATCTGCCGTAAACGCACTTGATGTAATTCCAGGTTGAAAGGTGGACCAGTTGGGTTCATCGGGGATTGGCGTGTGATGAGCTGGAATATGCTATTGTCGACGCGGGTTGGTAGACGGCAGCAGCAAGTCGGCAGGCAGTTGCAGATCCGGGCGAAGATACACGGACGATACCATCAGTGCTATCGTAGCCTGTAATAACAGCCAGCATGAGTTCGCCATCTTAGATGCGATGTCGTGCCCGATGTCGTGGGAACGGTGCGTGGTCTTCGCACATCGCTGCAACAGCGCAAACCCATCTCTGCTAAGGCTGCCGAGAGATGGAAGTAGCAGAGGACTTCTGTTCGAAAGTTGCTGGTCAACAGTTATCGTTCACCGCACATGATCCCATGAAGTTCCAATCTCGGGGGATAGTTGTATGGACAATTTGTTTTCCACCGCAGTGCTGCGAGCAGCGCTGGCAGCGTGTGGACTCCTCATCGACTAGCCCTGACTGAATGACATACGAAGCTTTTGGCAACTTTGGTCGAACCGTCCGGCATGTTCTGCTGGATGTGTACAACAACTTACGGTGCGAACGAGTGATTCCTGCTGCATTCAAATCCAGCCATCTTGAGACTTTTTGCTCAGACCAAGCAAATAACCCCTAGGCGTGGCGTCTAATCATCCCATTGCTTTGGCCAGGTGAACAAGAGCAAAGGTGATGGAGATGGTGGTGCTAACACGTCTAAAGTGATATGTAGAATATTAATAGATATACCCTGCACCTATGGAGGACTGCCGATACGGACGCTCTTTCATAGACAACGGCATAGATCTTATGTCGTCTGCTCAGCTCGAAAAAAGCTCAAGGAGACTGTTACATGCGATTTTCCTGGACGTTAAGACATTTTTGACAACATAATTCATCGAGCTATGCTAAACACTTTCGGCGAAGTCGACCAAGATGGCCTTGTTTTTCGGGGGATTTTCCGCTACTTGAAGGAGAATTCATTCTTTGTGCAAAGAGAAGACATCGAAACAAAATACCCATCATGGCGCACCACAGGGCGGAATCTTGAGCCCCACCCTATCTTTGTCCTACTCGACCTTGATTCGCTTCCGCAATCCGTCCATGTGTCAGTTTAGGTAGACGATATATGCATTTGGTCATTAGGAATGACGCGTCCGCAGGAGCCTGCC
The DNA here is from genome assembly GCF_038994185.2 of Dermacentor albipictus. Lineage (NCBI taxonomy): Eukaryota > Metazoa > Arthropoda > Arachnida > Ixodida > Ixodidae > Dermacentor > Dermacentor albipictus. The sequence continues at coordinate 496,964,498 of NC_091821.1, forward strand.
AGGCTCCGAAAAGCGGCCACAGGTTATCTTCGAGCATGAGGCTATCTTCTTATCAGGTTATCTTCGAGCATGAGATCTGGAAGTGTCCTTAGAGAGCTTCTCTCTGGTCGCTTTCACGTGCAATGCAATAAGAACATTTGTCGTTTGAATTAATGGACAGCCGCTCAGTTATGAGACGTTGCACCGCTTTTTAAAAGGTAATTTAGATCAAGGCCTCTCCTGAGGTCATCATATCTGCTACCTAAAGGAGAAGCCAACCATGATAACCCACAACCTCAAATTTCTCGCAGTAAAGTCATGGAGTGTGCCTGTGAAGGCGATGCTCTAACTATGTGACGCACTGCGCCTAGGTCTGCTACGCGATAGCTTATCTGTACTGGCTGGGACCGGCAGAATCAACCTTCATACCCTCCGGCCTGTGCACGCTTAAGCTCTGCCAATATGTCTTGACTTTCCGAGGTGTGGTCTACGGCAGCAACAATAGCCATCTCGCATGACTGCCCCATCAATACGTATATTAAGATCGACGATTTCAGGATGCACTTCAGGCACTTCGCTCGATTTCCACTGCATCATCTCGCCTCCACTCCTGCTGCTCGACCTCGTTCAGCGTTTAGCAGGATTATGCTTAGCAGGATTACCTCTATGTTATCATCATCTCCCTTTTCTAAAGTTGCATATTTGTTTGCGAGCACTAGTCTGAATTCTTGTTTTACCGTCACTGCGTCTAGGTTTGCAAGTTTCGTCTTGACTAACTTTACTCTTTCTCTTTAAAACTTGAGAGAAATCGTTGACCCCAACAACCCATAGTCACTGCAATTTGCCCTATCAAGCGGTTATACGTCCTGCATAGGCTGGGATCGGCAGAAAGTACAAATCTGTTTCATTTCTTGATTCTCCATTAGGCTTTGCTTACAACCACACACTGACAGCGTCGATAACCAGCGCAACGACAACCGAGAGGACAGAAGGGACAAGCAAACGCTCTGTTCTCTCTGCTACTCGTTGTGCTGTGCTGATTATCAAAACTATAAGCTTGTTTTAGTAACATGCTCAATTCTATACCCTGCTTAATGACCGACAGGATGTCGATCCGAATAGTCATGCTTTAATATTTGTCCGGTGAGTACAAATACGATCATCTTCTTAGCATACACCACTTCTACATATCCACAGGTACGAATGCTTGCATAGCAGGTAGTCGCTGATGACGGGACAATCCGTGTTTCTTGCGCTTAGGCTCATCCACTACCTATGTAGAAACAAACTATATTATAAGCTCACGTAGAAGCGCCGGCGTAGAAACGATAACGTCGATGTATGTGATGCACACGGCGGTTCGTGGGCCCAGGGCTCAACACACAGCAAGAAAGGCATGGAGAACTGACATAGTCTATATCCTCTTCCAGGGTGCGCAGAGCATTTACATGCACACAAAACACATGAACACACACAGCACTTAAACAAGTATAGATCACGCTTCGCGGTTCTATTCTAGTTTGTGTCTACGCGGCAGTTCGCTGTCATTAAGTGTCCGCGCTCACCTGACGGGCGACTAATTCACGCGCTGAACCAAGGCGGCATCCTCCCGGTACTCCGAATGCCCGCAGCCGTGTCATCTAGTGGAGTTGTGAGGCCGTGGCACCGGGAAAGAGGGCGAAGAAGACGCTCCTGGGCTCGAGGAGCGTGACAGGCCCGTTGGCGGCAAGCTCTGCTGTTTCCTGCCAGCGTAACAGGACCGGAAGCACCGCTGGCGGCTACGCTAACTGCAGCACCGTTCGGTTTCGGCGCCGGCATCCAGGCACGGCCACCAGTGCTGACCGTTAGCCGCCGGAGTCGTTCCCCGGTCCCCAGTAGCCTCGGACGGTTACCCGAGCGAAGCGTTAGCCGCTCGCGCTTGTGCTGCCCCGGCTGTCCGACGCAATTGCTTCTGGAGCAGGTCCCACCAGGCCGTCGCCTTCCCGTGACCTTTTTGCCGAGCTGGCCAATTCCAAACCACAGCTCGCGCTTCTCGCGTGCCGCCCGCCGCACACCACCGCACACTCTTCCTTTTCCTCCTCGTCCTCTCGTCCTGCCAAACACCCCACTCGTCACAGTGTCATAGGATCGTCTTCAACGGGGTCGTCGTCCTGCTGCTGTTGTCACAGACACGCACGCTTACGACCCACACGCACAACTACACATTTTACACAAAAAAACGTTAGCTAACATGCTTTACGTAACAGTAAACAATGCTAACCAGCCAGGTGTATGCTACGTGTGTCACATGAGATTGATGAGACGCGCATGGTTCTGGACAATGTTTATAACAGAGGTCGGAAGGGTGGCGAGACAACGAGTATCTATGTACCAATCTACTGAAAAGTTACTGGACTTAGGCACAAAATGTGTCGCTATATAAAGAGCTTCATACAAATAATTATCGATGAATTCTGAGCCATTGCGTCGATCAGGCTGCGCATATTTAATGGAAGATCTTGCAAGAACCCCCCTACACCGGAACGAATACCCACATCGTATAATTGTCACGTTTGTGTAGGTTTAACCCTGCTACACGACTGATACTGTTACAGCTCGCTGTGTCGCATTTCTCGGCAGGTCTTCATGCAAGCGCAGTGTCAACACAGTTAAAAAAAACAATAACCGAACGACTTGTTTATTATAGGGCACTAAGCCGCATTTTCTTAAAGAGAAGTCGATTGTCCGTAAGATACTACAAAAGGCGTGTGCTTTCCCCGCCGTTCACTTTAAAACCGTGTTTGGTTGCACTAAAAGAATGCCGATGAGCGCAAAATGGCCTCTTCCTCCAGGAAAGTGCGGAACGCCCACCATTGTGTTCAGACGTTTTCGCTTGCTTTGAACCCCCTAACGAGTGCCGTAAGTGAAAGCAAGGCAAATGTCGAAGCGCCCCTCGCTTCTCGTCCCCCTCCTCCCCCATCCGTTCATTTCCTACAATGCAGTTTCTCCGCCGATGCGTGACAACGGGCGCCGTTTTAACGCGCACCCCGGTGAGCCGGTGGACAGAAATATCCGGAACAAAATCCCGCCGCTTGGACCATTCCCTTCACGAAATTTCCGGTTCTAGTGTTCTGGCCTGCACACATACTTCCGGTACCCTATTCGAGCGCTTGGGTGCCTCGCTGCTTTCGGGTGCTGTGATAGGCTGCTTTTCGCCCATATCGTCATTTCCTAGAGTTTCTTTGTCCTCTTCCGTTGGATGCCGAAATGCGGCCCATGCGAGAGCGTTATTTCTTACTGCCTGTTTTGCAAAAGTTTTCGTGGTTTCCTTAGCCTTACCATATCGGCATGCACTAACAATTACCCCCTTCACTAGCCCCAAAAATTCTTTTCAATACTCATTTTTTCCCAGGATCGTAACTGAATGGAATCAGCTGTCCAATGCTGTGGTGTTGCAGCCACCCCTGAACTTGTTTATGTCCCATATTGCGTAATTTTCTTATTTTTCGCTCTGTTACATTTGCATTTGCAGTAGATGCATTGATTCAGTTGTACTCGAAGCGTACCTTTTATTTCATGATATCTGTATAGTGATTTTACTAGTACATGTAATTTTTCTTTTGTTTGCCCTGCTAATCATGCCATAATGATACATCCCCATCCTGCAAAAATCCCGTAACGGGATTGCAGTATTTGTAACTAGATAAATAAATAAATAAATAAATAAATAAATAAATAAATAAATAAATAAATAAAAATAAATAAGTAATACACGTTGTTTGCGACCGCTATGACAGCATATCCAGCTTTGCATTTGACTTGTATATTTTATGTGCTTGTGCATTAAAAATTACGGTGAAAAGGGTGACATAAGGCAACATGGCAACGTCTTAGTTCTGACAACTGCATAATTCTTCTGTGCAGAAAATCCATAAAATGCACTAGAATAAATAAAGGCGACAAAGGCCAGGAGGAAAGGAAGCAATTCTTGCTCAAGCAAAGGCGAATAACACGGGTAAAGCTAACAACTGCGATAGCAGTGTGGAAACGTGCATTTTCCTCATATTCGCATATGATACTAAGCATCGCTTATTACAGTTAAAACTCGACCTAACGAAACCCGATTATACGAAGTTCCCGATCTAACAAATAAATTTTCATTACCCGGCAAGTACCCATAGGGTTCAATGTTATCATCAACCTGAATTAACGAAACTAACTTGGCCGAAGTTGATTTAACGAAGACTTTTTCCAGAAATAAATGAGCGGTAATTTCTAATTTTGACAAAGACGTACTTTTCTTCGAGCGTGCACTCTAAAGCTAACGCGTTAAAACATGTAGGGGCCCTAGTCACGGCCATAGCTTTATTTTGACTAGGCTGCACATCGCGCCCATGCACGGAACTGCGGACTAAATACCGTCTTGGTGGGGCGCCGGTGGTTGTTTTTGTTATTTCACGATTCATGCAACACATGGCTGGATTAGCAGCAAATACGATGCCGCAATAGCTTTTGCGCGCCGCTACATCACAATTATAGATTTGAATGGACCGAAACATTCCTTTCTCGATTTTCCAAACTTCAAGATTTGACGATATAATTCGAGCGCGGTATCACTTCCTTAAATCGAGTTTCAACTTACATTACCTCAAACACGGCATGCGTTGATCATGCATCTACATGTTCCTCTTCCGGAAGTTCTCATATGGCAGATTTCAATGCCCATAAAAACACACGTCTCGGCCGAGTGAGAAGAGTCTATGTTTACACATTTCCGCGTCAGGCGGAAAACAAATATTTAGCGCAGAAGCGGCAGTAATTATTAACCTTCAAATATAGAAAGTTCGCAGAGTGTCAAATTTTCGGGCGATCTCAACCTCTATTTTGTCATAACGTTTTTGTTACACACAGCTTTCTAGCTTTACTCCTGATCCTCAGGACAATGTTGTGACTTCTGGACTAATTCGATAATTTTAGTCTTGGTGAATGCGTTTGATAACGTTAACCAAACACCGTGTGTGATCTCGTAAACTAAGTCTACTAAATATTGAATAAGGTATTATGAACTCAATTGTGGTATCTTAACGATGGTGTTACGCTCAGCTTGTTGACTAACACTTTCGTGAAGTGAGCAGGCACTTATTTTGACAAGTCATCATTTACAACAGTCACCATTTACACATCACTGAAAGTAGATTGTGTCTTGGTTAAGATAGCTTTCAGATTGCTTAAAAGCAACCATTTAAATACATTTAAATACATTTATATTTTCATAATGCTACCCCATTTCTTCTGATTTAATGTTGAAAATGCATGGAACTTCAGCACTGACATGGGCTGATGCTGATAGAAGCACATACAATAATATCAGCCTGTAGAAGTGGGTCTAGGAACTGTTTAGCTCACAATACTTTGAGGAATACGGACCCTGATGCTCGGTTCTATGTTACCATGTACACGCACCCAACAAGTAGAATAAACGGCACAAAAATGACGGTTATGGGTATATGAGCCTTTGACAAAACACACACGGTGCAAACTGCCAAATATATTTCATTAATCCCTCGTGGTGCCGCACAGCGAGATGGGACCACGAGGGTTCAGATGTCGACAGTTCGGCGAACGACTTCGTGAGATCGCCGACTGCATCGGCACCCCTTAATAAAGACCCGACAACCTTCGCGTTCGCCGTCCCCGGGCCATTATATCTTGCCACAGCACCGACCGTACACTGGCTCTTTATTAGGCTGGTATCTTAGCCACTAACCTAAAAACTGCCAGCAGCAACTGATGGAGGTGCGGTTGCTATTCGTCGACATGCCGTAGGTCCCCCACCGCTAACGAAGTTTGAAGGTACGCCTGCAGAACTTCGCAACGAACCGATGCCATCCAGATAACACCTGAAGAAGGTATGACGACGACACAAAACAGCAGCGGGACAACGCTATGCAGCCGTGACCCTATGCCACACCCTAACTGCAATGCAAAACATAAAACCACCGACCTCGACGTGCTTCTCGGCGTGCACAATGTCGCCGCTCTAGTGGGCACAGGAGCCGACTACTTCGTGATCCGTGGATCCTTCACCGCCAAGTTGAACAAGGTCATGACTGCGTAGGACGGCCCCTAAATCCGCACAGCTAGAGGTTACCTAATAACGCCGAGTGGAACCTGCAAGGCACGATACACAGTTCGTGACTGGACTTGCACTGCTTCCTTCATTATCCTCTCAGCAATGCTCACGAGACGTAATTCTATGGTCGGGCTTTCTGTGCCAAAGCGACACACTCATCCAATTGAAGTCTAGCGTGCGGTGATATTTGAACGTCAGTCAGCAGTGCGGGCAAACACGAGAAATGACAGACAGGCACATCGCAGAACTGGAAGCGTCATATATGCACAACTGTCCTGCGCAAAACGCCATTAGCTATCCTCCCTCAACTCCGCATGATTTCCCATCTAATAGAGCACGATGCACGTCGTCAGCCATGTAAACTCGCCGATCACACTGCAGGAGTGTCCACACTTCAAATGACTGAGGGTGGCCGGCCCTCAGCCAGCAAGGCTTCGGTTTAAGTACTATGCAGTTGGCGAAAAACCAGTCCGCTGTCACTGTAACAACGTTCTAATTCATTCATATGCTGGAACGGCCACACAATCAGCCCGCAGTATATACCTAACAAGCACTTTAGGTAATAAGCAAAGTTTATCTCCCATTTCATATTAGGTTTGAATACAGAAGGCAAAGCCAAGGAGGATGTTTCCCTTTAATGACCGCGAAGGACCATAAGGCACAGTCTCAGCCAATCGAGAAGAAAACAATCACAAATGAAAGTGACCATGTCATTCCCAGTATAAAGCTAACAGACAATGAAACCGTGGAAAGCATTTGGGAAATTAGCTGTGCTTGAAAGTAAATAGTAAACATAATAAAGAAAGCGAAACGAAACCAGGCGAAAAAATAACGTGTTACCGGTCGGAGCCGAACCCACAACTTCCCCATTACGCGTGCGTTGCACTACCACTACTGCTACGGTGACTACAACCAAGTAAACCACCCACTAACTTGGGTATTTGTACACACTAAACATTTTAACACCCTTAAGGGTGTAAATCAGTTTGTCGCCAGACGAACACCCTAAGGGTGCTGTTGTCTACACCCTACAGTTGGGGTGCCACTATAGCACCCTAAAGGAAGGGTGTCCAGCAAAATAAATTTAGGGTGTAAGGCTGCTCATCCAAATTAACACCCATCTGTGTGGGTGTTGGAAGGGTGTAGACCCTTTTATTTCTAGCGTGTATGGAAGGCAGATTCGGCAGTACACGCCTTCAATTACTACTATGTACAGCGATCCACGCGCAACTACTGCGTGTGCCAGAAGGTTCAAGTTCGGCTACAAAACGCACTGTCGAACAGCCGGCCTTGAAGCTTCGATGGGCATACACAACACCTATACGTGTGGATCACATTACATATTAGTAATTCATGGTGTATATTGGAAAACCTGTCTTCGCTGCACAAATACAACCTAGCAAACTTGGACACTTTTGAGCATGTATATCAACACCAAGGTTACCACGATTTCCATATCCAAATAACATGCAACACAGACTGGTAAGATATATGCTGCATTTTCAAGAAAATGCAAATATATTTATTGCATGCTGCAATACAGAGTACAACATATACATAAATCACATGAAATATAATCATGCACAATCACCAAACACATCGGTAAGTACAAGAACATGTACATTCCCCACAAAGGTACCTAAAATATATGTATTGATCAAATCTGTTATTAGAGAAGAAACTATGTATAGCGGCACTGAAAGAGCCTGGGTTGATTCGCAGTGTTTTGGGCCACATAAAGGAATAAATTTTTAGTATTAGGCTCCAGTGAACGAAAATTCAAGTTTTGATGCCTTAAAAAAAGGCATATTGCAAAGGTGAATTAGGGAAGCAATTGAAATGCAGAGCAAACGCACAAGAAAGACACCTGTTATTTTGTACACTAATGTAATCGCAAAGCATTATGAAAAGTTTGGAAAGTCGATGTAAAGCATAACTGGCCAACATTTTTCAGACTGAAAGAATACTTTCCAAGCATAGACATGCTTTAAGTGAGGTTTATGCCAGGAGCCTTATTGCTAATTTTCTATTTCCAACAAGATTACTTGAGCACAAAAAATACGTAGAATTTTTTAGCGCCTACGTAGTTTGTCCTCTTTTGTGAAATGAGGGTTCTCTGGGCTAAAGGTGCTGTGTAGCGGTTTTTCTAACTACAATACCAGTTTCTATAAATTTTTCTTTTGTAACTCTAAGGCACTGGTACATATACAATATGTAGTTTGAAAATAGGTTCTTTGCTTACTATAAATTAAAAGAGTGCATATTCCACATCTACTAGTGCCTGGGTGCAAAGTGCAGCAGGAGGCCTGATAAAAACAAACCACTGTTGATTAAACGATTTTGCTGAGCACAAAATGTGGACAGTGTTTTAAAATACATAGTAAATTTCTAAATTATTTGCACTTAGATGCAGTAATTCAAGATTAAGGCATGCTATAGCATGTGAGCATGCAAATTAGCAAATATGGTTTAATAAATTAGCCATACTCTGGGTACTAAAAGAACACAGGCATAGGCAGTCATGCAAAAGTTCAAGTTAGATATCACACTGTTAACATTTGCCAGCAAATGGTCATATCAAACATTATAATTATACTGAACAAGGGTAGTTCCTTGGGATAGTTTGCAATTAATAAGATAAAATTACGTACAGCTTGAATGACAGGAACTGCGAGAGATGACAGACTGCGCTGACTTCAAACAATATTTAATTACGTTGCCACATCGAGTATATTTGCACAAAAGCGGGCATGCGCAGAATATGAGTCACAAGGGGTGTCTAACAGCAAGTGACTGTACTAAGAACATCGTCCTTTGAAAAAAATAAACATTAGAATTTCTATCTGTTGAGATACAAGACTTCACTAGGGGTCAGCACGATAGAGGGGTCACTAACGCACACACTAACCAGTTTTCTAGTGAAATCTGCTTCTATAGTTTCCTGGATGACCTGTCTCACTAAAGCTTCCGTACCTTCAAAGAGGGGCATGCAGCCGCAGTCCCAGCAATGGATGCCGAAGTGGCCTTGAACAGTGTTATGGACGTTGTTATCGTGCTCTCCTAAATGATTGTTTAGGCGCCTGCCTGTCTGTCCAACAAAGTCAAATGAGATATTGTGAAGCTTTGCCTCCTTAACAGCCTCAATAAATCTTGCTCACAAGAGATGCAACATAGCGTTGCTGCACAGGCTGATTGCCTTTCTTGGGTTGGCTACCCTTTGGCCTTAATTTCAGCCATAGCGGAACAGCTTCTGAAGTGCACAAAACATGATGAGCACGCTCGGTCAAGGAACCAGCCGGTTGAAAGACACAGGTTTGCAGTGCTACCGTATGTTCATGATGTCTCCCATAGGCTAAAAAAGATTAGGGGACCTGCAGAAATCACAGTCCTTTTCTCAGCCCCGGAAAAGCTGGCAAGGCTCTGTAAGTGTGTAAACGCGCCTAAATCACGTCAGAGTTGTTGCTCTGCCGAGCACAGAAAACGTTTTGCGATGTGTGCAATGAATGTGGTTTCCCAAATTCCCATTTTGAGGCAGTAAATATATTGGACAGATAGGCATGCACCTAAATGATCGTTTAAGAGAGCACTATAACAACGTCCATAACACTGTTCAAGGCCACTTGGGCATTCATTGCCGGGACTGCGGCTGCATGCCCCTCTTTAAGATACCGAAGTTTTAGCAAGACACAGCTCACCCGGTAAATTATTGAAGCTGATTTCACCAGAAAACTGGGTAGTGTGTGCGTTAGTGCCCCCTCTATCACGCTGACCCCTAGTGAAATTTTGTATCTAAACAGATAGAAATTGTGATGTTTTTTTTTTTCAAGTGACCATGTTCTTTTTACAATGACTTGCTGTTAGAACACCCCTTGTGTCTGGCTTTCATTTTCTGCGCATGACCCCTCTGTGTATACACATACGATGTGGCAACGCAATAAAATATTGTTGAAAGTCAGTGGAGTGTGTCTCTCGCAGTCCTTGTCCTTCACGCTGTACGTCATTTTTTATACTGAATAGCCAATATTGATTCAAAATTAGAAAAATATAGTACACATCTGAGCTGCAAAAATGCAAGTGATGCAGCAAATGGCCTTTAGCTTTCCAAAAGAAAAAGAAATGTTCACGGTTAACCACGAGGTGCAGGGACTCCATTCTCTGAGCATCTTGACCAATAAATGCAGCGCATGGCATTGCTGGAATCTTGCAGCCTGCATTAGCAAAATAAGAAGAGAATCATGAGAATTCAGTCCGTGCAATTACACATGTACTTTGCGGAAAATTTGATAAAGCAACAAGCTCCTCAAAGTAACAAACTTAATGTGACTGGACAGAATGCACCACTCAGGCAACTGGGCAAGACAAGTGAAAGGTAGAAGTTTCTATTTTGCAAATTAAGGAATGGCATGTTACTGTGAATGCTAAACCACTGTGTCATTGTGAACACAAGGCACATACAGCAGCAAAAACATAAATTTACAGTAGCCTTTTCACCATAGAAAATAAGAGTGAATAAAGTTTAAAGACTACCAATGACATCTCTCAACAAGACATTTGTCCAAGAGTGTGTATGTTACCTTAATACAAAATTGACATTATGAAATCTGCAATATATCTGCATTACACTTTATAAGTGCTGCAGGTGAGAAGCTTACGGGATATTGCACATTAAGAGTGAAATGCACAAGGCATTAAAAAATGACTGTTTTTACACAACATTATTACACTAGGAGACAAAGAGAACTGTTTTACAGAGAGTGCACACAAAATGAAAATGAGGGAATCCCCACTGGCATTCTCATTTGCCCTGCAATACATGCATCCAGCCCAACAATATCCAACTCTCCAATGCGGTTTATTAGACACTTTCTGAATCCTAAAATTTATCATGTATTTCTTATTTACTAATTTAGTAAGAATGGGCATTTTGGCATACTTTCCTCGAAAACTTAGCATGTGTTGTCAACTGTTTTTCTTAGAGCACGCCCCCTTCTTTCAATGGGTTAGCTTGGCAATGCACTGACAAGTAGTATTCCCTTATTTAAGCTTATGATCCTTCCTCATGCTCCCACTTCATGCTCTAAACTGTGATGCCACTCCGATGCAGCTTATGTTAATCTGTGACTATTTACATGGTCCTTCTTTCTGTAGCCTCTCAACTAGAGCCTGAAATTTCTTGTCTCCTAGAACAATCGTCTTTCTTGCCCAAAACATATTGCACGGTTACCCCTCATAGGGGGGAGGGTACTGTATATGAGTTTTCACATATTCAATGAACCTCAGAGACAACCATTTCTCATCCTGTGTTGCTACTATCCGCATGAGTCACAATGGTTGTAAATTGGCTACCTGCCCTCTCTCGCTTAAAAGTACATTTTGCATGTGAAAAATAACCACAAGCATCACTTTTCATTGAATGAGTGCTCCTGTGCATGTTTTTTTTTTCCGTCTGTAATGGCTAAGTTCAACATGGTCAAGTTGTTTGAAAACTGTCTAGCCTCAACCAATACTTTGTGTAGTTTCAAAATTATGATACATTCATTTTTCAAAACTTGTCCCAAATTAAGCATGAGACATTTTCATGATGCAAATGAGGTAAGGTTGTGCTCAGAGACTATGATAGGCCTGCTATATCCTGCAAAACTATGTGAAATGAAATATGCTTGCAATTTTCGTGAGCAGCTAGCTCAGTATAATTAGGCACATTACCTGCGGAAACGTTTTTTTAACGCTCCCGAGAGGTCCTGGTTTCTTGTAATTTCTTCAAATCCCGTGCAGTCTAGATTGCAATCCGGTGCATTTTGATTTTGATATTGTATTCAAAATAAAAACAGCTGAAATAAAATATTAAGGTTTTGATAATTATATGGGAATAAATTAAAGGTAGAAGAGTGTAATGCAATGAGCAAATAACAAGCTCATTGCAGAGAGTAAACAAATATTCCTTTCCTGCAAATAAATTGGTAGCAGGAAGGTCATACGAAATTAGCAGTTAATGCACAATAAAGAATATGATGCTACAATGCCCCGGCATTCTGTGAATATTCTTGCACAAAGAAAATCCTCATTATGAAAGACCATCAAGAAAATGCAAATGTATACTTTGGATCAGCAGTCATACCTGCAGTATGCACTGTACCATCGGCAATATTTACAACCACCGACAACTGCACATCATATCAAGCTTAGGCGGCCAAGGAGCCCGAGTTTTAAATTATAACTTGACTTATTATATTAGACTACACAACTATATCTACTTACAATGTTGTCTTCTCAACCGCTTTCAAGAAGACGTTAACCATCTGTCTGAAGGCGAAAGCAAGTGGCTTGCTCTTGATGGGGGGCGCCAAGGCTGGGCATTGTGAAATCGCTGCTACCATCTGCATGACCTGCGAGAAACAACGCTCTAAGTACAAGATAAACAAATGCTATTAGAGCAAAAGACAAGATCATTGGCAATGAGCCTCGTTTTGGTTTGCACGAGAAAAGCCAAGAATATGGACTTTGTGCTGCTTACTGAAGAAGCAAGCCTCCTTCCAGATGTTGCAGTCATGCATTAAGATTGTCACACAGCTGCATGCTTGTATGCTGCTGTCGCCAGTACGCCAGTATGCTTTGAAGTTTATTATTTCAAGTTAAATTGATTATTGTGTTTTCTTCCAATTCTTGGCAAACAGACCAGCAATGAAATAGCTCACACACATACTCCCTTTTGAGGAGAGAATTCACACACACGCACGCATGCATGGGCGCACACACACACGCGCACACACACACACACGCACACATGCTTCTACCACACGAGCAGCTTCCTGTGCTTGACACACATACATTTTTTTATCCTGTGTCACTCCTACTGCTAAGGCATAAAAAATCCTTTGTGTTACCAACCCCAAACTCCTCAACCTACACCTCCAGCTTAAACACTTTCTCGAGAGCCAGGGCAAGCCTTCTAGCTTCCCCAGTGCTCCAAACTGTAGTTACGAATTTCAATAGGGCTATAGGCGACAGCTCTTGAAGGGCATGCAAATTACCCAGAGACCTAAAGATTATATATGATACCTCTAAAGCACAACACTTCAAATTTTCAATATTCATTAAAGCTCCTGAAGACAATTGCTATATACGTAGAACGTCTCGAATAACCTGCCGCTAACAATTTCAGCGGTTGTCTGCATCAAAAGAAATGTGGGCTAATGGGAAATCCACGTCTTTAAGATCGGAATTATTGTAATGGCGAAACACACTACCAGATTTCCTAATCATTTATTTATGCTCTGGATGTAACGTTCCTTTCACAATAAAAAACAAGGATATCGATTCATTAGGGCATGGGAGGAAAAAGGACGAAGCGTATACTTGGCGCCTTCCCACTGGTCCTCCCGAGAAACGGCGCCTCATACAGCAGTTGTCCAGGGTGGCTTGAAACCAAACTCGGCTTTCAGGCGGGAACACTCGCTGCACCAAATCGGAAGAGTTTTATTGCGAGTAAAACTCTACCGGCCTCATGCAATACATACGCACGCACACAAAACGCATCCACACGCACACACAAGTATACGCACTCTCAAAGCGCAGACACAAAAGCGCGCACGCGCACATTGATGAACACAAACAAGCACACATACATGCATGCAGGCAGACACGCTAACACGTGCACGCACACACATCGACCCACAGACAACACACTCACAAAACACGTACGCACTAGACACGCGCAAACACGCCGGCCCATACAAACCGGCATGTACTGAACGCGCGCGCGCGCACACACACACACACACACACACACACACACACACACACACACACACAAAGCGAGCTGAGCTGAGCGCACACACAAATCAAGCCGAGCGCGAGCACGCGCACACGCACCGACAAAGCGAGCCGATAAAATGCTGAAGGCGTCCGGCAAGCAGCAACAGCAGCACGCGACCGCATCAGGGAGAACCAATACCGCGCCGGTTCCTTCGAAAGGTGGCTAAGCCAGTCCTTTTCTACGCGACGCAAAAGTGGTCGACCACATTTAACTGAAGCGCGAACGACCGCATTACAAGCAGCCGCGCTGAACGCACAAGAGAATCACATCAATGAACATTCAAGCGCTGAGAAACAAAGCGTAACTATGCAGGCGCACCACGCCCGATGTAAATTTGACAAACATTAGTCACACGGGACGGGATCGAGGTAGTTAACTTGCCCTAGTAGGAGTGCAGCTGCTCTTGCTCTTACATTAGCGAATTATGAATTATGCTACGAGATCACAGTGAGATAATTCTAAAGCGAACAAAACAAATACCAAATAAACGGGCACTTGCCTGAAAGTTTCCATCATGCCAGTACTATCGACCGGCACGTTGCAACTTCTCGTTTCAGCCTTCGTGGATCCATCTTCCAGTGCGTACGAACGCTTTGCTTTGAAGTGCGGCACGAGTAATACACAAAGCATGGGCCACATCTTTTTCTACCCCGCGCGCAAAACTAATCACACGTTTAAAATTACTTCGCACAGCGCGCGACGCGAACGCACGCGAAAACGAGCATGATGGCGCAGCTTCCGCCTTCCCGTCCTGCTGCGCGCCGAAGTGATGGTACAGCGTCGGCCGTCACTTCCGGTCGCTTTTCATTGGGCATGGGGCGGCCGCGCAAATTGAACGTTTATTCTGACAGGTTTGCTTGCTCGCATGGCCGCCTGTTTGCTGCTGCTTCGTTGTGGTCTCTAACTAGAGCGGTGAGGCGGGTAGTTGCTACTACGTTTTGTGCCGGGCATTTTATTTTGGGGTGGGGGGCGCAGTCTGTGCTGCATCACTGAGGGTACAGTACACAAATCGGGACCGTGAGCGAGACGATCGGCGCTCTTCTGCTGGTGCAATTAGATTATTCGCTGCGTCCGAACGAAGCAACTTTGCGAGGTCACAGCGTAGTTTCAGCGATATCATGGCTCGATAAAGACGCTCACATCTTGGTCGTGTGACAGCGACGCGTAAACATTCATGAGGAGACTGAAGACTGCGTTTGCAAGTGCGTATGCTCTGGATAAGAAATTACAGCGTTGACGACACCAGCCCTTAATATATAGGCTCAGCCTTACAAGCTGTATTTGAGGGTGCACTTAGAAAGCAGATCAGTAGCTTAGTAAACCTCTGAATGAATTAGGCAAGGTACGTGGAAATTCGGGTTTGAGAACTTCCAACGTGATCTCGCCTCTATAAGTCTTCTTTATGGATTCACCATGCAAATTGTACGTTGATGCCATTGTACAGCAGAGGCTCGTCCAACAGCACGTCCCTGTTTGTTCAGCAATGTATCCAAACAGCTTCTTCCATTTCACCACTTTTTGTTGGGCTATTAAGGGCACCGAAATATTAGTGCAGAATTGCGCAAGTTGCTCTCGTGTTTTCGCTCTGCTACTGCAGTTTTTCTAGAAGTGTTTAATTGCATGTTAATATTCCTGTGAGCACGAAAAATAATGATAATGGAATTGTAAGTGAAAGGGCGTTGTTTTTCTGGATGATACATTTTTGGAGTGGCCGTCATGCCAGTAACATCACAATCCTTGAAGAAATATCGACAGTCACTTAGGAATGGGAAAACTTAATCGCTTCACGCATCTACACTTGCAATTGTCACGTGACCATGATACGTTAGTTCATACATTGTCACGTGTTCTTCACAATTCTACCTTAATCTCCCGTAATCCACCGTGCTATAGTTTGTACGAACCTTAATGCAATTTATTCCACCCTTATTCACATTATTTCACATTATTTACCCATAATTGCTCATACTTAACGTTGTTGTATTTACTACCTTCTGTATCACTACTGACGTCATAAAAGACGGTGATGACTTCACATTTTATTTATTTATTATATACATTCAAGGCCTAGTAGGCACAACAGAAAGAAGTGGTGAAAATATGCAATAATTGCAATGCAGCGCAAAAATAGAAAATCAAATCATACGATAATTTGAACGGCGACCTTGAATTAGTGGTGTCACAAATTGAGACTGTGGAGGCGGGAAGGCGGTTGCGTTCAGTGGCTGTTCTTGGCAAAAAGGAAGAATGGCACATCAATTTTGTGTTGATGGTCGATGCGACACGAGAACTTGGTGTGGTGAAAAGATTTTCTTTACGAGAAGGGTTAAATTAGCATATTCTATGAAAAAGACAGAGACGAAAGTATTTGCGACGTAACCAAAGATCAGGTTCACCTAGTGTTCTTTTCATGGTCGTGACGCTTGAATGAAGTGAATAATTTGAGAGAATAAAGCGGGCGGCGCGGTTCTGAATGCTTTCAAGGGAAATGACAAGATTGGCATGAGCAGGGTCCCGTATGGATTGTTGTTGCGGAGAACGCCACCTTTCCTACCTGAAAGGCCATGAAACGCTTTCGCATTAAAAATGCAATACATACACACATTGCTTAATGCGTGGACGTGTACACGTTACTCAGGTTTATGCATCAATACGTTCAACACCCTTCAGGCGTCGATTTAACACCCTTCTTTGAGCAAAGTCACACCTTATGTGTGGTATCCACCCTTGTGATAGGGTGCTTTGGCCGAAAAGGGTGCTAGAAGGGTGTGGGCATGGGTGTAAATGCCGAAAGCACCCCTATTCACACCCATAAGGGCGTAAAAATGTTTAGTGTGTACTTGCTACATCTAGCCCAAGGAGTGTTCACCATCGCAACTCAGAGCCATGTTAGGAGGATGTAGAAGTTTTGTTTGCCTGATGGCGTAACGTAACACGTGATCTCACAGCAGGCACATGACTAATAAATATCTCTAAGCATGTGATAACATAGTCACATTGTGACGCCTCTGCCTCTGCGTGTGTCACGGCTGACCTTGCAAACTGTCCTTCATCAAAGTGACGTTTCTATATATGGCTTCTCTTACGAACTTGCAATTTTGTACACAGGGTTAGGTGATCTGTTAAATACCTCCTAACTGGCTAAAATACGCGTATGATGTCATCAAGAAATGCGCGACCCAAGTTGTGATTGAGCCTGTCATCCAGCAGAGCGACCCAACTCTACACGTACTAGGCCACGAATAAATCGCATTCCTCTCTCATCTTTAAATTGTCTGGCGCGTGCACGTCATGCCAGATGCTAGCATTCTTCTTTCTTTACGGCTAGCAATTAAATACGTCGTGTAATACCACCCTAGAGAACTGCGCGTTCGGAATTTTACCCGCGGCCCCGGCCCGCGACCACAATGGACCCAGAATAGGCTCGCCGGAGAAACTTAGTATATGGCTGCCTTAAAATTGTCCTCGCTTAATTAATCTATTCCAAAACATTACACAAACAAAAAACAGCACGCAGTTACAATAAAGCATTACGGAAGATTTTTTCCAGAGGAATACTCGTAGAAATAACGTGAAACTATCGACAGAAGTAAAGCCTGGTTTAAGCATTTCTGACAAGGCATTCTTTAAACACTGTTGAGTACACTGCAATGTTTTATACTGAAATAATTATGCACACTTGCAAACTTAGCAACAGTTACACCCTGAGTTGAAGCAGTGGCCGCAATAAGGAGGCTTAGCGTTGGAGTCTGTTTCGTCGTACTGTGCTCTAAAAATACTCGGAGGTGACATGGCACGACGCAGCACACGATACTACTGTTGCGCAGCAACAGAAAACAAGGGCTTTGGTAAACATGTGTGGTTTAGGCAGCAGCGTAACGGGCGTCGCACCTGCATGGTGCACGCGAGAGGACAGACGAAAGATTAAAAATATTTTGGCGTTCGGCAGCACTAGATTTACGTTGAAGTGTAGTGCCCTTTCTGCCGACACGTATGTATGCACCGTGGTGTGGAAAGACCACAGTTAGCAAGCACGCTCATGTGTATACGCGCACAACGCTCATTGTAGAAGCGGGAAGGCGTGTTCCATCTTCTTCCACGTAATAGAAAAAGCTGGAACCCTCTACGCGTGGTTGATGTATGCGAGTCGATACTGTGACAGCACAACCATGGAGGCGCTAGCTTCCCTTCACTGACTCAATCGATATTGCCATAAAATCGCACTTACAACAAGAAATACCTTAAAATAGACATAGGTGTAAAGGCAGCTGAAAGTTCAAAAGCGCATATTCTGCTTGCGGCACGAAGGAATTTTCGGGTTGTAAGTGCACTACAATATCAACCTTTCCGAGCGCAGGGCGAGCAAATTCCCATGAAAAAGTTTTCTCATGAAAAAGGCGGAAACCATTGAAGTGCGCTACATCGACCACAAAGCCATCATCAATGGAGTTCAAGCAAAATAAAAGCGGTAATGTGAGACAATTGCCATAAAATATTGGTATCGTGAAGGGCGAAATACTGCAATCACAAAAAACGGTAACCATCTGACTGTGTAAAAAGCGTCGTGTGCCATATTATTATTCGCGACAACAAACCCTGTTTTTGTGGCAATAAAACAATTGGAACAATGCTTGCAAAAAAAATCCAACAATGAGATTGTACCTTTTTTATTCTGTTTGTCGAAGTAATTAAAAGCCAGATTTTGCAACTCTTCACGTGAGCTTTGCGCAGAATGCCTCAGACTTACAAAGAGCGCCAGCGTGTGCTTGAAAGCCCGACATAGGCTCGTCACTGAACGGGCCCGAGCCTCGCCCTGTCCCGCAACTCCAAGCCCGAGCCCAGCCCAGGCCTGAAGGAGTAAGACCTGGGCCCGTCAAAAATTGTTTTACATCGCACAGCCTAGCTAGTTCGGAACTTTCGCTCCAGCCATGGCTCCTGCAGTGCTCTATGCTGGTCTACCTACGGGATCGGCCGGCATTTTCTGACTGCAGCGCCTCCGGGATCGGCCAACATTTATCAGCCAGACGGGGATACCTCTAAAGCGGATGAAGACCGCCTGCAATGCTATCACATTAGTTGGCAGTTACGCTCGAAGGCCAGGCATCGAAAGCGATGGGAAGGTGCTCGAGCTTATCGAACGGCGTTCGTAACAACACACGGAGGTGACACCGCACGACGCCTCCAACGAGGGAGCTGCTGCTGTACAGCAGGTGTGTCACAAAGCGGGTGCGATGAGGAACAGCGGTGTTACAGGCGTCGCGTTTCGATCAAGCACCAAATGAGACCGACGGAAAATTATCCGCGTTTGTCAGCGCCCATCAAAAGGATCCGATAGATTGAAACTCCGCGGTTACTTAGTGTCTTTGGCGTTACGCTGGTAAGCAAGAATTCGCGTGATCAAGTCGTGGCCGCAGCGGCCGTATCACCATAGGGGCGAAATGCAAGAACGCCCGCCTACCGTGCCTTTGGTGCTCATTAAAGTACCCCAGGTGGTCAAAAATTATTCCGTAGTCCCCCACCCCAATCGTGCCTCGCAATCACTCTAGGCACTTCAAACCCCAGGATGTATTTAATTCGAGGGATATGGCTTGGCAGCTTGTGACGAATTGCGATAATACTAAAGTATGCACCGTGGTTTAGCATACACACTGGTGCTCACCAGGAGCGCAGTCTGTCCTGTCAACGCGCCTGCCGGCAACGGAAGCCAGAACACCACCCCAGCTCCGCCAGAGCCTATTCAAAGGATCATGATGGCGCGCCCACTTTTGCCCACGTATGTGGAGGTCTTGTGACTCCCGATGCGCGGGTCGCGCATCCCCTGTGATTAGCATGATGGCGGCGGCGACGAATGTGCCAACGCGCATTGAGTGTCCGTATAACTTGCTATCGCAATAAAACCGACATATATTCACGAGATAGCGGGATCGAATCCCGGCCACGGCGGGCGCATTGCCGTGGGGGCGAAATGCGAAAGAACGCTTGTACTTAGATTTAACTGCACGTCAAAGAAACCCTGGTGGTCAAAATTCTGTGTTTGAGGGCGAACGAGCAGGCACACCCACGCACGAACACGCCTTTATTCCTATTTCTATTGTCTTTTTGTTGTGTACTATTCTTACATCTGTCTCCCGCGTTTAGTGCCATCGTTTCAGGCTCAAGAGGGAACTATGTTACTATTGGTGACGCGCCGATTCTTACTTTGATTGGGTTTGCCTTTATCTCTGGGAGCAGGCAAATATGTAAAGCCACAAAAGCACGCATCATTGTTTTTCTACTGAAAAAACGCACTTCTTGACAGTGTGAGTGCTGTCGTTCCTATGGCCGTCTGTTTAATTAACTGGTACTTCCGCAGTATTTCTGCTAGAAACATATATACTTCTCCGCATGGTCACTTGAGTGGAGGACACGCAACAACCCTGTCACGTACTGTTGACGTCTCGCACGTCATGAATATCTCGTACATTACGAGTGTTTGTGGCAGTATCAGCCTCACGAGGCTGCAGTTTCATTGCAAGATGACACAGCAAAAATGACAACAGCGAAATAAATCGACAAAAAAATAGTGCCTCAAAAGAGTGCTTGAAGACATAACGACTGCCAGTACGACAACGTAATGTAGACATTGGTGGTTCAAATATTGCGTTTTCTTTCCATTGTATCAGACCTCTAGATGGGTATGAAAGATATTCGCTAGTCCAACTAATCCTATTGTCCAGAGATCCTATTGTCACAACATCATCAGGCTACCCGTATTATGGTTGTAAAAACAAGTAGTTTCTCGGTACGTTGGTATGATTTAGTATATATTATTTTTAACGGTAAAAGAAACAGACACCAGCGAAGGAACACGACCCACACAAGTGCCACTACCAACTCTTTATTGAAAGGAAGATGTGAGACTGAATAATTTTCGCGGATGCGCAATACATACACACGACTACTTGATGAATCACCCGAACAATTAGAGCTAATGTAATGATGGGCATATTGCGGCGCGTATTTCGCAAAACTAGCATGTGTGTGCCTTGCTATTCGCGTGCCCAAATTCTGGGCAAGAACGGGAAGCAAACAGCGCCAGAACTCTTACAAGTTTATTACAGCAAAGCTGTATATGGCTAGCCGATTTGTCCGTCCGTCCATCCGTCTGTCGCTCGCCTGTACGCCGAAAACTTCTCCGGCGTAACCCCACGCGCATGCGCGAAAAAAAAAAGACAGAGAAGGAGTGGCGCGAGATTAGCCAACACCTCCTAAATAGCACAAGACCTGTTTACTCCAATTCATGAGGTCACGCTACCTGGCTCGAAATTTCCGTGAACAAGGCTGGCGTGATAAAGCGGTGATGCCAAAATCATTGTTCCCTACTAGGGAACATCCCCTTTAGATTCTATAGCTGTAGGGCCAGGTAACATGATGCCATGGATCGGAGCGAAAAGGCATTGTAAAATCTAGGTGGTAGTGCATTAGCTGCGCCACTAGTGACGTCGTTGCTCTCCGATGCAGCCGAGCGCACGCGCAGCAGTTTCTTTCCGGCGGCGAAACGGGTAGGCCACGCGTCATGCGTACACCTTAGGAGCAGGCAGCTTTCAATCAGCAACGCCGCGAGCGGAAACCGGCAACGAGCTCGTCTACGCCGTGCCGATGTTGCAGCGCGGGAACAAGAACAGGCTCGTGCAGCCGAGCGCAAGCAGCAGCTGCGTCCCGAGGATTCGGCAGCCTAGCAAGTCACTGTTTAATGAACCGTCTGGATTAACCCAGTGATAAACATGGGGCCGCACGTTTGAGAGTCACTGTTAACGATCTGTACGGAGTGTATGGACGGTGAATCTTTGTACAGAAACTATTGTTCATTCATCTTTCAAAGGAAGCGGTAGAACACGAAATTGAAACGTGTCTTCACAGAAGCTGTTCATTGCACGCGCCGGAGCACTGCGCGAATGTGCCCTAAACCACAGGTGTTTGCACACCATCGAAGCGAAACCGACCGGGTGATTAGTAAATCGCTTCGTGAACTTACAGTCCGCTGCGGGTCGGCAACTGCCTTGTAGGTTTGCTGCGCGCGGGGCGTCCCCTTGGAAAGCGGCGGCCTGCCGCCGAGCCGCCTCCACGAAGGAACAACCATTTTGGTCGGAAGAAGCGAACGTGCGAAGACGTTCTCCTTCACGCTGGCGTGTCTCTCACCGGATGAAAGCGCGATTCACCCTTCCACGTCATTGCCCTTCTGAGCCACCTAGCGCATCAGTTTTCTTAGTTGGTACCATCGCAAGCGAAGCAGGAAGCGGCGGGTAAGCACTGCTGATACATGTTGAAGCTGCACTATATAGGCGACGAGGCGTCACAGGCTAATCGGACGCGAAAGACAAACCATCCGTGGAAACTGCATTGTCACCTCAAGAAGGCCTACACCACCTACACCATAGAGGCAAAGAGCGATTACAGTTGCGATTACAGTTAGGCAGATTAAAGCAGATTACAGATTAAAAGCGATTACAGTTGGGCCCTGCGGCCTACACTTTTAGGCAGTTACACCCTGCCCCTCCTGCCACACAACAATAATCGTTATCTGCCTTGATGCGTTTCCTTTCTTTAACGCTGCGAGTCCGGTAGTTTCCAGTAACGAACGGCACACGTGTTATCAGCATAGCACAGTTTACACCCTTTGGAGTGCCCTTTCTGATAAAGCACGTGCCGTTCGTTACTGGAAAGTTCCGGGCTCGCGGCGTTAAAGAAAGGAAACGCATCAAGGCAGATAGCGATTATTGTTGTGTGGCAAAAGGGGCAAGCCAAAGGGTGTAAACTTTGCTTAAGAGTGTAGCTACTTCACTGCCTCCAGCGCACCGAGCGGCTGGAGAGACCATTAAGTTTGGCTTTGGTGATTTCGGACCCGTGGTGTAATTCTGTTTCAACGCGACAGCGTTAAGGAGCCCGCGTCGCAGAAAAGCCGGTGTCGTCGGCATTGGTGTAGGCGTCAGCGGCGTTGGCCGTGAGCGATAAATCTCGGAAGGCACTTTATAAATAAAACACGTCTTGCAAGATGGGCTGGTGGGAATCGAACCAGGGCCTCTGGGGTGTGTGACGGAGACGCTACCACTCAGCCACGAATTCGATCGTTCAGAGCGGGACAAAATCGCCTCTAGTGAATACGGTGTTGCATAGAAACGTGCCGTAGAAAGTTTTACTGTGGTGTATATCGGTAATTATGACCATGTAAATTACAGAAGTCGCAGTTTCACGAGTAGCGAATTACGTTTCCGCTACATTTCTTCTGCGCTCTGGGCACATGCAGAGCCATCTTGCGGCAAACACAAAAGACTCCCTACTCGCAATGTACGGCGCTGCCCCGAGACGTGGCGTGCCACTCGACCCAAGATCGCGTCCGCCTTCATGGCGCATCGAGGCCCGGCTGTTCGTGCCGATCGCGACGTTTGGCTCGCGTAGATCGTTTGAGTAGGCGGTGCGAACGGGGTGCGATAACGCTATCGCGTTCCACTCTTGAAGGCGAAGCTTAAGCGTCCTCCAGTTTTTGGTTTCGATAGCGATGCTCTCGATACTGGTTTAGCTTTGGCTGTTAAGATATTGAACTATGTCATCTGTAGTGGAGCTTATGATCTTTCATTCATATTTAACCACGCACTACATACAGACGTAAAAAAGCTCGCAGATCGCAAACTTTTTAGGGGAAAAACCATCAAGCTTCTAGAAGAAACCAAGCAAGGCTGAATTAGCTCATGCATATTGGAAATATAATGCGATCCGAGCTGTTTTCATTGCAACTTTTTGCCGTTTTTGAGCAGCTTTTCTCAGCTGTACACAATACGAAGCACTGGTACAACACAAAAACAAAATTTGTTCTTGTTAACATGGGGAATCGCCAAGAAAAAATATTCGATCCCGCACTTCATACAGACACAGATAGAGGCGAAAGACACCTACCACAAAAAGAATGTTTTGGCCATGGCAAGCAACGCGTCAAAGTAAAACAGGCAATTGCGAACCTGCCCAGGTGCATGCATCGTTCAGATACAGTGACGCAAACAGTCTTCACAAAACGATCCCAAATGCGCATTGCATTGTTGGAGCCACGCCAAATGAAATATTTGTGTGATTATAAGGGTGAACCGCAGGTAACAAATACTGCGCTTTAAACCGAAGGTGCTCCGAGGAACCTCTGGAAATTTACGCGTCATAAGCATTGTGCATGCTCTTCCTGAATAGTCGGTTGCATAAACAAACGGGCAGCTGCATGGATAACGGGCACCACGGCTCATATCCTATGCTACACTTGCAAAATACGCTCACCCAGCATAACAAGCGTCTTGCTTACAATGTTCTTCATGCAAGACCCAATAAAACTATTCCTGCGTACAAAAGGAGGCACCATACCACAAAAGCGAGGCCAGGCGTTGAAAAGCGCGGTGGGGTGGGCTTAACCAGCAGCACACGACCAACGCAGCGTGGTCGTCCCTATGGAAACGGGACGCGTGGACACAACCCGGTGTATGCATAATAGGCTGTCTACATTTGCGGTGAAGTGGAAGCGGACATCGTCATGCCCACTCTCGGGTGGTCAGATCTTTATTTGCTCGGCGGTGAAATGGTTCGAGTGGCCGTTCTTTGCGTAGGCATGCATCTATGTGGCCTACAACAAGCTACGCCACGTTGGAAGCCCGTTGCGCCCAGGCGACCCAAGCGCTCACTGTCGGCGCTCGTTAGTGTCGCTTCATTGGATGGCGGCGCCGCCCCTCTCAAGAAGGACATAATTTGTGCGTTCGCGCTGACATCACATCCGTTACGGGAAGTTGATGGCGGACCCCGGCATCAAACACTTTTGTGTTAAAAAAGCAAAATGCATCATTCTTCAAGCGATGCAAAAAGTTTAGGCTGTCTATGGATCGAACATGGAAAAAAGATATTCCCTTTATTAATGTCTTCCTTTTATTTAGAATCGGTAGAGGTGCTTGCCCATGTGGTGTTTTTTTTTGTAGGATTTGTTCGCACCTCGCCTAAAACAAGGCCTTGCATTATTGGCTATTTTTCTTGTTTACAAAATTTTGCTTCAGCCAATTTGACTGAATTTGTTAGATGCAGCGGTGAGTGCCTAAAAGAGTGAAATCTGTTGTATTATTAGAAACTGATTTTCAAGCGAAGCCTCGTAAGACAATATTTGCTGCGAATGTGTGACATTCGTCATTCATTGTCTCCATAAAAAATTCGGTAGTGCACAGCTGTCACTTTATCGGCATTTATGTTTATGGCAGACGGAATAGCCCCGTTTTTTCATCGCTAGAAATATTAAAGGTTTTGCCATACTTTTACCACATTTTGTACAACTAGCTATGCAAAAGCTCACTTATGAATTTATCACCTGCACCGAGGTTTGCTAGAGAGGTGCAGTAACTGTGTTACAATTTCTCCAAGGTGGAGGATAAACAAACCGCAATACAGCAAGCTGTACCTACCTTTTTCTAATTAAATGTTTCCGCGCTACCTCTAGATTTAATTCACTCATACTCAACATCATTATAGGTTCCTAATGCCGTATTGTGAAAAAGCTACGTATACATGGGCAGAATTGATATTCATTATTTTGGACTGAACTAATTGCACTATTCCTGGGTATTTAGCGTCGGTCCAAAAACTACTCGAGGAACAAATTTATCCGCTTCCACTCGAGGCTGGTACCTAGTTGAAGGAAACCACGCAGCCATCTGAGCTTAATGTCGCAGTCACTTATTCGGTCATTCCCGAACCAAATTCTGCCAACGGTGGACTCATTTCTTTCAGCTACTCGCAATAAAAGGAGGCAAGTTACTTGGAAGCGACGTAAAACCTGGCAGAGTACATTGACTTTCGCCAGTGACAGATGTCTGTTACGGTGTGTAACTAAGATTTCGTGAACCAATGGGATAAATTGCTTCGTTCAAGTATAACTATGTAAGCTTCATCTCTGTGCCATATTTTAGGGAAATCGCAGCCAAAGATAATTCTGGAATGAATTTGTTCTTCTTACAAGTTAACTGGTGAATGATGCGCCCTTTAGAGCTTTCATTCTTAAAGTGCATAGTTAATGCTTGTCCTGTAGTTGATCCAATGTGTCAGAGCCAGAAAGGGCAAACTTAACCTCTTCTTATTTCAAGCCACGAGTAACTACCACTAAAAGGAACGTTAGACTAATTGCGACACTCTGCAGTTCAAACGCACTTATTTCATATTGTGACAATAAAAAATTAAAAAAAGCTAAGAACTGATTCGTCAGAGTCAATTATAACTTTGCCGTAACCATTTGCAATCAAGTCTTTTCCTAATCAACTCTTTGTTCTGCGCTTCCTTTTGTGCAATTTGTAAAACGGATTCGCTGTCACAATTGCATAATTTTAGGCAGAAGCGAGAGAAACGCTTCAATTTTTTGAGAGAAAAACAGTTATATTTTTTTTCCTTTAAGGAGATAAGATACCAACTCTTGCGTATAACATTAGGCCACCCTTGGGTTATTATGTCCCGAATATGTTTCTCAGTAAGTAGATGAGAACATCTACTCCTATCTTTTGTGTCTGCCCTTCATGAAGCAAGGTGTCACGCGACTCCTACCGGCGACAGCGACGTCGTGTGGCAGTAAATTGAGAAGCTGTCTGCCTTGCTGGTCAGGCCATGACAATGCGTTAAACCGGATTAGACACAGGTAAAAAAAGAAGAAAGCAAAGACGCAACACACATTTTATTATCTATCTAGGGTCTATATGCGCTGTTTGCGTCTCTACAATAAATACACCAGCATAGACCACTTTTCCGCAACTCCTACGCGTTACAAGTTTAGCGGTGAGGCAAACAATACTCAGCCATTTATACAGCTACATAAAATAATTGACACTCCTACAAATCCTACGTGAAAATGGTTCTTGCGCTAGAAGACGCGCAATTAGAAAAAAAAAGGGGGGGGGGGCACATGACACACGAAGCGCAAACTGCAACTCGTTTATTTTAAAACTGAACCACGTTCAAGTCAGCAATTATCATGTGGCAAAGCCAGAGGAAAGGCGCACTTACACAATTGTCACTCAACTGTCTAAGCACCACGGCTTCGGTGATCTTTCTAATATATTTGTCCTCGCTCTGACCTACTTCCGGACTTGCGAATAGATTCGGTATGTACAGGCAATTCCTGCCGTGAATTGGAAGATGATCGTCGTTTTTTTTTTCTCTGAACTTTATACTTGTGCTCTTTCAAACGTTCTTTAAGGTAACGCCCCGTTTGACCAGCCTAACGCTTCGCACAGGAAAGTGGAATCTGTTAGATTGGAGCCAGTCTCCAAGGCATCCCGAGGCCTTCTATTCGTAGGAATCTGTTATTTTGCACAAGCGTGAAAGTTACATGGGAGCCGAAAACATCACTTATATCCCGGCTCGTTGGCCGACCCTTGCAGTTTGTGTGGCAGCCGATGAATATAACGCGAAACAACCACCCTCCTCGTTCTTCGTTAAATGGCTGTCCATTATTCGGATAACAGGCCATTTTATTACAAAATGTTAATATGCGCATCTCGGCAGAGCAGCCACGGGGCGTCATGTCGCCACAGCCGAAAAGTGAAGGACTATAATGACGACGTCCAATAATCAAGATCCACAATTTTATTCTTTATTCGGTAATTTCCCCGCTTTGCCCGAACGCATTACAGCAGGGGAGCTACATGCCAGAAAAAAAAATCACCCTCATTTATGTTGCACAACTGCTCAACTGACAATCTACACTACTCAGCTGTACTTTCTTTACAAAAAAAAGGAAATTTGCATACAAGTTAGCCCAGGCCTCGTATCTGCATGCCACATTTACTCTTTCAAGCACCAAATGGACTTGTGAGTTGGAGACGTGGCAGGCGAGGAATGATCAAGACGAAGCCATTATACTTTTTGATAGCCAAGTCATTCGAAAATGTACCGCTGCAAGCGTTAATATAGAAATCTTCCTCAGCGTGCATCACTCGCAGTCATTCGTGAAGGTTTACATCACGCAATGCAATCGCGGCACCGTGGTGTTCACAAGTAATGGGGTTTCCAGCGTGAGTATAGTAGAATACAGGTACACTTCAATTTCACTACTGACATGAATAAACTGATTCTGATACCGTCTATGCAACACATGCCATGAGTGCGTCGAAGCATTACTGTTTACAGTAGTCTAAATTTACAAATGGGACATAATGGCAGAAGCACGATCCCGTAGAATGTACACTATAATAATGCTTTAAAATCTGCAGTATTATGAAGCTTTCGATTTTTCGGCAAGCGCATTACGGAACACATTTCGCACGTACTGTCGTGACCAGTTTCATTTTTGTATTGTGTTGGCAAGCGCGATTGCGAGATATGACACTGATCATTGTCATAATAATATACAATGCGTTAGAGAAACTACTTCTCGTGCTTACGTGGCAATGCTCGCAAAAACTTATCGTATTAGTTCCGCGTGAGCAATCGTTCGACGGTAGTGTTCTTTCCGCCAGGCGGCATTTTGATATTCTTATTATGCACATGGTGTGCATTGTCTGGATAACTAGGAGTTCGTTTTTTACACACACGAGTAAAATAACTAGTGCCAAGGCTTAACAACGACCATCATTCAATACATACAACACCCCCCCCCCCCCTTTTCATTGGTGAAGTAGGCGTTGGATCTTCGCTCACGGGCATATCGTCTTTTACAATCATTCATACAAAAGCACTGAATTCCTTTGCATGCGCGTGCAGGGACATTAAGCATTGAAGAGTTGCGAGGAGTGAGACCAGTGAGTTTTCTGTTGCATGATAAGTCAACTCACCCAGTGTATCCACCGCAGCTTATCCTACAGCATTCCTACGTCAACACCATGTGGCTCCAAACTGCTTTTCACCCTTTGCCTCAGCACTGACAGTACCTCCTTTACTCTTGCAGCCGCTTGCAGAAACGGGGTCGATCTTCCACCTTCGGCTTCGCAAGGTTCACCTAACCACGCAAAATATATTCATCAAAACGAGACGTCCACAGTAAGGATGTTTCAGAGTATTAACACGCGTATGTTGCACAGCTTCGTAATCACGTCTTCGTAATCACGTGTTTCCCTTTTCACGAACCACGAAGCAGAGGTGTGAACGGCGATGACCGGCCACTCAAAGGCGGTATCCGCGTTTTGGCTGTAAAATTCGTCCGTAACACCAGTCTTCCAGTATCCAAGTCGAAGCGCAAATTCAAATTCGGAAGAGAGCCCGCCAAAAGGGATTTCTCCTTCAGCACACAGCAGCACAAATGAGCGGCGGCGGCGCCGCACAAAAAAGCATCAGCGCTTTGTCGCTCGCAACCGGTGAAAGCAGCAGAGCACAAATCTCGCTCGCGAAAAGCGCACCACAAGAGAAGCGCCCGGACAGCGTCGTCAGCGGCCCGCGGGAGCAGCGGGAAGAGTCGCTCCCCATGCGGCGTCGGGCCTCAACCCGGGTGTCGCGCACGCACGCTCGGCGCAGGCTCTGAACCTCGGTGGCCGACCGAGTTCCGAGCTCCTGTGGTGCCGGAGCGCTTCCACCGCGGACGACTTCTCGGGCGCGCACCTTCGCGGCACACTCCTCCCCTTTTCTCTCCTTCTTCGATCGTAGAGCGCATGCGTGGACCCGTGAAGTCATCGCCGAGGGATCGGTGTAAAAAAAGCGCGCCCTTCAGTTCCCGGGAATCTGTTCTCTCTTTTTTTTTCTTCCTTGTAACGTGTCTCTGGCTCTCGCGACGGCGTTCTGCGCTCCTTCTCGACAGGCGTCTGGCCCGCCTGGCCTGCTATTATTGTGCTTACCCCTTTTCATTACATGAATGCGCTTCAGGAATTTTCGTCCGCAAATGCGGGATGGTCCTTGGGGATGAAACGAGACAAATTAATCTACAACAACTTCAAAGCGGCAGCGAAGAGCGGAGCTAAATTTTTCATTCCTACATTGCTAGTATACGTATAGGTTTATAGTTTCGCGATAAAAAGCACAGTAGGCTTGCTTGGTTTGCGGAATCGCAGCCCAACGCTAACGAAAGTGTTGCTTTGAGCGGATGGATTTGAAGACCTTTTCAAACTGTTCAAGTTTTGTTACACGTGACCGATAGCGTGGTCTGCATTTCCTCCACGTTGGTGGAGGAAAAACTTCCTACACAGCCAATAAGTTTCCCCAGGACAACTACAAAAAATTGTATATAAAAACTCACGTCGGTTTAGAGCGCGGCAATAATTAGTAGTCTGAAAAGGCCGTAACAAAGCCGCACTCACTAAACTTTGCACACGCACGAGCGCTGAAGTACTCCCTGCTTTCTGCCAAACTATAGGTCGGTATACAACACTCATTTCTTTCAAGACTGCGCGAGAACCTGCGCTAATTTTGTACCCCAAGCGCACAACACTTTGTGGCGAATCCAAATGTAATTTTTCTGCAAAGGCCTTAACCACCGCACACGCCTTACAATTAAAACGGTGATTACCTGCACCATGCGGACTATTTCTATCGAACATTCCAGACACGAATTCTATGATCTTCGTACAATGTTTTTAAAAATGTGGAACTATTAATTTGTATTTGCAACCATAGAAAACCCTTTGCACACAAAGCCCTTTATTAATAATCATTTACATTAAACAGTGGCCCACATATCGTCCGATACATGCCTCCTATTCAATTCAATTATAAACTCGGTTGGACATTCAGTTCTCACAGGATACCGGATCGCGTATGACGGCACTATATAGGGCTTTCGACGCTCGATATAGGCCATTTCTTTAAATTGACCGTAATTAACTGACACACTGACTATCTCTCCACCACATAACCCATCATCACATCGATTAGGCCTAGATTTAACAAAATACACGCCAGCTAAAAATAATCGCACACACTAGGTAGGCTTTCCTCTTTTCCTACAGGAATGCAAAAACAGGAATTTTGAATCAACTGCAATTGCAGAACCAGGCTGCGTGCGAGTCTACAGCTAAAGTCTACAGCTAAAGAAATCTTAGATCCATGTACAATGTTTCCGCTAACTCAGTCAGTAACGTAAGCCACTAGGACTGTAACAAGTACTGCAAATACTCTAGATTTACTATTCACCATAAATCCAAAGCTAGCTATAGTTCTAACATATCTGCCAAGTATCAGTGATCCTCTCCTGCTCAATTTCTTCATTGATACGTCGTGTCCTAAAACGAATAAAATAAGAAAAGACATTCCAGATTACAAACGAACTAACTTTGCCGCCATTAATAATGAACTACCTGCATTTATTTGTCATTTTCTTGTTAATTTCGATAGTCGCTCTGTCGAAGAAAATTGGCCACTGTTCAAAACGAAGGTAACCAATTATCAGACAAATATATTCCTAAATGCGTCGTTACCTCTAACCCTCAAGCACCCTCGTACAATTCATACATCCAGCGACTATCCAACAAAAAGAAACGTTTGTTCCGTATCGCCAAACTTTCACCTTCTATTGAGCGATGGTCGACATAGAAGGCTGCTTCCGATACACACGTGAAAACCCTGAAACTTCCAAACAAGAACTTTTTGTCTTCTACTTTACCATCTATTCTGAAAACGAATGTTAAAAAGTTCTGGTGCATTATACACCCTGCACACGACCCCTTATTTACATTGCAAGATACCTCCGGCAACATAATCCCAAATAATCATTGTCCTACCGCACTGAATAGAACATTCATAGAAAGCTTTTCCTCGAGCACGACAGTTGATCTTTCGTGTATGCCGCACCCAGGATTTTTCATTATGTCACCAATAACTATTGCTGCTCCTGGCGTTGCTTAATTAATCGAGTCCCTAAAACACGATTCATCTCCAGGGTGTAAAGAAATTAGTTCTAAATTCCTAAAAAGTACTTGCGCTTATAGTTCAATTATACTAACAAAACTGTTCCAGCAGTCACTCAGTTCATGAAGCCTCCCTAACGACTGGAAAATCGGGAAGGTGGTCCCACTTCATAAGTCCGGTAATAAGCACTTGACTCAAAATTATCGTTCCATTTCACTCACTAGCACATGCTGCAAATTACTAGAACATATAATTTTTAAAGACATCGCCACCTTTCTTGATAATAGCTCCTTTTCTTCTTCTGCGCAACATGGTTTCCGTCAAACATATTCCTTTGAAACACAGTTACCGTCATTCACCGATAAATTACATTGTATTCGTGACCAGTCACCTTGCGCCGATTGCATCTTTTCAGATTTCTCGAAAGCTTTCCTAAAGCGTGCCATGAATTGTTGCTTTATATATTAAGTCATCCTAATCTTGATACACATGTTTTTAGATGGATTCAATCTCTTCTCAACCGCCGGCAGTTTGTTGTCACTAATGGTACAACCTCACCGCTTACTAACGTGCTATTTGGTGAACCACAAGGATCTGTCCTTGGTCCACTTCTATCTTTAATTTATGTTAATGACTTTCCGTCCACCCTATCCTCTGTCATCCACCTTTTTGCTTAAGGCTGTGTAACTTACCGAGAAATAAGTAACCTCAACGACATTAATACTCTCCAGACAGATCCCAATTTGGTCTCTAACTGGTGCAAGACGTGTAAAATAGAATTAAATACTAACAAATGTAAGTTCATGTGCGTTTCACGTTGCTCTAACATTTCCCCTTCTCATTGTCTTAATGGTAATCCTCTCGATTCCGTCGCATCATATAAATATCTAGGCGTACATATATCACCAAACTTAACATGGAATGCCCATACTGAATACGTTACAAATAACGCTGATCGCATATTAGGGTATTTACGTCACAACTTCTCTGCTGCTCCATCGTCCTTAAAACTCCTACTTTACAAATCACTCATACGACCTAAACTTGAATACGCGTCATCTATATGGGACCCTGGGCATGGAAATCTTGTAGCTTCCATCGAACTTATAGAAACTAAGTCCGTTCGCTTCATATTTTCAAGTTACAACCGTACCGCAAATATCACAGCCATTAAAATTAACCTTCCTCTCCCACCTTTAAAAATTCGCCGGAAAATTAGTACAATCTACAACGTATATCATCATGCCACACTACCCGACGATATTATTTCACCCCCGGTAATACATCCCCATCGCACTGATCATCGGCACAAGGCTGGCATAAAAAAATGCAATACTAAAGCTTTTTTTCAGTCCTACCTTCCCCAGACATCTGTCGAATGAAACCGCCTTCCTCCCGATAATGCAGCCATTGAAGATAAGCAACGATTTCACGATGCACTAACAACCTTTGTTTATTTTGCAGAATGTTAAAGTTATGTTCTAACAATATTCACTGTATTGTATTTTGACCTATTATACCCATTCCCCTCTGTAACGCCTTTGGCCCTGTGGAAATATTAAATAAATAAATAAATAAAAATAAATTTGCACATATTGAACTCTTGGTGGATGATTGTTAGGAGGCGCTGCATAATGTAAGGATGATATGGTTCCGCAATTAGCAAGTTACTATTGATTAAGATATGTTTGTGCCAAGTTATCGCATACTGCTATTTTCTGAGCAAGTAGAAGTTTGAAACATTAAGGCTGTTACATCTCCGTTCATATATTTAACAATGCCGGGGCACCAACGGGGCAACAACAACGGGGAATCAACAACGGGGCACCAACGCAGAAGCGCCGAGCAGTGCAGACGTGGAAGCATCGGCTCCGTCTTTTTTTTTTCCAGGCTCCGCTCGCCAATTTTGATAGTACAGCGAAAAGAACCATACTACTGGATCCGCAAAGCGACTGCGAATCGACTGACACCAAGATTCGAGGTGGGGCTCCTGTTTTCACAATTTTACGGGACCTTTTCTGCTTGTAGACGCTGACTTGAGCTTAGCGGAGCTACGCTTAGTAAGGAGTAGGGCCTCTGCTGAGGCTAGTAAGCCCACCTGCCCGCAGGTATGGCGGATACGAACATGGAAGATGAAGATTTCACTGAAAATGAAAGAAACAATGCTCAGGACGACTTCGGCTGGCAAGTAGTGGCTGGCCAAAGATCACGAGCTTGCACAAAGGCTGTGGATGAGGAGAGTACATTGCCATGTAATCAGCAAGAGCATGACATCAAGAAAATCACTGTCGGTGGAATGGTTAAGAATCGGATTATCAAAGCTTCGAGGGTGCCTAAACTGCCTGAGGAGCACAGAAAGATCATTATACGGCCTCAAGGAGGGCTCAAATTGAACAAGGTAAGCACCACCACGATTGTTTCCGCAGTCATCGAGGCGTCCGGCCTAACGGAAGAGAAGGCCCGTGAAGAAGTTGTCTGCCCAAACTTCACTCAAAATATCATCGCAGTCAGCACACCTAAGCCCAAACGCGCTGCGAAGTACGTTAGAATCGATTCTTTCAAGATTATGGAAGCGGAATAACAGCTTAATGCATACAAAGCGGCGCCACATGCCGCATGCAAAGGCGTCATCCGAAGAGTGGGCATCCGAGACTCCCAAGCTATGATAACAAGAAATATCGTACATGACTTGAACCCGCTTGCGTTGGCTGCTAGGCGCATCAAGGCGTCGGGATCGGTCATTGTACTTTTCGATGGACTCAAAGTGCCCAATTTTGTTAGATATGCATCCACACTAGTGAGATGCTACCTTTACAGGAAGCAATTCGACGTCTGCTTCACCTGCGGTAGGGTCGGGCACCGCCCTGATGTGTGTCCAACACCTGACTTTGTTCAGTGCAGGGGTGTGGAACTCGTAACTCAGGAGATAAACATGTGTGTGTGCCTAGGCGTAAATTTTGTGAAGGTGATCACCCTACCGGCGGCAAGTTTTGTAGGCAAAGATTGCAAGTCCCACACGTCGCATGGCTACGTTGAAGAGAGCGCAACAGGACTCGGTCGCCAACAAGAGCGCAGTCGGAGGCGCAACAGCTGGCCCCCAACCATCGCCCCGAGGAAAGGGAGCACTCACGCTCCAGGAGTCGCACCAGATCCAGGCATCGTTCACTATCCCGGGAGAGAAGGCGCTCCAAGTCAAGGGAAGCGCAGGTGCGCTTCGTGCAAAGGGACCCAATACCTGGCGAGAAGACGACGCCAGGAACCATCTGGGCTAACAAAGTCAAAACTAACAAAGGGTCGCTGGGGGCGCCTCGGCGGCTGTGGGTGATGACAATGATGCCAGAATAGAGCAATTAATTAAAGAAGTAACATCTTTAAGAAAAGCTAATGAAGAATTGACCAGGCAGGTAGTAGAGCTTCGTAAAATAGAGCAGTCGAGCCCTGCTACAGTAGAGATAGATAGACCTGTAAGCAAAAGGAATGATACAGGGGAATCCAGCTCCCCTGTCCCTAATAAGAGAGCGGTGAGTTCCGAGGATGATTCAGTCTTCTCAGCCCTCAGTGAAATAAAAGAGGCAATTAAAGTGACAAGAGAGACAGTGCAAACGACCAACCCTAATGTGGACAAATTGTGGAAATGGAGGCTAACGGCGGAGAAGAGATTTAGGAAAATGGAGGCGCGAGGGGATGATGACGATGAGTAGCTGCCATTGGAGGCGGATAGTATGAAGTCCATTCCTGGATTGTCGGGGGCTGTCACAAAGAGGAAAATAGCGGGTAATATAAAGGCAGCCTCACCTAATAACAATGGACAGTAATCATGGATTTAACGTGTGGCAATGGAATTGTCGTGGGTTCCAACACAAAAAAGCAGCACTGTGAGAGGTGATCAGGTCTTCTGACGCCAGGCCAAAGGTAATTATGCTGCAGGAAACCTTAGCGGACGAAATTGTGCTTACTGGGTACAAAGTTATATATAGAGACAAAAATATAGGGAGGGGGTTAGCGACCCTCATTGACAAAAGTTGCCATACATTGAGCATTATATTCACCTTAGACATTCCAGGTTTGAATTTATTCTTGCTGAGATAATACTTAAAAGGAACAGAGGTAAGAAGCAAAGCATTTTCTGCTTGAACATTTACAGCAGTCCTAACGACATGAGACAGAGGCTTAAAGCCCTCTTCAACAAGGTACTTTCGGTTGCCAAAACTCCCCGCTCATTATTGGAGGGGACTTTAATGCTCTCTCGCACATGGGGATACACTTGGAACACAAAGAAGGGAGAGGAGCTATGGAGTCTTGCCATGGATATGGGGTTATGCTTGATTACTGATCCGGCGTATCCCACCCGTTGTGGCACGTCCACAAGCAGGGACTCCACACCAGATCTCACTTTTATAAACAATTCAAGAGGAGCCAATTGGGAAAATTCAAACTTGGATCTCGGCAGTGATCATTACATCACACACATAACCATACGCATACCGAGACAGGAAGCTAGAATCTTGAAATTCACTGATTGGGATCAGTTCAGAATAATCAGGGTGAACAGAAGGAAAGTGGGGGCTTCAGATGCCGAGCAGGAGCCCCTTCAGACATGCGTCATCCAGCTCAGAGAGGACGTCAAAGAGGCCACTAAAGAAACCAGGACAGAGGAAAATATTGAAGCTATGGACAGCAGGCTGGCGGATCTGATTCCGGTCAAACAGGTTATATTACAGAGATGGAAAACGCAGACTTAACAGAAGGCTAAGGAAAAATACAGCGCAATTAAACAGAGAAATCAATGATCATTCGAAGACCCTCGTGAAGCAACAGTGGGATGAGATTTGTAATTCGGCTGATGGTAGACTCAAACATGGAGGTAGCTGGAACCTGCTCAAGCACTTGCTCAACGAGAATGAAACAAGGACAAGCAAGAGAACAGCTATAGCTAAGGTGGTTCATCAGGAAAGCCAAAATAAAACAGAGAGGGATATCATGGATAGTCACGCAGCCACATATCTCCCACTTAAACAACCTAACGAAGGAGATGAGAGCCCCGAATATACGGGAGGCATATGTGAAGAACTTCACCGGCACTTCACTGAGAGTGAAGTGAGGGCGGCTCTTCACAGTCTTAATGGTAGATCGGCGGCTGGCCCTTACGGAATAACTAACAAGATATTAAGAAATCTAGATGATGAATCAATTTCTTATCTAACTGAACATTTCAATGAATGTTGGACAAAAGGGGTAACTCAGAGGAATGGAGGATGGCCAATACTATCCTCATACCAAAGCCAGGCAAACGACTCACTCTGGACAACTTCCGTCCTATTTCCTTAACGTCATGTCTAGGCCAAGCTATGAAACTTATCATCTTAAATCGACTCACGAGATACGTAGAGCAGAACATCCTCCCATACAACTTTATCGGCTTTCGTCCCGGGCTGTCAACTCAGGATGCTATGCTGCTGATCAAACACAACCTTATGCAGGCCAGCCCAGCGCATACGAAAGCTCTTTTGGGATTGGATGTGGAAAAAGCTTTTGATCGTATAAAGAATACGGCAATACTTGACGTTCTCTCGGAGATGGGTTTAGGTAAGAGAGTTTTTAACATGACTAAGGACTTAGAAACAGAACTGCACAACTCATGCTGGGCGAGCTTAAATCAGAAGCTAAGAATTTGGGAAATAGGGGCACTCCACAGGGGGCTGTGCTTTCACCCATGCTATTCAATTTAGCAATGTCCAAGGTAGCAAGAAATGTGGAGAAAATTGAGGGTATACATTCTGTGATCTATGCCGACGACATAACCATATGGAGTGCCAAGGGTAATGTAGGACAGACAGACTAAATTACAGGAAATCTTATATGTTGTATAGAACACACTGAAAGACACGGGGTTGAAATGCTCGGCAGCCAAATCAGAATTCTTACTCATTAAACATCGCAGAAAAGCTCGCAAACCAAGAGGTTACATTCCGGAAGATGAGCCAAGAATGTGCTTGTACACTCATGAAGGATCCGCAGTTAGGCTAGTTGAAAAAATCAAGGTTCTTGGGTATCACATAGACGGAAACCCCCCAATGCTAACTATAGAACAATACAACATATCTCGAATAAAACAGAAGTCATTAGTTTACTAAGGAGAATTACCAATAGACACGGAGGCTTAGGAGAAGACAGCGCTTTGAGGCTAATACACGCCTTTGCTCTCTGTCACTTCAGTTATATGGCTGGATTATTCAAATGGCAGCAGGCAGAACTTAACAAACTTAATGTGATGCTCAGGAATCTCGTTAAAGTAGCCCTAGGGATACCCAGTAACGCTGCAACCGACAAACGCATGAGTCTAGGGGTGCACAACAGAATGGAAGAAATCGCGGAGGCCCAACAGCTAACGCAACACGAAAGATTGACAGTCACGAGCTGGCAGGAACATATTACAGGCAATAGGTGCAGAACTGAATACATCAAGGAGCCCAATAGAGGCTGAAGTAGAATTAAGGACTGAAGTTAGGAACAAGATCAGAACCAACCCTCTCCCCAGAAACATGCATCCAGAATATAATGTCGAAAGGAGAAAGGCAAGAGCTAAAGCACCCTTGCAGGAAATAGAGCAGCAGAACCAACTGGCAGCTATAGTTGATGCTGCCTGGGTGAAAGGTAAAGAAGCATATACGGCCATTGTATCAAATTAGCAAGGTGCAAGACGCTCTCACTATATTTA
Organism: Dermacentor albipictus; assembly: GCF_038994185.2. Taxonomy (NCBI): domain Eukaryota; kingdom Metazoa; phylum Arthropoda; class Arachnida; order Ixodida; family Ixodidae; genus Dermacentor; species Dermacentor albipictus. Next base: position 497,002,931 of record NC_091821.1, read on the forward strand.
CCAATGTAAACAAAAAGGGGTTCTCTACCGCGGACTCAGCTAGCTAACCGCGCACTTGGTTACAAAACTAGCTCTGGCCGAGAGCGGCCCGCGAATGTGCCACTGTGGGCCAGAAAACGCGACGCAAAGTGAAGCTCACGCGTACACTCGCCCCAAGCGGCTCCCACGCAACAAGGGCGCCTCGCGAACTTGGGGGGAGCAAGCAGACACACAACCTTTCTCTTTGAAATGCCACTTTACTCTCTCTGCGACACAGGCTACTGCACACCGCCAGGGTCGTAAAATGTGGGACTCGGGGAGGAGAGAGATGCCTGCGGTCAGCGAAGGGGGGTCGAACCGGGGGTGGCGGCGAGGCTGCAGGCATGCAGCCCGCCGCTTGCGGGATTGTCTCCTCAATGTGTTCGAGGCACCTCGGTTTCCGAGAAAAACAGGACTTGGTAGTGATGGCGCCGTGTTCGTTGCTTACACCAAGGCCCCGATGGTGGCGGAACAAGCGGCAATTGCTCTAGCCATCAGGAGTAATAAGTGGGCCCGCATTTACAGTGATTTGACATCCGCTGTAAATTGCTTTGATAAAGGCTATGTAGCTGTAGTTGCAGCTAAGCGTTTTCTAAAGATTATGAGAACTGAAATCCTATGGTTTCCTGCGCATATGGGGAAAGTGGACGAGACTCAAGTAAACCTCAATGAGATTGCGCATAACATGGCACGAGGTCTTGCTAACTGTGACAGTCACAACCGAGCCGTTCACCATCAAGCCAGGGAATCTAGGGATAATTTAATAACATACAATGACGTTACCAAGCATTACTATTTAGCACGCAGACAATTCCCATTGCCAGGTTCAAAACTGAACAGGGCTCAGACAATCTCAATGCGCTTATTGCAAACGGGTACATATCCCACACCATACAACATTAGTAAAATATATCCAGAGAGGGAAATTAAGATGGACTGCAATGATTGTAATGGCATCATTGGAATCAGACATATGCTGGTGGGGTGTCCCACGACTCTCCCCAACCTCGTTGAAGGATGGACACAGCGGGAGAAAAAGATTCAAAGACTATTGTTTCAGTACCAACTAAGCGCCGTCCAGAGGGCCCATGATGTCGCTGAAAGGCTTGGCCTGACAGCACCAACGTGGGAGCGGCCCGCCTTGGCTTAAGAAGTCGAGCCTCCGGTCCTCATTGCAATAAAGGTTTTCACACACACACATACACATCAACATTCGCGTACACTGGAGGAGTACTCAGCGAGCTCTTATTTTTTAAATTTTAATTAGAAATATAACCAATTAGACAATGCAATCACTGGAACGTTTTGTCTGAGCAATCACTAGTACGCTTTGTCTAAGAAAAGAGTTGTGTGCACGGCAGTTATAAGCACTCTGTTATCGCGTATTTTTATTGCGAGAGCAACTTTATGGACACTCCAGGTGCATTTCTGCCGCCAGCGTCACCGTTGCTGTTGCCGTAAGGTTCTGTATAAAGTACAGGGGTGATAAAATTGTCGAAGCGTGCCGTATGCTGTATGAGCGAGTCAAAACGTGCGAGGGTGAGCAGGCGATCGCCATTCAATCTCACGCACACAACAGAAGTAAGTGGGGAGGAAGCGCCGCCTTCTGTCACGGCAAGGCTTCGGAGGAGAGTAGGGAGGGGGTGGAGGCGTTCTACTGTGGGTTGCCCTGGCGGCCCCGCAGGTCTATCTTGAAAGCCCTCTGCGAGAGGTTCAGAGTCGGCGCTACGCTGTGTTTTTGCAACATAGTTACCGTTGATCCGCGCGGCTGCACGAAGGTCGACACGCTCGCTGCTGCTGCCGCGTTTCCCCACAGCAGCGTTTCGACAGCGAGTTTCCGCAGTCATCGAGCGAGGTATGTTCATGTTGGCGTGTGCACACGTGGTATTATGCTTAGTAATTTGGTTATTGTACCTATTTACAAATAGGTACAATAACCAAACCAATAACCAATAATAGGCAAATTTACACGGCCACAAAAGTTGCTATATTTACTTCGTGTTGGTAGCAGTCCACTAATCTGCTATCGCAATAGATGATTCATCTTTTGGGTGGCACTGCGAGTATTTTATAGCCAACAAAATGCATTTACGTTCTTTTTTCTTTGCCCGAGCTTTCGAGGTGATAACTTGCCTTCCACTAGCTATGTAGTTTACCTACTCTAAGTGGAGCAACAATATTTTCCGCACATCTATTCAGGAATATCATTCATGAACTACATTTGTACTGTGTTAAAGTTTTAAGCATTGTCTTATTGTTATTGAGGGGACGATAACCATGCTTGTGAACGTGCAGTGAGTTGAGGAATGGACAGAAGAGACACAAGCGTCATGAAAGAGCACACAAATGTATTTACAAGTATAAAAACGCATGTCTATCAAGGCACATCAGCGCTTCTGACCCCCACTTTGCATCCGCTCACTGGTCCATGTCGCACAAGCACGCGGCCCACTTACCACACAACTCCTCAGCGAATTCGACGTCTTTCAAGTCGCTGTACTTCGCGCACCGCACCTGCGGCACATTGTCTTTTACGAGTCAGAGCTGTAGCACTTCATCTTTCACACCCTACATGCACGTAAAAGTTGCAGGTTATCCCTTATTCAGATTGATTTCTACAATATGTTTTCTTAGCTGCACCAAATTTTAAAATTTCCTTATGGTAGATAGCACAATTCCAACCCCTCAGCTCAATTACTCATTGAGGCGACTCATCATTCCGCGAGAAATCATAATGCCTCATTGAGTATTTAGTTAATAACGGCAAATGACATTTAATTGAGTGCATTACGGCGCATATATTGTCTACGAACTAGAGCCAGTGAGCTCGCAAGGCGTATCCTCATGGAACGAATTCTCAGAAGTATGCCACTTTCGAGATATCGACTTTCATAGTGTCGTACGAAATGGATCAGCGTCGCAGTTATTTTTGTACTCCACTGCATCAGACAGCGTCTTTTTTTAAAAAAGCAAGTGGAACTACAACGAGTCATTACCGCAGTGAACTAGGGTGGTTACTTGGCCTAGTCGGTAGTTCTGATAATTTGTGGATCATCAACGACATACAGCGCAGTGTATGTCGTCGCCCGCAGTCCTTGTCCTTCGCGCTGTACGTCATTTTCATCATTACTGCAGGTTTGACTGCTCATATATTGAAAGTGGTGCCATCCTTAGAATTGGTTCAAAGTCAATATGCCTTGCCAGCTGATTAGCTATTTGCAGATTTAAATATGTGCCATAAATAAACTAACACTAACGTTAATTAGTGCAATTAGCTTAATAGTTCTGTTCGGTCGTATAAGTAATATACACTACATCGTGTAGTTTAGCTCGAGCGTTGCAATTATACTATCTGCCACAGGCAATCTTTAAAATATTGTGCGGCTAAAAAGCACAAGTTATTTGTATCAGCGCAACAGATATAACATTAAATGTACTAAGAAAGAAAGATTTGTGTTAAAGGACGTCGCTGACGCGTTTACTATAAGTAGTCACTTAATCGTTTATGTTGGAGCTCACGAATTGCTTGTGTAAACTGAGCTAGTAGTTGATGACTTTGTATATTGACACGTGTACTTATCTTTATCGGGCGACCACGTTTCGCCGCTTAACAACTGTAATCGCACAGCGAGGGACGCGCCTGCATGTATCCGACGTTTCTGGAAAGTTATCGATGCTTCTATCCGCGTGTCTGTTGTCGCCGAACCTTGTGTTATCAGATTTCATCGCGTGACACGAATCGTGTAGAACTTTGTGGAAGACACGCGGGTCCAATCGGTTAATCTGGAACATTCGACGGCTAATCATTAAAAGCCGACGCGCTTGATCCGCTGATCACATTTTCGACGATCGCCGAGCGTGTTCGCAGCTATCGTTGTGTTATAAGTGCAGCCTGTTTTGTTGGCACAGGTCCGCCCAATAAAAGTTAGTTTTGTCGTTCACAGTACTGCTACTGTGTTATTCAACGTCACGACCACGTGACATCTGGTGGAGGTGCTTGTGCGTTCATGTACCGAACGCCCCCGCAAAGCCGCGATCCAAGCCCGAAGCCCGAGGACAAAACCAACGTCGCCCAAGACCAGCGAGCTAGCCGCCGGCTGCAAGGACTGCCCCCAGAGCACGGACTTCTACCTGAGACGTGCAGGAAGATTGCCACCATCATCATCAGCCTGGTTACGCCCACTGCAGGGTAAAGGCCTCTCCCATATTTCTCCAACGACCCCGGTCATGTACTAATTGTGGCCACGCCATCCCTGCAAACTTCTTAATCTCATCCGCCCACCTAACTTTCTGCCGCCCCCTGCTACGCTTCCCTTCCCTTGGAATCCAGTCCGTAACCCTTAATGACCATCGGTTATCTTCCCTCCTCATTACATGTCCTGCCCATGCCCATTTCTTTTTCTTGATTTCAACTAAGATGTCATTAACTCGCGTTTGTTCCCTTACCCAATCTGCTCTTTTCTTATCCCTTAACGTTACACCTATCATTCTTCTTTCCATAGCTCGTTGCGTCGTCCTCAATTTGAGTAGAACTCTTTTCGTAAGCCTCCAGGTTTCTGCCCCGTAGGTGAGTACTGGTAAGACACAGCTGTTATATACTTGTCTCTTGAGGGATAATGGCAACCTGCTGTTCATGATCTGAGAATTCCTGCCAAACGCACCCCAGCCCATTCTTGTTCTTCTGATTATTTCCGTCTCATGATCCGGATCCGCAGTCACTACCTGCCCTAAGTAGATGTATTCCCTTACGACTTCCAGTGCCTCGCTGCCTATTGTAAATTGCTGTTCTGTTCCGAGACTGCTAAACATTACTTTAGTTTTCTGCAGATTAATTTTTAGACCCACTCTTCTGCTTTGCCTCTCCAGGTCAGTGAGCATGCATTGCAGTTGGTCCCCTGAGTTACTAAGCAAGGCAATATCATCAGCGAATCGCAAGTTACTAAGGTACTCTCCATTAACTTTTATCCCCAATTCTTCCCAATCCAGGTCTCTGAATACCTCCTGTAAACATGCTGTGAATAGCATTGAAGAGATCGATTGCCACCAAGGCCTCCCCAATGGCAGTCCCAGCATCCCCCGTCGTGCTGCAGCAGCCCAGGGAGCCCCCCACGTTCCGCGGTTCAACATTCGAGGACCCGGAAACCTGGCTCGAGACGTACGAGAGGGTCGCTGCATTTAACAGCTGGAACAGCGACGACAAACTGCGACATGTCTTCTTCGCATTGGAAGACGCTGCCAGGACGTGGTTCGAGAACAGAGAAGCCACGTTAACGACCTGGGACCTTTTCCGAAGTGGCTTCCTGAAGACATTCACAAGCGTCGTACGCCGAGAACAAGCCCAAGCACTACTGGAAACCCGAGTGCGGCCGCCCAACGAGACCACCGCGATTTTTACAGAAGAAATGAGCCGCCTATTCCGCCACGCCGACCCGGAAACGTCCGAGGAAAAGAAAGTCCGGCTACTAATGCGTGGTGTTAAGGAGGAACTTTTCGCCGGTATGGTACGAAACCCACCGAAGACTGTCGACGAGTTTCTTCGCGAGGCCACTAGCATCGAGAAGACACTCGAGATGTGAAACCGGCAATTCGACCGCCACACCAATGCCACAAACTATGCCGGAGTTCAATCACTGGCCTCCGAAGACCTGCGCGAGGCTATCAGGGCAGTCGTACGAGAGGAGCTTCAAAAGATCTTCCCGTCGTCGCAGCCTCAAGTGGCCTCGATCGCTGACATCGTCAAAGATGAGGTTCAGCGGTCGCTTGGAGTTCCGGAGGTGCACCCTCAATTACCGCAACCCCAACCCGAAGCGATGACCTACGCCGCCGTCGTACGCCGTCAAGGCCCTCCTCAGCGACCGCACCAGGGCCCTGTAAGGCCGCAATTCCGTCGACCACCGCCGCCGCCACCGACAGCGCGCCCACCCGTCGCCCAGCGCAGCTACCCGAGGAAGACCGACGTTTGGCGCGCTCCTGACCACAGCCCGCTCTGCTACCACTGCGGGGAAGCGGGTCACGTCTACCGACGATGTCCATACCGGGAAATGGGACTGTGAGGTTTCGCCGTCAACGCTCTGCGCCCGCAGCAAGGTGAACGCCCTCGCGATATCGCTGACTACCTCGCGGCTGCTCAGTGGAGTTCTCGACGACCGTCGCGTTCACCATCACCAGGCCGCTACTTGTCGCCGCAGCGCCGACCATACACTGGCCCAGCTCGGGGCCGGTCAGCGAGCCCATATCCGGAAAACTAAAAGCAGCAACCGATGGAGGTGCGGTTGCTGTCCGTCGAACTGTCGAAGATCCTCCGCCGCCGACGAAGACGCCGAAGAAACTACCTCGACGACATAACGACACACCGCCTTCCCGACGAAGTCTGGAAGGAAAGAATGCGACGACGAAAGACGACCTGACGACGTCACATACCAGCCACAAGTCAACGCGACGCAGTCGTGATCCGACGCCAAGACCGAACTGTAATGCAACACAAAGAGCCACCGACCTCGACGTGCTTCTTGACGGCCACGCAGTCACCGCCTTAGTCGACACAGGGGCTGATTACTCCGTCATGAGTGGACACATCGCCGCCCAGTTGAAGAAAGTTAAGACTACGGGGGAAGGCCCTCAAATTCGTACGGCCGGAGGATACCTCATAACGCCGACTGGAATGTGCACGGCAAGAATTACCATTCACGGCCGGACTTACCCTGTCACTTTCGTTATCCTCCAACAGTGTTCACGAGACGTCATTCTCGGCATGGACTTCCTCAACCAACACGGCGCAGTCATCGACCTGAAGTCGAAGTCAATAATTCTGTCGGAAGACCATGCGATACCGTCGAAGAACCCTTGTAGTCACCACGCCTTGAGTGCGCTCGAAGATCAAGTGAGCATCCCGCCTCGCTCCAGCATAGTTATTTCGGTCGGCACCGAAACACCCGCTGACTTAGAAGGTGTCATCGAAGGCGACCAACGTCTACTGCTAGACCGTGAAATTTGCGTCGCTAGAGGGATCGCTCGACTGCACGGAGGAAACACGAAAGTGTGGCTGACAAACTTCAGCCAGGAGTACAAGCACATCAACAAGGGCACGACGATCGCATACATCGAGGAAATTCTGGAAAACAGCAATGCGTTTGTCCTCTCGGATTCCGCCGCATCTACCCCGACGACCATGGTTGCCGAACCAGACTACGACATTAGTCCAAGTCTCCCCGTGATTAAGCAACAGCAGCTCAGAAGTCTGCTCCGGCGATACAAAGGCTGCTTTTCGACGTCATCGAGGATTCGACAAACACCAGTCGCCAAAAATCGCATAATCACCGAGGAGTACGCTCGACCACTTCGCCAGAGCCCTTACCGAGTTTCGACGCGAGAAGGTGAAGCTATAAGAGAACAAGTCGACGAAATGCTGCGCGACGACATCATCCAGCCGTCGAAAAGCCCGTGGGCATCTCCTGTTGTGCTGGTGAAGAAAAACGACGGAACCCTTCGTTTCTGCGTCGATTATCGTCGTCTGAACAAGATCACGAAGAAGGGCGTATACCCTATCCCACGGATAGACGACGCATTGGATCGGCTCTGCAACGCTAAATACTTCTCCTCGATGGACCTCAAGTCTGGCTATTGGCAAATAGAAGTCGACGAAAGAGATCGTGAAAAGACCGCCTTCATCACCCCAGACGGCCTCTACGAGTTCAAGGTTATGCCATTTGGACTGTGCTCGGCGCCTGCAACGTTCCAGCGCGTGATGGACACGGTTTTAGCAGGATTGAAGTGGCAGACCTGTCTCGTTTACTTGGATGACGTCGTTGTATTCGCCGAAAATATTGACGATCACCTTAGGCGGCTTGCCACAGTACTAGAGGCCATCAAGTCATCAGGGCTCACTCTGAAGCCAGAAAAGTGCCGCTTCGCTTCCGATGAGCTTCTATTCCTAGGCCACGTCATCAGCAAATCCGGAGTACGTCCCGACCCGCAGAAAACATCGGCCATCGCAAAGTTCCCGCAGCCCACCGACAAGAAGGCAGTGCGTAGATTTCTTGGCATGTGTGCCTACTACAGGCGATTTGTCAAGAAATTTTCACGCATCGCTGAGCCGCTGACACAGCTAACTAAATGTGACGTCGAATTCAAGTGGGAAACTCCACAGGGCGACGCATTTCAAGAACTCAAACGACGCATGCAGTCGCCGTCCGTACTTGCGCACTTCGACGAGCACGCCGATACCGAAATACCCACTGACGCCAGTAGCCTAGGCCTCGGTGCCGTCCTAGTCCAGAGAAAAGATGGACATGAACACGTGATAGCTTACGCTAGCCGATCATTGTCAAAAGCAGAAGGCAATTATTCTACAGCCGAAAAGGAATGCCTCGCCATCGTTTGGGCCACAGCGAAATTTCGCCCTTACCTATATGGCAGGCCACTCAAAGTGGTCAGCGATCATCACGCGTTGTGTTGGCTAGCTAACCTAAAAGACCCCTCAGGACGGCTGGCACGGTGGAGTCTCAGGCTACAAGAATACGACATCACTGTAACCTACAAGTCCGGACGAAAACACTCAGATGCCGATTGCCTATCCCGCGCCCCCATTGACCCGCCGCCGCAAGATGACGAGGATGACGACGCCTTCCTTGGAATAATAAGCGCGGGAGACTTCGCCGAACAGCAACGAGGAGACTCGGAGCTAAAAGCCCTAATCGAGTATTTGGAAGGGCACACCGACGTTGTCCCAAGGGCACTTAAGCGTGGCTTATCTTCGTTCACGCTTCAAAACAACTTACTCGTGAAGAACTTCTCACCAGTCCGCGCCAACTACCTTCTTGTTGTTCCGTCGGCGCTACGTCCAGAAGTACTGCACGCCCTACATGACGACCCGACCGCTGAGCACCTCGGTTTCTCCCGGACGCTATCGAGGATACAAGAAAGGCATTACTGGCCGCGCCTAACCGCCGATGTCGCCCGTTACGTCACGACATGCCGCGACTGTCAGCGACGCAAGACACCACCGACAAGACCAGCGGGATTACTACAGCCGATCTAGCCTCCTTACCGACCTTTTCAGCAGATCGGGATGGACTTGTTGGGACCGTTTCTGACATCCGCTTCCGAAAATAAGTGGATTGTCGTGGCGACGGACTATCTCACCCGCTTCGCTGAAACTAAAGCTCTACCGAAAGGCAGCGCAGCCGAAGTGGCTAAATTTTTGTCGAGAACATCCTGTTGCGACATGGTGCTCCAGAAGTCCTCATCACCGACAGAGGAACGGCCTTTACAGCGGAGCTCACTCAAGCCATTCTGAGCTACAGTCAGACAAGGCACAGGAGGACAACGGCCTACCATCCGCAGACGAATGGTCTTACGGAGCGGCTGAATAAGACCTTCGCCGACATGCTAGTGATGTTCGTCGACGTCGAACACAAGACGTGGGATGCCGTCCTGCCGTACGTAACATTCGCTTACAACATGGCGGTGCAAGAAACAACGCAGATCACGCCGTTCAAGTTGGTTTACGGCAGGAACCCGACGACGACGCTCGACGCCATGTTGCCGCACGTCACTGACGAAGAGAATCTTGATGTCGCTACCTATCTCCAGCGCGCCGAAGAAGCCCGACAACTCGCCCGTCTATGGATCAAAAACCAGCAGTGTACCGACAGCCGACACTACAACCTCCGACGACGCTTTGTCGAGTACCAGCCCGGCGACCGTGTTTGGGTATGGACCCCGATACGCCGACGAGGACTGAGTGAGAAACTACTGCGACGCTATTTCGCACCCTACAAGGTCATCCGACGTCTTGGCGCACTGGACTATGAGGTCGTGCCAGACGGCATTTCGCATTCACAGCGGCGCCGCGCACGACCTGAAGTAGTCCACGTGGTGCGTCTTAAACCGTTTTACGGACGCTAACGAACTTCCCTTATTTTGTTGTTTTCTTTGCTGCGAGTGCTTATTTATTACTTTCGTTTGTTTGCAGCATCGGGTCGATGCTTTTTAAGAGGGGGGTATTGACACGTGTACTTATCTTTATCGGGCGACCACGTTTCGCCGCTTAACAACTGTAATCGCACAGCGAGGGACGCGCCTGCATGTATCCGACGTTTCTGGAAAGTTAGCGATGCTTCTATCCGCGTGTCTGTTGTCGCCAAACCTTGTGTTATCAGATTTCATCGCGTGACACGAATGGTGTAGAACTTTGTGGAAGACACGCGAGTCCCACCGGTTAATCTGGAACATTCGACGACTGATCTATAAAAGCCGACGCGCTTGACCCGCTGATCAGATTTTCGACGATCGCCGAGCGTGTTCGCCGCTATCGTTGTGCTATAAGTGTAGCCTGTTTTGTGGGCACAGGTTCGCCCAATAAAAGTTAGTTTTGTCGTTCACAGTACTGCTACTGTGTTATTCAACGTCACGACCACGTGACAATATTCTTTACTAGAGTTCATGTCATTCCGTCTATGGTCTCGCATGAGATCGGTTGTGCTTATATGTAAATACACAAATAAATAAATTACTTGTAGCGAAGAGAGACGCTCGTGCGTTCAGGAGGAGGCGTTTTCCTGGGAGGCGTCTTGGGGCATGGTAGACGGTAAGGTACGGGACCGGAGTTCCAGGATGATCGTCTAAGGGTACCCCGCACACTCCAAATTCTAAAGGTGTTTATTTGGCAGAGCTCGGAGCAGCGCAACGTCGACGGGCAGGGCAGTCACAGCTTCCAAGCACGCGAGCCGTTGCTGAGCCAGGAGCGCTCGACCCACTAGCGTTTAGAGCCAGTAGCGCTGAACCGACTCGCGTCTTTCTTCGCTACATACTGAATAATAAGAAATAAAATATTTCTGACATGTTTTGAAAGCGCAATACCACAGACATCATGGGAGTGATTGCATAAAGATTTCCGAAACAAGCTATTTGCAGTATCCGGAAGCACTCCATACTAACGCTGGAAATTACACAACAAAACGTTAGAACAGAAAAACTAGCAAAACCTAAGAGCAAGTAGAAATTACCATTCACTCGATTGAAGTAATGCTCAACGGATTGACGAAGGAACATGATCCTTCCTGATTGTTAGTCACCGCCTTGAAGCCCATGAGGTACACCTTTGCTTAGACTTAATGAAATGGGATGGGAGCCATCAGAAGGATGATCACAGATGAACAAAAGTTAACTTGTGCGTATTTCAAAACATCTCGCAAGTCATAACCGGCAGCCTGCCTTGGTACAATAAATCCAAGTACACAATTGATGCGCTATGACAGTGCAAACGCTTGGCGCTGAAACTTTGTAAGATAGACAGGATGACTCACTATTTTATTCAAATTCCTTTTATTTTTCTGCATCATAAGTGCTCGGTGCATATCTCACATAACATGATTGAGCTAAATGAGCCCGCACAAAGCGCCGACCTTAAACAGATCACTCGAGAGTTTGCAATGCACCAGCAAGTGATCACTTAAATAGAAAATTGTAGGTGTTGTGCTATAACATAAGGCGGGTACCACCATGGATATGAATGCAAACTTGCATAGCTGATATTGCAGTCCAGTTTAAAAGAAGGAAATGAATTTGGCTAGGTCATGCATTATGCATAGCAGGTATAAATGGCTTTATCAGAGTGGGCAAATGAGGATTAGGAGAACGTCAGCAAAACCGATGGCGAAAGACAACTGAGGGGCGTGATATTACCAGAAAATTTGCAAGCATATGTTGGAGTTGGCCAAAGCAAAACACATGTAATAGGAGTCTGACTCGAGAAGTCTTCTGACCGCAGTTGATATAAACAGGTTATGCATTATGACAGGGAAGTCAACAGAACGCCTAAGACCAGCCTATAAAGCTTGAGGGCCTGAGCACACATAATATCGGAGGCGCCTTGCACTGATATTATAAACTAGTTGCGGCTCGCCATCAGTGCCTATCTCTGCTCTCCAAGCCGGCAACAATCGAGCGAAACTGTGACAATATGTCGACGCATTTCAGCTGTGCAATGTAGACAAGCCCAAGAAGTTTTGAGCATGCCTTACGGCTTTAATGAAGTTCATGAGGGAAGCGGACCAATGATTACTGCTAGGGGTTACTTCCGGTTGTCCAGTAGAGGTGTTGTAAATGCTGTAAATACTTCCTACCCACTGTTAAACTACTCACAGAGCCCTTCGAGGTTTGACGTCTTTAAGGCTGCGACAATCTCAGTTGAATTCAATTTTATGTTGGACATCAGCATTGCAAGACAATGATGTTGTGGGCAGCAAAGAAAAAAACTTGAAAAGGGCTTGAAAATGTTTACTGGCCATCACACTTTACCGGCAGCAGTGAAACAGTGTAAAAGAAAATGAAAATTAGCACTGCATGTACAAATACATTAAACAATCAGCGGGTTAAATAATGACAAAGTAAATCTCATGCGCGCTCAGTTGAACATTTTCGTCCACTGTATTGTACACACGATGTGATGGGAAATCAATTGGGCCTAAGCACGCATACGGTTTCCGCATTGTCTTGTCTTCTTACTGAAATTCTTAAAAAGGAAGCACAAGCTTTTTATCCCCTTCAGTGACGAATTATGGTCGACTGTCTATACATACGTGAAGCATAGATAACTTTATACGAGTGCGGTTGAGACTGCACTGAAAGCAAATCCATGTGGCAGAACGACTCTTTGTGTATTTTATGATAAGCAATCATTATTACAGAGGAACTTAATATTCGAATATTGCTAAATCAGTGATGCTATGTTTCTTTAGAAAAAAAATTGAATCGCTCGCTCCAATTTCATAGACAAGGTATTTATTGGCCGCAAGCATTTCAAGAAAGAAAAACATATTTCGAGGTTGCTACCGACATGCCTCGTGTCAAACGTTCCTTAAACAAAGCGGGACTCTGTACAAAACATACCACGCAGCCGTAAAATGGAAGTAAATGGAAGATTAGCAGAATGTTCAATTTACCGTAAGCTTAATGTTTGTGCTTTATTTCTCGCTATCACTGCGCATAAAGGGCAAAAATAGGCCGCCTCCACAAACCTGGACGCCGTGACTGAAGGGAATATTGTAAAGGTGTTTAATATTAGTCACCAGTGTTTGGGCTGAACGGCAGCGCAGCGCATGGACTCTTAGCGTGAGCTGTGTTCCCCGAGCAAAACCGCTGTAGAGATTTGTCCACTAGAAATCGTCGGAGGGTATATCCCTCAATAGCTCTTCTTTTCTTCGCTAAAATATTGTCAAGGGCTGTACTGAAGCTGTAAATCCAAACACGGCGATCCTACTTCAACAAACATGCTGTTTAGAGGGAAAAAGGAAGGCTTTGATTCTGGTTAAAGCTGGCTCGCAGTGCAGGTCTTAAACGCTATAGCTGCTGAGTAAATGAAGATGATAGCATTAATTGACCCGCCCATGAATATTTGCAGTTCTTGGGCACGACTTCTCGTCTTTTCATCTAAGTGATTTGAACTGCCTACTTTACGAGGCATTTTTTGTGAGAGAGAGGCGACAGGAAAGGTAGGAGGGTTAAAAATACACGCGCCAGAGTTACTATGCATTGCGAAAAGCGAAAGCCTTGGAATGTTTGATGGACAATTCAGCCACCCTCAAAACTTGAGGGCATTGAAACTGCCGAGCACACCTACGCAAGAATGCAAGAAAACTACTTTTTCTGACAAGCTCGTACGTACCTAGGCGAAGTCGATGCCCTTGCTAGGACTTTAGGAGATGCTTCTTATTGTGTACTTCCTGTGGTGTCGATAGTTTGCGTACGAGAATAAAATTAAGGCAGCATATTTCAGTAGGATCTCAAGACAGTGAGAATCAGAGCTCATAAGCGATATCGCTGCATGTGAATGGCTCATGTACCACTAGTATTAAAGGGTGGTGGCACATTCAATCGTATCAGATAAATAGCAAAAACTTTGGCAATCCAGTTTAGGAGTGATGCAGCTAATCGTCTGCCAAACTGCGCGTTTTGCTCAATTCCTAGCATCGAAGCAAGCCTCTCAGAAAAATAGGGCACCTTCGACTGCTGCCTACCGCGCTTCAAATAAGCTCGAACCGAATGCGGAGTCCTCTCGACAATAAAACCCACGAAAGCTCGCCAATTCCGAACATGCAGCTGCTGTCAAAGCCATCAGAGGAACCTCGCGATCGAGATTCTGACAGAATTTGTCCGCGGTCCTAACTAGAGAATGAGAGCGCGTCTGAGCGCTGTTAGCTGAAGAACGGCAATTTGAATGAAATAGGCGAATTTGTTCATGGTCTCCGAAATTGAGCGCACTGACAGGTTTTGCTCCGGCCAGCCCATTCGCTGCGGCTCCCAGAAAAAAGTGCAATGCGTTGCACGCGCCTGACTGCCACGAGATGGCGCTGTTTGCCGCAGGCTCTAGAGAAGAATGCGATAAGTTAGGATTGAAATTGAGCGTTAAAATTAAGCTTTTATGGTGTATAATAAAAGCAGTGAACGGACTGTTTTAATGCCAGGCCAGGAAGTAGCTCGGGTATAAGAATGCTAATACCTTGGTGTACGAATAAACAAAGGCGATAGATATCTAGGAACATAGGAAAGAACAATAGCGAAAGGAAATAGAAATGGGGGGGAGGGGCGGCCATAATGGAACACACAACGTTATGGGGATACAATAAGTAGGAGGGGCTCCGGAGTATGTGAAAAGGTGTAATGGTGCCAGGAGATACATTCTGAAATGCGATTTTTTGCTTGATGTCACGGGTTCAATCAGGACTCAATAGCAACCAAAGGTCAGTGGGACGCCTCGCAATTGGGCGCTCACGCGAGCATTAAAAATGAAGCTGTGCAGAGCAATTCGGGCGGGACAAGTTTTGAACTGATCGAAGCTCAGGGTAAAAGTGATTCTGAACATTGACGTAGGAATATGGAAGATAATAAATGGAATGGTAGAGGTTTCAGATACTTGCACGAGAAAAACATTGATTAACACTGGAGGAAAATAACTAGGAAGCTTACCAGCAAATCTCCGACAGGTATATTAAGTAACATGGCAGCGAGGAACGTCAAATGCAATGTTAGAGACGCTACAACAACCTCATGGATGGCAGCAATAAAAGAGAGAAACCTGCTTTGAGTAACTACCTAGGATGAAGACGCGAGATGAGGAAAGAAACAATTTATGACAACTCAAAAGGAAGCTCTTTACTTTTCGAAGAGAGATCAAGATGCCTTAGAACGCGTTCTTATAAAGCGAGATACAACAAGGTAGAAGAAGCATGTGCTTGCTGCGGTGGTCGCGGTGGTATTCTGTGCAGTTGCTCAGACCATGAGTGCGTTCGAGACCTCCTCAACTGTTCCGAGTTTGCATCGAATCGGGTGAGCCCGTTTATTCCAACACACCTTGCTTGCTCGAAAGGGTTAGTTCGCGGGGTAGACGTGAGCCTGGACCCCTCAGTTTCTGTATACCGATTTAGCCGAATTATTGAGAACAAGAAGTCACCCGCGGGATCGGTGATTGTTATAGTCGCGGGAACAGTCCGTTCATGTGAAATTAAGGCATCACCCCTGATATATGGAGTAGAGCCACTTTCTCCACGGCCACTACAGTGCGTTGAATGTTGGCGTTACGTGCACAGCATCAAAGGCTGCAGATCAGTTTCTCAATGCTGACTTTGCGGAGAAAATCATGTAAGCACAGACTGTAAATCTCAGGAAGAGTTATGTTGTCTGTTAAATGTAGCTCACGCTGCAGACTATTCGAATTGTTCGGCCAAGGAACGAGAAATAAGAATACTGGAAGTGATGGAAGGCAGGTGATGCTCACGTAGGGAAGTAGTGACAGGTTCAAGGACGAGCCCAGGGCTATGCATGCGTAACAGCTAGTCACAGTGCTGGCGTAGATGTTTTTGTATCCAAGGCCATAGCTAACGCAGTAGAGAAAGCTGCGGAAAAGGCTATCGAACGTCTTGCGACAAAAATGTTTGAATCTTTTGCACAAATGCTGTCTAGTCAGGTGGCATAGTTCATTAGTGCTGCCTCTAACCAGGGTCATGCTTCCCAAGTTTGTTATGTTCTAAATCTAGCTCAAAAGCAAAGATCGTCGCCCAATCTGTTAGGCGATTCTCCTTGTGCAGGACCTTCTACTCAGGTAGTTAAGACGGAACCAGAACCACTAACGGACGATTATGAAGAGTTTCAGGATGTACAAATGGAAATTAATAGATTGAAACGCACCAGATTCAAAATTTTCCCTAAGTTAAATTTTCCCTAAGTTAAATGGCCAAAACAGCACCTCTTCAAAAAGGACTTTTTGAAACAGAGTATTTTGGATCAGGCAGTTTGTGCTGCCGTTCTAACTTCAGCATAGGCTCTCTAAAGATACTGCAGTGTAATTGCCGTTCGATTGTTTAAGCTACTGTATATTTATCATATATTTCTACTCAATTTTCTCCAGACATAATAGTCTTACAAGAAACCTTGGTCTGTAATGGTCAGAAGCTTTTCCTAAAAAATTACCGATTATTTCATTTGAAGCAACCTTCCAGAAGAGGTGGCGTTTCTTGCATGATATTCAGCTAAACACAGTCACAGGGCCATAATTTTGTATCAGTGTATGTCTGCTGAATGTGAAATTTTAGCATTAGACATAACACTCGCAGTCTGCTACCCTTTTACCTTAGTTAACTTATATTTCCTAGCAGGAGTACAGGATATCCGATCTCTAGACAGCGCATTAACTTCCTGCAGAAGAGCCAGAGTACTCGCTGGTGACTTTAGTTCGCAGCACGTGTGTCCCCTTTAGCCCTCTTCACCTGGACAACTGTATATTGTCTAAAATTCAATAAAGTCAGTCATTTAAGGGGAAAACGGCTGTGGGACAAGACTCTTGATTATAAACTATCGTGTTGAAATTCAAAAGTTGCTACGTTTGTTCGAGGTAAGTCTCAATCAGCCATATATCTTGTTTTGTGCAGCGCGTCTCTGGCTGTATCCTCGCGGAATACTATGGACTGCGTTACAAACACCGATCACCGTCCTATTATTGCTGAGATGGATTTCCTTGTGATTTCTTTCAGGAGGAAACATACCACATTTATAAACTATTACAAATTACAAAAAGATTTGAAATGTACGACGCTTTCCCGTACAGATATGAAAGAGAATATTAGAGCTGTGAGCCTCAGTGCAGTTTCAAAAGGCTCCTTGAAAAATGCAGCTTTTAATTTAACCTTCGGCACAGGTGAATCTTTCAGTCCATGGTGGAGTTGAGAATGCACGCGCGCTCACCGAAAACGAAAATCTGTCTCGAAGGAACTTCTTTGCAATCAATGTCCAAACATTTGGAGGGATTGCTAATTTATTGCTGCGTCTTTCAGGTGTACGATAGCTAATGGCAAATATGAATATGATATCAATAAATTCACTTATCTGTCTAAATCTAGAAACAAAAGCGCCCACTTCAGATATTTACGCTCTCGAAAGATGATTCCTATTCCAGCAAATATTAACTTTTTGCCTTTTCGCCACGTGAATTGTCCGAATTGCTGGAAAATATTGGAAAGGGGCTCGAAACCAGATTCACTTCAGTAGCTCCACCGTAGCTGTTGAAACCATTACTGCTACAGCAATTTAGGGAAGTCACATTACAAGAACTTGCGGATGTTCTTCGCTCTCTGCCTTCTTCAGCGCCAGGTCGCAATGGAGTTACCACAGCCACGAGAAAATATGAATATGGTAAATTGCTCTCAGAAAAAATGTCCGGATACCTTCGGAATGTAAAATTGTCAAGCTAATTCCCATACCTAAAAAACAAAGAGCTGAATATAATATAAACATTATTAGACCAATTTCTCTCATATCCCATTTGTTTAAACTAATAGGAAGAATTTTGAATGTCCGAATTACAACCTACATTTCTGAAAACTCAATCCTTAGCACCAGTCAAATATGCTTTAGATCTGGGTGCTCGATATGGTGTGCGCACGTAGACTCAGAGAGTCGCATGCAGCTTGCTCGTCTCCGAAAAAGATATTCAGCATTAGTGACCTTACATCCAGCTAAAGCTCGTGATTGTGTGGAGCATGGCATACTGATAAAGCAGTTAGAGAGTTACAGGTTTCTGAAAGACATCACGGCATGCGTTTCAGAATTTTTAAGGGATATATAATTGTACTGTTTTCAATGCGGATGTTCATCGTCTAGGTATAAGCAGAAACGCGGGGTACTACAAATATCAGTCATCCCTTTGCTCCAGGACATTCAAATATAAGTTTATGCCTATGACATCGCTTTGTTGCATCGAATGGTGATTTACATTTACTTTATGAATCGTTACGAGATTACTTATTTGTGCACTCTTGAAACTTGGATGGAGAGCTTACATATGTCTCTGAATGTCACTAAAAGGGCACTTCTTCTCTTTCGTTTAAATGTTCTCGTTCACATGTCACTCATGTATCCCAGAGAGTTAATTCCCCTGGTACATTCTCTTAAATACCTGGGCATCACGTATGATGGGGCTCTAAACTGGAACAGCAAAATTGAAACTGCCACGTCTAAGGCAACTCGTGCCGTGCGATGGTTGCGTATGATCAGTAACCGACGATGTTGGTTGCGAAGACGTACATTAATTATGATATATAAAATGTATGTTCGACCCATCATGCAATTTGGGTGTGTGTTGTTTTCCGGCAGCACAGCATATAAATTTCAGCCTCTGGTTTTGTTAGAAAGGGAAGCTCTGCGATTTTGCCTTGGACTCCCTAGGTTTGTTGCAAACACCGGTCGCTAAATGGAAGCGCGAATACCGTGTCTAAAAAGTAGGTTCAGGATACTCACAGTCCAAACGTACCCAGAAATTTATTATTCTCCTCAAACAAAATCAATGTATGTTTACATTAATGAGCCAGGTTCATTTTTAATGATCATTGGCCGCGACTACATACAACTCAAATTGTATTCATACAGGCACAGCTAAAACCATTCAGTGTAAAAACTCAACGCATTGAACCAACAGGTCAATCCAAGATAAGTATCCAGATAGAATTTAAAACTAATGCCATACCAATATTAAGGTGACCAATTACTAGATTACTTTTCCCGCCTGGAAACAAGCAGTATAATAGCCACTGATGCTTCACTGTCTGAAGAGGAAGCTGTCGTAAGTATTTTTTCTCCTTTTCTCTGTTGGTCCTGTTCTATGCGCCTTCCAGATTACACGTCTATTTTGATAGCAGAATTGTTGATTATTGTTCTAGCGCTGAGCAACGTTTCCGCTAATCAATCGTCAGCGGATTCCCTATCGATATGTGTGTCGCTTTCCGCAGCAACGAATACAGCTATCTTAAGTACGCCACGGTTTATACTTAAATGAAAAGGCAGATGTATTAGGCAGAGCGTCTTTAAATGGACATTTGATTAGCGTTGTATTGGATACAGCTTACACAAGTGCATCGAAATACAGAATTTTTTTTGCGAAATGATGTAAGTGAATTATCGCTCAAATCATCTCCAGACTGGTAGCACCTCGATTTTTGCTTGAATAAATAGTGGTGTCCTTTTCGGCAATTGGAAGTTAGATACACCAGACTACGCTGCCGCATCCCGCAATTGAATCTTTATTTACATAAAGCTGGTCTGATGATATCCCCTCTATGCAATGTAAATGTAATATAAATGTAAATATGAATGTAAGGAAATTGAATCAATAGACCACTACTTTTTATCATGTACACGATATTCACACCAGAGATAGATATAACTTTTTTTCCGCAGTGTTTGATTATTTAACTTAAGCAAAACATTTGCCCTCCTAATTATTGCAGGTTTATTTTACATTTTAAATCTGCATTCTTTTCACCTAAATGAGTTTCTGTAAATTATTTATTAGAAATAATTTCTCCTTAATTATACCCTCTTTTAACATTCTCTATTAAGTTAGTTGACTCCTTGCTCTATTAAGTTAGTTGACTCCTTGCTCGCATACTAGTCTAGTTAATGCACCATTTCCTTTTATTGTATTGCTTTTACTTTGCGTTTTTTTTCGTCTTCAAATAGGAATTTTCTTTAGCTGCTTCCAACCGCCCGATTCTAGGCCTATCCTTGTTGGTGGGTGCGCGCCATGACAGAGGTTCATCATCATCATCATCATCATCATCATCATCATCATCATCATCATCCTCATCAAGGTGCGGAAACGATGGAACATGTGTTATTATAATCTGAGGATATCTAGCCAGCAATTGGTTTAGGCCGATCTGGCCTCCTGGAAGCCTTTGGGTTCAGCGATAGCAGAGGGAAAGTAAACATGTCTGCTGTAGAAATTAGTAAGCGGCGATTTAATGTTTGGTGGCAGAGAAGTAGGGAAGGTCACGGACCACAGAGGCGGACAAAAATAAAGTCCCCTATAGTGGTTAAGAAAGCTGCATGTTGTGGATTCTACTTTTTTTAATTTACACATAGCTAAGACAGTGGGGAAAATACCAACCAGAGCCCGGTGGCGTAACCTAGCGCCCTGTTTAAAAAAATGGACGCTCATAGCATCCATCCATCTGGCGGCCGTGGTGGTGACTGTAGAATACAGGCATAGCCAAGTCTCAAGATTCGAATTATGTCTCTTTTCACGTTTTCCGGTGAAATTGCGCAGTGTATATCCCAGACAATTTTACAGCTTTGCCTAGTGCTCTACCTCCACCGTCCAGCCCTTTTGTATATTGATTTTATCATGCATCATGCATTGATTTTTTGTTATGTATTTATTCTTCGACACCTTGAGGGCCCATGCGTGAATTAGAGACAGGACTGCTAGGTCGAAGTACGGAAAATATCAAACACAATTTTGTAGAAAAGGTTGCAGCATTGTACATTTTATTAGCAATAGAAATGATTACATTCGTGTGCCACGGTACACTGGTGTGCACGAAAGAAAAACACGGAATAATCCCAGCAGGCTCACAATATTCACAAACAAACGAGAATTCTCTAAAGGTGCCTTGAAGTTGGAAGTGCCTTGAATCACAGCAAAGGGGCTGGGAACGTGGTTCCAGTCGATGCAGGTTCTCGTAACAAAATAGTGCGTATACGCGCTTGATACCACGAGATGGAATAGGTACTTTTTGTCTGTGGTCAACATGAGAAGTAGTCTATATCACTTAGGTGATATTCAGACCATCGAAGTGCATAATTTGCCAGCTTTTCGCGTCGAAACAGCCACTTCCTGTGGTTGCGCAGGTGCTTCAGAGACGTATTGAACAATTGAGGTGAGCGACTATTTGGAGGAATCTTTTTTTTTTTCGGTGCCTAAACATCGACTAAATATGCTATCTAATGCTCATAGCTATTCTAGATAGCATTAACAGGTCATTCAGAAAAGTTTCCTATGTGTTAGGCAAAAATGCGTGGAGGTAATTTGTGATGGAGGTAAAGTCAGCTTTGGGGTAGTCAACTTTCCTAATTGAAACATGCCCGCGCAGAGTGAAATGAAGTATCGTGCGATTGTTTACGCCTTGCAAAGGTGTTAGTGGGAAGGCCAAGTCAAGTACAGTCGTTAGAACGAGGAAGACAATTTTGCAAATCTAGGGATAATACTTGTAGGTCATGTGAAGAAGATGAGTGAAGTTAAAATCGCGACAAATATTTAAAAATTCAGTAAGCTCTGTTGAGTTGCGCTCAACATTTATTGAACCACTGGCACGCATAATATTGCCAAAAATCACCTAGAACAATTACTGGCAGGTTAAGTACCTGATAAGTGTCCAGCTAATTACGTCATGAAATTCACCACAAAAAGAAGGAGCAGATGGGGCTCTATAAAAAGTGCACAACAGCATTTCACGACTAGAAATAGTTACCCGCACACAAACAATCCGCAAGGGTGAATAATCTGGAAAGGCATGAGAAACAATTATTAATAGCGATCAAAACTCCCATAACTGAGTGAATATCATTATTATATCTGTAGGTGTTGCAAGCCATTTCGCAATCGAATTTTTCCGGGTCTTTTACCGTCACCGAAAGCTAAGTTTCAGTACAGATAACAACGTCGGTTGAGCAAAAATCTATCATGGACGATAGTGCCACACATTTGTTGAACATACTACAGGCATTTGTGACGAAAATGAACGCATTATTTCCGTTCGGTTGATCGAGAGATAGCTACGAAGACTGTCGACGAGAGCTATGTGCTGCTATCATGCGCAGCTGCATTTCGCTCGGTATGGGTCACCTCCAGTGGTCGTGCATTTCGGAGCAAGTGAAATTCGCAAACGCGGTCGGTAGCGCATACATTCTTTTATTAATTACGAACCTGTTAGTGCAAAAGGAATATGTATGAAGGCGCTAGCCTTGCCATAGTCAAATCTTTTTTTCTGGATTGACATGTAGCCTAGCAGGAGTCCTCACCTCGACATATTTTAGTATTTATAGTATGTATATTATCTTTACTACTTTTTTTCCTAAACAAATCATGTGCGCCCTCGCACACCTGTCATTCTTCATGAACTTGTAGCTTATCGTAGGCGGTAGAGCTTAGTTGCTGCCTGCCTCTTTTTAAAAATATTTTATTCTTCTGCGTTACAGCGACACAACTGTTTTCCCGTTTGTTCACCATGGTATGCCACAATTTTCGTATCCTCCCGAGTGTACTTCTTTCTGTTTCAGTTTTCATGTAAATTGTTTTTTATTGACGATATGTATGTTGCAGGAATAATGTTTGCGTTGTGTGAATAATGTTTTGTCAGGTTTATGCCCTATTTATATTGCTTAATGACGCTTACTTTACGTTCATTTAAACGAAGCTGCCGCCTTAGCCAATGCCTTCCTGAGTGCACACAAGGTAGTGATAAAGAATCACATAATATAAATACTTGAGATAAGTGTGCTGTAAGCAAACGCGATAAATACCGACTAGTAACTTTCTGTTCAGTTCAATGAATGTTTTAATCAAGACTGCTTATAGTAATGGTAATGTCTGCTTGCATGGCATCTAAGTGTAATAATGAGTGAGTAATCAAGTGCCTAAGTTATTATTTCTGTTATTTATTATTTCGCCTGAATTATTATTTTATGGGCACATTTTCCGTTGCTTCGAGCTGCGATATTCCGGCACGCAGCAAGCCCAATGACATGCAAGTCACGCACGACATACGGATTTTTCTTAATTTACAAAGAAACGGCTTTTTGTCTTGCTGCGCCCTTAGGCTCAAACATTCTTTGTCCGTTCTGCGCATTTCAGCGACACTTCACTTTGAATAGCTATCCTTTGGACGGGCACACCTAATCCTGTGAGTTAGGTTTTTTCATTTGGTGACAAAGCTAATGCTACTTACACAGCAAAGCACAATTTCTCTTTCTGTACACTAGGAGAATTATTCTGATGCTGGTCAATACGAACAACACTGGTTTTTCCTAGTCAGCAGGATTCAAGTGGCGAAGGACGACCATTACCTTTGGTGACTTTGCATTGCTAAGCGTTACTGTAAAAACTGCGGCACGAAAAAAAAAGCTAAATTAAATTAATTCGGGGCACTGCCTGCCAAAAACGCGATATAATTATAAAGCGCACCGTAGTGGGCGGTGCCGGCATAATTTTAACCACCTGGGCTTTACCAACGGGCACCTAGACCTAAGTACGCGAACGATTCCGGCAGGTTTCAGGGGGGGGGGGGGTTGCAGGAGCGGGGAGTGTGCTCCATCTTGATTAATTGACGCGCTGTGATGATGACGTAGTGCACATGTTGCGCAAAGTGGCTGGCAGTTGGATCGTTTGACCATTTGCAATCAGGTCACAAAATGAAAGCCATATCACCTGAAAAATTTAAAGTAGAGTGCGTTTGTGGTACATTACGAAGATTTTCACCTATTCTCCGTTTCTACACGCACACCTGATTCTACTTGGAGTATGTGTGCAGAAAGAAGCATTTCAGAATAAATAGGCACTAGCATGCGCTTTGCCTCTGGCCACCCTTAAGCTGTCATTTCCAAATCAGTAAATAATCATATTGAGGAATGCAAAATATGTTTCTTGCGCCTCACGCAAGGCACAGCAACTGCACCGAAACAGCCGAAATCATCCCCGACGCATTAGAAAGCCCTCGGTTTTGGGCACCGTGGGGCAGAGGGGGATCTAGCCACGTTCTCACCGAGCAAATTGGGTGCTGGAGCATAACCTCCCATCATTTGTTCCGAAGGCTCGATTTCTACCTCCTAATTGTAAACGCCACCTCGAGAGCCCTCTAGAGCGCTCAAAAGCCTCCAGTCGAACGTAACAATAGAGCGCATGCCGAGAACTCTGCTGCCGATAAGTGGACCCGCTCAATGTAGCGGCTTAGGCGGGCGGCTCCATCGAGAGAGATAATTTAATTGAAAGAAGGCAGAGAGGTCGGCCTGAGCTAAGGTGCTCTAGCCTGCTACTCTGCACAGGGGGAGGGGGAACGGGGGCATAAAGGGGTGATCAGGGAGGATGATGACATAGCAAGAGGGATGCGCAAAGGTGAAAGCAAGTTCAGCACTCTGATGATAAACATTCACAAACGACATCCTAGAAGCCACTATCAGGTTTCGTGTCAAGTCTGTAGACACCAATTCAAGTGAACTTAAAAATAGAGGCGCTAGGACGAAGCTGGTGTGTGGGCCTTCCCTGCGTGAACAGCACAAGCGCCAAACAAAATCTTTATAGCATGTAAAGACCTGCTATAAGCGGCTCTAGCAGGGCGAGCACTTGTAGGGCATATTTAGCGGCCGGAGTCTCGAGACCACCGAGAATCACGCACATTGACTCTGCTAGGTGCTTCAGCATTTTTTGTACACTCTCCTTCTCATTTTGTTCATCTCCTTGCTTGCCCGTTGTGTCACCCGTTTCATTGGCCCTATAATTCTCGGCTTCATGGCGTATAGGACCACTAGTGCCCGCTGGCTTGGCCGTGGGCCTAGAGGGCCGCAAGGGCCGTTCCGTGTCTGTATCAGCCGGTGGAGGTGAATGTTTGCCGCGTGCTCTCGTCGACCTTGAATTGTCAGTAGACGCTGTTACCGTCCTCAATGGACGTACAGGCAGAGGTGGTCGTGGTACCTGTGTCGCGCTAGGTAGTTCTCCTGAAATGGTTTTGTGACGCTTCTGTCGCGAGCCTTGGTGACTCTGGCGAACAGATTGAGCAGCCTCTTTACGTGAAGATTGGTCTCTTGCCATTTTTCGAAGAATACGAACCTCTTGTTTCATCTTCGGGCATTCCTTCCAAGTCGCTTCGTGAGACCCAGTACAGTTAGGACATTTGAATGAGGATGCCTCACCGTCGGTGGTATGAAGCTCTCCGCTGCAACGCGAGCAGGTGGCCTTGCTTCTACAAACAGCGCTCACGTGTACTTTCTTGTGACATTTCCGGCACTGAATAGGCCTCGGAACGAAGAGTCGTACTCGGTGTATCACATAGCCCACTTTGACAGACGCTGGTAATGTCGAAGAAGCAAATATTAACTTGATACATCGGGCGTGTCCCATGCGGTGAATCTCAAGAATGCGCACTGATGACCTCAAAAGACTCTTGAGGTCCGCATGCTTGATTTCGAGCTCCACGTCGGAAAGCGCTCCACTTGTTGTCTCCTTCCTGTAAATAATAAAGGAGCGGACGGGGATGGCGCTTAACTGTGGAATGGTCTTTGACTTCTCAAGTATTGCGGAATTTGTCACATCTATTGTCAGGATGTTCTTGCTAGCGTTGATCCTGATCTCGTTGATTTGCCCAGGGGCCACATTTTCAAAATATTCGGTTAGAGGCTGCCTGCTGAAGCAGTTCACGCTGTGTGGCGTCGAGAGCAGCACGTAAGAAACCATGAACGATTCCTGCTCACTCTGATTCGATGAAGCCGCCTCAGTCGACATACGGCTCATTTTCTTCATACGGCGGTCCATGACTACGGTGTCATCATCGTCATCATCATCAGCCTGGTTACACCCACTGCAAGGCAAAGGCCTCTGCCATACTTCTCCAACTACCCCGGTCATGTACTAATTGTGGCCATGTTGTCCCTGCAAATTTCTTAATCTCATCCGCCCACCTAACTTTCTGCCGCCCTCTGCGACGCTTCCCTTCCCTTGGAATTCATTCCGTAACTCTTAATGACCATCGGTTATTTACCCTCCTGCTTACGTGTCTTCCACATGCCCATTTCTTTTTCTTGAATTCAACTAAGATATCATTAACTCGCGTTTGTTCCCTCACCCAATCAGCTCTTTTCTTATCCCTTAACGTTACACCTATCATTCTTCTTTCCATATCTCGTTGCGTCGTCCTCAATTTAAGTAGAACCCTTTTCATAAGCCTCCAGGCTTCTGCCCCGTACGTGAGTACCGGTAAGACACAGCTGTTATAAATTTTTCCCTTAAGGGATAATGGCAACCTGCTGTTCATGATCTGAAAATGCCTGCCAAACGCACCCTAGCCCATTCTAATTGTTCTGTTTATTTCAGTCTCATGATCCGGATCCGCAGTCACTAAGTGTCCTAAGTAGATGGATTCCCTTACCATTTCCAGTGCCTCACCACCTATCGTAAACTGCTGTCCTCTTCCGAGAATGTCAAACATTACTTTAGTTCTCCGCAAAATATTTTTAGTCCCACCCTTCGGCTTTGCCTCTCCAGGTCAGTGAGCGTGCATTGCAATTGGTCCCCTGAGTTACTATGCAAGGCAATATCATCAGCGAATCGCAAGTTGCTAAGGTATTCTCCATTAACTCTTATCCCAAATTCTTCCCAATACAGGTCTTTGAATAATTCCTGTAAACACGCTGTTAATAGCATTGGAGAGATCGTATCTCCCTGCCTGACGCCTTCTTTTTATTGGGATTTTGTTTCTCTTTTATGCAGGACTATGGTGGCTGTGGAGCCGCTATAGATATCTTTCAATATTTTTGCATACGGCTCATCTACACCCCCATTCTGTAATGCCTCCATGACTGCTGCGGTTTAGACTGAATTAAAAACTTTATCGTAATGAATGAAAGCTATATATAAAGGTTGGTTTCATTCTGCACATTTTTCTATCACCTGATTGATAGTGTGAATATGGTCTATTGTTGAGTAGCCGTTACGGAATCCTGCCTGGTCCTTTGGTTGACGGAAGTCTAAGGTGTTCCTGATTCTATTTGCAATTACCTTAGTAAATACTTTGTAGGCAACGGACAGTAGGCTGATCGGTCTATAATTTTTCAAGTCTTTGGCGTCCGCTTTTTTATGGATTAGGATTATGTTAGCGTTTTTCCAAGATTCCGGTATGCTCGAAGTCATGAGACATTGCGTATACAGGGTGGCCAGTTTCCCTAGAACAACCTGCCTACCATCCTTCAACAAATCTGCTGTTACCTGATCCTCCTCAGTTGCCCTCCCTCTTTGCATAGCTCCCAAGGTTTTCTTTACTTCTTCCGGCGTTACCTGTGGGAGTTCGAATTCCTCTAGACTATTCTCTCTTCCAGTATCGTCGTGGCTGCCACTGGTACTGTGTAAATCTCTATAGAACTCCTCAACCACTTGAACTATCTTATCCATATTAGTAATGACATTTCCGGCCTTGTCTCTTAACGCATACATCTGATTCTTGCCAATTTCTAGTTTCTTCTTCACTGCTTTTAGGCTTCCTTCGTTCCTGAGAGCATGTTCTATTCTATCCATATTATAGTTCCTTATGTCAGCTGTCTTACGCTTGTTCATTAACTTCGAAAGTTCTGCCTTCGAATATTCTAGCTGTAGGGTTAGAGACTTTCATACATTGGCGTTTCTTGATGAGATCTTTCGTCTCCTGCGATAGCTTACTGGCATCCTGTCTAATGGAGTTACCACCGACTTCTATGGCACACTCCTTAGTGATGCCCATAAGATTGTCTTTCACTGTTTCAACACTAAGGCGCCCTTCCTGTGGTAAAGCCGAATACCAGTTCTGTAGCTTGATCCGGAATTCTTCCATTTTCCCTCTTACCAATAACTCATTCATCGGCTTCTTATGTACCAGTTTCTTCCGTTCCCTCCTAAAGTATAGGCTAATTCGAATTCTTACCATCCTATGGTCACTGCACCGCACCTTCCCAAGCACGTCCACATCTTGTATGGTGCCAGGGTTAACGCAGAGTATAAAGTCTATTTCATTTCTAGTCTCGCCGTTCGGGCTCCTCCACGTCCACTTTCAGCTATCCCGCTTGCGGAAGAAGGTATTCATTATCCGCATATTATTCTGTTCCGCAACCTCTACTCATAACTCTCCCCTGCTATTCCTAGTGCCTATGCCATATTCCCCCACTGCCTTGTCTCCAGCCTGCTTCTTGCCTACCTTGGCATTGAAGTCTCCCATCAGTATACTCTACATTGTTTTGACTTTACCCGTCGCCGATTCCACGTCTTCATAGAAGCTTTCGACTTCCTGGTCATTATGACTGGATGTATGGACGTAGAACTATACAAGCTTCCTTTTTTTGTACCTCCTATTAAGTTTCACAACAACACTTGCCACCCTCTCATTAATGCTATAGGATTCCTGTATTTTACCAGCTAAATTATTATTAATCAGGAATGCAACTCCTAATTCTCGCCTCTCCGCTAAACCCCGGTAGCAAAGAACGTGCGCGTTTTTTAGTACTGTATATGCTTCTTTTGGCCTCCTAACTTCACTGTGCCCTTTGACTGGTGTACTCGCTGTCAGAGTCTATGGCTTATGGCCTTGAGCTCTCGCTGGAATCAAGCTGGTCCGAGCTTCCAAAGGCACGTCGTCCGAAAATGAACGATGAAGTAGACGACTGACCTTGTTCAGGTGGTCATGGGTACATCTTCTTGCTCATCCTTGATGAAATTACTCACATGAAAATGGCAAGAACATAAAAAATGCATAGCAGCGAGAGGCCCTGAGCACCAGGGAGGTCTGGGCACTTCTTTCTCTTCCTCCTTCCTGCTCCATCGAGGAATGCAAAGACGCTGCAAACATTTAGCACTGTACAAGGTGTGAGAGCAAGCACTTTAGAAATGAATTTTTCAGTTTCCTGTGGCAGATAGCGCAAGTATAGTTCATGAGCTTGTGTCTACTCGAAGAGGCGGACATTACGTGCACAAACATTTGAAATGCATAATCCACTAATAAACCGAAATTCACTAATTGGGTTCGTTCTGGCAGACATTACAATTTGCACATTCTAGTGTTTGAGACTATGAGGCATACCCACTTGAAAAGAACTGTGCGGATGACAACATTTACGAGATGTCCACGGTGATGCTTGCGGTAAAAAGGCACTGTCGTTCCACTTACTTTCATAACAAAATGCTCTTTTCTGCATTGAAGCATCTAATTAACTGGAACGCCAGTGAAATTTTCCGCAAAGTTCGGGAAATATTATCCAGAAACCGGTGTCATCGTGAGAATTCATTTCAATGTGGATACACCTTGTAAACTCCTCGGCTGGAATTTGTAAATCGCAATATCTGCCATAAGGTAAATTAGTTTAGTAATTTTTTATCAATCAGTCAATTATGCATTTCAATTTGTTGTCCAAGTAATGTCCGCCTCTTTATACAGTCCAGCTCATCGACTAGAATTCTGGTATCAGCCACAGGGAATTTGAAAAAATTGTAAGTGTTCGCTGAAACAGCCGGTAGATACTGTAGACAAAAGCGGAGGTGCTTTCGTCTACCCTTTTAGGTTTGGCTTCGCTGCTGCGGCAACGTCGGTCGGCATCTCGGTGGATATATTAGTGATTGTACTGGGAGTCTCAGGTAACTCTAGTCAATAAGAACAGACGGTTTTGTGCAGCCACGTGGAACCAACCACCTATTGTTTCCCTCATTAGGCGCTGCTCGGAGCATTTATTTTTATTATTGTGCCAAGTTATTTAATTGCTGAGATGAATTATGAAAACATGTTATGTTCGCATTACGGCCGCGTGCGCTTCGTTACGTTGTAGAGTGGGTTGAGTAATAAACTATCCAGTTTCTTGTGATAACATACGGCGTGAGTGATGTCTTTTTGCGGCATTTTAGGAAAGCCGGCTAAATATCAAAAAATGAAAAAAAAGGATCAAACACGCGACGGCGCTCTTGCGCTTTGGTATAGCAGTGCTCTCGCCAGTGTTACGATAGAAACCGCGCGGAGTGGGGCCACGTAAGCGGCCGGAGGCTCCCAGCGTCAGCTTGACAGAGAGCCGTACACAGTGACGGGCGGAAGTGACGTGCTGCCATCTCCGGTATTAGTATTCTACTTCATGGCAGGATCTTCACGTATTACTTAGGCTGCAGCAACGTGGAATTCCAAGTACTTTGGGGCTACAAAGAATGGGCTGCTCTTGATCTTCCTCCATTCATGTACTACGCCTAAAGGCTCATTCACGCTAGGCCAACACGACACCGATTTCGGTCTGCCGACTATCGGCGACAGCGTTTTTTTCGTCGTGTCGGCGCGTCTGTCACACTGTACCGACGCCAAAAACCTGCCGATGGTCGGCGGAGAGCTCGGCGTCGGTACAGTACAGCCGAGGCGCCGACACAAAGGGAAAAACGATGTCGCCGACAGTCGGCAGGCCGAAATAGACGTCGTGTTTGCCTAGCGTGAATGAGCCTTAAGTGAGTTTGCACAATTTAAACACACATTGTCTTTTCAATAAATAAATAAATAAATAAATAAATATATCAAAATAACTTTTATTATTTACAAAGATGGCAGATGTTGGATTGAATATACAAAAGGAGGTCCCGTAGCTCCAGGCTGCATGGGACCTCCTGTTTGAGCTGCATGAAGAGAAGTGAGTAAGCAACATTGATTATACATTAGCAACGACTAGTACGCAGAACTAATAAACATAATTCACATAGAACAAACATGATAATCGTGAACTCAACCTTCTATTAGAAATATCATTAGCTTCTTTTTGGTAAATGTAACAAATGATACACATTGTTTGAAATCATTAGGCAGGTTATCCCACAATGCTACAGCTGCAAATTGGGCAGTGTCCTTTCCATAGTTGCTGCGTACTTTTGACAGCAGAAAGTCCTTATTCAAAGCAAACCTGGCTTTATTCGAATTGTAAAGGCACATTTAGTCAAATACATTAATTGGAGTAAGGCTGTTGATCGTCTTGAACAGTGTGATGCTTAGGTTATCTTTAACCATAGGTGGTAACGGAAGGATTTCATATTCCCGTAGGAGCGCAAGGGCGTTGGTGCGGAATGTACTGAAGGTGATTAACCGGATGGCTTGGTACTGTAATTGCTGTAATGGAATAAATGCTGTAATAATGATATGGCGCTGTAAATGCTGTATTGGGATACGTAATAACCCAGGATGATACACAGTAAGTAATATGGCTGCGAATGAAGGCGTAGTATAGGCATAGCAAAGTAGGACCACTGAAGTATCGTCCCGCATTTATTAGGATTCTTGTCCCATAGTCCATTTTCTGTGTTAAGCGCAAAATATCTTTAGAATATTTTAAACTTGACTCCAACATAACGCCTAGCAAGTAACAATGCTTAACAGCATATAGTTTAAGTGATTGAAACATAATTGCTGGAGAGTAGGGTGAAGTTTTAGAGGTAGAGGTGGAAATCAAAAATGTAGTTTTAGATGGATTAATTTGGAGAGCGTTGAGTTAGCACAATTATGTCAAGTTCTTGTGGTCATTAATAAGTTATATAGTCAGGGAAGGAATTGATGAATGTATGCTATTATTGCCGTATCATCTGCATAAAGAAAAGGTGTGAAGTAATAAAGACAGCAATATCATTAAAGAAGATTGGAAATAAACAACTTTGAAGGTTTCAATAAACAATTTTGCTCGGACGCTGTAGCATATAGCTCTCGTTTTGTAAATCAAGGTGGTTACAACTTCAGAACTAGTGATTTAGCTACCTCTGGTAAAAGTTCGCAGCATGGTTAAAAGCAGACAAGGTATGCCATTGTTTCTGAACAAGGTACCTTTTAGTTTTCGCCTATAGCCCATAACGTTATGACTGCTCAGGTCTTTTCAAAATAATTAAAATTTATTTAGAGTTATGTGTGCGAGGGGCTTAGGATTTTTTTTTCTTTGGTGATACTTGCACTTAGGCTCCCATTTATGTATATTTTCCCCTGTATTTACGTGTCTCTTAGCAAACAACATGTCGTTCCTTTCTATAGCTACGTCAATGCTATGTATGTCGCCGCTGGTGTATATCGCTGTTGCTCTTATTTATTATTTTTACACCTTTTAAAACAACCTTTGCCTGCGTATTGGTATGCAAGAGTAAAATGTTTTTGCATTTTTTTTATATTAATACGTCATTAAAACGTATATGTCCCTGCTGATATATGTAACTTCGACAATTTATTGCTCTTTATCACATGAGTGTCGACTCGTGCGCGGGACCGCGTCAGGCAGGTGTGATACCTGACGAGGATGATTCTTGGTTGATGTCTGACCACTGTCGAAGAACTGCAGGCTCCTCGACAGTGGCTATCCGCAGAAAAATTGAATTGAATAAGCGATAACCAGGCCACCACATGCTTCGTTTGATCGAAACATGGTAGAGTGTGATCCTCCATCTTTAACATCATTAACCCTCACCAGACATGGGCACCCTGACGATAGTGAGGTGAAGGAAGTTTTGTGAGTTTGAGCTGAAGCAGGGCACACATTGTGAGGAGAGGGCGAGGGAGGGTGCGTTGACGATGTGAGGTTACATAAAAGTGTTTTTGCGAAGGCCAGAGAAGCCTGCCAATGCACCCAAAATGCCTCAAGCGGCCAGTCGAACGGCAATTTCGCGTGTTTTCGCGGGATTGTTTCATGTTTGGAAAAGAAAAAAATTTATGTTGCACGTAACCCACCATGGTTGGTTGCTTAGTGGATATGGTGTTGAGCTGGTAGCACGAGGTCGTGGGATCGATTAAACACCCGTGTACTTAGATTTAGCTGCACGTTGAAGAACCCCTGGTGATCGAAATTTCTGGAGTCCCGCGCTATGGCGTGCCTGATAATTAGAAAGTGGTTTGGCACGTAAAACCCTATAATTAATCTTTTTTTTTTTGTAGCACGTACTAAGCAATCCAAAACTGTATCGGGAGGTTTTATGAAGCTCTGCAATTTCCTCATTCGCACTTTTAATCTAACTATAACGTTTGAGAACTTCGTAACTAATTAGGATCAATTGTGTAATTAGGCGGCATGCAAAAAATATGCATATCTGCATGCGACGGCAAACAAGGTTACCTTGGTTCCGTCCACCTACGTGACATTTGCATAATCTTAAGCTTTGGCTCCGGTTACGTGGGGCACGAAGTATAGCCGCCTGTATTATGTCGCATAATATGCACTTTATCATTGACACTGTCTTCAATTACTTCTGTCACCATGGCAAGTCTTTAAGGTGCCCAAGTATTCTGCCAACCCACTCTCAAAGCGTAGAGCTTGCTCTAAATTTCTGCACCGCACACAACGTTGCTTCGCTTTTCCGCAGTATGATTTGGTGAGGCATGCATTCTGTAACGCAGCAAGCGTTCTTTTTTGGTATGAAGCAGTTAGAAGGGCAAGTTTTTTTTACAGTTTCTTTTTCTGTGTTTGTTTATGCCTGGCGCGAAATTCTTGCCACACAAATTGCACCTACCATGAAAAACGATATATCGTAGCGGTGGAAGGTGTCCCGAATGCCCGCGGCGCTGTAGTTTGGCGAGGGCGTGCACATAGATTTGTCTCGCATTTTTTCGAACTATTTTCTATTTTACTCCGTCATCGCTGATCTGTTTTCGTTGTGGCATCAACCTTTTGCGCTGTGGTTTCTCTACCCAATCCCCTTCAGAGCAACAGCCTGGGTCACACGCGAACTTGGTTAGGCGAGCGTGTCACGAAGTGTCACGCGAGTTTTGATTCGATCCGATAGGTGGCCCTCGTAAGGTAATAAAATAAAGAACGCTGCCGCCGAGAAATGCTCGGGGTGGAAGGGGAGGTGGGCTTGCCTTCTGCAAAACGAGCTGAACCAGCGCAATCATCGGAGCGGATATTAAACTTCAGTTTTTTTAGCCTTCCTGTCTTCTTGAAAGCATTCCTTCTTGCACCCTATGTAAGCATTCTTTTTTACTTCTGGTTGGAGCTTTCTTGGCGGGTAAGTTTAACGCATGATGTGAGAATTTGCGAAAGATTCGCTTACTCTTATCTTAGCGTTCTCAAATCATTGCTTCTCGCCCGCACTCGCCTTTTATTAAGGTTACCCGAGATATTACAAGGACTCGATCTTGTTCTTGCCCATGTTTGCGTTTGTCCCGGAGATTTACCGTTTGCTTGAAAATAAAATCACATATTTCAGGTGCGGTGACAAAACGATGCTGTAGCACTGTGTTGGCAGTTGGGACTTCGTGCGCAGTAATTCAGAATCAGGAATCAGCAATGATGAAGTGAAGATAAAACTAACGTCCAGTAAATTATATTCAGATCCTTCATACACCTAAACTTAATTTTCATAAAAAGATGAGGCCCATCACAGAAGGCGTATTTCGAATTGCTTGACTGCTGTTCCTAATAATGGCTCATTGCATTGGTATGCGCACCAAGAAGAAAAAAATCAAGATTTTAGTTCTATGAAACCCGGCTTGTGCCCAGATTGTGCTAACTAGAAATGCGATGTTTCAATGGCCGCAGCACACACAATTAACGTCAAGCCAGCATAGAGCTAAGCTGACCTATATTTGGGTGAGTTGGTTAAGGCAGCTCTTGGGTAAGCAGCACTACACGAGCACGGACAAGAGCTAAGGAAATACCCTGTCTGGCACCTGAACCGTCACTTCCGTAGCCCTTCTCGGGTCTGTGCAGCCCTGTTTAGCAGGGATCAAGTAGAGAGTTTGCAGAGATATAAACAAGATGCGTTTTAAGCATTCATGTTTTATTTGTGCCCTCACCCAACCTAAGCCATAGCTCTACAAAGGCACTAGCCACTCTCTCATAGTGTCTCAAAAAGTTTTGGCAGCGTCGTTGAGCGATTCTAATATGACATTTACTCTAGAGGTTCACATGTTTTTGTGAGCTTGCGAAGCCTTAGCATATAGACTATCTTCCCATCATTGAGCTATAAAGAAACTGAAACAAGAAGAAATGACCTGTTTTTCAGCTTTAAAAGGTACTGAAATGCGATAATCAGGCTTCATAACAATCACTTCTTGCGCACAATAGAACTTATCTTCAATGTAAAACCTTTCACACCGCTCTTCTGTCTACTTTTTTTATTCTTACCGGCGCATCATCCTTCATAAAATAAATCGTTAAACCTTGAATGCACTTGCTGGGAGTATTTTCTCACCTCAACTAAAGATGGTTTCACAGGGAGTCATGATACTTAGACTGTTTTTACCTATTTCTCACTCCTATTTTAATCAAACGGTTGCCACAAAGCGGAGCTACCACTCACGCATAGAAGATGTGAATGCCATGTTGGCTGAAGAGTCGGTTGAACGCCCCACAGGAGTATTATTGGTCAACGACCGCCTGGAATAATATCTCTTTTGCGTGGCGTAACGTCCAGCATGGGCCCTTATTGAAACTACCGCTGGTAGTTTCAATGAGGGCCCATCAGTAGTCTTCTCAGCTGGTTTCGCGAACCAGAGTCCAGCCCATCTTGTCGCTCCCTGACACGACGTGCAGGTCTGGTGACTGCCATGCACTGATTGAAGAAGTAGGGCTGTGATGCCTGTAGAGTCAATCTCGCAATACGGGCTGACTTGCAGGCAAATGCCATGTTCACAGGCGCAGCCTGGGATCCAGAGACATTCCTAGTGGTACTGGAAGTCGTTAATTGGGAGCAGTGTAATGTCTGGCTTTTCCTACAGCAGCAAGAACTGACTATCAAGGCGCTTGAACTGCGCACCATCCTCTTTCCCATTGAGAGGCTGACCGAAGAGGCGTAAAAAAAAGCACGGAAGGTGAAAAACGTACGCAATTTTCAATATTAACGGAATCTTTAGGTGGCCCAAGTTTGTTGAACAAAGGCGCCAAAAGTTGGAAGGTGGGCGCATGATATTAAACTCACGTTCGCATGCCTTTGTCCGGATTGCGGCATGGTAGGCCTAGTAGGCCAGGTCTCGACGAATTCAGGCAGGAGCGGTAACATGGCGGACAATAGCACAGCGCGCGCGACCTTATTTTCCCTTCCACCCCCGCACCCCCCCCCCCGGACCCAATCGGTCCTACGTGCCTGGACACGGATCAGGGGTGCTAGCGGCTCAAATTGCAAGTGTAACGAGATGTGAAGGCGAAGGTGCTGCAAAGCACCCACCCGTGGCTCTAGGGCTTTCCTCTAGGGGAGCAAGTCTTCGTGCGCCAGGCAAAGACAGGCGCAGGCCTGGCTGCGTAATGGCTAAGTGACGCACATATTTGAGTTCAAGAAAGGCGCGGAGCCACCATCATAGGCATCGCATCGTCATCTAGGAAGAGACAGAACCGAACGCGACGTCATCGCCCGTCATAAGTCAGAACGCCGATGCTCGTTCGACAGTCAGGTACCTATTGGGGGGCTGTGCCGGTCTCGCGACGTTAACAAGGGAGCACAATATACGTTGAACTACCTCCAATACCTGGAGTCAAGGGCCATGCCGCCACCTCCAACCGATGTCTTTGTCTGTCTTTGTCGATGTCGATGTCCAACCGATGTCTCCAACCGATGTGGGACAGAAAGGAGCTGGTGGGCTTCCGTAAAACTGACTAGACATAAAAAAAAAGACATCTCAACAACTCATCGACTCCAAATGCTGTTCTATACGGGAGCTATGAACTGTAAACTTTCTTTGGCAGTTCATTCGCGAGGCCGGCTTTAACGGAAGATTAAGTTCATGTTAAGTTTATTATACTTCTTTGTTTATTTATTTTATCATCCCCACCATTTACCCTCACCCCTGCTTAGAATATTCCATCTTTGTTACTAAAATTTGTGATCTCGGTCTTAAAGTCTTATATGATAGTTCGCCTCCCTCGGCACAGCCAAAGCACGTGTCGAACTTCCAACGCAGCAACTCGGAATGACCACCTCTTTACCCAAGAACGTGGACAGTTATATTTAGAATATAGAGAAAGGCTGGAATGAAGCTGGATGTACCTAAAGACTGTACTTTTATAATGACGGGAAGTGACTTGGCAGGGACATTGCTGCATTTCTCGCACAATGCAGATTTGAAATCTTATGTTGTAGTTTATATTATCCTACGTGTGGGGGTAGAAAGGGACAGAGAGGAGCTGGTGGGCTTCCGTAAAACTGACTAGACATAAAAAAAAGACATCTCAACAACTCATCGACTCCAAATGCTGTTCTATACGGGAGCTATCGACCTGAGAATAGGTTTTGAAGCTCCTATAAAGCAGCTGTCTAGCAAACAGACAGAAACACTTGCAGCAGCTCAGCGTTTATATGAAGAGCTTGATTCTCGGTAGAAAGTAACTGCGCTGTTTGACTAGAGCAACCTTTCTCTTTATATGAGAGGAATATGTGGTCATTTCCTTATGATAACATGATAGATCATGTTCACGAACCTTGCAGGTATTCTCGCTCCTACAGCGCCTCAAAGCTGTCAGGAGGAAAGAATGAGAGAAACTGCCACGTTACGCACTCACCATCTGCGAATTTGGAACGAGAGCATCACGCGTGCGATTGGGGAGTATTTGTCAAAGCACTGTTCTGCTGCGCTTTAAGACCGAGCTTCGACCGCATGATCACTGCCGCCTTTCTTCACATCATTGTAGACGCACTTATTTCATTTTCAGCATTACGAACAGAAAACTCCACTGGCTATGAGCATACGTGATCGCTTCACAGTGTGCATGAACTTGTAAATTTGTAATAGGTGCAAGATATAGAAATATCCCCTATATAATTGAGAGCATACAGGGTCGCCCGTGGACTACGCGCCCGCCGGTGTGGAGACATCCCAATCACCGCAGTCTAGGCACCCTAGCACGTAACCTATTGTCACGTGGTGGTGACGTTGAATAACACAGTAGCAATACTGTGAACAACAAAACTAACTTTTATTGGGCGAACCTGTGCCCACAAAACAGGCTACACTTATAGCACAACGATAGCGGCAAACACGGTCGGCGATCGTCGGGAATCTGATCAGCGGTTCAAACGCGTCGGCTTTTATACACAATCGTCGAATGTTCCAGACTAATCGTTGGGACCCGCGTGCCTTCCATAAAGTTCTACATCATTCGCGTAAGGCGAATAAATCAGATAACACAAGGTTTGGCAACAACAGACTGCGGATAGAAGCATCGATAACTTTCCAGAAACTTCGGATACATGCAAGCGCGTCCCGCGCTGTGCGATAAGATTTGTTCGGCGGTGCAACCTGGTCGCCCGATAAATATAAATACACGTGTCAATATCCCCCTCTTAAAAAGCATCGTCCCGATGCTACAAAGAGAGCGAAACACAAAGGGACACTTATTAAACATAAGTAACAAAACAACGAAAAGAAATAAAATCCAAAGGTCAGTTACGCGAAGTCCCAAAGTTCGTCAACGCTGGTGGTACGGCTTGAGCCGCACAACGTGGACAATTTCAGGTCGTGAGTGGCGCCGCTGTGACAGCGAAATGCCGTCTGGCACGACCTCGTAGTCCAGTGCACCAATACGTCGGATGATCTTGTACGGTCCAAAATAGCGACGCAAAAGCTTCTCGCTCAGTCCTCGTCGGCGTATAGGGGTCCAAACCCAAACACGGTCACCGGGCTGGTACTCGACAAAGTGTCGTCGGAGGTTGTAGTGTCGGCTGTCGGTCCTCTGCTGGTTCTTGATCCGCAGGCGGGCGAGCTGTCGGGCTTCTTCGGCGCGCTGTAGATAGCTAGCGACGTCGAGATTTTCCTCGTCAGTGACGTGGGGCAGCATGGCGTCGAGCGTCGTGGTCGGATTCCTGCCGTAAACCAGCTTAAACGGCGTGATCTGTGTTGTTTCTTGCACCGCCGTGTTGTAAGGGAATGTTACGTACGGCAGGACGGCATCCCACGCCTTGTGTTCGACGTCCACGTACATCGCTAGCATGTCGGCGAGGGTCTTATTCAGCCGCTCCGTAAGACCATTCGTCTGCGGGTGGTAGGCCGTTGTCCTCCTGTGCCTTGTCTGACTGTAGTTCAGAATGGCTTGGGTGAGCTCCGCTGTAAAGGCCGTTCCTCTGTCGGTGATGAGGACTTCTGGGGCACCCTGTCGCAGCAGCATGTTTTCGACAAAGAATTTCGCCACTTCGGCTGCGCTACCTTTCGGCAGTGCTTTAGTTTCAGCGAAGCGGGTGAGGTAGTCCATCGCCACGACGATCCACTTATTTCCGGTTGTTGACGTCGGAAAGGGTCCCAACAAGTCCATCCCGATCTGCTGAAATGGTCGGCAAGGAGGCTCTATTGGCTGTAGTAATCCGGCTGGCCTTGTCGGCGGTGTCTTGCGTCGCTGACAGTCTCGGCATGTTCTGACATAACGG
The DNA here is from genome assembly GCF_038994185.2 of Dermacentor albipictus. Taxonomy (NCBI): domain Eukaryota; kingdom Metazoa; phylum Arthropoda; class Arachnida; order Ixodida; family Ixodidae; genus Dermacentor; species Dermacentor albipictus. Next base: position 497,042,340 of record NC_091821.1, read on the forward strand.
GCGACGTCGGCGGTCAGGTGCGGCCAATAATACTTTTCTTGTATCCTTGATAGTGTCCGGGAATATCCTACGTGTCCAGCGGTCGGATCGTCATGTAGGGCATGCAATACTTCTCGACGAAGTCCTGATAGGACCACAAGAAGGTAGTTGGCGCGGACTGGGGAGAAGTTCTTCACGAGTAGATTGTTTTGAAGCGTGAAGGAAGATAATCCGCGCTTAAATGCCCTGGGGACAACGTCGGTGTGCCCTTCCAAATATTCGACGAGGCCTTTTAGCTCCGCGTCTGCCCGTTGCTGTGCAGCGAAGTCTTCCGCGCTTATCATTCCGAGGAAGGCGTCGTCATTCTCGTCGTCTTGCGGCGGCAGGTCAATGGGGGCGCGTGATAGGCAATCGGCATCGGAGTGTTTTCGTCCGGACTTGTAGGGGACAGTGATGTCGTATTCTTGTAGTCTGAGGCTCCACCGCGCGAGTCGTCCTGAAGGATCCTTTATATTCGCTAGCCAACACAACGCGTGATGGTCACTGACGACTTTGAATGGCCTGCCATAAAGATAAGGGCGAAATTTAGCTGTAGCCCAAACGATGGCGAGGCATTCCTTATCGGTCGTAGAATAGTTGCCTTCCGCTTTTGACAGCGACCGGCTAGCGTAAGCTATCACCTGGGGTGCGATCGGAGATGGTTGTTCGGCGCGTTCGTTCGGTTACCGGCGCGCGCGATTGGCCTACTCCGCGCCGACGTCGCCTGCCGCGGGGCGCCGCCCCGTTTTTGGTGACGTCAAAATGACGACACGCTCCTGTCAGTCATCCGCCCACCGAGCATTTCGTCCGAACGCGACGGGAGTTGAGAAGTTTGGAGCGATCATACGGCTTCGCATGGCGCGTCTGATGGATTGGATTGGATCCAACAGGCGGCCTTTTCGGCTGCGGAATGGCACGAATGGCACGTTTGAATCCGATCCATAGTTTAATTCTAGAAAATGGCGCTTCCGTTGGAAACTTCGGTTGTTTCGCTGGCGTTTCTTGAGGAAGGAGGAGAGTGGGTGGGGGTGCGAAACGCGTTTGAAGAAATGGCAGAAAGTGAATTCCGGCGTCGTTTTTGTTTCTCGAAACAAATAATTCGTTGGTTGTACAGAGAAATCGACAACATTATCGGTGCCAGCGAGCCACTGGGATGTTGTGGCTGCCTCTTGAAAAGTGCGCCACTCTTCCCGTCGTTTTTTTTTCTTTTACCTTCTCGCTGTGCGCGACACCACCTAGGGACGACGCAAAGAACCTAATAGTTATAAATTGCAGCAGTCACACGTACTGCTATTTGAAAACGTGTTTGGGCTTGAGAAGAAAAAATATGTTTTTTTAGACAAAGATTTCATTCAATTGGAAGACGAGAAACATTTGGCTTTGTAGTATACTGTTTGAGAGCAGACGACAAACGACGCAGGTAAACTTCCGGGGAGGTGACCGCTTCCTGATTGGCTGCTCTCTCCGCCCCGCTGTCACAAATTTTGCATACTGCAACTTTGTGACGTTGCAGCAACTGAACAGAACGCGTATCGAACAAAATATCTCCGATCGCGCCCCTGTTCGACTCCGGTTCTCCTCTGGACTAGAACGGCACCGAGGCCTAGGCTACTGGCGTCAGTATGGATTTCTGTATCGGCGTACTCGTCGAAGTGCGCAAGTACCGGCAGCGACTGCATGCGTCGTTTGAGTTCTTCAAATGCGTCGGCCTGCGGCGTTTCCCACTTGAACTCAACATCACATTTAGTTAGACGTGTCAACGGCTTGGCGATGCGTGAAAAGTCCTTGACAAAGCGCCTGTAGTAGGCACACATGCCAAGGAATCTACGCACTGCCTTCTTGTCGGTGGGCTGCGGGAACTTTGCGATGGCAGCTGTTTTCTGGGGGTCGGGGCGTACTCCGGATTTACTGATGACGTGGCCTAGGAACAGAAGCTCATCGTAAGCGAAGCGGCATTTTTCTGGCTTCAGAGTGAGCCCTGATGACTTGATGGCTTCTAGTACTGTCGCAAGCAGCTTGAGGTGATCGTCGAAATTCCCGGCGAAGACGACGACGTCATCCAAGTAAACGAGACAGGTCTGCCACTTAAGTCGTGCTAATACTGTGTCCATGACGCGCTGGAAGGTTGCAGGCGCCGAACACAGTCCGAATGGCATAACCTTGAACTCGTAGAGGCCGTCTGGCGTGATGAAGGCGGTCCTTTCGCGATCCCTTTCGTCGACCTCTATTTGCCAATAGCCAGACTTGAGGTCCATCGAGGAGAAGTACTTAGCGTTGCAGAGCCGATCCAATGCGTCATCTATCCGTGGAAGGGGGTATACGTCCTTCTTCGTGATCTTGTTCAGACGACGATAATCGACGCAGAAACGTAGGGTTCCGTCCTTTTTCTTCACCAGGACAACAGGGGATGCCCACGGGCTTTTCGACGGCTGGATGATGTCGTCGCGCAGCATTTCGTCGACTTGTTCTCTTATAGCTTCGCGTTCTCGCGGCGAAACTCGGTAAGGGCTCTGGCGGAGTGGTCGAGCGTACTCCTCGGTGATTATGCGATGCTTGGCGACTGGTGTTTGTCGAATCCTCGATGACGTCGAAAAGCAGCCTTTGTATCGTCGGAGCAGACTTCTGAGCTGCTGTTGCTTAATCACTGGGAGACTTGGATTAATGTCGTAGTCTGGTTCGGGAACCATGGTCGTCGGGGTAGATGCGGCGGAATCCGAGAGGACAAACGCATTACTGGTTTCCAGAATTTCCTCGATGTACGCGATCGTCGTGCCCTTGTTGATGTGCTTGAACCCCTGGCTGAAGTTTTTCAGCAACACTTCAGTTTTCCCTCCGTGCAGTCGAGCGATCCCTCTTGCGACGCAAATTTCACTGTCTAGCAGCAGACGTTGGTCGCCTTCGATGACACCTTCTACATCAGCGGGTATTTCGGTGCCAACCGAAATAACAATGCTGGAGCGAGGCGGGAGGCTCACTTGATCTTCGAGCACACTCAAGGCGTGGTGACTACGAGGGCTCTCCGGCGGTATTGCTTTATCTTCCGACAGCGTTATTGACTTCGACTTCAGGTCGATGATTGCGCCGTGTTGGTTCAGGAAGTCCATACCGAGAATGACGTCTCGTGAACACTGTTGGAGGATAACGAAGGTGGCAGGGTAAGTTCGGTCATGAATGGTTATTCTTGCCGTGCAGATTCCAGTCGGCGTAATCAGGTGTCCTCCAGCGGTGCGAATTTGAGGGCCTTCCCATGCAGTCTTAACCTTCTTCAACTGGGCGGCGATGTGTCCACTCATGATGGAATAATCAGCCCCTGTGTCCACTAAGGCGGTAACAGCGTGGCCGCCGAGAAGCACGTCGAGGTCGGTGGTTCTTTGTCTGGCGTTACAGTTAGGTCTCGGCGTCGGATCACGGCTGCGTCGTATTGAATTGAAGCTGGAACGTCGCGTCGTCAAGCCGTCTTTCGTCGGTGTAGTCTTGGCATCCTGACTTCGTCGGAACGGCGGCGTGTCGTCATTAGGTCGTCGAGATGGTTTCTTCGTCGTCTTCGTCGGCGGCGGAGGATCTTCGTCAGTTCGACGAACAGCAACCGCACCAGCCAGCTTTCCGGGTCCTCAAATGTGGAACCGTGGAACGTCGGTGGCTCCCTGGGCTGCTGCAGAACTATTGGGGCTGCTCCGGTTGCCATTGAGGCTGTCTTCTTGGTCGTCTCTGGACGAACTTCTCTGACGCTCTTCTTGGTCGTCTCTGGTAGAATTCCGTGTTCCGGGGGCAGCTGCTGTAGCCGGCGGCTTGCTCGATGTTCCGGGACGGCGCTGGTGTTGTCTTTGCGGTCCGGGCTTGAATTACGGCTTGTCGGGGGCGTCCTGTACATGAACGTAAAGCACCTCCACCAGATGTCACGTGGTGGTGACGTTGAATAACACAGTAGCAATACTGTGAACAACAAAACTAACTTTTATTGGGCGAACCTGTGCCCACAAAACAGGCTACACTTATAGCACAACGATAGCGGCGAACACGGTCGGCGATCGTCGGGAATCTGATCAGCGGTTCAAGCTGGTTCAAGCGCGTCGGCTTTTATACACAATCGTCGAACGTTCCAGACTAATCGTTGGGACCCGCGTGCCTTCCATAAAGTTCTACATCATTCGCGTCAGGCGAATAAATCAGATAACACAAGGTTCGGCAACAACAGACTGCGGATAGAAGCATCGATAACTTTCCAGAAACTTCGGATACATGCAAGCGCGTCCCGCGCTGTGCGATAAGATTTGTTAGGCGGTGAAACCTGGTCGCCCGATAAATATAAATACACGTGTCGCTATGAACTCGTGTGACGGCTGCACTTCCAAGCTCGCAGCCCAAAATTTGAGGAAAAAGTTTCCAGCCAAGAAGCAAATGCGTTCAGTGCCCTGATGCCGCGCACTCACATCGGTAAATTTTCACATGCTGCGTACTTCCCCGTGCCACTGCTACATGGCGAGAACCACCAAGCATCGGCTTCTAGTAGCGACCCTTAGACGGGAGCGATCTGAATGGTTCAGTACCATTTAAGCGCCGCACTTCGTCAAACTGCGAAAAAAAGTGCGGCCCTGACACGTGTCTATACGGCACTTCGGGAGTTAGCAGTGGTATGTCCTGGCCGTTATGGCCTATTGTTTTCTTTCCCTGCTCCTCCTTTAATCTTGTCATGCGCTATACTGACTCCAAACTCTCCACTATTCACACGCCCAGTCCTAGGAGGCACTGTTCTACTTTACTCTTGCCATTTTTTCCATCCCTGATTTAGCTGCATCTAGGTTGGCTGTGCAGTCGAACGCCTAGATTTATCTCTAGATTTAGCCAAAGAAGTTTCAAGCCTCGATGATCCTGCAGAGTGGCCCACACTACCGAGCACACATCCTACCACGTAGAGATCTCGAATACTACCGCCATCGACTACCTCACTAACCACTGATGCACCAACTGATGATTTCCAAGTCATAATCATGTTGGGATCGCTGATGGATGGTATGCGGTTTCTTCCCAGGGACATGAAAACCCCGTCGGCGCAGAGCGCACTGAAGGTGCTGGACAGCCTGAGTCTAGCGCTTGCGCCTCTAGGGTAGCAATGACCCGCCAGATGTCATCGCTTCGAGAGCTGCTTTCCAGGATTCGGGAATGAAGCCGCTGCGCCGGATTTCATTCACCTTGTCTGTAAGAAACTCCACTGAGTCGTCATCGAGATGCTTGAGCATTTTGTTGGTGATCCCGTCGGGCCCAGGGGCAGATCTGCATCTTTCCTTAACTTCATCTTTCCTTAAATGGAATGCCAGATGACTTAAGTCACGCGTGTCCGACATTCGACAGTTTGTATTCGTGAATCAGCTTCTAATTATGATCATTTGTGAGCCAAACCTGCCATCCCCCATCAAACTGTCTGGGTATGAACGCATTAGGTCCTCTACTCACGCTTAATGCAACAAGATTGTTGTGTTTAAATGCCGTCAATGGACATGTGTTCATCACCCAGAGTCACCTGACAAGAAAAACAATACAGGTGTTTAACCGTGAAGAAGAGCAAGGTCATTTTCACAATTCTGGGAGCCTACTTATCAAGAAGTGGTCTAGTTTGGGAGTGTTTACGGGAAATTTTAACAAATCTATAGCCGTCGGTTATCACTGCAATGCTCACCATTATGTCTGGGGAAGCTCTAAGATTAACTCGAGGGGCAAAAGACTGGTAGTCATTGCCTCTGATCGAGAAATTTGTTAAATGATGGAAGCTACATATATCTGCGAGGAACAGCGTACAGTAGCTGCCTCGGCGTTACCTTTATTTCGCGCTCGTTTTACAGAAGCGTTCAATAGTACTCAGAGTCGGAAACGCGGGAAAGTGACCACAGCACAACTTATCTGGTGATTGAGGTACTGAGTAGCTCCAAGTTCTCCGAAGCCATCGATTGTATCCCCTGGCTTAAATACAAGTCAATCCTGGAAGGCTGCTGTCGAGGCGACTTACCAACCAGCCTACGGAACGCAATAAAAGGTGCGTTACGGGTTGGCAAACATTCGATATATAAGAACTCCGCATGCACCGACTTCGACATCGAGCAAGAGGTAAAGACGCGCAAAGTGGATTCATGATTTCACATGATCCAGTCACACATAGAAGAAAGTATGGCTTCTTAGAAATAAGCTAGCTTCAGAACGATGGGTGTCTTTCGGCAAATCTGTGAAACCAGAAAGCCTATGTCTCTTACATGTAGAACTGTTCGTGGCCTCCGTACTACCCCTGGACAGCGCAACCCTTTTAATTCCCTCGCTCTTTATCTAGAATACAAACAGGGTACAGTTGCAAAGTCCTTCTGCAGGAGGACAGTCGGTAAAGCAAGTTCCACTGGAATTTGGACTGCCGACCAATCACCGTTCTCACGCGATCTTCGTATAGAGTTTCCTTTTTTTTCTCGAAGAACAACAACCTGCGTTTGCTTTATACAGGCGTTCCTCAGCGCCACGACCAGATGTCATTACATATCGCGCTCTGTGTAACCTTGGTGAACGAGCTCGAAAGGCACTCCCGATTATGTGCAGCGACTTGTGGAAACCTGCCACGGTTCCCCCAGAGTGCAAGTCAAGTCACCTGATTCCGCTTCTCAAAGCTGGCAAGTCACCTTTGGACATTGCCTCATAGCGTCCGATCGAGCTTCCTAGTTTTGTAGGAAAAGTAAGGAATGCGTGGCTCTAACACGCCTATAGTGGTACCTAGAGCACTATGAAATTTACCCAGACACGATGACAGGATTGAAGTGCGCACGTTCATCTATAGGCTACTTTGTTCCATTTGGTAACGCACATCGAATTCTAAAAGGCCTGTAAATGCTTGTCTGCTGCCTTGTTTCTAGACGTTAAAGGGCTTACTAGAATGTTACACAAGAAGCCATCCTTAAAGCGTTAGAAGGAACAGGACTTGTTGGCAAGATATATATCCAGGTTCGTAGCTGCCTACCGATGCTATCTTTGTACAGGCTCACTGGGTATGGCCCTACAGTCCAGTATTGCAGTAGCCGTGGAGTCCCTCAGGGCGGAGCACCAAGTCCAACGGTTTTTAATCTAACGTAGTGAACTACTCGAGGACCTGTCAGGCACCGTTTGATTCTCTATCTACGTCGACAACGTCTATATCTGGACGTTGGGGGTTACACAGCTTCAGCTTCGCAGTGGACTTCGAAAGGTGGCCCATCCACATCACGGTATCTTCGTAAACATGGTATAGAGGTAACGAGGGAAAGTGCGCAGTCGTGGCGTTTACGCGGAAGCCAATGTGTGCCTACGACATATCAATCAATGAACAAGTGATATCGTCCAGCATAAGTAACAGGTTCTTGGGGGTTATGATTGAAAGAGGGTTCTCCTGGTACTCTTCACGTGAACCACCTGAAAAGGGGACTGATTGCTGTTTGTCAGCTGTTGAAGTTACTTGCAAGTTAGAACTGCGAGGTGTCCACACAATACATGTTACAGCTGCACAGAGTGCTGTTTATTGGATTCCTCCGGTGCAGCCTACCTGTTAAATCCAACGCCCGCAAAAGTAAAGTGAGTGCAATTCAGAGCATTGACGCTCAAGTCCTTGGGATATGCCTTGGAACACAACGCAGTACGTCAACGGCGGACACTATTACCATTGCTAAAGGTTATTCAACCACAACGCACATCGTAGTCGAGAAAATGCGTACACACGTCAGGCACATTGCTCGGACTCCTTCCAACCACCTCGCCAGACTCACCGTAAAATACCTCGAATGTGATATGGCATAACTCGTAGTGCATATCGGGCCTCACTTAAATCGGGGTACAGACCTGTGGCCAAGCCAGTGTTACTTCCATGGTGCTTGTGCCGTCCTGACGTAAATCTCAGAATTCCAGGACTTTCGAAAAAGTCATATCTTCCACCGTCTGTACTAAAACAACTGAGCTTACTCTTGTCCGAATTTTACACATCTATACTGACTGATTGATTACATCGACTCGTTCTGATGCGCTGTGTTTACACCGACAAGAGGAGCAGCACTGCTATTCAAGCTATCACATGTGACGACGTCTACGGCTGCAGATCTCACGGCTCTGCGCAGTGAACTTCAATTTACGAACGCAGTGCTTCCTGGTAGCTGGGCCGCGTTTTCAAACTCGACACCGGCTTTGCACTGTATGTGGTCAGTTCTCCGACGCGGAGCTCATTAACAGCTAACGTACAAAATTAGAAAAGTTCACCCGACGTCAAACATAAAGGCCACGAAATTATTTTCCACTAGCTACCTGGCCATTGTGGGATCAGTAGAAATAATCACGCTGACAACGCTGCCTGAGAGTCACATCAAGAACAACACGGAGTTCCCCTTCCTCTTCACAGGACAGACGCTGCAAGGCAGCTTCGTCACCTGGCACGCAAACTTTCTTTACCAGAGTGAAACAACCGAAATATACGGCGCACCAGGTTACACAAACTGAACCTTTTGCTCCAACTCCGACCTTTCCCCTTGCTTCACTGAAGTGAGGCACCATTCCTACACCAGCTGTGGTTGGCAGTGGCATTCACGAAGGCTTCGAATACATTGATGGGAATGACCGGCACTGCTGCGTGGGACATCTGCGCAGCGAAGAGCACATCGAACATTTTTTATGCCACTGTCGTCAATATCAGTCGGAAAGACAAACAATAGCTATTGCATTGAGACGACTAGACGATTTGACGCTGTCCGTGCAGGCGCTACTTGAAGACCATTCCCATTGCTCGTCAGCCCACTCAGCGGTGGAGGCACTTTTGTTTTCGTTGAAGTCGACCGGGCCGCCATTGACTTGGGACCCTGCGCCGGCGCGCGTTCACTCGCTGCGTATTTCTTTACCACCCCTTTGCCCACTAGCTCATCAACCAGACGCATTTATGGTTAACATCCGTGCTTTCTGTCTTTCTTTCCTCTTCCTCGTAGATTTATCACTAAGGCTCTTTGGCACTAGCACCCAGGGTGACAGAACGAAATATCTTGTCTCCTGGTTTTAGTTTATCATTTCACTGATAACGTTCCGTTCCGGTTCTGCTCAGTAATGAAAAACATTATCCGCTACAATTCATAATGGTTTTGGTTCTCAGGCAAACATTTTCGAAGCAAGGTAACAATAAAAGCGTAGTATCTATTTTTCTCAATAAGTGAATTATGAACTCTGAGGTCATGCTTAGTGCGTTGAATCAAGGCGCCGAGCATGGTTTCGGAAGCAGCACGTCATCAAGTGTATTCGTCTAAGTGCCAAGCCGCTGTACCGATAGATCGAACTTAAAATGAATGGTAAAACTTCGCTAACAAAGCGTTGTACCCGTAGAAAAGGGAATGAAAATCTCTTCAGCGCGCGAGCTCTGGCTTTCGCTACGATGCAGATCTGCTAGCGAACGGAAGGGCAGGCTCAGATTAGCATAGCGCTCGACCGGTTATCGCTCGCACTATCCCTGCCTAAGATACGCATCTGTGCGGACCCTTCACATCGCTTGTTTAGGATTGCCAGCTTTCACTTTGGATCTAAAACCGACAAAATATATTTCTGTTGTAAACCGAAGCAAAATAATACACAACATTCCTTTTACGTTCTGGTTCCGGTCAAAGATATGGTATATTTCTTTTTTTCTTTTTTGTTTTCGTTTTGTTCTGACACAGTGCTAGCACCCTATCCCGCTCGGGAGCCCAGAAAGCAACCTCCTAACAGGAGTGTCCCTTAAGCTGACCACATAAACTTAGTAGATCACGGCCAAGCGCACAAAAACAAGGACAGAGTAAGGAGTAGGTAACACAAGCGCTTACTTCCAACTGATCGCTTATTTAGAAAATTGCATCATATGAACACATTACTTCATGACGTCACAAGACCAAAATGCCGACATGAGGAGGCCGTGCTCAAAAACTTAGTTTCTTTGGATGACAGAAAAACAGAAAGCGCGCCGACACACGACACATGCACCTTTATTCTGCAACCCGGGGCGCTATAACGTAAAACTGTTCCAAACTTTTCTATTCCAATTCTGCAGTCAGACCACCGCGATTGGTCAAAAACTTTTTGGGACCACCCCCACTTCACCTGTCTGTCACGTGACGTCACGAAAACCGCGATAGGCCCCCACCTTATATGACTTGTACACACCGATTATGCGTAATTTGACCGAACAAAACAAAAATGTTATTCCTGATTCGACGCCTTTTTGCCATTAGCCCTCGGCTATAGGTCAAAATTTTCGTGCTGCACCCACTTCACCTGCCTCTCTTCACAAACGTCAGAAAACCGCAAAAACTAACCTCGTCAAAGTGACGTGTACACGTTAAAGATGCATTAATATGCCGAACAAAACTGAATTTTCTTCTGAATAGCCGCAGGATGCCCTGTTTCGAAAGGAATAAAAGATGGCTGCCACCAATCGCTCCGGCACTGGCTACTCGCCCCTGCCGGAGAGCGTGGGTTTATTGCGTGTAATAAAGCTTTTTGCGTGGCCGTGTAACGTTTTCGAGAACTTTCGGCACGTTTACGACTTCGTTCTGCCAACACTTCTTTGCTGGGGATCCGTTTTAGCGTCAATCTTAAGCTTCCGTTGCATGTTGACGCGGTCGTAGTAAGAGAAAGCGGACTTATCGCAGACGCCGGCACCACCCTTTTCATCCGGGTATCGATTTTCAGTGCAGTGGGTCGGCCCCATTGAGCCCCTCTCCACTTGAGCATGCTCCTCGCCTCTTGTGAGCCAATTAGATAAGACAAGCCGCTCACTGCAGGCACTGTTATTCGTTTTTTCAAGCAAACAAAAGTGACCTCCTATGAACGAGGGCAGCATTGGATTGGTCTTTTCAGACAACCCTGCAGGTGACCGCCCTGTGCTTGCGTCGGTGGTTACGCAAATTTGACATCAAAATATTTTTTTTTTATTTTCAATTTATTTCGGACAAGAATACATGCTGTCTGCGGGGAGAGGCTAAAGGAGACTAAGATGTCTCCTGACGAGGCCTAACACCCGCATTACACGTCGGTGCAGATGGTGCGGAGTAACATATCAGTGAGAACAGTGGTACATCAAACACAACGAGACAAGTATTCAACATAAGCAATTATACGCGCACTGGTCAGGCAGAAAATAATACTGAAGAAGTCAGCAACAATGAGCGATAGTAAGTGGTGTAGAAAGGAAAAAAAACACATTTGCACACGACGCTCACTACGTAAGTTTGGTGATTTTGCTTTGCCGCATCGACATAAGCGGTGTGCTGGTTGCTTTGGTACCTTTCTTGAAGGGCCTTGGCTCTGGCAGACCGCCTCTTGTCGTGTCTCCCAGAGAGCATGTTCTTGGGTAACGGTTTTATAACCAAACGCCTTTTGACCGCACCGAGTAATGTTGTTCTTCCTGCTGAATTCATAACGGGATTCAGCCCGAATTTACTTAGAATGACCCTTAGAATAACCCTTAGAATAACCCTTAGAATAACCCTTAGCATAACCAAACTTACGTAGTGAGCGTCGTGACCGGAGAGGGAAGTATCCTCAACGCCGCGACCATCAAAACAGCGTCCACCGTGGAAGTGGAAGAGACTGCCATTGCTTTGGCCATCATGAATCCCTTCGTGCAAACTATTGTAAGCGACTCCAAATGGGCAATAGTCAACTTTTCGAGAGGCAGCATAGGCGTCTGTGCAGCGAGAATCCTACGGGACTTTAATAATGCAAACAATGTTGAACTCGTATGGGTCCCTGCCCATTCGGGGAATCAAGGGAATGAGGAGGCGCACTGGGTAGCCCGAGGTCTAATCAACCGGGAGATGTGCCCCTCAGACTCGGATCCCATGGATGAGGCACCGACGACATACCACGAAATAACAAACTATTACAAGCAAAAAAGGCGAATCTACCCGCCTCCAAACGCAAGCCTCACGCGAGCGCAAGCCTCGATCCTGCGTCGAATCCAAACTAAATCGTTCCCCAGCCCACATTGGCTAGCCATAATTACCAAGGGCAATGGAACCCAATATGTCAAAATTGCACAAATCAAACATTGGCTACCCAAAATCACATTCTTTGGGGGTGCGAGGGCTTACCCCCTCTCAGGTCGCTCCTGCCAGCTCCCTGGCAACAGACGTGGGAAGAGCTGCTCAGAACGCCGGACGTAAAAGTACAAAAAGCCCTCGTTGCCTGGGCCGAAAGGGTCGCTCCTCGTGAGGGGCCATCCTAGGACTCGGGCCTGCCAGAACATAACTGAGCAGAATCTCAATAAAGTTGTTACTACCACCAGCATTTGCACAGAGCAGTAGGAATAACAATGAAATACATCAGGTACGCGTAACAAAATTTCACATGGGTGTTTCAAAAGATGGCTCATTTTCTTCTTATATTGATGAATGTTGACACTCTCCTGGGCAAAAGCAATTATTGTTGGATATGTGTTGCATAAGACTGTTATTTGGCGATCTGTAGTCTGGGTGCCGTAATTAGTGCGAGGCCTAGAACCAATGAAAGAAATTGTGCGCAAGTTATGCGTGATTTCTCTATTCAAATAAGAACGAGAAAAAGATTTATTCATGTTTTATTTTTTGGTAGACTAGGAGTGCTAAGTAGTGTTTGTAGCATAAAAAATGGTAACACCTTACAAGAGGTAAACATGCCATTAGTACTAACGGGATATCTATCCAAAACCTACGAAAGAGCAAGCTGTGCCGTCTCCCGCGGCATGCAAGCTCTATCGCAGCAGAGCTAGCAGGACTCCACCTTGCTGTGGACCTACTTGGAGAGGAGCTACCAGCGACCCCGGCAGCCATCTTGTGCGACTCCAAGGCGGCGATGCTCTGCCTGCAGAACCCTGATAGGGTTAGCCTTGGGGCAGCATCGCTCTCTTCAAGACTGATGGCCCTTCAGGACGCAGGATGCTCAGTATCTACCGGCACACGTGAGGATTCCGGGCAATGAAGAGGCGGACACTTTTGCAAAAAGTGCCCACCACTCAAGCGTCCCCCTCAGCCCTGCTGTAACGGCCGCAGACTTCTCGAGACACAGGCTGCACCAGCACATCATCGCCTGCCACCCTAGAAAACCGGGTATCCCTGGGCCGGCCTCCGCGGCCTCTTCCACAGCACGGCCTCCTACGAAGCGATGCCTACTTGCTGCTCCGACTGCGAGTTGGCTGCTACTGGACGGCAGCCCGCCGGCACCACCTTGGGAAAGCCACCTCGCCAGCCTGTGCCTCCTGTGGTTAACCAGAGACTCTGGAGCACCTCCTGCTGGTCTCCCTGCTCACCTGCAGCACCGCGGCCGACTTCTGCAAGAGTTCCACCGCCTGGGGCTCCCATGTTCACGACAGGGAGATATCCTCTTCCCCTGTCGTAATTAGCTACCAGCCTTCCTAAGTCTCGTCGAGTACCTCGACTCGTCGGGGCTCTCGGCGAGACTATAGGACTATAGGCTAGCCCTATAGGACATAGGGCTAGCCTTTCCTCCTTCTGCACACGATCCACTTCTCTCTCTACCCAAAATGCGCAAGACTTTTTTTTGTAGAGAGAACAACCTATCCGAGTCAGTTTTATTACATGTTCCCCACACTTAGAGACTACACACAGTATGAGAATGAACAAGAGAAAAATATAACTGTTGTTTTACAGGGATTTTAAGAAGATAACGAAGTCGTTGAAGTATCCCACTTGATCTTGATATTCGTATCCGCAGACTGTTGACGTAATTGGTCCAGCCCAAGTCACTGCGGGAACGAACTCCTATAAACTTATGAGAATTCACCTGCTCTATTTCGGTGTTATTAAAATATAGACGGATATTATGATCAAGAGGCTTATTTCTAGCGCGCAACAGAACATATTTAGTTTTTTTATCTTTAGTTCAAGCTTATTGGCATCAAGCCATGTCCGCAGTTCATTGAGCCAGGTATTGTATCGATATTCAAGCAAGCTAAGTTTGGGACCGGAAAAGAAGACATTGGTGTCATCAGCGTAGAGGACCACATTTGAAGTTGAGTGTATACTTACTATATCATTAATATATAAAATGTAGCCATTTAGACTGCCTCCGTCCTGTAAGATAGCTTTCCAACAATATGTGTGAAATACCGCGAATTCCTTATTTTTCTAGCTTTAGTAATAAGATATCGTGTTTAATTGAATCAAAAGTTTTTCGAAAGCCTAGAAATATTCCGATGGTAAAAAGCCTTCGTGCGAAGTTAGAAAGAAGGCGATCTTTTATGTCCAGTAGAGCAGTCTGCGTGGATTTACCAGCCTGGAATGCATACTGTTCTTTACATATTATGTTTTTTTTTAGCTAGGAAGTTTTCTAATCTTTTAATTAAAACACATTCTGCGATTTGGGAAAATAGTAGCAATATCGAAATAGGGCGATAGTTGTTCATATCATTTTTGTCATCTCCCTTGTAGATTACTGTAAGTCGAGCTGATTTCATCTTAGCAGGGAAGATGCCAGTCAGGAGCATTTTGTTGCATATATGCGTTAAAGGTGGACTAATGCTTCTGATAGCGGCTTTTACTGGTACCGTACTTATATCGTCATCACCTGCTGAACATTTATTTTTAAGGTAATTAACGAGAGCTACGACTTATTATTCAGACGCGGGGGTCAGACATAGACTCACAGCAGCTAGCTTTCATGTAAAGCTCTATAGGTGATGGGCGACACATGCCTGCTGTGATATGACAAGCGCCTGCATTAGGAAAATGTTCATTAAATGTATTAGCAAGTGTTACACCAGAGCAGGAAGTTCCATCAATCAGTAGCTTGGAAGGTAGGCGAGGGTTCCCATTGGATATCATGCCATTTACAACGTTCCAAACTTGTTTGAGTTTGTCCACTATTGAAGCAAATTTGTTTTCGTAATAGGCAGTTTTCGGCTTTGTTAGATCCCGATTTAATTTGTTTACGAATTTCTTAAATTCTTCGAAATCGGTTGGGTCTCTCGTTTCTAAAAAATGAGCAAATAACGAGTTTTTATATCCAGTGAGTTTGAGGAGAACCGGCGTAATCCAGTCTTTCTTAGCTTTTTCGTGCTTATGGAGGGCAAACATAGGAAATGCAAGGTTGTAATTGTGTGTCACCTTTTCTAGAAACATATCGTACGCTACGGACGGATCATTTTCCAGATATACTTCAGCGCAACAAGTTTCAGCCATAAGTGAAGAAATATAGGCACTTGTATCAATTGTATCAATCACTGTTCGTCGATTGCACTTAGGTTTGACAGAGTGTTGCTTATTTGAGAACAGGCCAAAAAATGGCATATGATTGCTTATGGCTGATGAAAAGACACCTGCGGTAACTGCATGTGGGGAAAAATTTGTAAAACAGTGATCAATGAGTGTTTCTGTTTGCTGGCTTATTCTGGTGGGTAGGTCGATAACATTTTGGCAACCATGTAAGAACATCAATTCAAGTAGTTTAGTCTGCATCGGGTTTTTCTTAAGCAAATTGACGTTCATATCGCCAAATATAATGACACGCCACCTATTTTGATTAGCTAAACTAAAGAATCTATTACAGAAAACAAGGGATGTATCAATATTATCATGAGAGGGTCGGTATACTAAAAGTAAAGCAATGTCGCGATGCAGTAAGCTAACAAATTCAAAGTTTTCATGTAACACATGAGTCTGTAAAAACGCCATAGGGCAAACGTTCGTGTACGTATAGAGATATACTGCCTCCGCGCTTACCTTGTCGGAACATAGAAATGTGATTGTAGCATGGAATCTGCACAACTTCTGCATCAGTGCTATACCAGGTTTCCGTGAAACCGATGACATCAAAACCACGCTTTAGTTTCTCTAACTCAGCTTCAATTTCTTTGACTTTATGCTTCAAACTGCGTACATTTAGGTGACACAAGGAGAGGACCTCTTGAGGAGGATAAGCGATTGCATTGAAAATTGATTGAAAAGGTCAGGGTTATAATAAGCCATCATTCCGAACAGAGATTTAGCAAGGTTGCAAATTTACGATGCCTGTACTATCTTGCTTAGGTCCTCCTCTGAAGCTATCCTTATTGCTGGAGTGCCGCTCACCTTCCTCACAAAAGTCTTTCCCTCTGTTGACCACACAAAAGAGTAGTTGTGCTCGCGAGCTTTCGTGTTATCTACCCATCGAAGTTTCTTTTTAGTGGCAGTCTAATTATCAAAAAATTGTATCTTGTCATCTTGTTCTTTGAGGGCTGTGAGTTTTGGAAGGCATGTATCTTGAAGAGCCCGCCTAGAAAACCTTATCAGTGCCACAGGTACCTTCTTTTGGTGTGATGGGAGACGGTGCAGGCCTTCAATATCGGAGTCTGATAGGCAGGGCAGATCGAGCATCACTGCAAGATCATTTAGTTTAGAAAGCAAGTTTCCTTTTTCCTGAAAGGGCAAGCCATATATTTCCATGTTCTGTCTTCTGCTATATTGTTGTAGATCGTTTAGCTCTTTGTTTAGCTCGTTTTGATCTATTTCAGTGCTTTTAAGTTTAATGCGTAACCTTTCAATCTCTCCATCATGCCTCGCAGAAGTCGTTAGTAGTGTGTCGTATGTCTCAGAAATATAAGTAAAAGATTTTTCGATGCTTGTTATGGTCTCTCTTAATGATGTCAGACCATCCAGCTTGACAGTAAGTGCAGCCAACCTCAGCTTGATTTCAGAAAGTTCTTTACCCAATGCAGGTGGGAGCACGAACGTTAGCCAACTACGAGATGAAGGCGAACGGCATGTTGGGCATTTTGATGTTTTCTTATCGGCTCCATTTTTGCTTTGTATACTCGCTCGCTAATGGCTGCGCATTTACCAAGGTGGTAGGGCTGACGACATTCTGCACAGGTCATGAAATCTTGATCATGAGAAAAATACTCAAAACATGTAAGACAAGTATCCGTCGGCACAGTACTCATATTCAACACAAGCTAGGGCAGCAGCGGCAGCGGGACAGTTGGTTACTTCTTAGATACAGTGAAAATCAACCAACTTGCGTAAAGCAAAGATGATGGTCAGGCGCTACACGATTGTGCCTGCCGCTGCCTCTGCTGCCCGAAGTGGGAAGCATCCGTCGGCAGGCTGGGCTTTTATAACAGGCTTGAAGGGGGCGCTGTCTTCTGTCCATCCAGAATACCAGCATGGCGAGAGATGCAGCAGTGTAGATAGTAGTTGTTAGTCGGTAGATAGTCGGCACAATGCTGGTTCTGCGTAATGCAAAGATGATGGTCAGGCGCTACACGATTGTTCCTGCCGCTACCTCTGCTGCCCGAAGTGGCATAATAAATAATAGTCATAATAAATAATAAATAGTAGGAATAGTTTAAGTTATACGGCCCCTGCTTCAATCATCTCCCTAACATCCGGTTTCCTATTTTTGGCGGCTATCTTGCACATGTTGAACAAGGGTTTCCACGGCTTCTAGTTCTTTTTTTCCACACTCATGACAATGCACAAAAAGATTCCCATTGCGATAACTCCCCACCTTGCCCCTGTGTTCTAGAAGTCTTTCATTTAGACAACTTCCATTCTGACCAATATAGCTGGAACCACACGATAAGGGAACTTCATATACCACGCCATACACATATGTTACGAAAAGATCACGATGTTTGACAATGCATGGCTCTTTCTTTTTCTGGAAAGGATAAGTAGTTTGGTAATCTCAGAGTAGGGCGGACCGTCCTACTCTCACATTGTTACGATTTCCTCGATTTGTTATGTGGTGTGAGGTATTGTGCATGTACGGAATTACTGCAGTGTGGAATCGATTTCCTCCTTAAAAGCATCTTTCAAGAAGCAAAACTATATAAACTTGTTAATTTGTTCTGTAGATGTGCTTCACAACGCTGGCAGGATAATGGGTGTTTCAGAAAACTCGTTAAAAATTGCTCTAAAATAAACAAAACGCGATTAGCTCAGGATTGTTCGTTTGCAAGAGGCGTACATTTTAAAAAAAGCCTAGGTAAAAAGTTTACAGTAATTTCCGCATTCGCTAAAGCGGATGAAGGCGAAAGCCTGCGCTCTCACGACACATTAATTAAATTACTTGACATTCTCATTATAACGCATTGTTACT
This sequence comes from Dermacentor albipictus, assembly GCF_038994185.2. Lineage (NCBI taxonomy): Eukaryota > Metazoa > Arthropoda > Arachnida > Ixodida > Ixodidae > Dermacentor > Dermacentor albipictus. The sequence continues at coordinate 497,060,436 of NC_091821.1, forward strand.
TCCTATTTTTTTTCTACCAAAGGTCGTGGGTTCGAATGCAATAATTAACGGTGTCATGATTACCTTCGGCCTAATAACCACCAAAAGCGGTGCGTTCGGCTCCCACCAATGGTTGGGGTTTTGAGTGCTTTAAGTAAATATATCATAATTAACTTCTTTACAATTAATACCAAAGGTCGTGGGTTAGACTCCCACCAATGGTGTTATCATTTTTTGGTGCCATTAAATTCTCATGGCATAACGCTGCAAGGTCCATCTTTCGATAACACCGGACAACAAATTTTTTCACCCATAAGTGACCTAAATTTTTCGCCTTAATAATTCGGAAAGTGAACATGCAAATTAAACTTAATAACTTTTCAACCAAAAGTGCCCGATGGTTGATACTGCTTCAGGGCTGATACTTCTGGAGGTCCGATGAATTCGTAAGGTTTACCAGGCATGTCAAAATGTTGCTTTTCAAATTTCTCCTGTTTCATAAATTTCCGTCAACCCCACGCAGAGAACAGAAAAAGAAAGATCGAAGAGCGGCCACTGTTCCGCTGTGAGCAGGCGCCCAGGAGAAACCCGGCTTTTTGAGCTTCAGGTTCGGGTGGGCATGAAGCGATCGAGGTCGCCGCTCGCCCGACGTTGAGACGGGGCAGTCAAACTACCCATGAGTTGTTTGCTAAGGGCGTGCGAGTGGCGCTGTTCGGTGGTTTGTTTTCGATTTTGTGGGTGAGATTGGCCGGAATTCATTACACTGCAGAAATTACCAGAGCCCAATTTTTGCATGTCTGGAAAAGCTTATAAACTCTTGAGATGACCAGCTCCAAGCGCTGCATTAACATCAATCATCCTTCTCTATCAGTTAGAAAATTGGCAGACTCAACTTTAGTTGATATGTACATATTCGGAAGGAATGACTGAACTTTGCAGCACGAGACGCCGACGCGTCGTCGACACGCGTCGAGCTCGGGGAGCTCTAGCGTTTGTGGACGCGCGCGCTGGGCAGGCGGACGAGGGACGAGTCGTCGTATCACACGTGCGCGATGAGGTTGCCAGGGTTGTCGCTTGGGCTTGCTGGTTCAGGGTGCGAAAGTAGGGGCACAGCGGAAAACTGACGGAATATAAGACGACGTGTTCGTCCCTTCTTCGTCCCGTGTTCCGCCCATATTGTGCAATCCCCCTACTTTCGCGGTGAGGGCAGTGAGGGCTTGACTGGTTCGCCTGCGCCGTCCCCCAGCGGCCACCAAGGGAAGCGTCAGCGAGCAACCATGGCCTCCGAGATTGCGAGCGCTCGTAGGTTTCCTTTGGCTAAAGCCCTTCCACGAGCTGCACGCTACGGCGGTAGTAGTACGTAGGTAGTAGTCCCATTCGGCACGCTCCCCAGAAAATAAACTGTAATGCGAAGGACGCGACCGGCTGCATTTGGATGGCGCAGTTCACCGAGAGCTCCAGTGCTCCGACATACACGGAGGCGGACAAAGGAAGACCCCGCGAGAATTCAACGTATGCATTGCCGGTCTTTTCAAGTGTTGTGGAAGATTTTCAGAGGATATATCCCAGGCAGTGTTTCGCCACTGTCTCGAACATTTTGACGTCTGAACCATCTAATTCACTAGTGCCCTTTATTTTGCCATTATTTTTGTATATTTTCATCCATGTATCTTGTACTTCTTCTCGAAGTATATTTTTCTAAACAAACCATGTGTGGGTTGACATATCATTATTTGCCTTGAACTTGCAGCAGATAGTCAATGACAGAGTTCAGCTCCTGCTTTGTCTTAATTTGCATCATTGTTTCTTCTTTTCTTTTTTGCACTATTTTGCTCACACTCAATGCGCTTCACCGGTTCTCCTCCGTTATTTTGCTCGTACGCGCCGGCCAACCGCAACCTTAGTTACTTTCCATTTCAGTGCATAGCATTCTTTGGCGAGTACTCGAGCAATTTTGGTAGCAAAAGCGTGTCTGTAATCCAAAAAAAGCGTGAAACCTTTCCTATAGGAATACATAGTGCTCCATAGAAAATACTCAGGGTTGGGGTGGGCCAGCTAGAATTTGGGAATGGGCCAGCCTGGATTAAGGGGTGATAAGGGCTGATAAGGGGTGCGTCAACCTATATTTTGTGGTGATATGGGGGTAGGCCATCCTGAATTTCGGCGTGCTATGGGAGTGGGCCAGCCTCAATTTGGGGTGGTATAACTTGAAATTTGAGGTTGTGCCAACTTGAAATTTTTGGTGGGCCAACTGAAACTTGGGGAAAAGAAGCAAAAGCTGAGTAACAGCTGAGCCAAGCAATGGCACCCAATAGGACATACTTCTCATAATTTTTAAAGCTTTTTCACTGCAGGCAGCGGTTGTTGTCTATTCGCTGACCGACGAAAGCAGTGAGATACAAAGATACACCATAATACCTGACGTCCCTTCGAGAAATATGGTGTGGCCTGAAAGATTGCTTGCAGATACGAGTATACTCGTTGAATTCTTAAATCGACTGCTTTTATATGAATGCCTAGAACCTAGAATGGCTTGCATATTCTGGCGCTTCAAAATGTGAAAATTACATCGTACCAGCGCCTTCTTTACCATATAGAATAAGCCATATAAACATGAGAATTCGAGGACTTTCAGACAACCGTTCTGCATAGCGTTGGCTCGGCCAGCTTGAAATTCAATCACCAAGTAGAAGCGTTAGGGGCACGTATGTCAACCCTAAGAGAGAAAATTATAGCTAGAGGCGGTGCAGCGTAGTTATCCTTGAATTTATGGGGATGAATACTTACCAACGCCAATTATCGATGGGGGCCGCAGACAGAAGTGACAAGTTCTAGTCATAATAAAATACTTTTGACCGCATTCACTGGACAAGACTACTTAAAACTTTGTACAACCTCGCGCGGCTGTCAGTCGCCCTCCTTAGAGTTGGAGTAAAGAGACACAGTTTTGTTTGACTTTATTTATTTATTATCTGCTTCAAGTTTGGAGGCACCATTACATGCGAGGTGATTACATATGACCACATAAAACGTGAATAATAACACAGAAATACAAGGAACTGAACGAAATATCAATAGTTATCATGCGTGTTGACTGAAGACGAAGTGAAAATAAGTGCAAGGTGGCGTCTCGGCGAGCACATCGGAAGCAAATGAAAAAAAATTACGCGTAGGGGCAAGGGAAGGACACTTTAAGGAAGTTTGGGCAATATGATTAGTTAAGTGCTGCGGAATTATTTGTGGTGGTGGCATGAGAATGATTTCTGGAAGGCGATTACAACAAGTTACGGCATTCGTGATGATTGGTTTAATACATGGGCATGTCCTATAATAATACTTGCAATTGTTACGTCCTAAGTGGGAAGTATTCTATGTGGTGGTTATAACAGGGGCTCATGTGTGTGAGACAAAAAAAGAGTCGTGAGGAGAAACATTGCTTCTAAACTTATGATACGCTTTTATCATGGTCAAAGTGATTTCACCAGAATATTGAAAGGTTACGAACTAGGCAGCGCAGTTTATTAATATTATTTCTATACTAAAGGCCAAGTAGTATAGGAAAGGGGGACTTGGTAGAATATACATGTTCTAGGTGTCGACTTACGAATGCTAGCTATGCACCGGCCGCGGTTGCTCAGTGGCTATGGTGTTAGGCTGCTGAGCACGAGGTCGCGGGATCGAATCCCGGCCACGGCGGCCGCATTTCGATGGGGGCGAAATGCGAAAACACTCGTGTACTTCGATTTAGGTGCACGTTAAAGAACCCCAGGTGGTCAAAATTTCCGGAGTCCCCCACTACGGCGTGCCTCACAATCATAAAGTGGTTTTGGCACGTAAAACCCCATATATTACAATGCTAACTATGCGAGCTCTTTTACTTCAGGAGAGGCAATGTTTAGGTGCGGGAACCACACGAGAATGCAGTTTCAATATTTGCTGCCCATAATAGCGACATTCTTACGTGCGCTCTCAGGCGTTTCTAAGATATGTCATGATTGATAGGAACACGGCAGTGTTGGGCGGAACGGCATTCCTGGAAATAGTTCCTTTCGAGAAAAAGGGAGGAACTTGACCGTTCCGTTAAGGGTCTGCGGAACTGTGACGGTAACTCGCTAGGTTTACGAAGAAACGGCAGAGCGAACAGTATTCTTTCTATGAACATTCCACGGCACTGAACAGACGCGCCCACGTACGCGGCACATAATGCAGGGCGGACACCAGCATCGAGATGCAAATCTTGCCGAGTTCAAACAAAGAACCTTATCAAGTTGAGAATACGTATTCTGGACATTTTTTTTTCCAACCCATACTGCAAATATTGAATCAGCATTTATTGAACGGCTATGTATTGTTCCCTTCGATGTTGTTTCTTGTGCAAGAAATTTAATTATATTGGTGCATGTGAGTAACTTTCGATTTGCACATATGAAACGCAGTATCCCGCCAGCGCACTTAAAGACCGAAGTGGAAAGCGGGCTCCGCTTTCCAGTGGAAGGGGTTCCGTGGAAGTGGAAAGGGCTCCGGACAGGTCGCCATTGGAATGAAAAAAGAAAGCGCCATATGTGTTGCACTTGTAATAGGCAAGCACCAAAGGATAGACAGTGGGGCGAGTTGGTACGGTAACATGATTTGGCTTCTAGCGCGAAGTGAAACACTGACACAGAAAGGAGCAGACAGGACGAGCGCTAAGTCTCACCTAAATTTTTATAAAAACGAAGAACGTATATATAGGTGATTCCAAAAACCGTAGCATAAGAACATGACAAGGGAAAAAGCATCAGTTAAACATATCAGGGGGTATGGAAGTCAAAGAACAAAAATTGCTTCAGATTAGTACACGTATTGCGAAGGTACTGAAATTCACAATCTAACAGAGACAACGAAGCATTATCCATGGTTTAAGGAATGACAACGAAGATTTAAGGAATAACAGACAACGAAGATTATCCCATGGTTTAAAGAATGTGGCCGATAGGTATGACGTCAGTACCGTTTTCTCGGCCCCACGCAAGTTGTCTAACATGCGCCCTTTGATAAATAGGAGACTTGAACAGGAAGGTAAAAAAAGAAACGATGATTGCGGGGTTAAACATGTGTCCCCTTTAGTGCCTTGCAACACGGGTATACTTTATCAGATTCCACTCGAGTGTAGGAAAGCTTACATTGGACAGAGTGGCAGGTGGATTAACATTAGACTAAAGGAACACAAACATTAACTAAACAACCCTAATGCATCCCATTTAGCGGCACATTGTTTCGATTGTGGTTGCAAACCTTTCTTTGAAGACACAAAAATTCTTTCTAGACGCAGATGCCAAACCACGCGGGAAATTATCGAGGCATTCCACATAAAAAGATTAGGAGACACTTGCGTCAGTCATGCTTCGTTGTCTCTGTTAGATTGCGAATTTCAGTACCTTCGCAATACGTGTACTAATCTGAAGTAACTATTGTTCTTTGACTTCCATACCCCCTGATATGTTTAACTGATGCTTTTTACCTTGTCACGTTCCTATGCTACGGTTTTTGCAATCACCTATATATATGTTCTTCGTTTTTATAAAAATTTCGTTGAGAGTTAGCGCTAGTCCTGTCTGCTCCTTTCTGTGTCCGTGTTTCACTTCGCGCTAGAAGCCAAATCAAGCACCAAAGTTGCAGTTAGAAATGTCGAGAGTATGTCAGGTACTCTTCGAAAAAAAAAATCGTCTAGTAATGTTTCTTTGAATCCTTTTATTTCCAGATAATCTGCTGCCAGCGATGTTCAGATTCCTATACCATACGTTGTTCGATGTGAGCTTTAAATTGGTCATTTTATTTCGCCTCGTGAGTATTGCAACCAATGTTTTCAAGAAAAAAAATGAAGGTAACTTCTATGTTACGACACGTTCCAATGTTCGAAGTGTAACTGGAATGCTTTCCTTTCGTATTAATGAAACTTGTAACGGGAAGTCATTTCAAGATTGGGAAGGAACGACGAAGAAGCTTTCGTTCCTGTTTTAGAGCAAAATGTACAACACTGGAACACAGTAATGTAACTGCGAACAGTTACAGTCTGATTGTGGGCAATCGACACGAATGTGCACAGGGCTGCGTTAGGTGATATCAACCATTCATCCCTTCATGATACAATGGAGCCAACATTGGCTAAACGAAATGGGCCAACTCAGGCTAAACGTCTGTATCTGTGTTTTTACTACATTAGAATGCGTTAAAAATAATACAATACATGCCAAGAGCAGTAACACATTCCGACGAATGAAATGTTTCTTGCTAAGGTAAACTGTGGTATATTTCAATGCCTATGAGAAGACTTAGGCCCAAACAATAAAACGCTCCTTTCCTTCGAGCGCTTCCTAACCTTACGTGAGGCCTCCTTACAGCGAAGGGCCGATGGAGGAAGCAAGCATACTCTGAAAGCTCCCTTCACCCGTCCTCACGTAAGGAGCGGTTGCCGCCATGCCTGGGTTCGAGATTATCTCTTAAAAGCTTTAGGCGAACACCAGAACACCACTATTCAATAAACAAGGTTGTATCGTCGCACAATCTTTAAGTTGATGAGCTAATATAGAGAAGCGTGGACGCTTTTTAGAGCGCAGCTCTTTGGCGTCCGTTCCTGGGTTTCGCGTCGTCGTCGGCGTTGTCGTCGGCCTCGTAACCAGCTCCGCCCCCCTTTCATCCCCCCAGCGCTAGCAGCGACCGACTGATACCGCTGGATGCCGCTGACGCCGCTAGAGAGTCAAGATAACGTGACTGCATAGAACACCGTCGCCGCCATGCAGAAAGAGGAGGAAAGGGTCCCCCCCCCTGTTCTTGTGTGGCGGATAGGGTGCTTTTCAGTTGCCGACGCGCCGGTTATTTCACGTAGGCCCCGGCACGTCGACGAATACGTGACCACCTTCCCACGGCTAGACCTGGTTCTTAGCGCTGCGGAAGCGAGGGTATCATATTGTTTGTGTCGGCATCGGCGGCGTTGTCCCTGAAACCAACTCCGCAGCTGGGGTTGACTCACTATAGGCGTCAGCGGCATCAGTCAGTCGCTGCTATCTCTTCCCTCCTCCCTTTATCGTGTTGTCCGCTTGCTGCGCGCGCTTCTGCCCCCATCGTTTGCCGCTGGGTGTACACGCCGCCCCGCTCTTCCTGCGAGTCTCCGGTTGTCAAAGCGCCGGCTCGAACTTAATTCCTTTCTTCGCTCCTCCTCCAATGCAACCCCTGTGCGGTGGCAATCAGAGAGCCAGATCGGTGGCGGCGGATCTGTATATGTGCACCGCCCGAGCCGAAATTGCCGCTGCCGTTCGCCCTGTGCGGTGGCAATCAGAGAGCCAGATCGGTGGCGGCGGATCTGTATATGTGCACCGCCCGAGCCGAAATTGCCGCTGCCGTTCGCCACTGCGAAATTATCTGCCAGTTCTTTCTGAGCCATGAGCGAGACGACCGATGGAAGTCCTCCGTCTGCTGCTGCTGCTGCTGCTGCTGCTAAACGAGCTGCCAGAGCAGAGACCACAAAGCTTCCTTCATGACTGTCAAGAACTGTTAGTGGAGTCTTTGTTAAAGGAATACGTGTGAAAAATAAAAAAAAATTCTGTGATAGCGCATACATGTGTTGCTCGATTTCTTTGCCTCAATCTATCGAAAAGGTGAAACAGCTTATTTGCTGCGCTCAAATTTCGCATTAGGAAGTAACGTAATCGTCGGTAATTTTTTCTAGTTTTGTTTACTAAACCTAAAGAAGTAGCGCATTACAGTGCGAAACTTGATGTGCTCCAGCAACGCTGGCACGCCGGCGTCGTGCAACGCCAAGCAACGCTTCCATGCCGCACGCGCGACTGAAACGAACGTGCCTGGCAAAACGTACCGTGCTCGCGCTTCTCCGAAAGTGGGCGACAGCGCGTATGCGCAAGCAAACGTCACGTGGTTAAGCAGTGAGGCGAAGCGCTCGTTCAGGGCCAGGAGCGGCGTAAGGACGCATGAAGGTAGCTTGGCCCAAACAATAAAACGTTCCTTTCCTTCCAGCGCTTCCTAACCTGTGGGGTCTTAGGGTCTCACAGGAGTACCGACCACCGCGGGTTCGAGCTTAGCGAGCCACAGGGCCGCGTCAGCCGTCAGCCTCTAGCGCCGCTGCGCGCGAGCTCAGGCCACAAGGGGCTACCGAGCGATGCACGCAAAAACACAGTATTGCCCTAAAATGAAGGAAACCGTTTATTGTTTCCAACGGCACCCAACACTGCACAAACGCCCGGTCCCGGGACGGCGGGGAACCAAAGGGGTCCCGCACCAAGGGCGAAAAATACAGCTAGGGGCGCCTGTAGCACGTCGCTGCGAGAGCACAGGCTCAAGCTGGGACGCGCCGTGTAGGGGTTGGAGTACGGACTCCGCGGATGAAATACCACAAACTTGAGAGGATTTGTTCTACATTATTTACAAGGAGGTGAGCGTCAATTAACAGTCGTACAGACATTACGGGCCAGCAGCAACTCGGACGCTGCGGCCCGCGGCAAGAAGTTCGAGAGAGGTGAATCAGGGAATCAGGGCATGTCCCAGAATGCTCAGGTCTCTCTGGAAGGCTTCTTATAAACCCTTCGAGCACTGCAAGTCACGTCATGTCTGACCAATGGGAGAGTCCACTCCGATGACGCCACTTTCAGCCAATGGTAGGCGCCCGTGTCGTGGTGTCACACCTGGCGGCTTGCTGCGGTCTTGCATCACAGACTGGCAATGCACTTCGAACAAGGAGAAGGGGAGGGCTGCACCTGCTTCATTGTCGGATGCCCACCTGCTAATCCCGGCGGCGCACGAACTTGTTGGCATGTAAACTTGTTGCCCTAAACTTGTCTGCTCGGCCGCTTCTCTGGAATGCGCTTTCCTGCTTCTGCATTCCTCAATTAGCTGTGCTGCAATCCGATGTGGTCTGGGGAACTCGAAGCAATCGCAGGAACCAGCTCCATATCTAACAGCTCGTCCTCGCCCCGGTTGTTCTGAATGGCCGGTGAAATCAATTCGCTGGCCATGAGGAACGCTGATAGAAGCTGCAGGGTACTGGGGTCGAGCCACGTTTGACAACCCTCGGGATCCTGGGCCCTGGAGAACAAACGTCAAACAAACAAAACAGCACAGCGCTGCACCACGCGTAAGCGCAGGCTCTTCACCCCTGACTCGCCAGACTATTACTGAGTCAAAATCAACCCTGATCTTTTATTTCCCCAATTTCGACAAAACAGTTCCAACCACCCTTCCAAACCGCTATCCATTTCTCCCCGAATGCCGACAAGACCAGAGCACTATTGTTGTTGCAAAACAAAAGGGTCGTTGATGATGCAAACAACAAATGAAAACAGCCGAACATAACATAAGTGGCCTAACTACACGAACAGCATGTTTCCAATCTATCGCAGTGGCGTACTTATCACACGTATTGGTGCCACTGAACAATCTGGTCAACCTCACAAGTACGTAATCACAAGCGCACTAGCCTTGTGGTCACTAAACAAAACGCGTACTTGCATTGTAGGCAAACTTTTCATTCACGCTTACTCACGTTTCTTTCCTGAAAGTCCTACAGGACACGTGACATAAACGAACAATTAAACTTGCGGGACTTACACACTCCGCGGAACTCTTAAAATGATGCGTCTTCTACTAACTCTTTCCACGCACGTTCACTAAAGAAGTCAGAATACACGGCTGCCCTCACGCACACACTAGCAACCCAGTCATAAAGTCTGCTTCCTTCCGTCCACACAGGACACGCGCTAATGGAACTAAGAACGCTTCTCCGTGCAAATCATGCACTCACTGAAAATCTACGCGCTTAACCTTGCAGAATTCAAAAATACTTAAAAAGAAAGAAGGTTAAATAACACACGCGCTTTACCATAGGCCTCTGAACGATAACCTTGACCCTCAGGTTACTTACACACACAAAAAGAAAGCCTATTTACTTATTAATGAGCATCTCGCGAGACTACATGTTTCCATAAACCTCATCTTTCAAATCACGGAGCTTCTCGAACGAAAACATAAACAAAGCTCATACACATTGAAAGAAATCCTAGTCTCAATTCGCGAAAACATTCCGATGCTCAAAATAACAAAACAAGACACTGCATTTCTACGGAAGGGCTCCTGGCCTCCCTTTCCAAACGCTTACGTCTGACTCATACTCTGAGCCGTCCTCGCGGTCGTCGCGGCTTGAAAGCTACTCTGGCTGCCGAGAGACAACAAAAGGGCTGACTAACTATCAGCTCCCCCAAGACGTTACGGTCTACTGCCAATTTGCGTCCCCGCGCCCCGCTTTCAACACGAACTCGATTGACCGCGTCGCTACTCCCCACCTGGTCTCGTCCTGCCACCTTGCGTGTCTTCGAACTGCACGCTGAGCTATGAAAAGAACTACGGAACGACGAGGAGCTTAACTGCCTCGTGCCCTTTGTCCGCGTCCGTGCAGAACATTCTTCGCGGTCCCCCTTTGACCGGTGGCTCGACCATTTTGGATGCGTCAACATCGTCCTAGACGACCGCACCTTCTTCCTCGCGCCCTGCCCTTTTGGGTTTCTCGCCATCTTTGGCGGCGCTACATTAATTACCGACTTTCGGTTTTTACCGCGCTTCTTTTTAAGGCGCTTTCTCTTTGCACTAGCCTTCATGTCGCCTTCTCGTGCCTCGTGCTGGCCGGTACACATTTCGTCGGCCCGGATCGGCCTCTTACCCGCACAGTCTGAGTGATTTACATTTAAATCTACTCTCACTTTGCCTCGACTGGCGGACAGCCCAACCGACTCTGGCACAATGCAGCAGGCTTTACTCGAGTTAGACAACTCGCACTCTTGCGAACTGCCCTCTACTACATTGCCCAGCTCACGCTGTGCATCGGCACACAGCCCGTCGGTATCGATCGCTGTCTCACGCGCACAGTCCGAATGATTGACTGAATCATCCCTATCTAGGCCATCTAGACTGGCGGAGAGCCGCACCGATCCCTGAACAATGCAGTTGTTCTCTCGTGAGCTACGGAGCTCGCCACCCCGAGAACTATTCTCAACTGCATCGTCCAGCTCGCACTTCACTTCTGCACGCACCTCTGGCTCTACATGGGTGCTCGCTTCTGTCTGGTCAGCAGTACCCTTTTCTTCGCTAGCAACCTCGCTAACATTACCAGCGACGCACACGCTCGGTAACTGTGCCAATTTGTTCGCAGCTGGCCTAGCTGTCTCTACAGTCATCTGTTGGCACAGCACCTCGTCGCTCTCACTCTCGCCTTTAACGGCCTCTATTGCCACTAAGGCATCGTTAGCAGCTAGCCTTTTCCCTTTACTTATGAATCTGCAGCTAATCTCACAGGCACTACTCTTCTCGTCGGCTTCTGGCGAAAATCCGCTCGATGCTTCCGCATCCTTTCGCTCTGTACTACCTACAGAATTCTCAGACAGCCGCTGTCTCTGTGCCAATAACTGATCACAATACTGTATTTCTTTGATCAGTGCTGCCTTCTCTCTCTCATACTTTTGTTCACGCTCAAGCTTACGTTCCTGATGCTCACGTTTGCGTTCATTCTCACGTTCGTGACGCTGACACCTAAGAGTAAGTTCTTGAAGCTCCTGCTTCCGTTCATTCTCGCGTTCTTCACGCTTAAGCTCACTCCTAAGTTCACGACGCGCTCGCAAACGTACACGACGCTCTCGCTCCCGTGGCTCCTGTATCACTTCCCAAGCAAGCTCAATGCTTTCGTGATCATTGCCACTATCATTAATCGCCTTTATGATAGCTGGCGTTTCCATCCGTTCGTCCGCCTCAACTCCCAAATCGTCGCACCCCAACAACAAGTCTAACCTCGTCAACCTTCTAAGATCCATGGCAGCTGCCCCGACAGGTGGTTAAAACTGTTTTCCTTAATTAATTTGTGCAAACACACAATGCAACAAACTCCCGATTCCCAGAACTATCAAAATTGAACACACAACCTTTGAGTCTGGCGAATCATAAGGAAAAAAACCACGCGCTCACTTACGGTTGCAGCACCCTGCCATCCGGTTCGTTCGTCCGCTGTTGCCGGTTCCTTCCGGACTCCCTGGGTCGAAGGCTCGCTCCTTCTTCGATACTCCCAGTCTCTTCGGACCTCTTTCGACGAAGGCTCTCTCTTCTTCGCTCTTCCCGGTTCTTTACGATCTCTCTCGACGAAGGTTGATTCGTAGCGCTGCCACCAGCTGATGTATTCGGAGGCGATCCCACCGCTGCTACCAGATGTAGGGGTTGGAGTACGGACTCCGCGGATGAAATACCACAAACTTGAGAGGATTTGTTCTACATTATTTACAAGGAGGTGAGCGTCAATTAACAGTCGTACAGACATTACGGGCCAGCAGCAACTCGGACGCTGCGGCCCGCGGCAAGAAGTTCGAGAGAGGTGAATCAGGGAATCAGGGCATGTCCCAGAATGCTCAGGTCTCTCTGGAAGGCTTCTTATAAACCCTTCGAGCACTGCAAGTCACGTCATGTCTGACCAATGGGAGAGTCCACTCCGATGACGCCACTTTCAGCCAATGGTAGGCGCCCGTGTCGTGGTGTCACACCTGGCGGCTTGCTGCGGTCTTGCATCACAGACTGGCAATGCACTTCGAACAAGGAGAAGGGGAGGGCTGCACCTGCTTCATTGTCGGATGCCCACCTGCTAATCCCGGCGGCGCACGAACTTGTTGGCATGTAAACTTGTTGCCCTAAACTTGTCTGCTCGGCCGCTTCTCTGGAATGCGCTTTCCTGCTTCTGCATTCCTCAATTAGCTGTGCTGCAATCCGATGTGGTCTGGGGAACTCGAAGCAATCGCAGGAACCAGCTCCATATCTAACAGCCGCTAGGAAAAGTCCCGGCGGCTATGCTACTTGCTCTGGCGATAACCAATGGGCCAACTCGCGAGAGCTCGGGCAATCTCCTTCAGCTTGGGCCTCCGATGAGTGCGGCTCGGCGTGGTACGACCTCGCGCGAGCACTAGGCACCCGTTCTTCGGCTTAGCGTCGGGATAGGAAACAACACGAGGTACGCGCTCCCCGCACGGGCAAAGGCGCCGTGCGTGAGCTCAATCCTAGTCACAAAGGTGTCGGCGGATGAGAGAGAGCATCGTACGTACCGGGTGCTGTCCCAAGGAGAAAGAGAGCCGCTACCGTCACGGCAGTAGCCACCAGGGGCCACTCCCGTGACGTCACTAGCTCCGCCCTCACCCACGAACCATGGCGAGTGGAGCGCCACCGCTAAAACTGGTTCGGAGCAAGAACGGCATGGCTTAGGATTACAGACATGGGTGAAATTCGCCAGCGCAATGGCGCGTCGAATCCCCCAAATCCCCAAAAACCTTACGTGAGGCCTCCTTACAGCGAAGGACCGACGGAGGAAGCAAGCGTACTCTGAAAACTCCCTTCACCCGTCCTCACCTAAGGAGCGGTTGCCGCGTGCCTGGGTTCGAGAATATCTCTTCAAATCTTTCCGCATTATCCTATTAAAAATGTTGTATCGTTGCACAATCTTTAAATTGAATAGCTAATATAGAGAAGCGTGGACGCTTTCTTCTAGTTTTGTTTACTAAAGTTAAAAAAAAGTTGCGCATTACAGTGCAAAACTTGATGTGCTCCAGCAATGCTGGCACGCCGGCGTCTTGCAACGCCTAGCAACGCCTAGCAATGCTTTCATGCCGCACGCGTGACTGAAACGAACATGCCTGGCAAGACGTACCGTGCTCGCGCTTCTCCGCAGGTGGGCGACAGTGCGCATGCGCAAGCGAATGCCACGTGGTTAAGCAGTGAGGTGAAGCGCTCGTTCAGGGCCAGGAGCGGCGTAAGGACGCATCAAGGTAGCTTTGGAGCTACCTTATGTTGAGGAAGCACCAAGGAAGCCTTCACCGAGGGCCCCTCAGTAAGGAAGCTTTCAGAGTGACATAAGGTAGCCTCACCGCAATGAAGGCTTCCTTAGTGAGGTAAGGAAGATTTAATTGTTTGGCTCCTTATGCTGAGGAAGTACCAAGGAATCCTTCACCGAGGGCGCCTCAGTAAGGAAGCTTTCAGAGTGACATAAGGTAGCCTCACTGCAATGAAGGCTTCCTTACTGAGGTAAGGAAGATTTCATTGTCTGGCCCTTATGGCTGCTGAAGCAGATACAAAACTTTATATTAGTGAATGATCTTTATTTTGCTCTCACGCAGACAGTGAACACAAAATAGGGCCTCTCCTAAATCAAGGCTAGCATGAGCGGACCTTTGTCTTTGCGAATCCATGGTCGTAGCCATGAAAGAGATAGAGTCACTTTGCAGGATGAATACTGTTTTCCTTGCGCGACTGTAGAAGCTCCAAATGAGCTGTGCTTGCAGGGAAACCTTCCCGTGAGAACGTCTTCTCGCGCGAATTGATTGTGGCTTCAGGGACCATGAGCGAAAAAGTGCTGGATGTTTTTTTGCCTGCCGTCACTGCCAGACACCCAGCAGTCCAGTTCGAATAGATTTCTTATGCAGTTGTAAGATACTGAGGTGCTGTAGACGGCCACGCGTTAGGCTTAGTCGTTAAATGAGCTCAGGAAGCTCGTAAAATAACGATGTTTTCAGACGCACAGGACCGGCGGAAAGTTAGTGCAGAAGCGAGATTTCATATACCTATTTTGCACAAAGGCATGGAATTCTAGGATAAGCGGTCGCAATTACCGAGCACAATGATACGGATGTGTATGACGCCTGATTGGTGACATCTCTACAAGATTGTTGTCTGCTATTTGGGCCTTGCATTATGTGTCGACGTCTTCTGACTAATGAAATGGCCAGATGCATATTTCCCTTGCGGCGTCAGTGCCAAGAATCAAAAACGACTCCGTAGTAGGCCTTGAACCCAGAACAACTTGATCCACTTATCACCACAAATGCAGGAGTGGACGCTATGCTAAAGCGTCAGGCCCTACCAAATGAAGACTTACAACACAGCATTGAGAGCAGACTGGGCACACCGGCATGCATAGTATATAGCAGTTACTTCAACGCCATCTTTATTTACTAGGATGGATGAAAAGCTGTTGCCTTCCTCACCTTTTAACTCGTCCAAAAAATATTTCAGCGTCCCTTCCCTACTGCTGAGATAGTTGGCCCGCACCAAAGCGAGAGCTGCGCTCTACACTGTGGCACCGCCAATGGTCCAGTTGACACATGTCACAAGTCGAAACATGCGGAACCAGACGCACAACTGAGGGCGCAAGTGAACTCTGTCAGCGATGACTTAGGGTGTCTTTCATAAAAAAAAACATTCAGATCTCAAGTATTTTGGGAATGGGTGTGAGCGAAGCTTTGTTTACTGTTTAGAAAATTTGGACAACGCCTAAAGTTCTTCTTTAAGAGTGGAACTAGACAGCACTCAAAGATCCCTGACTGCTTCTCACGCTTCCCGGCAACTGCAGCGTATGTAACCGCAATGCTTACTGGGAAACGCTAGCGGTGGACGGTATGCACGAAGGTGAGTTTTCTGGTACAAACGCAGCTTCTTACGTGGGCAGTGGTGGGGCAGAGGCGAGCGCCCTCTCGAGGTGTTGCAGGGAACCAGGCGCGCCACTCCATGGCCTCGAAGATATGCCTGCGTCGGCGCGTGCAAATGGCGGACAGCGCGGCAGGTCTATGCATGGTAGAAACGCTAGAAAATGTGTTTGTTTGAGCTTTTGCGTAACAGAATTTTGTTTTCTTGTATAATCAAAGTAGAGACCAACGCTATCATGTGTGTAGGTTGTGTGTAAGTAGTGCTTTACGACTTTTCTACGTATCTTAGCTTGACAAATACGGTTAGTTCAGTAAGTTCCTTGGGCAACAGGGAGGGTCTGGGTATGAGTGGTTCAAAATTCGTTTTGTCACAACGACGTGCGATGCCGGACACCGACGCGGGACGCCAACGCCGGATTTTCTGCGACATGAGGCCCTTAACGCTATCGCGTTTCTGAAGAAGACGCTTCTCGCGGTAAAGCTGCATCGCCAACGCGCGGCTCGGCTCGCGCTGCTGATTGCTGGCGTCTTTTTCGGCGGTGCTTCGGGCTGCATCGCCGTTCCCGATCGTTGTGTCTTTGCTTAAGGAGCCGCAAATAAACCTCTTCTCAATTGGTGGAGGACCTGGGCTTCAAACCCCGTCGCTTGAAACCCTGGAGCTGAGATGAAGAACGCTGCTGCCCGCCATGACCGACAGCTCATCACAAACGGCGGCGACGCCACAGTCCGTCGCCAGCACCGGCGTTCCACGACAACGCGGCCCCAAGGTCTTCAGTGGTACAGACCACACATACGACGAATACTGGTGAACGTCATACGAACGGGTGAGCGCTGTTGTGATCGGCCGTTCGCCCTACGACACCCCTCGGTCACGGCTTGCACGATTATGGTGAAAGGACCAGCGGCCTCAATGGGATGGTTCTCGACACGGATGAGTTATGGCCAGCGCGCGAGTGCCTAGTTCATGGACTGTTTCAGCGATTAGAAATGATACGGTTGTCACCTGTCAGCAGCATAAGCTGGCGTGTCCAAGCCACAGATGCACAAATTATAACCTCCTTGGTATAACCCGCTTGGTATAAGCCGCTAAGTATGAACCTCTCATTGAACTGTCAGCGTCGGCAAAAAGGGCGACCTACCTCCGGACTGGTGGGATCTGATGTCATCAACCCCCTGGCACCGGATTGGAGGAAGTGACTAAACAAAGATCATACACGTCATAAAAGGAGCTACCGACGACGGGAGTGATCAATTTCGGGAGTGATGTGAGTGATGGCGGGAGTGATGTCAATTTACTAATAGTTGGTGTTTACAGACGACCAGGCTCTCCGGACAGTTGCCTTGTAGAACTGTACGATTTCTTATATAACCACATCAACCAAAGAACGAAATTAATTCTAGCTGGAGACATTATCTTAGGGGCCATTGATTGGGATAACTTATTAATTGACAATAAAGAAGTCAAATGTTGTGACCTTCCTTTTGATATCATGCAGACTTTCTCGCTAGCTCATCCTGTGCATCAACCAGAACCTACGGCTGGTGGGCCCGGTAGCTGCGCGACAGTGCAGTCTACTAATCCGCTGCTTTTCATGATGGAGGTGTTTGCTCTCGCCGTCCGCCTACTTCTAACCGTTCCACCGTCTGCCTCCCGTGGATCTGTGCCTTCCGCGAACCTGCCCTACCACAATCAACACATCTCGGATCAACCCGCAACGTCATCAGAGCTGCATGTGCCATCACTGCCATCAGTCTACTGCATCTCGGATCATCAGTGGACAACCCGATCGCCAGGAACATCATCCGCTGCTGCTACAAAACGCGTGCGCTCATCGCCACCAATGTGTGGGCCCGGTAGCAGCGCGACAGTGCAGTCTACTAATCCGCTGCTTTTCATGATGCAGGTGTTTGCTCTCGCCGTCCGCCTACTTCTAACCGTTCCACCGTCTGCTTCCCGTGGATCTGTGCCTTCCGCGAACCTGCCCTACCACAATCAACACATCTCGGATCAACCCGCAACGTCATCAGAGCTGCATGTGCCATCACTGCCATCAGTCTACTGCATCTCGGATCATCAGTGGACAACCCCATCGCCAGGAACATCATCCGCTGCTGCTACAAAACGCGTGCGCTCATCGCCACCACTCTGTGGGCCCGGTAGCTGCGCGACAGTGCAGTCTACTAATCCGCTGCTTTTCATGATGCAGGTTGGTAATAAATTTTCTCTGTTCGCTAAAAAAAGTAGTAACCTTTTCCTGATGCAGCTACCGAGCCCTCAGTGCTGTGCCTGTATTGTTGCCGAATGTTCGCATGTTATTCGTATTCTCTTGCTATTGTCGGGTGACGTAGAAACTAACCCAGGCCCCGACCGTTTCGCCACCGTACTTGCCGAGCTCCAGAAACTAACTGCCGGGCAAACCGCGTTATTGTCTGATTTACAAGACATTAAACAACAGATGAAAACTACTGACACAACTTTGGTCGACCTAAACAAACGCATGGACGCTCTGGAATCCCACTACACCACCGTTTCTTCTCTCCACTCTGAAATAGACACCCTGAAAACTTTAACAACCGAACTTACCTGCAAGGTCGACAAACTGGAAGCACGAGTGGACGACGCAGAAAATCGCTCCCGTCGTAACAATCTCATTTTTTACAATGTTCCGGACACTAACCCCGCTGAAACCTTTGCAGACTCAGAACAAACTGTCATTCGCCATTGCTCTCAACAACTAGGCTTTGACATCGACCCTCATTTAATAGAGCGTGCTCATCGTCTCGGGCGTCACTCACCTAATCGTACCGGGCCTATCATAGTAAAATTCACATCGTCCAAAACTAAAGAAAGCATTCTATCATGTGGTTATAAACTTAAAGGCACGAACTACAGCATTGGCGAAGACTTTTCCGCTTCTGTCCGTAACACTCGCAAAAATCTTGTAGCCTATGCCAGATCGGTATCCGATAAGTTCTCCCTGCGCTTCAAAACTTTGCACATTGGTCCGAAACGCTACACATTCGATGAAGCTTCACAAACAGTAAAAGAAGTGAAATAGCAATCATCTCACCGTCAATCGACAGGCCATTCTAAGCATGTTCAACAACAAGCACTTTCATTGTCAGCTATTTTTTCTAACGTGCGCAGCTTCATTTCAAAACGCGACATTATTTCAAATATCGTCTCAACTTCCGCCAGCAACCTACTAATCTTGACGGAAACGTGGCTAAACAGCGACATCTGTGATAGTGAAGTCCTTGCCGACCTGCCTAATTTCCGTGTCTTCCGCAAGGATCGCCCAGATAGGAGGGGAGGGGGAGTACTGATTGCAACCAGACATGAACTATCATGTACAACCATTAATATTTCATCAGACATAGAAATGTTATGGGTCTTATGTCACGCTTCACCTCAGTCCGTTTTGATTGGCGTTTGCTACAGGCCTCCTAACAGTCCGGATTTCCCCACAAAACTGAATAATGCAATAAATGAAATTAAAACGAAGCATCCAAACAACTGTACTCTTTTATTTGGAGACTTCAATTTCCCGAGTATTGATTGGCATAATCTAACTACCACAGGTAATAGAGATGCTAACGAATTTCTTGATGTTTGCCTTAATTTTAATCTTGTTCAAATTATATCGGAGCCAACCCGTGTAACTGAGGACTGCGCTAACATTCTCGACCTAATATTAACGGATAATCCGGAATACGTTCATTCCATCACGCATCTACCAGGCGTCAGCGATCACCAAGTCACACAAGCCGACTTCACGATTAAACCATTTTCACGGACAACTAGCAAACGTACCATCCGGCTTTATGATAAAGGAAACTATACTGCCATAAATAATGAACTTCGCACATTCTTACCCCGTTTTCAGTCTGACTTTAATCAAAGAACTATCCACGATAACTGGCACTTGTTTAAGACAAAAATTGAAGGTTTGGTTGACAGGTTTATTCCGAGCATAAATATAAGAACTAACCCCCTAAACCCTTGGTTCACAAACACACTCAAACGCCTTGAAAACAAAAAGAAGCGTCTTTTTCGTTCAGCCAAGTTGCGGCCTAGTCAGAACGCTTGGGACAGGTATTATGCAGCGGAAAAAACTTACCTACAAAATGTGCGAGAAGCCAAGCACTCTTTCTTTCATTATGACCTGCCAAACATGTTGTCTACTAACCCCCGTTGGTTCTGGCAAGTCATTAATCCCCAGAATACACGCACAATTTCCCTCACCGATGCATCAGGTGAAACTATCTGTGAATCCGAATGCGCCAACATTTTTAACGCAGCGTTTTCATCCGCGTTTACTAATGAAACCGATCCGGTTGTTTCTCCAAACCCCGCAATTATTCAGGAGACAATGCCTTCACTTGTATTTTCTTCAGAAGGGATTTTGTCCCTAATAGAAAACTTAAAGCTTTCATCCTCTGCGGGCATTGACAACATCAACGCTAAGATTCTGCAGAACACCAAAGATACATGTTCATCCCTGTTGTGCATGTTATTCACTCAGTCACTCCTCACAGGCCAACTGCCCAAAGAATGGAAACAAGGGAAGGTCGTTCCAGTCCACAAATCAGGTAACAAGAACTCGCCTCTAAATTACCGTCCCATTTCTCTAACTAGTATTCCCTGCAAAATCATGGAACATGTCATCTATACTCACATCATCGCATTTCTCGACTCGAATAACTTTTTCAATCCTGCCCAGCACGGGTTTCGCCGTGGTTACTCCTGCGAGACTCAGCTTGCCGCTTTCTTACACGATCTGCACTCTAACCTTGATTGTAATCTTCAGTCTGACGTAATATTTTTAGATTTTGCTAAAGCCTTTGACAAAGTGCCCCATAAACGCCTTCTTATAAAGCTTTCCCGCTTAAATTTTGACCCTATAATATACTAAAGTGGATTGAAGAATTCTTGACTAATCGTTCACAATTCGTCACCATTAATAATAGGAATTCTAATTCAGTCTCTGTAACTTCAGGCGTCCCACAAGGATCCGTGCTGGGCCCGCTACTTTTCCTAATATACATAAATGATTTACCATTAAACGTAACATCTAGCATACGTATGTTCGCGGATGACTGTGTGATATATCGTGTTATTAATTCCACCGCTGACCAATCTTCTCTTCAAAGTGATCTTAATGCAGTCTAGGACTGGTGTAACGAGTGGCTAATGGAACTTAACCCGCGTAAGTGTAAATATTTGTCCATTCACCGTCGCCGTAATTCTCTCCTATTTCCTTATGTAATATCTGAAGTTCCGGTAGAACTAGTTCATTCATACAAGTATTTAGGAGTAACAATTTCGAGCGATCTTTCCTGGAATCCTCATGTTACTAACCTAATATCATCCGCGAACAGGACTTTAGGATTTTTCAAACGCCATCTGCATCACGCTCCTCAACATGTAAAATTGTTAGCCTACAAATCATTTGTCAGGTCAAAACTAGAATTTGCATCGCCTATTTGGAATCCTCATCAGGCATACCTAATTAATGATCTTGAATCTGTACAAAATCGCGCCGCTCGTTTCATCCACTCATCATATTCCTTTGACATCAGCGTTTCCTCCTTAAAAACTGCATCCGCATTATCCCCCTTATCGCTCCGTCGTCGCATTGCTAGCCTATCTTTATTTCACAAATTCTTTCATAGCCATATGCGCATCCCACCTTATATCCTTCCTCCTACACGCATATCTCACCGCACCAGCCATCAGCTACAGGTTGCCAGTCCTCGCTCACGCACTGTCACGTTTTCAAATTCTTTTTTTCTTCGCACAGCTGCAGACTGGAACGGCCTTCCTAACGACGTTGCTCTCATTATGTTCCCATACAAGTTCATCGAAAATGTAAAAAACTTCCTGTTATTGTGACTATGTATTTTTATTCTTGCCACCCCTTATGTAACGCTCCATTTATTGGAGCCTTTAAGGTAATAAAATAAAATGAAATGAAATGAAATGAAACCCATACGCGTTCAATGGCAAGTGAGTGTGCTCAGTGCTAGACCTTGTTTTTGTGTCCACATCTTTAACCCCTGACGTTAGCATATAACCGGGTATATCCGACCATAAAATGTTTTTATTTACGGGTGGAGATCTTGGCACGGGTGCAAGGCCCTCTAGTACTGACACCAGAATTTCGGTCAAGGATTACACAAAGGCTAATGATGAAAGCATTATTGATTTTTTAGGAATTATGGAAGATGATTTTGACGATAGTACGTTGGACGCCAAACAATAATGGTTAAAATTAAAAGGTGAGATTTTACACTGTGAAAGTAATTTTATTCCTGCCAAGCTCAAAAAAATAAAGCTGAGGTCGCCGTGGATTACAAGAATTATCATACACTTCAAAAGAAGGGTGCAAAGGATGCACAAGAAAAAACATAATCCCTCTATGGTTTGTCAGCTTTCACGAGAACTGAAAGAAAGGTTAAGAACCGCGAGATATAACTTCTTTTTCTAATACTTTACTTGAGTTCATGACAAATCAGCCTCGGAAATTCTGGCGGTATCTGTCTAAAGCGGAAAGTCCTCCAATCAAATTGGACATTGCAGGTATAGTGGGTGAGGAGGCGCGTACTATCGCTAACTCATTCAATGCATATTTTCAGTCGATATTTTCCCGTGCCCACGTCCCTAATGTGCCCTTATCAGAGTGCGACTCTGCAATGCCTAAAATCCTGATAACAGAGTCCGGCATTTTGAATTTGCTGTTACAGATAGACGTTAAAAAAACGCCTGGCCCTGATGATTTATGAAGCACTTTCTTCAAGCGATACGGGGGTCAGTTGTCCCCCTTCCCAATGTTACTAGACTAGCTTCAGTTTTAAAACTCGGCGCCGTTGCGCGGAACCGCCACCTTCCCGCGCCTTTCTGGCGCTGCAGTCGCGCACGCCTTCACTTCCTCACTAGCCGGCTACGCGGGCGCGCCGGACTAAGCACGCGGTGCAGCGTTGGTGTATTCTGTGGTTCGTTGTTGACAGCGAATTTCAGCAAGCATGTCATCCGTGGAACTGTAGCCTTCGCCGAGTTTCTTAAAAGTATCAGCAGACGATGCCGCTATCGGAACGATGTCGACAGTTCGGCGCACCACTTTTTCTTTGCTCCCAGCAATGCGACGCTTCGCTCGGCGTGAAACAGAGCGATTCCTCGTGCCGACTGGGAACTCTCTGCGAAATCAACGGCACGCGCTCGTGCCACTGCTCCCGCGTTCGTCGTCGCATTCCACAGCTGGCTGCGTGGCCGTTCATCTTGCCAGCGTAGAATTTTACTTCACTTCTGTCGTCGTAATGGGGAGGACGCGTTTACGGGGGTATTAGCCATTGCTTAAGGGAGTATGAGCCACTTATGGTCTTATGTAACGGAAAGATGTAATTTTGAAGAAATTTAATTTCGAAGAAACACAAGCGGCAAGTCGTAGGCGAAGGCTGCTAACCACGCCGCCGAGCAAACTCGAGACATCGAACGCAAGCGACAACTGCGGGCACACCGTCAGTGACGTCGTTCTCTCTCGCAGCCGATTGTGTGTGTAACCACATAACTGAGGAATACATTAATGAACCTTCGGGATTAACCCAGTGATAAACACAGGGGCCGCACGTTTCAGCTTCGCTGATTAAGCATCTTCACGGAATGAAAAATCCGACTTCTTTTTTTTTTGTGGCTTGTGTGTACGACGACCGACCTCACCTTTCTTTTTGTAGCGCTTCTTTGGCGTGGGGAGAAGCTTCGGTAGGGATGAAGATCATCCTACAATCACGCACTTTGGCCAGATATTCAGGCTCATGAGCCTAAACTGCGCGAAACGTTAAGACGACAGGAAGAAACACACGACATTTAGAAGCGCAGCTTCTGCGCTTCGCTCTATGCGATTCTGACCCTTCTTTCAGTATTACCGAACTGGCGCGATAAATCTTATTGCTGTAGGTGGATACCGCTTTCTCGTGGTATCACTAATTCGGACAAGGGAGAACGCCAGCGAGCGTCAAACACGCGCAAAGTGTCGGTCCGCATGAGCTCAAGGCTGTGACGAGGCGTCTGCAGTTGAGCCCGATGGAACAGCGTTGCCCTCTGGCGGCTGTCACAGAAGTGGCGACAGCGGCTGTTAACGAGCGGGCGGGGAGTCTTACAACTGAAGCTAGTCTAGTAACGTTGCCCCTTCCTGCGTAAAATTTTTAGTGCATCACTTGAAACAGCAGTGCTTCCCGCGGACTGGTTGCGCGCAATGGTCGTGCCAATTCACAAAGGTGGGAACAAGCAGCTTCTAGGCACATACAGGCAAATATCCCTAACCAGCACATGTTGCAAACTAATGGAACATATAATAAATAAAGCTATCGTAACTTATCTGGAAGAAAATAACCTATTATACTTCGGACAACACGGCTTCAGACAAGGGTTTTCAACTGTAACTAAACTTTTAGAAATTATACACGACTTTGCTGAAACAATCGATTCAAGACTGCAAGCTGAAGCAATTTTTGTCGATTTTTCGAAGGCATTCGACCGGGTTCCACACAGTTTACTAATCTTGAAACTCAAGTTAATTGATATTAACCCCAAGGCTGTTTCACGGATCGAAGCCTACCTCTCGAATCAGTCCCAGTTTGTTTGCGTAAAAAATACTGAATCGGACTACCTTGATGCTCTTTCTAGTGTGCCACAGGGGTCGGTTCTTGGGCCAACTCAGTTTCTTTTATATATTAACGACTTGTATACATGTATGGAGCCAGGGGTTACAATAAGGTTTTTTGCGGACGACTGTGTCATATACACAACTGTTAAATCAGTCGATGAACAGACAAAACCTAATAAGTCTCTACAAAACATCGTTACCTGGTGCGGAAAAATGAGGCATGCAAATTAACACACAGAAAACTAGGTGTATGACTGTAACACGTAAGAAAGAGCCCTTAAATTTCACATATAAACTAAGTAATACTTCATTGGAACAAATAGACTCAGTCAAATATCTAGGTGTCACAATAACAAGATCGCTGAAATGGGACGTACATATCAATAATGTTTGCGCACGCGCGTTCAAACAACTCGGATTTTTACGAAGAAAGCTAGCGACGGCCCCACCTCGGTGAAATTAACTGCTTATAAAACTCGGGTTAGGCCGATATTAGAATACGGCAGCATAGTATGGAACCCGCATCAAAAGTATTTAAACTTATCATTAGAAAAGATCCAAAGCAGGGCGCTCCGATTCATTTACACAAAGTATTCAAGGTACACAGCACAACTGCGCTTCGCCCACAAGCAGGTATACCAACACTTGTTGTTCGGAGGAGGTTGGCCTATTTGAAATTCCTTTACCTTCTACACCATGACCTGATAAACTTAACAAAATCCGACTATTTGGTGCCCCCCGGACGTCATTCCAGTCGAACTAACCATGATAAATGTATTAGACAATCCTTTTCGCGTTGCAGCACACTAAAACACTCATTTTTTTTCCTTCAACACTTGATCGGTGGAATTCCCTCCATTGTGACATTGCTTGCTCACAATCTGTGCATCCATTCGTGTTGACACTGGAATTGCACTTCGAGTCATTAACGGAATGATGACCGCATTGTGGTCGTCTTGGCTGAGCGTTCCTCAAAAATTATCAAAGACGTATTGCCCTGCCACTACTTCTTTCACACGCCGGTATCCATACGTTCTTTCGCACTTCTCTGCGCTTGTTTCTTGCACACGCTTGTCCATAGGATGGTATGATAATATACATTACACTTGATACTGTTTGTACATTACACGGCACACCCAAATGCATTCTTTTC
This sequence comes from Dermacentor albipictus, assembly GCF_038994185.2. Taxonomy (NCBI): domain Eukaryota; kingdom Metazoa; phylum Arthropoda; class Arachnida; order Ixodida; family Ixodidae; genus Dermacentor; species Dermacentor albipictus. Next base: position 497,085,716 of record NC_091821.1, read on the forward strand.
CTGTATTAACTGTTCTTACACTTTACATGGCGTACTCACTGTATAGGTTGTTTTTGTTTCCTTGTATTTACTTATTGCTAACGTGGCGGGTCGATTGTAACCATTGCTTTTTTGTTTGAGTTTGCTGCAAACCCCCTGTATAACAAAGCGCTACGCCTGTACTGTTTGTATGCCCACTCCTGCATGAGCCTTCCAAGACTTACAGTATGGATAAATAAATAAATAAATAAATAAATAAATAAAACATGTTTGTCAAGCGTCCTGAATATGGGACTCAGTGTCACGTTCATCTCGCTCCTCCACGAGAAAAGTGGACCCACGTCTTCGAACCCCGAGTCGCAACAGCGCGCACAACAAGTGGGATGACCCAGCCAAGTTAACCAACGTCAGCTTTTATCTGGCTGGCGTTGCCCAACTCTCGTTTCACAGTCACAAAAGGGACCTACCCACCTAGTCCGTCTTCTAGACGACCTTTACGGAAGTATTCGGCCGACCCGCTGTTCGCAAGGTGCGCTTTGAACAACGCTTGCCCACCCGAACACAGTAGAAGGTAGAAACGTTCGCCTGCTACATTGAAGACGTCATGGACCTTTATAAGCGAGTCAACGCCACTATGCCCAAAGCTGAGTGAAGTAATCGCATACTGAAAGCCATTGATGACGGCGCATTCCAGTGGCTCCTCGCCATGAATCCACGCACCGTTTCCGAAGTCGTCAGCCTATGTCAAATTTGTTATGAGTCAAGGAAGCAACGCGCTTCGACTCGGCGTCCTCCACGAAGCGACGACCCGTTGGCGAGCCTTCATAGCATGTAAGACCAATCCTTATTCTTTCAGCGGGTGAAGTACTTCGTGCGTGAGAAAGTCGCCTGCCAACTTTCTTTAGTCCTCTTCACTCAGGAGCCCACCTCCCGTCTTCCAAACACACTCCGCACCCTCATTTCCGAAGAGGTCGTTCAAGTTGCCCCTTCTGCGCACCACCAGCCACGTGCAGGCGCGAATCTCAGCTCTGCGCTGACAGTGCAGCCTGTGACTAAGTCCCTCACTTTTGAGCAGCCAGTCCTGCCTGTGGCCACGCGTCTTACGTATGCGCTGGCAGTACGCAGGCCTAACCCGGTGCCTTCCTCGACCCAGTCCCAACCGGTGCCACCGGAAGCCCATGCTGCATCTTCGACGGCGCCACGAGCTAATCCTTTGAGGACGCCTGACAATCGTCCTATCTGTTATTCTTGCTGCAATCCCGGACACGGCGCCCGATGTTGCCGCTGTCGCCCTCAAGCGTTTGGCGACAACTCTCAGCCATTTCAGTATGGCAGCCAGCCCCTCCACCAACACGCCGCTCGTTCCCCCCAACCGTATCCTCGTGCTGACCTCCTAGAATTTCCCTCGCGTCGCTCGCCATTCACTCGCCGACGCTCGCTCGCTCCAATGCGCCGGTGACCCGTACCAGCCGACCAGAAAAACTCAACGTCACAGTTCCAGAGGCAAGAACTGCGCCCCGTTCGGACTGCTAACCCCGCCTGTCCTGCTAACGTGGTCGAAATTTCTGTAGAAGGTGTCCCTGCATTCACTGTTGTGGATACCGGCGCAGCCATTTCTGTGATAGCAGCCCAAGTGTGGCATTCACTGCGCAAGGTGACGTCACCGCTTTCTGCACTGTCGCTTCGTATGGCAAGCGCGCAGCACGTCACTCCGCATGCAGCCTGTACTGTACGTGTACTTATTCACGACATTGTTTATATCTTCGAGTGTATTGTTCTTCCCACCTGCTCGTATGACGTCATCCTCGGATGGGACTTTTTATCCCGCCAAAAAGCCGTAATCGACTGCACCCACGCGAAAGTTGAATTTTCCCTCTGTGTGATGCACCATTACACGAAAAGCGTGATCGCCCTTCTAAATTTACCGTGCGCGAACACACAAGTATTGCTGGCTCCTTCGCTCTCGTACCCGCATCCTGCGATGTCATCGCTGATGCAACGGTCGTCTTCACGCTATCCGACGTCTTCATGAGCCGTAAAGCTCTCCCACTACCCTTCGCAACGCTAGACATTGCCGGCAGCTGCAGCAATATATACTTCTACAATCCCCTCTGTGCGCCTATTACGTGGCTCGTTGGTGAATGCCTTGGCTTCGTGGAACACCTCGACTCTTCCTCTTTCGTTGATGTCCCCGGAGACTCTTTTGATGTCGACTCCGGCGAACCTTCTGCGATTTCCGCGCTTGAAGACACGTCCAGGAATATGTTCTCTAGTGGCATCGCCGATACCCTCACGCTTGCCGAACGCGCCGACCTTCTTGACCCCCTGCACAACTTTAGAAGTTCATTCGACGCTTCACAACCTTAACTTCGCCTCACGTTGGAAGTGCAGCCTTAAATTGACATTGGTTCGCCATCAGCCGCTACGTCAACGACTATACCGCGTCTCTGCCGAAGAGCCACATGTCCTTACCGCCCAAGTCAAAGATATGCTGTGCCGTGACGTAATTCAACCTTTGCTCAGTCCTTGGGCAGCTCCTGTCGTTCTCGTTCGCAAGACGGACGGGTCTATTCGTTTTGCGTCGCCCACCGTCGGTTAATAATGTAACGCACAAAGACGTCTATCCTTTGCCGTGCATCGACTATGCCCTCGACACTCTTCAGGGAGTATAATTCTTCTTGTCCCTCGACTTGCGTTCAAGGTATTAGCAGATCCCGGTGGCTGCGGCCGTTTGCCAGAAAACTGTATTCATCACGCCTGACGGCTTATACGAATTTAACTTGATGCCTTTTGGGATTTGTAATGCCCCTGCCACGTTTGCGCGAATTATGGACAGCACACTGCATGGCCTCAAGTGGTCTAAGTGTCTGTGTTACCTTGATGATGACGTACTTTTCTAGCATTATTTTCCGACTCACCTGCTCCGCCTGAGACATGTTTTGACCTGTATAACCAACATTGGCTTCTAACTCACCCTCACAAAGTGCGCTTCACCGCGCGGAGCTCACCATTTTAGGCCACGTTGTGTCCAAGAATGGCGTTCTACTCCATCCTGCAAAAGTTCGAGCAGTCACTGAGTTTCCGAAGCCTAAGACTATCACGGAACTTCGAAGCTTTGTGGGCCTATGCTCATGTTTCCAGCGCTTTGTTCGGAATTTCGCATCGATCATGGCGCCATTGACTCAGCTTCTACGCGGTGACTCCGCGTTTGCTACGCTGCGTCGTCTTCTGATCTCCCCATCTACACTTCGCCATTTCGACCCCTCAGCTGCAACTGAGGTACATGCAGAGGCCAGAATGATCGGTCTCGGCGCCATCCTCGCCCAAGGAAAGACCGGCTGCACCGAATACGTAGTTGCGTATGCGAGTCGCACGCTGACGAAACCTGAGGCTAATTACAGCGTGAACGAAAACGAGTGCTTGGCTTTAGTATGGGCACTTGGCAAGTTCCGACCATACCTATATGGGCACCCATTCAACTTAGTCACAGATCACCACGCGCTTTGTTGCCTCGCCTACTTGAAAGATCCCACTGGACGCCTAGCCCGCTGGGCGCTACGCATCCAGGAGTACAATACTCGCGCCGTATACCGCAGCGGGTGGACACACTCAGACGCAGATAGCCTGTACCGTTCACCTTTACCTCCAGACTTGGCCTGCGGAACAACTTCCGCGCACTCCATGTCATCTCTCGACATGGACTCCCTTGCCACCGCACAACGTCGTGACCGGTGGATTGCTTCTGTTTTCGACTATCTATCTGGATCATCGACTATCCCTGTATCCCGAACCCTCCGAGGCCAAGCAGTTCGTGACCTGCTGCTCCACCGACACAACTACGCTCCTGAAGACCGTAGGTGGCTTGTCGTGATTGCCAGCAGCTTAAGGTGCCAAATGTGTGCCTCTTTTCACAACGATCCCCGGTGTGGCTACGCCGGAGTTTTCAAAACGTACGAATGAATTCACCGCTGCTACTACTGGCGCGGCATGCATAATTTTGTACAAAAATTTGTTCGGTGCTGTCTTTACTGTCAACGCCAAAAATGTCCCCCTTTACGCCCGTCTGGTGCCTCGAAGCCGCTCCCGTGCCCTGCCAAACCACTCGATCGCGTGGGCATCGACCTATACGGCCGGCTTCCTATGACACCAGTGCAATCGCTGGATCGTAGTTGCTGTTGGTCATTTGATACGCTACGCTGAAACTGCTACTTTTCGAAGTGCTACAGCGTGGGATGTAGCCTGTCGAAAACTCCTCAGTGATAGATGTCCCACCTTTCTCTCCGAAGTCGTCGAAGGTTTGCTTTCGGAATGCCACATTATTCATCGGACAAGCACTGCATACCATTCCCAGACTAACGGGCCCACAGAGTGATTTAACCACACACTTGGTAACAACATCACTTGGTAACATCATGGTAACTTGGATCGCATCTTTCCGTTCATCATGTTCGCTTGCAACACCGCGATTCAGGCCACTATAGCCTCCGCATGTCTCTGTGTGCCCGATGTCGCCCGATAAGCCAAAGAATGCTGCCATCTCACGCGCCCCTTTACGGCACAGCCAACAGCAGCGCCAGAAAAAAAAAAACGCACCGACGCGCTTCCAAGCACCACCTACGGTACAGGCTCTCTTGTGTGGCTGTCGGTGCCTATTCAAACGCCGAGGCTTTCCTCGAAACTCGTCCCAAAATTCGAAGGGCCTTAGCGAGTCTTGGAGCGAACATCCTCGGTGAATTTTCTCATTGAGCCACTGTCACCACCTGACGACTTGCGCTGGACTGGACGTGACTTTGTCCGAATCTCGCGTCTCAAGCCATACCACAACCTTCTGCCTCCCAATTCTTAAGTCGCCAGGATGGCTCTTTTTGTCCGGGGGTAGACTGTGAAGAAGATGCGTCTCGCGGTACCACCACATTGCGAACGCGCGGCTCGGCTTGGCTCGCGCTGCTGATTGATGGCGTCTTTTTGGACGGTGCTTCGGGCTGCCTCGACGGACGGAGGGGAAAAACGTTAATAATGGGAAAATGACGTGTGAGGTTACCAGCCCGGGCTCAGGACACACGGGCATTATGTGCGGTGAGGCATAGCCTTCCCACCGCTGCCCGGGCCCGCTGGACAGCCCACAGTTGTTCGTGTAGTTCCGAGCTAGTCAGAGCACTTAACCATCGCTCCTCCAGAAGGTCCGGTTCTATGTGGTCCTCTACATATGTTGATCTGATCTCTGTGCATTTCCATAGGATGTGCGCGATGTCTGCGTGTTCGTGCTTGCAGACCTTGCAGCTCGCGTCTGAGTATTGTGTGGAATTTACTCCGAAGCATAACGGTGAGTTGGCCTAGTTGTAACAGATTCATTTCTAAAATGTAGTTAGAACGCTCGTTCTTGCTTTGCTCCTCTTCTTGGTTCCTGTTTGTTTGCGCACGAAAAGAGTTGTTAGAGCACTCGTCCTTGTGTTGCTAGTCTTCTTCGTCCTGTTTGTTTGCGCACAAAAAGTTTTTTTAAAAATGAATTTACTCTGTTTAAATGTACTGGGTTTCGGAACATTCTGGTTTGCAACCTTCCCCAATCTGAGTCTTGAGATCTCTGGAGTTGTTTGTGGGGTTGGGGCTAAGCTTCTCTTTGTTTCGTGTAGTGTGTCAGTATGTAGTGGTACGTGACCAGTCTGTCCCTGTTCTCTTTTATCGCTTCCTCGTCGTCGTCGCCACCTCCGTGTTCTCCATCGCCTCTGCCGGAGTCCTTCCCCGGGGGCAGCGCGTTGTTGGGCCGTCCCCTTCCGTGCCGGGGTGGGTTAGTTTTCGACGTTCCCGGTCGCTGTGACTTTGCACAAGGAGCCGCAAATAAACTTCTTCTCACTTGAATACCTTACGGTAATTGGCGGACATACTAATGAGTAAAGTTGAAGCTATTGAGACCTTGTTGCAATCCGAGAGTGGTTAGAAATGGTAAGCCTTGCCGTTGTTGATAGCCTGCACGCAGATTAGTTCTTTACTCGTATTTGTCCCATACGCTGCATTGCATCGCGTCAAAATATCGGGCTTTGCCCGCCATAACCACGATATAATTTTGAGGTGCGCTGTACTGGGCGACTCCGGATTAATTTTGACCATCTTGGGTTCTTTAACGTACACCTAAATCAAAGTACATGAGCGTGAATGCTCGTACATGATCCGCAGTGGGAATCAAACCCGTGAGCTCGAGCAACGCAATAGCCACTGAACTGTCATGGTGGATTTCGAAGATTGTTAATTTGCTGGACAGTCACTTGCGTAGTGTAGCGGCTTTGCGACTGCCCGCCTTTCATCACTTGTTCTCCGGACACATTTGCGTGGTTTTTAACGCGATAGCGTTAAGGAGCTCGTGTCGCAGAAAAGCCGGTGTCGTCGGCGTCGGCGTCGGCGGCGTTGACCGTGAGCGATAAATCACGGCAGGCGCTTCATAAATAAAAAGCAACTTCCAAGATTGGCCCGGTGGGAATCGAACCCAGGTCTCCGGAGTGTGAGACGGAGACGCTACCACTCAGCCACGAGTTCGTTGCTTCCAAGCGGTGCAAACGCGCCTCTAGTGAATGCGGTGTTGCCTTCGAAACGAGCCGTAGAAAGTTATACTGCGGTGTATATCGGTAATTATGAACATGTAACGTACAGAAGTCACAATTACACGAGTTGCGAAGTGCGTTTCCGCTGCATTTCTTCTGCGCTTTCCGCACACGCAGAGCCATCTTGCGGCAAACACAGAAGACCCCCTCCTCTCAATGTACGGCGCTGCCCCGACAGGAGGCGCGCCGCGCGCGCATTGGGACCGCTGCCAGGCGCGTCGCGGGACTCCCTCTCCCCTGACGACGCTTCGCCGTGCTTCCGGTTTAGATTACTATCTATCTCTCTGCCCGTGCCGATCACGAGATCGTTTCCCCTCCGAGACACCGAGTTCTTTGGTTCGTTTCGTTCGCTCAGGCGCACGTTTCGTTGCCGCGCCCAACGCTGCGTTGCTCGACGCTCACCGCGTGATAGGTGGGCGCTAAGTCCGATGCGGGGCGCATCGTAAGTGATTGCTGTGCCGTAGCGCATTGTCATATACCCCTTGGCGGGTCGACGGGAACGCTGTCGCGTCCCACTCTTGAAGGCGAAGCTTAAGCGTCCTCCAATTTTTTACAGTGAAGCTGTATATGGCTAGCCGACTCGTCCGTCCGTCCATCTGTCGCCTGTACGCCGGAAACCCCATGCGCGTACCAGAAAAAAAAAAGAAAGAGAGAGAGAGACACATAGAGGAGCGCGATTGGCAGTGATTGGCAGCGCGGTTGGCAGCGCCAGTAGTGACGGCGTTGCTCGGCGTCGCAGCCGAGCGCGCGCGTAGCAGTCTTTTTCCGGCTTCGAAATGGGCAGGCTACGCGTCATACGTACTCCTGAGGAGCAGACAACGTCCGTTCAGCAGCGCCGCGAGCAGAACTGGGAATACGCTGCGCCGCAGCTGCATCCCGGCCACAACAGGCTCGTGCAGCTGAGCGCAAGCAGCAAATGCGTACCGAGGGTGCGGCAGCCTACCGAGCCATCGTTCAATGAGCCGTCGGGATTCACCGAATGATAAACACCGGGGCCGCACGTTTCAGCTTCGTCGGTTAACCATCTGTACGAAGCGCTTGGGCGGTGAATAACGGCCACCGTATGTGAGCATGGGATCCATGGTGTACAAAATGTGCGTGATGAATCTTTGAATGTGAAGTTGTTCCTAAAAGAGTGGACCCCCCTCGCCCCCCTACAAGAAAACGAAAAAAAAACGTGGTTTCGTGTTTTAGTCGCTGTGATTTGCGAGGCTGTTTTTAATGTTTACGTTCATGCCTGAATGACCGCTTGAGCAAAGCAAAATTAGAGGACCAGCAGCTTTCACGTAATACTTCTAAACGACACTTCATGCCTGGGGTAGCATCGGCAACAGCGAACACTGCGGTGCTGACTGGTGATGGGGAAATGGTGAAGGCGATGGAGGCAGTGAGTAGTCACTGTATGTTGTTCTGATTCCAAAATGCAGCGCACTCCGACTTCATTTTGACGACTGCGCTGCAAGTCCGTGCGACAAATTTATTGGGCAGTGCTCGAAACTGATCATTGACACGCATGGCCTGAAAATATGACATTTGACACGCATTTTCATAACATATGTACTTTAATTTCACAAGCATATATAATATCGCTTGCTCCTAACGTATGACGCTGTTTCACTGGTTAATGATTGTCCATGTGACTTTTTTTTAAATACACCGTGTGTAATTTGTTTATATGCGCTGTCCATATAGTCTCTTTTGCGCAACCTTTGGGACATGCGGCTCAATGTCGCTGGTTTTATGAAGTTCAACAGGTATTGGCGGATCAATTAGCGGACCAGCCTTGTCGCAAAGGCAGCGCACTTGAGGATGCTGTGCAGTTCCAACGTTGTTGTAGTCACCAACGAAGCAATATCCTGATTTGCCATAATTTCGCAATAGGTGCAATACGTAATTTTGCAAAGCTTAGGACATAGGACAAACTTGGGCGCCACACCAAGTCGTTTGAAGACTGCATCGGCAAATTTCGAAGCTGGTCTATAATTAGCTTATTAGTAATTGAATGCAACCACTCTGTAATCCATGTTGAAATATTTGGCTTACTTATATGGCAATATTGCTGCTTAGGCGCCGCAGTGCGTTCTTTATTCTTTTCACGGATGTGTCCGTCCATCGGGGGGATTTGCGGATGCCTGACCACAGCCTTTTAGAGTCACTTGTGTCATAGAGTAGTGCGGCATGTCTGTCATCTTTCTGATTTTTTCCCAGCTTCCCCATCAGCGTCCTCATGTCGAGTACTATGTAGGGTGTTTTTACTGCTTTAAGCAGTTATCGCTAGGCATCACTTCAGTCATTTAACATCACTGCTCCTTACAAAACGACGGCCGTGTGATAACATCCCTGCTCGTTTTAAAGACACTCTTGCAGCTTCGCAAACGATAGAAATGATAAAGTCCACACATCCACAGGAGCTTCTACTAAGGCGTCTATGTCCCTGAAGTGAGTGCTCTACGGCAATTTTATAAGTACATTGTACTTATAGTGAAGTAAAGTGCATTGTGAGATTGCTCTCCGAGTTCACAAACGTGTTTTAAAGGGCCGCTCACCAGGCCCCATAAAAAATTTCGGTTATACGCTGGAAGCTGTTGCTTGCCGTGCCCTCTGGAGAGCGTTATACCGTAAGATTTTTTTTTAGTTCATTCATAGCCGCGATAGAAATATTTCACTGCCACGAACCTCACTCTCTCCACTTGCCTTGTCTAGTCTCTGCAAGCGAAAATCCTTCACTGCGTTCTCCCATACCGGCGCTCGAGAATCGCGTGACGCATACGTCCCAGGGCCCTTCTTTTTTTCACTACCTTCTTCTTTTTCTTTCTTGGTTTCCTTTGTTGTTGTTTTTTCTGCGTGGCACACTTCCGCTGTTGGTGTCGCGCGCGAGCTGTTGCGTTAGTCTCGTTTCGCGCAGCGAGCGATCTTGCGCGCTGTGCTTGGGAACACCGGACTAGCGGTATAAGCCAGTGCTACACGAAAACTAAGGCAGACAAGCGGATCACAGAGCATGATCGCACCGCCGGAGCACGGTAGAAAATAACACAGTTTCGTTCTCTGTCCAAGCGACTGCATGATCTCGGACCAAGCAGACGAAATGGAAGTACATTTCTCTTGCTACGGTACAAATTTTTATTATTTATGATTTCTCCAAAATTGAATTCCTTTACTGAAACAATAGGTTACACAAATAATAGGTGTCACCTTAAACATTTCTCGTAATCACGTATCCCTATGGGCGACGTCACAGCACATACATGTTTGTGTGCGCACTTGCACATATGCGTCACTTCTCCAGCTTGGAGCGCGGCGCCCGCAGGAAGGGTAAATGGCATTTGTTTTGAAAATTCATCTTTCGGGGTGCGTAGCGATGTAACGCTTAGCAGACGTGATCGTTAGCGCGCATTGTGTGCATTGCGCTTATCAGCTCAAAATGGCCATAGCTAGTGATGTTGATAACGGGTCTCAATAAAGAGGCTAAACACTTCCCTTCGTGGTTGAAATTGGGCTGCAAAAGTAATCAAGTGCCATCGGAGCAATCGAAACTCCTCCTCCTTCTCGTCTCCTCCCACAACCAGATGAAAAAGAAAAATGCTTTACAACCTTACTGCGCTCCCCAAAATGCTTTTAAGTGGACACTTCTGTGGACACTATTAAGTGTGGTGTATAGTATTATGAAATTTTTTTGTTAACAGCAGGGCTCGTTAAGCATTTAGTACCGCCGTGGATCGTTACCAAAAAACTCAGCCCAGCTTTGCTCATCCTCGGGTTGCCTAGCAACCACCTGCAAGAGCCCCGAGTCATGTCACCTTTTCGCACCTCGCGCGCGCAGGGCGGAGTCGTGACGTCACAGGCGAGTAAAAGCTCGGAACAGCCAGCGCGGTGCCACACATCTCTCGCCTCCTCTACTCCATGCACACGTGCTTCTGCTATGAGAAGGCCGAAGAAAGTCTGGACGCCCGAAGAATAAGCGGCTTACCAGGAAGAGTGCCGTAATGCTAAGCGAGAAGCGATGCGTAGCCGCCGAGCTGATCCGGAACACCGTGCCGAAGCTGCGGCTGCGAAGAAGTGACTCCGAAGCAGACGATCCCGAATTTCACTCCAGAGAACGCGAGAGTCGGCGCCTGAATGCTAGACGTCACCGAGAAAGCGATCCCGGCCTGCGACTGCTCGAAAACTCCAGGCGTCAAGCCAACCAAGGCAACTAAGCAAAACCCAGCATAACCTCGCAAACCCTACAAACAACTTAGCCAAGCCTACCGTAACCTCGCCAAACCTACAAACGACTTAGCCAAGCCTGCCGGTAACTAATCGAAACCTAGCATAACCTCGCAAAACCTACAAAAAACTTAGGCAAGCCACGTAAAAGCTAGGTGATCACAAACTCCGCTGTTGAGTCCAGCCTTGCATCACTAGTGCAAGCGGCGCACGTCTTGTTTATATTTTTTATGAAACCTCCAGGTACATAACACCCTAATAAAGTCAACTACGGTACCCGTAGTATTCTTGAATCCTGCCATACCTGACCCAGTATCATGTCACTGTCTGGTCAGTGAAGCAGATTAAGAAATGTGCACCACATATGAAATGAAATCCTTCTTGAACATATAATGCCGTGATTCCAGTGAAGCAGCTGACGTACAGAAGGATGCAGAGGTGGAGAATGAAGTGGACTGAATGATGAATGATTTTTAATAAACAATAGAACATGCGGTGCTCGTGCTAAAACTTTAGATTATTACGCTTTGCATCATTTCCCTACTTAGGAATTTGGAGCCCATCTATCTATCTATCTATCTATCTATCTATCTATCTATCTATCTATCTATCTATCTATCTATCTATCTATCTATCTATCTATCTATCTATCTATCTATCTATCTATCTATCTATCTATCTATCTATCTATCTATCTATCTATCTATCTATCTATCTATCTATCTATCTATCTATCTATCTATCTAGCTATCTATCTATCTATCTATCTATCTATCTATCTATCTATTTATTTATTTATTTACCCACAGCGCCACAGTGGCATTACAGTGGGGGGGTTGTACAAACGAAAAAAAAATATTACAATGGCAGTCACAATGACAATGCAAACACTTCAGTGTCAGTAATATTAACAAGAAATGAAGATAAAGCATTCCATTCTCGAACAGTCTGAGGAAAAAACGACATCTTCAACATATCGGTTCTTGACCTGAATTCACGCACTTTATGATTATGATCAACCCGCTCGGATCTGTTGTGTGGATGAAAAATGTACTTCTCCCTAGGAATAGCAATCTTACCGTAATATATGTTATGAAAAAATTTAAGCCTTAGCTTTCTTCTTCTTACTTCAAGGGGTTCCCATTCTAATTCCTGTTTTATGCCAGACACACTAATGTATCTACTATAATTCCCAGAAACGTAGTGAGCCGCTAAGTTCTGGATTCTCTCTAATTTTTGTCTGTCAGTCTTTGTCGGCGGGTCCCATACAGTACAAGCATATTCCAACGCGGACCTAATATACGTTTTAAATAGTAAATCCCTCGAGTCTTGCGGAAACATTCTTGTGTTACGGCGCAAAAAACCCAACATTTTGCAAGCTTTCCCAGCAACATAATCAACATGTCGATGCCAACATAGTCTTGAGGTGATGTACACACCTAAATACTTATATTCTAGAACAGTTTCCAATAAGTGGCCGTTTAAGTTATAGACGTAATTAGGTACATTCTTTTTCCTCCTGAAACACATGTGCACTGTTTTTTGCAAACTTATATTCATGTGCCACTGTTCGCACCACCGGTGCAATGTATTTAGGTCTTCCTGTAAAGCAAGCGAATCCTGGGAATTTTGCACTTCTCTGTAGACCACACAGTCATCAGCGAAGAGTCGCATGTGGGAAGTAATATACTCTGATATGTCGTTAATGAACACAAGAAAAAGCAACGGTCCCAAAACTGACCCCTGTGGGACGCCTGACGTAACCGAAGTTGCATTTGATTTGGCTCCGTTTATTGTGACATACTGACACCTTAAACTTAAATATTCCTTAATCCATTCTACAACCTTCTCATTCACATTTAAACAACGCAACTTGTGGACTAAGAGACCATGATCTACTACGTCAAAAGCCTTTTTAAAATCAATGAATATGCAGTCAATGATGCTACAACGATCCATAGCTTCGCATACCTCATGAACAAACTCGGTTAGTTGTGTAACACAGGATTTCCCTTGCCGGAAGCCGTGCTGATTTGGATTTAACAAGGGATTGAGATGATTCATTATGTTCGTATATAGGATGTGCTCTAGAGTTTTACAGACATTACTTATTAAGGATATAGGACGGTAATTAGAGACCAATTCCCGAGGCCCGGTCTATCTATCTATCTATCTATCTATCTATCTATCTATCTATCTATCTATCTATCTATCTATCTATCTATCTATCTATCTATCTATCTATCTATCTATCTATCTATCTATCTATCTATCTATCTATCTATCTATCTATCTATCTATCTATCTATCTATCTATCCTCTTACGCCCAAGAAGTGACCCAAGAGTTGTCTACCACTTGCGCTACTACGTATGTCCTCCTGGTCCTGATACCGTCATGGTGGTGTCATCTACACCATTCTTACTTTCTCATGTCACTCTCGTTATGCCATCGTCATGCTGATTTCTAGGCCGACCCGACCAGTGGATCAAGTTGTCTAATAGCTCAGGCCCCTAGGTGCGTGGTCGTGATGCCGCTGTGATCTATGGATCATCATACTCGCAACTTCGTCGGTCACCACTTATCATGCCGTCATTGTCACCTCATCGTCGACACGTCATCGCCGTCATACAGGCTTGGGGATTCATTCGCAACGCCATTGTCGCCATTCATTCATCTTCATCCGATTGTCATCATATCACGTCATGCCATAGTCGTACGGTCGTCGTTATCCATTCTTTGTCGAAGCGTCATGGCGATGCCATCGCATTCTTTCTATTATTGACATTCTAACTTCGTCATCCTATTCTCGTCATGCCGTCTCTGTCATACAGCTTGTCTTTCATCGACGTCAATCCTTTATCATTCTGTCGTATTTATGCTGGTGGCATTAAATCTTGTGGCCGTGGTTATGCTGTCGTCGTCATTCCATGGTCTTCAGGAACTGGCTATAATGCCTTCCCTCTCATACTGTCTTCATCCTGCCGTCGTGTTCGTGCAATCGTCGTGTCTCCAGCTTCATTATTCGGCTCTCGTCATGACGTTGTCGGCACACCATCCTTGTCATGCAGGTCTCGTGACACAGTCGTCGTCATGACATTGTTTTCATACACTCGTCGTCTTCTCAATTCCTATTCGTCATTTCATCATAGCCACTTCGACGGCGTCACACATTCGTCATCATGCAACCAAGCCCTTGGGTGACGTGCGCAAGCTAGTGCGATGATAACAAGGGGTGAGGGGGGGGGCACCGGCGTATGCCACATACAGCCGAAGCAACAGAATTCACACAATGACATCTACATTTATTAAATCAACTTGACTTCAAAAATACGGCGCCTCGATAGATTCATAATCATCATCATCAGCAGCAGCAGCAGCCTGGTTATGGCCACATCAGGTCAAAGGCCTCTGCCATACTTCTCCAACTATCCCAGTCATGTACTAATTGTGGCCATGTTTTCCCTGTAAACTTAATCTCATCTGCCCACGTAACTTTCTGCCGCCCCCTGCTACGCTTCCCCTCCCTTGGAATCCAGTCCGTAACCTTTAATGACCATCGGTTATATACCCTTATCGTTACATGTCCTGCCCTTGCCCATTTCTTTTTCTTGATTTGAACTAAGCTGTCATTACCTCGCGTTTGTTCCCTCACCCAATCTGCTCTTTTCTTATCCATTTACGTTACACCCATCATTCTTCTTTCCATAGCTCGTTGCATCGTCCTGAATTTAAGTACAAACGTTTTCGTAAACCTTCAGGTTTGTTCCCCGTACGTGAGTACTGGTAAAACGCAGCTGTTATGCACTTTTCTCTTGAGGGATAATGCCAACCTGCTGTTCATGATCTGAGAATGCCTGCCAAGCGCACCCCAGCCCATTCTCATTCTTCTGGTTATTTTAGTCTCACGATCCATATCCGCGGTCACTACCTGTCCTAAGTAGATGTATTACCTTGCCACTTCTAGTGCCTCGCTACCTATCGTAAACTGCTGTTCTCTTCCGAGACTATTAAACATTACTTTAGTTTTCTCCAGAATAATTTTTAGACCCAGCCTTCTACTTTGCCTCTCCAGGTCAGTAGCATGCATTGCAATTGGTCCCCTGAGTTACTAATTACTAAGCAAGGCAATATCATCAGCGAATCGCAAGTTACTCAGGTATTCGCCATTAACTCTTATCCCCAATTCTTCACAACCCAGGTCTCTGGAATACCTCCGGTAAAGACGCTGTGAATAGCATTGGAGAGATCACATCTACCTGCCTGACGCTTTTATTTTGGGGATTTTGTTGCATTCTTTATGGAGGACCACGGTGGCTGTGGAGCCACTATAGATATTTTTCACTATTTTTACCTACGGCTCGTCTACACTCTGATTCCGCAATGCCTCCATGACTGCTGAGGTTTAGACTGAATCAAACGCTTTCTCGTAATCAATGACAGCCAAATATGCGAGTGAGTTATATTCCGCAGTATCAACTGATTGATAATGTGAATATGGTCTATTGTTGAGTAGCCTTTACGGAATCCTGCCTGGTCCTTTGGTTGACAGGAGTCTAAGGTTTTCCGCATTCTATTTGCGATTACCCTAGTAAATACTTTGTAGGCAACCGACAGTAAGCTGATTGGTCTATAATTTTTCTAGTCTTTGGCATCTCCTTTCTTATTTATCAGGATTATGTTCCCGTTCTTCCAAGAGTCCGGTGTGCTCGAGGTCATGAGGTAATGCGTATACAGGGTGGCCAGTTTTTCTAGAACAATCTGTCCACCATCCTTTAACAAATCTACTGTCACCTGATTCTCCCCAGCTGCCTTCCCCCTTTGCATAACGCCCAAGTGTTTCTCTACATCTTCCGGCGTTACCAGTGGGATTTCGAATTCCTCTACACTATTCTCTCTTCCATTATCGTCGTGCGTGCCACTGGTACTGTATTAATCTGTATAGAACTCCTCAGCCACTTCAACTATCTCATCCATATTAGTAATTATATTGGCGGCTTTGTCTCTTAACGCATACATCTGATTCTTGCCTATTCCTAGTTTCTTCGCTGCTTTTAGGCTTCCTCCATTCCTGAAAGCATGTTCAATTCTATCCATATTATACTTCCTTATGTCAGCTGTCTTACGCTTGTTTATTAACTTCGAACGTTCTGCCAGTTCTGTTCTAGCTGTAGGGTTAGAGGCTTTCATACATTGGCGTTTCTTGATCAGATCTTTCGTCTCCTGCGATAGTTTACTGGTATCCTGCCTAACGGAGTTACCACCGACTTCCATTGCACACTCCTTAATGATGCCCACAAGATTGTCGTTCATTGCTTCAACGCCAACGTCCTCTTCCAGAGTTAAGGCCTAATACCTGTTCTGTAGCTTGATCCGGAATCCCTCTATTTTTCTTCTTACCGCTAACTCATTGATCGGCTTCCTATGTACAAGTTTCTTCCGTTCCCTCCTCAAGTCTAAGCTAGTTCGAGTTCTTACCATCCTATGGTCACTGCAGTGCACCTTGCGGAGCACATCCACATCTTATATGATGCCAGGGAAATAGACTTTATACTCTGCTAGCGCAGATTATAAAGTCTATTTCATTTCTAGTCTCGCCATTCGGGCTCCTCCACGTTCACTTTGGGCTATCCCGCTTGCGGAAGGAGGTATTCATTATGCGCATATTATTAACTCTACTAATAACTCTCCCTGCTATTCCTAGAGCCTATGCCATTTTTCCGCACTGACTTGTCTGCAGCCTGTTTCTTGCCGACCCTGGCACTGAAGTCGCCCATCACTACAGTGTATTTTGTTTTGACTTTACCCATCGCCGCTTCCATGTCTTCATAGAAGCTTTCGGCTTCCTGGTGATCATGACTGCATGTAAGGGCGTAGACCTGTAGGACCGTCAATTTGTACCTCTTATTAGGTTCACAACAAGGCCTGCCACCCTCTCGTTAATGCTGTAGAATTCCCGTATGTTACCAGCTATATTCTTATTGATAGATTGCTCGAACACTAATCGCAACACCATCAACAGTCCCCGTGCGATGAGTTCTGCTGTAGCTTTCTTTAATGCCACTGATAGGTAGGCACAAAGCACACCAACCTCTTTATGAAACATCTAATTTTATTCTGCGGCTCCTTCGATGTACATCGTTTGCATCGATTACTGTATAATTACTTCACAATAGGTATATGCCCCTCTTACACAAGAGGTGCAGAATCCCTGAGTATAGATAGGTATGCTTCATACTTACATGTGCACATGCCTGTCTTTACCATTCTGCTTGCGACAAACATCACTCACGCCTTTGTCCGCCTGAAATCGCTGCTGTGTATTTGTCGAAAAGAGTGCATCCGTGTGATTCGCTACATGCAGTTGGGCATACGTTGAGGTCGCTGCAATGAATCATTTAAAAATTGATTATTAAACCTTTGACCTCGGTTGTAGATGAACACAAATGCTGAGTAAGGTTACACGCTGCATAGAATGAATGTATACACAATGAGATGCACATATGTTAGTCGTAGAGCATTTATACATCCTCTTCACTGACGCTGACTTCAAATAGGGTCAAGCACGTGCGTGGAATTTGCGTAAATTTCATGTAAGGATTTTGTCTCCTTCTACGAGATGTTTGCGAGCTTTTTCCCGGGTAGGGTGACAGTCAATTACAATCACTTGCAGAATACGCGGATTGCTTTGGTTTTGCTGTGAATTTGCATTCAAATCCAATCTTCTTCTAGAAATAATGTTAAGGAAACGTTATTTTTCCTCGCGATAAGGAAAGTTTGCGTTATTGGAATTCTGACTGCGTTCTTGGAAGTTCAGATGACAGTTTCCGCGAAAATCGTACGTTATACTGGCTTCATGGGGTAAACGGCCTGCTTCCATAGATTGAACCACAAACAATTGTAGAGGTAGGTGTCAGAAAGTGCCCTTGCATTGCAAGCAGACAAGAGCAGAGAATGAAAGCAAAACATCTGTTGTTGGTAGCTGGAAAGAAAACATGTCACGCCAAAATGTCCTTTCCTCCAATAAGCCTTCTGTCCGACAGCTAGGTAAACCACACTTGATCGCTATATGGTTTCGCACTAGCAAACAATGCGCTTCATCTCTTTTTTTTCTGTTGTCTAGTTTCTTTGCATTCTTGTTCGCTTTATAACGTAAGGAACGCTCGTCCAACAGCACGCCCTTGAGTGGAGAGACAGAGCCATCGATACACACGCGCATCTCTGAAGGAAAAGGAAAACTATCAAACACGAAAACTCGTATTCGGTGATGTGCAGCTTGACGCAACCGTTCCAAAAAAAAGTGAAATCAGCATGGTACAATTCCAGCAAAGCCCATCATTGCGAAAGCACGCTTTGGAAAGTGGAAAGTGGCGGCACCCCGATTGCATAGATCCGTGCCTGGTTCTGACGCACAATTCAAATCGTAAACAACAGGAAGCAAGCGCAAGAGCAAATTCAGTGGTCGTAGCGGCACAGACAGATCGTATATTGAAGATGGAGACAAAAAAAAGACAAACACGGGATTGGTGCGGCTTGTCTGACAGCTTTCTTAGGAACGACCGAGCACTGCCGTGGTCACTGCGAGCTACAAAGCCAAGGAACTGAACCAGACGGGACACGTGTCTCTTCTTAAACTGATGTGTCGTAACCAAGAAAGAATTCTGAAAACGCGGCGGCGCCGGCCATGGCGCTGCTTTGTGTATTTTAGTGTCGCTGGGAAACTGCTCTCTTGCTGCATTTTTGTTTTCTAAACGCGTTCATTTTATGTTTGCAGCAGCTAGAGTGCTTTTTGCTGTGGAAATCAAGAGTGAGGTCGTAACTTGACTGCGAACTGGAAGAACGAATGTATTAAACAAATAAAGAAATATTGGTAAAGGTTTTACCTATCTATATATTGAAGATCAGTATTTCACTTTCAGCGAAACATGGTAGGCAGACTTCGCCTTGTAAAAAAAAAAAACGGAAAACGTTGTGAGGTACAATAATTTATTTATTTATTTATTTACTTAGTTATATAGTTATTTGGGTATTTATACTGTTGATATCCCATCAGGAATCATAAAGGGAAGTGTACACAATCACTATATGTCCTGTTTCTATTCATGTGTAATGAAGAAACAAGTACGTTATGTAACGCCATTAATGTGACTTCTATTTTGGAAACACAAATCCAATTATGACATTGAAAAATAAAATTTATTGACACAAATCAAGTTCCATAATCGCTATGTTTAACTATTTGTACTAGTTATTTAACCGGAAAGTTCTTGTGCTGTGATAAGAACTTCAGTGGACATTTATCTTATGCTGAGATAACAATTTAAGTGGAGGCGAACGTAACCTACGGCATTTAGCATACCGCACAAACGCGAGACCGAACGACAACGAAAAATACCGACAGAACCCATCTCACGATGACACTCGACGTTAATGGGACTAGCATTCAGACGATCTAGGAACACAGCGTGTTGCTGACGACAGCTTCACTTAGAATATGGAGTGATAATTCTTAGCTTTCCACTGCTTCGTCTATATCCGCCATACGCGTTCTCTGGCATCGGTTTACTTTGTTATGTCACTCGCTTGCCAAGGTCAGGTACGAGTGTGACGGCATGGCGACGACTGTATAACGATGACGCAGTGACAACAATGGAATGGCGCATAAGGATTAACGTCTCTAGGAAGATGAAGGTGGTGTGAAGACAAGGCCATGAAGAGAATGGCACGACAATAAGGAAATGAGAACTACCGTATAATGACCTCTTACGACGCGTCGTTGTTAGAGGTCGGATAGATATATAAGACAGAAAATCAGTACTCTCCCTTCTTTGACGTCTTCTTTTGCTGTGAGTGCCCTACAGCGCCGGCAAATGCGATCAGCCCACGCCAGTCAAACCTAGGATGGTGCGGACTACATGAAAGAATCATAATGCGTTTACATCTCCATAATTGCAGGACAGAAATCGCACACCACGCTGCCAAAGGAAAGAGCGACTGAAATGCATGGCCATAACATGCGGTGCGACGTCAAGATGTGTTCGCCATAAGAGAAGAGAAGTGCAAAAAGGAGAGCTATAGTCCCATAGTGCGTTTGGGAGAGGGAATTAAGTGCGAATTTCTCTACTTAGGTATGCGGGCACCTGCTGAAAAGCTTTTTTTAATTTAGAAAGCCCGGCCATATCCAAAGAGCAATCTGCGTGGAGAAATAGAAAGGCCTGTACTACAGTAATATTTAGCATATGTTATTTTGCACTAGCAAGCAAACGTGACTATCCGCCTTCTGCTTTTTGGGCTTCAGAGTGGCAGAGTTTGTTTTCTCTGCGAAATTAGTGAAATTGTGCCACTCCAGTTTCGCCCTGAAAATTGTCTCCATGGCACATTTCCATCACTATACCTGGGTCAAAAGAAATGCTGACATCTTTGGGCCGGCTTCCACATACTTTGCACCACGGTAAGTCTACAACGTATACCGTGCTCGCTGTTGCAATTACGCTGATAAATCGGTCATGCCTGTATCGTATCCCGGTAATGAAGGTCACAATCTTAGCAAAGCTCAGTCATAGTGCCCCTACCACAGCTTGTGCAAGCTTCATTGTGAAGAGCCTCCACTTACATCTTGTACCGGCCAAATTGCGATGGATGCTAAACGGTGATTCTCCGGGGGCTCTACGAAGCCTGACGTCCCCAGGTATGGATGAATAGCAAGTCAGTGACACTGACTGCTTATCTACACAGGACAACAGGTTAAGCTAGAATGCTCATTGGTTGCCTGCCTACTGTGGCATAGCAGCAAACGTCTACACGCTACAGAATAAGAGGAACTATTCACATATACAATAACTTAATTAAAAATATAACTTCTTACCAAGATAAAACCTATCCCACAATAGTAATCGAGCATTTACAAAAATTTATTCGTATACATTTACATTTCATTCGTGCCAACTTTGATTGCCCATTACAGAAAAACATTAAATAAAATGAGCTGACTTGCCTCTTTCACTGCGTCCCCTGCAGCCCTGCACACGTCGTTTATCCTCTTTAACAATTACTTTTCTAAATTTTCGACAGTCATCTGCTCGCTCACATCTGCTCGCTGACATCTGACAGTCAGAACACCGGGTTAGCCCCTGTGAACATGGAAACCACTAGTATCGAAACCACGTGGCTTCACTGCGGGAATTCTATTGTAGTTGCCGGCCAAATTCAAGTAAAAAAAAGCTGCGACGGCTGCTAGAGCTTCTGTTGTGAATAATGCAGCTGATTCTATCCACTTAATTACTGAAATAAGTGATTGGATTACAGAGCACCTTACTGCGCAAAAGGTAATCGATCAAGTACAAAATTACCTGAAATGTACCTGATCACAAGTTGTTAATATAGTTACATAAGTAAATATCAACACACGTGATTCATTGCGTACAATTCTGCATAGCAGTTCATGTCAAAGCCGACTGTGCGGCTGGAGCTGCGTGCAAGAGCTCATGCAAATTGACCGTGATACCATTTTCAAGAAGTGACGCAGTGCCCCTTGCGTCAATTGTTGCGCGACACTCGCATCATAGCTTGTAACATGGTGAGGCATGTATCTGCTACAGCAAATGTCTGGAGACGGCCCAGAAAATTGTATCGGGAGAGAGGGAGAGAGGTACATTTATTTAAAGAAAAGCAGAGAGGCCGGCCTCAGCTATAGCTCGCTCTGGCCTGCTACTCTACAATGGGGGAAAGGGACGGGCAGGAATAGGGCTGTTGAATGGTGATGAAAAGAGGAGAAGGTGCCTCTCGGAGACAGTCGGAAGGAATGGGACACTTTTGAAATGTGTATTTTTGGTTTTCTTTATTTTGAACGCAAAAGGTGTTTCATGGATTATAGTACAAGTTGTAACACGCTGCACAAATCCTGAGGAGAATTGGTTCCTACCACTCGTGGCGCAGTTTTAAAAATATAGCTTTTAAGAGGTAAAATGTGTGCCATTGGTAAATTGATAAGAGCCTCCGCGGTGGGATTTAAATCCTAGAGAGGTGCAATTGAGACAGCAGATACTTTTGACACGAGAGAGAGGCGATTTCTAGTCACAGAAAGCTCCTTCCGTGGTAGACTCCCGACATTACAGCCAGGCCCTCGGTATGCAAGCGCTGTCTCGTGAGTAGTCGGTGAACGTGTCTGAACTAACTGCAGGAGAGATACACGAGCTGCCCCGTTTCTCCAACTGCCCCAAACATCCTGACTCTCCCCTATACAACTTCAAAACGTTGTAGCATCCTAAAGCCATGCGTCAGAATGCCAATAAATTCATGCAGCCAGGCCTCTATGGAATGTCAGCCTCCTAGGAACACTTGTGTGCAAGGAGGGTTGACTGCTCAGTGGCCAGGACAAGCAAGAGGCGCCGCCCTCCCTTGAGCGACACCTAGAATTCGAATGCACTCTAAAAACTAGGGAGGGTATCGCGGGAGTGAAGCGGCCAATTTACTCTTCAAAGCGTTGTTTTACTCTCGCAAACTGTCGGTTGGAGTGAAATGCATTGTTCACTCCGTCAGCAAGGAGAGAGTGAAATGGGCTTTTCACTCTGCCCTTTAGAGAGAGAGAGTAAAATGCCCGTTCTTCTCTTGCGGATATAGAGAACAAAACATAGCGTAATCTTCTGCTTCAACTGAAGTAGGCTGTCCCCGAACATGGCAATGTATCACTCATGCACACTGAGCAAAGAACACGCCGTTTTGCTTCTAAGACAACCGGCAGCCACAGTTCAAAGGAACGGGCAGCAAGCGCTCTACTTTTTCACTCGGAGGTGTTCCACCGCGCGCGCGCTCAACATCGCGGAACAGCACAACACCGGAGAAAGGTTATCCGTCCAGCCACAGAGTAACATAGTAAACGACAAGAGCGGACACTCGAGCCGTTTCGTGGCCGCGCTATGGAGGTTCGCTGATTCCACTAGGTGGCAGAGCACATGAAGAAAAATGCGGCTGGGGCTGTGGCTGCGGCTGTGGCTAGCAGCTTGACAGGTGCCACGACCACTGGGCACAACCCAACATGTGCGGTCAGGCTCTTTCTGTAAAATGCACTTGACCATCGTTGTTGGGTTCTTCTGCCAGCGTCTTATTATTCGACTTATTACGACTTATTCTCTTCGAATTTCGTTATGTCACTGTTCGCCGCATGAACGAGTGACGGTGGCCTCGCAGCCATGCCCAGCTGCAGCGCATTTGCTACGCTGACTTTCATTTTGTATTCTTTTTTTTGTGTGCAGCAATGAGCTGTGATGCTAGCGATAACAGCGATGCGGCAGCGTCCGAATTGCCTGGCATGTTCGATACAATGACGAAGTTAGAAATTAAATAATTCCTAAGAAATGCGGTCAATGAACACATTGCCGTTCAGGGCAGAGAGTTTTACGTTACGCGCAGCGACTGCTGAAAAAGTATGATGTTCTACTTTTACAAAAGAAATGTAGCTATTTCTAAAGCGGTATACGTGCAATATTTCCAGTATTGCTATAATGCGCTCTCTCTCAACCTCTGTAGCAGGCTATGTACGCTCGAGCGTTGTTAGCTGTTCTGAATTGGGCTGAAGATACGTGGTTTCATGTTTTAATTGTGTAGGGGGTCGTTACGGTAGAAAGTTCCTTGTTTCTTAGCATTTGTAAGTGCTTCCTTTACAAAAAGAAATACTCATTACATGAAGGAACGCAGCATCTTCATTATAAAGCTTTTAAGGCTCCAGTGTTGCTTATACGAAGGAACCTAGCGTCTACATACACTAGCTTTGAAGCCCCCAGTATTGCTTACCTTCTGTCTGTTATTCTAGGTATTGCAGGAATCTCCACCATTTCCTCAAAAAACACTGTACAGCCACACGACACCATGCATACTCAAGGGCAAAATTCCAAGTATCAAAGACGACTGTAAGGCTTCGAAGACAGCAGGTGAAGACACCCAACACAAAGTGCTTAATTGCAGCTGTTGAATGACGGACACATCAGCATACACATTGGAGATGAGAATGTTGGTGCTGTTAAGAACAGCCCAGCTGAGGTGCAAGTTTTGCCAGCCAGCTGCGACAGTGGCGTCAACTTTACGGGAACGCCACTGAAAACCTCTAGCCACGGCGTCAGTAAGTCGACTATGTGTGAAGGACAATACGCGCGTCCTCGACTCTCCGTCGCTGGAGCCAAGATCAGTACGACGAAGCAGGCTTTGTGCCTGAACCCGCCACCGCCAATCTAGCCTGTTGTGAACGACGGAGTCCTAGAGGGAACGTAGTTCGAGGCTCCTTCCCACGTGCCGTTCAAGAAGCAAGACAATGGACACCTGGCGGCGCGCTGCGGGGGTCAGCTCGGGGGATAAAAGGCGCCTTTCGTGAAGTAAGGCCCGAATTGTACGAAGTCCGTCGGACGTCGGCTCCGGACCGTTAGCCTGTGCGGAAGTGTGTGTGTGTAAGCCGTCCCGCAGAGAGGCGGCTTGTTTACGATGTCTGGACGAATGTTTACCTCAACTTGGGATCGAGGTAGGACCGATTGTTTATAAACCACTGTTGTGCGGCTGCTCAGTTCACTTTCTCTCGCAGTCATGCTAGACTGATGAACTGCAACATCCTTATCTAGATACTGTAAATAAACCCATATTCCTTGTTCTCGATGAGAAGTAGTCTTTCCCTTCAACAACGTCCTCAGCGTGGATAAGTTCTACGACAGCATCGGCCAGCTATCTTCTAATTGATGCCCGACTTCAATCTTGACAACTGGTTATGAGCGATCGGATTGAGCCCCCAATCCGGTACAACTGGCTGACAGCGGAGGGATGGACTTTGGGACGTGATGCTGTGTCTCCGGTGAGTGCTTGGTTCTTGCTTTGACTCTATAGGCTTCATTTTGTGGTTGTTCTGTTTAGAACAGTAGGGAAGCTAGATTGTTGAGTGTTAGCTAGGTTGTGCTTTCCTAGGTAGATTTAGCGAGCAGGACCAAGGCAGTAAAGCAGCAATCATGGAGTTAAGGACACTGCTGAGAGATGAATTGTTGATTTTTGGTGAGGAACTGGGCCTAGATGTACGCAAGGAAGTGCTAAAATCGGTATTATTGGAGCTAATTTGCGAACAGGCCAGTGAGGAAGAAATTGAAATGGTATTGGAACTTCTAAAGAAGAGCGAGAAACGGGAAAGAGAAAGAGAAGAACGCGACAGAGAAAAATGAAAGAGACACAGGAACGCGATAAAGGTCGCGAGTTAAGAAAAATACAACTCGAACTTGACAGCAAACGTTTGGAGTTGTCTCAAGGAAGTGAAGGGGCTCTGGGACAATCAATTGAGGCAGAATCATACAGCATGGACAGGCCGTTAAAACCATTTGAGGTCGTGACCGACATAGTCTTTTTCCTAAGCAATATTGAAAGGACTTGCGCGAAGAGAACTTCGGTCCGAGTACATAGCAAAAGCGGTTGCTGTCTATGTTTCCGCGTGAGGCGGCGGAAGTAATGGCCAGACTAAGTGCAGAGGATGCATATGATAATGCAAAAGGTAAGGCTGGTCTCCTTCAGAAATACCGCGTTTCAGCCGAAGCTTTTCGGCAAAGGTTTAGTAGCACAGGCAAGAAAGATAGCGAGGGGCATGCGGAGTTCGCATACGGCTTAAAGGCCAACCTAGTGGAGTGGCTAAAAAGCGCGGAAGCATACGACAGCAGAGACATGATCATTGAATGCATGTGTCTAGAGCAGTTTTAAAAAAGCATCCCCCAAGCTGCGAAACTGTGGGTGCAAGACAGAGGAAATGTAATCACTGTGGAAAGGGCGGCTGACTTAGCGGAAAAGTACGGAACGCTTAGAAAGTTGAACGCCGAGGACGGAAATTGGGACGATCGAAATGGACCGCGCCAACCATTTCAGTTCAGAAAGGGTTCGCAGACTAGACGACCGGAGCATGCAGACGTGGAGTCAAAGCCCGCAGAAAAGAGCGAAGAGAAACCTAACTGCGAAACTGTACAAAAAGAGCAGAAAAGAAAATTCGAATATTTGAGACCAATCCGCTGCTATACGTGCCACATACTGGGACATATCGCTGTGAACTGCGGGAAGCCTAGCGTAGTTTTCTCCTACGTGGATGACAGACGAGAACATGGAACTTCTAAGCCCATATTTTTGCGACCGGCAAGTTAATGACAAACCATGCCGAGTGCTAAGACACAGTGCCGCCACGATGGACATCGTGCATCCGTCTTACGTGACGGTAGATGACTTCACCGGTGAAGTAGCATGGATCAAGCACGTTGTAGAAGAACACAGCTTGTGTCTGCCTATGGCCAAATTCAACATCAGTGGACCATTTGGGGAGCGTGACCGAGGCTGCAGTTTCCAAATTTTTGTCACTGCAGTGCCCTTACATCTTTTGAAATCGTTCAAATCGGTTACTGCGTGAAAAGGGGCTCAAAGTCAGAGAGGGAATAGTAAAGACATGGACCCGAGGCCAAGCTCGTGAAATTGCATCGCTTTCGGCTGAAACTGCACAAGCAGCTCCATCGGAAGCAAAAACAGTGATAACTTCAATACCCGAATCTGAGCTAGGCCCGAGGGACAAAACAACAGTTGAGGGGAGCCTGCCAGCAATGAGAGCGTATCACTAATGCGTCAAAGTTCAAGCCTGCAGGAAGAGCAAGCGGGCGCAATCGCAAGCGAGACATGGTTGTTATTATCACCGGTCTCAAAGAACTTTGATCAGCTCTTACGTGTGAACAGAGAGTCACTGGCAGCCGAGCAAAGGAATGATGACAGCTTGGATAAATTATACCACACGGCTAATGAAGGCCTTGCTAGGCACAACGTGACGATACAAGAGAGAGGAGGATTGTTGTATCGGCACTACAGAGATCGAAATCTTAGGATTCTAGATCAATTAGACGTACCCACTTAATACAGGGAGGACCTTTGGGAATGACCACGCCGATGAAGCCGCCCATGAAATCTGCACATGAAAGTGGTCAACGAGTCTTCATTCAGCTTTCGGGAACAGACGCTGCGGCTGAGCTGCGATTGATGTCCCGTGAGTGTACCTTGACCGTGTGGGACTGGAATGTTTTCACCATGTGTCGGTTGCGTTCTTTGTCTCCGGACATACGGATGCACCTCCCGCCTGGATTACCACGACGCGAACAGACCATGCTCTACCGTCTGTGGCTAGACGTTGCCTTTACAAACTCATATGCTTTCCTCATAGGAATGGCCAGCAGTCCCACGTGCGACACATGTAACATCGACGAGACGCTAGCACACGTTATCTGTGTCTGCCCGCGGTACAGTGCTGAGAGACAAATGATGTGCAGAGTATTGGACCAGTTGGACAATCGTACACTTTCAGAACTGAAAGCTTTAGACCAATGCTCCGAATGAACATCTGCGTTGAAGGCTTTACTCGCGCTATTAAGGTTCTTGCGGTCCACGGGGCTTCACGACAGACTCTAAGAATGCCGCCCCCTTCCGCTGCTTAGTGTACACGCTTTGTTCGTGCTTGTCTTCCTTTCTTTCTATCTCCCCCTTCCACTCTGTTTCTCTTTTTATCCCCCTTAACCCTTCCCCCTGCGCAGGGTAGCCAACCAGAACTACCTCTGGTTAACCTCCCTGCCTTTCTTGGCATTATTTTCTCTCTCTCTCTTTGAGTCTCTGTCATGGAAATGGGTGGTCCGGCCACCTAGGCATAAAGAAATCTAAGGAAAGATTGCTTATGGAATACTATTGGCCTGGCTGGTTCAAAGACATAGAAAACTTTGTAAGATCATGCGACGCCTGCCACCGCTCGGGTAAACCAGGAGAGACATGGAAAGCTCCACTGAAGGTAGTGCCCTAATAACAGCGCCTTTCAGACGACTTGTTATAGACACGGTAGGGCTTCTTCCAAAAACAAAATCGGGCTACAGGTACTTGTTTACCATGCTGTGTCCGGCTACTAAGTTTCCAGAAGCAATCGCTTTGAAAGAGCTCAGTTCCACCGAAGTACCCGACGCGCTTTTGACAGTGTTTGCACGAGTTGGGTTTCCTGCCGAAATTCAGGCTGATCAAGGGTCAGTATTCACGAGCGCACTGACTTCCACATTCTTGCAAAAGTGCGGGGTAAAGTTAATACAAAGTTCTGTCTATCACCCTCAGTCAAATAGTGTAGCGAGGGGGCATTCGGTGCTTAAGCGAATTTTGCGTGCGCTCTGTTACGAGCACAAGGAGGACTGGGAGAACTATCTGCCGGCAACTTTGTTTGCTTTGCGAACGGTTCCGCATGAAGCGACAGGGTGCTCGCCAGCAGAACTAGTGTATGGGAGGACACTCCGTTCTCCACTGAGAATGTTAAGAGAGATGTGGGAGGAAAGAGGGGAGAGTCCAACAGTGGTTGAATACGTGCTAAATTTGCTGGAACGGCTAAGCGAAACCCAAGGACTAGTCGGAAAGAACATGGGAGTAGCTCAAAAGAAAGCCAAATTCTATTACGACAAGAATACGAGGCTTCGTACTTTTAACGCCGGAGACAAAGTATGATCCTCAAACCTTCAAGAAAGAACAAGCTTGAAGTTCACTGGACGGGTCTGTTAAAGTGTTGCACAAACTTTCAGGTACTAACTATGCTCTGAACATGCCCGGTCGCATCAGGGAGGTGAGGATATAACACTGCAATTTGATGAAGCCGTATGTAGAGCGGAGCGGAGTCGTTAACTGTACCATCAAAGAGCAGGATAACACTAGTACCAAGATTAAGGAGTATAAGGTGACCTCCAACTCTGAAATCGGCCTAGAAGAAGTAGTAAGACATTCGGTAAACTCGCATGCTCTAAGACCCGAGCAGCTAGATGACCTAAAAGGGGTGATAAGGGAATATCTCGACAGGTTCAGCGATCGGCCAGCTAGAACCGAACTAATAACGCATGACATAGAGCTGATATCAGACAAACACGTAAGATGAAAGCCTTACAGGGTGCCTCCAAGACAAAGAGAAATTATGGAGGCAGAGATACAACGCATGCTAGAGTTGGGAGGTATTGAGCTCCCTGAGAGTGACTACCGTTAGGATTGGGGGCTCAATCATATCGCTCGTATTCCGTTGTCAAGATTGGAGGCCGGCGTGGATTAGAAGGTAGCTGGCCCATGCCGTCGTCCAACTTATCCACGCTGAAGATGTTGATGAACGGGAGGACTGCTTCTCATCGAGAACAAGGAATATGTGTTTATTTACTGTATCTATATCAGTCTAGCATGACTGCGAGAGAGAGAGTACCTCCGTCTAACGTGACTGCTTGAGAAAGTACACTGAGCAGCCGCACAACCGCGGTTTATGAACACTCGGTCCCCCCTCGATCCCAAGGTGACGGAAACGTTCGTCCAGTCATCGTAAAGAAAAGAAGCCGCCTCTCGGCGGGACGGCTTACACACATACACTCCCGCCCAGGTGCACTGCCTGAAGCTGACGTCAGATAGACTTCCTAGAACTCGGGGCTTGTGTCAGGAAAGGTGCCTTGTATTTTCCGAGCTGACCCCCGCAGCGCGGCCGGGTGCCCATTGTCTTGCGTCTTGGACGGCACGTGGGAAGGAGCCTTGAACTACGTTCCCGCGAGCACTCCCCCGTTCGCGGCAGACCAGGGCGGCGGTGGCGGCGCTGGCGGCTCACTAACAATAGTTGGTCCGACGATCGCATTCAGTCACAACGGCGACGAGGCTAGCGTGTAACGGAGGGGTTCCAAGAAAAGTTGCCGCCGCTGTCGCAACTAGCTGGCAAAAGTTGCACCTCAGCTGGGCCGTTTTTAACACTACACGTCA
The DNA here is from genome assembly GCF_038994185.2 of Dermacentor albipictus. Classification (NCBI taxonomy): domain Eukaryota; kingdom Metazoa; phylum Arthropoda; class Arachnida; order Ixodida; family Ixodidae; genus Dermacentor; species Dermacentor albipictus. The sequence goes on from NC_091821.1 coordinate 497,115,273, forward strand.
CCGCGAATACTGGTAGAAACCCCTAAATGGAACCCTCGTCCATGTGTTGACTACAGGAAGTTAAATGCCATCACTGGGGATCGCTTTACCCGATACCCTACACTGAGGAACGAATTGAAAGAGTTAGCGCTGCTAAATATATTTCAACTAAAGATCTCGTGCGGGGATACTGGCAAGTTCCCCTTTCAGAAAGTGCCAGCCGCTATGCCGCATTCATCTCACCTGTAGGCACTTTTCGCCCTCTCGCACTCAGCATCGGACTGAAGAACGCGCCGTTTAGCTTCTCTAAGTTAATGGATATTGTCCTAAAAGACTTGCAGGATTTCGCCTTGCAATATATGGATGATTTAGCAATTTTTTCGGACTGCTGGCAACAAGACGTATCGCACCTCAAACAGGTGTTCTCACGGTTGAGGGAAGCAGGCTTAGGGATGAAAGCGGAAAAGTGTAGATTTGGTTGCTTGCAGGTTACTTATCTGGGCCATGTTGTAGGTCAGGGTACGAGACGGCCGGCCGAGCTGAAAATAGCTACGATTGGAGATTTTTCTCAGCCGCGCACCTAAACAGACCTTCGTTCATTTTTGAGACTTGTGGGGTGCTATCAACGGTACATTCCGAATTACTCGCAAATGGCAAGTCCATTAACGGACGCCCTCCGAAAGGGAGCCCCAAGTAGCGTACACTGGGATACGGAAAAATAGAACGCTTTCCAAAGTTTGAAAACGCTGTTGGTTTCTCGTCTTGCGCTTCGCGCGCCAGACTACACAAAGGAATTCATAGTGCAATGCGATGCAACCGACAGATGTATGGGCGTGGTACTTAGTCAGGTCGGCGACGATAACGAGGAGCATCTTCTCCTGTATGCCAGACGTAAACTAAATGTAAGAGAGGAAGCCTACAGCGCTTCAGAGAAGTAATGCGCTTGTTTGGTTTGGGCCACCCAGAAGTTGTCGTGTTACTTGTACGGAGCGAAATTCATCTTTGAGACCGACCAGTGTCATCTGACGTGACTCAATCAAATGTCACACAAAAATGACCGCTTGCTCCGATGGAGTCTCACCCTCCAAGAGTACAACTTCTCCGTAAGACATAAGAAGGGAAAGTTCCACAGCAATGCGGATGGTTTGAGCAGACTAATTTGAATTCTGCGTTTAAGGGTCCCGCCTAACGTATAGGGTTATTATTGTTAATTTTGTTAATCCAAGAAGATCCCCTCTCATTTAGCAGGATTCCCTCCATGATTGCTGAATTTGTCAGCACGATAATGCTTCAAAAATTGGCCTAGCGAAATGCAGAATTTTTCGTTGATGCACCAATGTTTTCTTTGAAGCCTAGTGGGTCTAAAGTGAGAGCCAAGGTAAGTCAGGAAGAGAAGGGCCACCAGCCGCTCTCTTCCTGTCCAGCGGTTGTGAGCGCTGGGCAGTTGAGATTTTTTGGGCCATGAAGGCGCTGTTAAGAATGGCCCAGCCAGCCACTTTTTTTGCCAGCCAGTTGCGACAGCGTCTTCAACTTTCCTGGAACGCCACCGCAAACTTCTAGCCACGGCGTCACTAAGTCGATTGTGCGTGAAGAACAATACGTGCGTCCTCGACTCTCCGTCGATGGAGCCAAAATGAGTACGACGAAGCAGGCTTTGTGGCTGAACCCGCCACCGCCAACCTGGTCTGCTGTAAACGAGGGAGCCCCGAGGGAACGTAGTTCGAGGCTCCTTCGCACGCGCCGTTCAAGAGGCAAGAAAATGGGCACCTGGCGGCGCTCTGCGGGGGTCAGCTCGCGGGATAAAAGGCGCCTTTCCTGAAATGAGTCCCGAGTTGTACGATGTCCGTCTGACGTCAGCTTCGGACCATTAACCTGTGCAGAAGTGTGTGTGTGTAAGCCGTCCCGCAGAGAGGCGGCTTGTTTACGATGTCTGTATGAATGTTTCCCTCAACTTGGGATCGAGGGAGGACCGAGTGTTTATAAACCGATGTTGTGCGACTGCTCAGTTCACTTTCTCTCGCAGTCATGCTAGACTGATGAAATGCAACATCCTTATGTAGATACTAAACCCACATTCCTCGTTCTCGATGAGAAGCAGTCCTGCCCTTCAGCCTTGTTAAGTTGGACGACGGCCTGGGCCTGCTAGCTTATAATTCATGCCCGACTCCAATCTTGACAACAGATTGCGACCGATGCATGGGATTGAGCCCCGAATCCTGACAGTCCGTGTTGAATTATTTTTGCAGCCATCTTATTCTACACGCTACCATTCACATAATTTTGCTGCCCTATTAACCCTTCGCAGAAGTACAAGAAAAATCCCCACATTTTTTTTTCATTCTAAAACAATTCCATTTTGACCAAATTAATTGCTGTCGTGTATGTGCAGTTTATTTTTCATTATCTTGATAGTTGCAACACGTCTTCTATGTGTTTTGCTTGTGCAAAGTTATTGCCATCACACCATTCATTTTCAACTATTCTCCATTATACCGGTGTCACACGACCACTTTCGACCGCGTTCAAGTCCGATCCGGATTCAAAGTCTTGACTGCCATTGGCTCCATCTCGCAACTTGCGCAAAAGAACCAATCACGGCCAAGAAATTCAAATCAGATTGGGCTTGATCGCGTTTAAAAGTGCGCCGTGTGACACCCGTATTGCATTTCGCTGTTTCTTCCTGTTTTCATGTATCTGCCTCTTACAATATTGTTGCAATAAATTGGTTGCTATTTTCGTGTAGTAGACTGTGCAGCAAGTTCGTTTATATTTAAGGAACACGGCACATTTATTTACGATACACCTTTTGTCGTCAGTTACTAGACGCACAATATCATAAGCGATAAAGTTCTACTTCCTCATGAAATCATGCGATGTAAGCAACGGTATGGGTCACAAAAAAATATACAAGAAACGAAACTGAAATTAGGGCCTCCGAGATATGGCGGCGTGCGCGACCATCTTGGAGGCTGGTGCGTTTCGCCGATTCCGTTAGGGGCGCGGAGAACCGAAGCCGGATAAGCGGGCCGCAGGCGCCTACAGGAGTGCCCACTCTTTACGTTTACTATGTTAGCCTATGGACCAGCGAGCAGCAACGAACGCCATCCAAGGGAGAGCGTGTGTCAGCCATCTCGCGTCACCGCGAAAACACTACAGTCATCCGTCATTCGTTGGATATAACCACAAATCCTCCACAGTAAGTGAATTCTAACTTAGGTGCAAATTCTGCGTATGGCATGCTATCGCCGCGAGGTCGTCGCGGCGCTTAGCCGACGCGATTCACAACGGACTAGGCAAGCGCGCTGTGCCTCTCGGATGTCAAGCGGAAAAGCCAGTCATCGCGATAACTGCATCCGATTTTACCACTTGCCGCTATCCGTAAGAGCTTTGAAAATCGCCAACGCTGCCAGAACCATGGTATGTTGTGTAAGACGTGAGGCGAGAGTACGCTTAAAATGGTTTGTTCACAAGCCCTTGATTCCGAGCCTATGCGGAGCATGCTTAGCGTGTGTTTTGTGTGTTTGAATTAATTTAGTTTGCCAGTCTGCTGTGTACGGAACGCTGTTGAAATAAGGAGTCACATAAGAAAGCGTCATTTCGCTGGCGGCATGTTTTCGTTATAAATGAGCCGCGCGCTTGACGGTGTCTCACCCATTGGTAATCTGCGACAACTGAAGTTAGGTGCAGCACCAGTGCTAGCTAGAAACTTTGTCGCAGGCTGCATGCTGCAAGAGGTCAATTGGGTGCGTTATCTTAAACATAGTGAAAACGCATGAGGAATCCAAGTTTTATGCTGAGAAAAGTATAAACCCCATATAAGTGATATTGCGCGCGACAGCTACAAGCGATTCGATGGAGATGGCTGTCACGTCCGCTCGTCGCCTACAAGTCGTACTCCGTGCGAGTGACGGTATTGAGCGACGCCTCCCCAGTGTTGCCGGTATGAGGGCTGCAAACACGCATGAAAACTAGCCTGACGCGTGCTTTAGTAAATTAAGGTGAGTTGTTTTACTGTAAAATGTAGCATAAAATATTTTCGAAGGTCTTGCAATAGGTTCTTATCATTCCTTGCACGTATAGAAATTCAATCGTTTGGTCTTTCCACGCGACAGTCGGTAGTATTGGAGCGATGTACATCCAGTTGCGGCTTCGCGCAATTGACTAGTCGCTCATAGCACTTCCGGAAGACAAGCGACGATTTCTAAATTTCCAAAACCGAGCGATCTGTTCAACCGATGACCAGTTTTGTCGCTCGAAGCCGTCGCTCGCCGCCGTCGTGCACTAAATCACTCTGAGGGTGTTTAGCCTTAAGACTGAGATGTTTTTGCTCGTGTATTGAAATGGTGTGATTGTATGTGTGCTTTTATGTCTCCTGTTGTGATTTTCGAGCACTTTGCGAATCTGAAAGGGTGCTTATATCTACGAACTCGGTGAATTATCAAGCAGCGAGTTATGCATCGGCATCGAATATAACGGCTGCTGTGTGGAATCACCATTGCAGAGGCGCTTTGCATACGTTTATTGTTTTGGACATGCCTGTACATTTGCTAATATGAGCTGTCGTTTCGGAGTTGTCAAATGAACAGCTAAATCACCTTTCCTGGGGGGTTACAAGCGTAATGTGTGCATCTTGGTACTGCATGGCAGATCAAAATGTTTTTATGGCATTAATATTTTTAGTAGAGAAGTATAGTATAAAAATAAAACGCTGCTTTTATTCCGCGTTGCCAGTCGTAGTCGTACACAAAACAAAGAGTTGGTCAAATAAACTAATAACAGCAGTGTAACTTTTACGTGCCTTCAAGGATGTAAAATGCTAGATTTCAAACTGCAGCAGTAGTCGAGTCTGTCGAAAATGAACTCCATTGTGCACCTCATAAAAGAAAGAAAGTTCGTGCCATTTAGTAAGCTTAGATGCAGGCCGCAGTGAACTTTCTTGTTATCATTGAAAGGTGGGTAAGCTTACCATACCAAGCCTTGTTGCCCTGTCTTTTGGGCACGTTGCAAGTGCTAGGCGGTGCCCTGTCTTTCCGACCCCTAGCGCCATCTGACGAATAGTTGCACGAATGCGGTAGGATACTCACGGCGTCAGCAGCTCGTGCAGCGTGTTTGGCGCCTTTTCAAACGGTAGCGATGGCGCGAAACAGCGCGCCGATATTAATTTTAACCGGGTTTCGGGAAATACAAGATCTTCACAGCTTTCTTTTCGTGAAAAGAATTTAGAGAAAGGAAGTCGTCTATTTGAAGTGGGGCACGTCTACGACGTGAGGGAAGTGTTGACCTCGCACTGATCGAAGTGACTGCTAGGTGTATTCCCCAAACGAAAAATAACGCACCAGCGAGATGCTTGTAGCTCAGCGTAACTCACTTCGTTATCTACGGTGTGGACGCATGAAATTATAGGCGACATTGATTCGTGAAGATCGGTGACGGCAGACAAATCCTAGAGGGGAGCTGCGATTGCCGTGCTGGCATCGCAGGGAAGTGCAAGGACGCCGTGGTACTTTTCCTGTACGTACCGGACGGCAAATATGAATCCAAAACATCTCATCCAAGAAGGTGGAGCGTACGAACGACTCATAAGACTTACCCGAGGTATTCTAACGTTGCTCTCTCCAAACACAAAAAAAAGAAGGGGGAGGAACTTACCAGTTGTGTTAGGCTACGCTGGGAAAATATTTTCACCCAAGTTACTGGAAGTGCCATACTTTTAGGTTGCGATTTTGCAGTGCGTGCAAAGGAGGTTCCATTAAAGCACGTCGTCAAAAATTTTGGTGATCTCAATTGCCCCTTAGTTGATATGCTGGGCGCAGAAGGGTGTATGCCAGCTCAAACAGCTGACCCCTCCTCAAATCTTCCAGCAAGCCCTAGCGCTGCTTGAATGAGAGAGGATTGGGAAAGAGTTCCACAGCTTTACTGCGGTACAGAGTGGGAACAAACTACTTTGTTTGCTTCATATCCTGGTACGCACTGCAGGTGTCCCGCTGCTGCCATCGTTGCTGTAAAAGTAAAGAATTCAGCGTTAACGCACTTGGCATAACGCCGGAACATAAAACAGCTTGTGCCGTCGGACGAGCGCTATCCAGGCTGACGCCGTTCTGCTTCATACGGTCCGCTTGGAAACCTGTAAAACTTTGTTCCTCGTAAGTTGGTATACGTGCTATTGCAGCCCACTACGCAACAGCTCGGGTTGCACTGCGGCATTGCTCTGAAAAGGTAACAGCTAAGCGCGAAACAGTGCGCATACAGGCTTTCCGAACGGAAGCGGGCCGGTCGTATCCTGCCGGTTCCGCGCTCGCCGCCGCGAGGGGCGAGCGCGGCGAGCGCGGAACTACGTTCGCAACCTGCGTATAGGCACATCCAGACATATACATTGAACTAGAGGACCATATTGTCATCCCTACTGAGCATCATGTTTGAAGATCTGATCCTCAAATTATGGCTTGAGCAGTGGCACAACCAGAGATGGTGCGGGAGGTACGCTGGGGACGTGCTTAGGATGTGTCACAAGTGCTGTTCGCGACACACCAGACTAATGACATACCTATGACATGTCACAATGACCAACATACTATTTATTAGCAGGAGTATTTTTTGACATGGGTGTAGAATTAGGATGAACTGTCGGTTAATTCTTTTTCGTTTAAATCTAAAAATTGAAGTTAGTTTAGCAGTTGACTGCTGCAATCATTTAGATGTTTCGCATGCAATTGATTCAGAAGTAAGAGCTAAGATTTTCTTTTAGTGCCATGACCTTTTTGACTGTCTTGATGATGTTTTACACCATTTCCTCGTGTTGACTTTTGCACTCGATATTTTTTCAGGCACCCGCTTTATCTAAGGCAAGAAAGCAGCTGCAAGGACACAAGGATGTCAAAGCCAGCCCAGTGAGACTCCACGTAGTGCAGAGGAGCGCACGCCAAAGAATCAAAATACATTGCCATGAAATTTGGATGAGAAAACTAGAATGTGGGTATATTGGGTCTACCATTTGACTATTCGTCAACAAAATCAAAATACAGTATGTCACACAAAGATTAAATTTATCAAAATCTCTAGGCAGTCATCTTAACATGGTATATTTATGTAATGTCTCTGATGGGAAAGTCAAAATCAAGTATGCTCTCTGGTGGCAAACACATAGGAGCAAGCGTCATTGAAAATTACAAATATGTTTAAAAAAAGCTCCTTAGTGGTGAGAAGTGGCTGCGTTTTGTCTTGCTTCTCAACAAATACCTCCACGCGATAAAAAATAGTGGTACCTTGACATTGCATATTTGCTTAGTGACATGATACCTACTTGCAATGGACACGGTGCCTGTGTTCACTACAGAAAGCAACAGCTCGTGCTTGGTAAGATGCTTGCATTTAACATTTACCAGCTTTAGTACCTTACATTTAACAGCATGTGAATGCAAGGGGGCAAATGGAAACCACTGGGATTCGGTATTTTAAATGCTGACATAAAGCAGGCAGATTCTCATGTCTTCCTTTTGATCTATTTTCTACACTTAATTTTAGAATTATGGCTTCCTTTTAGGTCCCAGAAAGGGGAAGCAGTGGGGAAAGAGAATCCGATGTTTAAGAAGTCACTATCGCTTACGTGCATGCACACGAAACAGTTCATTAGAACCGCTCGTGCCTCCCGAAGCGAAAGCAATGAGCAATTAAGGCCTTTAGCTGCGTACACCGTGGTGCACACCTTACGTCTTAGAAGCCAGGAGTCACTTGGAGATGAAAATTATTCTAAAAATGTAAGATTGTGGTTTCTCCAATCTAATTGCGAGCCAAGTATGCTAGTGGAGGTAGAGATGCGTTCAATGCAAATAACAGCATCCGAGAACACTTGTTCATCAATTGGCGGATGTGAACGCAGTGTTAAGCAATAGCCACTTAGTTTCATGGCTTCTGTAGGCATAATTCTTCTGGACTTAAGATAGTGCACCGTCAGGAGATGTATTAATCTTCTTAGATACAAATGTACTTGTTTTGAGACGAAGATTCTGTGAAATTCGAGAAGCTTTCTTTACCGCATCTTAGCCACTTCAGTAGGAAAAAAGCTTTGGTATCAGGTAGTTGGTTCATTGTCCAAGTCTATACATAGTTGCATGCAAAATCGACGTGCATGGAAGGGATATGTGAAACAGGATGGTGCCATTCTCAATTTATGTTTTGCTTCTTTTTCTTTTTCGTGCCCTTCCCTGCCTGTACTTATGCTTAGGTCGCCTTTAATGCATCATATTCATCACATCTCAAGCCATGCTATACTTTAGTTAGATTGCATATTCAACGAGTCTCAATAATTCATCATGTAATTATGCAAGCTGCTCAGAAGTATAGCATTCTTACAGTAATAGAAGTGAAAAGCTACCATGTACGACAAGAAATTCGATGCACAAGATTTTAATGTCAGTGCGCCTTGCAGTTTTATACTCGTTTGCTACACACTAGATAATATTGTAAGTTTAATTTTAATTATTCGTGAGAGTGTAACGAATGAATCCCAACAGTACCAGGAAACAACTTTCGTGAGGACGCCAACAAAATAGGAAATATAATACGCCTCTGTACCGGTTTGAGACCGAGCAGGATATTTCTGCAGAACCACAAGACACACTTAGAACCAATAGCGTGCAGCGCATACATCAATGACTTTATGTGAAATATAAGCAAAGCTAGCTAGACCTGCGGCCTTAAATGAGAATAACAACACATTTATAAATGCACTGTACTCTCACTCAGGAACATTCATACGCTGTACAGGACGTCATAAGATGAGCTGCTGCCTTAGAATATGGCACGCAAAAGAAGTTCCTTGCAGAATTTATCTACATTACCACCCTATGCTTAACAGCTCATCTGGTAACCTCTGCCATATAAGTACACGTGTTTTGTGCCACAAATGCGTTTGTTGTCCAGTGATGTGGCACATAGTTCTCTTCAATCATATTCAATCATAATGTCAATACTTTGTGACTTTGCACACGTTTGTTCTATGTTTAAGTTCCTTTGTATACTTTATTTTTAAAGAGAAGGAAGTAATTGAAATTAAATGATATTTCTACACAGTAATACTGATGTAACTTTAGAGAATATCCTTATGTTTTATTATAAGATGTGTTCTCTAGTTGACGGGCATCAATGTAATCCGATTTTATGTGTTTGTCAATACGTTTCTCAAATTGTTATTCAGTTTGTCTTGGGACTAATCAATACACATTTTCACCTTTTAAGAGAGAAAATGTTGCATTTGAGTAACTCGGCGACTACAGATTACATCCCATTCACCAAGCATGACTGCAAAAACTGCTTATGAAGGAATCAACTACTCCCCAAACGTAAGTATTTCCAATTCCTTCAAACGTGACCATGGATGTACATCGTGCTTTCACATTATTGGGAAAGGTACTAGCACTGTTCTGAAGGCGCACAAGCACTGTTTCGGGAAGGAGAAACACTCGGCTTGGAGGAGTAGAAGTACGCGCTTTGGAAGAGTAGAAGTACTCGGTCGGCGGGAGTACTATTACCTCTGTGGGCAGAGTATTAGCACTATGCGGAAGAGTACTAGCACTCCCTTCCAGTGGAATAACAAAACTCTGTCACGAGGAGTTGACCCACTCCCAAAGAGGGTCGTTCTACTCTCGAAAAGAGTGAAATATGGAACAAGCAGATACTCCCTCAAAGAGAGTGCCTGGAACTCTCTTTTTAGAGTAGCGCATGCCCTCATGAGAAGAAAATTAAGACGGTGCCTGGTCGTGGCAGACGAAGGCATGGCTCGTAGTTCTTTCCCGGCGTCGATTCGAGTCAGCTGTTTTTGCCCTTAGCTCCTGCGGTATCATATTCCCAGCGAACTCTATTGACACGCCTAGGACCGCCATCACGACGTCCATTGGTTAGCTTGACTAGGTGTGGGTCCCTCGTCCCACGTCAGGACCATCCAGCATTACCCCCAGCCTGCAACACTGTGCCAGGTACGCCAATTCCTGGGGCTTGTGAATTTTTCCAGGAGCTTCATACCGCACAGCGCCAAGCTGCCTTTGCCCGCTCACCGATCTCCTTCGATCGACCTCCGGCCCGTTTTCAGCGATTTCCTGGTCATGATAACACCAAGCCGCCTTTACTGTTGTAAAGCAAGCAGCCGCCAATGCCGTGCATCTTATCCATCCGGGCAGCAACGCTCGGACTCGCTTGATGGTGGATGCCTCCAGCGTTACGTTGGTTCCGTCTTACAGCAGTGCATTAACTCCGAGGGGAGACCTTTGTTGTTTTACCTTCGGAAGCTACTGCCTACTGAGATCCCGCTACAGTATCTTCAGCCGAGAGTTACTAGCCATCTACACTGCGATACAGCACTTTCGGCGTTTTCTGGAAGGATGCCAGTTTTACGTGTTGACCAGTCAAAAGCCACTGGCGTACGTTTTGTGCACTAACACATCAAAATACACGTTGCGCGAACTCCTCCATCTCGAAAGAGCGTAGGTTAGGGCGTGTTGGTTCATAACTCAGGTTTTTTAGCGCACGAAAAGGGACGAAGGATAGTGGCAAGACGCGAACACAGCGCTAACTTCCAACAATTGTTTTATTCGACGAAGCGGTACACATATATATAGGGAACGGACACCACCGTACGCATGCGCATATGTACTGATTTTTAGTAAGATGAGACAGCAACGAGAGACGTGTATGATGATATCGAAGATGAAAAACGACCATGTATAGCCAAAAAACATTTTTCTGGGCTATGCTTATATTTCGGAATTCACAGCCGACATCCGCCACGTGAAAGGTGTCGACAACACCGCCGCTGATGTCCTTTCTCGTATAGCTGCGGTTGAATCTCCACCTCCAACCATCGACTGGGCCGCATTCTCTTCCGCACAGAAGAGCGACCGAGAGGTCGCCACTCTGTCACTCTTCACATACATACACCCGTGCTCTGGAAATGCTGCTTTTGCGCCATCCATGCTCGCCTGAGCCCTTGTGCTGCTTCCCTGAGCAGACCTTCCCCTACCCTTTTGTTCCGGTGGCACTACGTCGCACCATTTTCCGCTCTCTACACGACACATGTCACCCAGGTATTCGGGCTACTGAGCGCCTTCTCACCCAGCGCTATGTCTGGCCCGGAATAAACGGTGATGTGCGAGCTTCGGCACGCACACGTCTGCCCTGCCAGACGACAAAGGTCTCCCGTCAGCCAAGACGCCTCCCTGAGCCTTCCTTCCACACTACCATCATTTCGACCATGTTCATCTCGACATCGTGGGTCCTCTACCCGTCTCTCAAGGTTATCGTTATATACTCACCATGGTCGACTCTGTCACACGCAAACCGGAGGCTGTTCGCATGCATGAGTCTGTTTCCCGCGCTTTCATTTCTGCTTGGGTATCTCGCTTTGGTTGTCCTGGCACCGTGACAACAGACCGTGGACGCCAATTTGAGTCCTCCCAGTTTCCTTGCCTTAATCGCATTCCCGGCGCAGGACATTGTCGTACCGCTGCATTTCGCGCGTGTTCGGACGGCATATAGCGGAACGCCTTCGCCCACAAGTTAAGGCCGCCCTGGATGCCCGCCTCAATTGCGCCACCTTGTTGACAGACCGTCCTCCGGGCAAACAGTGCTCGGAAGCAAAGCTGGTGTATAGTAGTTCTCTGCGTCTGCCCGGAGACTTTTTTACATGAATGCAGCTACCAGCGGAGCCACACGCATTCCCACGATGCCTCCTGAATGTCTTAAGACCTCCGGTCCATTCCTCTCGGTCCTTCTGGCCACAATACAATCTTTGTGCACGCCTAACCTGGCCACATGAACACACGTTTTCGTGCGCCGTTTTCGTGCATGGCTCCCGCTTGGCCCGTTTGCACTAAGCAGGTTTTCCTTTCATCCTTCCTGATGCTTTCTCTGCCTCCTGCTCAGACGGCACTAAACGTTTATACAACTCTGGAATGCCTCGACTGCACCAAAAAACGGTAGGCTTTTCCTCGTATTATCCCGGATGATGACCCAGCACCGCAGCTCGCTGTCTGCAGGTAATATTTATCGACCCTAGAATCAGTTCCTGAGGCTACTGTCATCTACTGGCCGCAAGCTCGCCACTTCATTGGACAAGAGCGCAACGTAGGCAGCATGGCTCAGGCTTAGCCCGCTTGCGCTTCGCAGGTTTTCCTGTCATCCTTCCTGATGCTGTGCCTGCCTCCTGGTCAGACGACACTAAACGTTTATACAACTATGGAATGCCTCGAGTGGACAAAAAAACGGTACGCTTTTCTACGTATTATCCCAGGTGATTACCCAGCACCCCAGCTCGCTGTCCGCAAGCAATATTTATCGATACTTGCATCAGTTCCTGAGGTTACCTTCATCTACTGGCCGCAAGCTCGTCCCCTTATTGGACAAGAGAGAAACGTAGGCAGCATGGCTCATGCTTGGCCCGTTTGCGCTTCGCAGGTTTTCCTGTCATCCTGATGCTGTGTCTGCCTTCTGCTCAGACGGCACTAAACGTTAATACAACTCTGGAATGCCTCGACTGCACAAAAAACGGTACGCTTTTCCAGGTATTATTCCGGATGAGGACCCAGTACCACAGCACGCTGTCTGCAGGTAGTATTCACCAGTTCACTAGCATCAGCTGCTGAGGCTACCTTCATCCCCTGGCCGCAAGCTCGTCACTTCATTGGGCAAGAGGGCAACGTAGGCAGGATGGGTCACGTTTGGATCGTTTGCGCTTCGTGGGTGTGTAAACGATATTCGTTAGGTGCTGAAAAAGAAGCGACACCCCGTACTTGCTGTTGCTCCCTTGCCCACAAATATATATGAAATTGCGTGTGGCAGTTTTCCGTTAATATTTCTGCTAGTGTGTTCCGGTGATGTGGAAACGAATGCCGGGCTTAACACTCGTTTCCCACTTTCCTTTGAAGACTTGGGGCACTATAATGTAAAGCTATTCCAAACTTGTCTATTCCAACTCTGCAACCAGCCCTCCGCGATTGGTCAAAAACATTTTTGAACCACCTCCACTTCTCCTGTACGTCACGAAAAACGCGATAGCTCTTCACCTGATATGGCGCGTACACACTGATTATGCATCATTGGAGTGAGCAAAATTGTTATTTCTGTTTGGTGCTTTTTAGCCATTAACCCTCAGCTATTGGTCAAAAGTTCTCGGGCTGAACCCACCTCACCTGCCTGTCCCGCGACGTCACAAGACCGCGAACACTCACCGGGTCAAAGTGACGGGTACGCGTTATAGATGCATTAATATGCCGAACAAAACGGAATCTTTTTCAGAATAGCAGCAGGCTGCTCCGTTCTGAAATGAATAAAGGGTGACTGGCGCCAATTACTCAGACACTCGCTAGTTGCACCTGCCAGATAGCATGTGTTTATTTGCGTAAAATAAACATTCTTGCGTGGCAGTGTAACGTTTTCAAGCATTTTCGGCACGTCTACAACCTCGCTCTGCGAACTGTTCTTTGCTAAGGACCCGTTTTAGCAGAATTCATAACCTTCTATTGCATGCCGCCACGATCCTCGACCAGCCACCTCAAGCCAAGTAAGGGAAAGCGGACCAATCGCAGACGCCGGCATTACCCTCTTCATCCGGTCATCGATATTTAGTGTACTGGCTCAGCCCCATGGAATTCGCGTGTTGCGAGCAACAGGCGAGCAACAGGTGAGCAACACGCTTGAGCGTGTTGCTCGCCTCTTGTCAGCCAATAAAATAAAACAAGCCGCTCACTGTAGGCAATTTTATTTGTTTTTAAAGCGAACAAATGTGACATCCAATAAACGAGGAGAGCGTTTTATTGGTCTGTTCAGACAACCCTGCGGCTCATCGCCCGATGCTTGCTTCGGCGGTTACGCAAATTTGACGTCAGGGGATTGGAATAAAAATATATTGGAATAGCCATACTTTAGAGAGCCCTTGTCCGAATACCCCGCAGAATAAGTGCGGGATATTTTTCATTAGCTCGAAGATCTACATACTCATTCTGTCAAATGAGGAAAAAGTCTGACCGAGCTGCCCGCTGACATAAAAGCCATAAAAAGCAGTCCGAAAAGTATCAAAATGTAAATTGGGGCCCTGTAACGTAAAACTATTCCAATATGTTTCTATTCCAATTTCCTGACGTCAAATTTGCGTAGCCATCGACGCAAGAACCAGCCGGTCACCCGCAAGGTTGTCTGAACAGGCCAATCAAACGCTCTCCTGGTTCATAGGAGGTCACTTTTGTTCGCTTGAACAACGAATAGCATTGCCTACACTGAGCGGCTTGTCGTATCTAATCGGCTGACAAGAGGCGAGGAGAACGCTCAAGTGGAGAGGGATTCACTGAGGCAGAGCCAGTGCACTGAAAATCGATAAGTGGATTAAGAGGGTGGTGCCGGCGCCTGCGATTGGTCGGCTTTCCCTTACTTTGCTTGTGGTGGCTGGTCGGAAATCGCGGCGGCATGCGACGGTAACTTAAGAATGACGCTAAAACTGACCCCCAGCAAAGAAGAGTTGGCAGAATGAGGTAGTAAACGTACCGAAAGTGCTTGAAAACGTTACACGGTCACACAAGAAGTTTTATTATATGCAAATACACCCATGCCCTCCGGCAGGTGCGAGTAGCCAGCGTCTCAGCGATCGGCGGCAGCCATCTTTTATTCCTTTCGGAACGGGGCAGCCTGCGGCTATTCCGAAAAAAAGTCAGTTTTGTTCGGCATATTAATGCATCTTTATCGCGTACACGTCGCTTTGACGCGGCGAGTTTGTGTGGTTTTGTGACGTCGCGTGAAAGGCAGGTGAAGTGGCTGCAACCCGAAAACGTTTTACCAATAACCGAGGGCTAATGGCGAAAAGGGGTCCAACCAGAAATAACTGTTTTTCTTTTTTCTGTCAAATCCTGCATAATCAGTGCGAACACATCATATCATATGGGGAGGTATTGCGGTTTTCATGACGTCGCGCGACAGACAGGTGAAGTGGGGATGGTTGAAAAAAGTTTTCGACCAATCGCGGAGGACTGATAGCAGAATTGGAATAGAAAAGTTTGGAATAGTTTTACGTTATAGCGTCCATGGCAACATTCACAATATTGATTGGATAAACTTTATTAAACAAACTTATTCGTTGGGAAATATGTCTGAATAACTTGTCGGAGTACGCCATACATTGAAAGGTGCTACCACTCGGCATGACTCCTTCGTGGCTTGTCCAGACGATTTAGGCGATAGATCGCGCCGTGAGAACTCAATTTTCCATGGTTCCGAACACGGTTTAACACGCTCCGAACTTGCTGATTTCGCCAAAAGTCAGCAAGTCATATTGACTTTCGTCCAATACCTTTGTCATGAATAAAAAAACATTACGTGTATCACTCAGAAACACACAGCCTCACTGAACGTAAGCAAATTGCGTCATCTTGTAACCACTGTACAAAAGCCAACGCAACTAGAGGTGCGCCCAACCAGAGGTGCGGGAGCGGCCGTCGGCATAATCAGTTGCACACATCTGCACTTTTTGCTAATAACCGATGTAACACTCACTTCTACATTATCGTCCATTTTTATAACTACCATTCCATGTGAAATCATCAAGCATATTCTATTTTCGAATCTGGTTCCTTTCCTTGAATCGAAGTCATTTTTTTTCGTCTTCAGAACACTGCGCAAGAGTGTTCTCATTCGAAACTCAACTCGTATGCTTCCCTCACCAGCTTCATGCCATCCTCGGCCTTTCGTTTTTAGCTGACTGTATATATTAAGATTTTTCGAAAGCCTTCGATAAAGTGCGCCATAATTTTCTTTTATAAAATTTGCTATTTCTACATTTTGATTCCAAACTGCTTTCATGGCTCGGATGCTTCTTCCTAAATGGTTCTCAGTTTGTCTCTGTTAATAACACTGACTCTCCTCCGAGTCCTGTTTCCTCGGGTGTACCCCAGGGATCGGTACTTGGCCCTCTCCTATTTCTAATGCACATTAACGACTTACCTTCCTGCGCTTCTTCACATAAGAACTTGTTTGCAGATGATGGTGAAATACATCTAGAAACAACTAGCCCTAACGATACTATATTCTACAGTCTGATTTTGATGCTATGTCGGCTTGGTACAAGACTTCGTGCATAGAATTAAACACTAAATGCAATGTTATGCGTGTAACGCGATATGCTAATACAACGGTTTCACATCATCTTGACATCTTTCCTTTAGAAGTAGCGTAGCGATACAAATATATTGGCATCACTATATTACAAAGAAACTAACCTGGAATGGTCACATTAAATCGATAATCACCAGCGCCAACAAAACACTTCGAAATCTTCGCCGGACTTTCTCACGTGCTACTGACTCCCAGGAAGCTTGCCGTGGCTACGCAAGAGGCAGAATATCTTGAATCGCCCACTCACTCCTCAATTAAGCCTCCCAATTCCCGGACGTTAAGACAGTACGGACTCCAGGACACGAGTCCTTCCGTGGAAATCAGCGTGCGCACGCTGTAGCCCGAGCTCATGCCTCCCACGCGCCACAAGAGAGCGATACAGCTGCATCTATGGAGCCCGTACCTTTACAATAGAACGCCATACTACAACACCACAGATTGAGCAGACGACAATACCCACCTCCACACACGACTCTCACGTGAAGACACCGTAACATTGCAACAATTACAAACCAATACATACCCCCATTTAAGCAGACTACATGCAATACACCCTACACTATACTCATACAAATCTCCCCTTGTGGTGACTACGCGTCCCTGTATCACACCACATGTGCGTGCCTCAACCTGAAGGCAGCCCCGCAAATTCCCAACCCCACACCAGAGCAGTGGGAGGCCGTGCTGGCTATTTCGGGCCCTCGTAACCAGCAGCAACTGGTGCGGCGGGCCTGGGAGACAGAAAGAGCCGAAGGAGCCCTGGACTAAGGGCGCCTCCCGCACAAGCAGATAGATACCTGCTTGTCCTTTCTCTATTTAAATAAATGTTGCCCCTCCTCCTCCTCCTCCTCCTCCTCCTCAGGTTATTAAACGTTTTCTTTATAAAAGACTAACTCGCTCGGAGCGTAAACATGTCGCCTCTGTTCGGGAACTTTTAAATGACAATCTAATCCACTCGCTCGAAATGATTCAAAATACCTCTGCACATTTTTATGCCTAATTATGTTCGAACAGCAAGGGTGACTAGTATAAAATGAAGCCTTGAACTACCATCAATATTATCTCGCCATAAGATTTATCGCTTGTGTCTTTTTCACAGCATATTGCACCGTCGTTCATTGCGCGATGACTTCATCTTTCCTCCTCAGTATGTATCATCACGCATCAGCACCGACATAATGTTGCCGTTCCTTTTTTTAGGACTTTTACTTTCCAGCATTCATTTTTCCTCAGGACTTGCGAGGAGTGGAACCATCTTCCTACCGTCACGGCAAACATTACAGACCGTTAACGTTTCAAGAATGTTTTAACTAACCGTAACGTAATGGCTTCTTGCCTCATGTTTCTTCGTTGTTTCTTCTTGTTTGCTTTTGCTTACCTGTATCCTTTTCTTGTGATTTTATCTTGCTTCATAACTTGATGATTTGTATTGATCATTTATTTTAAGATTAAGTATCGCGTTTGTGTTGTATTGGTGCATTATATACCTTCATGTATTTTTCTATTCTTTCACATAAATGTCGTTCCTTAACACTCCCCCTGTGATGCTTCAGCCCCGAGGGTAGAATAAATTAACTAATAAAACACATGCTAGAATAAACGTTCCTAGATCGAATGAGCATAAATGTCGGTTCCACGAGACACCGTATTATTATAAAGCTTATTTGTCCAGCTGGTCATTGTGTGCCACTTGGTATGGCGACGAGGACGGAGGCATCTAAATTTGTGCTTGTAGATACCATTCAAATTCAAGGGCTGTATTGAGAAATTCCTTAAAGACGTGCAAGGACGCGCGACTTCATTATCCGGACGTTCTTGTCCGTGTCAGTGCCCGGAATCTGAACGGCATCTCACAAATGTACTTGCTCCATTCCAGTGGTATGCAAGCCACAAAAAGCTTTGCAAGTAACAGAAGTGCTACTCTATTTTGCACTCCGATGTGTCTGAAGCTATCTTTGCCGTACGCATGACCAATCCAGTTTGTCGCTTTAATGGTACGGCAGAATGGTAAATTCATAAGGAAAATGCTCTTCAGTAGCTGCATTCCGCAAAGCTCCACACTATCTTCAGAGTGCAATGCTTGGAAGATGTGCGAAGCTACTCGTCATATTGTCATGATTGACAAGCAGTAGGAACTGGGAAAACAGAGCAGGACACTTTAATTATAGGCAAACTGAAAAACATTAGGCAGGGACCTCGCCTCCTCTTCTGCAACGAGCGAAATCTTCGTTTTTCGCTACGTGCCGCATATTGGAGGTCACGGGTTTAATTTTCCCCAGCGTGGGCTCGGAGATTGCTTTGGGGCCATGTCGGTGGAACTGCATCTTGCAAGTGGAAAATGATATCCATGAGAGAAGGAGTGCGGCCGTTAACCGGAAGAATCGGCTCGCCAGCTCATCGAATTCGCGTCGGTGTTCGTTCAGCTGCCGTCGAAAGCACGACGAGAAGTGGATGATTCAGTAATTGACGCAGCTGTACATTCCCTTGGCGTGGCAGTGAGCTTGTTAATCTCTTCCTGAACAATTACAGCCGTACAGCAGGCGTGAGGAACCCTCACCTGTAGCCATCGCTGTTGCGGCGCTTGTCAGCCCACGACTCGTCAGGTGATCATACTGGCAGCAGCATAGATGTAACGGCCTCTCTGGCTGGCGGTTCCTTAATAAACTAATCGACACTGGTCGGCAGGTCCCCCGCAAGATGCACAAATAACTGCTCCTTTATGCCGGGCAAAAGGTGGGGCAGTTTCTTTGTCTCGGACATATTGGGGTCTGCATGACGACAAGGACGAGCCATGTCCTCAGCGAACGTGGCAACAGTTTCATTTGGCTTCTGTAGCCGTGATTCGAGAAGACTCTGTGCGTGATCTCGCCTTTTAGTGCTCCCGACTGTATGGAAGAACTGGCGGCGGAACTCATCCCTGCTTGGCCAGATTCCCTCGCGATTTACGAACCACGTGCAGGCTCCGTCTTCAACAGAGAAATACACGTGTTATAGCTTCTGTCCAGCATGCCACTCACTTTACTTGGCAACGCGCTCACACTCCTCAAGCCTGTCTTCTGCATCGTCGTAGGCGTTGCCGTGGAAGCTCACTGGAGATCGAGAAGTGAAAAGAATCGCCTGTGCAAGGTCTGAGTCTGCCATGCCTTGGGCATTCGTGGTAACCGGCAGACATACTGGTAGGGGACTAAATTCTGGGCTTAGGCCTAGTAGGCGATGGCTAGCGTGGGGAACGGGTGCTTAGACACCCGCAAAGCCTCCTCGGCTTGATCTGGGGCTGTAGACAGGCGTCCCAAACATTCACCCAGCACCTGGATCAGTCTCACGATCGACAAGCAGCAGCAACTGCGCAAACAGGGCAGGACACTTTATTTATAGGCAAACTGAAAACAATTAGGCAGGGACTTCGTCTTCTCTTCTGGAATGCGCGTGATCTTCTTTTTTCTATGCTTGCTGCATATTGGATATTGCAATATTAAAGAATGAGAGGGCCTTACACGAACATGTAGGTCCCGCTCGAACCTCATCCGCCTTCTCTTATGTCAACGAGCTTTCATTTTTATACTAGCAATTCTTTTTCAACATTCTCCCGGCCCGCAGAAACAGATGTCATCTCGAGTGGGTAGTTTCTGCACAGGCCTTGTCAAGTTCCCGTCCTGAGTCTGAAATTGGCAGGCTCGTACCTATGTGGCAAGTCAAAGACAGGCCTCCGTTATTCTTCCGAGTGGCCAAAGACATCGTGAAGCATTGGGTTACTCGACGATCACTATGCCTTTATGCGCTAAATCTTTATCTATCGCTCTTAGGTAGGGATGAAGCAGTTCCAGTAGATACTCTTTTCCAATGAAGGCACATGTGTTTGAGAAGCTTGTTCCGATATCGTAATCCTTTATTGAGGTCTTCTTAGCTTGTTTGCGAAATGCAGCTCTAGTATTCCTCGTCGCTGTACTCCGGTTCAGCTAACAAAGATTTTTGTGCACTAAAAGAATGGCTGGATAGATTGGAGCAACTTATCTTCCATCAATGTGGGTATAGGTCAGTGGTCTAGAAGAAATTATGGCCTCCATTTCCACTAGTAATGCTGTTGGCTCTTCTCTATCAAGCGCGTGTTTTCCAAGTGTTTTGCGTAGCCCCCACCTAATTCACCGTACAAGTCTCTCCCGCCAACCTCCACGCCAAGCTGCACCCGTTACAATGAATTTCCATTCGATGCGATGGGAAGCAAGGGAAATGGCAAAAAGGAGAGCCGCTCCAGACGTCTTGCAAGTGTCGTGATGTTGTCAGAATAGATAGCTAGAGGAACTCATCTGCAAGATAGAAATTTGTGGAAAGCAATGAGGAAGACTATTGTTGACAGGTCACTAGTCAATTCAATGTGCACCGCTCGGTACTCGCCCAATTGAAAGACAAAACGAAAAACTTAGTGGTGCCAGATTCAAGCTCCCTTTGTTTTACGTAAAGTGGGCCAGCAAAATCTACTCCCACAACTTCAGTAGGGTTGAGACATTTTTATCATGCCTACTGGCATACGGGCATACTTCACATCTGTCGATATTGTATTGTATCATCTTCACAAATAGATGCGTTGATAACTCTTTTCATACCTTGCCTAGCCTGTGTAACCCCAAAGCTCTGTCACACTTGCATCGTTCTGCTTGGCACGTCACCATGTAAAACACGGCAGTGTGCATTTTTCATAATCAGCCTTGTAAACGCATGCTTACATGGAAGAATGACAAGACGTTTCTCCTGGTAGGTGCCAACAATATCTTGAAGTCGTCCGCCAAGGCCACGTACTCCTTTGGGAAAAAAGAATGGATGCAGATCTCTGAGCGCTCAATTCTTGTTCACCGTATTTCCGCACGACAATTGACAGACATCTTCTTAGAAATCTTCTTTCTGAACCCGCAGAATGCATAATTATTATGCCGGCCTAATTTCTCCTGCATATTATTTTTTTTAATTATCGGGGTTTTACGTGCCAAAATCACTTTCTGATTATGAGGCACGCCGTAGTGGAGGACGCCGGAAATTTCGACCGCTTGGGGTTCTTTAACGTGCACCTAAATCAAAGTACACAGGTGCTTTCGCATTTCGCGCCCATCGAAATGCGGCCGCCGTGAGTGGGATTCGCTTCCGCGACCTGGTGCTCAGCAGCCCAACACCATAGCCACTGAGCAACCACGGCAGGTTAATATTTTTCCTCGAGAAGGTTCTTGGGTATGATGGCATCTATCAAAAACCGTAACCCTAGTGCAGTGATACGTGGCAACTTCTGTAAATCAATGAATCTCGTTAAACTGATGAACGCGTCATCGTTCTTTTCGTCGTGTACGAGGACATTAAGCACGGTAGGCTGAGATTTTAGCTCAACCTTTTTCTCTGATACTATAGTTGGCTCTGCAGGCCATTAAGAACAAACTCGCGTTGGCCATTCTGGACCACTCCACCATATGCGTCACCAAATGAGTCTTTGCAGATACGACATGTATGAGCATGGCTGCTGGTTTCGCTTGTCTTGGACAGTAACGCCATTCTTCAGGGATTGTTACGCCTTAAATTTTCCTCATGGTTCCCCGCAGGGGCGTCTGCGTCAGCAGGCGTTTGTGTTGCGACACCACATACCCGAGCACACGAGGGCTGTACCCTCCCGCGTCTAACCGTGCGCGGCTTAGCCGTGTTCGGGGAAAAGGGGATCCTGGGTGTTGAGCCAATGCCGGGTGTTTGGACCTTTACGGCCCCTCGGCGGCGGCAACACACCACTTTGGCCTCGGCTTCACGTAGACGGCACCCCCGGACTGACCCACCTGGGGGAAATCGGTAGTTGCCTTTTTCTATCCTCCTCTCTAATCCTCGTCTTTCTCTTGATTTCGGTCTTTCCTGTCTCCTCCTAGCTTCCTTTTTATTTCCATTTTTCCTAGGCAGCAAGCGTTAACCTTCTGTGGTATAGCCAACCTTGGTTATAACAGATTTGGTTATAGTAGTGTCGTACAGCTGGCGCGTACAGGCCGTGTCTTTTCACCGTCCTGCAGCGTCCCCTTGTTGGGCTCCATGGTAGGTGGCTGGCGGTGCTGCCGAATTTCCGCATATATCTTTGGGAAGTTCTTTTCCACCCCTTCCTGATCGCCCTCACAAACGACAGCACACCGAAGTATTTAGGTTCTATGGTCGTCATAATGAAAACTTTCCAAAATTTCATGTCATTCACTCGGAGAAAGCCGCAAAGTCAGCAAGAATGATCTCTCCTTTTCTAGTGCCTAAATCAATAACCGATATTCTTGACCAAGGCTTTAATGCAACCAAAATTGCAAGTGGAGATCTCCTTTTGGAACTCCGAGATAAAAATCAGTTTGAAAAGCTGCCGAATCTTGTCTCTTTTGGGGACGTTCCAGTGAATATGACACCGCATCGCACCATGAACACCAGCCGTGGTGTTGTATCCGATAGTGACCTGATTGATCTGACAGAGACTGAACTACTTGAAGGCTGGAGTGACCAGAATGTGATCAGTGTAAAACGAATCAAAATGAGGCGCGATGGTGAAGAAATTCTAACTAAGCATCTTATTCGTACATTTGGTTCAAGTGTTCTGCCCGAAACAATCGACGCAGGCTATGTGAAGATCAGGGTGAGGCCATATATCCAAAATCCCCTCCGATGTTTTAAGTGTCAAAGGTTTGGCCACAGTTCCCAGAACTGCCGTGGCCTACTAACCTGGGCCAAAAGTAGCGACCATGAACATCCGTCCGAGGTCATGCAAGAACACTCCACACTGTGTGAATTGTGAAGGGCAGCATCCCTCGTACTCGCGGTCCTGCCCACATTGTAAAAAAGAAAAAGGAAATAGTGGCAATCAAAACTAAAGAGAATATTTCGTTTATAGAGGCACGCAGGCGCGTATCCTTCTTACCGAAGAATAGCTCAGCCGAAGAGGCGCGTCAGGGGTCAGGTCCACAACCGCCTCCGGCGGCTTTGCGGCCCACACCTAGTGAGCCGGCAGTTACGTCACATGCCCCCTCGGCGGTTGTGACTAGCGCTGCGCCGTCATCCGAGAACGGGCTGTCGACCTCCGGGCTGGTGGCCTCAAGGGCCTCATCCTTTGAGAAGAGGCTTTTTCAACAAACAAATCGCTCACAAGAGCGGGTGTCCAGCGCTTCGAGGGAGGCGATGGACACGACACCAAGTCAAACAGCGCCACTAGCGCCTAAGGAGCCGCGAGAATAGCTCAACCGCTCCAAAAAAGAGAAACATCGCATTACAAGACCGGAAAAGGGTCCTGTAACCTAAATTCTCTTTCTAGGCGCACAGCACTAACCTCGTTCCCATTATGGATACCCAAATAATACACTGGAACGTGAGAGGACTTCGTCACAATCTTGATGTTCAAGAACTCCTTCGCAAATTCACTCCAAAAGTGCTGTTCGTTTAAGAAACACACCTGAAAGTAACACAGACAAACTTTCTGAGGCAATATGCCACATTCCGCAAAGACCGCGTAGATGCACTCACCTCCTCAGGGGGTGTAGCCGTAATAGTCGATTAGGGTGTTGCATGTCAGCAAATCAAACTCCGAACTCTCCTTGAGGCAGTTGCAGTGCGAGCTGGGCTGTTTAGTAAGTGTATCACAGATTCTTCGATATACGTCTCCCCCGCCTGTCAATTTTCTGAAGCAGAGTTTCAAAGCCTTATCGATGAACTTCCTCCACCATACATAGTCGTTGGTGATTTAAACGCACATAGCCCCCTGTGAGGCGACTCGCGCTCCGATGCGCGTGGGCGCCCGATAGAAAATTCTTTTTTCTTCAGGTGCATGTTTATTGAACAAAAAAGAACCAACGTATTACAATGTTATACATAACACATACTCGTCCATAGACTTGAGCATCGTTTCGAGTTCACTATTTCCTTACCTGGAGTAGTCTGTTCTCAAGAACCCCTAGGGGAGTGACCACTTCCCAATTACAATAAACCTAACCAAACCAGAGGCAAGCTCGCCGCATTTCCCTCCATGGAACCTCGAATCAGCAAACTGGGAACTGCTTCGAGAACTCACGTGTTTAGGATGGGACGACATTTCTGATTTTAATATAGATGATGCAGTGGCATACCTCACTGGTTTTATTGTTGACGCTGCAAAAAATGCATTAAACAATTTAACGGACTGGCAAAGAACCGTCGCATCCCATGGTGGAGTGACGAATGTCGAAATGCAAGCAAAAATCAAAACAAACCTTAGGGATTGCTTCGCAATTCTCCAACAGCTGAAAACCTTATTAATTTCAAACCAGTCAAATCTCAAGGCAGGAGAATGCGTCGACGTGCGAAGAGAGAGAGCTGAGAGCGGTGCATATCTAGAATAAATACTTACAAAGACGAGGCAAAAGTGTGGAATCGGATGTATAAACTAAAAGGCCGGTAGACGAACCCCCTGCCCTTAGTAAGTACCCATGGAGATGGCCTGCAAGACCACGCAGAGTGTCTGGGGGAACACTTTGAGTATATCTCCAGTGCATCGCATTACTCACAGTCATTCCTGAAGTTCAAAGAACGCGCAGAGCGACAGCGCCTTGATCGCATGTGCCCAAAATTAATATTACAACCGCCCGTTCAATTTAACTGAGCTCAAAACTTCTCTTGCACATGCGCCTGTACTTGGTCAGAGATGTCGAAGTTGCCTAACATTCAAAGAAGGCAAGACTGGCCTCGGATCTCAGTCTTCAAAGGTGCTCTTGAAC
Organism: Dermacentor albipictus; assembly: GCF_038994185.2. NCBI lineage: Eukaryota > Metazoa > Arthropoda > Arachnida > Ixodida > Ixodidae > Dermacentor > Dermacentor albipictus. Next base: position 497,140,130 of record NC_091821.1, read on the forward strand.
AATGATACTTTCATCTCCAAAATGTTTCATGAGAATATGTGTGGGGTCCTGATAGCATTCTTCGGTTTCTTCGAGTACAGATATCGCTGAAGTGGCTGCTCCACTGAGTAGTACTCTGGTAAATAAAGTTGTCAGTAGTGCTGAGCTCTTCCTTAATGTACAGGGGGTGTCTGCTGTGGTACAGCATACAGGCCTTCTATTCCAGCAGGCAAAGTGCCTATTGAGCAAAATGGCCCGAGGTATTTTTCAAGAACAACAGTCAGCTTACTGCAAGGTGGTCTGTGACTACATCAAATGGACGGTCATACAAATAGGGCCGGAACTTGGAGCCTAGATGATGGCCAGGCATTCTTTTTGTGTAACAGGGTAATTTGTCTATGCTCTCGTAAGCGTACGATTTGCATAAGTCACAACATATTGAGGAAACCCTCGTTTGTGCTGAGCAAGAACAATGTCAAGGCCAACACCACTGGCATCTGTGTCGACCTCTGCAGGGGCTGATGGGGCGTGACGGCACAAAACTTGTGGAGACGTTGGCAAAATACGGAGCCTTGTGAAGGCCTCGTCTCACTCGGACGATCACGAAATAAGGGGCCCGTTGCTACTAAGTCGTTGGTTCACCATCGCAAAGGTGGAGCCTTTCTAAGTTCTCAAATAGGCTTGTGATGTGTTCGGGGGTTGATACCTATTGGCTGACTCCCAGCAGTTCCAAGGAGGCTGGCTTTCCCATCAGGACAACATTCACTTTTGTGTCGCTCAATTTCAGCAAGTTTCGATGTCACTATGTGGTTTGTGTCAGCGGTGCATTGCGGTTCTTGAAGGTGGCGCAATACAGAGAACACAACACTACGAAGCTCGCAACGTGTAATTTGTGAAACCGCCAAGTCGTGGATAGACGCAGAACACGGGCTGGGCGCTCAAGCAGTTAATTAATCAAAAGTTCACGCTGCTGCCAAGTGTACTAAGGCAGAATCATGCGACAGCCTGTCCGAATCACTTGCGACACCATCGATCTCATCCGCAACATCGCTTTGCAAAACCGAGTCACTGGGTTCCTGGCTTTGCTTACGGTGCTTCTAGAAAGGTGCGGTGTTGTCATGCTTCTCAGCTGGCGTCTTTCACAGTTTTTTTTTCTGCTTCGACAGACAGCTTGGGCAGTCTGGAAATATAGTAGGCAGCGCATATCTGGATAGGGGCGCCTTCCAGGTTATGCAAAGCAAAACATTACCATTATAGACAGCCTCCCAGGTTTTATTCACTAAATGTGGCTAGAAGTATCGTTCGCAGAGATGGTCGGTAGATTGCAGTATGCGACGCTTACGTAGTATGGTATTCCTCCACACCCTAAGCCGCTCTTTCTGCGCAGAGTAAAACGAAAGATTTCGGTACACAACTTGTACCCTGTGGAGGAACGTGGGGCGAAACACTTTTTCTCCATCGCTTCTATGGTTGATCGCACCTCATATAAACTCACACGGTCAAGGAATGTTGTCGCGGATTGCGAATAGTTTCACAAAACAGGAATAAAGATATTTTGATGTCAAACATGTCCTCATGGTAGAGCAAGCTGAAGTAATGCACCACAGATTTATGCCTACTGGTATAGGGAAGGCGAACTTGAACAACATTTCTGCGTGGATGCTCCGCTGCGCCTTTGCGCCAATCTGTCACCTTCCTATACCGTGGTCAGGAGCTATATGAGGGTGGCGAAATTGTGTATGAAGCGTCTGAATAACAAATTGTCATCGTCAAGCTAGCACTAGCACGTGTGCCACTTCAAGCCGTGCAGAACTGTGTCCATTGTGCACTCAAAAGTGACAGGCGAATTGCGTGATGGCCACTACCGTAAAACGCAGCAGCAGACCTTTCCGAGTTGTAAAGTGGTCAGGTGGAGGCAGTAGTGTTACAGCACCTGAAATTCTGCTGCAGTACATGGACACGACCATTGATGCATTCGGAGGAACGTAGGTGTCGGCTTGGACGAGTAGCTTCCTCGAAAGTGAAGCTTTCGCAGAGAGCAGTAAATTTAACAGTGGCGAGAGTTCTGTTTTGGCCTGTGCACAATGCTGTTGGCTAATGGCATTGTGACGTGAGAGCAAATCCAAGCCGAGGATAACGTCACGAGAACATGAGGAAAGGCTGAATTCTATGTCGTATAGAACGCCGTCCATAACAACACAATCAGCGCAAACCACGAAGGAGTGAATGTGCTGAGTACTATGCAGAGGGACAGCCCAGAAAGGGGCATCGTAACTTTCTGATGTAAGCTACAAAGCTGAGTGTCCATAACACATACGGCGGCTCCTGTTTCCACAAGTGCATATGCGCGAATGCGATCAACGTCAAGAAACACAACAAAAACTTTTGAGGGACTGCATTGAGGACTTTCGCATTTCGACGGCGGTTCAGCACTTGCCTCTAGACTGCGACAATTAGTTTTCCTCCTTTTGCGTTAGGGGGTGAGGCCGAATCGATGACAGTGAACGACGGTGAAGAGTCCGTGAATGGCAGGTAGTTGGCATTGGGTGCAGTGTCGGCGATATAGCCGACGGCAAGTCGTACTATAGACGGTTGGCTTACTTGTCATGGGTGGTGCAGCTCTACGCTGCTGCATAGTGCCGCACATGGTTACAAAAGTGTGCAAAATGACTGGCGTAGCCGCACGCAGAGTATATTAGTCAGTTGTCGGGAGTACACCACCGGCTTGCTGTGGCAGGTCCCATTTATGGCAGAGGATGCACAGTACGAGGCAGCTACTTCTGCCTGCATGGCAGGCTGCAGTCTGGACCTAGCCACGACGTTGGCATTATGGAGAGCCATACCTGGAGAGAGAGGTTAGGTCTTTGCAACGACTTAAGCATAGCCGAGTGGTGTACTTACGGAGACCTGTTGGGGCGTCGGAACAACTTCAGCCTGGCTTAGTGGTTGCAGCCGCAGGAAGATGTTGGCGCTGGTCTGGCGAGACCTCGGCAATTTCTTGGTAGATTGCGTGATGGAGCGGAAGCATAACATTTGAGGTAGTCTGTTTAATGTGTAGCGTCTGAGCGATGGTCATCAAAGAGAGCTGGCGTGCAACTTCCTGACAAATGCTTTCATTTCTGCTAGCAGAGCTGACTGATCGGAGGTGGTAGCCAAACCAGCAATGTGTTCATTGCACAATGAAGGGCAGCGTGTCAATGAACGCTGCCTGCGGTTGTCCTCGTAGCTTTGGCATAGAGTGACGATGTTAATCCCGGACTGAGGAATTTTTGTAAGTAGGTGTTGAAAGCATCTTCCTCCATTTCCTTCATGACACTTCGGATTTTGTCGGACTCCAACATTGACGCAGTGACTCCCTTACAGAAGTCTAGGACATCTGCAATGTAGCTCACACATTATTCACCCGGCTGATGTGCACGTTCCAAACGCAACCTTCAATGCAGCTTGCGCACAGCAAAACGGCCAAACACAGCGAGTACACTGGTCTTGAACAAGGACCACATTAGAAAATTGGTCTTATGGCTCAGTTTGGTGGGATCGCCCCATTTGTTGTGGGCACTTACCGTCTCATATGGCGTCGGCCAGTCCTCCATGCCAGTGTCTTCCATGCCGCTGAAGATGGCAAGGTCCCTGTGGTTAGGCACACCAGAGCACGACTGACTGAGGAGGCGCTTTCTCGGATGCGTCTTCAGGCATTGCTGAGCGTAGGGTACGAGATCAAAGTTCGAGAGTTTATTTTGTAAGCCAAAGCATTCGCCATTACTTGTAAAATTGTTTATCACCAGTGTTTGGGCTGACCGTCATAGCAGGGCACGGGCTCTCAGCATGGGCGTTGTTCCCCGAGCACGGCACCGGAGGTTGACCAATTAGAAAGTGCTGGAGAGGATGGCCCACTACAGCGTTCTTCACTACAAACTATAGATTAAGTGTGCACTTTAAATTTGGCAGCGTTTTCTTTAGAGAAGAAAATAACTGAGTTACGAGACATGAAGAGGCAAAATATACTTGGTACCAACTACAAGTTTACAACTCTGGAATGCAACGCTTTTGTTATATGTTGCCATGTCTTCTAAATCACGGATTCTCTCAATTTCAATTTGTGTTTTTGTACTTCAAGCAAATTTCACATGAAAGTTAACGGGAGAGCATAATTTGATTTATATAATGTCTCCATTGTGTCATTGTATTTCCTACCTTGTTTAATCATGTAATCTGATGCGTTAACTTTGATGCGATTTCTCATAAAGCTATGTTGTCGCGAACCCTTGTAACAAGGGCTGCGGGCTCATTAAGCTGCCAAATGGCAGCTTTTATGCACTGCTCCTATATCTTTCAAATAGTTTAAATAAATGAATTCATCAACTGAAAGGACTAGGGTTGTGAATACTGAAATTCATAAAATTGTAAATACTGCAAGCACAGCAGTCTGTCATGCTTCGCTGGCAAATGAAAGCGCGCAATGAAATCTGACAAAAACCGTGAAATGATCTCGCAACAAGTTGGCCAGTAGCAACCTGAACCAGTGGAAAGTTTTCGAATGTGGCCTCGTCTCAGTTCTATTGCACCATTGAGAAATGCAAAAACAAAAGGTGGGTCTGAAGTTTGCAGTTGTACGAAAGGCACTTTTCCATCGCATCAAACTAAATTATGGGATAGCACCTGGAATGGTCCACATTTGAAACGTCTAAAATGCGCTCTGCGTACATTCCAGCCACGTGCGGCTTTCTCTTGCAGTCCATTTTTTAGTGTCCTTTTACTGCCGATTTAGTTCGCAAAGCTGTTTTCCTGAACTATCCCACACTCCTACTTTGGAAAGTCATTGAGGAAAGTTGCTCATGCTTTCTGTGTGAAAGTGCAAGTCGCTCATTCTACAGAGGCCAATCCATACGTTGATCACGAAGCGCAACAACCATCTGGGGAAGTTGTGAATTGTCATCGCGGATGTGTGGATGCAGTAGTCATTGACAGTCCTCGTGAGATGAATTTCATCGTAATTTTTCTTCATTTCACACACAAATGCAGGTTGTTTCACAATGCAGGAAGCCTTTATTTGCAACACATAGCAAATAACAGGTATCATTAAACAAAAATAAATGAATTCAACCTGTGCATGTTCTTTGAGCAGCCTACATAGCCTCCTCTCCTTGAGGTGCCTTGAGGGGCACCAAGCTTGTGGACACAATTCCTGCCTAATAGTGGTTGAGGATGTCGAGCATGTGGATTTTGCACAATACCAAAAGATGTTCGGATACCTTACTTAACTGACGGTTGAGAGATAATAAAACGTGTTCATTGTTTGATATATTTACGTGTAGTTCCTTGTTAGTGTCATCGAGAAGTCTGTGTCATCTTTCTTGCGTTTAGCCTTTGGTGTCTTTTCGAGGTTGGGGAGTTGTGTGAAAAGGCAGCAGAAACATCGTGTGGAGAAGGCAAAGATAGAAAAGATTGCGAAGAGGAAGAAGGAGCTATGGAGCCTCGAAGACGGGTAGAGGTAGAAGGGGCATAATTAATAGCGTTTGTTTGTGTGGTGGCTGTTTGATGTACTTGTACCATGGGCAGAAGTATTTGTGCTGGGCTCTCCGAATATTGACTGAGGATTTCTTGCGCAGAATCGTCGTCAAAGAGGTCGAGGTTACCTGTCGTTCTGCAAAACACGGCACTTTAAATTTCACTTTGTTGCTTTGCAATTTGAGCGTTGAGTGAACAACTGCTTGATACGTAATGCCTTTTTGACAGATGGACATGTCTTCGCCAGGGCGACAGCTGAACGTGTTGTCATGCTGAAGACAAGTACAATTGTCGAAATTTTGACTGACTTGTTTTCCTAACTCATGCCTAACGATTCTGCTGAAATTGTAAAAATGTAAGTAAAGAAATTGTCATGGTATCTGTACTGCCCTTTTATGGCAATGCAAGGCACTAGACGGAAGCATTGCATAATCAAGAAGTACAGGAGACATACGCGAAATTCTTGGGAATTATTTAAAATTATTATACAGCTACCTTATTCCTGCACAAGTACAAAATTGCCAATCAAGAAGGTCAGACAACGAGACACAGAGCAATGGCATTCACTGCATGCTTAGAGTAAGTATTCAAGCTTTACACTGGGCAGGCTTAAAAGATCAACGGCAAATATCTCGACAACTTTCGGTTTGTAGATGACATTATTCAACAACACTGGGGATGAATAGCAACAAATGAGCTACTAGCACTTTAAGCCAAGGAGCTGTAAATCTAGGTCAATTACTCACGGGGATCCCTGATCATGAGAAGCAAATTTACAGCATATAAACGTGGGTTGGAATGCATACGACAGGTATTATGAGATCATGACTGGGAGTGTTCAAAAGTGTACAGTCTTTGCATATTTCCGGTGCACACATATGGGGTAAGAATTTTGAGGTTAACAATGAAGCTCAAGTTAAGGGCTGTGCAAAGAGCGATGGAATGAAAAATGTCAGTAGGCGTAACATAAGACAGGAAGAGAGTGGTGTAAATCGGAGAGCAAACTAGAATAGCCGATGCTTTAGTTTAAGATAAAAAATCCAGTTGGGCAGGCCATGCAATGCGTAGGGCATAGACTTACAGAATGGGTGGCGAGAGAAAGGCGCAGTCAAGGACATCAGAAAATGAGGTGATGAGATGAAATTAGGCAGTTTGCAGCTGGAAGGTATAATCAGCTAGTGCAGCATGGGTAAGATCAGCCTTCGTCCTGCAGTAAGAAATGGCAGATTATGTTGATGCTTAGGGATTGCTTGCACCAAGCAAGTTTACCCTGACAGCAAGTACAACTTGAACCTTGCTCTAAAGGGTGCTTGGCATGATGCTCTGAACAAAATGCTATGACTTTAGGCATTCATGCCAGGCATATCAAGTCAAGCATGGGCTTAAACTTAAGATGCATTTCTTAATACAAGGGCAGCCGAGCTTCCTGCTCCTCGAAGTGTATAAATATCAGTATATAAGTAAATAAAGTACATTCATCCTCCCCTGAAAAAGAAGTGTGCTCACGGCAACCTGCGTGCCCTTGTTCCTTCCCTTTTTCATGTCCGTATTTTAAAACTCAAACTTTTGCAGGTATGCCTATGTTGACTGCTACAATTCTTTTCAATGTTCATGTGACCCCCCGTCTTGTTTAGAGCCATAATGCATTAAAGATAATGCGTTCAGTGAAGATTTGTTTACTCAGCGTCGCGGCTCCAGAATGTCCCGCAAAACAAGCATATCGTCGAAATGCTTCCACGTAGATGTGGGCTCTCCAGCGGCCGCACCACTCTAATTTTTTGCATCACTTAGCTTCTTCGTGAAAGTATCTCTTTGATTCCGCCACCTCTTGCTGGTTTTTAAGATTTCGTCTGCAAGGAAAAGACACAGTTGATACATTTTCTCTCAATCAAATCACTTAGTAGCGCCGTAGTATTAAAGGCACATAATGCTCACACGCTATTTTATAAATTATCTTTTTGACCTGCTACTGAAGTTTTCCTGAGCACAGAATGCGCACAAAGTTACAAGCGATGCCTCTGCCTTGTACTAATTCACCAATGAACATAATTATAGGGTTTTTGGCAAAACCGTTAGAGAATGTAGCTTGTTTGCGAGCTGCATGTTCTGAATACGTTTGTGTCCCTCTCTGCATTTGATATTACTTTACTATGTGAACATTCTTTCAGTGAGTGTAGGTGACCACTACTGTTTTCGGTATTGGGCCGGAATAATTTCACAATTCTACTCCCATGTCGTTCATTTTAGCGGTTCGCCAGTAGTCGGAGCGGAGCTCCGCCGGAATCATAGGCCGTCAGAAGAGTACGATACATTCGCGTCCAATAATAATAATAATAATAATAATAATAATAAGAAGAAGAAGAAGAAGAAGAAGAAGAAGAAGAATAGTCATCTCATTAAAAGGCTTATTTCAACATCAACTAAATGAATGATCTAAGCTACAGAACGGTCCTTCAAAACGAATGGACGTATTTGGGAAACCCCATAAACAGGCAGCCGACTTTCACAACACATGGCGATAAAATGACAATTATCTGCGCGGTTACACACGCTCGCGCGCACACACAAATTGACCTCGTTTCTGGGCTACAGAATAGATGTTGGGTAGTTAAACCCTGAGCACTCACCGTTCGTCCCTGATACCCCGTGGCTCATGGCAACGGCAATCCATCTTGCGGTGCGAACTGTGGAATTCCTGTAGTCGACGCTTGTCTGACCCCACAGCGTGCGGTGCCCGCGAACTAATGAAATCAGCACTTCATTTTCGCTGGCCCGAACTTCGGCGGCGTTCATGGTGATTTCCATTCGACCGACTAGCGCTGCTTCTATCAAAGAAATTGCAAAATGGCGTCCTTTGAGCAGCAGGGCTGTCGGATGTCGGCGGCTACGTCATGTGGAAGCAGCCGCCGTAGGAACGCGTTTCCGGCGCTCGTGTGTTTTCAAAGTGGTCTGCAACGTGGCTAAAGTGCGCACCCACGCGGGCCTCATCCTCAAAGCGATTTGCGATGTTTGAAGAGTGGGCGTAGTTCCGGTAGCTTCGTATGCACTTTGCTTTCAACGTTTCGAACGCGTTGAAGCGACATGTGCACGAAGGTTCATTGTCTCGGGGCTGCTGCCGCGATTCCTTACTCCAGCGTTTTCAGAGACAGTTTTCGCTGTCATCGAGCAATGTGTGTTCATGTTTACCTGTGCGCGCGTGACACCATGCTGGTTAATTTAGTTAAAACACGTTGACGGGCTAGTTGGTTTGAATCCATGACAGAATGTGTAAGGCGACCGAACAAGGACGTAGAATGAAGCAGACACACAAAGACAGTGCTGTCTCCGTATGTCTGTTCTACATGTGTTGTTCTAAGTCCTCTTTGAGTTACGCTTACGCATTTTATCATTGCTAATTTAGTCCGTAAGCGAACGTTTACAAGTTTATACGGCCGATAAAACTACTGTCTTTACTTCGTACAGCTGTCTACTACTTTTCTATCGCAATCGGTGCTTCGCCTTTCCGGCGGGTCTGCGATTTTCTTTTTCGTTTCACACGTTCCTAGTCTGCGCAACTTCTCACCTGCATTCTAACGGCGCCTCGGTAAGGCCAAATAAAAATGGACACTGGCTTAGCTCGGCTATGCCATGATATCCATAGCGAAAGCTAAGGCATAGCATGGTTAGCCTTGGTTAATCTTGATTGCAAGTCCATGTTCATCTGGTTGCCTAGCTATGTTGCGGCGTTTAGTCAGTCGTTCGGCAAGGTGTTTGTCTGTTTCCTGGGCGATTAGTTTCCTCTTCATCTCGTTCCGATATCGATTCCAGGCCTCCTTTTGCTAATCAGAATTGTTGCCGTCCATACTGCCGCCTCTAATTTGCTTGCGGCGCACGCGAGCTCTCCTTTTCAATCCTTCGACATGTTATCAGGCATGCGACGCAGCTGGTGAGCAAGTGGAGGCGAGCGCAACGAGATGGGACGCGGTGTGACGTCATACCAAACGGCGGCTGCGGAAAGGCTCGGCGCTGCGCAGCGGCGGAATATCTGTGGCTCGGTGATACTTGAGACGCATGCGCAGTAGTAACTAGGGAGCGAGAAAGAGAGAAAAATATCCGTGGCGAGGCGCGCGTTGTGACGTCATGTGCCTCCTCGGAGCACCGCTAAGGCGTAATCGCGAGTTCGCAAGTTTTGAGTAGAACTCATACCTGGCATCATTTGGAATATATTGTTCATCGCGAACTCTCGGACGAGATCTGCCATTATCACTTTTGCATTTTTCCTCATGAACTGGAGAGGGCTCGGTGATGTCGCTTATTTCGGTAGTCCAACTTGCTCTTTATACGCATAAGCCGGCAGTGAGAACAGGCATTCCGAGCAACACCTCATCTCCAAGGCAATTCGACAGAACGCGGCAAGTTGTCGTAGTGCTGCTTCCGATCGTGTGGGCTAGCTTCTCATGAGATGAGCACGCTGTTTACAATAATCCAGTAGGGAGATGAATTCTTCGGTACACAGACGCTGAAAAACTCGGAGAACTCGAGGAAGAAGCGTAGGTGTGTAAAAGCCGATGAGCATCCGTACGATGAATTACAGTGTTTAATACAGCTATTTTGACAGCGTTCGTAAAAAGTAGCTACCAGACAGGACATTCGCATTTTTTTAAGCAGCACTCAGGCCTTAGGGCTTTATGCTAACTCGGTGCCGCTCTTATTGCATACAGTTATGTAAATCCTTATTTTAAAAATCCGCCTGCATTTCACCCTGTGAAAGTGGATCTACAACTAAGCTATTGATGATGTTATACAAGGACCACCTGCACAGCCGACATACGTCGGCTGTGCAGGTGGTTCTTCGGAACTGCGTTCGGAACTGCATCTGCGTTTGGAACTGCAGCATGTGTCCTCTTTCTCCTAGGCACTCTGCCAAGCGCAAGTAAGGTGTTGCACTTATTGAATTTATCAAAGTAGATTGCGTCAGAAAATCCGCAAAGTACGACTTACACACAAGCTGCAGACATGAATGCTTCCGGTTGTAATTCGAATATACGAGAAAAAGACATCACCACATGACGATGTCTGATGACCTAATTGATGACCTCATGCCGTCCAAAGTAACGTCACGCGGTGATGTGTTTGTAAAGTGATGATGTCAAGTAATGGTGTCGTGTCATGCCGCTTGAAGAAGCAGCACACTGTGCGCTTCCCACTTCTTTGCACGGTCTCCGGGATCGGCCCACATTTTTGCATGAGCTGCGCGCACGCCGACCCGGAAAATCCCGACCAACGAAAGGCTAGCGCCTTCGCTGTAAAATTTACACCCTCTGTGGCTTTTGTTGTCCCTTTCACGAGTTGGTGGAAGTTCTATTTAGGAAACGAAGTGTTTCCTCGGTGTCAAAAAGAAACAAATCCAGCTTTACTAGAGTACACACAACCACTTTACATACGAAGAATCAAACAGTGGCAAGCAGCTTTGTTAAGATCAAGAAATCTTGAAGTCGCCTCACAAAAGGAATAACAGCTTGAAGGTAAAATTGGAGTGCATGCAAGGAATCGCACCTGTTTATTTTAAAATTTGTAAAGTGAACAACATCGTGAAGCATGTTTAGGGCGAAAAAGAACGTCTAAATGGTGGTAAAAACATGATTAAAAAATTCACAAGATGTATATTTGTCCTCGTAAGATGTCTGAAAAGCCAACAGAGAACAGCTAATTTCGTAAACGCTCATGAATAGCGAAGTGTCGCAGATCCGTGGTCGTCAAAACCCAGTAACGTTTGCTCAGAATTAGCAGAGGCGGCACACGTCGTCAGGAAGCAAATGTTACGTCTGGGTGGAGGCCTCTGTGAGCCCAAGTCGAGGTTGCCGTCAAGTCCGCGCCCCAGGATATTTCCTCATAAGGTTCCTGCCGACGTCGTTCTCGGGAGACGGCAGGCATCATCACATCACTTCCCTTTATTACATTAAAGACACCCAGAATTGGGGACAGTACATAAAGGGTGGGTAACAAGTTAAATGCGCAAACAAAAGATAAAGTACACGTTTGCTCGTTGGTAAATATGGTAGTTATACAGTTCAAAAATGCGGATGGGCAGGAGAATGTGGCGATGTCGTGTGGAAGGCCGTTCCAGTCCGAGGCTGAACGGAGAAAGAATGATGCGGCAAAAGTGTGAGCCAGTGATCGGGCAACTTGAAGGGGATGACCAATGCCAAATGAAATCTACGAAACTAGAATTGGTTGAGCGGAGGCTTTGCACGCGTAAGTCCTCCTAGCCCTATGGTTGTGCACCATTGCACCCCAAGCCACGCATCACCAGTGCCAACTCTCGACGCAGCTCTCTTCTTTCTTCTAGTTGCCCGTGTGCTTTCTTTATTGGAAGTTTGATTTGTATTCTTTTGCAGCTAAGGTGTATATAGATATGGTTTCATATATTTTTGTTCTTCTTCAACAAAAACTATCATCAGCAATGCTCATAACACCGTAAACATTCATGCCCCCGTTAGCAAGCAAAAAATGCAATGGCTCATATCACCGTAAGGCAGAGGCTACAAGCACTCAGTCAACTGAAAGGAGCAGTGCTTACACTCTTTCTAATTACGCATACAACACACAGAACAGTGTGGCGAAAACGGACATCATCAATCGCTGATACCACCATAAGCAATTGCTCCTACCCTCGTAAGCAAGCGAAAAATGCAATAGCTCATAGCCCCGCTAAATTTATGGCTATTCGCTTTGCGTGGGCTGGTTGCGATGAAACTACCCCTGCGATCGCTGTCGGTGATTTCAATGTGTCGAGACCGACAAGGGATGGTTTATGCGTTTCGTGTTCGAGACCTATCGCTTGCGATGCCATCCCGATCAGGTCCAACCGATCACCCACTGGCCTACATGCATCGATTTTACATTGTCAAAGAATGTGTTTTCAGTTAGGAGTATGCCCATCAGTGTATATCACAGTGACCACAAGGCCGTTCTGACAGTCGACAATAAGCGACAACGAGTAATGCAATAGTCTTTACCACACGTTTTCTTACTGGTGCATATACAGCATGTTTTTTTTAGCTGCCCCAGATTTAGTAAAGGTTGCCTGTAGCAGACAGCACAATTCTAACCTTTAGTCTAAATTACTCGATGAGGCGGCCATTTCTTATACGAGAAACCAATATCTACAATTGATTTTTTAATCTAATTGCGGTAATTAAGTTTCTAGTTTATTACTTTGCACCACATACTACAATCTGCCAATTATAGCCGCTGAGTTCTCACGGCATATTCACTTGGAACGAATTATTTGTACAGCGTCAGTTCGGAGATATTAATGTTCAGTGTCCATCGAAATGCATTGCTGTTCCAGTTGCTTTTGTGCTTCAACATGCAAAACAGCGGTGTGTTAAAAGGCAAGAAGAACGTTTTTTTAAAAAAATAACAATAAAAGATCGCTTAAGCTTATTTCTACATCGGGTGAGGTTCTCAGATTTCTATGCTTGCGTTTGAAGCATCATGCATAAGCGTAACATCTTGACTGAATTACTCCAATACTTGTCCTCAGTTTCAGCTGCTACAACGTGCTGTGTTTACGACCAGTAGAAAAATATAAGATTCTAGGTGTTTTGCTCAGAGAAACACTGGTAATTGTAAAACTGAGTAAACGGGAGAAAATACGGCGAAGCTCTAGAGAAGAACGGCCAAGGCAAAAGATACTCAAGGCTACGTTTTTATCAGGATGGGAGATGGTGGAGTGTATTGGTGACTGCAATAAAATTGAGGAGCAGCCGGCTGATATCTGTAGGACAGTCTTATTCATTATTTTTATGGCTCTCCCATGCCGTATCCGTGAGAAAGAAATTGCTGCTAACGACACCGCCGTTGTTCCTAATAGGTGCTCATAAGCAACGATGAAGCGCTGCGAAGAGCCATCCAGCCGGGAGATACTGCCCTGCTAAGAAAAATGAAGCGGAAAAGGTCGCCATATGAGTGCCATGAACTCTCTGTCGAGAGTGTGCAATAGGCCTGCCAGTACTGCGCGTCTGAGAACATCGCGCGACAGTGCTCAATAGAATAAAGGTATAGAACAGCGCACTTCGGCGACGTCACCGAGTGTTTGGCGCATTGCGTCTTTCGCGAACTCAGCGGCGATGGACGATCGGGTGCAGCTGTTGCAGTAACAGCCGGCTGCGCACGAACGCTATTTTCTCAGGTCTTGCGCAAGCTTTGCGGACGTCTCGAAATCAGACGAGGTAATATTCTGCGCGGAGAATAACGCGAATCGTGATTCTTTAGCCACGGTCATCGGTGCGCAATGTCTTGGCGAGAAAATTTCTTAAGATCGAGCGAATGAAAACTGGTATCCAGCTTTTTGAACAGTCGGCCAACAAAGGCCAGGATAATATTCAATGTAAGTCTCTTAAAGGCGAATAAAGCCAGGCATACAAAGAAAGTCACGCTTAGATATTTTGCAATCACACTTGTCGTGTTATAAAATTTGAATTCAACAGTACGCGGGAAGCTTTTCTTGATGTTTGCCTTATATTTCATGAGAGGGCACTTCTTCCTATAGGTGTTAGGTAACTACAAGAAACAGTATGAAAGGCTTCGTTATTTTCTGATTCTCGCTTCTGACTTCGGTCCCTCGTATGAAGGGGTGTGTTCTTATTAGTTGCGCCATGTGGGGGCCGACACCACTACCCTGCAGCACCCATATGACTCCACCGCTATTGGCCATGCGCTTGATCCACAGTGCTGATGCGAGCGGCGCTTCGGTGACAATAGGAATTGGACGAGCGCCACAGTTTACAACGTTGACCGAATATTTTATCAGAAATAGACAATGTTATATTGCTTCAGTGGTTCAGCACGGCTTTCTTAGAGTCAAGTGAGGTACAAGTGATCAGCCGCGTAATGAACATGCTCACATAGCCCCTATCAAACAACTGGCAGATACCATGCCAACGCCGGCAGACCGCTGAACGGCAAATAATTCTACATGTATATGAGTTTTGACAAAAGCAATATATACATAATTTATTAAACAAGTACGCATTCCTTTAATCACATATTTACATATAAATATACATTGATATGGGAACTATAAACATATAAAGGGCGTGTACGCCAGACGAAATTATATGTATGTGCATATTTCAACAGGTGTCAAAGTAAGGGCTAAACCTCAGCCATCTCTGTTCCCTGTTTACCTCGAAGGCTGCTCTCATCATATTTATTGATTTATTTATTCAAATACCCTAAAGGCCCGGCAGGCATTACATAGGGGGGGGGGGGGGGGGACAAGAGTAAGTACAAAGCAATGGAGTACTACGATGTGTACAGAAGTCGCTGACCGTTAACAGCACGTTGAAAGGAAAAACTTAAAAAATAAAGGAACATAGCAACAATCCTTAACAAATATTCAGCGGTGTCTGAAAAGGCCAGAAGAGCGTTCTTTAAAAACAGCAATAAAAGCTTCTCTAGGCCGATTTACACATCGCGTGAGATCCTGAGATTTTTTATGCTTGCGTTTGAAATATCATGCATAAGCGTAAGATTTTGACGGAATTACTCTAATACTTGCCTCACTTTTAGCTGCTACAACGTGCTGTGTATGCGACCGGTAAAAAAATACCAGTTCCTAGGTGTTTTGGTCAAAGAAACACTGGCTATTGTAAATCTCAGAAGACGGAAAAAAATACGGTGACGGCAAAGGTATAGGATATATATATATATATATATATATATATATATATATATATATATATATATATATATATATATATATATATATATATATATTCTCAGTCGGCAATAGCGAGGCGGTGCTAAGCACACAATCGCCAGCTGAATGAGTTTTTGACAGTCACACACACAGATTTACCTTTTATTAGGCTGCTACGTTATGCAAACATAGGTCTCACGCACGCTCAAGTCGTTATGGTCAAGCGGAAACATTCGAACGCCGTCCTCCAGATGAACTCGCTTTGAGTTCTCCTGGGAGGAGGCGTAAATAACACAAGCGGAAGCATTAGCTCGGGCAAACTGTAAAACGCAGATACGCTTTCCTGATATAGCAGCTGGGCCGATTTTAATGAGATTTGATGCATTTGACAAAGAAAGGTAAATTCTAGTGACTTTTGAGAATGCATTTTGGTTTAAGGATTAGATGTACTAAACAATTTCAAAAATTGGTAATTTCAAGAAAGAATAGAAGCAATATGTTTACAAATTCGGAGCGCTGCACCAAGAACAGATATCGCAGTTCTGTAAATTACATCTGGCAGAGATAACCCTGAGCGCTCAAATTTGATACATAATTTATGTATGGCGTGACTTTTATGCATTATTTACAAGCGTTTTGCAAAAGCCCTATTTACATATTGGTGGAATATTTGATAGCCACGTATAATACATACATTTTTTCCGCCTTATATGCACTTTTAAATAGAACTCGCAGACTAGTGAATTCGTTTTTCTTTTTTCATTGCTGAGTTACAGAGTTGTAAACCTTGAAAGTTGCAATTTTCAACAAATATTATTGAAACATTGATGGCCTACCTCGAAATTTTTGAACCAACAGCCACTAAATTTAACGTTCTTTTTTTCAATGCAGCAAACGTTATAAAATGTTATGCAGTGATTGCCGAGAAAGCATGATTTCTCCTTTCGCGTGCACTTAGATCGGAGTCCCCGAGCTGAGGCTTTGTCTTAAGAGCAGAAGATATAATTGCGCAGCGCAATCCAGATTTTAAAACTAAGGCAAAAATATAAGCTGCGCGACGACCTGAATATGTTGTTACCGGCATATGAATTGGAAAGTAAACGGTCATAATTGTCGTGACATGCAGATTCACGAACAGCATTTGTGAAAAACGGCACTTTTTCGCAATTGGTTTGGATCATACCCTCCATGCTTCTTGTTTGATTCTGTCTATGTATTTAAATGCTTCCAATCATGGTGTCAATATTTCCCACTTTTTCTATTATACCTAGTGTTGAGAAATTTTTAAGCGCAGCTGTCAGCAGAAGCAAATATTATCTAAGCAATTAAAAAAAATATCGTCTGCATCGATACTCTGGGTGGGAATGTTATTTTTGTTGATACTGAAGAAGTTGCCTTTCGATAAATCTTACATTGGTACCAAGCACGTTATTTATATTTTTATGTTCCCCCTTTATTTATATGATCCAATGTGGCTCATGCCCTTTGTAATGATGAATTCTCAGTTATGGTAACGAAATCGACAATGATCTATTGAATAGTATTGCTGGCCACATACTTCATATAGAAATACAAATATTAGCGAAGTGATAGCAGTGCACGGTAATCTTTCTTTACGCATTCCTATCCAAAAGAAACAAATGATGGCGAAAACAACTTATCATTAAGGCGTGTGCCACATGATCGACAAATTCTCCTAACAGGGTATACATACAAGTGTGCACAAAACTGAAGCAAGAAAAAGTAAATGTTTGTGCGCAAATCAATATATCCCGCAGTATTGGCATCAAATATTCCGAGAAGAACGATAGAGAAGGGATGGAGGAATAGCATGAAGGTTAATCAGATTGAGTCCAGTTTGCTACCCTACACGTGGGGAGGCGGATTAGGAAGTGAAAGAGAGATGACCTGAATCTATCTCGCACTTTCACGTGCACTAAGCTAGCTGCAGCATGTATACAGCCGCCCGAGCCCGAGACTGATGAATCGCATGTAGCCCGAGACATACCCGACCGATAAGTGCAGAGTCTACCTGAGGGAACCGCAGACTGCACGCACATCTTGTGAGACTGCGTTAAAAATCCAGAAGATGCAAAATCAAGAACGCTCCCACCACGGCTCGAGGCAGCCGCGAAGAGCTACGACCGAGACGAACAGTTCTGGGCCGTCCAGTAGGTCTTCGAGGCGCTCGAAAGGCAGGGACCCAGCGAGCCGGCAACGGCGAGCGGAGACCCGCGCCGAGTAACGGCGACTTCGTAGATGACGTAGGCCCTCGTCAGGGCGTGCGAGCGCC
Organism: Dermacentor albipictus; assembly: GCF_038994185.2. Classification (NCBI taxonomy): domain Eukaryota; kingdom Metazoa; phylum Arthropoda; class Arachnida; order Ixodida; family Ixodidae; genus Dermacentor; species Dermacentor albipictus. Next base: position 497,157,598 of record NC_091821.1, read on the forward strand.
CAACTGCAGGCATAAATAAAATTCACTCCATTCCAATCCAATCAGGTACTGAAGAAGTGCTCGAATGACTTTCTGGGTTGAGGAACTGTGAGACAAGGCTTCCGTTCATGGCTTATCGTCCAGTCTTTTCAAGGCACGCTGGAGAGTCTGACGTTGGTTATCGAAGCGAGAACACTGGCACAGAAGATGGTTGATGGTCTTTTCACACACTTGCATTTAGCCCACATTGGTGAGTCCGCCATTCCAATACGATAGTTGTAGGAGTTAGTGAATTCTACTCCTACTCAACGTTAAGAGATAAGGGATAAAGGATAATGTTGAGGGATCAGAAGAGAGGAGATTGGGTGAGGGAACAAACGCGAGGTAATGACATCTTAGCCGAAATCAAGAAAAATAAATGGGCATGGGCAAGGCATGTAATGAGGAGGGAGGATAACAGGTGGTCATTAAGGGTTAGGGACTGGATTGCAAGAGAAGGGAAGCATACCAGGGGGCGGCAGAAAGTTAGGTGGACGCATGAGATTAAGAAGTTTGCAGAGACAACATGGCCACAATTAGCACATGACCTGGGTAGTTGGACAAGTATGGGAGAGGCTTTTGCCCTGCAGTAAGCGTAGCCAGGCTGATGATGATGACGACTCCTACCTATAGCAGACATAGCAGCGTTGCGTCACGTCGCGAAAGGTTTGCTGGTAATTTCAGTTTCAGTGATATGCCGAGGCTGTATAATCGATAGAGTTCTGCGGTGTATGCCAGTAACTCAACGTTATGGTGCGAGCGTGATTGCGAGGCTCTCTTGCAGCGTCTACTCTCGATAAAGGTATAAGGAGTGTCGATTCTCCAGCCTGGGCAAGTCGGGCACCGTCATCGGCGAATCTGACCACTGAAGTGTCGATATCAAATGGCCAATGAATGGGATATTGAAGAGCAAGCGGACAGAGTTAATTCTGAATGCCTTGGGAGGAAATAGCTATGTATGCAGTAGACTAGTAGCAGTTCAGGTGCCTGTCTATCATGCCATGGTCACTGACACCGTCGATATCTGCTGCCAACGGACATTATTACAATTATCTAAGGTCTATTCGCCTTCTCGCAAAGCGCACTCTTTCCTGGTTCACATTCATTGATGGAAAAAAAGGGCAGGTGAAGACGGATTTTAGATGTCAAGACATTCCCCAAAAACAAGTCCATAATTCTCGGTTTCCCGGTTTCACAATGGAAACGCCTAGTACTGAAGCTTTCTTTGTGGATTGGCGTCTCTGTGAGCAAAATCAAGACCGATGGGAGAAACTTGAACTAAACGGCGAGCGGAAGCTCTTGATGAAAATGGACTGTCACTTCCGCTGCTCTGTTGGGATAGAGGACGCCAGCAACGCCTTTTCTTTTTTTCTCGGTCTTCGAAATCTTGCCACGCAACTTGCTATTGCGTGACACCAGTTGTCTGCAAGGAAAGTGAGCGATGTATTGATCGTGGCGTGACAAGTCCCTAAATAAAAACAAATCCCGTTTTTCATTCTTGATCCAGCTTCGTGGTGTTGGGAAAAGGCGGGCAAGAAAATAACTTTTTTTTTCGAGAAACCACGCTGATGTTTACAAAAAAGGAAACTGCGCTTAGTATTTGATGTCCGCACTAGGCATCTCGGCATACATACATTTTTTTTTACGCGTTGCTAATCCCTAACGAAGAAACGTGAGGCTGAAGCAAAGTGCATTTCCCGTTTCAGTTTGTTTTCTGCGTGCTAGTAGAACGGCGTCCAAGTCTCTAGTTTTTAAGGCCCTAGCTGGTTCGTCACGCAACAACTGTGCCTACCTATTCCTCACTCGTGCAATAAACATTCTCGTTGGAAGTCAGGGCCCTTTTCTGTGACCCATATTTTTTTTTTCGCTGTTTGCTAAAATATGTGTTCGTACCAACAAGCCCGGCTAGCTACTATTCCGTGGTAATATGTTCAGTGTGGTAGGGTCAAAGTCGCGGCATTAGCAAAACGAATGTAACAAAGGCAACTGAGGCTTGGCATGGGGGCAAGATCCATCGAAGCGTGGAGAGGAGGTCACGCCAACCACCCCAGTAAATCAAGCCTCGGCCTGCGCGTTCCTCTATATCCAGTGAGATCCGGTGCGTTTTAGACGACATCAACTATTCCTGAAGCACCGCTGCCTTCTCGCATTAGAAAATTTTGAACTGAAAGTCAAACTGGATATAAATTTAATGAAGCCGGCCGGTGTTTCTCCGCCATCTTAAATACGTCGTGTGTGGTCTCCGTGTGGACGGTGGGTTGAGCGATACGTAGTGATTTTCCGTTCGCGCAATCAGCCACCTCGGCTGAAGTAGTCACACATTGTCAACTTTCTGCCCAAAAAGGTCAAGCAGTCCTTTTGACTGGTGTGCTCAAGATTAGCTGCTCGTTTAGACTCGAACCCAGATTTATCATCCAGGTATCAGCAGTTACCAGTTCCTCCATGCGTTAGTTCGGTACCTCATGCCAGCGTTTGTGTAATATGGCTCATGCAGCACTTGCTTTTCAGGCGCAACCTCCTGCTTTTACCAATCTCCCTTCATTTGATAGCATTTCATTTGCAAGCTCTCGTTGTATAAGCAGCTAGCTTAATAAGTAAATTCTTTGATAAAGTCAGCACATGTCCTGTTGGCAGCATTCTTTCTGGTCGTTGTTTTGTCGTATCCCCTGAATCAGCTATGAGTGTCTTTAAGAAATGGTACGAACCTTGGCGCACGTGCAATTCCGCTGCCCATCACGGTCGCTGGTACTTCTTGTGATGAAAATTTTTCGCTAGCTTCGCAGACCAGCGGGAAGTGTTGCACTCTCATTGGTCTGTTAGCAAATATTAGAAATTTTAGCTCCAGAGCTGAATTAGGCGAATTCAACGTGATTGTGTTTATTTCAATGAAGCACGCCGTCATTTGCGCTAATGCTAAGCGCCTGACATTGCGCCGCATTCGAAGAGGTAGGAATATTTTTGTTACAGTCATTCGCGTATATTTGTTACATCTAACAAAGAAAGAAGCACAGCCTTGCGAACGTTTTTAAATACAATATTCACCATCCCGCGGCAGAAGGGACTTGTCAAATGCACGTGTCTCTCTCTAATCATGCGCAGCATCACATTCCGCATGACTTGACTTGAAAAATAATTTCTCTGCATTTTTCGCAGCAAGGAATTGCGCGGGAAGAATAAGGCTGTTCCGTATCTAAATCAATACGCTGATATGAGTTCCATTTTACTTGTTTTTCAGAACGACAGAGCGCTTTCGCTAGTGTACCCAAGACACCATACACAGAAAAATATCCCAACAAAAGAAAAAAAGAAAGTGAGTAACGCAGGTATGGCACCACCTACGCAGTTTGCAAGAGTTAGATATCCTTGTGACGTGTAAAAAAGTACGCGGCTCCCAGAGAGGTCGATAGTTTAACGAGCGACCCACAGGAGCATACATTATCGACTAACAATCACGGATACTTTTACCGTAGCCCGTTCTCAAGTATTATTCTTTATACGATATCTTCTTCGCAAGAAAACTTTAGGAGAAGGTACTGTTGACGGGGAGGGCAAACATATCTTTTTGCTGCAATCGATAAACTTGGAGCGTTAAGTTGCGCGTCTTGTTGCGTACTCCAGGGTAGCGTATCGTACTGCTGCAGAGTTGTAGCGACGCCTGCGTATCGAAGCTCGACCGACGTTACTATTAGGTAGCGTGGCGTTATCGGCGGGCTGCAGGCATGCGGTATACCATGGCGACCAAGCAAGGACGAGGCAATGTCTAGTGCGAAACTTTCACGGTTTATTCAAAGGTTGGTGAAAGATGAAGAGAAGAGAATGAAGTGTAGAAAAGGTACATTTCAGAGCCCCTTAAATAGGCTCTCTACAATCGTGGGAGGGATCTTGCTTCCGCCGACGTCACGTGACAGGCAGAGTGATTCGCGGAAAGAGGGCCCCGCCTCCGGTTATACCAAGCCTCCGGGAATTGTAGACGCCTGTCCTTCTCTTTTGCGCGTTGCTGGTTCGTGGATGTTCTCCTGTAGAGTTTGACAGTTCGAGAAAAGGGTCCCACTGAAGTCGCACACACACACACACACACAAAAGAGGCCTGTAAACACTGCGGGGCTTCTGCCAGACCGGCAGGCACTCGAGATGACCATGGCGAATTAGGAAGTCACACTTCGTTTCGACGAGGCATGGTGGGCGAAAATCCTTTTCGCATTGCGTGCTAGATGCCAACCGTAAGAGCATCTGCGGCGGAGAAGGAAGATCCCGATGCTTAGGCGCCAGCACCCGCTGTGCGAGGGATCGGCGTTTCAGTAGCGGAATTCCCCTCAGAGGTGAGGAAACATTGGTTCGTAGCTGGTAGGTTCCTGGAAGTCGTCCATCAGTTCTCGTGGAGCTCTTGTGGCTTTTCTGCCTGGTCCGGTCAGATGAAACTGGACTTGCAAACAGGTCTCGCAACTTTTCGTCTCCTGCGTGGGCAAGCAATCACCCCAGAACACTGCCGGACCCACAACCACAAAGCAGCGAGTACAAGGCCACCCTCCTCCAAGATACACCAGGCTTTAAAAAAAATAAAACCCGCTACACGTTTTCCATTCCTTGCGCGCGTCCTCGCCCCCTGAACAATAAAACCAGTCATTTCTTGAAAGCGTTAAGACGTGATTATTCAAATCAGCTAACAATGAGCTACACTTCGGCAAAAAAACGTATGAACGAACGTAAAAATGCCACGGAAACCAGGGTGAGCATGAGGCTTTCGTGGCTCTAGGGGCAACGATTAAAACCGTCGACATTGCCGTTAAGCTTACCTTTCTTGTAGCGAATATCGAAGGTGTACTGTTGAAGAGCCAAGCTCCAGCGCAAACGACGGCCGTTTTTCGTAGACATGGGCTGCGGCCAGGTGAGGGGACAGTGGTCAGTCTTTATCGTGAGCATTGAACCAGCGATATAGGAAGCTAGATTCTGCACCACCCATACTACGCAGGCGCATTCCTTTTCTGATGTACTGTATCCTTCCTCACGAACTGAAAGCTTTCTACTGGCGTACAGTACAGGGTGTTCGTTCTCGTCATCTCTCTTGCGACTGAACACCACCCCCATACCCATGTCGCTGGCATCACACTGAAGAATGAATGGCTTAGAGTAGTCGGGCACGTTCAACACTAGCTGACTCGTTAGGGCTTTCTTCAGCATACTAAAAGCCTTTTCTTTTGCGTCATCCCCCTTTACCGTTTGTGGTTCTGTTTTTCTGACAACATCCGTTATTGAACTTGCAATCTCGGAATACCGCGGGATATATCTTTCGAAATACCCCCCCCAAGCCAAGGATTGACCTGATGCCCCACTTGGTGCGTGGTTGCAGGAATTTGTCTGATGCGGTCAGTTTAACCTCGGAAGGCCGACAATGGCCTTGTCCTATTACATTACCTAATTAAGCTACCTCCGCATGCCCTAATCGGCATTTGGGAGCCTTAACAGTTACGTTGGCCTCCCGTGGACGACACAGCACGGTTCGCTGGTGTTACATATGGTCCACCCACGATGAATAAAAGAGTGCTATGTCATCGCGATACGGAAGCGCAACGTCCTCCATTCCTCGTAGCACCTGGTTCATAAGGCTAGACATTCAATATGGCGCATCCTTCAATCCAGAGCTCAGGACTTTCGGAAGAAAGTTTTCCATCGGGGAAATACACGCCGCAAGCCTGCTTGCCCTCTCGGTCAACGGTACCTGCCAGTACCCTCTGACTAAATCGAGTGTAGGGATGAAATTAGCACTGCTCACTTTCTCAAGGTTTTCCTCGATATGCGGTATTGGATAAATCTGGTCCTGCGTGATTAAATTGAGCCTGCGGTAGTCGATACATGGTCGCGGCTGCTTTCCTGGGACCTTAAGAGGCGAGGTATAATCACTCTCTCTTGGCTCGATTACACGTAGCTCTAACACCTTGTTTATTTCAGCGGACATGACTTCACGTTGACGAGGTGAAATGCGATAAGTTTTCGAACGAACTCGGTCCGACGTGGTTAAATCGATATCGTGAACCATCGCAGTCAACCTGCCTGGTGTGTCTGAAAATGCGTCTTTAAATTCAAACACGACTTCCCTCAGTTGAGCCCTTTGATTGGGATTCAACTCCGCCTGTTCTACTAGCTTGTCAATGGTCTCGTGAATGTCTTTTGCTTCCGTCACTGCTGTTAACTCCGGAAAGTCCACAGGCATCTCCTCAGGTTGGTTAAGGGACGTGTTCACAATGGCTTCCCTCTGCCGGTAGGGTTTAAGTAGATTGCTATGGTACGATGGGGGGGGGGGGGGGTGTCCTTGGTTTTCCCGGTACTGTGATTACGTAGTTTGTTTCAGATAATTTCTGAATTATGTCAACCAGTCCTTCTCATTGAACCTCTAGTTTCTTTTTCAACGAGGGTTTCAGGATCATCACCTTTTCCCCAACTTCAAAGCGTCGCGTGCGAGCCGTCCTCTCATAGTAAAGCCCAGCATTGCTTTGTGCCTTACGCATTTCCTGCTCAGCATTCATTTTGGCAGGGCTTACGTTCAATAACTTTCTCCTGCATTCTGCCTCTCGAGACATTTTAGGCTCCGGCGTTTGCCTGACCTCTTGCTCAGCTGGTGCACTTTCTGCATTAACCCCTATAGGGCTGTCCTGTTTGGCACTGGTTGACGAATCCTCCGTCAAACCAGTTTTCTCCACAAATGGATATTCGTACACTGCCTTGGTCGCGAGCTCCGTTGCCTTGGAACGAGTTGAGGCTTGCACTATTCCCTTGTTAAACACGATTCGCCTGCGTCGTAGCAAATCCTCAAATTTGTCAGAAAAATATGAATACTGAGGCGGGAAATGTCCCGAGTCGGCGTCTTTAGTGTCCAGTGCTCCAAAAGTTTTTTCGGTACGAATCTTGCCCACAGGGAGACAAACACTGGAGGCCTCTACGGCTTGCCTTATGGAAGCACATTCTCCCGTGAACTGGCCTTCCTCTACGTAGGACACTGATGTACCACGTCCATTGTGGCTGCCGAGTCGCGTAGCACCCGACACGGTTTGCCATTTATCATAAGGTCACGAATGTACGGTCCCAGCGAGTTCAGATTTTCCACGTTACTATTTAGTGACATCAATACTAGTTTGGGATTTCTGGACCCCACAGAGATATGCCCCGTTTTCTGGCAGTTGTAGCAAACTATTGGTTTCTTGGCCTCGAAAGCTTTCTTTCTTTTGCCTTTCTGCCCTCTGTCCAGGTGACTCCTCCCTTCCCTTGCTGTCCTCGCCACTACTTTTCACTGAATCTGACCTTTCCTTTTATTTATACTAACCTCACTTTGACCATCGGTTTGGCTTGTGGGGTCTGTAATTATTGATCTCTTTCTTAGGAGCTTCGTTGCCTTCGTCCGCACGGCGAGTTACGTTCTTCTGAGTGAGATCGGCCGCTCATGTGATAGTGTCTACGCCTGTCCTATCCTGAGCCCAATACTTGATGTTTACGGGTAGCAAGTGATAGAATTGTTCTGAAGCACTCCACTGCATTGTCCTTTCGGCATCGCTGAGTGCACCCTCTTCTCTGAGCCATTCCTTCAGGTTTACCTCCAAGGTGTACGCAAAATCTGAGTATGACTCGCTTTTGGTCTTCTCGACTTCCCTGAATTTTCGCCTGAATGCTTCCGCTGATAATCTATACTTTTTAAGCAGATTTGCTTTGACTTCATCGAAGTCCTCTGCTTCTTTTTTCCCCATGCAGGCTATATCAGCTCCCTCACGTGACAGTAACGTAAGCAAGCGTTGCGGTCATGTGCTTCTCGCTAATTTTTCCTTTTCACACGTGCGCTCAAACTCCTACTGCATAGGGTGCCATCAAGTTTGTAATTCTGCGTTTGCTTTCACGTGCCTCTGTGCTAGGTCTTTCAGTATTTTGGGCTTTCAGAAGCTGCGCGTTTCCAAAACAACTTGGCCTCAGCCGACGCGATGATACGCTACGTACACAGAGTTGGCCAGAAAGCTCTCAGCCAAACCATGCTAGACGCTCGCAAAATGTCTTCACTCAGGACAAATGCGTGGGGGCAAAGATTCTTTACAGTCATTCTGAAAACATAATTTAGGAGTTCTTGGTTTTTTGAGCTTATCGGCGTTACCTTTTGTACATTCTGCCAGCGCAAGCAACACACTCTCGTGTTATCACTCAAGGCAATCGCTCGTCGCGTTTTCGACAAGCGTGAGTACCGAAAGAAGGCATATGTTGCGGGGCCATAAAAAGACGTCACAATCTTGTCTCACTAAGACTCAGTACACGCCAAACTAACTATAACCACGGCCTAGCTGCTTTTTGCTAACTGCGTCACAACGCCAGGGGCGGCGAACATGCCTCAAAAGTGTCCCAAAAAGTAACGAAATCATTCCAGTAATGGTGGAGTTCAGAGAATGCCTCACGAACTTGTCCCAGTAAGATTAAGTACACGCGAAACTAACTGCGGCACACGGCCGAGCTGCTTTTTGCTAACTGCGTCACAATGCCTGGTGCGGCGAGCATGCCTGAAAAGTGTTCCAAAAAGTAACGAAATTAATTCCAGTAAATGGTGGAGTTCAGAGAATGCCTCACGAATTTGTCCCAGTAAGATTAAGTACGCGCGAAACTAACTGCGGCACACGGCCGAGCTGCTTTTTGCTAACTGCGTCACAATGCCTGGTGCGGCGAGCATGCCTGAAAAGTGTTCCAAAAAGTAACGAAATTAATTCCAGTAATGGTGGAGTTCAGAGAATGCCTCACGAACTTGTCCCAGTAAGATTAAGTGCACGCGAAACTAACACCGTCACACGGCCAGCTGCTTATCGCTAACTGCGTCACAACGCCGGGCACGGCCACTGTACTTGAAAAGTACTCCAAGAAGTAGTGAAATTAGTTACAATAATCCCGGGAGTCAGAGAAAGCGCCAAAACTTGTCCCATAAGAATCAGTACTCGCGAAACTGCGTCACACGGCTGAGTGCTTTTCGCTAACTGCGTCACAAAGCCGGATGCGGCGAGCGTGCCCAAAAACCACTGAAATAAGTTAAAATAATGTTGTGGCTTATAGAAAGCGTCGCAAACATCTCCTAGTACGAGTCCTTAACTCAAATTAACTGCCCCAGGACGGTTGAGCTGTTTTTTGCTACGTCACAAGTCTAGGTTCCGTGCCTTAAAAGCCTAAATTGTTCGAAATGCGTCGCAGACAGTCAAAACTAAATTTCTATCATTGCCGTAGTCCAATAGCGCAGTGGTGCTGTGTCTAAATGCGGAAGAAACACAAGAATATGCCGGGAGCCCAAGAAGTCAGGCTGCACACAAAAAGACAGACGAGTCGCCGAACAGGCGAACGCTAACGTGCGCTACCAGCCTCGCCCGCTTTGGCGGCGTGTGAGGCGCATGACCCGTGCACATGTCGCGCCTGGCGTGCGGCTGGCTTGTGAGGCAACGCAAGCCGTCGCAAAGTAGTTCTTTTATAAACGTAACTTTCTTTTTAGTTTTTGCCGGAAGGAATTAAGAAATGAAACGTTGTCTAGGTTCATTTCACATTTTTTTTTCCATGCTCGCTTCAGCTAAGGAGGGGATTAACACTAGGCGTGACGTGTTTCTTGTTTGCAGTGTTTGCCGAGTATGCGCTCTTGCTGAATTTCTTTTTCTGTGACACAGGCGACGACAGAAGCGGGAATGTGCGCGGCGCCGGCGAGCGGCGCGTAATACGAACGAAGATCGCGCCGTAAACGCCAAGCGTAAGCACCTTTGGTTGGATCACCGGTACCGACTCCGCTCCCATCGTAATCGTGGATGGTTTCAACATAGACGTGTCTCGGCCAGACTGAAAGTGGTTCGTGGCGTTTCTCTCGGAAAGGTTCGGCATTCACTCTTGCACAAACATCAGTGTGCCCACGACGCGTCATCGATCGTGTATTCGTGCAGTCGGCCGCGTAGTCATGTAAACCTCACATTGGCTAAGAACGTTTGCAGTATCGCCACAGAGCCACTGGCCGTATATCATAGCGATCATAAAGCGATAGCCATCTTTCTTTTGATTTCACTTATTTATTTTCTGAAAGTGCCCAAGAACAAGCTTTACGCATTAATATTTGTGCACTTGTGTTACACAAAGAACACAAAACTGAAAAGCAAAACAGGATATCTGAAACAACAGTGCTACAAAAGGCAACAAAAAATTGAATTAATCAAAGAAAGGAGTCAGATAATAAGCAAACAGTAGTGCTGAATATATCAAGATTATGACGGATGGTATTCTGTTGTGTTACAAGACGTACTATAGCGTTAGAGGTGCAAGAGGATTTCACGTAGAAATTGCAAGGATTACGCAAGTTAGGGCAAGGCACGCAGAATGTTGCCGCTGACAGTAACAGCGGACAGCAGTGCTTGGGAATTATATTATACAAGAATAAGTAATCACGGCATTTCCGTCTTGTTTTGATGGGTTTAACATTAAACATGTACAGTACATGCTGACAGGCATAAAATATACGGTGCCTAAGAAATCGATCGTACAGGATACGAATGAAACGTTGCTGAACACATTCAATTTTCGCAACATTGGTCAAATTATTACAGTTCCTTACAACAGAACTAAGCTCTAACTTCGAGCAGACAAATGAAGAATACAACGGAATAAGGCAGTTGACATTCGTGAACTATTTAGTCATTCTTGATATGAGGCCTAACCTCCTGTAGGTTGCATTAACGATGCTTGAAACATGTTTTTCGTAAGTTACCCAGGAGTGAACCTATATAAGCAGCACGTACACTTCGCTCGTTTCACAGGAATGTTATCAAGTGAGTACTGGTAAGGTGTACATTTTGCGATTAAAGGAAGCAACAAGTGTCTTATTTGGATTAATGCACAAAAAATTGGAAGCGCACCCCTCCGCAACACAATTCAAATCTTCCTGTAATAATTCACAATCCTGCTCTGATTGTGTTTCACGCTGAAATATAATATCGCCAGCGTATAAAGACCTTGGTGACCAAATAAATAACGATGAAAAACTAAAGACGGTTAAAAATAAAAAAATGAATCGAGTCGGCAACTAATTAAAACAAAAAAATTGTGGAAACCCAAATGAATTGTGGTATGCGTCTTTTATTTTCAATCAACATATAACGGCAGAACACTAGGTGGAGCGATGAAATGAGGAAATTTGTGGGCGCTAGTTGGAATCGGTTGGCCCAGGGCAGAGGTAATTGGAGATTGCATGGAGAGGCCGTCGTTCTGCAGTCGACATAAAACAGGCTGAACATGATGATGATTCATTATCAACATATTTATCACCATATATACAGCTCTGTTGGTGATCCACTTTCACAGAGTGGAATGGCTGTGGATTTTTTATTCAGAGCTGCCTTGTGAAACATGGCTATATCATAGACATGTGCTTTTGCATTGAGCACTGTAGCATGAATATTGCATGTGATAGTAGCTATTGTGGGGATGCGCGACACTCGCGCCTCCCCTGATGTTTTTCCCGCATCGCGCGTCTCCAGTAGTGCGGCTTCGCCGCATACGCGTCGGTCCGAGTGGTACAGGCGTAGTGCGAGAGATGGCGCTAGTGTTGCGCGGCTGCGGGGTTACCCTCGGCGGGAGAGACGAGGCGCGCTCTCTTGGGTTCCAGACAGCGAGCGGGACAGACGTGCTTGCACGTGCAGCAACCCTCTTTCCCGGCGGGTCGGCGCGCCGCGGGGACGTCTCCCGCGAGCGCGCGGCGACCTAGGCTTCTGCGAGACCGCCTCGCGTGGCCGCCTTCGAACGCGCCACGATTCGCGTGACTATACACGCGAACGACCAGGCGTTGGGATCCAGCATGGAGCGAACATATTCGCTCACGAGGACGCGGTGAGTCGGACTTCTAGATTTGTCGCGCGCCCATCGGCATGTTTTGTGGATAGCAACTCGGCTAGCAGGCATTGATGTATGAAAGGTGCAATAAATGCCCTTGTGACTGTTTGCACTACTGTGTTGTCGTTCCTTTGTCCCAAGAGTACGATGCGAGATTCCCACCTCAGACCCCACACTATACAAAGCATAACCAAGAAAATAAAAAAAACGCACAACATTTTCAAGTGACACAGAATAAAACGGAATCAACAAGAAATTCAGGAGTGTTACTTTTCAAAGATCTTTTTGTTTTCTTTTCACAGTAAAGCTGTATGTTTTACAGACTTAAAAGTATGCGATAGACAGAAGGCTGCGACGTTCACCGCAGAAATTAGAGTTCCTGCTTTACCGCCCGACTCGTAGAGGCTGCAAGAGATTCACAGGCAAACCAAACGTTGTCATTTAACGCAGATGACAATCCAGTACCCGTAATCGGTAGCATGAGAGACCTAGGGCTTCGCGTACCGACAAACAGGTGTAACGGCAAAACCAACAAAATGCTAGAAAATAGTACCCAACAAACAGTGACGCTCACGTCGAGGATAGTCAGTTGTGACTAAGGCATGAAGGAGGCCAACTTGGTCCGCCTAGTAGAGGCCTTCGTTATGAGCCGCATAGTGTACGTAACTCCCTACTAAAGCTGCAAGTCTCGGAGAATATCAAAATTCAAGGAACCATTACACGGGCATACAGACAAGCTATGGGACTGCTCATACCCACGGCGAACGACAAGCTCCTGGACCCTAGGTGCCCACAACACAATCGAAAAACTCAGAAGCCCAAAAGATAGCACAATACAAAAGAATGATACAGAGCCATACGTGCAGACACATACTCAACAAGCTCGACGTAAGCTACGCATCACAGTACGGCACAAATGTAAACGTTGCCCACAACCTACGAAAGCATTTTAAGATAGCCCTTCTAATTTAAACATGCATCCCGAACACCACAATGAATTGCGGGAAGAACTTGCTAAAGCTATGGAGAAAAGATTACAAGGCTCTCAAGCCGTGACCTACACCGACGCGGCAGAGTACATAGGCCTCCGCAACATGTCCATCTTGGCAGTAGGCGCGCATGCTGACCATAATGTAAGCGACTCGCTTCGAACCGACGACGCTGAGGTAGCCGAGGAATCGGCCATTCCATTAGCAATAGTTTCCACACAAGTTAAATACGTAATCAATGACTCCAAAGCGGCAGTCCGCAATTTCGCGAGGGGGCGCATCTCACTGGTTGCACAACGGACCCTGGTTTATCTCCGCGACCAGCCGGCAGTCCAAAGAATCTGGGCACCCGCGCACTCCTCCCTCTCTTGCAACAAGGCGGCTCACGCCAAGGCTCCTGGTCTTACCCACCGAGCCACCAAGCCACCACAGCTAGGGTGAAGTGAAGACCGCATGGAACGCTACAGGGAGGTCATGACTCATTGTACACGCCAACGAAAAAGTTGTGCGTGTAAATGAATTTATACATTGTGGTTGTTTTTTCTTGCGTTGCCTAGCAGCAAACTAGATGCACGCCAGACGCGCATGCATACATCAGGCGCCAGACAAGCCAGAGGAGCGAGCCAAGCCGGCTGCGCATGTGAACCTCGCGTGCTCGGCGACCCGTCTGTTTTGGATGCAGTCCATTTTTTGGGCTCCCGGCGTTCTCTTGTATTCCGTCTGCATTTCGACATGACACCGCTGCACTACTGCAAGATGAGGAATTTTGTTTGACAGTCTGCTACGCACTTCAAGCACATTTAGGCTTACTGCCCAAAACTTAACCTATATAGTGACGGAGTTATCTAAAAACTGCTCCGCCGTCCCCGCCTAGTGAATTTGAGGTAATTATTCGTACTGGGTAATGTTTGCGACGCTTTCTATAAGCCCAAACATAATTATACCTTATTTCGGCAGTTCTTGGGCCCGCTCGCCCACCTGGCTTGGTGACGAAAAGCACCTCGGCCGTGCGACGCAGTTTCGCGTGTACTGAATCTTACCGGGACAAGTTTCGGCGCTTTCTTTGATCCCAGACTTTATTGAAACTGATTTCGCTACTTTCTGCGGTACATTTCACACGCAGTGGCCGCGCTCGGCGTAGTGGCGCAGTTAGCGAAAAGCAGTTCGGATGTGTGCCGCAGTCAGTTTCGCATGCACTGTAACATAATTGACACCCTTAAAAGTGAAAAAGGGTGTAAATGTGTCCATAACTCACACCCTTATGGTGTCAGTTATATAAATCACACGCTAAGAATGTGAGTTATAGACACATTTACACCCTTTTTCACTTTCAAGGGTGTAAATTATTTTACAATGTGTACTGTGTCTTACTTGGAGAAGTTCGTGACGCTATCTCTGACCCCAGAAATTATTGTAATTCATTTCGTAACTTTTTGGGATGCCTTTAAGGCATGCTCGTCGTGCCTGGAGTTGTGAAGCTGTTAGCGAAAAAAGCAAGCCGGCTGTGGTGAGTTAGTTTTGCGTGTACTGAATTTTAGTGGGGCAAGATTGTGACGCTTTTTATGGCCCTGCAACAACATATACCTTATTTCTGTAACGACGCTTGTCGAAAACGCGATGAGTGATTTCCGAGAGTAATAAAACGGGAGTGTGTTTTGCGCGGGCAGTACACGTAAAAGATAACGCCGAGAAGCTGAAGAACTTGACATTTCTGTCTTCTGAGCCACTGAAAATAGGCTTTGCACCCACGAATCTGTCTTGAGTGCGACTAGAAGGCATTCTGCGAGTGTGTAACATGGTCTGGCTGAGATCCTGCGTTGTAGCCACCTCTGTGTACTTAGCGTACCATCGTGTCGACTGAGGCCAAGTTGTTTTGTAGACGGGCAGTCACCCGTGTATTTATTTGTACACTTATAGTGCAGGAAATAATGCCCGGGAAGGCAGGGATGCTTGAAAATTCGATGTTTTCTTCAGATTGTATGCCCTTGTTTGGGAGGGGTCTATTTGCTAAGAAATGTATGTAAAAGTGAATTTATCTGTAACGCCGCTCTTTCGCCACTTACGCACGTTTCGCCTCTACACGCAATACTTCTCTTAGGCCAATATACCAAACTTATACATGCTTGTAATTTGTTTTTCTTCAGGTGACGGCATCCGGTGGAGCTTCGCTCGGCAACGACTGCTGCTTACTTGGTGCCACAACTTTGGATGAACGCACAAGCAACCTGGAACGAGCATTTATATAGAGCAAAATAAACATTTCATCATTTCAGAAGACGTCTTGCGTTTTCTTTATGAAATTGCACGTGACACAGATTCGGTGGAGGCTTGTAAGGATCGTTCGCAATCATTTTTTGCTAAATGAGAAAACGATTCCGCACCAAGGCCGCGCGTGGTTCAGCAATAGAAGCAAAAAAAATAAATAATAATAAATGCCGCGTGGATCAGCGGAGCCGGCATAGCGTGTACCAACTGGCGTTCAAAACGCGCGCGCCCAAAACCGAAACCGGAAGGTTTTAATACCATCCGCTTGGTGCGCTACAGTCAATTCGGCCACTGGGTACTGTAGGAGTGCCCGCTCTTATTGAAATTTCTTTCTCTGTGCTCTTAGTTTGAGGATTCCTCGCGCTTGTCGTCAGGGGCGTTTTCATGTGATACGATAGCGGAGACGCCTTTACTGTGCTTCGGTGCGCTCGGTTCCGATGTTAGACAGTGTTAGTTGGGCGTCCGCAACAGCTCTGCCTACGTAGGAAACCCGCGGGGGCGACAGTGCACATGCGCAGCACGCAGGAGCATGCACGGTATCTTACGCGTCTTACGCGCGCCCGCAGCCTTTCAAAAGCTGCGTAGTGTCCGCTGCGGGCTGCGCGCTTTTTGCGGGACGTTCTCGTGTCCACGAGATCGCATTTTTCGATGTTGCGTCGACCGAAGGTAGGACTCCGGCTTCTGGTTTGACTTCGTGGCGGCTCGTATTGGCTACACCGGCTCCTGCTCGTGCAAGTCAGCAATCCCCTTCTCAAGTTTTGCGTCTGGCCAACTATTGCCGTTTCTTGTGCGCGCGATTCGCCACGTGCGCGCGACCTTTCGCGCTGTGTACGTTGGCGGTAGCGGAGGCCCAAGTAAAATCTTTTGTTGCCTGCATTTACCGCTAACTCGATGACTGATATTTCGAATGTGGTAAGACTTTCTACGTTTCTAAATGTCAGAGTGCATTAATAGATGACTGCCTCAGAATTTGCCACTATGCGTACGTCGGCGAGGAACTCCTTTGCTACAACGCCAAGCTCACTTTGCTTATGGCCATTTTTTTTATCTGTACGTCTAAAAAAACCTCCCTGTGCAGTTCAGGAATCAGACTGGCCCTCTTACTACAATGTCACGGAAAAGACAACGACATACGTTATTTGCGCGTAGTATGTTTCTCACGTTCTGGCTGGTGCACCAGTGTGTGTAAAAGTAACAGCTACGGCACTCGCACACGCATATATATATATATATATATATATATATATATATATATATATATATATATATATATATATATATATATATATATATATATATATGCGTGCCTTCTCCAGGCCTTAATAGATTGCGCCGGGCCGCCACTCCAACCCCGGCGGCGTAGTGTCGCGATGCAGTACAGGACGGCCAGAGAAGAGACGATGACGAAGTGTTGTTTCTGGGCGCCTCGACCGCCATCTTGAAGATATCCCACAAGTATTCACTATAGTACCTTGGAGTTATTTACAGCGGAAATCTTAAATGGCGACCGCATATTGAATATAGTGCGACAAAAGGAGCTCGCACAATGGGCATTTTGCGCACGTTGAGCAATCGAAGAACAGTGGCGCTATAACGGAAATCTATTCCAAACTTTCCTATTCTAATTCTACAATCAGCCCACCGCGATTGGCCAAAAACTTTTTTCGACCACCCCTCCTTCACCTGTCTGTCACGCGACGTCACGAAAACCGCGATAGCTCCCTATCTGATATGACGTGTGCACAGTGATTATGCATAACTTGACGGAACAAAACAAATGTACTTATTTCTGATTCGACGCCTTTTTGACATTAGCCCTTAGCTGTTGGTCAAACGTTTTCGGGCCGCACCAACTTCACCTGCCTCTCACGCGACGTCACAAAACCGCAAAAACTTACCGGGTCAATGTGACGCGTACGCGTTAAAGGTGCATTAATATGCCGAACAAAACTGAATTTTCTTCTGAATAGCCGCAGACTGCCCCGTTCCGAAAGGAATAAAAGATGGCTGCCGCCGATCGCTCCGGCACTGGCAACTCGCCCCTGCCGGAGAGCATGGGTTTATTTGCGTGCAATAAAACTTTTTGTGTGGCCGTGTAACGTTTTCGAGAACTTTCGGCACCTTTACGGCCTCATTCTGCCAACTCTTCTTTGCTGAGGATCCGTTTTAGCGTCATTCTTAAGCTTCTGTTGCATGCCGCCGTGATTGTCCACGAGCCACCGAAAGCTAAGTGAGAGAAAGCCAACCAATTGCAGACGCCGGCACCACCCTCTTCATCCGGTTATCGATATTCAGTGCAGTGGCTCGGCCCCATCGAATCCTTCTCCACTTGAGCATGCTCCTCGCCCCTTGTGAGCCAATTCGATAAGACAAGCCGCTCAGACCAGGCAATGTTATTCGTTATTCAAGCAAACAAAAGTGACCTCCTATGAATGAGGGGAGCATTTGATTGGTTTGTTCAGACAAGCCTGCGGGTGACCGCCGGATGGTTGCGTCAGCGGTTACGCAAACTTGACGTCAGGAGATTGGAATAAAAATATGTTGGAATAGTTTTACGTTATACGGCCACAGGTATGCGAAGAAAGCTTTTCTTGATGGTATATAAAATGTGCGTTCGTCCGGTTTTAGAATTTGGATGTGTTTTACTCTCAGGTGTTCCATCATACAAGCTTCGGCCACTAGTTTTGTTAGTACGAGAGGCGCTACGTCTGTGCTTAGGCATTCCAAAATAAGATGCAAATGCCGTATTATACCTGGAAGCAAGAATCCCACCCCTTTTATGCAGATTTCACCTTCTGACCTTTAAGACTTTCCTAAGAGTGCATGAGTCACCATTAAACCATCCTCAAATGATTTTCATCTCCGATCCTGAATTATTTTTTCCCGTTCATTGGCGCAGGTTTCATTTAACACAGATTATAATTGCGCAAGCATTACTTGAACCACTAAATATGCAAATTCATGATGTGCTTCCCAATAATACGCGCTCAAATTACCCGGAGATCAGGTTCGATGACATTTTCTCAACCCACGCGTAACTACTCCCTTACGGCATCTTAAACGTCATGTTCCAAGACCACCTAAGCACCCTAGAAACAAACATTATCATTGCAACATATGCAAAACAGTGCGAGGAAAAAACTGGCATTGGAATATTTTGTCCTGCACTCAACTGGTGTTTTTCTTTAAGATTGCCTGATCTTGCGCCTATTTTTCTGGCCGAGTTCTTAGCAGTAATCCTAGCTTTACGTAAATTAGACCGAATGATTACAACAGCTGCTATTCTTACTGACTCCCTTTCTGTATGCTCTTCTCTTACCGCTACTAATGATTCACCCATACTAAAACTATTGTACTTTCTAGTTCCTGCGCACGTGCAACGTGTTCATTTGATTTGGGTGCCGGGTCATAAAGGTTTCTTTTTTAATGAAACTGCCGATTCACTGGCAAAAAACATCACTTTCCGGCCCTGTTCTTCTGATCTTACCAGTGACAACGCAGATCACGGAGGCTAGGTTTCGGATGCGATCAATTAGAATAGCCTTATCAAACCCAGATTTGACTGCTTATCGAGATTATAAGCACCTGGCATTCCCCTGGCGTAGCAAATCTTGTAACACAAAGATGCTTGAGGTCTCTCTCCCCAAATTTCATTGCCGCATTCCCTCCCTGGATTTCTACTTACACAGGTCGGGTTTGGTTGCCTCCCCCTTCTGTTCATTTTGTAATAAGGAGGAGATGATACATCACTTTCTTCTATCTTGCCGCCGCTTTACTAGGGAAAGTAAAGGATTGTTGGAAATATATTTTCGAAAAATTGGCCTGGACTTGGCAGAACCTGCTATTCTTTGGTTCAGGTTGTCCACTTTGGGATTCAGCCCCAGGGATGCTTATTTCAGGGTCCAAACATTTCTTACAGAATCTGAACGAATGCACTGCTAAATTCGTTTTTTAGTACTTTTAAATTAATTGTTACTCATTGCAAATGACATTCCTGATTTTGTTCAAGCCGGTAATTCTACGCTATTCAATGCGTAGAATAGGGGTGTAGATCATTCTGTAGTGCCGACGGGGAGACGAGAGCTGGCAGCACTCTCGTCAAACCTACACGGTCATTCACCATGAAACAGGCATTGCAGATGTAGACAATATATTAATCGAGTTAATACCTACCGAAAAAAACAAGGAAAAGCTATTTCTCCTTAATGTTTATAGTAACAAGAGAAACAAACGTCCCAATTTCCAAATACTTCTCCGCAAGACTCTCACTATCACAGAAGGCAGAGCCTTAGTGATTGGGATGATTTCAATGCTCAACACATGGCACAGGAATACAAATGTGAAAACCACAAAGGTAGACACCTGCGGCTAGACGCACCACAATAGGGCATTACCCTCATCACAAACCCGTCAACACCTACGAGGCGGGCGTCTAGTTTTATACCCGTGTCACACGGGCGTTTGGAAGGCCTTCCAACCGATAGTCAGTTGACTCAAAGGTCAAGTTCGAGCTGCCACACGGGCCGTTTCGAAGGCCGCCGAGTGAATAATCTATCGAGTCAACGGAGCACCTGACAACTCTATCGAAATCCCGATGGCCTTTGAGCAACGGAAGCGGAAACAGCGCGTACACGCCCTCTTGTTCACAGTGTGCTCGTACTCACGGTTAGAAAGAAACAAATCAAACCAAAATGCTCTAAAAATTCAATATATGAGTGTTATTAATTATCCAATAAAGTGTTTTTGTCGCTTGACCTGTGCGAACACACACCAAAACGGCAGCCGCATCGAGCGGCGCAAACGTTGCCGCAGTTTCACTACTCAACAACTTAAAAACTAAACATATATGTATGGCGATGTATAAACAAATTCTTTTATTGTGTAAACAAACATCAAAGAAATTATAGTGATTTTAGGAGGTTTTAATGTTGTTTAACTTTTCGTAACATGAAAACGAAAATAAAGATCCGCAGTGCCACACAATTTTGCGAGAAACGCCTGAACCACTCAACGGCCTTTAAAAAGTGCCGTGTAGCAGCGCGACAACTCCATTGAGTCAATAGAGTTGTGGCGTTTCGAAGGCCGTCGACTGGAAGGCCTTCCAAATGTGCCCGTGTGACACATGTATTATTGTGGACACTACGCCAGATCTCAACTTTACAAAAAACATTCGGGATGCGAAATGGATTAACACCCCACAGGATCTAGGCAGCGATCACAACATCCTCGAAATTACTCTTAAAGCAGGGCCACAGAAACCTAAGGGCAAACAACTCAATATTGTAGACTGGAACAAACTCAACCCCCGTTTACATGGCTGCTGCAGTGGCTCATCGCATTTCCAAGCGCATTTGGGACAGGCGATGCGACGCCGCTTACATGTAGCGCATTACCCCCCACGAGAACGTAGCGCCACATGGTGTCGTATAGGGGAAGTGCAGCCGACTTCCGGTGTAACTGGTTTCCGGTAGTGGGCCGAGTGCAGGTTGGAGGCCGAGTGCCGACTGTAACGACTACCGAGAGCCTGACGCTTGTGTAAAATGCTTGGGAATGCAGCGTTCTGTCTCTCTAATCTAGCAGCTCACCAATATTTAATTCAGATATTATGGGCGAGGAAAGCAGTGGTTTGCTCTGCGGAGAAATAGGTTCGCGTAGAGCACGCTGCGGACGAGCGAAGTTGGCGTGGGGGAAGCCATTTTGCTTCTGCTTCGGGCGTTGCTGTCTCGCAGCTTCACCAGCGCGGCAGTTCCGCAGTTAATTGATCCCCAGAATTCCTAACGCGACGATCCTGCGTTTACATGTTCAGCGAGAGACGACTTGCGCCCATAAATCTACCCTCGCCTGGCGCATTACCGCTGTTTATATTAATGCGATGCGCTGGAAATGTGATGCGATGCGACACTGTCGCATTCATGTGAAGGCGCCTTCAGAAAAATTTGCACGAATAATGATGATAATATCACGGACATCGTGCACTGCAGCAAGCAGCTTAAGCAGGATGTTAACGCAGCCACACAAGTAATCCCCCAGGACGCGCAAATGGCACAGGCATACAGTAAACTCCTACGTATGTGGGAAGCTAAAGAAGGTCTCTCGAGGAGATGGAAAACTCAGACACAACAGGACGCTCGGACGCAGGCTGGCCCGACTTAACAGAGATATAGAAGCATACGCACAACAGCTCCGTAACCAACAATGGGAAGCAACATGCACCAATATGGATAATAATTAGTATTGTCCAGAACGTGGAACTTCCTCAGGCACCTTTTGAATCCTAAGGAAAGTAAAGCCCCGTACCGACAAAACATAAACAAAATCTTACATGCATATGACAAAACTGAAGCAGCTTTTATCGGTGAGATAGCCGCAAGGTACTTATCTCGGGCTAAGCCAACAATTCCCCCAGATTGCACAGGTACCAAAAACAATTAGACGAAGAGATTAGCGAGGCGGGATTGAGAGCAGCTCTATAAAAGCTAAACACTACATCCGCACCGGGACTCGACGGAATAACTGACAAAACGATCCGAAATCTCGATGATGCGTCTCTAGAACAACTTACAAAGTATATTAACGAATGCTGGCAATACGGTAAAATACCACAACAATCGAAAACGGCCCAGATTATTGTAATACATAAACCAGGCAAGCGGCTACAGTTGGAGAACCTGAGACCCATTTTACTCGCGTCCTGTGTGGGCAAACTCATGAAGCACGTTGTCCAAACGAGACCGACGAACTATCTCGAGGATAGCGACGTTCTCCCCCCTACTATGTTGGGCTTCCGGAGAAATTTGTCCACACAGGATGCAATGGTCCATCTTAAGCATCAATTTATAGATAACACAAGTCGGAACACCAAAGCTATCCTAGGATTGGACCTAAAGAAAGTGTTTGACAGTGTTATCCACGAAATAATGCTAAACAGAATAAATAAGCTAGGCCTAACGGCTACAATGGAGAGACCATACGCAAATTACACAATATAACATCTCAAATCATGCGGCTACTTAAACTAATAAACAACAAACATAGTGGAATGAAAGAAGGCAATCTGCTTAAACTAGTCCAAGCGTTCGTAATAATCAGAATAGTATACGTGGCATCGTACCTACGATGGTACGCGTCAGAAAAATACAAATTAGACTGCTTAATCAGAAAAATCTACAAGCGAGCACTCGGACTCTCCATCACTACCAGCAACGATAGACTACTGCAGCTAGGTCTCCACAATACACTGGATGAGCTAATCGAGGCACAGCGAATAGCACAATACGAACGCCTGCCCAAAACTAAAACAGGTAGGCAAATATTGGATCGCCTAGGTATAAGGTATCATGCCCAACATGGCGTGAAAGTAGATATGCCCAGACACAACAGAGACATGATAACCATCTCTCCAATACCCGCGAATGTGCATCCTACCCACCATCAGGGTAGACGGGAAAGCAGAGCAGGCAATATACAGAAGAAATTCGGTAACAGCAAGAACACCACATTTGTAGACGCTGCTAGATACAGACACAAGTGTGCCTACTCAGCAGTGGTGATAAATTACGAGGAAAAATGCGTGACGAGTGCTACAGTCAACACGCTACAAGCAGAAACCGCAGAGGAAATAGCTATTGCGCTAGCCATACCACAAACACAAGCGGGCATAATCATCAGTGATTCCCAGACACCCATACGAAACTTCGCCAACGGTCGAATCTCCCCAAAGGCACTACGACTCCTAAAATTAGCTAATAACCGCGGCGACAAAAAGTGTTGATCTCATGTGAACACCCGCTCACCCACTACCAGACGGTAGCAATGAGGCGGCGCACCGCATGGCTCGAGAACTTACGGACCGAACCTTGGTTAGGCCTCCCTCACCGACTACAGATTAGTGGGAGTGGGAAGATGGAAGGACCAAATTTCACGAAATTACACAACACCATAGATTGCAGAGGCCTACATTCCCACCGCCGTGCCCAAAATTAAGCAAGAACCTTTCTGTCGATTGACGCAGTGACAGACCAGATCCTATCCGAGTCCAGCTATAATGCACCTAATACACCCAGACTTATACACGACCGACAAGTGCAGACGTGGCGACTCTAGAGCCACCCTGGAACATATCCCATGGGAATGTCGGGCTGTAATACAGGATAACAGTGATGCCGCCTCAAACAGCGACAGCCTCCGCGCGCACTGGGAGTCTGCGCTGCTCAGCTTGGACCTGCCGCACCAACTCTGGGCCGTCCAGCGAGCCAAGGAAGCCACCAAGTGGCAACTGCCCTTGGCCGAAACCTAGGCGGGGTCCAGGCCTACCCCACCAAATCGCAGGGCACCGAATAAAGTTATTGAATGCGTGAATCCACCCATTCCTTGGCCAATCCCCTATCGTGGGTAGGAGGCACACGCGTGGTAGGCAACAACAACAACGACCGCCATTCTCTAGCGTCAGCTGGTGCCTTGAGCATATTCCCCTTGCCTAAACAACATTCATGCTTGTCTCCACCCTGCAAGAATATATATATATATATATATATATATATATATATATATATATATATATATATATATATATATATATATATATATATATATATATATATATATATATATATTGTTGCGTGCTGGAGACGTTTCCTTGACATGCGCGTGACCGATTAACCCAATCGCTCAGTTACTGCAGCGGAAACTTCTACGCCAGCGAGTGCACGCTTCGATAAACTTGTATATCTGGCTTTCTATGCGTACATGCTGTGCGGCCATAGTGAACTTGGCATCCAAGAGTCCCGCGCCTCGCTTTGGTGATAGGAGCGTGATGGAACACCCTAAGTTATTATGTGCGAAAAATGACACGCAATGATTTCCACTGTAAGATGCCATCGTTGTAAGAGAATAGTGAACTCCTTGCAACAACCTAAAGGGTGAGAGAGTACTTTTTCGTGACACCTTCTGTACTCTGGTTCATATTAGCACTTTTAGGTCAACACTGTGTAGCTTAAAGCGTTATTCTGGTAGAAGAATAGTATCTGCAATAACCATCAGCGTTGAGTCTAAATGTAAGCGATGAGCTGAACGTCTCTAAAAAAATTCGCTTAAGAAATGGAATCATGCTCTTGAAGGAGTATATTTTTTGTTATTAGGATATTGATTTGCTGTTTGTCGTTTCACATCAGATTTGTTCAATAATTAGCGCGGTCATAATTAGACACAAGGTAGTTAGCTGTGGTAGAAAATATGTCAAACAACCCATGGTCAGGTCCGGACTTACGAGAAGTTATCTTCTAGTGTGTTTTGACTTCCCCTTTTCTTCCTCATTTTCTACATTTCGATTCTAATCACAGCTACTTGTCCCTATGGCTACCTTGCCTGGTAGCTTGGGATGGCCGTGAGTGACCGTGATTAATTTATAGCGAGGGTCTCGAACCTGGCCGTCCTAAGGCCGTGAGTTCGGTTACGAGGGCTCATTAGCCACCTGCCGTCGCGCCTCTGTTCACGTGTTACGCAACGTCAGCGGGCGAAAAGCGGCGTTCGACATCCGCCCGCCACTGCTCTGAGTGGAGCTCACTAACAATCTCAGGACTAGATAAAGTAGACATGAATACCCAAGTTAGTGGATGGATCTATGTTCGTCGCTGTACCACAATTGGCAGTGCATTGCAGACCTAATGCGCATGTTCCGGGTTAATAATAATAATAATCATGTGGTTTTACGTGCCAAAACCACTTTCTGATTATGAGGCACGCCGTAGTGGAGGACTCCGGAAATTTGGACCACCTGGGGTTCTTTAACGTGCACCTAAATCTAAGTACACGGGTGTTTTCGCATTTCGCCCCCATCGAAATGCGGCCGCCGTGGCCGGGATTCGATCCCGCGACCTCGTGCTTAGCAGCCCAACACCATAGCCACTAAGCAACCACGGCGGGTATGTTCCGGGTTCAATCCCCGCCAAGGACAAGACATATTTTCGTATATTCACTTCCCCTTTTCTTCATTATTTTCTGCATTTCCTTTTTAGCCACGAATAATTATCTTTGTGATTTCCTTGGCGTCATGGCCTGCTGGCTTTATATGGTCGTGATCTCGAAAAGAGACTCATAAGAAGCAAAATACATAAAACAACGCACTGAAAAGTAAATGTAACAGTATTACTACTAAAACTAAAGCAGACGTAGTTACCTGTTCTGTACTGCAAATGAGGGCTGCCTGATCTCGAATGGTAATAAGACCTTTCTTCTCGTGTCTTGGAATTTGCTGAAAACATTTTCTGCTTAGCTGCGCTCTTGTCTTTCTGAGCAGCGAAGCGTGATTGCCAGTAGAAGGAGTATAAAGTTTCTCAAGCCATTCATTGTAGTTGGACGCTTAATTTAAGTGCCACTTCTGAAGTTATAATTTTATACCATGACGGGGGAAATTTTATGAAGGAAAGCCTTTTTCAAAGGCATTGCGCGCTCGCCCTGTTTAAGCAGCGGTCATTAATCGCGCAATGTACCGTTCTTTCGTTTGTGGACGCGTGAGCCTTTTCTACATGGGACGAAACAAACATTTTCATCCAGGCACTGCGAGACTTCTCTGAAGCTTCTGAGAAACAGGACAAATAAGGGCAGGTAGCGATTCCCTCAGAAGACATTCCTCGTGATGCGCCTCGCATATTTATTCCGTTTTCTACTAAAGATAGTACAAACCTGTTGTAGGTGGCGATTTTACCAATAGTATGTCAAATTGTCCAATTAAAACGCACACCTTTCAAGCACTGTTGTGCTCACATGGACTTGCAAACGTTATAGGTGGGGCCACGCCTACCATAAACTCTTCGAATACTCTCAATGTCCTATTCATAGCCAAGCAACCTACAGATACAACAACATCAAGTGTTCGTGCCTGCTGTATTACTGATCACCTTACTTATATTTTTATTCATGACAACTCGTAAAGGGGCCGCAAATATTAGTTCACACAGCGTTAGCATAATGCAGAGCATTAATCAAGACACCTTACATTATTTTCGTAAAAGAATATTGCTCCCTAATTCGGTTACTGTAACTCGTCCGAAAACATCCGATGATGCGTATAATAAGTTCCCTCGTTTTTTCAAAGAACGTTACGTTCAGCCATTTCTTTTGGTGGAAAACAAACAGGCAAGTAATTTGTCTCAGACAAGGATAAAAAAAGAGTGAATTAAAATGATAAAAGGTGGGATACATTTCGGGTTATATTGAAGCAACATCGGAATAAAATCTACATGTCTTTGCGAAAGACAAAACACGCATACTTACTTAATGTTTCTTTTTCAAAGGATATCGTAAGGTTAAGCGAGATGTCATGTGGAAGAAGATAAATGAATTGATTGGTAGCTTACATTTCGCAGAAACAAGTGAAGAGCTCATCATGAATTATGCATAAGGTAAGGGTTTAGCAGTAAGCAGTAAACAGTTTAGCAGTAAGGGTCTAGCAGTGCTACTGGAGGAATAAGAATGGGATATAATACGAATCAGTGAAGTTAGGAGGACAAACGAAGCATATACAGTGCTAAAAAGCAGCCACGTCCTATGCTACCAGGGCTTAGCGGAGAGACGAGAACGAGGAGCCGGATTCCTGATTAATAAGGATATAGCTGGTAACATACAGCAATTCTGTAGCAATAACCAGAGGGTGGCAGGTCTTGTTGTGAAATTTCATAAGTACAAATTGAGGGTTGTACAGGTCTATGCGCCTACATCCAGTCCTGATGACAAGGAAGTCAAAAGCTTCTATGAAGACGTGGAATCGGCGATGGGTAAAGTCAAAACAAAATACACTGTACTGACGAGCGACTTCACTACCAGGGTAGGCAAGAAGCAGGCTGGAGACAAGTGGTGGGATATGGCATAGGCTTTAGGAATAGCAGGGAAGAGTTATTAGTAGAGTTTGCAGAACAGAATAATATGCGGATAATAAATACCTTCTTCCGCAAGCGGGATAGCCGAAAGCAGACGTGGAGGAGCCTGAATGGCAAGACTAGAAATGAAATAGACTTCATACTCTGCGCTTAACATGGCATCATACAAGATGTGGACGTGCTATAGGATGGTAAGAAATCGAATTGGCGTAGACTTGAGCAGGGACGGAAGAAACTGGTACATAAGAAGCCGATAAATGAGTTAGCGGCAAGAGGGAAAATAGAAGAATTCCGGATCAAAGTACAGAACAGGTATTCGGCTTCAACTCAAGAAGGGGACTTTAATGTTGAAGCAATGTACGACAATCTTATGAGCATCATTAAGGAGTGTGCACTAGAAGTGCGTGATAACTCCGTTAGACAGGATACCAGTAAGCGATCACAGGAGACGAAAGATCTGATCAAGAAACGCCAATGTATGAAAGCCTCTAACCCTACAGCTAGAATAGAACTGGCAGAACTTTCAAAATTAATCAACGAGCGTAAGACAGCTGACATAAGGAAGCATAATGTGGATTTAATTCAAAATGCTCCCAGGAATGGAGGAAGCCTAAAAGCAGTGAAGAATAAACTAGGAATAGGGAAGTATCAGATGTATGCGGTGAGAGACAAAGCCGGCAATATCATTACTATTATGGATCAGATAGTTAAGTGGCTGAGGAAATCTATAGAGATATATACAGTATCAGTGGCACCCATGACGATAATGGAAGAGAGAACAGTCTAGAGGAATATGAAATACCACAAGTAACACCGGAAGAAGTAAAGAAAGCCCTAGGTGTTATGCAAAGAGGGAAGGCAGCTGGGGAGGATAAGGTAACAGCAGGTATGTTGAACTATCGTGGCCAGATTGTTTCAGAAAAACTGACCACCCTGCATACGCAATGCCTCATGACCTCGAGCGTACCGGAATTTTGGAAGAACGCTTACATAATCCTAACCCATAAGAAAGGGGACGCCAAAGACATGAAAAATTATAGACCGATCAGCTTACTGTCCACTGCTTACAAAGTATTTACTAAGGCAATCGCAAATGGAATCAAGAACAGATTAGACTTCGGTCAACCAAAGGACCAGGCAGGATTCCGTAAAGGCTACTCAACAATAGACCAAATTCACGCTATTAATCAGGTGATAGAGAATTGTGGGGAAAATAACCAATCCTGATATACAACTTTCATTGATTACGAGAAAACGTTTGATTCAGTCGAAACCTCAGCAGTCATGGAGGCATTACAGAATGGGGTTGTAGACGAGCCGTATGCAAAAATATTGAAAGATATCTATAGCGGCTCCACAGCCACCATAGTTCTCCATAAAAAAAGAAACAAAATCCCAATGAAAAGAAGGCGTCAGGCAGGGAGATACGATCTCTCCAATGCTATTCACAGCGTGTTTACAGGAAGTATTCAAAAACCTGGATTGGGAAGAATTTGGGATAAGACTTAATGGAGAATACCTTAGCTACGTGCGATTCGCTGATGTTATTGCCTTGCATAGTAACTCAGGGGACCAATTGCAATGCATGCTCACTGACCTGGAGAGGCAAAGTAGAAGGGTGGGTGTAGAAATAATCCGCAGAAAATTAAAGTATTATTTAACAGTCTCGGAAGAGAACAGCAGTTTACGATAGGTAGCGAGGCACTGCAAGTGGTAAGGGAATACATCTACTTAGGGCAGGTAGTGACCGCGGATCCGGATCATGAGACTGAAATTAACAGAAGAATAAGAATGGACTGGGGTGCGTTTGGCAGGCATTCTCAAATTATGAACAGCAAGTTGCCACTATCCCTCAAGAGAAAAGTGTATAACAGCTGTGTCTTACCAGTACTCACGTATGGGGTAGAAACCTTGAGGCTTACGAAAAGGGTTCTGCTTAAATTGAGGACGACGCAACGAACTATGGAAAGAAGAATGATAGGTGTACTGTTAAGGGATAAGAAAAGAGCAGATTGGGTGGGGGACCAAACGCGAGTTAATGACATCTTAGTTGAAATCAAGGAAAAGAAATGGGCATGCGCAGGAGACGTAATGAGGAGGGAAGATAACCGATGGTCATTAAGGGTTACGGACTGGATTCCAAGGGAAGGGAAGCGTAGCAGGGGGCGGCAGAAAGTTAGGTTGGCGGATAAGATTAAGAAGTTTGCAGGGGCAACATGGACACAATTAGTACATGACCGGGGTAGTTGGAGAAGTACGGGATTGGCCTTTGCCCTGCAGTGGGCGTAACCAGGCTGCTGATGATGATGATGACCTTCATAGGGACAGAATGGGGAACAATGGATTACGTCAATGGATCGACGAAGGTGGTGAGACGGCAATGGGAGGGCAATACAGAATTCAAGTGCTTAACGACAGTGGGATTACGATGGCTTGACAACTCCTGTATGTCGATGACACCATGATGAGTGTCGCATGACAAAGCTGAAATGTAGGCGATGCAATGAACAAGATGGCATCACGTCCACAAGACCATGCCCAGTGACCCAACCCTAGCTATTAGACAACCTGAGCCACAAGGTAGGGATAGGAGGCGACACAAGGATGACATGACGAGAGTAAGATATCGCGAAGCTGGAATGACGATAATGCAACATGCACGATGGCATCACGACAAAGAGCCCATATTTAGCGGCCCAAGAAGGTAAACTTGGCATCGAGGAAGGAAAAGTATAGGAGGGAATGCTAGGTCACGCAGCCAGCCTTGGCAAGCTAACATTCGTCGGTATTACCAACCCTAGCACAGGCTTTCGTCTAGAATAATTTTATCTGCCCATGACAGCTTTTTTATGCGCTTAGTGTAGTGTAATGCTGAAGAATTGCGCAACTTTTTGTGAAAAACTTGTAAGCACAATGAACGAACAGAAAGCAATGACACACAATGCAGAAAGACTTCCACAACTTCCCCATGAATCACGTGCCTCTATGACTGCAACTAACATGCTACGCGGTGTCATTCCGGCTGCAGGATTTTTCTCACCACCAGGCGAATTCAATCTCCCAACTCATTAGTACGTCCCAACGCCAATGTCACGCTGGTCTGCTGCTAGGCTATGCAGAGCGACAGGGTGACGGAAACACAGTCAGTGTATTGCATGCGCACGCGAAGATAAATTCTACATAATATGCCTTGGCTGCGTCCTATCTCCATACGAAGTTACTCTGTCGCAGAGAGCGTTTCTACAGTCGTAGATGACGGAGTCGCACGTCATTATTACATTTCCATTTCTATTGAGGTCGCGGTGATATCCTATGATTGGATTTGGATCTTTCGTTCACTTCGAGGACACCGTACATGAGTGGGCCGGATGCTGCGAGTCATTTGCGAAGCGCTCTGCATGTATGGGTTTGTTTTCGTGCGGCTAGAGTTCCCCCTCAGTTACCTTCCGGCACAGGGTAGCGTTACCTTTTATCTTGTAGTACAACTGTAGCGTATATGCTTCGCTGTTGGTGTAGCGTATATATAAAAAAAGATGTTCTTCTTGCACAGATGTTTGCTTTGTGAAGCCAGTTCTATGGAAATACTCAAAGTAGCTGAAGAGTTCTTTGCGAATGCGTGATATTGGTTGCTAGCAATACCGACGAGGTGGGAAGTTAATGCTTTAATTTAGGATCAGCGGCCACGCTACATTCCTCAAAGATGGCATCAGTCGATGTGCTAGCTAGATCTCCTGGACAACCAGCAACAAGCTGTAAGAGTGGGAGGAAATAGATGAGCTATATCATTCTGCGTATCATTCTTTATAGGCTTCCTTGTTTTTCTTTCTTTTTTGCGTCGTTATTTTATCTTTGACGGTACACCTCCATCCCTGGCAAAGCTGGTTGTGTAATGAATAGCTGTTTTGCCGATAAGTCGTCCAGTCTCTCCTCTCGTATTCGCCAAGTGGCGCATCTACATGCGTAGCATTGTGCGTTCTTGGCCAGAAGGCGTTTCAAATCCTAGTTGTCTTTTCGTCGATGCGGGGGGTTTGTTGTGCGTGGATCCGCTTCTCGCCTCGATGGTACAGCACAAGCTGTCACTTAGTAAACAAAAGGCGCGGCAGGTGGCATGTATTGAACTGTTCTGTCTTCTTTAATTTTCGGCCTAATGCAGAACAATGTCGCTTTTAACGTCAATCAAAAATGAAATCAAGAAAGCGGGCAAGCATTCTTAATTATTTATTATTTATGAGGTCTCACGTGCCAAAAGCAGCCCCTGATGCTGAGGCGCGGGGTAGTGGGGCACCCCGGATTAATTTCGACCGATCTTTAACGCAGAGTACAATGCAGGGTACACGGCAGGTTCGCCCCCATCGAAAGGCGGCCGCCATGGCCAGGATTTGATCCCGCGACCTTGTGGTTAGCGGCACAACATCACAGCTGCAAGGGCACCATGGCAGGTGGGTCAGCGCAATGTTTGAAAAAAAAAAAAAAACGTCTGTCATCGGCCTGCCTTCATCGCAAGGTCAAAATTATTGCGTAGTGGCCACTTTTTTGACGCGTGCTTAGCATCGAAGTAATTCTGCTTCTTTCGCACTTATAAATTATTTCTGGAGCTTTCTATAAGTGCGGCTATGTGAGGCTCACGTCTGTGTGAGCTTATCCTACGGCTATTTTGCATTTTCTTACGATATGCTGAGTGCAAAGCACTACAAGGTCGAAATGAGTGTCATGTTTTTCGTTTCCGCGTCAAAAAGCACAATCTTCAAGGGTGAAACGGGAGACCTTCTGCGATTGTAGGCTGGCTGCAAATGCACACGACATTTTGCCAAGCCAAGGCCACCTATCGCTTCGAGAGGGCTGGCGCTTGCGTTACGCCCAACAGCTAGAATTTGATGAGAAAAAAGAAACAATGGCAGGTGCATGCGCCATCAGTTGAGACCAAAATACTATCTGCCTCGAGCAGTCATCCATAAGACCGGAATTTCGGCAACCAAATTTAGTGGTGATTTAGCGAAAAGTGCAAGAGAAAGGAGGTAGCATTACGTCGCACGTCTTTGAGTTCCCGGATCCATCATTCCAACCGCGTTCAAAACAGTGCAAACTGTTGTTTAGGAGTTTGCTCGACACACGTCCTACCTCTACGAGGAACGAAGTGAAGCTGGCGATAGTCCGTAGCAGGCGACCGTCAGTTGGACCATATACAAGGTCTCGCACATAACTTGAGCCAAGAATTTAAAAATAAAAGGCGTGTCGGAAGCGAGTTCAACCGAGCGCATACGATTTGCAATAGCCAATAGTAACTCAAACAATTTTTCTTTTCCCGATAACTCACTAATTACTTAACTTTAATAACCCAAATTTTTATTTATTAGCTGAGGGCCCCAAGTGTGCAGAGATTTGCAGATTTCTTGCAGATGTATGCAGATTTGTAGAGCACCTTCAGAAACCACTGATCGTGTTGTTTGCGATGCGTCTCACGTAGTCCTTTTTTCGTGGTTGCGAAGAAATCCCGCAAAATATAAATAAAGCCACGTGACGGAGCGCTTGCGCAGTGGTATTGTGCTGCTCTCAAGCATGCTTTCGGTGACAAGGTTGGCTGACGTCGGATGACAGCGAAAATTTATGCTGCTGGCCGAGCACTGCCGACGAGATAAGGAACGCCCTACCGCTTCCTTGTCACCAGTCACGATGCAGCCAACTTTGTTTACTGTCTAACAGACAGTGTTAGAATAGCTTTTGTCGCCTTACAGACGTTAAACGTAAGCACGTTTGCGGGACGTTACGCTGCGCGTCCTTTCAAGTCTTGTAGTTTACCGTACGGAAACGCCAACGCAAAGAAGATCTTATAAAACAGGGCGCCATCTGGTGCCTCATGTCAAACGTATCCAAGCCAATGCGATCCATTAGAAACCATGCTGCTGTTGCCATAGAGTCTCTCACTCTATTACCTACCGGGAAATCTGGCGCTGCTGTGCTGTGGTATGCAAGGGAATGCCGGTATAGTGTGACTTTGGATTGGCATCGTTCTCGGAGGGCCAGGCAAGCATCGTTCCGTCTGTCACAATGACAAATTTTCTACTAAAACAGCACGTAAAAAGCTGTTTCAACTTTATTATTACACAAAAACATGTTTTGTTTAATTATGCGAACTTGTTATTGCATGTACAATTACATGATACGTAAAAACTATCAGTGGGCCGCTAAAGTTGGAGGACAGACGACAAGATTCACGCTCGCTTTGAAACAGTTCGTCGTTTGTTCTTGCTTTTCTTCCCTTGGTCATGCATTGTAGATGAGTAAAGATGCAATTTGCGTGAATGGAAACATTTCATGAAGATTTTACTTTAAGAACGCTTTATTTGTGTAGCCATTTCCGGGTTTTAGACGAAGCCTCTTACAACACCAGCTAACACAAGCCTGGCAGACGCACATACCGTCATTGCCATCACGGCACAGCACCCCTTAGGAAACTCCCATAGACGGTGGCACCACATTTCCCTCTAGGTGTTATAGTGAGAAACTCTACGGTTATTGCTATGCGAGCACGTCTCCTTAGGCCTACGGGAGCCTGAATCACCCCACGATCTCAGAAAATGAACGCGCTATGCGCTCACAAATAACCGTTCAGGTGAGTTTATGGAGAGCGAAAGCTCATTTCAAAAGTTACTGGTGATCAACGTGAATGAGAGCGTAAGCATCACGAGAATTCATGTAGAAGCGGAATCCATGGGTGCCGCCATGTTCGACAACGTTATTTCTTAGCGTCCGTAAGCATTACGAACGTCGAACTCGCAAAACAGCGCACGTTATCATAGCGCACTTAAACCACAGAAACCCGATAACGCTCGGAGCATGTGCAGTGAGGACGACCTTATTTGTTTTCGTTCGGTACCAAAGGCTATTCCTAAACTGCCTAATGTCGAGTCCTTTCGACACGTATACAGCATCACTCTGCCAACTCTTCTTCAGTAAGGATCCGATTTAGTGGCATTTTCATCCTTCCGTTCGATGCCTCCGCGACGTTCAACCAACTAGCGCAAGCAGACGCCGGCAGTGCCCTCATCATCCCGTTGTTTCATTGCGCTAGCTCGTCCACATGTGCACGAAGACCCTCGACACTTCTGCGAGTTCAGCGCGTTTTGTCAGCCATTTGAATAAGAAGCACCTATCTAGCTAGGCAATGCTACTGGTTTTGAAAGCAAACAAAAGTGACCTTTTCTAAACGAGTAGAGCGTCTTTGGGCTATTCAAACATTGCAGGTCACCGCCCGAATCTCGTGTCGCCGGTTACGCTCATTTGACACCAGGAGAATGCAATAAAAACATTGTAATAGTGTTACGTTCTAGGGCCCCAGCAGTGTGTTTGGCCGTTGATGTTGAATAGTTATTTTTTCAGAACTGACGCTTTTCACCTTTCCAGGTTTCATAACTCAGCCTCGTTGCGTTTGTCAAGTTATAGAAGATTAATTAGGCGAAGGAACCTTTCGCACATTATTTTTATTTCTTTGTGCTATCATAGTGCGTCAAAGCTACTGAATATATTAGCAACCGCTCAACAAAGGAAACAAGATAATATTTGCAGTTCAAACGCTTAAGTTGGTGCTAATGAATAAATATAAGACCCAACGACGAGCATTAGTGCGTAGGCGCCAGTGGCCCGCTCGTGTTTCGAGACTCTGGGCGCTATAACGTAAAACTATTCCAAACTTTTCTATTCCAATTCTGCTATCAGCCCTCCACGATTGGACAAAAACTTTTTTCGACCACTCCCACTTCACCTGTCTGTCACGCGACGTCACGAAAACCTCGATACCTCCCCATCTGATATGATGTGTAAACACTGATCATGCATGATTTGACAGAAAAAAGAAAAAACAGTTATTTCTTATTCGACCGCTTTACGCCATTAGCCCACGGCTATTCGTAAAAAGTTTTAGGGCTGTGCCCACTTCACCTGCCTGTCACGCGACGTCACAAAACCGCAAGATCTCACCGCGTCAAAGTGATGTGTTCGCGATAAAGATGCATTAATATGCCGAACAAAACTGAATTTTCTTCGGAATAGCTGCAGGCTGCCCCGTTCCGAAAGGAATTAAAGATGGCTGCCACCGATCGCTCAGACGCTGGCTACTCGCACCTGCCGGAGAGCATGGGTGTATTTGCATATAATAAAGCTTCTTGCGTGGCCGTATAACGTTTTCGAGCACTTTCGGCACGTTTAACCCGTCATTCTGCCAACTCTTCTTTGCTGAGGGTCCGTTTTAGCGTCATTCTTGAGCTTCCGTTGCATGCCGCCGCGATTTTCGACCAGCCACCGCAAGCTAAGTAAGGGAGAGCCGACCAATCGTAGACGCCGGCACCACTCTCTTTATCCAGTTATCGACTTTCAGTGCAGTGGCTCGGCCCCATCGAATCCCTCTCCACTTGAGCGTTCTCCTCGCCTCTTGTCAGCCGATTAGATACGACAAGCCGCTCAGTGTAGGCAATGTTATTCGTTTTTCAAGAAAAGAAAAGTGACCTCCTATGAACGAGGAGAGCGTTTCATTGGTCTGTTCAAACAACCCTGCGGGTGACTGCCCGGTGTTTGCATTGTTGGTTATGCAAATTTGACGTTAGGAGATTGGAATAGAAACATATTGGAATAGTTTTACGTTATAGGGCCCTCTGTCTACAACAATGCTCACCGCTACGTTTGCCGTCTCGTCGAGGCTTACGGTGGTGTAGAACGCAACTGCATGTACAATAGACACAAGACAGTGATGACATTGGTATTTCCCATTGGCTGGTACTGCAGTGAATTAGCAGGTATACTTAAGTGCCACAGGGAAAAGAAGTGTCGCCATTTGGAAACCGGCTGGCAGGCCGCAGGCGAAACTCAACGGTGTTTCAGGGGACCGAACGCAATGAGTGACTCGGGTTTGGAGAAAATGTGACGTGCCTGGCAGAGGTGCGTCATGACAGCAAGCATGGCGTAAGACACTAGCGCTTGCAAAAAGGCTAGCACGAAGTCTTGCGCTCATCATATGCATTTGGACTCGAAAGGGGGGGGGGGGCAGAGACAAGATTGATAAAAGCGTAGTGTAGGAGAACTCGCGTCTACCACGAAGTAATACCGAGTAAAACCCCATGACGCGGGATATAACGAAATCTGGATGGACTTCCACACTCGGGGCGCGATGTGTCAAAATGGCATCCATCACGCATTCAGACAAAGAGCGAAGACGGAAACCCCTGGCTCGGACAGCACGTGTATGTTCTTGAATCATTCACAATAAAAGTTATTGGAAGTTCAGCGCTCGTGCTTTTCATCTCGCTTCCGTCGGCGTCTTTTTTTTTTAACGCTGCCGCCTTTTCAAGTAGCACCGGTTTTGCTGGGATGTGTTGGCGGGGTTGCAAAATTTTCTCCAGGTTTTAGGAGCAGAACGATCGGGCTCCCAGACGAGAATTCCAAGTATGGTGTTGGTGCCAGTATGCAGTGCACCGTCATTTCTTCAGTGGGAAAGACATGGGCAGAACAATTTATTCAGGAAATTCAGAGAGGTTGGGGGGGGGGGGGGAGGGTTAGGTTCATTCTTGCGTTATGAGACAAGGCAGGGACTTTAGAATGTAAAGGCAGTAGCAGGGTTGCCACCCTAGTCCTGAGGGTGCCTACTTCAAATACAGATCCTTAACGAAAAGGGCCCTTCTTGTTATATATCTCATGGCAATACGTTGCCCCGATATTTGGGATAACTGAGCAAAATAGTCGTTACTTCGAGCCCGATGTTGCGTCTTCGGTACCAAAATGAGGTTGTTATGATTGCAGGATACTGCTACTGAAACTTTGTTTCTGACGCGGGGTTGCTGCAGAAAGAGAATGCAGCAATCTGGACTGTGGTGTGAAATATACCAGCATGCTGTGGACATATGGGTAAGCTGCAAATGCTCAGCAATATGTCCCTGCTTGTGCTAGTTGTCGCTGGTTCTGCAGCAATCTGTCCCAGCCAAGAATTATTGAACACGTCCAGGAGCCGCTCCTTACTGCGCGAGTGGTCCAAATGTTTAAAAATATCCGTCCGCATATGAACCGCACTAGTATGCTTGCGCACGACATTTTAAAGTTGGATACGCTTTGAATTGTACAATACTGCTTACCAGTGTACACTAAAACGAGTTCTTGGGCGAGTTGGTCACTTATTTCAGGCATAACAGCATCGACTGGCAAACAGCAGCGATTGTCCGTGTCTCTCAGTGTTACTCTCTTTCCTGTGTTTTTTGGCGCTGCTGTTCACTATGTGAACAATAATTAGCCGTCCGCGTTTTAGCGTTGAACGATACATCTGGAAAAAAAAAAAGCGTAAACTCGCAACGTTCGCAAGTGTCCAAGTGCCGCTTAGTTACCTGACATGCTCAGTGTGGATAACGAAACGTTAACGCTAAATCATGGCGCTCGCTATAGTAAACTATACTAGCACTGTCTAATAGTGGATTAGGGGCACGGGGCACGTTAATGATCCCCTTGTGGTCCAAATTATTCCGAAGTGCCCCCACTATATGCGGCGCGCTTCACAGTCAAATCGTGGTTTTGGTAAGTGTAATCACAAAATTCATCATCATCCTCACCAAATCAGCCTAATTTAGGTCCATTGCAGGACGAAGGCGATCTCCAATTACCCTTGTCCTGCGCGGACCGATTACAACTAGCGCCCGCGAATTTCCTCATTTCATCGCACCACCTACTCTTCTGCTTCTGCCTTCCTCAAATGCGCTTCCCTTGGTACCCATTCTCTAACCCTAATGACCCAACGGTTATCTAACCTGCGCATTACATCACCTGCTCAGCTCCACTTTTTTTCTTGATGCCAATTAGAATAGCGTCTATGCCCGTTTGTTCTCTGATCCAAACCACTCTCTTTCTGTCTATAAACGCTATGCCTAGCAATATGCGTTCCATTGCTCTTTGCGCGGTCCTTAACTTGTTCTCAAGCTTCTTTGTCAGTCTGCAAGTCTCTGCCCCATATGTCAGCACTGGTAAAATGCACTGATTGTGCACCTTCCTTTTCAATGATAATGATAAGTTTGAAGTCAGGAGCTTACAACGTCTGCCCTTTGCGATGCAACCCATTTTTATTCTTCTATGAATTTCCTTCTTTTGATCCCAGAATTCAATTCAATTCAAAACTGTCTCATGAGGTTTCTTGTTCGTGAGTAGGCTAAGGCTGCAATGACAGCATGTTTCTAAGATCAGAGCCACCGTTTAATCTACAGGGATTAGCTCGACGTCACGTTTGGCGATTTTAGACGCTGCAATAGGTATAGGTTCTACATAGACTATCGTTTACATCACTGTCTCGTTCACTCCATTCCCTCGCGATTAGATCACGTATAATTTCCAAAACATGAGTATTCGACTACTCTCAATATCAAACGCGGGTGACACATAAGTATGTCAAAGAAGGAACCCTATCATATTCCCAGTCGAAAACAACGTCGTGTGCGACGGGTGCTCGTTATCGAAATCGCATCCCCGCTTCTAGAACCTGGCTTCAAAAGAACACCGCGTAAGAGAGAGCTCCCAGACTTATTTTATGTCCTGGTTTTCTTTCTGTAACACTATTTTCAGGGTCGTGGAGTCATTCTTCTGATAAAGCCTCACTGCAGTCATTTTAGACGTGTTCAAGTGACTTTCTGTGCTTCCGTTCTCCACATAACGGTCTTTGATTCCAGGCGGAACCATCGTTCCTCCACTTACTGTTCCTTTTTTTTTTCTATGCTGCCTTGGTGTAGTCAAGTACAGCGCCAGATTTTTGTAATTGGAATGTTTTCTCTCCTTTATTAGCTCTGGCGTGGATAAGCTTTGTTGTAGCGTAGTCACTTTCAACTTGTTCCAGTGGCTCTTTCCAACCATGGATTAGGAATCGCTATACTTCCGTCCGAGCACTTATTTGCGAACTTAAATTGTTCTTTCACAGTAAGGACACGTCTCCGCACAAGCGCACTCTCTTTGTCTTGTTTAGCTTTGAATACAAAACAGAAAAGGCGTGCCTTTTCAGGATATTCAAGAGCTGCAGACGCAGTACAGTCTGCAAGCCTGCGGCTAACCATAAAGCAATCGCGTTTAGGTTAGCTGCCAGTAAAGCTCTGTAGGTTATTAGAATATTTTGCATTCCATGTTTCTATTCAAACATTCTATGTTTCATATTTCATTCATTGGATTTTATTTCTTTATTACACCGTATTATTAACCGTATTACATACATACGGTTGTTATAAAGCCTATCATAACGAATACTGCCGTTAAATAAATAGAAATAAACTCGACATGTTTTGGCTGGCTATTCATTGTTCGCAATAGACGTTCTGTTGAAATGCAATTGAATAGCATGCGCGATTTATTGTAACGCTAGACATGTGTCGCAAAAGTCGTAGTTTCGCCCTGAAAGGCCAATCAGCAATTGCAATGGAAAATCAGTAGACAGCTAGAAGACGTATAGGTAGTAGTTTCATCAACTGTATAAATTTTGAAACATTCACTTACTAAGTTACAAGCATGATGTCAGCGCGCGCAAGCAAACATGAACATATCACACTCGATGACCGCGAACACTCGCTGTCAAAACACTGCAGTGAGGAGGCGCGGCAGCAGCAGCGAGGGGAGTGACCTTCTTGCTGTCTATCAATTCAGCGCGAAATCAGTGGCGACAACACAGCACGCACCAAGGCATGAGCCGCCTCAAAATTGCTTTCATGGTAAGGCGCGCACGCCCGCTCAAAGTACGCAGTTGCCTTCCCAGTAGAACGCCGCGCCCCCTCCCTCCCGCACTGCATCTCCACTTTCCTAGCAGGGTATAAAAAAGTTTGCTAGATCGGAGGGGGCGCTCATCAAGTGAAGCTAGCGCCGCCATATTGTTGGGGGCGGAAATCTTGGCGGCAGCGGATTGTGGCAGCGACTGCAGAGCGGGGTGATCTTTCGTGGATAAAGGTGCATGCGTGCAGCACAATTGCAGCGAGCATGGCTCAATCCTCGGTCTTGGATTAAACGATGCTCGCCACCTTTAAACATTACGTTGCCACACCCTCAAATTTCAATTTGGCCCATCCCCAAATTTAGGTAGGCCGACCCACAAATGTCTAGTCGGCCCACCCCCAAATTTCATATCCGCCCACTCTCAATTTCATGTTTGCCGGCCCTCGAATTCTAAGCTGGCCCATCCCTTAGTTTCATGTTCACACGGCCCAAAATGTCTATTGGGCCACCCCTCAGTCACCCCCCAATTTCAAGTAGGCGCACTCCGAAATTTCATGTTTACTAATCGCGATCATTTGCGAAAAAAAAAAACGACGGCGAAAGCGCACGATATGATATGCGGCTGGTTTCCTACTCCCCAAAAGATGGCCGCCAGCCGTTTCACGGTCCTCTATGCGAAACATCCTTTCTGGATGTGGATGTGAAGACGTGGAGAAAGGATGTGGGATATTCTGTCTACCGCTGGCGTCACAAGTAAGTGATGTTTTTAGGTGAAGGCAACTGGTCAAGAAACCTGCACATACTACCTGAAAGCATCAACGTTGCCAGATTCGAGATCCTCGTTGTGTAATGAACAAGAAGAAAGGGGTTAAGAAAAGATGTTCCACATCCACCACAGATGTTTGTGAGTGGTGGCGTTGGCTGACACTTCCAGGAATAGTTCTAGTAGCGAAAGCATAAATAGCCAAGAAAATGGATGGGAGAACGGAGCCATGGTGGCTCAATTGGTAGAATATCCCACGCGCAATGCGAAGACGTAAGATCGTGCCCCAACTACAGCAAGTTGTTTTTCCATCCACTTTCGATTTCGTTAATTTATCATTTATTTAATTCAAGTTGCATGTGCAAGTGATTTGTTCTCCTTGGTGTCTGTTTGTTGGCTTCTTGTGATATATATATATATTATCATATCATCTCGCGATGATCAAAAGACGAGGCGCCGAGAGAACGACGATGAAGTTGGTCGGTGCCCTTTGTGCAAGCGAGTGTCGGCCTGGCTGCCTGGCTTCAGTGTAAATAGCCTGTAAATAGCCTTACCTTTACGGTCACCCTTTTTCCGTAGTGACTGACCATCATGCTCTCTGCTGGCTCTCATCGCTAAAGGATCCTACAGGCCGGCTTGGTCGATGGGCTTTGAGGCTACAAGAATTTTCATATTCCGTGGTGTACAAGTCTGGCCGCCTGCACCAAGACGCTGACAGCTTATTGCGTTACCCTGTTGACGACTCTGACTCCTCCAATATTGCTAGTGCTTCTTGCGTATTCTCTGTTTCACAGCTGCTTCATTTCGCCGGCGAGCAACGCCGTGACGCCTACATCAGAGCACTCATCGACCGTTTTGAACACTCTCCGGCCGATGCTGCTCTACGCCTCTTCGTCCTCCTCGACGGTACTCTGTACCGTCATAACATTCATCCGGACGACTCTGAGTTCCTACTTGTAATGCCTAGACACCTCCGCTCCACCGTTCTAGAAGAGCTTCACCAACGGCAGGACATCTCGGCGTATCTCGAACCTATGACCGTGTACGTCGCCGTTTTTTCTGGCCGCGCCTAGCCCCTTCCCTACGATGTTACGCCGCCGCTTGTGAACTTTGCCAACGACGCAACAAGCCTTCCCAGCTCCCCGCTGGTTACCTGCAGCCGCTCGACATCCCTGCTGAGCCCTTCCATCGTGTCGGCTTAGGCCTTCTCGGCCCATTTCCGGAATCTACATCTGGAAACAAGTGGGTTGCAGTCGCGGCTGACTACGCGACCCGCTACGCCATAACCCATCCGACCAGTTGCGCAACTGATGTTGCAGACTTCCTCCTACATGATGTCATTTTGATGCATGGTGCTCCGCGTCAATTGATAACAGACCATGACCATACGGTTTTGGCCAAAGTCATCGACGACATTGTGCGTGCCTGCTCAATACAGCGTAAATTTACCACATCCTACCACACCCAAAGGAACGGTCTCACTGAGCATTTGAACCGCACCCTTACAGACATGCTATCCAAATACGTTTTAGACGACTACCGTGACTGGGACCTGGCCCTACCTTACATTACCTTTACGTACAACACTTCCCGTCTCGAAACTGCTGGCGTTTTCCCGTTTTACCTCTTGTATGGTCGCGAACCCATGCTACCACTGGACACTGTGCTTCCGCCGGCCACAGCTTCAACTAGCGATTATGCCCGTGATGCAATCGGCCATGCTGACCATGCTCGCCAACTTGCGTGCGCTCGTCTACAAGTGTCTCAAGACAAACAGAAGAAGCGCTACGACCTCTGTCACCGCGATGTCCATTTCGTGCCCGGCACCCTCGTGTTGCTTTGGTCACCACCGCGTAAAGTTGGCCTTAGTGAAAGACTGCTTTCCCGTTACACAGGCCCATATCGCGTGCTCCGCAAAGTGACCGATTCCACCTATGAAATCGTTCTAGCCAGGCCCACTACGTCCTCCGCTGCGACAACCAGTGACATTGTCCACGTCGCCCTACACAGCCCTACAACTCTCCACGCGTCTTGGATATTTGACAGCACCGTGACGGCACTTTAGCAGCGGGAGGGGGGGGGTAGAGGGAGAGGTGGTAGTATTACGATATCATCGAGCGATGCTCAAAACACGAGCCACCGCGAGAACGACGATGAAGTTGGTCGGTGCCCTTTGGCGCGAGCGAGTTTCGGCCTGGCTGCCTGGCTCCAGTGTAAATAGCCTGTAAATAACCTCTTTCGTCTGTGTCTTTCCACACGTAACAATATAATGTGTGTGCGTGCGCGCGTCTTTGCTGTACCCGGCGCACGACGCGAATTGCTCTGCCATTATAGAAACACTTTAAAAAAGCTCACAAAACCAAACAAATGCGATTTTCACGATTACTGAGTAAACGATGATTGTACATTCCCCAGTGTTTCAGTGCGCCCTTCAGAAACTACGTCAACACGAACGACTGTTCAATGGCTGCCTTGAACCTTTACCAGGGTGGATACCGTGCTTTGCCTTTTCGGTGCGCATGTCAAACGGTGGCATTGTCTATGCGTGTAATGATGGGAACATACAATTAGCCCCTCCCTTTTACTGGCCTGCATCACGTGCACGAACAGTGTGGGGAAGCACTTGGCGGTACATATACCGTCTCCCGTGAGGTTTTCCAGTGCTTAAAAAGAAGTGACGACGTTGGATTGTGCCAGCAGACTGTGCTCCATACCAAAGCGGAAGGTTCTGTCTCGACATGATAAGGAGCAGCTGCTCCAAGAAGTCGAGGATC
Source organism: Dermacentor albipictus (assembly GCF_038994185.2). Lineage (NCBI taxonomy): Eukaryota > Metazoa > Arthropoda > Arachnida > Ixodida > Ixodidae > Dermacentor > Dermacentor albipictus. Next base: position 497,200,853 of record NC_091821.1, read on the forward strand.
GGTGAATAGAACGCAAGGATTTAGCCAAGATGTACTGAATTTCTATACTGAGTCAGGTGATATACGGGAAAGAAAAAGATTTGGAAACTTCAATTGCTGATGAAACAAGTTAAGAGGCTAATAAGTTAAGCAAGCTAAGAGCTTGTGCGTACAATGACATGGAAGCTGCCCTTCCAAGTCAGCTTGATTAGCTCGTACATCAATCAGTCAATCAATCAATATTTATTTTTGACAAAATCAAATACAAGATTGGTATAAGTACACATTCGGAGGTCCCGAAGCAACAACTGTCGGGGGGACCTCCTAACAAAACATGAAAAGGGGATAGTAAGATCGTGGCAAACGGTGAGTCATGTCATATATTATGCAATTTCTACATCGTAAATAAACGATAAGAGAGAAAAAAATCTGTTAACAATATCACAAGTATATTCACAGAGTTAAAAAGAAGAAAAATAATTCAAGAAATCTCAAAAATAACATGCAACAATTCAAACGAGGATAAATGGCACGTAAAGCTAACAATGAGGAGAAGTATCAATTAAGGCAAAATTTAGTAACTCGGTAATTGAAAAGTACATTGCGAAATGGTAAAGTGAACAAAATCTAATTAATTCTAGGTATGTTAAATTATGCTACGCGTCAGATAAAGTGTTTATAAAATGCTCCTTCGTTCTACGCTTGAATGATAATAATGTAGATGTCTTCATGTCAGACGGTATAGAATTCCAAAGAGAAATGCCTGAAAACGCGATGGTTCCCATAGTTTCCCTAATTTCCCATAGTTAGTTCTTGCTTTTGAAAAGAGAAGATTGAATTGTGCTGAAAATCTTGTGTTGTTCTAATTGATGAGGCTAGACCGACTAAATCCTGGAATATTAAACTCGGTATTTATGAGACGAAACATAAGTAGCGACAGCCTATTATTGAATAACATGCGTAAAGGCAAAACATTTAGGGAACGGAATATTGGAGCAGAGGGAGATGTATGCGATTGGAATGCAATTAATCGTAATGCCTGATTTTGCAAAACTTCTAACTGATGAAGATGCCTGGTATATGTATTACCCCAAGATGACAGGCAGTATGAGAGATGATGGTGTATATACGCGTAATATAAAGACATGAGAATGGTTTGCTGAAATAAAGAGCGAGTTTTTATTAGGATGTGAATACCAAATGAGATTTTTTTTGAATAAGTGATTGAATATGGCACTGGAACTTTAGGTTCTCATCTAGTACTACACCAAGAAATTTAGTAGACGTGGATCTTGCAAATACATTATTATTTAGGGACACTACAATAGTGTCAATGTGCAAAGTTTTTGAAGAATGGAATACCATAAATGTTGTCTTAGATGGGTTAACGGTTAGCTTGTTTTTTACACAACACGAATGAACATTCGTTAGGTCAGCCTTAAGTTTATCCTGCAATGCAAATAAATTTTTATCAGATGCGAAAATAGTGGTGTCATCAGCGTAATGAAGGCAGTGCGCATGTGTTAATATGTCTGGCAAGTAATTAATGAATATGAGAAATAAAAGTGGCCCAAGTATTGATCCCTGAGGGACACCTGTATTTACAGTTTTTGATGAAGCCAAGACACCATTAAATTCGACTATATATTGTCGGTCAATTAGGTAGTTGCGAAGTATTTGTAGAGGCGGCCCAGAAATGTCATATGATTCAAGTCTACTTAAAAGAATACGATGGTTAATTGTTTCCAACGCCTTGGTGAAATCAATAACGAGAGCACCAACTAAGAGGCCTTGATCGATGGCTAATTTAACCCTTTCAGTAAAAGTAAAAAGCGCTAATTCAGTTGAAAAATTGTCAGGAAAACCAAATTGATCGGTAGTTAAAAGATTAAATTTGGATAAGTATTTAGTTAAGCGATTATGTATAAGTTTTTCGATGACCTTACTAAAGAAAGACAAAATGCAGGTAGGATTATAATTACTCGTGCACTTATGGTCACCTTTTTTAAATACTGGGATTATTTTGCCTGTCTTGAGACGATTAGGAAAGATGCCATCTATAAATAGTCTATTTGCTATATGTGCTAACGCAGGTGAGATTTCGTTAGACACAAGCTTAATGCTAGAGGGCGTATCAAGTCTTGGCCCGCACCGGTTGTTTTAAGAGAATTGATAATGTTACATACTTCCAGCGATGTTCTGGGGAACAGGTAAAATGAATGAGAACAGCGCGGAAAACTAAGCAACGTTGAGTCAGGCTGACTATCGTCTGTAATACTAAAACGGTCACTGAAAACATTACCTATGTCTTGAGGGTCAGTAATATTAGCAGACTCGTGGTTCATACACGATATGCGATTTTTAGTTGTACTGATGTTTAAGAATTCTTTAATAACCTGCTAGTTTCGTCTGGTATCACTTCCATTTTTTCTAATTTTATTTTCGTAGTAATTACGCTTGACATTTTTTAAAGTGGCTGTCAGAACATTTGAATATGTGTGGAAACGCAATCGCGCAATCGCAACGCATTATTGAATGGCTCGACTTTAAGTTTCTTACGAAGATTATCTCTTTTTTTAATGGACCACAATAAAGAATCACTAATCCAAGACTTTCTTGGCGAGCTAAACCACCGCGTCACCGTAGTGTAACTTTTACATAAGTTAGAGCATTCAGATATTTTTGCAAAAAAAGATTCAAAAGCCCTTTCACCACATTGCTCTTCAAGCACGTCAGCCAAGTCGATTGCACAAATCATACCAGTGAATTTTTTACAATCAAAGAAAGTCCTGATATATTTTGCTGCTTGAGAAGGCGTTACGGAACCTATGCAAAAAAATATAGGGTAATGGTCTCTTACGGCATATTCCACTATTCCAGCTGTGCTAAGATCAGTGGGTATGCAAGACAGTACATGGTCAATTAAGGTATTAGGTCCGCCTATTTCACACCTCGTTGGAGCTGTAATTTGTGAGGAGAGACCGCAGCTAAGATAAGTACGTAAGTACTCAGAGCAACATTGACTGTCAGGGCTGATAATGTTGATGTTAATGTCGCCCCATATCACAATCTCCTTGTTTTCATCAGTGAGTGTGTTTAGTAACTGCTCAAATTGTTTGCAAAATTCGATGTAAGAGGAAGAAGGTGAACGATAAATGCATGCAATTATGATGTTACGTTTGGTAGGCAGCTGCAGGTTATTACTCTCTACTTCTAGGCCACACTGATTCACAGAGGCAATGACGAAAAAAAAGATCATGGCGACGTTTATATGACAATGAAGATTTTACTAAAATGGCCGAACCGCCACTACGATAATCTTCACGATGACAATAATCAGGAGTGTAGCCTGAAAGACCGTTAGATCCCCGTCATGAGATAATAACCACGTTTCAGATAAGACCATCAGGGCCATTGTGCGCGAAGAACTGCGGAAGGTCTTGCCTTCGTCGCAGCCTCAAGTGGCCTCGATCGCCGACATCGTAAAAGAAGAGGTGCACCGATCGCTTGGAGTTCCTCAAGTGCAACCAGAACCGCCGCAGCCTCAGCCGCAAGCGATGAGCTACGCCGCCGTCGCCCGCCGTCAAGGTCCCCTTCCACGACCGCGCCAGGACCCCGTAACGCCGCAATTCCGTCGACCACCACCGCCGCCGCCAGCACGCCCACCCGTCGCCCAGCGCAGCTACCCGTGGAAGACAGACGTTTGGCGTGCTCCTGACCACCGCCCGCTCTGCTACCACTGCGGAGAAGCAGGTCACGTCTACCGACGATGCCCGTACCGAGAGATGGGACTGCGAGGTTTCGCCGTCAACGCGCCGCGTCCACAGCTTGGAGAGCGCCCACGTGACATCGCCGATTACCTCGCCGCCACTCAGTGGAGCCCTCGACGACCGTCCCGTTCGCCGTCACCAGGCCGCTACCTGTCGCCGCAGCGCCGACCATACACTGGCCCAGCCCGGGGCCGGTCAGCGAGCCCATATCCGGAAAACTAAAAGCAGCAACCGATGGAGGTGCGGTTGCTGTTCGTCGAACTGACGAAGATCCTCCGCCGCCGACGAAGACGACGACGAAACGATCTCGACGACATAACAACGACACGCCGCCGTTCCGACGAAGTCAGGAAGGCAAGACTACACCGACGAACGACGACTTGACGACGCGACGTTCCAACTTCAGTTCAACACGACGCAGCCGTGATCCGACGCCACGACCTAACTGCAACGCCAGGCAAAGAACCACCGACCTCGACGTGCTTCTCGACGGCCACGCAGTCACTGCCTTAGTCGACACAGGGGCTGATTACTCCGTAATGAGTGGACACATCGCCGCCCAGTTGAAGAAAGTCAAGACCGCATGGGAAGGCCCTCAGATTCGCACCGCTGGAGGACACCTCATCACGCCGACTGGGATCTGCACGGCAAGAATAACCATTCATGACCGGACCTACCCTGCCACCTTCGTTATCCTCCAAGAGTGTTCACGAGACGTCATTCTCGGCATGGACTTCCTCAGCCAACACGGCGCAGTCATCGACCTGAAGTCGAAGTCAATAACACTGTCGGAAGATCATGCGATACCGCCGGAGAGCCCTCGTAGTCACCACGCCTTGAGTGTGCTCGAAGATCAAGTGAGCATCCCGCCTCACTGCAGCATTGTTATTTCGGTCAGCACCGAAACACCCGCTGACGTAGAAGGCGTCATCGAAGGCGACCAACGTCTACTGCTAGACCGCGAAATCTGCGTCGCAAGAGGGATCGCTCGACTGCATGAAGGGAAAACTGAAGTGTTGCTGACAAACTTTAGCCAGGAGTTCAAGCACATCAACAAGGGCACGACGATCGCGTACATCAAGGAAATTCTGGAAACAAGTAATGCGTTTGTCCTCTCGGATTCCGCCGCACCTACCCCGACGACCATGGTTACCGAACCAGACTACGACATTAATCCAAGTCTTCCCGTGATTAAGCAACAGCAGCTCAGAAGTCTGCTCCAACGATACAAAGGCTGCTTTTCGACGTCATCGAGGATTCGACAAACACCAGTCGCCAAGCATCGCATAATCACCGAGGAATGCGCTCGACCACTCCGTCAGAGCCCTTACCGCGTTTCGCCGCGAGAACGCGAAGCTATAAGAGAACAAGTCGACGAAATGCTGCGCGACGACATCATCCAGCCGTCGAAAAGCCCATGGGCATCCCCTGTTGTCCTGGTGAAGAAAAAGGACGGAACCCTGCGTTTCTGCGTTGATTATCGTCGTCTGAACAAGATCACAAAGAAGGACGTATACCCCCTCCCACGGATAGACGACGCATTGGATCGGCTCTGCAACGCCAAATACTTCTCGTCCATGGACCTCAAGTCTGGCTATTGGCAAATAGAAGTCGACGAAAGAGATCGCGAAAAGACCGCCTTCATCACCCCAGACGGCCTCTACGAGTTCAAGGTTATGCCATTCGGACTGTGCTCGGCGCCTGCAACGTTCCAGCGCGTGATGGACACGGTTTTAGCAGGATTGAAGTGGCAGACCTGTCTCGTATACTTGGATGACGTCGTCGTCTTCGCCGGAAATTTTGACGTTCACCTTAGGCGGCTTGCAACAGTACTAGAGGCCATCAGGTCATCAGGACTTACTCTGAAGCCGGAAAAGTGCCGCTTCGCTTACGAGGAGCTTCTATTTTTAGGCCACGTCATCAGCAAATCTGGAGTCCGCCCCGACCCGCAGAAGACAGCTGCCATAGCAAAGTTCCCGCAGCCCATCGACAAGAAGGCAGTGCGTAGATTTCTTGGCATGTGTGCCTACTACAGGCGATTTGTCAAGAACTTTTCACGCATCGCTGAGCCGCTGACGCAGCTAACTAAATGTGACGTCGAGTTCAAGTGGGAAAAGCCGCAGGCCGACGCATTTCATGAACTCAAACGACGCATGCAGTCGCCGCCCGTACTTGCGCACTTCGACGAGCACGCCGATACCGAAATCCACACTGACGCCAGTAGCCTAGGCTTCGGTGCCGTCCTAGTCCAGAGAAAAGATGGACATGAACACGTGATAGCTTACGCTAGCCGGTCGTTGTCAAAAGCGGAAGGCAATTATTCTACAACCGAAAAGGAATGCCTTGCCATCGTTTGGGCTACAGCGAAATTTCGCCCTTACCTATATGGCAGGCCATTCAAAGTCGTCAGCGACCACCACGCCTTGTGTTGGCTAGCGAATTTAAAGGATCCCTCTGGACGGCTGGCACGGTGGAGCCTCAGACTACAAGAATACGACATCACTGTAACATACAAGTCCGGACGAAAACACTCAGACGCGGATTGCCTATCACGTGCCCCCATTGACCCGCCGCCGCAAGATGACGAGGATGACGACGCCTTCCTTGGAATAATAAGTGCGGAAGACTTCGCCGAACAACAACGAGCGGACCCGGAGCTTAAAGGCCTCGTCGATTATTTGGAAGGGCACACCGACGTTGTCCCCAGGGCATTTAAGCGCGGATTATCTTCCTTCACGCTTCAAGACAGTCTACTCGTGAAGAAGAACTTCTCACCAGTCCACGCCAATTACCTTCTTGTTGTCCCGTCAGAACTTCGTCCAGAAGTATTGCACGCCCTACATGACGATCCGACCGCTGGACACCTCGGATTTTCCCGGACACTATCGAGGATACAAGAAAAGTATTATTGGCCGCGCCTGACCGCCGACGTCGCCCGTTATGTCAGAACATGCCGAGACTGTCAGCGACGCAAGACACCGCCGACAAGGCCAGCCGGATTACTACAGCCAATCGAGCCTCCTTGCAGACCATTTCAGCTGATCGGGATGGACTTGCTGGGACCCTTTCCGACGTCAATAACCGGAAATAAGTGGATCGTCGTGGCGACGGACTACCTCACCCGCTTCGCTGAAACAAAAGCACTGCCGAAAGGTAGCGCAGCCGAAGTGGCCAAATTCTTTGTTGAAAACATCCTGCTGCGGCATGGCGCCCCAGAAGTCCTCATCACCGACTGAGGCACGGCCTTTACAGCGGAGCTCACCCAAGCCATTCTGAAATACAGTCAGACAAGGCACAGGAGGACAACGGCCTACCACCCGCAGACGAATGGTCTTACGGAGCGGCTGAATAAGACCCTCGCCGACATGCTAGCGATGTACGTCGACGTCGAACACAAGACCTGGGATGCCGTCCTGCCGTACGTAACATTCGCTTATAACACGGCGGTACAAGAAACAACACAGATCACGCCATTCAAGCTGGTCTACGGCAGGAATCCGACGACGACGCTCGACGCCATGCTGCCCCACGTCACTGACGAGGAAAATCTCGACGTCGCTAGCTATCTCCAGCGCGCCGAAGAAGCCCGACAGCTCGCCCGCCTGCGCATCAAGAACCAGCAGAGGACCGACAGCCGACACTACAACCTCCGACGACGCTTTGTTGAGTACCAGCCCGGCGACCGTGTTTGGGTTTGGACCCCTATACGCCGACGAGGATTGAGCGAGAAGCTTTTGCGTCGCTATTTTGGACCGTACAAGATCATCCGACGTATTGGTGCACTGGACTACGAGGTCGTGCCAGACGGCATTTCGCTGTCACAGCGGCGCCGCTCCCGACCTGAAATTGTCCACGTTGTACGGCTCAAGCCGTACCACCAGCGTTGACGAACTTTGGGACTTCGCGTAACTGCCCTTTGGACTTTATTTCTTTTCGTTGTTTTGTTACTTATGTTTAATAAGTGTCCCTTTGTGTTTCGCTCTCTTTGTAGCATCGGGACGATGCTTTTTAAGAGGGGGGTATTGACACGTGTATTTATATTTATCGGGCGGCCAGGTTTCACCGCCTTACAAATCTTATCGCACAGCGCGGGACGCGCTTGCATGTATCCGAAGTTTCTGGAAAGTTATCGATGCTTCTATCCCCAGTCTGTTGTTGCCGAACCTTGTGTTATCGGATTTATTCGCCTGACGCGAATGATGTAGAACTTTATGGAAGGCACGCGGGTCCCAAGGATTAGTCTGGAACATTCGACGATTGTGTATAAAAGCCGACGCGCTTGAACCGCTGATCAGATTTTCGACGATCGCCGAGCGTGTTCGCCGCTATCGTTGCGCTATAAGTGTAGCCTGATTTGTGGGCACAGGTTCGCCCAATAAAAGTTAGTTTTCTTGTTCACAGTATTGCTACTGTCTTATTCAACGTCACCACCACGTGACACTATTCTCAATAAACTCGGTCATGATCCATGGAGGGTCATGGCCACTCTTTCTCTATTAGGGGAATAGAAACGCAGCGCCGCGGTACGGCTGTTCATCGCAGGCACTTCACTAGGCTATTAAGGCCCCCGCTTTACCAACTAAAAACGACACAACAGCTGTCGCTGCAAAATGGCGGTATGTTATAATAGAGTGCGTAGTGACGCAGTTCAGTGAAAATGTACCAGTTTATCTTTGTGCGCGAAGCCTCTGCGATACGTTGCGAAAAGTGCGTGCTTCCCCAGCGACACAATTCATCGCTTGTCATCGCTTGCCCAGCGAAGGCGCCTCTGAGCGCATGTACGCAGTATATGAGTGTGTTGTGCAGTCGAAGGTGCTTGCGGATTACCTCTGCTGGAGCCAGCAGCGATCGCAGATGGATATCGTAACGAATCCGCAGCACTCGCATTTTGGCAGGTGAGGGCTCTTGTGTGCAGTTATGAAATAATATTTCGAACGGAGAGAGGTGGTGGAACTGTTGAGTGCGCAGTGCTTGTGATGAAGAAATGCCATGGCACTGGGTCTAGAAGAGCGAGCGATTCTCGGACGCTGATCGTGTTTGCGACGCTGTGGCTCCTTTTCATCACCGATGACACAGCAGCCATCTCAAACGACTGCTGCAATACGCACTCCTCAGCATCGTCGTGCCCCTCGACGCATCGACGCCTTGCAAGCAGCTACAGTGACGTGCCGATAATTATTTACTGTGCGCTACGTGCCACAATGCAGGCAATGAAACCGTGTTGTGCGGCCATCTCAGTCCGAGAAGATGTATGCATAAGCCAGCGACAGTCAACGCTTTGTTTTTGATAGTGGTGCTCAGTACATCACCGATGCCAGTGCGTTGTGCGTGCTTTATGTCGGCGGTCAAGTTTGTTGATGCCTCTCATCTCGACAGCGCGTCGCTGTTGTTGGAAGATAAGTTGGGCGTGGCTTAACTGCAGTGGGTGCGCGCACAAGAGTTACATGCCTCGCGCGGGGCGTGACCTCTGGTTTTGATTGACAGGCGAACTCGTGCTAAACTCGTACATCGCGAAACCCCCTCCGAGTTCAACTCGGGAACATGGCTGCAGCAGCAGCAGCCTGTTTCATTGCATCCAGCGGCAGCAAGCGTCAGTATGACCATCCGGACCCGTTCACCTGCATGACCGACGGGGAGTTTCAGTGTCATTTTCGCCAGTCGAAGACATCAGTGTGCTGGCTGTGTGACGAGCTAGGCGAAGACTCTCGTCTGCGGAGACAGCGTGGCGGGCTTCATTCGCTCACCGTCGTAGAGCAAGTCATCTGCGCCCTCCGTTTCTACGGGACTGGGAGTTTTCAGGGAAGCGTCGGCGCCGAGCGTTACATTGGACGCCATCAAACTACTGGTAGCAACTGTGTCAGAGATGTGTCTGACGCGCTTATCGATGCGGCAGTGCGTAAGCGGTGGATATAGCTTTTCAGAATACTGTGGCGGAGCGGGCATATATAAAGGAATGCTTCCTACTTCGTGGGAACATTACGAACGTAGTCGGGTGTGTCGACGGAACGTACGTAGGAATTAAGGCGCCTTCAGTGTCAGTGTTACTGTGATTAACAGACGTTTTCGCTGGTTGATCACTTTTTGCCGATTGTTCTACTTGTCTGTAAGGGTGCCTTCCAAATGGCTCACTTTCTTGGGAAAGAGTTTAATTAAGTATAAATAGATAAATGGATATGACAAATTGTGTGACGTAACCTATGGATCCTAATCTCATAAAGAACTTGGGGTTCTTCATTGGTGAAGTTACGAAGTATGCACAATGCTGAATTTCGGGCATGCGTAATCTATCGGCCGCACTATGAAACAGCGAGGCATTGCACAATTTGTTGCAGCGCGAGATGTGGATGTTGCGCCAAGCCGGTTGTGCCTATGCATTTGTGGTGAAATGAAAATGCATTGAGAATCTTAGTGTGTTGGCTTGCATGAAGAAAATACTTCAGATTGTTTGCTCTGTTCACCGTCGATGCATGTGCCAGAGGTTCAGTGCATCTTATTTTTTTTTGGGGGGGGGCGGTTTTATTCTGGATCGATTAATTGTGTATTTTCGTCTCATAATGGGGCTCTAATTCTCAAGCAGTAGAACAATGCACATCCGATACTCTGCAGAACTCTTTGTACGTGAAGATGTCACGAACAACCAAGGCAAAATTACATATCGGGAGAAATGTGGTGCAGATGCCAATGAAAAGTAGGTCTTTAACCCACCATGATAAAAATAAAAATTGCAGAGCAAATAGACCATTTGTACAGCTTTAGAGCAATGATTACACAAAACGTGATATGCCCAAATGAGTAAACGCTTGCCGCAATGCCAAAGTAGGCTGAGCGACATGCAGCATATATTGGCATTGAACATTTCTCGTAACCGTTATTTTTATTGTAAGCCCTCGCTGTCAAACCTTTCCCTCCAGCACTCCCTTTACTGAAACGTGGCACTGTCTTTCCATTGGTGTCATGATGATAATGGTAACGGCAGCAGCAAGGCTGGGTAATGCTTGCCTCTTTGATTCCTGTGAGTTTAGTGGTAAAGAATATGGCACGTGCATACATACAGCTGTGATGCAAAATTTAACATTTGTGATTTTTTGGAGAGCTTATTTGTGTTGGGAAATTTCAAAGATGTGCACCATTGTGGCCTAATAACTAGAGCATTGGTGAGGTTGAAGACGGTGTATTGGTACAGAAGCTTGCAGTTTAATTGCACAATAATTCGACGGGACACAAAGAGAAATACACAGAACAGAATGCTTTCCTGTGTGTGTTACACTTCTTTGTGTGCCGCCGAATTGTTGTGCGATCCAACTTCAAATAGAGCATTGGGCTTCTTTGGTGCAGGACCGAGGAAGTGTGAGCTACTCGACAACATGCCAGTGCCTTGCCAGACAATTATGGAAGTCGGAAGGCTTGCAAACAAAGCTTTGCTTTCAAATCCACCTGCTCATGTAATACAAGCACTGATTGAAAGAACCATCATACAAAAATAATGGTGAAATCAATGGCCTGTGAAAAGTGTAATGTGTATATAGGCACTGTTGACATAATAGGTGCCATACTGGCTTCAAAATTGTACTGGACAGACCAGTTTGTTTCCTATGTGAAGCACTACCTCCCATTGCATGCTGTGCAAAAAACCAAGCTCAGTTTGTTTTAACGTGCTACACAACATTCAGTGTAATCTGTTTTTGATTCTAAAGAAGTGCCAAACACCACCTCTTATTCAAGGACGTCATGGGAATATTTGGCGAGACCTTTTTCAGCCCCTCATAATGGAAGTGTGGCCAGCCAGCTTTGCTTGGATGCCTTTATAGATTTCTGCTCCTGATCATTGTGTGCTATCAAGTTGCAGAACTCTATGCAACTGGTGCAAGGCATTACGTGTTTTTCTAGTCGGATACAACTTTAGGAGGCTGCGGAATGTGCACTTTAAGGCAGGTGAACACAAGCCTGCACTAATGGGCACGTACTCTAGACTGACATCGTGCCGCCGGACAGACTAATACCTGCTCGTTGGAGAGGGACTATTTCTTTAGACGTGTAGGCAATTGGCTGCAGCGCTTTGGTCATCTGGGTGGGGCCTCTCCTGTCTTCTGAAGTTTTATCCGACTGTAAAGGATGCTACTTTTCATACAACACAAAAGGACAAAGTGTACAATTATTTGGCCTATGAAATGGATACATCAGAAGTGTGCTATGCAAGGGCTTAAGATGTGTGAAATAGGGCACATGCAATTATAAGACAATATTAAAGAATATGTGGTACCGAACATGCATGTAATGGCACGTTTGAATCGGGGAGTGTTGCAGTCATATGCACAGTCTATAGGTGATAGCATTATGAAGCTCCTACTGTTTCCTGTCTTCATTGTGAATTACACACACCGTTCATCTTGTGGCTAATCAACACGCACTGTATTCTTGCACATAGAAAGAACAAACAGCACGATGACGTGTATGCTGCATTAGTGTATTTTTTATTTACATGGTCCAAGAGTGGCACAGCTTGTCTTACGTTTTTGCCTATGTTGAAGGGACACCAAGTGCATGTTACAAGTCTCCTAATTTGCACAGCACAATGTTTACTGCAATAACTTTATTCATGTTCTTGAATAATAAACAATATATTGAACTGAAAGCTCCTTTATAAGGTGCCTTCTGTGGGCTCGGCAGGAGAGCAGTGAGGGTACCGATACTACTGTTGCAGAGCAGCCCTCGGGACCTCTGCCACACTCTCAAGAGCACGTGCCTGGTGCTCGCCTACTGCCACCAGGCGGTTGAGTGCCTCCAGCAGCAGAATGTTTTGCTGCAAAAAAAGTGTATTGGAATAAATCAGCCGCATACAAACCATTATTTACAAAGAAAAATGCTCGTTGCACTATTTGTACTAAGTGCCCTTAACTGTGGAAGCCTCTAGTGTAGTATGCATAATAAAACAATGCGTTGGGACAACGTTGCTTTATTTTTCATAACTGGGGTTTTCTTTTTCAGAGTCAGTTGTCATGTTGATTAGTGTGCCAGCAGCTGAGGTGGCCCCGCACCTTCACGAGTCTCTACTATCAGCACCACAAACCTATTTTTGTTCGCTGCAAAACAAATGCCTCACCCTACAATCCCGTCTTATACGAGCTGATTGCATCCTATCCCTATAAACATAATATTTTTGTCCCATTACGCAATTTTCTACCATCCTCGGCTGTAGTTCTCTCTCCTTGACATCCATTCTGTCATGCTTATGTAATCACCTGATATGAATTGGCAACAAGTGATCGAATAAGTGCATGGCCTGCCTGCCGATTCCTTTCTTTTTTCTTAATCTCAACTAGCATATCAGTTGTCATGGTTTACTACGCCACTGTCTTCCTGCCTTAATGCTATCTCCAACAATTTTTGTTACTTCGCTTTCTGCACAGTCCTTGACATCTCAAGTTTCTTTGTTAACCTCCAGGTTTATGTCCCATATTGCATAACCGGTGGAATGCAATGATTCTAGACTTTCTTCAAGGATGTCGGTAACGTGGCGATCACGATTCGGTAATGCCTTCCATGTGCTGTTCAACCCATGAAATTTTTGTATAAGTTTCCTGCTTTATATCAGTACTTGCTATTGATATTTAACTTGGATAAAGATACTCTTCCATAAATTTTGCGGGCTTAATGTCACTCTTGAATTTCTGTTATCTCCCCAAGTTAGTGAAGGTCACCTTCATCTTTTCCATATTTTCGCGGGCCCACTTGCATGTAAAAGCACGAACACTCATTGGTGCTCACTGCCTTCTTTACACTGCTGGGCATTCAGTTCGTTACTACAAAAGTGACTTCATCCGTGCACTCTTATTATGCTAAATATGAAACGGTAGAAATATACTTATCTGCAGTTTGTCGATGTCTCCTTGACTGTGTTGGTAGCGAGATCCATCGTCGGTACCACCTCCTTGTCGCATCGTAGCTATATAGGATGTCTGCCTTTTGCCCACACTATGTAATGTTCGTGACCCTCGCAGTCACGCAGAGGGGAGGAAGTCAGCGCACTCGCAGAAGCAGCACCGGACAAGTTGTTTCTTCAGCACTTCGCCGTGAACAGTAGGTGCGCGTTGCGATCTGTAAAAGCGCCGACGTTATTGGCACTCTTACCGGGTGCACGGGAAGATTGCCCACGGAGGAACAGAACTATCCAAGAAATAGTGGCCATCGTCGAGCCTGATCACTACGTCGCGCACTGCAAGCTCGTTGTACGGGTTTGTGTACACTGGGCCGCTCTGATGCTTTGCCGCCATGCTTGCCCGGTGAATGGATGTGATGACGCCACTACAGCGTTCCCTCGTGGTATAATGCGAAGCGTACTAAATTACAAATTAGTCTAAGACGCATTCAGTGCACATCTCGTATGTTTCAAAATGCTTCTAAACCCCGTTAAAGTAACTAATAATATTGTACTAAATGCATTTGTTGTACAACTTGCTTCTACATGTAATGCACTCGGTGGAACGACAAACAAGTGAAAGAAGGCACGACCATGCACCGACGGTATGATCACGTGAGCCCCAGTTTGTCGACCGCCCAGTAGGCAACGCCCAAGGAATGATAGCCAGCAAGAGTGAATCTAGATAAACCAATGAAGCTGGAGGCTTGTCGAAAGATAAACTGTGCCTCGGTACCATTCATGCTTTCATCTTGGGGTGTCGCCAGAGCTCGTGAAGATCCCGAGTTTCGCCAAACTCGGCGCATCCTCCATAGCACCCCTGCATACAATTTAAGACAAAGTTTCATTATCAAGCTTTCTTTGCGAATTACCTGCGGTCACAAAATCTTGAGTTCGCAAATACCCGATATAATCAGTCATTATGTAATCATGTTGAAGCTCTTACAAAAGAAAGCCTCACTTCTGAAAACAAACAAGAATCTTCATTACAGAAATACGATTTTTAGTGTATGAGGTACGGACGATCTAGCGGTTTTGTTGCATCATGCTATGTCTTTCGCATAGTTCATACTGTGTTGTCTTTGTGTTTTGTTCCTGTTTAACATTCATTGCAACATTAGAAAGGGTCATAGGAATATATTTGTTCTCAAGCCTTGCATATTTAGTAATTTTTTACGTTAGCCGAAGCTGAACTCAGTTTCCACAGCTAGAGTGTATTTGGTGCTTTCAGCGATCATGGTGCGTGTCATAAATGTTCTGTATTAGCACACCTCTTCAAAATAATAGTTTGCAAATGCTGCTAGTGACTGTAGAATGTGAACGTGCAAATTTCTGTTTTGTGTAACCTTACTGCATTTCTCCAACAGATTGTATAGTCAGTGTGCTCATGCAGGTTGGCATTGACTCATGAGGCAGTCATATACTTTTACCCTTGTCTGCCGATACAATTTATAAGTATTCCTAAATAAACTAATAAAGAAAAAAAACTTCGCCTGCCTGCGCATCCAGAACCAGTAGAGGACCGACAGCTCACACTGCCGTCTTCAATGACGCTACATGGAATACGAGCCAGGCGACCGTGTTTGGGTTTGGACTCCGAGACGCTGACGAGGACTTAGCGAGAAGCTTTTGCGACACTACTTTGAACCGCACAATATACTCTGAAGACTTGGTGCACTCGACTATGGTGTCGTGCTCACCGCTATTACGCAATCACTGCGGCGTGGTACACGACCTAAAGTCGTTCATATATGCGTCTTAAGCAGTTGCACGCATGCGAACAAACTCTGGAAACTAATTATTACTGACTTTGTTGGTTTCTTTTATTTCGCCTAGTTTTCCGGCTTTCATGTCTTCTTTGCAGCATCGGTACGATACATTAAAGGAGGGGGCATCGACCATCGGACATTATATATCCTTTTTCCGTTTACCACGCTGTTTCATTAGCAAGAACAAAAGTAAGCACGAATAAAGGAATTGCTGAAAATGGGTAACAGACTCTGGTTTAGCAAAGGGCTAGTATGTATTTCAGAAATAATTAAACACTGACTAGACACAGAATAAGACACTCGGCGCGGCTTAATTTTGTGTGAGTCGCGACCACACAAAGTGACAGACAACGAAGCCAGAAAAGAAATATACAGATTCCGCTCATTGCGGCAATCGATGTAAGCGATGCATTCTGTAGTGTTTGCATTCGTTGACGGTATTTTGCGGGGATGTAAGCGGGATACGACAGACATTATGTGATGAAGAATGTTGCCTCCCATGCATCACTTGCGCTTGTGCAGAGACCGTGTCATTCATTCACTCATTCTTTTACTGAAGAGAACCCAAATGAGCAAAGGTTATTGATGATGCATATTCTTTCTCCTGTGTCATGTTTGGTGAACTGCTACGACCGCAGAGCAGTAAGGTTAATCATCCGCTTCTTGACTGAATCGGTACACGACGCCTACCCAGGGCACGCCAGATACCATTGTGGTCCCGGCTTACCGAAACGTCGTAGACGTCATCTACCTCGTCGCACGCACCACGGCTATGAGCTTTCAACCACTCACTTACGCGGCCCGCAAGGTGGCGGCGCCGGAGACCTTTAATGAGAAGACAAAGAAAGCTTCGCTTTAATCGTACAATGGAGGGTAATTGCTATCCTCAATTTAACTGTACAGATACTCAGGTAAAAAGAAGTGAAAGTGGGTTGAAACATACTTTGTCCAAGGCCTGGACCAAATCATTCCCTATGTAGGGCTTTACCGCTTAGGCTATACCACGGTGGGCAATCATTCATCATTTTTCTTGGGCGTTTGCGTACGAAATTCACCCTGGGACTGTAAGCGAATGCCGCTCACCACCAACGAAGCAGAGGAACGCCCTTCTAACTGCATATGTCGCGTAGTACGGGAGCTTAGGGGCAGTCAACTGGCCAATAAATACTGGTGTGCTACTCCATAGTCAAAATCAAGACTGTCAAATTTGTTCCTCCTCACTATGGAATGACCGAACACAATGAGGAGTTCCTAGGTGTTCCGTATTTTTTGTTGTTGTTGATAACAACAAAAAGATAACAGGCAAAAAAGCCATATAAATGGCAGGGAAATGAAATAGTTATGTTTCATTGAAAGGTAGAACATGACTGACGTAACAGGTTTAAATGATAAAACTCACAGTTATTTTGCACATAACTTCTAACATTAGCGTGTGGTTTTCTAGTGAAACCGTAATGGTCTGAAAATAGCTCCTCCCATGACGTGACGCGTATATTCACAAGAGTTTTGATGTAGTGAGTCGCACAGAACGGAAATTCTGAAAAACGTCATCACTTACATGTGCAATGAAAATACGCAAATTCTTTGAAAGGAGGGTCTTAAGTTATCCGGTATTATCGAGGTAAGAAAATGTTGTTTGTAATAATATTGATGGCAAAGATTTTTGTCTCAACAAGAGAACGTGGCAGAAATACATGCAGCTTTGACTTGAGGTTCTTGACGTGCATTATGTTACTCTATTAATTTTTAACGTGCAATACCTTTTCTTGAGAAAAGATCACTAGACGAACGTCTTCAGCGTGCATAAATAAAATTTGTAGAAAAAAACATTGAAACATACCTATATAAATATTTTCTGATACATCTCTTAAATAATACGAAAATGCTGCTACAGAGTCAATAAATATTTACGCAATAAAATCTGCTGTGAGAGCTTATTTTCCTAGCGGGCATGCTACGTGTGAAATTCTAAGAATTTCGCCAACAAGGAAACTAGCTCGCACGTCTAGAAAAATACCGTGCACCTGTTATGTAGCAAAAAGAACTTCAGGCATAAACGTTTCCAATAGGCAACCAATAGGCATAAACGTTGCAAAGGGAGCTTTAGAATTTATTCGCTATGCTAAATCTCAAGTTATAGGCAACATTGACCTCGGTTTCTTAGCGTTCTTTATTGTTTTTTCTCCTTTTATTCTTTCTTCTTTCCGCTATTTCCCCCTTTATTTATTTGTACCATTTCAGTATTTTCCTTTCTTTTACGTGCACCGGTTTCTGCCACTCTATTATCTCTTTCAGAGACACGATAGTCTACGAGCACTAGTGAAAAAGGTAATAGAGGGCTGCTGTGCGCGCCGTTGACACGCGGGCTGATACACGGGCGTTGACACGTCATTGACAGACGGCCGGGTCCCTGGCCTTGTGCACAGCACTCCTTTATCCTGAATTCGATACGCGAACACACCTTCTCCATGATATGAATTCGACACACTAACACACCCACCCGCCTCACGCCCTATTCCCTTTAGAAGATCCCCTCCTATACATATCGTGGCGAGGAAAGCACAAGTCGCCTAGAAAAAGACAACTCCACTTGTCAAAATGTTGGCTCCTGCTTTCACCTTGTTCTCGTTTTGCTCATCGTCTTGAATTTCTATCCCCCGCCTTCCCCATGTTTTCCCTGAAAAGGACCTTTATCATTTAGAGGACGCAGCCGTCAAATCTAAATTTAATTTTGGCTGGAACCGGTAAGCTCTACTAGTGGAACCCACACAGAGAAGGTCTGCTTGCTGCTCCTCTACCCCTGCCGGATTTTATCTTAACCCGAAGGTCTGCATCTATCTCCACTCCCTTTTCTTAACCAAGTGAAATCAATACTAGCTTTGCGCGTGAAGGTTTGTGACAGTCTGACACAGGCTTCAGCTTACGCGTTTTTTAAACGGCCACTGCAGAGGCCTAGGCAACGACAGAGTGCAGGTGCAGCGGAATGACGTTGCCAGGGTAAAAACAGATCAGTGGCAAGGAATGTAACACTAAACAACACGGCTGGAAGAGGAAAGACATGTAAGTGTTGTAGGACCAGTTTTTCTTAGCACATCACCGCAAGAAATCGACAAACCATAAACAGCGAGTTGATGTATCCCTCTGGATGAATCATTGATGGATGCTCGCTACAATTTTGTTTGTGTCTCGAAGAAGGTGGCTTCGAGTGCTCGCAGGTGAAAACCTAAGTTACTAAACGGCAATATTTGTGAGTACTTCAGTTGTACAAGGAGCAGAAGGATGCCAGTAGCGATATTAGAAAATCGTGATGGATGTGGCGTGAACGCCAAGATGTACCTAGAAAGACTGGCAAAGTCAACTTTTGTTGGCACTTTAAGGGAGCTCTTGTGGGAATAAGCTGGTTTTTTCTACGTTCATCGCGTTGACATTAGTATAACAACGTGTTATGGCATTCGTGTGTTAACTAAAAAGAAAAACACGGCCGAATTCACATAACGATGACTGTCGATGATAATACGATTAGCAATAGACTCCATCCCCATGATGATGGGGACAATTCATGGCTTTTATTGATGGTAGTGGCGCTTTGTGATCGATGCGCGGTAATTGGCCTGTAGAATGGGCGACTTTCCTATCAATGCCTTTCCAATGTAAACGTGCGGGATAACTCGGGAAAACATCCTTGCGAACGAAATGTTGCGTATTTCACAGACATAGAAGGTGCGAATAAAAGCTGCTATTAGGCAGCTTGACGAGCCCACTGCCCCCGTTACATAAGTTCAGAACAGCACAGACATATTGTAACGGATACGAAAGGCGCGGACAAGAAGAGAAAAGAGAAGACGAAGAGAACGAAGAGTTTGAGAGGCCGGGATGCGCTACGATCAAGCTACGATCATCGTCCATCGCCTGTGAATAAAGCCATTTCTTCACAACTCTTCGTAACAGTTGTAATCACATAAATCACATAAATCACATAACTGGTATAAATCACATATAAATGAACACATGAAAGATCACATGTCCACAAGCAACAAATATGTATAATCACACAATGCACAAAGTATCAGTACTATCAAATAATGCTCTCGCATTTAAAGTTTCCAAGCGTAACTTGTTTGAAGCAGAATAAAAATACAAATTAATAGAATCGTAATGATTTAGAAGACACGGCAACGTACAGAACAAGTGTTGCATTCCCGAGTTGTATGTACCCGGTTGGTATCAACCGTATTTCGCGTCTCCTTGTCTCATAACCTTGTTTTTTTTCTTTCTTAACAAAAAACTGCTGTCCAATTTAAATCACACACTTAATCTAGAGTGGTACATCTCGTTTATTCTAACTACACAATAACTACACAAGAATTGATCAATAAGTCATCAGCTGGTGTCCCAAAAGTTGCATTGTAGGCATACCGAATGAACTGTTCTTGCATTGTATGTATGCTTATGAGTCAAAAAAATATCACCGATGATTACGATACTCGCTAAAGGAAATTTTGAGCGCCACTGTTCAGGTGTTTTAATATCGAGATATAATTCAAATTCAAATTTTTTATTTCGGCCTTGTACAAATACAGACAGTGGAGGCGCAGAAAAAGCTGTCAGAGACAGCTTGACAAAGCCGCAGCCCCCTTTCGCTTAGCAGTGGCTTGACAACAAGGCTTTTAAAACAAAGTTAATTGCAGTCTAATAACACTTATACATAATGAACAAATAGAAAAAAAACATAACAAAATTATCCAATATTTAGACAATATTCACCACAAAAAAGAACAGAACCTACATGGTAACATACATAGTAGGCAAAGCACTTTTTGACGCACTGAAAAGATCAAAATTATTATGTACATAAGCATTTAAGAGGGAAGGAAGAGTGAATTGTAGGCGTTCTCTACCGGAATTTATTCGAGGGGTTGGCACTACCCAATTTTCCGTATGTCTTGTCTTGTAGGTCGCTTCTCGGGTACGTAAATCAGCAAGGTAACGTATGTGGTTTACGTTTCTCCGTGTTTCCAGTTTAAACCGAACACTTAAGCGGCATTTGTACAAGTTGAGGATCTTCAGCACACTACTTTGCAGAAAGGGATCCGCGCTCGGTGAGCCCCAGGGGACATTGTGAACGTGACGAAGACAAATTACCAATGCAAATTATCACTGCAAATTATCAATGACAAATTATCAATGCAAATTATCAATGTGGTAAAGAATTTGATTCTGAACGAAAGGGTCCTCTCGGCAGCGGCGCTGATCCTCTGTTCAGGCAGCTAGTTTAGCAGCTCCAGCAGATGAACTGCCACTGGTTGCGTCGCTTATTGTCCAAAAAGAACTGGCTTACACTAGTTCGTACTACGATTGTATTGTCACGTGGTTGTGACAATGAAGAAGAGCACAGAATCGAAACTCTGTGTTAGAAATTGATCTGTTGATTGGGTGAACTTGTGGCTAGCAAAACGAGCGACACTCTAGCACAACGACAGCGGTGGTCCCAGTCAGCGATCGGCTGAAATCGTATGTGCTGGTCAAGCGCATCAGCTTTTATACATGACTCGTCGAAGGTTACACTGTAATCACTGGCCCCCACGTGGCTTCCAGAAAGTACTAAACAATTGGCGTCTCGCGTACAATCAGATTACGAAAACGCAAACCATGACAATAGAAATAAGCGCGAGCGATACCAAACCAAGCAAACCAAGGAAGCGCGTGTGAGACCTAAAAAAAATTAAATGATAGGGTTTTACGAGCCAAAAACACGATCTGATTATGAGGCACGCCATAGCGTGGGACTCCGGAAACTTCGACCACCTGGGGTTTTGTAACGTGCACCAAAATCTAAGTACATGCGTGTTTTCATAGTTCGCCCCCTATCGAAGTGGGACCGCCGTGGACGGGATTGAATCCCGCTTCCTCAAACACTGAAACTAGAAAACTATGCGAAAAGGAATGTTCGAAAATTTTTAATCGGAATGCTGTCATACGAGTATATATTTCCTTTCAAATATTTTTGCAGTACTAAAACGACAAATGTTATTTTTTTTTCACAATTGGTTAGTTCGTTTTTGCTTACCCTTACCAAATCGTGATTCTGGTACAACAGGGTAAGAGTATAAACCAGCTATTATGCTGTGCGGAATGGCGTTGCTCATTGAACGCGGCGATTCCACCCGTGTTCTTCTTTGATTTTTAATTCCTTGCGTGTTTGTTCAATGTGCGGCATGGGCTTCTCTCCACATTTTTCGTGACCTAGCGCACGGCATCAGTGGCGAAAGGTGAGTGGAGGCTTTTTCTTATCGCGAAAGTTCACGCTTCGGCTTCCAACGCGCTGTCTCGTCGTGACGATAAATGCGGAACGCTGCACGAGGAGAACGTCACGTTGTGTTTGTTCACTCTCCGTAACACAGGCTCTGAGTGTGCGACGAGCAGCAGAATTCGTAAGTTAAATGTCTTCTAAATGGTAATGTGCGGCAATGCTGTCTTGTCTAATAACTGTTGGACACGAATGCATGGTGTCGTCCAGAATTGTGAATGGTTCTGTCAAAAGGTTTCGTTGTGCTGCTATACATTAAAACTATATGCTGGCCACAGTACTTTTAATGCATTGAAACATGTTTTATTTGGGCAACTATAGTCGTTGCTTTATTCAAGACGAATAAAAGTGAAGTCGCTTTAGAAACAACTGTAGCACTGTCATTTATTTTCATCCTATTCGTTCACCTTCCTAAGGAACCTCATGTAGCGATTGCCGTCAATAACAGCCTAATTATGTTCACACTAAAACGTACGCCCCTCCTATTAGACACGCTGGCGCTTCAGCTGAGGTGAGTGCCAAGCTTGCTTCAGCCTCAAACAAAAAATAACTGCTGGCGTAGCGGTCGATATGCCGGACGCTAGAGAAATTAAAAAATTCGCGCCAAGCAACATGAGATCTTGACGTCACTGCCATTTTCGGTTGTGACGTTGCTCTTTATTTTTCTTTGATGCTTGCTGTCACTTGTCGCCCGATGCGTAGATGGCGACAGTTGCAACGAGCCGCCATTTCCTGGACATGTGGGCTTCTACGGAAGCTTCGCTACCAGTTTACATATACCTTGGCTCGCGTGTTTCATCTCCTGTTCCGCGTTCGCAATATCATCTTTCGCTGTGCTCGTTCGCTCGGTTACGCCGCCGACGCCCATGCTCGCCGCAGGAACGGGCGCCTAGAGCTGCGCTCTAAAAAAATGACAAAGTTATCAAATGCGTAACTTTTAAGTTACGCATTTGAGTAACCTTAATAAATACGAGAACTGTGCTCCGTTGGTCAGCAGCTCATTGCGGCCATATGGCCCATGCAATCCAGAGGACGCCCCAGACCCCGCGTACGTCGCGACTCCTTCATAATGTCACACGCTGCATATAGACATGGTGGTCACTGCGCGTGGGAGAAACTTCGAGCTCAAAATTAGAGTTGCCGATCTAAGAAATATTAGAGCCCGTATGCTTCTGAAACTTCAAGATTAGGTGAATGCGGGCTACTTCACTTGTCAGTAGAATGTAAAGCTATAATACGATCATCATCACCAGCAGCAGTGGCGGCGAAGGCAGCAGCAGCAGCAGCACCCTATTTTAAGTCCACTACGGGACGAAGGCATCTCCTTGCGATATCCGATTGCCCCTGTCCTGCGCGAGCCGATTCCAGCTAACGCCCGCGAACTTCCTAATTTCATTGCTCCACCTGACCTTCGGCCGTCTTCGACTGCGCTTCCTTTCACTTGGCACAATTTCTGTAACCCTAATGGTCCTCCAGATATCTAACCTACGCATTACATGCCCTGCTTAGCTCATGTTTTTTTTCTCTTAATGTCAACTAGAATATCGGCTATGCCCGTTTGCTCCCTGATCCACAATGCTCTCTTCCAGTCTCTTAACCTTACGCCTAACATTCCTCGTTGCATCGCTCTTTGCGCGGTCATTAACTCCTTCTCGCGATTTTTTCGCAGTCTCCAAGTTCCCACTCCATATGTTCGCACCGGTAGAATGCATCGACAGTCCTCTTTTGAATGATATTGGTAAGCTTCCAGTCAGGATCTGACAGTCTCTGCGTATGCACTCCAACCCCTTTTTATTCTTCTGTAAACATCGTTCTCATGATCAGTGTACCCTGTGATTAACCGAACTAGGTAAATGTACTCCTTCGCAGACTCTCAGGGCTGACTGGCGATCCTGGACTCTTGTTCTTTTGCCAGGCTATTGATCATTATCTTCGTCTTTAGCATACCAATCTTCAGCCACGCTCTTATACACTCTGCCTGTTAAAGCGACACTAAAGGTTAATATTAAGTCAACGCGTACTGTTCAAATACTATCCCAGAAACCTCGAAACGCCTGTTTTATGACAAGAAGAGACTTATTTTGAGAGAAAATGCGTTCTTAAGCGTCCGCGCACCTCTAGCGCAGTTCAAATCGCCCGCCCTCCGATCGAGGAGTGGGGACGTCATTGTCTCATAGTGGCGTTGCGCCGTCGGTGAGTAAAACGGCGCCCGCAGACGACGCTGCGGCTTTTCTGCGCAAAACGCAAATGCGCGGCCAGAAACAGAGTCAAGCCAGAGCCTACAGCAGCGCGAAAGCGGAACTATGGTGGCTAGCGGAAGGGAAAGCGCGCCCTTACAAAAATGACTCTAGACTGTCTATAGAAAGTCTAGAGACGTTCTGTAGACGACGTTGCCTTTCTATAGATTTAGATTTTTGTTGATACAAAGTCTATAGACTGTCTATAGACAAAAGTCGATAACGTTTCTATTTCTTTTTGTCTATTCGCAGTCTATAGACAGTCTACAGAAAAAAGTCGATATAGTATTCGTTTCTTTTTTGTCTACTTTGCCACAACAGACACCTTAGACAAAAGTCGATACTGCCTCTATTTATTTTTCTCTATCATTTGTCTATAGACTTTCTGCAGACAAAAGTCGATGAGACTTCTATTTCTTTTTGTCTATCCGCAGTCTATAGACAGTCTGTAGAAAAAAGTTGGTACGGTGTTTGTTTCTTTTTTGTCTACCTCCTCTTTATACACTGCATATAGACGAAAGTCCATACAGCCTCTATTATTTTTCTATGTTATTTTTCTATAGACTTCCTATAGACGAAAGTCGATAAGAATTCTATTTCTTTTTGTCTATAGGCAGTCTATAGATGGTCTATTGAAAAAAGTCGATAAGGTGTTTGTTTCCTTTTTCTATACTTCCCCTCTTTAGACTACCTATAGACAAAAGTCGATACACGCTCTATTTATTTTCCCTGTTATTTATCTATAAACCTTCTATAGACGAATGTCGATAAGATTTGTATTTCTTTTAGTCTATTCCAGTCAATAGGCGGTCTATAGAAAAAAGCTGATAAGGTGTTTTTTTTTGTCTACTTCCTCTCTATAGACAACCTATAGACGAAAGTCGATACAGCCTCTATTTATTTTTTTCTGGTATTTATCCATAGACTTTCTATAGACGCAAGTCGATAAGATTTTTATTTCTTTTTGTCTATTCGCTGTCAATAGACGAGAGTCGATAAGGTGCATATTTCTTCTTGTCTATTCGCGCTCGATGTAGTTTTCCAAACACGCACATGCATACATTCACACACACACACACACACAAACACACACACACACACACACACACACATATATATATATATATATATATATACGTATATATCATTTTCATCCACTTTACTTTCCAATAATTTATCGTTTCTTCATTTCATTTACTAAGCACAAGTAATTTCCCCTATGTTGTCCTTGGTGTCAAGTGTTTGTTGGCTTCTTATGTTATGACTAATAAAAATCGGGCCCCTCGGTTAAGCCCCTTGCTTCTCGTTATATATATATATATATATATATATATATATATATATATATATATATATATATATATATATATATATATTGCTGAGCGATCGGCCACTCGAGTGACATTAGATGTAATCGCGGACTTCTTCGCGTTCGGAAAAACACTTCTATGGAGCACGCGTTGAACAGAAAACTGTATCGGGAGTTTCTAATTTTGCTTTACAATTTTACCAATGAGAATTTTCATCTAATTAGGATGACTGGGAATTTTATTAACACTAATTACCTAATCAGTGGAATGCAAAAAATTAATCTGAGTGTCTCCAAGCAATGGTAAACAACATTACCTTGGTTCATTGCAGTCGGCCATTACTACAGTATGCTGAGTTTACACTTTTGTCATCGCTAATTCAACATTTTCACAAAACTGATCTACTTCGCCATCATCTTTCTATATGAAACAAGTTGGGACGATGTGCTATCTTTACAAGACGTGAATGAGGCGTATAATGCATTTTTGTTCTAAATAAAAACTGTCTATCACAAATGCTTTCCGCAAGTCCGTCTGCTCAAACGCAATCCTAAGAAGCCGCGGGTTACGCGAGAATTGCTGCGCAAAATAAAGACCAAACTGAAAATGTTTGCACAATTCATAAAATCGCTCCAGCCTTCCAAGCTTCAAAAATATAAAAAATACCGAAACCAGCTAAATCGAGAACTAAAAACTGTCAAGTTAAAATATTTTAGTAATGCATTTTCCGAGGGACCCAAAAGAAATGTTCACAACGAGTGGGACCAATTGAACAAATTACTAAATCGCACCTCAAAAACAACTATTACGACAATAATGAAAGATGGTATACCAATAAGTGCCGAGGAACTGTGTATTGAATTTAATAATTTCTTTTTTAATGTAACCAAAACTATATGCTGTCCCTCTGACACAACTGTGGGTAACGCATTCACACGCCATGCATTCCGGAATCCCTGTTCATGTATCCTACACATGGAGACGAAATCATGACAGTGCTTAGAAATCCAAGAAATCGCAGAGCTGAAGATAAAGATGGCTTTCAGGTGAAACCCTTCAAGTTTGTAGTTGACATACTATCCCCAGTGATAATGCATATCTATAACCTAGCTTTAGCATCTGGCGTCTTTCCAAGCGAAATGCAGGTAGCAAAAGTAGCTGTCATTCACAAAGGTGGGACTACTTCGGATATGGCTAATTACAGGCCTATTTCAACTCTTCCGATATTATCCAAAGGTCTGGAAAAGATTATTTACGTGAGAATTCACAATTTTCTAGTTAAACATTCAGTTTTATCAGACAGTCAATTCGGTTTCAGAAAACAAAGGTTCACGGAAATGGCACTAATTAAGCAAAAAGATGTAATAATAAATGCGTTTGAAGAAAACCTCCTTGTACTCGGGATATTTGTTGATTTTTCAATAACATTTGACCTGCCTATATCGTGATTTACTGGTACATAAACTAAATTACTTTGGCATTAGAGGAACGAGCTTATCTTTAAGTCAATCAGATTTGAAATATCGTAGACAAGTGGTGTCCCTTAATCACGCTATATCAAACTCAGAACCTATCCTCTCTGGTGTACCCCAGGGCCGCTATTGTTTAATACCTACATTAACGATATACTTACTGCACCTTTAATCTATACCTCTGGTAATCTTATTACTACTGGTACCCTCTAATTATTGCTGAAGCGTTCATCAATGTTGCCAGCTATGTCCTTAGCAATTAGGAATCCTACCCCGTACTGTTTTTATCTGGTAGACCTCTATAGCAGAGGACATGGCCATTAGTGAGCACTGTATAAGCATCACCAGTTCTAGCCTCACTGATGCCAATGACGATGTCCAAAACATAAACTAAATTACTATGGCATTAGAGGAACGAGCTTATCTTTAATTCAGTCAGATTTGAAATATCATAAACAAATGGTCTCTCTTAATCACGCTATACCAAACGCAGAACCTATCCTCTCCGATGTACACCAAGGCAGCATTCTGGGGCCGCTATTATTTAATATCTACATTACTGAAATATTTTCCGCTCCTTTTCCTGTGCACATAATAGCCTATGCAGACGACCTCACAATGCTTGCCTCAAGTAATGCAGATATTGACCTACTAGCACTCGGCAATCAGTTCTTAGAATTTCTGCATCACTGGTCGTTTAAGAATTTCCTAAAAGCAAACATTACCAAGACGAAAGCAATATTATTCGGAGCTAAAAACAGAACGGTGCGTGCAAATCTCGACCTTTGGTTAGCAAACAAAAAAATTGAGGTCGTACCAGTTGTGAAATGTCTTGGAGTTGTTTCGACCAAATCTCTCAATTGGGAGAAACATATTGAGAATATCTGAGCTAAAATCAACAGGATTAACGGCATCCTATGCCGCCAGAGGCACACACTTGCCCCTAAAGTGAATATATTAACTTACAATGCATTTATATTGCCACATATAACTTATTGTCTTATGATCTGGAGGACAACAACCAAGCAGAACCAAATGAAAATTGTAATTGCACAAAAACGAGCACTTAGATTAATAGATAATGTACCGTGGTGTACTCACACGGGTCCCTACTTCGCAAGGTTTAAAATCATAACAATATCAGTGTTATTCCCATTCAACTTAATCTCTATGTGTAAAAACGCTGTTTTCACTAAGAATGAGTTCCTTTTATCAAGTCTCAACCTGACTCCTTCGATTCTATCCTCCTATACACGGAACAAAATGTCATGTTGCGTACCTTTCTGTCACACAACATACGGTAAGCAGTCACTGACATATAATTTATTACATTATCTCAATATTCTGCAAAAGGTCAACATCATACTTACAGGACTTCACGGCATAAATTAGTCAAAAATATTTCCCTTGTTTTAATGTATATAGTTCGTGATTAGAACATATATATAGCTTCGTGTACCTTCATTTTACTTGCATTGTATCGCGGTTGATTGTAAATGAGTTTCCTGTGCATAGTATATGGGAAGCAGTTTTTGTCAAATAACGTCCAGTGATAGTAGAGGCGTAACTTCATGCAAACGTCAGATGTAGATATTTTGTGGCTGCATTTCTTTTTTTTTTGTGAGTGCACTCTTCCACCGTTGTTGTGATCCGCTGCTTGGCTATACACCCCGGCGGAGGGCGCAGGGTAGCTCTCAAGCTCCAACAGCGCAGCTTTTTGCCTTGCGCCCTCTCTCCTTTGTTGCTGATGTAACCTTGAGAGAGTTAATAAAAGATATTGTATTATTACATATCATGACTGGATGCTGCAGCGTAGCTTTGTACTACCTTTAATCTATACCTCTGATAATTTTATTACGACTACTGCTACCCTGTAATCAATGCTGAAACATTCATCAATGTTGCCCGCTTTGTCCTTATGCCTTAGGAATCCTACCCCGTACTGCTTTTATCTGGTAGACCTCTATAGCAGAGGACATGGCCATTAGTGAGCACTGTATAAGCATCGCCAGTTCCTCTAGCCTCACTAAGGCCAATGATGATATCCAAAACAATGCGTGATAATTCCTCATAGTCCTGCTAAGCTGGCCTCACTCGAGAAAGTTCGAGTGTTAAAGGTTGCCAGGGTCAGTTTCCCTTGGCGGCCTGTCCAGGTCCAGAGATTCGTAGCACCCTTTGTTGAATTACAGGTTTGACCGCTGCCTTGGTCAGGTGCTCCGCAACTGCTAGAAATTGAGGGCCATTGGTTGATCGAATGAGTGATTTGGGAGGGAGTGGCCGAATACTGCACCACGAAGGCCAATTCCTGTTCTGGTGAGGGAGATGAAACTTGAAACTAACAAACATCATCGTTTTCTTTGGTGCTTGTAAAAATAACAGCCTTTCATTCAGGGGCCTGACGCTACAGAATCAGTTGATGAACTGTTTCCTAGCAGCTTTTGGGATAACTTCTTTTTTTTGCGGTGCATGCTTTTCTTTGCTAAAATACATTGCTTCACATTCCTGTGCACTACAGTAGCATCGAGAAGAATTGACAACTGGGCTAATTGGAAGAAATTCAAGTTTTACAGCGCAAAAACATGCTCGTGTCACCCCTGCCTTTTCTTTCTGTACGTCTTTTTTAGATTCTAAATCGTGAAGTAGGCTTTACGGCACAATAACAACATGCAAGTCTACCGGTGTTCTAAAGGAAGACAACGCTCTGCAACATACCTTTAGATAAAAGGAATTTTATTCACCGCACTTCTGTGTACACATACAATGAACTCAAGCTTACTTCGGTGTGTCTGGAAAATTAAACGTATTGCTTGTATTCAGTACGCGCACGAAGTCTCACTTCGCTTCACGGTCATGCACTGTATGCTTTACCGCGATGCCTCAGGTGAGCAGCTGATGTAATAATATATGCGAGAACCATGGCCCAGTGAGGTTTCCAGTTTTTATAACAACATGTTGCTTAAACTTAGCGAGCCAAAATTCTCACTTCGCCTCACTGTAATACACTTTATGCTTCACTGCAATAACCAAATGCATTGCGCTAAAACCATGACAAATTAACGTTTTCCTTTTTTCAACAACTTTTAAAAATCACAGGACGTTGTCTATTTTAGAAGAGTTTCCCCCTTGGTCTACGTTGATTTTCATAAGGGACCACATAATTACTTGTTGGCCACGTGCGTTTCCTTTAAGAGGAACCTTTAGCTCGGGTGCTGCTGTCTAAATGCATGTAAAAGTCGAATTCGTTTTTCTCGGCAACCACTGCACCAGATTTGGCGAGCTTTGTTGCATTTAAAAGAAAACTTAAAATCTAGTGACCAGTGGTTTCGAATTGTTGAGTTATGCTTTCAATTTTTTATTAAAAATTATCAAAATTCGAAAATTTTCAAGAAACGCAACTATCATGTTTACAACTCTGTAACTCAAAAAAAAATTACACCTCCATTCTGTGAACAGCATCTAATAGTACATCTAAAGCGGTCAAAATTGACATGTTAGACATGAATATAAAAAAAATTTAGTAATAGCGAAATACGCCTATTGCAGAACCCTTGTAAACAACGTAACAAATTCACGTAATATATAAAATCACACACCTAAGTTGTCCGCTTGAATGATCTAATGGATGCCGTTTACAGAACCGCGACATCTGTTCTTGATGCAGAGCTATGAATTTGTAAACTTCGTGCTTCTATATTTTTCAAACTGTCGAATATTTGAAAATCGTTTTAACAAAATTTAAGCCCTAAATCGAAATTCCGCTTCCAACAGTGACTAGAATTTAACTTTCTCTCTCAAATACAACAAATTTAATCGAAATCGGTCCATGGGTTATCTAACAAAAACGTTTTTGCGTTTTGCGTGTATTTGAATAGGCCGCGTCGGAGTTGGCCCCGAGCTAAAGCTCCCTCTTAACTATAGCGGACCGTCTTGCTCCTCACGCGAGTTCAGAACCTCGCGAGTGGCAGCAAGAAGAGCTTACGCTGTGAAGCATGATTCCAAGGCTTATGGACGCACATCTGCAAACCTATGCGTGCTTGCCAGTCCGCATCACATGTTCTATATCACTTTGTGTGTCATCGAATTATTTTATACAAACTTCAGACTAGCGGCTAGCCGGGCTTGGTGGCACGAACACATACTTTAGCAAACAGCGCGAATAACGGGGCAGACGAAAGTGGCACATGACGCAGGCGCTGACTTCCAACAAGTATGTTTATTGCGCGAACGCAGACTATATAAGCAGAGAAGTAATAGTAAAAACATAAATGGCATGAACACGCGAAAAGAATGACTTGAGATTGCAGGTAGGTGGAGATCCGTTCAATTTGCAGATACGCGATTTCCTTGTCTAATAACTGGACGGATAGTGAACTGATGCATGAAGGACCACGTTGGGTGATGGCAAATGCTTCGATAATTTCACGCGTGCGCTGGTCAGCACACTTTTGGATGACAGTGACTTTTCTAAAACAGGGAATGCATTTACACGCCATGCAATGCAGAGCAAGCTTCCTACTGTAATTTTATTTTATGTTGTGGGCGTGCTCCTGGTGGCGATAATTGAGGCAGCGTCCCGCTTGTCCTCCGTATGAGCGCCCGCACTTCAAGAGTATCGCATAAACGACTCCTGCGATGCAGCTGAGAAGGGGCTCCTAATGCTTCTTGTCGCAACCTTTTTTGTGGGGGTTGTCTTGGTTGACACTTCTGCGTAAGGCGTTCAGCTTTTCGGGTACTGAAGAAAAAACCGAAACATCTGCCCTTCGCGCGGCCTTCTTTAATGTGTGGGACACCCCGCGCACATTCACTCACCCGAATACGACGGTGAGTTGTCCACTACTGTGAGGAAGATACTGCGATTTTCGGCTTCCAATAATTACTACTTCCTCTTCTTCGTCCGCGCACACAAACAGTCGCCTTACACAGACACATTTAGCCTTCCGCGTAAGCTTTGCGCCGCACCAAGCGTATCTAGCTAGATAGTCAGCGAGCTGCAAGAATATTCAAATATCATTGAGTTTCACAGTGATTCGGTCTGCATACATTTTTGGGCTCGCCAAACAATAATTTAGGCTTTGGTTCTAGTATGGCATGCACTTTGTCGTGTCGAAGGAATTTGTAATGTGACGCGTGTGTGCAAGCAGCGCAGCACCACCAAAGTTTGGCAATTGTCCCGACCTTCTTGTAAAGTAGCATGCCTCGACACCTCCTCCAGCTTTGTTTTCAATCTTCAACGTTGCAAATATTTGTACGATGTGCATTGTCTAGAAGTCATAACACGGCTTCATATGCTTCTAAGAGCTGCACTATGTTATCAATAACAAGATCCATCATCGCCCTGCTATTTGTTGTGTCCGGATCACATCATTTTGTTTTTGCCAGCCTTTTCGATCGGTTAGCATTATCCGTCAAGACACAGCGCCACCTGCTTGCAATATGTAGGAGTAGTTCAAGAGCACTTTTAGAAGAACGAGCTGCAAAATACAATGGACCATACATTGGTGTCATTTATCATGTCTCAGGACATAGGTCGTATTTTATTCTGAAATGTCTAAAATACGAACACGAAACTGAACCCCGCATAGGTGTTCGCGTTTCATGCGTGTGTTGCTTGTTTTGTATAGGTGCAAGCTGCAGAAAGAAATTGCATAATGGGACTTGTTTACGATCAACAACATTCCAACAGAAGTTCATATATTAGACTTTTATCGCATTCTCTGCACAATGTTTCATTATTCTATTTCACTTTACAGCAACGCTACTTCTTTCTTTCCACATTTGGAACTTTCGATATAATCTGCACTAGTAGCAAACCCTTTATTCCTGTCGGAATTCCTAATGTGGAGTGTGAATTTCTCTGCCAGGTATCGCCGGAATTGGTGCACTAAGCCGAAACACAACAGGACGATACTTAGGGTTCACTTCTACTAATATTGCAGTCCACGTATTTTTTCATTCTGCTGCTTCCATAATGTCAAATGATAATTGCTCTGAATTCTAAACGGTAAAGAGCTAAATTATTCAAGGCGAAACGTACAAATCGGTAGCAGTCAGGAAAAAAAGAATAATGGCTAGTGTACACGAACAAATATGTGACATTAGAGCAGGAAAAAGAAGAGAAAAGAAACATAATGAATGAGACCATAAGGAGACTAGTTTCGGACGCCGCAATCGAAGCTGGAGTTAAGGACCAAATAAAGAAAACTGACAATCTCTTTCATGTAGCAAAAGATCAAATGAATAAACGAAAGACAATGAAAGTGCGGAAATGAAAAGATATTACAGACTATATTTGTATAGCGTAGTAGCACGACTACAAGCCGCGCCGCTACCCTCGACACCAGGTGCTTGAATGTCTGCGAGAGATGGCAGAAAATGGCTGCGCTTCCGGGGCGTGTTCGCATCTTGTCGATACAAGTGTTCTTACCGCATCTGCAGAACATATTGTTTTAGACATGTTCTTTTCGCATCTTCTGAGCAGGATGTACAATGGTTAATCGTCAGGGTAGCATTTTGCCAGCGCTGACTGCACCAACAACCAGCAAAAGCGGAAGCTACTCATGCAAGACCCCTTTAGGTTCATGGAGAAACAACAACCTTGCGTTTAGGTGCAGTGTATTTGCCGAAGAAGTTTCCTGCGGTGCCTGAGAAACGCCACCATAGCCCCCTAGTAGCTTTAGAGGGAAAATACTTCGTGATCAGCGAGCTTATTCGGGTGTGTATTTGTTTTCTTTTCGTGAACTAGACGACAGTGAACTTTTGCCTTCATGCGGGCTGCAGGCGTGGAATAATACCAAAACAGTGTCGCGTACAATCTCTCGACGACTTTAACTTGGATATGCTCGATACAGTTTACGAACGGAAAGCCCACGGAAGTCAACCTATCCTATACTCAGTTGGATTCGTAAGAAAGACAAGCAGAAAGCATTTGGGCGCGGGAGTCGACCATAACTTGTGCAGTTGTTTCATCAAGGCAAATAAACAAGACTGCACGGAACATGACGGCTTTCGTGTCCACTGTTTTTTACTAATGCTCAGCATTCGAGTACTCGTGACCCCGAATAGAAATAGCAGCATTTATCCACGTTGTAGTGACTTTGAAGAACCACGGTGGAAAAACCCAAGTCATGAAACTATTTATTGGGAGAGCCTCTGGCCAGCAAAACTGTAGCATTCAGTACAATGATAGCGTTGAGAAAGGGCAATAGAGCGCGAACCAAGACAGGGCTGGACACATTGTTAGAATGGACCATTGACTACCATCCGCGAACTTCTTTAAACGCAACCACTCACTGTTGCACGGCAACTATGGTGCGCAGGTGCGCGCCGACCATGCTGTAGGACCCATCAGACAGGTTGGCTATCCAACCCTCGAGTGCCGCGCGTAGAGCTTTGTCTTCACTTGCGTGACACTTCCCGAAATCGTAACATGAAGCCGGCACGGTTCGATGTCGTTGACCTGCGTCTCGGGAAAAGCTTGCTCGCCTCATTAGAACGTCGTTCAAGAACGGCCCATACCCTCCAGCTCATCGCCTCCCAGGCGGCGAGGCAACGCCGGACGGAGGTCAACCATCGGAGAATAGAGCCCATGGAGTGTCCCCATTGGCAGAACATGACAACACGTACGCGGGCTCGCCGATGGATTAACATGGGCGCAACGGCACGGCCTCGACGAATGGCTGAAAATGACGTGGTCCCAACGGACTGAACGGGTTATAAGCTAGAGAAACATCGGGACGAGAGACATTCTTCTTGCCGCAGGCCACAGTGTCCGGTTTATTGCCGGCCGTATCGATGATCTTTTTTACTGTTATTTAACTTTTTCTATCCGCGTACATATTCTAAGTGAACCTTCATTTTCCTTAGTCCTCATCTACTCCGGCTGACTGCCGCACACAATGGCAAAATTAGGTAACTGATGGCTGATGGATGAGCCTTCGACTCAGCGACTCCTGGGCAACTGGGGACCGCAATAAAGATGATCCTTCGATCCAGGAAGTCCTGAGCAACTCGCAGCAGTGGCTACATGAACCAAATGGCGTGGTGCTCCATCCGCGGGTTGCTCGTGGCTTTTTCCTTTTGATTCGCCAGAAATTAAATTTTGTCTCTTGATATTCATTGTTTTGGGAATCGGACAATTCTAGCATATTTTGGTCGTGGACGAAATATTCAAGAAAACCGTTCTAATTACCATTCGGGGCACCTGCAAAGTAACTTATAAAGTTGACGAGGTCAGACGTGTTATGCCACGAGTTAGGGTTTCAGGCGGATGAAAAAAATGAAAAGACCAGCCATCCAAAAGACAAAAGATAGTGGCAATGACGACGAGCGCATTGAAATTCAATAGGATTGAGTATTGGGCGAGTTGTATGTATGTATGTATGTATGTATGTATGTATGTATGTATGTATGTATGTATGTATGTATGTATGTATGTATGTATGTATGTATGTATGTATGTATGTATGTATGTATGTATGTATGTATGTATGTATGTATGTATGTTTGTTTGTATGTATGTATGTTGCACTGTACCAGTTCTAGAATGCATTAAAAGTGCTTGGGTGGTGGTACAGTAAAAACATAAGTGCGAGCGAGGGCAGCAATAGCGCGAGAGTTTACGTGAGCGAGAACGGTAAATGCACGAAACCTGCCATGGTTTAGTGGCTATAGCGCTCGGCTGCTAAGCACGAGGTCGCGGGATCGAATCCCACCCGCGGCCACTGCATTTCGATGGGAGCGAAATGCGAAAACACCCATGTACTTAGATTTAGGCGCACGTTAAAAACCCCAGGTGGTCCCAATTTCCGGAGTCGCCCACCACAACGTGCCTCATAATGAGGTCGTCGTTTTGGTACGTAAAACCCCATAATTAAACAAAAAGTATTGAAGATGTAGAGGCGCGAACATCGCCTCCAAAGCTAGCGGGGAAGAAGAGGACTCGTGTGTAGGTAGCGCGAGACTAGTCACCACACTAGTGCACTTCACCAGAGCGGCCGCGGTGTCACCCCTCCCAACATCACGCTGCATCATATACTGTGGTGTAGCGAGAAATAAACTGCGGCCACCGCGTCTACCTCTTCGCAACGCCTTCCACAAATTGGTGACTCAATCAACTGAGCTTTCAAATTGGTGACACCGGAACGGAAGAACCAGCCTAGCAATGCCAGCGTGAGCGCACCGACTCTATCAAGGTGAGTGACATGGCCTCACGCTGTCCGGCAGACGTCCCGCCGTGGTAGGGTGTCTGGGAGTGCTCAATCGAAATGCCGGACACCTGTTTCATCAAGCGGGACAGCCACTGCCTTCTCGACAAGATTCCAGGCTCCAGCTGCGTTCCAGACTCCGTCTGCCACCCCACGGCAGCCCCTTCTACGAGGACTTGCGAACAGTCGCCCTTGCTCGTTACGTCACCTCGGGCGCTCAGTCTCCTCCAGCTAGTGCTTTATCATAGCAGCTTTCGCCACCTGAACGATCGCGTTATTCCGCCTACGTCCATCCGTGCCGATTGTCAGCACGCACCGGTCCCAGCATAAACCTCTACTTGGTCCGTGAACCCCGCTCAAAGGCAGCTGCGCGACGATTCTACCCAAGAAATTCACTGGGCCAAACGCGAGCGCTTTCAGCTACTCTACGGTCCGCCACTCTCCTTCCTTGGATGTTCCCACAAGCTGTCCACTTTTCATTCGGAGACACCTCACTCATTGTCGATTCAGAGGCTTTTCTACCGGCTCCACTAGGCGGAAATTTCACTCTCACAGACACGACGACGCCACAAGTACAACCTTCGCTCTGCCTTGAGCAACCACTGCAACCCTGATGCTATTATTATTCTAGATTTGCCCGCAAGTATCAGCGGGCGAGCCATCCGGTGTATTGTGCTCGCACCTTCCGCGCATGCATGGCCTACGAAAGTATTGCAGCAACAGCTCTACCATCTGGTTTCTTCGGCTAGAGAATCACGTACACATGAACAATGGGAGTGACTAACACTTGCGGTACATCCACGCAAGTCGCAACCACCCAGATGATCTGCTTTCGGAGCTTCGACTTCTACCAGGCCCGAGCACCAAAGAGAACTTGCGGCAGGTCATGATACCGGTCTAGGGCATCACTGCGGCGGCTCGTCGCTCACACCCTACGCGGCCGGTGTTGCCTGGTACATCTCTCTTAGATTGCGCGAACCCAGCACTACCAACGATGACACCATCTACACACTTTACCTGGACTTTACCGTTGGGCTTTATTTCAATCGTGCTGCGCACTAAGAAGGGGGCCCAGTAGCGGTGCCACTATCACCTCCAAAGCCGGCGAAGAAGTACAGGGCGCGCGTGCAGGTGGCGCGAGAATAGAACACACTAGCGCGTTCGACCAGAGCGGCCACGGTGTCGGCTGCTCCCCAGATCCCGCCGCATCATGGCTACCCTTCCTAAATAAACCGTAGCTGCGGCGGCTACCTCTTCGCGTTGCTTCCCACAGAGGTTTGGAGCAGTAAATCGAACAAAGACAATGACAGCCTGAAATATCTGTAGTTAGTACGCAGCGAAAGTGGGAGGACGCAGCTAGCAGATTTTAGTCCAAAGCCGAAGAGAGTAGTAGTACCTGTGAGGTTAGTAGCACGTTCATAGGTGAACTACAAGTGTTGGCTGTTAACGATGCCTTGGTAGAAACAGAGACCTTGAATGGCGCAGTTAGAGCGACGAGGTGCCTTGCCCACGTACCGCAGTATGGACAGCTAGGCCAGCTGTGAACGAATTCGCGCAGTCACCCTGTGTGGGCGTCGCAGGTACTGGTAACGAGGTCGTTAACAAAGTACGTAGTGCAGCTTAACCGACAGACAAGGGCGCCCTTGTCGAGGCAGGGCAGCGTGCCGATGCACAGCATGAGCTGCACAATGCAGTAGAGCGCAGTTCTCAGGAGTGCGAGTTGCCAGCGGCACGTAAAGACTGCTGCATTGTTCTAGAGTTCGTTAAGCTGTCCGCCAGTCGGGGCAAAGAGAGATATTATTTAATAAGTTATCATGTAGACTGTGCGGGTACGACAGCGATACGGGCCGACGTGATGTGTGGCAGTGAGCTGTAGGCGCGAGAATTTGGCTCAGATCTCAGAACTCGGATGAAGCTCCGGAGAAAAAAACGTTGTAAAGTTCACAATGCGATCGATCCTGTGACGCAGTCTAGGAAGGGGAAAGGCGTCAAACAGCATGAGCAAAGGAAGGTGCGGTCGGCGTTGACAATGTTTTCCATTCACGCGCGTAAGGGGCCACCGGATAACAGGAGTCAGAGAAGTATGCTCTACGCGAACGCGGACAAAGGACACAGGGCAAATATGTGCCCCATCGTTCCTTTCGCGGCGTCGCATGCATTGCAAAGGAGCGCAAGGGAGCGCAAGGTGGCACGACCAGAGGTGTTTGTATACGAAGACGCGACGCTGTCTTATGAGGTCATCATGAAAACATGTCTCCTTGACGCATATTGACAGGGGCCTGTGACCGCAGGAAAGACCTGATGTAATATCAAGCCTTTTCTTGTCCCTGGTTTGAAAGAAAAGCTTTCCAATCGCGACTCCTCGATCAAGGCTCAAAATTGTTTTCAGCATGACATGCTCCCGTTGTTGGCGACCATCAAGTGGCCATGAGTCAAAAGTCAGAGTCGTTATTCGGGCACTCAAACGAGAAACTTCCGGCAACAAAACAAGACCGCATTACATAGGGCAGATATTTCCCAAACAACTTACAAAAAGCACAGCTTCGCAGTTCTGTCTAATGTTTGTTCACAATGTCACTCAAGTTGTAACATCCAGTAGCTGAAGTTTTATTTGTCGTTTCCAATACGACATCCAGAAGGCAGATATATGTCACTATAAACTTGATTATCATCTCTCGCCACTGAGGCACGGCTGTCTGTGCACTGTTTAATGACAGTAGTCCGTGAGGTCCGTGGCGTGTCCGGCTAACGCCCGGCACGCCGGCAGTGCCGGTAGCATCCGACGCACCGCGGATGACTGTTTGACCGAGACGAGACTTGCAATGAGGTTCTGTGTGTGACAAGAAACTATTGCGTCGATATGGACCAGTGCACAGTATTATGTAGTGTGGTGTGCCGTGGTGAGGTGTGCCGTTGTGAACATGCATTACACCCACTTTAAGATTGTGGCTAGTATCCTTTCCAACCAATCTGCTTTTCGGGTAGTCATCTCATGCTTACATCTACTCTCGATTAGGGGAGAGGCAGGATCTTTTCGCAAGAACCGGAAAAAATACCGGTTCCGTAGAAACAACAGTTTAGTTTTGTTTGTTTATTTCTTGAGTCTTCGAGAATTTTCGCGATTTCAGAGTGGAGTTTCCTTCAGAATTAAGTTATGCC
Organism: Dermacentor albipictus; assembly: GCF_038994185.2. NCBI lineage: Eukaryota > Metazoa > Arthropoda > Arachnida > Ixodida > Ixodidae > Dermacentor > Dermacentor albipictus. The sequence goes on from NC_091821.1 coordinate 497,239,975, forward strand.
CTTCGTTCAAGTTTTCGTTTGAGAAGCCCTCAGTTTGATAGATGTCTTGCGCGTAAGGTATTACCTTCGCGAAGTCTTCCTTAATGAGTAGTTACGTTTTCTTCTTTTGATGAGAGAGCTGAAGCGTATAGGCTATTTATAATTGCTTGTGTGTACTCGTTTCTTAAAGCGGAACTTTGTTGAAAATGTAAGTTTTCTTTTTAAGGTTAAAGCGCCTTGGTTTTCAGTATGTGCATTATTAGCAGTGAGAAGCAATGGTACGATTTCATTAGCGCGTGTGATGTACGGACAGAAGGAAACAGAAGTTTATTGACTGTGTCACTCGTGTGTGTTGAGGGCAGCAGTCTTCTGCGCTGTCTATCTAATTAGCGTATATATATATATATATATATATATATATATATATATATATATATATATATATATATATATATATATATATATATATATATATATATATATATACATACATACATATATATATGCATATAGTCTCTTCAAGGGCAACTGTTACTAAAGGATATATATAGAGATAGATATACATCAATTTATCGTTTCTTTCTTTCATTTATAAAGCACAAGTAATTTCCCCTATGTTGTCCTTGGTGTTAGAGTTTGCTGGCTTCTTATGATATGACTATATATGACTATGTATATATATATATATATATATACATAAATATATATATATATATATATATATATATATATATATATATTAGCTCCATTTTGGATAGCTGGCTTTTTCATTTTTTTGTCCAACTCAACTCCCAACTCGTCGCATAACAAGTCTGACCTAGTCACCTTTATAAGATTCATCTCAGCTGCCCCGACTGCTCGTTAGAACTATTTCCTTAAATATTTAGTGCAAGCCCAAAATGTGGTACTAATGGCTGATTCCCAGAACAACCAAACAGAGAGATAAAATTTGATGTCTGGTAAATCAAAACAAAAAACCATGCGCTCGCCCACGGACGCAGCACCGCACCATCTTGTTGGTCTGTCCACTGTTGCCAGTTTCTCAGGACTCTCTACGTCAAAGGCTCGTCCCTCTCGCTATTCCGGGTTGCGCAGGACTCCCTGGGTCAAAGGCTCATCCTTATCGCTGTTCCCAGTTGCTCTGTACTCTGTTGATCGAAGGCTCGTCCTTATCGCTGTTCCCAATTGTTCAGGACTCCCTGGGTCGAACGATCGTCCTTATCGCTGTTCCCAGTTGCTCATATCGCCGAGTCGACGGCTCATCCTTATCTGTGCTCCCAGTTGCTCAGGACTCCTGTCTTTGAAGGCTGATCCCTACCGTTAGCATCAGTTATCTGATCGTGCCATTGTGTGCGGGAGTTCACCTAAGTAGATTATTCACATATTTGTTCATGTGCACAAACCATACTTCTGTTTGTTTTTTTTCCTGGCGGCTTCCGCTTTGCCCATTTCGCATTCAATAATTTGGCTCTTTCCCGCTTAGAATTGCGAGCAAATATCATTTGACATAATGGTAGCAGCAGAGCTAGAAAAACGTGCGCTGCCATATTATTCCAAGTGAACACTAAATATAGTCAGGTGGTATTTCGGGTTATTACTCCAATTCCGACAATACCTCACAGAAAAATTGTCACCCCACAGTAAGAGTCCCAACAGGGATGAAGGGTTTGCTACAAGTTCAGGATATATCGAAAGTTCGAAATGTGGAAAGACAGATGTAGTGTTGCTGTAAAGTGGAATACCATATTGAGACAATGTACACAGAATTTTATGGAAATCTGTAATGTTTGAACTTTTGTTGGAATGTTGCAGATTGTAAACAATCGTAAACATCGTGGGTGGAACCACCGACTTGATCTTCGGGAGCCTTCGGTTTTGGCTCCCCAAGATCGCCATCCCTCAGGACTCAAATAAAGTTCTTGTCATGTCATCTCATGTAAACAATCCCCTTTATAAATTTTTTTCCGCAGCATGCACCTATACAAAACAAACAACGCACGTATAAAACCTGAGCACCTGTGAGCTATTAGATTGTGTACTTGTGATTTTGACATTTTAGAATACGGAACGACTTATGTGTTGAAACATGATAAATGACGCCTAAGTGTGGTGCATTGAAGTTTGCAGCTCCCGCCTCTCGAAATGGCTTTGAACTATTTCTATATATTCCAAGCACGTGGCGCTGTGTCTTGAGGCATAATGCTGACCGATCAAAAAGGCTGGCAGAAAAAAAAACATAGTATCCAGACACAAAGAGTTCCAGGGCGATGCGGAAAGTTATTATTGATCACAGAGTGAAGCTTTTAGATGCCTATGAAGTCGAGTTATGACCTTTAGGCAATGTACATCGTACAAATATTTACAACGTTGAAGACGGAAAACACGGCTGGTGTAGGTGTCTAGACACGCGATTTCACAAGAAGCTGTGGACAATTGCCAAATCCTGGTGGGGGTTCTCGGCTTGCACACACGAGTCGTATTCCCACTTCTTGAGACATGACAAATTGCATGACAGACTAGAACCAAAGCGTACACTATTGTTTCGCGAGCCAAACATTTATGCAGACCTATACTGTGGAAATTAAAAATATTTAATATTTTTGCAGCTCGCAGGCTATCTAGCTAGCCACGCTTGGTGGGCCTCAAAGTTTACGCGAAGGGCTAAAAGTGTCTGTGCAAAGCGACTATTTGTGCATGCGCAAGGAGAAGAGGAAGTAGTGGTTGTTGGAAGCAGGAAATCGCAGTATCTTCCTCACAGAAGTAGTGGACAACACAGCCTCATGTTCGGGAGAAAGAAGCCCGCGAATTCAAGCAAAGTGCCTCGAGCGGCCAGTTGCGAGGCAATTTTCGCGCGTATTTGCTGGCTTCTTCACGTTGGGATAAACACTTTTATCTTGCATGGATTCACCATCAGCTGTATCGCGAGTTTTTCATGCTGCTCCACAATTTCCTCATTGGCACTTTGTACCTAACTATATTATTTTACAAGATGAATAATTAATGAAGACTGATTATCTAATTTCGTGGAATCATCGCCAAGTGACGGCAAACAACATTACGTCGGTTCCGTCCAGCTACGGGGCATTTGCATATTTGTAATGTTTGGCACAAATTACGTCGGGCATCCTGTATAATGCATTGTGATTACGAGCATTAGTGGAAATACTTGGCCCACATCCGGTCTGCTAAGAAGAGAGCTCAGAGAAACATCATGACAACGTATCCAGCTTTTCTGCACACGAGGGGTTAGTTCGCGTAAGTGCAACCACTTGGCGTACTGACTCTAAACTTTTCAAATTTCCCGCCGGCAAGCGATGATGCCATTACCAAAACAAAAACGAAATAATTAAACGCTATCCCTGCGCATTCAACTTCGCCACAGATCTTGTCCCGCCGGCGTTATCAGTGTTCTTTATAAAGCTTTGACCACTCGTCAGCTGGAAATGACTTATCATCCTGAGAGCGTTTAGTCGCGACGAGCGATGATTGATTCTTTCCTTTTGATATGGTTGCATTGTTTCTATATTTTTTGTGCTACGGAGTGAACAATCTAGGGTTACCGTCAGAAGCACTCCATGGCAGCCTTTCTCAAGTCGGCACACATTCTTAATGTGGAAACAACGCACAGCGTCTACGATACACTCCGTCATGGTGGGCTTTTGATTTTGACCTGTCGATTTCAATAACGCGCCCCCAATTATTTCCCTAGCGGCTTTGCTATCCCCACTCATGAGCTACCGCAGCAGCTGAGAATCTGGATGTGCTTCAGTATTAAAATATATACATGGATATGTTGGTTTTGCACCTTGAGGCAAAAGGCACGACACAAAAATTGTGCAACCTGTCTCTGTGTTATGCCCTATGCCTTATGTTATGTTATGTTATGTTATGCCTTATGCCTAATGCCTTATGTGCCAAGAGTTGATGTCTTTAAGCACTCTTTTATTGTCAAGACAATTGTTGAGTGGAAAAACTTGAATTCTTGTGTGTTTCCGAGCAATAACAGGGTTCACTCTTTTGAAGAAAACTTCACTGCGTTCTTTGCGTCAACTTTGTGCTGTGTATTCCCACCCTGTAACAGCCCGGCAGGGCTCACAGTATTGGAAATAAATAAATAAAATAAATAATAAATAAATAAAAATTTCTCGCGTAACCTTATCTACCTCTCTATACAAAACACAGTACTTTTTAAAGAGAAACTCAATACAAATATTAAGTCAACCTAGAGTGATGGATCAGTGCTTGAGAATCTGTAAGGTGCCACTATTATCGCGAACAGAGCCTTAGTAATCGATAAATTGAGGTAAATGCAGGACATGTTTAGAGACTCCCCCGGGGCATTCAAGTATTCGCCCGATGGCGAAAGCACTCCTCAGTTAAATTCTGTCACTAGTACTCACCCACACGTTGCAGAAAACATCATTGTATTGTAATATAAGCCTAAACAAAATGCCACTTGTCCTGTTCTATATTATATTTTGAAAAAAAGAACTCATTTAAATTACCCTTATCAACGACGCGAGCGGTCGAAAGATTTCAATTTTGCTCCACTCCGTGCCGTCCACGCTTTCGAGTTTCAGCACTTAAGTCAGCGCGTAGTGCTGAGTTCGTTTTGCTGGCTCGCGAAACTTGTACAAAGTGCGAGTATCAGAGAATTCAACGTCCATGCTATGTTGCGGGATGCCACAATGGTCTATGCCACTTCACCAAAAAGCAGCCGCAGCGGTGATTCCACCTCTCTATCTTGGCTCGGATCCGCCGTCTTTCGGGCGCTGTTTTACTCACCGACGGCAGCAAAGGGTGGTGATGGCGTATGCAACTTTACCACACCTTTGGTTGGGTGGCTAGAGATTTTAATTTCGAAAAAAGCTATTCGGACCTTTCAAATGCAATTTTCTTGTAAACTAAGTCTTTTTTTGGCACGAAACGAGCGCCGCAAGTTTTCTGGATTGTTATTTCCACAGTCCCCGTCTACTTATTATTTGCCTTTAGTGTCCTTTTAAGCGACGGTTTACACCCACTATCACCGCAATGCATAGACACATGACAATCACGGTATCAGTTCAATTTTTGGTTATGTTCTCGTGACCTATCATTCAGCCATCTCTTAGGCGGCACAATGTAAGCCTTCCCGCACACGCACAATAACGGAAAGCGATACCCCACATTGTTTAGGCAGGACACAAGAGGGGGCCAATGATTCGTTTTACAACCTGCGCGCTTTATTTTTATTTATTTTTTTGCAAACAGATCTGTGACACTGCATAACCTGAGCAGTTTCTGCGGAGCGCAAAATACATATATTTGGACCACTCGTTCAAGTTTCTTCAGCACGTGTGATACGTAATGCAAATACGGCACAACCACCATTTTCATATTGTTAAAACTGCTAATGTGCTGCCATTCTGTTTCTTTAACTTTTTTACCGCACTTGCTACTCCAGAAAAAAATACATGGTCAGTGTAACCTGTGTCCGATAGACGCTCTTTTTGCAAGTCAAAGCTTGTAAACATGCTGTGGTGGGGGGGCATAATTTGACATTATTTGCTCTTTAGTGGCACAAACTGTTCCAAGGTATTATTACAAATGATAGCGGGCATAAGCTGGCTTTGCGCGTCACGTACCCTTGATTGCAACAAGGCTATTTTCGCACGTGTACACTTGTTACGTCCATTGAGGTTGTATGATTGCATTCACGTAAAAAGTGACACTAAACCGAGCGCTTCCACTCGCAGTGCTGGTACAAGAGTAAGCCAGTCGCCGGTAGCGAGAAAGGCTTACAAATCGCTGGTCTCACGCTGAGCCTGTCTGCTTTATGTGCTAGCGTCACGACCACGTGCTGTGCGCCACTGCTGAATCTGAAGGCAACATGTAGTTGCGGTATATTCAGGAAAGGAAAAAGATTGCAAACACAGCATTAACGGAAAGCGATTGCTTATCACAAGATTAAAGGCTTCTCTGTTGAAAAAGACAAGAGGAAATATTAGCCTGTCATATTTTGGGACGTTCTGTTTCTGACTTTCTGTTGTCTGACGTTCCGTTGTCTAACGTCTGTCCTCTGTAGTATGACGCCGTGTAGTCGGACATTCTGTCGTTCTTGATCAATATTAAATTAAAAATTGACGAAGACCACTTTAGGGCTATGAAAATTTGTTATCCCAAAAAAAGTTCCAAATGAGAACTGAAAAGTAAGAAAGTTATCCCCGGTTATTTGAACTAGCTACATCACGATCCCGAGCCAAGTAGCTTACCACTGCACCACGCCGACCTTCAATTTTTCTTTGTTTTCTGACATTCGGCAAATACATCAACACCACACTGCAGCCACCATTTGGCAATATTCACTTTCCCACCGCTGCGCTTTCAGCTTGCGGTTGAGTTTGAATATATGAGTAAACTACGGGAAGTGTTTGAGAAAATAGCGCATGAGAATTGATGATAGCGCATGATAGATGCTCTTGCCAAAATGCACCACACCGACCTTCTTTTTTTTTCATTATTGCATGGAAACAAGACTGTACAAGGCGAGTGTACGTGAACATTTTGGTCATGTCAACAGTAAGAATCTCTCTCTGTTTTGATGTTTACATTTGTATGTTGAGAGCCAAGATACGCTTTCACTATGCCGCGGTAACTGGCGCCTTTCTAGAAGAGAAAAAGAGTTGTTACCACTGACAAGTACATCACGGTATGACAGAACATCGATTTCGCTTTACGATATCAATACTAAATAAGAAATTCATAAATAGACAACGGTGACCTGGAACACTGAAAGGGTTCTTACTGCTAATTCAGACAGCTGTCTCTCGCTATTTTCACTTGTGAGTGCGCATATAATACGCGTGTTCAGTGCAAAATAGCTACATAATCGTTCGTGGATGAGAGTTCATTTACACAGCACACCGGTTTCTCAAGGCAGCGCTGTGCCAGAATACTGACACCCGAGCGAGACGGCTTCTCACGCAACTTTGTGGAACAATCCAAAACCTATTTTTCGCTTCGCAAAAGCTTATGCACTACTTCTGGGAAATTAACTTATGCATCAGCCTAACGGCACGTGTATGTCCATAGGCCTGTTTGCCACATCTTACCAAATAAAACAAAATGGATACGCAGACATTCCCACAGATGATATGATTTTGATCAGCGGTCGATTTTGAGTAAGCTGGTAGGACGATAATGGTCAGCCGTCGTCACGGCAAAATTATGACAATTGGCCACATCGGGTTTAATACCGGTGTCGGTGCTATCAGCATTGCCGGATTCAGAAAACGCGCCAGTGAATACCGCGCAAAAGAAAAGTACAGTGTACACCACCGATGTGTAACTCACGTACAATTTTAAAGCGTCGCGACGGAAAGCGCTTCTGTCGCGGTGCCCGAACTTATGTTGTTGCGACAGAAAGTGGCACATTTCTAACTCCACGACAGAAAGTATGTCGTCGCGACAGATAGTTTCTGTTGGGACGTCAGAATCGCTGTCGCGATAGAATGTCTTTGCGACTTCAAAACTCTTGGTCATCGTGACAGAATGTTTCTCTTGCGACGTCAAAATTTTTATCGTAACGTCAGAAATGTCTGTCGCAACTACAGAAATGGCAAAAATTTCTGAAGTCACGACAGAATTTATGTCCTGTTCAACTGGGTTCCCTCATGAAATTTTCCGCAATAACCTGGTCGTGACAATCTGTGTAGGAATTTTCGCCACATTAGACGCCAGTCTACTCGTCATATGCAGAGTATTTTCTTTAGCTGCACCAAATTTTCAAAGATTGCCTATGGCACATGGCACAATTCCAACCCATGATCTAAATTACTCGATGAGGTGGCCAATACTTCACTAGAAATTATAATGTTCGATTTAATAATTAACATGATTAGGCTGGTTAACTTTTCAATTAATTACTGTATGCCACATATTTCAATCTACGAATTATAGCCGCTCAGTTCGCACGGCGTATCCACCTGGAACAAATTCTCTAGACAGCTTCAGTTCCGAGATATTCAATTTCAATGTGTCCGATGAAATGCATTGGCGTTCTAGTTACCTTACTTAAGAAACCGCTGTTTTATGCATTCAAGCACAAAAATAACTGGAACACCAGTGCATTTCGACGAGCACTTTGGAAATGAATATCTCGGAACTGGTCCTGTCCAAAGGATTCGTTCTAAGTGGATATGCCGTGCGAACTCAGCTGATATAATTTGTAGATCGGCATATATGGCGTAAAGGGAATAATTAGAAAGTTAATTAGCCTAATTACGGTAATTATTCTATTGAATATTTTGATTTCTAGTGGATGTAATGGCCGCCACATCGAGTAATTTAGCTCAAGGTTTAAAATTGCGCCATCGGTCATAGGCAATTTCTAAATAATTTGGTGCAGCTAAAAAAACACCCTGCATATGTTTCAAAAGCACAAGTATGCAATAACGTGTCACTAGGGAAAATTTAAGGTTTAGTTATGGTTTATCTAATCATAACGCCTAAACGCATGCTTTCCAAAAGACCACCTTTTCCTATTTCTCAAGGGAATGCCGCATATTAGAACGTGATGCCGTAACCGGCAACGCAACTGGTATGCCCGCCTCCATTTCCTTCTTACTTTTTTTTTTGCACATAATTCAAGGCAACAATACGCTTTCCCCAAGATAGTGCTTTACTAACAGATGCTTTACCAACATCAAGAAAGAAAACAAAATACCATAAATAAAGACAAAACATTCGCAGGACTTCTTAACAATCGCGTATATATATGGATGCTACTCTGTGCACCCTCAAGCCAGAAGACGCTACCAGGGGGAAGACTGGCGCAGGTTGTTCCTGAAACGTTTATTAACAACAAACAACTCCTACACCTTGTATAAGGGCCATTGATAGGCCAGCACAAATGAAGTGTATTAGACTCAAGAGAATGTGCGGTTTACACAAACAAACGATACATCACGAGTCATGCGCTTGCAAGATGCCCTTTCATAATAAACTTTGGGCGATTCTTTATTCTTAAATGCCAACGTCTGAAGCAAGAACACAAGTGAAAAGGTGTCTGGAGAACCAATTTTTCAAACTTAGTGTCAAGCATGAAAACTTCTCCTCAGCTTCCTACTTGAAAAACAAAAAAAAGGAAAAGATAAAACAAAACCAAAGATATGCAAGAAAACGACACGACATCATACGAGAACCTATATAAGTCGCATCGATTACTTCGTTGCTATTCAGGGTTTATCATCCAAACAAACATGAGCACTCTGCAGCTTGCGTCAGTTCTCGTGCTCACTTTTGCAGCATGTCACGCTACCTACCCATCCTTCCAAGACCTCCAAGACGTAAGACTACTATGTTTCATTTTATTCGGATATATTGTCACGGGCGGCGATCTTTTGGTTAGTGCTTGGCCAAAGACAACGACAATGTGGCTGTCTGCTGTGCACGCGCTAGCCCCACCGTTGCTGCAGCGTTGTATGTCTTGCTTTGTAAATATATCCTTTGTCTGTAGTTTCGTCCCGTAACAATATTATTACTCTGGTTATCATAGCAGCAATATCTCATGGCATAGTGCTCCGTTAAATATTGTTTAAATGTTACATTCCAGTTATTCTCACACAAATACAAGCGCAATACCATTCGCCAAAAGCACGCTTGTGGTACGTCCCCGATATCGTCGTTGCTTGCGGTGCCGAAAGAAGGAATTATTTAGGAGGTGCAGGGTGGTCAATAATGAAGCTGCTCAGAGACTGTACCAACAAAACAAGGGTAATTTTTTATGTGATCGCCTATGTATAGCAGAATCCCTGGCCTAGCCTCCTTTAACAATTAGTTGATTGGTTCATAAGCGCCGCATTCGCAATGATACTCGTTGCAGCTGTAAAAGAACAAGAAGTCACAGTTTCGCCCGAAAGAAAAGGCATTGATATTGATAAAAAACTATTAGAAAACCACACGAAGTAAGGTGCGTACGGCCGGTGCGTCGGCCGTATATATTGCAGTAAACGTTCGCTTACTGATTGAATTCTCAAGCATGGTTTCATGCGCCCTGGAAAGCTCGCGCAGATTTCACTCGATGATCGCGAACACTCGCTATCAAAACGCTGGCGCAATGAAGAGCGCGGGAAAATGGCAGCAAGCGCTGTGGGCTGCATCTCTCTTCAACGTTTATCCAAAACTGAAGATTACGGCACATCAAACGCTAGGCGCTCAGGAATATAGCAAACATAAATCCCTCTCGGTTCGCCCAGATTTTGCGCACGCTGCAAATTACCGCGAGGACAGGGCGGGCGGCCACGTATGCGCTGAGACGCGGCTACGCGGAGACGCGCGATAACCTCCCCCTCCTCTAGAGTGCGCTTTTTCACTGGACATCCAATATTGTGCACGCGTGCGGGAAGGCGGGGCGGCAATATCTTTCTCGGCTCAGCCTCGTATGCTTCCCCTCGCACCCACAGCATATGGCATTGGGGGCACGATGGAAATTCGTAGCAGTTGGACTTGTTAAGGAACATCACAACGATGGCGGCAATGACTGCGAAAATTTGCCTGAAGTGTCCGTAGAATTGTTAACGCAATAAAAACAGACATTCTATGCCTCCTTACACATTGGCAGCTTGATTTCAAGCGATTGTCTTTTTGTCCGAGCAGGTAAAATTAAGCCCTTGTAGTTATATCACGCATGCACTCTAAAACGTTGTGCGTACACGCCGCATGCCGTCGATCCCTTTTTTGTATGCCCAAACTCACTGCTACATTTCATTTTGTCAGAAGGAAAGCGCGTCTAAATGATTGTATAACGTAATAATTAGTCCAAGTGCACACATTAAATCTGCATGCGCCTCAGACAGAACTTGCTCACATTTCCGTAGGATATTTCGGTGGGACTCGCACTTTTCCAGGGCGATGGGCAAGTATTGAGAGCGCTGCGTGGGAAAGCACAGCACGTGCTGCGCACAACTTCTGAAAATAGGGACAAATTACCGAACAGCATTTATTTTTCAAAGATGATGTCGAACTCGAAACGTTCAAGCTTCAGCGTCAATGGATGGCAGCACGCCCTAATTTTGACCCAATGTATGCTCAGTGCCATGTGCAGTTTCATCAGGACACTCTGAAACACTGTGAGTAACACCTTTCACATTAATATACCTTAGAGTAATTACATAAGCAATGCTTCAGAAGCATTCATGATTAACCAATATACATTTTACGTTGGAAGCACATAAGCCAGTTATTCCTTTTTCAGTTTTTTTTTTCAATAAATGAGATGCTGCTGCCAGTCCTATTACGACCAGGACAGCGGGTTAAACTGTACGTCCTTTATAAAACGTGATAAAGCGCTTGCATACTTCATTTGCTGAATATATTGGAATTAACCCACAGGTGCGCTTTACACATTGCCTGCATATTGTTGCATTTTTAGAGCACAGCGACAGCGGCAAGCACAGTCGTCAGTTGTCAAAAACTGATCCATGGGCCAATCGCCCCCTGCGCCCCCCCCCCCCCCCCGTTGGCATTTGTACATTCCTACCCATACTTCTACTATATAACGCTGGCGCTTACATACGTTCTACAAAGTACTCACTCTCGGGATAGAAGTAGCGACAACATTTTGGAAAGGTCTGATGCAGGCAGGCATATTTCACGCCGAACACTAATTGTAGCAATTGTTAGCAGGTTAAGTGGCAGAAGCCATCTCCCGATGACTGTCGACGATAGTGCATTTTTCATTGAATCAATATAGCGATGAAACGCATTGCCATCATTGAAACCACCTGTGTGGGAAGCGTGTACTGCAACTCGACTTCTTTTTCTCGCCTCCTTACGAAAATTGGATGCCATCTATCGACTCCACCACGAACCCTGCACGTTGACTGCGAAATGAATGTCGCATCGGTGCGCGCGAAAGCTGAGAAGCCCGTCGTGTGGCAACCGGACTCCTCTCTCGCGCTTCTTACAGGACACGACGTGCCCTCTAGGGACACTGCCAAAAGAGAGAGAGAGAAAAAAAGGAAAGACAAGCAGGCCAACCGGTTATTATCTCCGATTGGTTACCCTGTACTGGGGGAGGGACAATGGGATGCGATCCGTGAGAGTGATAAAAGATAAAGTAAAAAATTACCAAGACGTCTGCGCGTGGCCTATGCGACAAGTCCCTTGGCGAGACGATGCTTGGGAACGCTCAGAATTGTCCCCTTGCTTGCCGCACACTTCGAGGCACACGCTGAGTGACCCAAGTTGTCGACAGGTCCATCGAAGAGTTGTATATACCCAATGCATTCATGGCGCTGCTCGCTAAAGCGTTCTTAGAAAAGCGGCACACAGCCAGTGAAATTGGGACGCAGCCTTATAAACTGTCGGGTTTCGGTCCCTGAGGAACCCTTGTGGCTTAGCTCGATTCCGCTCAGCATTAGAGAAATTTAAGAGATGCTTTCATCTTCGTAGAGTGGCACATTCCCAGCGGCAGTTACCTATTTACCCAAGTTTGCGTCAAAGTCATTCATTGAAGAGCGGCACAAACCTACTTGCACATACCCAGTTACCTAAGTTGGCCTCTATGAGGTTTTTTTTTGCTTCGAAAGATTTATTGGAGACCCGCACAAACCGAGTGCAACATACCCACTACTCCTAGTCGGCGGCAGAGTTCCTTCAAAGAGCGTTCCAGCATGTACAGCGACCCATATCGGCGTGAAGAGAGACAAAGGGGAAAGAAAGACAGGGAGGTTAGCCAGTGTAAATACCGGCTGGCTACACTGTGCTGGGATAAGGAGTAAAGGAAATAAAAGGAGGAGGAAGAGAGAAGAAAAAAAGCAAGAAAAATGCACACAGTAACGCGATGTTACGCGCAATAATAGAGAAAGGCCTTCGCACAATTCACACGTCCTTAAGAACTTGAGCAAAGCCCTTAGGGCTTGAGTGCGGAAACCCGTCTGGACCAGTGTCCTAGAACTTTCTCTTCTGTGAAGGGGCGATTGTCAAGTTTCTCGAGCACGGTCACGAGCACTTTTCTTTGCACATTGTAACGTGTACAGTCACAGAGGAGGTGCGCGATCGTCTCTTCGCAGCCGCAGGTGTCGCAAGCAGGGCTGTCGGCCATTCCAATGCTGGAAGGAATAGGAGTTTGTGAATGCCACGCCGAGCCATAGGCGGCACAGAAGTGTTGCTTCCGCTCGTGGCAACCTTGGTGGAAGACGGAGTTGAAAACGTAGATCCAATCTGTGAAGACATTGTTCGTGAATTCACTGATGTTCCTCAGAGTTAGTGTAAGCTCGCGTGCTAGAGAGCGAAGACTTGTGGCTGCATCTGTTCTTGACAGCGCTATGGGTAAAATCTGGGCACCATCATGGGCCGACCGGGCAGCGTCGGCCCATGAAACTTTTTCATCTTCATCAACGTCAATATGAGCACAGCGGTAGGCAAAACACTGCCCTGGCTCTGCTTCCGAGCCGACTGGGCGTATGTCAAGGTTCCGTTTGCTTAACTCCGTCTTTTGTACAGAGCTGCACATCTCGGTCATCTCTGGAGACCCGTCAACCCTCCTTGCGTCTCAGCCATCCATACTCTGACAGCACCACGCCAACAACATGACGGCGGTGACAGCGCGAACTCGCCGATAGTGTCGAAGTAATTATGATCGCAATAAAAAAAGCAATAGTCGGTATCGTATCAGGTCTTGGGGAGGCCTCCGATTGCAAGTTTACTTGATGACTGAATTCCCCACTGGGATCAGAGAAGTGGTACCCGCACTTGCAGTGACATAAAAAGCCATAATTTAGGTTTAACTGAAACAATAATGCAGTGTTCCAAGAATGGTTGGCTGTGTTCATCCTTCCGTCTGTTTGGTTGCGCTGTGTCGTGTGTCATTTTGCTGTGATCCACACTGTTTAGGTAATATAGCACGCGTTATTTTCTGTGAAATTAATTTTTATGCATACTATAATACGTCAACTGCTGCAGCAGCACATGAAGGCCAAAAAGAGGGCTTCTTCAAAGTGGCTGAATTTGCACGACGGATGTCGAGCTGCTGTCGCTGTTCTCGTTGTCACTTTTGTAATGCCATTGTCAGTGTCACCGAAGTCATTCTCATGCCGTAATCGTAATGCCTGCGCAATCGTAGAAACGGCCAACAGTCAAACATGACAGCATGAAGGCGCAGTTGGAAGTGGGCCGGTAGCAGGGGGTTTGGGTGACTTTGCAGTAAATGTGCTCCTGGCTGGGAGAATTGTTCATATATGAAGCGAAAAATACATTCTTTCATCCCGTCTTCTTTCGCTTTTTTCAGGCGCTGAACACGGATCAAAAATTCTGGATAAAGTACCGAACTTACGAACGCTACAGCGCAGAAAGACAAGTACACACATGTGTCTATGTGCTCAAAACACATTTGTCTTGGTATGAATACGACTTCAGGCAATACTACAAGGCACAGAATGAGTATGTTTTGGTACCCATGCTTTTCTTACAACACTCAGTATGGCAAAGAAAAAATTTAGGTGCTTATTCTGATGCCTGGCGCCATCTCCAAGGAATGCAGGCAGTAACAACATTCTTTTGTTTCGAAAACGTATCATAAAGGAACGCCAAGTTAAAACATTCTTGCTCTAAATACGCCCAATGAATGTCGAAATACTGATAAGGTGCGCAGTGTACCTACAGGGGTCTGCAGAAGGAGGCCCTCTTTATATGGCGAGAGTGGGAAAAAGACAATGCGAACAAAGGAATCAAGACATGCGCGTGTTACTTTCAGTAAATTTCTATTTGAAACAGGACACAAAACATATACAGCATGCATTTCATAAAAACTGCCCATGTCACAAAACCATAGCGTCAAAAACTGTGGGATCGGCCCTCCTCTGTTTGTGGCAACTTTTCAGTGCTGTTAGACAGCCGTTTTCGAATTTACGTATCGATAGTTTTCATTAGTCGTACGCGTAAAGTATTGATAAAATGGGAGGGTCTGTTAAAGCAAACGTTCACCGACGATTACGACACTCCCTAATGCGAAATTTGACCACAGATCTATATGTGCTTTCAATTCGCGATATATTGGCTGGCGCGGGCAATCTGTTTTGCGGACAGAGTGAAGAGTGGCACGACTGCTTCGCTTATCGGGAGATTGCGATAGGCCACGTGTGGGTGACAGGTGGGCTAGACTCACAGCAGCCGCCGCATACCGACCTCCGCTCATGCAGCGTTTTCTTTCCACATATGGTGTCGGTCGACGCGCTCGCTGCATGTCATCGGTGACCAGATGACGGCACGCTACTCTGGCGCCGTCTCGTAGCGGTCGGGACGGCAGAGATCGCCTTGTGCGAGCGGTACTACGCTTTTGATGTGGATGGAAAACTGGGCGAGTTGGTATTGATTGAGGGAAAAACTACGCAAAAAGTGCGCTTTCCTTCACATCCTTTCGCCATACTCTCCCCCTCTGCTCTCCGCCTCATGCTTTCACTGCAGACTCCTCCTCCACTTTCCTCATCGCGCTCTCTTCTCTATCACCGCCTTTCATTTTCCGCTACGCTCCGCGTTCGCTTTCATCTTTCGCGGTGCTCAAAGCATAAGTGGCGCATCGAACACTATTGGGTCATTCCATGCCAAACATACTTGTGGTGGCGCTCGACCGCTACAAATTTCTATGAAAGAACACTATAGCTAGTAACAGTGTCTTGAGAGTGGGATATCAGAGTTATTGAACCTGAAAAAAATTTACTGAATGAGCGCCATTTTAATTTCATGCGGGAGAACCGAACATAGTAAACAAAAAAGAACGTATGAAGCATTCTTTTTCTCCAGATGTTCATAAACTGGTGTAATATCTTCTAGATGGATTAGGCTTTCAAGTTAACTCATTTTCAAGGGCATTTGCATTGGGTTTTCTGTGTTTGTAATCGGAGGAAAAAGTTCAATATAGGAATATTGGACATCTCTTATAAAATTATTTATTAGTTT
Organism: Dermacentor albipictus; assembly: GCF_038994185.2. NCBI lineage: Eukaryota > Metazoa > Arthropoda > Arachnida > Ixodida > Ixodidae > Dermacentor > Dermacentor albipictus. The sequence continues at coordinate 497,255,890 of NC_091821.1, forward strand.
TTTATAGTTTATAACGCACTTATGTGGTTGCTCCGTATCCAAATAATGAACTCAATGTAGCTTCGTACTCGGCAAACTTAAAGCTTGCGAAAAAAATTTCGAACTTCATAAAATTTTTGCTGAGCCCTTTGTTCATTCCTAAATTGCACATTGTGGTGGTTTCACGCAAAATTCTACAACCTGATGCAGTTGATAGATGAGCATGGTAATATTTCAACCAGGAATTTAATCGGACTCTTTCTTGTTTTAAGCAAGAAAAACATTTCTGATGACGTGTTCTCCCCCAGTATCTGACTTTATTGCCCGACGTACTGCGTCTTCACTGCACTGCACGCAGCCGCCTGTTCACAGTTGAAACGGCGCTGCTCGTGATCTATTGCATGATAGTAGAGGAGTCCTGTCAGGACGGCAGGCTTCCAGTAAGCAGCTAAAGCTATAGGTGCTTCACCACTTCGAACTCTTGGGTTGGCGAGTATGAAATGAGTCGTCCGCGAACAATACAGCGTGATTGCATTTACTACAAGCACTACATTGCATTGACATTCGGGGTATGGCTTCCTGTGACCGAAAGCAGACGCCGCTCCCCTTTCTCCGCTGACTTTTCATTTGGTTCGTTCGTGTGTGCGTCTGCTGGCAGTTTTACGACCACCGCGGTGCGGGCGAAACGTGATTGTTTGCTTTGCCTTGCCTGGTCACATTATGGGCCGGCGTATTGAGAGCACCATTGTGAAACTATGCGCACTCGCTGGGGTGGTCTGTCCGTTCGCTCTCTATCTCTCTATCTCTCTATTCTCCGTTGTTTCTTATGTGTGTGTCCTCCTTTGCTTGTAGCTGTTTCGGCGCATCGCGGCTCGTGCCGTGCTAGCGCTCATGTTCGACCATGTCCATCAGTTTGAAAGAAGTGATGGTGCGATACGCCATGAACGATTCATAGTGAATTCCTTCACGCCTTTCCTGATCTCTACAAGTGCACCCTAACAAGGCCTAACCGTTGTGTAATGCACTGGGAGAGGGGGCCCACCAACTGTTTCTACAGGAAGCGCCGTACAACGCCGTTCTATGCAGGCAGGCCTTTCGGTAAGCCTGCCGCCTAGTGATGGGAAGTCAATAAAGAGGAAATTCCTCAGTGCCTTTACCTCAGTGCAAAGGTGTTTTGTATTTTACCGCGTGGTAGCTGATGTAGCTTGTTGTTCCCTATATTAATACGACTTCCCAGCCTTTTATTTTGGCTGTCCTTCTCTCGAATGACGTAATGAGCGAAGTATATAGAGTGCGGGCCACAAGAAGATTGAAAATGCTTGTGGACATAAAAGGCAGCTAATGTGCCCTACACATTTTAGTGACAATTCATTCGGCTGCGTTGTGCGTATTTTCGATAGCGTGTGCTTTATCTCGCGAATTTCCGCCTTGTACCCTCGAACCAACAGGGCGCAATAAATTGACACAAAGTGACACGAAACTGCACTTATGCAACAGCTAAGTGAAAGAGAGCGTCACCTAGCAAAAATGCGAACGAACCGCACGAACCTCACTACAGTCGGTGGCCATCACTACGAAGTATTCATCAAAAAGTACACTTCGCTGATTGCATCGAAGAGGTACACCGACCCGTTCTCCTAGCATGCAGAGACCGATGTGGATAATTGCTGGTTACAACCTGAAGAGAAAATCACTGATATTCCTTGGGCCATATTCTAGGGGACTGGCTGTGCCATACTTGCAAGTGATGGTGTTTTTGTCACTATGAGGATGATTATGGCTTGTGAGCTCAATGGAATTTTATTACGAGGAATCCTCTGCGAACTTGAGGCATTTCGAGTGCGTCGCTATATCCATGTAGCCTCCTACATCGTGATGTCTTCGTGATCGTTTCTTCCACTGGATATATATCGGAATAGGCATGGGGTGGCATGACATACATGCATACATAAGATTAATTACATGTTTTGACATCAATGACATGGTACTGTTGTAGTTTCGTTGCCTCAATATTTATGAAGATATGGATGAAATGCAGGAATGACCTGATATAAAAGACATGCGTGCCATATCATGAGAAAACATGAATTTCAAGACATTTCATGCGCGTCATGCCATGAATGAGAAAACACATATATGCACAAGTCATGTCATGACATCAATGATATCACATCCTTGTCATGGCATGCATGTGATAATTTAATTTGAATGAATGATATGCCGCCATTGTGGGTATTTCTTTAGCTTGATATGTATCAGGGTCGAAATGGCATGACATGCATGACCTGAAATGTCATAAATGCCATCACATGAATGGCACTCGTGTCATGACATGAATGCCATGAATTGCATAAATGTACGGAATGGCATGACTAACGACAAGAAATGCATGGGTTTGTCATATCATGCTTCTCTTGTCTGAACGCATGTCTCGTCACAGTTATCCTGATACATATACAGCTAAATGAACTACCACCAAGCCACCATGTCATTTATTTCATTCGTGACAATCACGCATGCCGTGTCATTTCACGTGATGCACGTCATGCCATGTCATTTTATTCATGTCATGGATATCCTGATACATAACTTCTTAGAATATGAACGTAACATGAATGACACTCATGTCATGACATGTCATGACGAGGAGTGACGCGTCTCCAGGAGCACGCCAGGCTCCAAAAAGCGGCCACTCTAAGATCAGGTTATCTTCCAGCACGGAGTCCGGAGGCGTCGTTCGAGAAGGGATGTATGGTCGCATTCACGTGCAAAGCAACGTGACCAAACGTTGTCATAATTGATGGACAGCCTATCACCTATGAGAAGACGCACCATTTTCGCGGAGCGATAATAGGTCGAGACCCTACCTAATGTCCTCATGTCTCCCACCTAATAAGAAGCTAGCCATAATAAGCCATGCCCTCAGGTATCTTGCGGGAAAGTCAGTGGCATCTGTGAGGACGATGCTCCAACTCTATAACGGAATGTTCCTGGGTATCTTTCGCTATAGCTTAGCTGTACGGAGTGAGACCTGTAAGACCAACTTCCATTCCCTCTAGTCTGCGCAGACTCAAGCTCTGCGAATATATCTTCGCCTTCCCAGGTGTGCATCCACGGCAACAACAATATCCATCGCGCATGACCACCGTATAAATACGTGAATCCAAGTCGACGCTTTAAGGATGCACATCAGGCAGTTCGCCCGACTTCAATCGCATTATCTAGCCTCCATTCATGCCTCTCGACCTTGTTCAGCATTTTGCAGGATTATTGCCGCTAGCCACGGAACTTTAGCGTCTAACTTCAAACCTCCAACAGGACCTTCTCTACCGCTGTGGTGCCTGCATCTACTCCAGGCCCTTCTTGTCATTCCCGGCACAAAAAAGAAAACGGAGGTGTCATCTTTCGCCCTCAAACAAACCACGCTTTCACCAGTGCACGAGAAGGACAGACAACACATCCACGTTTACATGGAAGTTAGGGCTCCTCCAAAAGTTTAGCTGGAGCACGGGTAATTCCCGCGAAATCTGTCACCATGCAGTTCAAGACCTGTCACATTACATCATTGACGGCTGCCGCACTCACAGCTATCCATGCTGCTCGGGAGTTTATTGGTCAAATATCATCACAGTCACGGTCCATATTTTGTGACTAGAAGTCAGCTTTCCAGTTTGTGCTGTGTCCTTTCAAACACAGGCCTAACGTACAATTAGTGGCAGACATTCGACTACTTCACCATCACGCAATCTACAAGGGGAGAACATCAGCTACCAGTGGAGACCGAGTCATTGCGGAATTTCGGGAAATCACAGTGCACCTGATGCTGCCCGATCGGCCCACGATTTTGCCCATAATATACCAATACCACTGTCGAGAACACATACAGGCACAGAGCACCGCTCCCTCGCACGCGAGCTTACGCAGGCTCTGTGGGACACCAGTGGATACCCAACACACGTCTACATGGATTGGAACCACGGATGAAACACCGTCTTCCACCAGGGTTACCACGAGCGGAAGAAACTCTTCTGTGCCGCCTGTATCTCGACGTGACATTCATGTACGCCTATTCCTTCCGCAGTGGAGTGGCTGACAGCCCTGCTTGCGACACCTGTGGCTGCGAGGAGACGATCAAGCACCTGATCTGTGACTGTCCTTGTTAGAATGTGTCTCGAAAAACTAGACGGTCACACGTCCACAGCGGAAAAGTTCTAGGACACTGGCCCAGATGGGCATTCAATGCCTTAAAGGCTCTCCTCAAGTTCTTGAGGCCTTGTGAACTGTGCGACCAACTTCGCGCAGTATCGCGTTATTGTGCTAATTTTTCTCACTTTATTTTTGTTCCTTCTTTCACCTTTAACTACCTATCCCTTTCCCCAGCACAGGGTAGCCAGTCGGTACTTACACTGGCTAAGCTCTGTGTTTCCTTCCGTTTTGTCTCTCTCTAGAACTAACGTGAGAGCACATTTGTCTGACGACAACAGCAAGAGGACGGCGATGGTAGCAATGATTGTATGACAACTGCGAATGATCTATTCCGTGTTAACGAGCGGCATCGAGGTGCGAGATGCGTAAGCAAGAAACACATAAAGGAAATGCTCACTGACGGAAGCACGTGGTATCACCTGGAGGACACAAACGGGTGACTTGACGGCGATGCTGTAACAAAGCGTGAAACTCGTGTATTTTTATAGTCGTTCCGAGTAGTGGCGTGGTGTAGCTGCTATCCTTGGCCGAGCTATGACGACGTTGCCATTGCGAAATTCGATGCAGCATTGTCGTACTCGCACGCTATGTGCACCGACAAAGAGCAGTCCTTGCTTGATTAAGCGGCCTGGTAACAATAATAAGGGCCGTGAACGTTCGGTACGAGCTTTGGGAGGAGCGAGGAGATGGCGCGTTGCACTCAGACATCAACACTTGCGGGAAACTCGCCTTTGAGTGGATATAACCACCACCCGGTGTTCTGCTGCTGAGATGCCGAGGTCGAGATGCCGGGCTCGAGCACAGGTACCACGTGAGAATCAAATGCGAGAGTCGGATGACCAAAAGCATCTATCGTCTGCATAGATCGACACATGAGCGGATTTCGGAAGCGAATGAACCACGTCGTTGAGCACGGTGTTAAATAGAGTGGGGCTCAAGACTCTGCCTTGTGGTACGCAATGGTAGGTGTTGTGCTGTGACGACACACCATCGTCTGTTTGCACAAATAATGCAACGTCCTTCAAGTAGCTGAGTATGCATCAAAAAAGAAGGCCACCTGGGCCGACATCAGCCAAGGCGTCAAGGATGGCTCAATGAGTTTATCATGGCGCCTTTAACATCCAGGAGCAGCCCCACTGACAGTCTTCTTAGGCTTTCTTTTAGTGGTGAACAGAGGAGACAAGATCTATGACCTTGTCAAGAGGAGAGCGTCTGCGTCGGAAGCCTGCCATAGCATCAGGGTATATCTCGTAGTGTTCTACATACCACTCTACACTTGTCTGCACGATCTTCACGTCTCCATCAGCTTTCCTAGCCTACTGGCCAGACCAATGGGACGATAAGACGCCACGTCTATAGATGATTTGGCTGGTTTGAGACACACAAGGCTGCTGTACTTCCATGCGGCAGGAACCACTACTTCACGCCAAGAATTGTCGTACACGTCTAGAAGAGCATGCCGGGCTAGTTGACTGAGGTTGCCAAGAGCTGCGTATGTCACCCCGTCATGCGCAGGTGATAAGGAACGCCTGCACGCTGCCACCGCCGCTTGCAACTCCTCGATAGAAAAGAGATTATCCATATGGGTATCCCGTGAGGTTGAAACATAATAGTGATCATGTGCGGTGAACGAGGACGATTGACCAGCACATTCAAACAGAAGTCCTCCACTACACCCATCTCTCAGCGACCATGGCAGAGAGCTAGGCGTTTGAAAGGGCGGCGTTGTTGCGGCTATGTCCGAAGACCGTGCATGATTATTCATATATGTGGCAGGTCTTTATGTGAGTTAAGGTAATCACAGAAACTCTTCTATTTTCGACATTGCAGTAAGTTGATCCGACGCTGGATTTTTTTTTTTTTCTGCATCCGTCTCGCCTCCCGTATGTCGTAGCTGAACTTGATGCGCCGGAAGCATTGTTCCGCGTGACGCCGAATTGCTCGGAGCCGCTCCAATTCTGTTTGAAATTCAGAAAATGTAGGAACATGCCTGAAAACTCTTGTGGCTTTTTGAGCAGCGTGGTTAATTAGCTCCCCGATATTTCCACGTAGACAGTGCTGAGTCTTTCGACACGTCTTCTTCATGGGCAACGTGTATTTCGGCCAGGCGATGGGTTGAAGAACAGTGGAAAAGTGTGTCGTGCCTATGCTTTCCAGTTTAACATATGCTGGAACGTGGCCACTTTCATGCGTTTCGTTGTCCGGAAACCATTTCACACTGGTACTGAGGCATCTTGAAACAAAAGTTATGTCCAGTGAACTGCTGCATGTCAATCCTCGCCGAAAAGCGGAACTGCCATCTTTAGGCAGCAGAGTTTCCTGGACAATCCATCTTTAAGCTTCCCCATAGCGGATGATGCGCATTGAAATCGCCGGTAATGACCCATGATCCAGCTACTGCTATTAAAATTGGACTTAGTTTCGCGTTGGTAAATTCGCTCGAAGGTGAAATGTATGCACCTACGAGCGTGTGTGCGTCATTCTTGGATTTTATAGTCAAAGGTACGTACTGATTGTCATCGTCAGGTGCCACCGGGTGGAAACCTTAGTGAAATCGCATCTGACGTAAACGATGACTTTGCTGCGGTTGCTACAAGTAGCAGACATGTAAACTCCATATCCCGATAGGCGGATGGCGCTGCCATGGCTCACAAACGACGGTGATTGCAAATTTGTTCTCAAAAGCAATGGAACGAAAGCCCGAAATGCGAGATTTAAGGCCTCGGGCATTCCACTGAAAGATAGAAGCTTCTTTGACTTTTTAAAGGAACGAGTGCAGAGGAAGAGTAAAGGTGCTTCTCAAGACTGGACGGTACCGGATTCAGGGCAACCAGTATTTGAAGCGCACCTCGAGCCGCCAGAGTACGGCAGTCAAAAGTACATGGAGCCTCCTCATAAGGGCCCTTATTATGAAGACAACTTGTTTATCGTCGCCGCGGCTGCTGTCTGAAAGTGAAGCATGATTAGGCGAACGTGTTACATGTTGCTGCGCCACTGGTTGGTCTAGCCTTACCAATGGTAGCCACTCCTCGCATGAGGCAATGATAATGGAGAATTTCTGCTCGGGATACTCACTGCTAGTATTCCCAGTTGTCTGTGGAAATGTGTGGACTGTCATTAGACACAGTGCATGCTTAGCAAGAGTAGTGGATTTCGTAGAAGGTCTCCGGGGATGTGAACACCGCCGTCGCACCTTAGCAGCAGCCTCCCTGTGTTACGAACCATTCCTGACCATTTGCCTCAAGACTTTCATCTCATTTTTCACATGTGGGCAAATCTTTGAAGCTTTATTGTAAGAGCCTTGACAATTGGCGCACTTTCCCTTATCTGCACGACAGGCGTCGGTGCCGTACGACCTATCCCATTGAGGGCACATGGCAGCATTTGTGCAAATCGCACTAACGTGCCCTATCCTTTGACACTTCCGGCACTTAAGCGGCTGGGGTACAAAAGGCCCTACTACTCGTCGAAAGTGCGACCTTGACGTGTGATGCTAGGCTGTCTCCTTTAAAAGTTAGCTTTACACAGTGCGAATTCCCTAGGCGACGGACTTGCTACACAACTCACTCTGTCGCAGCTTTGATGAGTACATGCAGGTCAGCATCGCTTACGAAAGTGTTTATGTCATACACAACACTGGCCGTAGAGTCATGATCGTCTTGTTCATAGCACCGTACATTGACGTTATCGAGCATCTTGCCGTCGCTCTAAATGTCTAGCACACTGCGGTTTGTGACATCTATAGCGAGAATGTTCTTAAGGGCGTTGATTCTTACATCTCTCATTTCACCCAGAACAAGGGCCTGGAGCGACACAGGTGTACCTTGGCGATTGAGCCGCTATTGAGTGTCCCTTACAGCCACAGGCACAATGAAATTGTCTGGACCGATGACTTTCGCGCCGCGATCACAGTTCTCTTACTTGTAGAAAGAGATGCCCTGACGAATCTTCTGTTTGATCGTACTTTTCTGTGGGCCCGAAGTCACTATCATCCGAGGTCTCAGCAGTGGTCGCTGAGTAGACCACATTTTCCTCGTTGTCTGTGTCACTGGGGTGACTAGACCGCTTTCTCTGAGTGGCGGCTGTGGACACGAAAGGACGCGCCAACCCTCCAGGTGACTCTACGTTCAACGCCGTAGTTATGGGAGCGGCGTCTACCACAAATTAGCTTGAAATTCACAGAGACAAGAAATCAGCGTTCCGCACAACATGTATTTCGTCGTCGTCTCCTTATTCACAGTACTCGCATCAGAGACACAAATGCTGCATTCGCACAAGCACATTGTCAACCTGGTAACGCTTCGCGGAACCCCAAGCAATGCGGCACGGCCAGCAACATGTGAAGTAATTCCCACAGTACGCTGGATCTAGACAATTTCTTTGGGTCCAAATGACAATGTGAAAGAAGGGAAAGCTGAACACGCTCCGAGGTTCGAAAAGGCTATTTCCCTTAGAGGTACAAGCACACTTCACCACTTTGCACTCTCATCACTCAGCAATTTTTCCGCTGAACTCACTCCATACTCGCCGACACAAGAGCTTCCATTTTCTAATCACCAGTAAGTTTAGCAGCCTTACTGTCAGCCTGGCACCCGGCAGTACCATCACACCAAAGGACCAGCCGCAGCGCCGAATAAACCGTGGGCAAGCAGCTGCATGTAGTGCAGTGAAGGCGTAGCGCGGGGCTACGGCGCGTGACCGAGCCAGGTGCTTGAGAGGGGAGGAAAGGGGTTTCCCAATTTCAATTTTTTTTCTCGCCTAAAGCGAAAACGACACCGCTTAAATTTCCCGAATGAGATGTTACTGTTTGCATCAGTCAAATTCATCAGATTGCATAATTTTGTATGGATGACTTGCATGCGCGCTGAACACACGGCCCAAGCGAAATTTATCAATTTCCTTTTTTTTTTCTCGCAAGCTTTAAGTTTGCCGAGTAGGAAACTTCTTTGAGTTCATGATTTGGCTTCTAGATGACAACACTAACGCGTTGTACAAATACAGCAAACGAATAAACCATTGAGAAAATTATCTAATATCTATCGCATTGAGCTTTTGCCCCCGATTACAAACACAAAGCAACATCCTTCGCAAAGGAACTGTAACAGTTTATGGTCATCTAGAGAAAAAAAGACTTGACAAAACTTTTTTTCCCCATGTTCGCTCTCAAGTGTGAAAGTAATATAACGCCCACGCAATGAAAAGCAAAATTGTCCGTTTGAAATATCTTGGGTATGTCACTCTTGAGATACTGTTAACAGCCATTACGTTTTTTCCAAAAATTGATGATGACCAAGCGCCACCTCTGCTAGGTCTGGCACTGAAAGACCGTATTTTGGCATTTGGATGGCAAATAGTGAGACGTGGGGCTCTTGTTGATGCGACAAGAGCATCGATAATCTTTTGTTTAATCCGCTGGGAGAAGGCGTTAAGCTCCCTCTCTGTTAAGGACGTTTTAAACCAACGACCGCCCGTACAATTTTTAGTCTAAAATACTGCACGGATATTATTTCCATCGCTAGCGAAAATTGTATTTCTGGTGAAAATTTGCACGTGCTAGAAACAAATGCCTCAAGGTAAACATAAAATAGAGTATTCTGCCACAAATCGTTATTGTATTTTACACAAAAGAAGTTGCACACTGGTATGGGGGGACTGTAGTTGAACGAGTGGCTGTCACAGAGTGTATCAGTAAAGCTCGACAAACGACTAGACACGAACAATACTTATCACAACTCATTCCTTGAAGACAGGCTACTAACAAAACCATCCTACAGTTCCACAGTGCCGCTAGGGGCGATGAAGATTTAATCCGGCATGACTGACTCAGCACCAGCCCTGCAGGCGTGACAAAGTCGGTTCGCCGTACCTTCAGACACAGCGATCATCAAATGGGTCGTCCGTGCCCACTGCTTCACCGCGCTTGCAGCCAGCATCGGAGCGTAAAGAGTCTCTACCTTTTCCGCAATGCCGGCATGCCTATGGAACAAACACGTACAACACGAGCAAAGAAACTTCTCCGAAATGCCTAGGCAAAGTTGGATATTCCAGGAGCAAAAGCCCCCAGATTCTCTCTCACACACACGCTCTCACACGCGCCTGCGCAGAAACCTCGGGTGCCTCCGGAAGTGCCTCGGAAAATGCCACGCCCCGCATGCGCTGCCTAGTAATTGTAAAAATGCGCCCCGGATGAACGGTTCCCACGCCTGCAACCTCGCACTTCGCTCCCCACCCCTGATACGACCCCTTCGCTGACCGCAGGCCTCTCTACCCACCTGAAGCCCTATGTTTTACGACCCTGTGTACTGCAGTTTGTTTTTAGTGAGAGTAAAACTGCGTTTCGTAGAGTAAAATGTTCACTCCCTGTTGGCTCCCACGAGATAGCGAGGTTCCCTTTTCGCGGGAGCAGCTTGCAGCGAGTGTACGCGTATCTGTTGCTTCGCGTCGCGTATATGTGATCCAGAGAGGATTAATCGCAACCGCTGTTGACCAGACCATGTCTCTCCAACCAAGTGCGCAGTTGCCGAGCTGAGTCCGGGGATTCTAACTTTAAACATTATAACGTCAGTGGTCGTTTTCAAACACTAAATGCTATCATGACTTGTACACTCCCAGTACACTTCGTGTCGGAATCACCTTCCACGCAATGTTGTCGTCATTAAAGATAGTTATGCTTTTAGAAATGCTGATACCCACCTTCTCTGTCAATAAACGCTCAGTTGCATCGTTTCTGTTAAGGTTGTCAATTCTATTGTACTTTTTATGTTGTTGCTTCTGTTGTATTACGTTTAATAAGATCGTGCAAATTTCCCTCTCTGATGCCCTATGGCCATGAAAGTAATTGAACAAATAAATAAACGGCACAGTCGAAGTGCTGTGTACCAGTCACTGTGCTTACACATAGCCACGCACTAACAATCTCTACGTAACTCATACAGCCGAAAAGTATACACAAAAGCACAAGGACAATCAAGAATTGAACCAATATGCCGAGCAAGCAATATGCGAACGGACAGGCTCATGTGAATTTCATATTCAACACACTCCATTGTTGAACGCGTTTCTCAAAAAGATAATTTCTTTTCTCGGCAAGCTGAGTGAAGAAACACGCATACAATCATACTCTTCCAATGCATTCATGCGTATAAGTTTGGTATTGTGTCTGATGTAGCGCACTGTGCTGCAGTGCCGGTGTGCAAGTAATAGCATTTGACAGACAGCGTTTCGTGTTTGCAGTTTATTTACATGCGCCCAGCCATCGGGAGAGTTGTATTGTGAAATAACGTAGTCAGGTTTACAGACTTTCTTCGGAATTATTATTTAATACTCACATTGAAATAAGTAATAAAATAGAGGAATATCAAATACCCAATTAAGTTTCCAAGGCTTCGTTCCGTTAGCAAACTAAACCACAACTTCAGAAACACAAAACGCGAAATTCGTTTTTGTCTAAAAAAAACTTAACCTAATTGCAAGCAGAAGTACAAGGCTATTAGGGAGTCCCAAATGATTGCACCTATTTGCGAATACTGTGTAGAAAGTCATTTCGATTTAGCAAATAACTTAGGTTATGTAAGTCTTGAATTTTCAACATAAAACATGTTGTGTAAATTGTATTAGGCTTAGTGGGCCAGAAAAATTAGAGGCGCTCTATGACGGTAAATTACTCATACTGGGGATAAGCAGCAAAGAAAGAAAACAATAGAGCCTGATCGTCATTTATTCAGTATTGAAAAGCAATTATGAAGGAGATAGCGATGCAGTAACATTTCATTATTTCTTGCAGTTGGCATGAGGAGGATTTGTATGCCACCCTAATTATGGATGAACAAAACAGACCTACAATGGACATTAGCAAAAGTAAAGGTGAGATCAGTAATCCGGAAAGATTTACTGTTCCATATATATAAATATATAAATGCATATATATATATATATATATATATATATATATATATATATATATATATATATGTGTGTGTGTGCGCGCGCGCGCTTCTTCGACGGCTTCAAGCAATTTTTAAAAATCGTATGTGGCAAGTAGGACAACTATACTCCTTGAGTTGCTCCACTCGAAGAGGCGGGCAATACTCGCCCGAGAAATCGAAATGGATAATTAACTACTTATAGGGTGCTCCTATCTAAATACATATAAAAGAAGAATTCGCTTTTCTCGACAACCACTGCACCAACTTTGACGAGGTTAGTGGCATTTAAAAGAATAATTTAAAATCTAATGATTGCTCGTTTCAAATTTTTGATTTAGGTCTTCATTTTTTATTAAAAATTTGCAAAAATAACACATTTTCGGAACACGAAACTATCAAGTTTACAACTTTGTAACTCAGCAATGAAAAATGATACCACAGTTCTGTGAATGGCATATAATAGTAAATTTAAAGCGGACAATATTTATATATGTTGCACATGCATCTAAAAAAAAAATTTGTTATTGCTTTTCCAGCTTTTTCAGAACGCTTGTACAAAACGTAACAAATTCACGTAAAATATAAAATGAGATATCGAATCTGTGCGCTTTTAGTGATCTAATGGATAGCGCTCACAGAGCCGCGTTGTCTGTTCTTGATGCAGATCTATTTGTATATTTCTTGCTTATATTTTATTGTGTTTCAGAATTTTCGAAAATTCTTGTATCAAACAAAACGCCCTAAATCGAAATTTTGCTTGCAGCAGTCACTAGAATTTAACTGTCTCTCTCAAATGCAACACATTTCATTAAGATCTGTCCAGGGGTTATCTGAGAAAACCGTTCTTGCGTTTAACATGTACTTGAATAGGCCGCATCAGAGTTGGGCCCGAGCTAAAGCTTCGTCTCAACAACGATCACTCATTACCTTATGACTGGACTAAATTACGGTATATATTGACACGTGTACTTATCTTTATCGGGCGACCACGTTTCACCGCTTAAGAAATGTAATCGCACAGCGCGGCACGCGCCTGCATGTATCCGAAAGTTTCTGGAAAGTTATCGATTATTCTACCCGGCTGTCTGTTGTCGCCGAACCTTGTATTATCTAATTTCATCGCGTGACGCGAATGGTGTAGAACTTTGTGGGAGGCACGCGGGCCCGAACGAGTAGTCTGGAACATTCGACGACTGCTGTATAAAAACCGACGCGCTTTACCCGCTGATCAGATTTACGACGATCGCTGAGCGTGTTCGCCGCTATCGTTGTGCTATAAGTGTAGCCTGTTTTGCGGGCACAGGTTCGCCCAATAAAAGTTTGTTTTGTCGTTCACAGTATTGCTACTGTGTTCATTGCCGCCATGACCAGGTGACAATATTGCAAATTGACAATCGTAACCAATAAGTTTACAAGGCATATCCCCTTGGAGCGAGTACTTAGGATGGCACCGGTTTTGAGACATGCGCTATCAAACTTATAATAAAAGTTCACTGTTGCTCCACTTGCTACTTTATAAACATGTCATTGTATGAATTGAAGCACAAAAGTAACTGGGACGCCGATGTATTTGGTTGCCAACTTAAGGAATTATTATGTCGAAGCTGACATCATCCTTAAAATTCGTCTCAATTCGACATGGTAACACACCGGCAATAATAAGCAAATTGCAATATGTGCCATAAAGTCATTCATTTAAGACGTTCAACAATAGTTTTCTTTATTAATCGAATATGCATTTAAATTCCACGTGTAAGTACTGTCCGCCTGCTTGAACAATCTAGCTCAGATTAGAAATGTGCTATTTGCCACAGGTAATTTCTAAAAATTGGTAAAAGTACTCGCACAAGCACCCAGCATATGGTTATAAAGACAGTGGGTGTGGGCTTGCTACACAACTTAAATAACGAATGAGAGTATTGCCCCTCGAGACGTTTCTTTGTTCGACGTTTGAGCTGGAGCTCTCTAAAGCCGCTCGAGTTCGCTCTTCTCCTCGGGCGGCCATTTTTCCAAAAAAAAGTATGCCTTCCAACCACTCGACTAATCGGCTATCGACTATCGCGGACAACATCAGTCTCTTTTCACGTAAGTATGAGGCTCGGAGCAGGAGCTATTGCGCTTGAAAGTAACCTGGGGCCTGACGAACCAACCGACTGAGCTATCTTTACGGGCAACATCCAAGGGTCACGAGTTCAAATCACCTGTTATGTTCCCTTTCTCCCCCTTTTTTTCTTTTTTTTCTTTCCTTTTATTGTCTTTTCCTTTATGTTATCACTGTACGGGAACCCTCCTAAAAAAATTACATATATACTCAAATATGTATGGCCACACATGTGCAGGACATAAGTACCTGGTTCTCTAGCCGAGTGCCATCCGTGCGGTATAACCGAGCTCAGATTGGTTCCCCTTGACTAATCAAATAGGGCACCACTGTAGCTTAAATGAGGCGTACTACTCCTGCGGAACCCGCCATGGTTGCTCAGTGGCTATGGTGTTAGACTGATGAGCACGAGATCGCGGGATCGGATCCTGGTCACGGCGGCCGCATTTCAATGGGGGCGAAATGCGAAAACAATCGTGCACTTAGAATTAGGTGCACGTTAATGAACCCCAGGTGGTCGAAATTTCCGGAGGCCTCCACTACGGCGTGCCTCATAATGAGAAAGTGGTTTTGTCACGTAAAACCCCATTATTTAATTTTTTAATTTAATTCCTGCGGGGACGGTAGAGTATCCGCCTCCCGTGCAAGAGGACCGTGGTTCAAATCCCGGCGCCGCGCAATTCTCCGCTGGAAAATACAGAAAAACCATGTGCTGAGCAAATTGCACAAACAGGCCTGGAGCGCGGCCTGATCCCGGTGACCACAACCAGTAATGCACTCCTTCACCAGAGCAGGAATGGCCACCCTGGTGCAGTACTTGGCTGCAACCTCATATATGAATACAAATATCAAACCCCGGCCCTCAGTCCCCTGCAGCTGCGAAGCAACTGACCACGGTGGCGGTCAGATCTGTGACACAGCAGAGGGTGCAAAGAATACCTGGCTCCGGACAGGCCACCATTGGAATCTGAACCTGGCAACGTTTAACGTTAGAACGTTATCTAGTGAGGCGAGTCTAACAGTATTATTGGAGGAATTAGAGGGTAGTAAATGGGATATAATAGGGCTCAGTGAGGTTAGGAGGACAAAAGAAGCATATACAGTGCCAAAAAGCGGGCACGTACTGTGCTACCGGGGCTTAGCGGAGAGACGAGAACTAGGAGTCGGATTCCTGATTAATAAGGAAATAGCTGGTAACATACAGGAATTCTATAGCATTAACGAGAGGGTGGCAGGTCTTGTTGTGAAACTTAAGAGGTACAAATTGAAGGTGGTACAAGTCTATGCCCCTACATGCAGTCATGATGACCAGGAAGTCGAAAGCTTTTATGAAGACGTGGAATCGGCGATGGGTAAAGTCAAAACAAAATACACTATACTGATGGGCGACTTTAATGCCAAGGTAGGTAAGAAGCAGGCTGGAGACAAGGCAGTGGGGGAATATGGCACAGGCACTAGGAATATCAGGGGAGAGTTATTAGTAGAGTTTGCGGAACAGAATAATATGACGATAATGAATACCTTCTTCCGCAAGCGGGATAGCCGAAAATGGACGTGGAGGAGCCCGAACGGCGAGACTAGAAATGAAATCGACTTCATACTCTGCGCTAACCCTGGCATCATACAAGATGTGGACGTGCTCGGCAGGTGCGCTGCAGTGACCACAGGATGGCAAGAACTCGAATTGGCCTAGACCTGAGAAGGGAACGGAAGAAACTGGTACAAAAGAAGCCAATCAATGAGTTAGCGGTAAGAGGGAAACTAGAGGAATTCCGGCTCAAGCTACAGAACAGGTATTCGGCTTTAACTCAGGAAGAGGACCTTAGTGTTGAAGCAATGAACGACAATCTCATGGGCATCATTAAGGAGTGCGCAAAGAAGTCGGTGGTAACGCCGATAGACAGGAAACCAGTAAGCTATCGCAGGAGACGAAAGATCTGATCAAGAAACGCCAATGTATGAAAGCCTCTAACCCTACAGCTAGAATAGAACTGGCAGAACTTTCTAAGTTAATCAACAAGCGTAATACAGCGGACATAAGGAACTATAATGTGGATAGAATTGACCAGGCTCTCAGGAACGGAAGAAGCCTAAAAACAGTGAAGAAGAAACCAGGAATAGGCAAGAATCAGATGTGTGCGTTAAGAGACAAAGCTAGCAATATCGTTACTAATATGGATGAGATAGTTCAAGTGGCTGAGGAGTTCTATAGAGATTTATACAGTACCCGTGGCACTCACGACGATAATGGAAGAGAAAATAGTCTAGAGTTATTCGAAATCCCAAAGGCAACGCCAGAAGAAGTAAAGAAAGCCTTAGGAGCTATGCAAATGGGGAAGGCAGCTGGGGAGGATCAGGTAACAGCAGATTTGTTGAAGGATGGTGGTCAGATTGTTCTAGAGAAACTGACCACCCTGTATACGCAATGCCTCATAACCTCGAGCGTACCGGAATCTTGGAAGAACGCTAACATAATCCTAATCCATAAGAAAGGGGATGCCAAAGACTTGAAAAATTATAGACCGATCAGCTTACTGTCCGTTGGCTACAAAGTATTTACTAAGGTAATCGCAAATATAATCAGGAACACCTTAGACTTCTGTCAAAGGACCAGGCAGGATTCCGTAAAGGCTACTCAACAATAGACCATATTCACACTATTAATCAAGTGATAGAGAACTGTGCAGAATATAACCAACCCTTATATATAGCTTTCATTGATTACGAGAAAGCGTTTGATTCAGTCGAAACCTCAGCAGTCATGGAGGCATTACGGAATCAGGGTGTAGATGAGCCAATGAGCCATATGTAAAAATACTGGAAGATATCAAGAGCGGCTCCACAGCCACCGTAGTCCTCCACAAAGACAGCAACAAAATCCCAATAAAGAAAGGCGTCAGAGAGGGAGATACGATCTCTCCAATGCTATTCACAGCATGTTTACAGGAGGTATTCAGAGACCTCGAGTGGGAAGAATTGGGGATAAAAGTTCATGGAGAATACCTTAGCAACTTTCGATTCGCTGATGATATTGCCTTGCTTAGTAACTCAGGAGACCAATTGCAATGCATGCTCACTGACCTAGAGAGGCAAAGCAGAAGGGGGGGTCTGAAAATTAATCTGCAGGAAACTAAAGTAATGTTTAACAGTCTCGAAAGAGAACAGCAGATTACGATAGGTAGCGAGGCACTGGAAGTGGTAAGGGAATACATCTACTTAGGGCAGGTAGTGACCACGGATCCGGATCATGAGACTGAAATAACCAGAAGAATAAGAATGGGCTGGGGTGCGTTTGGCAGGCATTCTCAAATCATGAACAGCAGGTTGCCACTATCCCTCAAAAGGAAAGCGTATAACAGCTGTGTGTTACCAGTACTCACATATGGGGCACAAACCTGGAGGTTTACGAAAAGGGTTCTGCTAAAATTGAGGACGACGCAACGAGCTATGGAAAGAAGAATGATGGGCGTAACGTTAAGGGATAAGAAAAGAGCAGATTTGGTGAGGCAACAAACGCGGGTAAATGACATCTTAGTTGAAATCAAGAAAAATAAATGGGCATGGGCCGGACACGTAATGAGGAGGGAAGATAACCGATGGTCATTAAGGGTTACGGACTAGATTCCAAGGGAAGGGAAGCGTAGCAGGGGGCGGCAGAAAGTTAGGTGGACGGATGACATTAAGACGTTTGCAGGGACAACATGGCCTCAATTAGTACATGACCGGGGTAGTTGGAGAAGTATGGGAGAGGCCTTTGCCCTGCAGTGGGCGAAACTAGGCTGATGACGATGATGATCATCATGATGATGATGATGAGCTGGAGGACTGGCCTTTACGAAGAGTGTGTATGCTAGGTTGCACGATGTTTATGTGGGCGGAGCCAGAACACAGCATCGATCAGGTTTGGGATGGCTAAATAAAGGAAAAAGAAAGCGCCTACGAGAGGAGAAAGTGCCTACGCTTACGAGGGTCCCCAAAAAAGTTGGTGAAAAAAGACGAAAAGAAAGAATCATCAAGAAGGAAAGAAAAAATAAAGACAGACGAGGGTCAAGCAACCGTTGCATGCACGTAATGTGGCTTTGAGTTGATGGAACGGAAAACATCAGTACGTTTCACTATGGCTGACCAGTCACGGCTACGGTAGTTCTAGGCTTCTAGCCCCATTATTTAGGGCAGGCAAAGGGTGCATAGGGAAGAACGGAAGTTGGGACTGTTGTATCGATGCGGCGTGGTGTGCAATGGCGCTGTACAGTGCGTGAGCTGCATTGAGCTTTTGCGGCTCATTTGTGGTCGCCAATATTTGTAGGTTCGACATTGTGCCAGCGTTTTCTTTCAAGCATACCTTGGAACTGTTAAAATTAAAGATGAGGTATGATTCCAGTTACTCTCGTTCCCGTAATCTTGTAAACCTATCTTGCAATAAAGCTCCCCTAAATGTGTCAAAAACGTGTTTTATCCATTTATATGTCGGAAAATACGAAGGCATGATTGAGATTTCGCGTGTGCCCGATGGTGGTTGAATTTAATGCTGAAAGGGGTCTGTTTGGTCAAGGTACTGTATCTTGCATACGCCGTATTCGAGAAGATATACGAAATTTGCGGAGTCGCAGGTGAGATTCCCGCAAATAGATTAGATAAATTTGGATTGTAACTGTACGCTACAATCGTAGTTTTCATGTGCTTGCAGATTTGGCACCTGCTTTGTCCGCATGGTTGACAACCTAGCCGTGGAGGGTCAGTTGTTTTTAATATGCCTGGGGCACTCACTGTTGAAAGAGATTACAGTGCGTTGGCGGATTCAGTTGACATTAAGACGATGGTCCGTAAATATTCTATGAGATCTTTTGCATAATTTATATATATATACCTGTATCTATATATATATATATATATATATATATATATATATATATATATATATATATATATATATATATATATATATATATATATATACATATATATCTATATGTATATGTATACATATTGTTATTATTTACCAATGTCCTTACAGGCCTCGTATGAGGCATTGGGTAAGCGGCGTTACAATAAGATCAACAGAGTACAGAGAACACATAAGAAACGTAATAGACATACATTAATATTTGACAGCGGAAAAATCTGTACATATCTTATTCAAGTATTAGAAGCATTGTTCAAAATAAGAAGGTCTGGAATGTACATATTAGAAGACAAACGATACAGTTCCTTTAATAAACAATGAAAAATAATGTTGCCACTCTAGTACAAATACAATGGTGGTTAGATATATATATATATATATATATATATATATATATATATATATATATATATATATATATATATATATATATATGTATATATTCTTTCTTTCTTTATTGTTTCCTCAGACACCGTCTAAGAGGGGGCCGAGGCTAAAGGCGACAGAGCGCCTGACAAGGGCCCCGGCCCCCTTGCACAATATACACAGACAAAATACATCAACAAAGTTCAGTCAGACAGACATAGGTTCAGACAGTGGGCAATATTAAAAAGGGAGGCTAGTCACTGCTCGAATATCAAGTCAGCAAATAATTTGTACAAAATATTTACATACGCAACATAATGTCTGCAACGTAAATACAGAACACAGCAATTCAGTTATCAGTCAGCACGTTCAACAACATCATTCATAGCCATCATCATCACAAAAACCAAGACACAAAAACCAAGCACAATTTCACAGCCGTGTATAAAAATTGCACTAACTGAGAGGAGCATGGCAAGGGAGAACAAAGCGCACTTTGTGAGGTAATTTACAATAATGAAAACATAATGTCACTGTTCACAAAGAAACTTCCTACAGTATTTCTTAAATGTATGTACCTTTTTATTAAAGTCGACCTGCATATCTCTTCTGTTTAGAGCATTGGTTATTTGAATAGATAATGCTTGCCTTCCATAGTTGGTTCTAACTTGCGGCATTTTTCGTTTTGGGTTTCGGGTACTGTATGAACTTGAGCTGGGCACTGCGGAAATATGTAACTTGTATTTATTGATCCATTGCAATAGCTTAAAGTAGTACACCTGGTCAGCCTTCAACATGTTATATTTGGTAAATAACGGCTGTGTTCTCAATAACTGCTTGTTGCGTTTAAAATTTTCCAGTATGTGCAAAATTTGCTTTTGTAATACATTAAGTTTGTAGTAGTTAGTAGCCGTTGTTGTTCCCCAAGTCAAGATGCCATAGCTCATTCTAGAGTAAACCAGTGAATAGTATAGTGCCTGCTTTAAACGTTTGGGTATTAGATGTTGTACTTTGTAAATGCACCCAATGGTGCGAGGAAGGCTTGATTTTAGTTGAATAACGTGAGTATTCCATGAGATATTGTGGTTAAACCAGACACCTAAAAACTTTTGTTCAGTAACCTGTTCCAGCAAGCATCCTTCAAATCTAATGTTAACCGTGTAGCAGTCATGTTTATTGATTGGCTTGAAAATGACGTACTTTGTTTTATTTATATTTAGACTCAAGCGATTTCTTTGAAGCCATGCAGATAACTGCAATAAGTAGTCATTAACAGACGTCTCTAGGCATTGCATGGTTTCTCCGGCGAAAAAAACATTAGTATCATCTGCATACATTATTAATTGCGGGGTTCCATGTATTGCTATATTATCATTTATATAAATAAGAAAAAGTAGGGGTCCCAGAATAGAGCCCTGGGGAACGCCAGGGCTCTATATATATATATATATATATATATATATACATATATATTGTAACGCCGCAGTGGAGGAGTGTGGAAGAGGAAGAAGAAACGGCGCAAGGGTTTTGGGGTGATCGGCTGTTTCGGACCGTCCCATGTCTGCTCTACCCTTTTCACTGTAAATCCATTCTACATCCGTAACAAGAGGCGTACGTGGTAGGTACTGGACGCCCTGAGCAACCACCAGAGCCAACAAGCATGGCCGACGCCCAAGCAGGGCGGTCAACGAACACGATCGAAGAAGGCGTCGTTCAAGCCAGCCAGAAACCAAGGCAACCTAGCTACTGGACGCCAAAACCACGCATATTCTCAGGTGAAACAGATGAAGTCGTAGATGACTGGCTGAGGCTTTACGAAAGAGTGAGCCGACATAACGGGATATGTTCGTCAACGCAGCTTGTGAACGTTGCACTTTTTCTCGCCGGTACTGCTCTAAATTGTTTTGACAACCATGAACGCCTGCTGACGACTTGGGAAACTTTTGTCCAGGAATTGGAAGCCTGCATTGGCGAATCTAATTCCAAAAAGAAGAAAGCGGAACGCACGTTTTCCTGCAGAGCAAACTTGCCGGGTGAAACGTGTACCACGCATGTTGAAGAAATATTCAAGCTATGCCGAATTGTAAACGCGAATATGCCGGATGAAGGCAAAGTAGGACATCTGTTAAAAGGCATCACTGAAGACGTCTACAATCTTTTTACAACGAAAAAAAACCTGAACACTCCTTCTCAATTCAGGCATCAGTGTCACGCGTTCGAAGCTCTGAAGATCCGAAGAATCTTACCAAAGTTCGGGTGCTTGGACAACGTCACCACAGTTGCAAGTACGGGCGTCACTGCCTGCGATGACAACGCCTGGATCGTGCTTCGAGTGGTTCAAGATGAGCTAGCATGAGTTCAGGCAGTAGGTGCTGGTTGTGAGTGCGCGTTTGACGAGTGCAGTTCCGAAACACCATCCTGGCCGAGAGAACATCGCATCGAGCGCCGATCACCTCCTGAAGAACCGCACTTAAATAACGCGAGCTTTCGTTCTCTCCCGGCGAATCTCAGTAGCCGCCAGTTCTCACCAGTCCGCCATGACGCTACAGAGTACTACCCAACACCATGACGTGTTCCTGCGGAATACCCGATGCCACGACATGCTCCTGTGGAATCATACCCGGCGCCACGCGTGCCTGCTCCATTTAGTTTCAACCGCGACCTACCCGTATTCTACGCCTGCGGTTCCCGAGGAGATATTGCTCGCTTTTGTCGCCGCCGCTTGCAGCGAGTCCTACGTTTTTCGGCCTACACAACTCGTGTACACGAAGACGCGCCCCCACCATTTGGAATCCATCCTCTGCGGCAACAGTGGTCGTACCAATCGCACGATGAGTCGCCTATCTCCGAGTTCAGCCTTACACCGCCGCCGACCCAACTGCGCCGTTCGCCATCCCCGCGCCGTCGTGGGTCGCCTTCCCCGCCTCAGCTAGAAAACTAGCTTGTGCGGCCGCTGGAGGTGCGGTCGCGGGGCGGTCAAGCTTGGTTGCGATCGGAGGACTGAGTTTTAGAGCCGAGTTCACTGTATTGGTCCACGCAACTTATGATGTTATTTTAGGCATAGGTTACGTACGTGAATCCAGCGCTGCACTTGACTGCGAGAGCATGTGGCCAATCACCATATTTTATTATTTGCAGACCGATCAAGCCGACGTGTTTTCGCTGTCTCAAGATGTGTTTCTGCCTGGTCGGACAGCCGCGTTTGTTCCCATGAGTTCTTCACGTGTTCGGATGGGATCATGCAGCACTGTTGTCGAGTCAGATCATAACAACGCGATTAGGAAGAAATTGTTGGTCCCTCGGCCTATTGTTCAAGCCCTCGACAGGCGCGCTTTCTTGCTTCTATTGAACGCTTCTACGAAGTCTGTTACCCTGCCAGTCCGATTTAAATTGGCAACATTTGAGGAGCACGCCACAATTCATGTACGAACAGTTGCAGCGTTTTCAGACATCATTTGACCGTTGCCCAACTATACGGATCACTTGCGACGTACGACGCACGATAAACAAGTCTTTGTCGTCTTCCGAGCAGGACGTACTCCAACAAGTGCTCGCCTGCTAGACGTCAGTATTTAATTTTACTCAACTGAAACTTTACTCAATGTTGCCGGAATCCCACATGCACCACCGCATCAACACAGGACAAGCGATTCCGATCTGACCTATCACGTATCTCCCTCAGAGAGAAAAGTGATCGCCGAATGTGTCGATGACATGCTGCAGAAAGGCGCTATTCAGGAGTCTTGCAATCCTTGGGCAGCTCCGTTTATACCAGGGAGAAAGAAAGACAACTAGTGGAGATTTCCTGTCGACTACCGCCGCCTAAATTCTATCACAAGGAAAGACTTGTATCCCTTACCACGCATTGACGATGCTGTTGACTGCTTTCACTTCACCTCGTACTTTTCATCGCTTGACCTCCAGTCCGGGTAGTGGCAGATAGCGATGCACCCGTCTGACATAGAGAAGACCACTTTTGTTACACCTCACGGACTCTGAGTTTAACGTCATGCCGTTTGGCTTATATTGTGCCCCAACAACCTTCGAGTGATTTATGGACTCCCTCCGTGGTCTCAAATAGGAGATTTTTATGTAATATTTAGCGGACGTGATTATTTTCGGTCGAACTTTCCACGAGCACAACCAGCGGCTCGGCGTTGTTCTGGATTTCATTCAACAGGCTGACCTCATTTTAAACTCTAATAAGTGTCGTTTCGGTGAGCGCCAATTCCCTTGTGCTGGGATACCTCGTGGACATCGACAGCATGCGACCAAATCCCCAAAAGATTTCTGCTGTTCGCAATTTTAAGCAGCCGAAGAAAGTGAAAGACTTCAGTAGCTTCCTGGGCCTTTGTTCTCATTTTCGTCGGTTTATTAAACACTTCGCCAGCTTGCTTCTCCACTGACTGACCTAGTCCGCAAGGACACTGTTACGTTTCGCCTACGACGCGCGGTATAGCCGGCACGGATGCAACGGACGCCGAGGTTTCATTCAAAGCGGCGGACATTTTGGCCCGCTCGGCGCTCCCGCGACGCCTCCCCGCCAAGCGCGTCCAGGCATGTTTCGATGCCACGTGTATTCGTGTGTGCGTGTGTGTGTGTGTGCATGTTGGTGCCCACGCTAGTCAAAGCGCGGCAGCCGGGGAGAGGAGCTCCCCAAGTGTGAAGCGACGAGGTCTGATCGGCGCCGGCCCGGCGGATGAGTCACTACACTCGTCTCAACATGTCTCTCAGCTTGTCCGAGCCCCGCCTTCACGTGGCCTCATCCCGTGACCTTCCTTCTTGCCCTCGACTCCGAGAGTATAAAAGCAGCTGCCCCTGGACGCCAAGAGAGAGGCTCCGATTTCTTCTGTTGAGTAACGTGCTCTCCCGTCTCTCCACTTCGCTCGACCTGACCAGCCGCTCTTTTGCAATGCTAGAATAAAGAAGTTGTTCTGTTAGCAGTCGACTCATGCTTTGCTCGGACCTTCGGATGCTTCCAGTTGTGCCCCAGGCCGCCAGGCCAACGCTACCCTTGGGGCTTGCGACCCGATTGCAACAACGGGCGTCAGCGCTGAGATTCCAACAACACTCCCTACATATTGTCCGCTCACTGCGAGACTGCTTTCTAGCAGCTGACTTTTTTTCTCATCTCTGGGCCACTTCTCCGCCATTTCAATGGCGTTGACCACACTGCATACTGATGCAAGTGGTGTGGGCGTTGGTGCTGTGCTCGTCCAGTTTCATCGCGGACGCCAACACGTCGTAGCGTATGCAAGTCGTACTTTGACGAAAGCAGAGAGCCATTATGCAGTCACGCAACTGGAATGCCTTGCTGTTGTTTTCGCCATCCACAAGTTCAGATCTTATGTGTATGGCAACCATTTCAAGATTGTCACCAACCATCATTTTATCTGCTGGCTCGTCGGACGGCATGACCGAGCTGGGCAGTTGGCTCGGTGGGCCTTGCGTCTCCAAGAATATGACTTTTTGTTGCTTATAAAAGTGGTTGGTGCCATACAGAGGCCGACTGCTTAAATCGTCTTGCCTTTCAGACCGAGCATGCTGATAATGACGATTTCGACGACTACTTAACTACAATCTCATCGGACTCTCCTGACTTTCCCATGTTCACAAGAAGGAACAACAGCGCGACAGTTCACTAAAGCCGATTATTGATGCGACCCACACATCTGAACGGGCTACGCTATTTGTGATTCGTGATGGTCTGCTTTACCACAAGAATTATTCAAGCAACGGTGCTCCACTGCTGCTCGTCGTCCCAAAATGTCTGCGCCTTGCTATACTTCGGGCCATGCACGACGACCTCACATCCGGTCACCTTGGATTCGCTCGAACGTTCCACCACCTCCGACAACGCTTCTATTGGCCTCAATCGCGGACGACAACTAAGCAGTAAGTCGCCAGCTGTGATGTCTGCCAACGCCACAAACAACCGACTACAGCTAATGCAAGAACTCTGCGACCGGTTAGACCGCCGACATACCTTTTTGGGAAGTGTTCATAGATTTACTCGGTGCTTACCCCAAGATTTCCACTGGCTGCCGCTGGATAATCGGGTGTGTGGATTATTTAACACATCACACTGAAACAACGGCACTTGTCTCAGCTACAGCAGCCGATGTCTCGAGCTTTCTTCTGCATTCCATTATCCTCCATCATGGAGCTCCTCGGGTGGTCATAAGTGATCGCGGCCGGCAGTTCACCGCTGACGTCGTGTAAGAGTTGCTACACATTTGTGGAACTCAATATCGCCATTCCACGGCTTACCATACGCAAACCAACAGTATATCCAAGCGCACCAATCGTAACCTCGTCAACACGCTTTCAATGTATGTCTCAGCGGATCATAAGAACTGGAATGCCGTATTACCGTTCATCACTGTTCGTATGCCTTCAACACAGCCAAACATGAAGTCACAGGATACGCACCTTTCTTTCTCCTCTATGTTCTCCATATTCAAATTTTTCTCGACACCATACTTCCTTTTTCACCTAACGACGATGCTTCTGTCCCGTAGATATTGTGTCGTGCTGGAGAAGCACGTAGACTTGCCCGGTTCAGAACAATGTCGTCGCATGTTCATGCTAAAGCTCACTACGACGCACATCTCCCCGTCAGATTCGCCACCGGTTACTTCGTGTGGCTGTAGAAACCGGTTCGGAAAAGAGGATTTTGCCAAAAGCTTCTCCCCAAGTATTCGGGCCCGTTCGTGATTCTCAAATGCTTGAGTGAAGCGACCTATATCATCGCTAAAGTGACGGCTGATAACCGCCGTTCACGCAAGACGCAAGTTGTGCACGCCGCACGATTGAAACCGTTCCATCAACATTCACTCTGACTCGCTCGGTGAGCTTCGACTGCCCCGGAGGAAAATGCAACGCAGCGCTGGAGGAGCGTGGAAGAGGAAGAAGCGGCGCGAGGGTTTTGCGGTGATCGGCTGTTTCGGACCATCTCATGTCTTCTCTGCCGTTTTCACTGTAACTAAATTCATTGTACATGCGCAATTATATATATATATATATATATATATATATATATACATATATATATATATATATATATATATATATATATATATATATATATATATATATATATATATAAACAGTTTTACTTCGCTATTCGTGACGGAGACCATGTCTTGTCTTGTATTGTGTCCCATGCCTCCAGTTGGCGCGATCCCCAAACCCTCTTCTTCGTTTAAAACATACGATAGCTATCGCGTGGTCTACACCCACTTTTTCATCGTTGATAAGCGACTCTAGAAAAACGAGGTGGCCTACTCTCCCTACCAAAGGACACAGGATGGACGTGCGAACGAGAAATGCAGTGGGTGGTAGCAAGAAAACAAACGAGTCCCCAGTTCTCTGAATAATGAACAATGACAGAAAGAGAATATATTGCGTCAGCAGCACAGCAGAGCCACGAGGTCATGGCGTTAAATAAGGCTTTAAGTGAACGCCACTGAAAACCTCTGTGCGTGGTAGCTGACGCTGACTGGGCGGCTCGCCTCTGTCTAGAATGGCTTCAAACTTAATGTTTCTCACATGCCTTACGACTTCATATGGTTCAAAGTGCTTGCTAAGGAGTTTCTCGCTGAGTCCTCGCTGTATGACTGGTGTCAGGCCCAAACTTAGTCACGAGGTTGGTAGTTAACTTGTCGTGTATCTGCGCACTGCTGCTGTTTTATGAGCACGAGGCCAGTTTATGCATTTCCTGGACTCATTGAAGGTACTCCTCGACGTCAGCAGTTAGCTGGTCAAGCTGGTTTCCGTCGCCATAGAAAGTCACGGCGTCTAGCATCGGTTCAAAATCTTGACCATAAACTATACAAAACGCGGCAGTGCTGGTAGTGCCCTGCGTGGCAGTGTTGTACGCAAATGTGGCGCACGGGGCAATTCCGTTCCACGTTTCGTGCTGCTCATCCACATACGTAGATATCATGTCCGCTAACGTTTTGCTCAGTCTTTCCGTCAAACCTTCACTCTGAAGGGGGTATGCAGTGGTGTTCGGGTGGCTGTGCTGAGGTGTGAATGTACCCGCTGAGCTTTGCCGCAAGCGGTGTCCCTCGGTCCGTAAAGACGAAGTAAAGATCAGTAAAGACGAACGAAAGCACAATGTCGTGCACAAAAAACTTGGCAAGTTCAGGTACCGTTCGCGTGGTATCATGTTTGTCTCAGCATAACCCCCCAAATAATCAGTCGCGAGGACGATCCACTTGTTTACGGAGCAAGACAAGGAAAACGGTCCAAGGTCCATTCCCATATGGTAAAAAAGGAGCGTTCAGTGGGTCAATAGGCTGGAGTAAGCCTGCTCGTTCTGGGGATACTGATTTTCATCACTGACATTCACTGCAGCCTTTGACACAGCGCATGACACAGGCATTAAGTCTGGGCCAGTGGTATAGTTGGTGCACTACGTCTATTGGCTTTGAGTTATCCAAGTGACAGGAGGTTGGTTCGCCCTGGTACGCTAACAGAACGTCATTTCAGGGGGATTACATTACGTTACAGGGTTTTACGTGCCAAAACCCTGTAAAGGGTTTTGGCACGTAAATCGACACTACCGCTTTTGCAATCGACTGCAATCGACACTGCCGCTTTTGCAGTGTCGATTGCTTCAGAAGCAAAACGCTTAGCGAATTAGGCTATTCGGTCGACTGAGGCGTTGTCAGTGCCGGGAAAAATGGGCCATTGCTGATAGCCGATATTTATGACGAGAACTTCGCAGAGGCCTTTTTGGGGCCAATAATGCTTCTTTCCCTGCATACACGCCGAGACAACAAGACTGCTTCAGCAGCCCTACACCAGTTGATCCAAGACACATATGCGCGGTGGTTTTGTGACAGTGTCGTCAATGGCGCTAAACACGACTCTCAGGAGGCTGTGGTCATCAGCCTCTGCGGAGTTCTTCGTTGGGAAAATGACGATGCGTTGTAGAAGGTCGGCTATAGCACGATGCTCCCTGAGAAAGTCCATGCCGATTATTAGGTTCAGCACACATTCACTGCGAATGCTTAAGCTGGCAATGAACACAAGACCCCGATTCTGTATTAGCGCCGTGCACATACCCAGTGGTGCGACGACATGCCCGCCAGCTGCACGAACTCACTTTCGACTCCATGGCGTCGTCATTCTCTTCAGAAGGCTGGCCAGTTTTCTGCTGATTGGCAAGTAATCCGCTTCGGTGTTCACTAAAGCACTGACATTGCCACTATATATTAGTACAGGGACGTTGACTGAAACTCCTGTTCAGCAGTCAGGTACTGTCATCGTCGACGTATCTTCGTTTAACATAGGCGTCGACTCCAATATCCAATATCCAACGTCCAATATCCGCACCTCGTGGCTTAGTGCAATGCTGAGCCATTCGCGGAACCTGAATGTCGTACATGGGTGCGCACGTGCTCTAGGTCACGAAGTGCCGAAATTCCGCTTATACAACGGCTCACACGTATCCATCGGTACTATCACTTTCAGATGTACCGATGTCTTTGTTCCCCAATCAAATAATGCAACAGCGATATACCTACTGCAGCAACAAAACTTTCCTCGAGCACCATGTCACAATGACTGTCAACTGGAATGCGATAAGTATCAGAAAAATTTTGTGACACGCCGTATTGCTGAAGACAAGTTTACTTAAAATCTGAACTTATAATTCAGAAATTTCCATTGCTTCGGCTATATGTGATGTACACTGCCTCCGGTATCGGCCCACGTCGCTCTGGCACTCGCTTGCGGAGATTGACCATGAACAGGAAGATATGATGACGACTCTATGACGACGACGCACTGACGATGATGGAATCAAGACAATGGAACGATAAAAGCAGTACAACAATGACGTTATGACGACAATCAGAGGACAATTATGAAATTATAACGTGGTATAACAACGACAGCGTGATGACAACGACATGGTGATAATAGGATGACGACGAGTGTATGACGACAACAAAATGAAGAAGTTACAACGATGATGATGGAACGACCGTGACGGCATGAAGACAGCGGTATTACAACGTATGCATGACAGCTGTCTGGGGATGACAAGTTCACGACGATGGCATGCCCACATCGGCATCATCACGACTGAATCATAACAGCGTCATTACGATAGAATGACGTCGATGGAACAACGAAGGCAGTACAATGACGATGGCCTGATGACAACCGTGTGATGATGACTATGTGATTACGATGGCGGGACGACGCTGACGTGACGGGAGTCGGATGACGAAGATGAAATGACGTCAGTGGAACCATTATGACGGCATCACGATTAGAGTATGAAAATTAGTGCACGGCGGTGACTGTGTATAAGTAGAATAAGAATGATATTAATAAGTATATAAGTATAATAAGTATAAGGGTATGATGGCAATGGCGTGACAATTGCTATATGATGACGATTGCATTGCAACGCTGGCGTGACAACGACTGACTGGCGATAATCATTTGGCGAAGTTGGAGTGGCGGCAATAGAATGACTATACGCCGTCGTAATGATGAGGAATGCATCACGACTACATGACGCCTACGGCGTGACGACGATGGCATTACGGGAGCCTGTTGACGACGATGCAGTGACCCTGAGGGCCACACGATCAAGAACATACGCCTTCTGGCTCAAGCTGTTAGACAATATAGCCACTGGGTAGGCGTAAAAGGCGTGACGACGATGGCGTGACGAGAGTGAGATCACGAAGCTGGAATGACGATGATGGAACGATAACGACGGCATCACGACCACGAGCACATAAGTACAGTGGACCAGGCTGATAGAAAACTTTGGTCACTGCGTTGGCGTAAGAGGCTAGATAGAGAGATAGGCTCACAGTGCCTGAAATAGGCACAGAATGCCAATCGCAAATAAACTGGCAACACATCCATCATTTTGAGATTATTCGTGACGTAGTGTAGTCAGCAATCTTTGTTATGATTCGCAGTGTAAATATTGATTATGCGTGTTATATGTTGTGATAATTATTATGATGACCATGGTATCCACATGGCCATATCGTCATGCCGTCAGTAAATCACAAAACCCCGTGGGCACATCAGCAGACACACGAATTAGCAATCTCGTTGCCATTCATAATGGCAAATGATACTAGGACACAGAATGCCTTGTGCTCATTATATTCCAGTTGAAACTCCTTAGTATACACTTCGTATTCTGGCTACAACTTCGCTGCTATCGCTCTTGACAGCCTCGCTCGACGCCGACGTGCTGCTGTGCATGGGGCGTTATTGCTTTAATATATGGCTACGCACCCCTTATGTAACCTTGACTCATTTTTGAGGGGGTTTGACCGGAATGGGCCCATCTTAATTTTACATAATCATCCTCATAATCCGCCTATTTTTACTGCACGACAAAGCTTCTCCCAGCGATCTCCAATTACCACTGTCTTGCGCTAGCTTATTCCAAGTTGCAGCTGTAAATTTACTCATTTCTTCACCCAACCTATTTTTCTGCCGTCCTCGGCTGCGCTTCCCTTCCCTTGGCACCCATTATACAACTCTGACGTTCTACCGGCTACCAGCTCTGCGCATTACACAGCCTACCTAGCGCCATGTTTCCCCGGTAATGTAAACTAAAATATCGGCTATCCCCGTTTGTTCTCAGATCCGCACCGATCTCTTCCTGTCTGTTAACGTTACGCGTAACACTTTTCTTTCCATGGCTCTTTGCGCGGTCCTTAACTTTTGTCGATCTTAATTATTAACATCCACGTGTCTGCCTCATATGTTAGTACTCGTAGAATGCAATGATTTTAAGCTATTTTTTTTCAACGGCAGTGTTAAGCTCCCAGTCAGGCTCTGACAATCTCTGCTCTACGCACTCCAACCCATTTTTATTCTTCTGTAAATTGCCTCCACATTAGCGAGGTCTCCTGTGAGTAATTGACCTAGATAAGTGCATTCCTTCGCAGATTCTAGAGGCTCACTGGCGATCCTAGATTCTTGTTCCATTGACAGCCTATTGAACATTATCATTGCCTTCTGCATAATATTATTTATTTATTTATTTATTTATTTATTTATTTATTTATTTATTTATTTATTTATTTATTTATTTATTTATTTATTTATTTATTTATTTATTTATAAAATACTGCTGACCCAAATAGGGGCGCAAGCAGGAGGGGCAGAATACTTGAATATTTATATGCATATATAAACATATGAAGAATCAAATACAGAATTACTGCAACTTATGAAATGATGAGAAAAATTGAATCGATGACTAAATACGGTTACTTGAAAATACACTGAAGGAATAAAACTGGACATACATTAGAACAGTATCAGACGGAGCTCAAGGCGTCAGAATAGAGGCGATCCTCAACCCCACTCCTGCACTTTCTCACTTAAAGTCCGCAATCATTTGTTGTAATTCATCCTGGTTTTGATGAACAGGGCAATGTCATTTGTAAACTGAAGGTTGCTGAGATATTCGCCGTTGATCCTCACTCCTAAGCCTTCCTGGTGTAGTAGCTTGGCTACTTCTTTTTACATACGCAGTGCTGTATTTGTCTGTGCGGGCACACACGCAATGATCCATGTCGTCTGCTTAACTGGACAGCAGCCAGCAAATACCTAGTGACCCGAGACAGTAGACGAATCGGGTCACTGAGAGTAGTAGATTAGATACAAACAAAGAAACCACAATGTGAGTAAAGTTCCCAAATAATCGTAATCGCGTTAAATGTGTTATGGGCCCCTTTCGGACACGCACAGAAGTGACGCGTCGAATCAAAGGGGTCAAAACTGACCGAAAGCCCTCACCTGTAGCACCTTGTCGATGTATGGAAAGATGATGTTACCTAGGAAAATTTCTGGCGTTTCACTGCCGATTTCCTTATTGCTTATTTTCTTTGTATTCAAGCGTACCGTAACAGTGCACCTTTGGTAAACGTGTTTTTTCGGCGCTAGATAAGACTCCAGAAGAACTTCAGCTTGGCCTAGTTGGTATTTACTGCAAATCATATTGACCGCAAAAAAGACGGGGACATAGGAAGAAAACACATAAACAGCACAAAAAAACAGCACAACAGCACAAAAACAGGACAAAATTTAGCTGTTTATGTGTTTTCTTCCTATGTGCCCGTCTTTTTTGCGGTCAATATGATTTGCGTTAGATAGGACCTATGGAAGAAACGACGCGCAAACACCTACACACAAGACGCGTGTTTGTCTTTCCTTTTGTATGTCCCATCTAGTGCCAAAAAAGCATGTTTAGTAAACTCGAGTAACACACCCAAGAAGTTCTAGTAAGTGAACATTTTGTGTCATCTGTTTTCTACAGGAAAGACAGGAGCCCTATACCATTTGCATTACTGGAATAGCAAAGAACATTGTGCTATACTTACACTGACAATTGCTGGTAAGACGAGATTTTTGTTTATTTTGTAAACCGCTTCTCTCTAAAGTACTGCTAATGTTTGCGCCTGAGTTTCTGAAAAAGTTGAGAAATTCAGTGTACAAGCAAAAGATAATTTAGCCAATAATAATGTATGTATTTGTACCTGTGTACCTCTACATTCTTATTATCTGCACTAGACGGAAGTGGGCGGAAAGAAAGGATCGTTGCCTAATTTCCACATATGCTTTAACGGTAGCAAATTCAGGTAGTATCTTAGGTGATTAAATGCTTAGTTCTATGACTACAGAAACCAAGGACAGTGTGTTCTTCGTAAGTTAAACATTGAAGACATAGAAGGGGTTTATATCAAGCAGTAGGACCTCAAGAAACGGTGGATGCTTGATGGGCAATGGAGGAAGCTTTCGATTGTGCTATAGGAATTACAAAATTTTTGTGCTCGGTTAAAGAGCATGTTCGTTGACGGAAGAGTAGGAAGGGGCCAGATATAGTCATTTAGTGTGATAGAAACTCCCAGGTGAGGCTACTTAACTGCAAAGCAAAGGCAACAACGCTCATTTTTTCGTTCGTCCATGCTGCACCCGAAGCTGAGCGCATGGAGTTTATTCCCCAAATTTCATAACATTTGTGAGACCGCAATGGGCGGAATAACGGTGTAATGATTCAAATATCTGATCACTCGAGGGTCGTTAATTCTACTTGAAGAATAACTTGCGACACTAGCTACGGTCTCTCAAAGTTATTATTTGCCTGTCTGTATAGAGCAACACGCTCATGACGCAAACGTTTACAGCGATAACTATGTATTAATTCTAATCCTTGGCAACTCCAGAGACGCTATTTGGAACTAACAAATAATTCGAGGCACTCGCTATACTTTTCATCTTTGGATGCAAGTTTGTGAGTTGTATTGAAGTATGATCCAAAAGCAACACGCTAAGTGAAGCACGAGAAATTGTTACAACAGGTAAACTATAGCTACCGTGTGTGTGCTTCTGTTCACTTTAGACACAGGCCGATACGTTACGCGTCGGTCAGTACGCAGCGTTTACGTTCAGCCAAGCCAAGGCTGCACATAACTACATTCCGGCACAGAAGAGCCGCGAAACCCAAACCGTGACGCCAGTCGCTAATGCCGCTACTTGGCCCGTCATGACAAGTTACGGGAGATCCATGCGGACAGTTCATGCGACAAACTGACAATTTAAGGATGCCTATAATGCCAAAAAAGAACGTTTAGCCATGGCCGCGCTGGAACCCGAGTGCGGCTCTCGCATCACTGAACACTGGCATTATCACGGCGTCTAACCCACCTGGAAATGAACCGAAAATATGTCGAAGTTTCGCTGTAATGGCGAAGCATTGATTGCAATACCAAATTTATACACAGCGGTGCGATGTAAGGACAGTGGTTCTATTGGCCGCATAAGGTTGTAAATATTTGCTTATTAACTAAATTAGCAATCATGGTGTCACGCGATCACAGGCAAACATGAACCCATCGTACTCCACGATCGCGGACACTCGCTGTATAGAATAACCCTGGTGTGACAATGAGCGGCAGCAGACGGGAGCGAATTGCCTTTCGTGCTGCCTCTCGCTTCAACGCGAACTTGGCGCGCTCGAAAACACAGCGTACACGATGCCATCGGCTATCTCTGATCGAACCTACCGGCCTTCGAACCCAGCGCAGATCAGCTCCAGGATAGGCTGCGCGCGGCAGCGTTCATCTGTGCCATCCGCAGGCGTGGACGAAGTAGAAGTGTAGAAGCGCGTTAACCAGCCTCCTTTCTCTCCCAGTGCGCGCACATCTCCCCGCTCCCCACCTTGCGGGCACTTACACGAACCTACACATATTACATCGGATACACTTCACAGCGTACAGGGACGAATGCCCATGGTGTGGGGCCACACCAACCCTATACCACATTACGTGGGAGTGCACACTACACAGACACGAACACCCAGACACGAACACCACAAGGGAGCAATGGGAGGCACTGCTGTCCAGCTCGGCCCTCGATGACCAGCTCAAGCTGATAAAGAGAGCTGAGAAGATGACAAGAGCCAGCGGAGCCCTGGACTAAGGGGCCCGACCATTAGTGGTTTTTCTGATTATTCTTTTATTAAGTTTATCTACCTTGCGCGCAAGCGAAGACTGCGCGCATCCTTACCGCCCTCCTTTCTCGCGCACCCGAGATCAGGCGTCGTTTTTCTCTGCTCAACTTCGCATGCTTTCTCTCGCACCTACGACTATGGCACGTGGTCGCTATCGTATTGCACTTGGACTTTATACGGAACCTAACGACGACGCTGATGACGGCGACGATGACGGTAATGCATCTGGAGTGTTCATGTAATCGATATTGCAATAAAACGAAGCAGTACCATTATTTCCAGCATAACCGAATCCAAAACTAACCGTTTGTTTTTCACCACCTTGGAACCAAACCTGGTGCGCTATAACGTAAAACTATTCCAAACTTTTCTATTACGATTCCGTAACAACCCTCCGTCCTTGGTCAAAAACTTTTTTGAACGACCCCCACTGCTCCTCTCTGTCACACGACGTCACGAAAACCGCGACAGCTCCACATCTGATATTTATTTTATTTATTTATTTATTTATTTATTTACAATACTGCCAGTCTCATATCGAGACCATAGCAGGTGGGCATATGATTTACATACATTTCATGGTTTATATACCGAATGGTAAGAACATGAAAACATGTAAATGGAAATACATAAACAGGTTCAATGCACAATTTTACAACACTAATAATATGAATAACAAGAGAAACTCACAGAAATAGTGCACTTCAGGTTACATACACGTAAGGATTAATACAGTGTTATAAAAACAAAGAAAGAAACAAAGGGGGTAAATGTTTAGCTACAGTTTTAAAAAAAATGGGGGTTCTGACAGTTATATATGCATAAGTTCTATTATTTCCTAATTAATTATTTCGGTTTCTAATAACTTAACAAAATCAGACTGCGATACTGTGTTAGTTACAGATGGATCTAGGTTATTCCACTCGCGGACAACACGGGGGAAAAAGGAAGACTGAAAAGTATCGTTATTACAAAGAAACTCGTTTAGTGTATACGCATGATTATGACGAAGTACGCGGGATTTAGAAAAGGTAACGTATTCAGAGGCATTTATTTTGAGTCGGCTGTGTAATATTTGATGCAGAAATTTGAGACGAGCTCGTTTTGCTCGTACAGCCAAAGTTGCAAGCCCTGACTGTCTTAGAAGAAGAGTAGGGGAATCACTGCGCCGGTATTTTCGGTGGATAAACCTAATTGCCTTTCTCTGGATTCTTTCCAGTTTAGATATGTTTGTTTTAGTGTGCGGGAACCATACGACATTAGCATACTCAAGGACGGGTCTCACAAATGTAATGTAAGTTAGAAGTTTGACGTTAGTTGGGGCCAACCGCAGGCACCTTTTGAGAAAGAAGAGTTTCCGTAATGCACAAGAAGTAACGTTGTTAATATGTGTTGTCCAGTTAATATGTGTTGTTAATATGTGTTGTAATATGAGTTAATATGTGTTAATATGTGTTGTCCAGATATGACGTGTACACACCGATTATGCAGGATTTCACAAAACAAAATAAAAATAGTTACTTCTGATTCGACTCCTTTTCGCCATTCATCATCATCGTCATCATCATCATCAGCCTGGTTACGCCCAGGCAAAGGCCTCTCCCATACTTCTCCAACTACCCCAGTCATGTACTAATTGTGGCCATGTTGTCCCTGCAAACTTCTTAATCTCATCCGCCCACCTAACTTTCTGCCGCCCCCTGCTACGCTTCCCTTCCCTTGGAATCCAGTCCGTAACCCTTAATGACCATCGGTTATATTCCCTCCTCATTACATGTCCTGCCCATGCCAATTTCTTTTCTTGATTTCAACTAAGATATCATTAACTCGCGTTTGTTCCCTCACCCAATTTGCTCTTTTCTTATCCCTTAACGTTACACCTACCATTCATCTTTCCATAGCCCGTTGCGTCATCCTCAATTTAAGTAGAACCCTTTTCGTAAGCCTCCAGGTTTCTGCCCCGTACGTGAGTGCTCGTAAGACACAGCCGGTATATACTTCTCTCTTGAGGGATAATGGCAACCTGCTGTTCATGATC
Organism: Dermacentor albipictus; assembly: GCF_038994185.2. Classification (NCBI taxonomy): domain Eukaryota; kingdom Metazoa; phylum Arthropoda; class Arachnida; order Ixodida; family Ixodidae; genus Dermacentor; species Dermacentor albipictus. The sequence continues at coordinate 497,292,922 of NC_091821.1, forward strand.
TGAGAATGCCCGCCAAACGCACCCCAGCCCATTCATATTCTTCTGATTATTTCAGTCTACCAGTCACTACCTGCCCTAAGTAGATGTATTCCCTTACCACTTCCAGTGCCTCGCTACCTGTCGTAAACTGCTGCTCTCTTCCGAGACTGTTAAACGTTACTTTAGTTTTCTGCAGATTAATTTTAGACCCACCCTTCGGCTTTGTCTCTCCAGTGCAGTGAGCATGCATTGCAGTTAGTCCCCCGAGTTACTAAGCAAGGCAATATCATCAGCGAATCGCAAGTTACTAAGGTATTCTCCATTAACTCTAATTCCCAATTCTTCCCAATCCAGGTCTTTGAATACCTCCTGTAAACACGCTGTGAATAGCATTGGAGAGATCCCTGCCTGACGTCTTTCTTTATTAGGATTTTGTTGCTTTCATTATGGAGGACTACGGTGGCTGTGGAGCCACTATAGATATTTTTCAGTATTTTTACATACGGCTCTTCTACACCCTGATTCCGCAATGCCTCCATGACTGCTGAGGTTTCGACTGAATCAAACACTTTCCCGTAATCAATGAAAGCTATATATAAGGGTTGGTTATATTCTGCACATTTCTCTATCACTTGATTAATAGTGTGAATATGGTCTATTGTTGAGTAGCCTTTACGGAATCCTGCCTGGTCCTTTGACAGAAGCCTAAGGTGTTCCTGATTATATTTGCGATTACCTTAGTAAATACTTTGTAGGCAACGGACAGTAAGCTGATCGGTCTATAATTTTTCAAGTCTTTGGCATCCCCTTTCTTATGGATTAGGATTATGTTAGCGTTCTTCCAAGATTCCTGTACGCTCGAAGTCCTGAGGCATTGCGTATACAGGGTGGCCAGTTTTTCTAGAACAATCTGCCCACCATCCTTCAACAAATCTGTTGTTACCTGATCCTCCCCAGCGGCGTTCCCCCTTTGCATAGCTCCCAAGGCTTTCTTTAGTTCTTCTGGCGTTACTTGTGGGATTTCAAATTCCTCTAGACTATTCTCTCTTTCATTATCCTCGTGGGTGCCATTATCGCCATTAGCCCTCGGCTATTGGTCAAAAGTTTTCTGGCTGCACCCACTTCAGCTGCCTATCACGCGACGTCACAAAACCGCAAAAGCTCACCGCTTCAAAGTGACGTGCACGCATTAAAGACGCTATAATATGCCGAACAAAACTGAATTTCCTTGTGAATAGCCACAGATTGCCCCATTGCGAAAAGAATAAAAGATGGCTGCCGCCGATCGCTCAGGCAGTGGCTACTCCCACCTGCCGGAGAGCCTGGGTTTATTTGTGTATAATAAAACCTTTTGCGTGGCGGTGTAACGTTTTCGAGCACTTTCGGCAAGTTTAGACCTCGTTGTGCCAACTCCTCTTTGCTGAGGATTCGTTTCAGCGTCATTCTTAAGGTTTCGTTGCATGGCGCCGCGATTTTCGACCAGCCGCCGCAAGCTAAGTAAGGGAAAGCCGACCAGTCGCAGACGTCGGCACGGCCCTTTTCATCCGGTTATCGATTTTCAGTGCAGTGGATCGGTCCTATGGAATCCATCTCCACTTGAGCGTGCTTCTCACCTATACGACAAGCCGCTCAGTGCAGGAAATGTTATTCGTTTTTAAAGCGAAGAAAAGTGACCTCCTATGAATGAGGAGAGCGTTTGAGTGGTCTGTTCAGACAACCCTGCGGATGACCGCCCGATGCTTGCGTCGGCGGTTACGCAAATTGGACGTCAGGACATTGGAGTAAAAACATATTTCAATAGTCTTACGTTGTAGGACCCCTGAACCGGAAAATTTTGGAAGAACCGTTTCCATACTAGCTCGAGATTATTTTTGCTGAAATTGTACGTACATTCAGACCGCTGCACAGATGAGAGTAGACCGTGTATCTGGCGCCACTTTGTCGCAGCGAGCGGAGTGTTACCTCTTTAACAATCATTCGGTTCGCCACACCGATCTCAATGGCCCACTCGCCTGTGCGCATGGTTAGCGCCTCCTGTCTAGATCGATTAATGGGTACGGAATGTACGTTAATGACTAAGGAAAATTTATATTTTCACCTCAGAATTGGTAGTGACAGCGAACTGCGCGACTCCCGCTTTTACAACCATCACCATAGCAGTTTATGCGCTGGCTCATGCTAAACTCAAACCACTGGTCGAAGAAATTCACATTTTCCTCACTCACATCGTGCACTCATTGGTAGTCGTTGCTAGGTATTTGAATGCCAAACATTAGCATTAGAGCCCCGAAAACGGTGACACGCATGATGCCGAGTCATCACAATTCACGTCCATCAATGTTCTCGTAGTTCTCGATAACGTTTATTTCCAGGCAATATTTCATTCGCAGACTGCTCACAGCTGTATGTATGAATGGCACGATAGCATCTCTTGTTTTGCCTGCCGGCGGCTACGACTGGTTTGTCAGCGATTCCGAAGCACTTACCATCAAAACACTCAATTCCCCGTTTCGAAGTTTTGAAGGTATTTTAATTGTTGAAACAAAAAAGTTTCAACAATTAAAATACCTTCCAAACTTTCTTTTCGCCATCTCTCTTCGCTTCTCCTTCAATGCCACCCCTATGCGGCGGCAATCAGAGCACCGGCTCGGTGGCGGCTGATCTCGATGATACGCTGCTACCCAAGCCGAACAATGCCCAAGGTTGCCTCCTGCTCACGAAGCATCCCTGCCTGCATTCTTAAATAAAATCAACATGGAAACTATAGTCCGATACAACTTTAGAAAAAAGAGGAGGCCCCGCCCAGGTGCCCGAAGCGCGAGAGTCGATTGCCTCCGCGACTAAAATAGTCCCGCTAGAAAAATCGTGCTCCTGAAACGCGCAATTCTCGGTATAAATAAAGACTTTTGTATCTTGATGACTGGTTTATTAGAGCTCTCGTGTGCTACAGCAGATGCCGGATAGCGACAGAAAAATAACCCCGTGCCTTCTACAACGCTGCTCGTCGTCTGCTCTTTAGCTTCATTGCAAGTGACAAAAGTAGAAAGAGCAGCTCTTCATGGCTTTTGCGCTTGTTCGCATGTACACGGCGTATCTCCTACTCGTTTTCCTGGCTTAACATGAATCAGTTGCTATTGAAAAAGTGCTTATATAAAACAATGCATTTATCGCTGAAGCACACAGCTGATGCGACTTGGCCCGCATCACTTGGTGACCCATTTGGGTGACGCACTTGGGAACGCACTTGGTGACCCTATCGACTCCGTCGGTGGGGTCACCGGTCATCTGGCTCATGACGTCAGTCCGGAGTGCGTGCCCGTTGGTGGATGCTCGTGTGCATCCGCGTCGGAGGAGTAAACGCCCCCTTTTTTTCTAAAGTTGTATCCGACTATAGTCAAATATTCCAATTCTCCTATTTTTATTCGATAATAGAATAGGTACACCATTGTTAACGTTAGAAAGCGTTGAGTCTTTACGGCAGCTTGCAGAAACGCTGAGTGAGGCGCTGCACAACACCGCAAGCATGAGCGTGCGGCTTGTGCGGCGTCGGTGGGGTGGTTCCCTCTAGTACACTCTAGTTTCGTTGTTACTATGGACACGTGTACTTATCTTTATCGGGCGACCACGTTTCGCCGCTTAACAACTGTAATCGCACAGCGAGGGACGCGCCTGAATGTATCCGATGTTTCTGGAAAGTTATCGATGCTTCTACCCGGCTGTCTGTTGTCGCCGAACCTTGTGTTATCTGATTTCATCGCGTAACGCGAATGGTGTAGAACTTTGTGGAAGGCACACGGGTCCGAACGATTAGTCTGGAACATTCCACGACTGCTCTATAAAAGCCGACGCGCTTGACCCGCTGATCAGATTTTCGACGATCGCCGACTGTGTTCGCCGCTATCATTGTGCTTTAAGTGTAGTCTGTTTTGTGGGCACAGGTTCGCCCAATAAAAGCTAGTTTTGTCTTTCACAGTACTGCTACTGTGTTCTTTCTTCACCGTCACTACCACGTGACATCTGGTGGAGGTGCTAGTGCGTTCATGTACGGAACGCCCCCGCAAAGCCGCGATCCAAGCCCGAAGCCCGAGGACAGAACCAACATCGCCCAAGACCAACGTGCTAGCCGCAGACTGCAAGGACTGCCCCCAGAGCACGGACTTCTACCTGAGACGACAAAGAAGATCGTGGTCAAGACAACCCCAATGGCTGCCCCAGCGTCCCCTGTTATCCTACAACAACCTCGGGGCCCACCAACCTTCCATGGAGCAGCGACTGAAGACCCGGAATCATGGCTGGAGACCTACGAACGAATCGCAACATTCAACAACTGGGACTCCGACGAGAAGCTGCGGCATGTCTACTTCGCCTTAGAAGACACCGCCAGAACTTGGTTTGAGAACAGGGAATCGACCTTGACAAAGTGGGACCTGTTCCGTAGCGGCTTCCTACGCACCAAGCGTCGTGCGCAAGGAAAGGGCCGAAGCTATGCTGGACGCCCGAGTGCAGCTACGAAACAAGAACGTTGCCATTTTTACGGAAGAAATGAGCCGTTTGTTCCGCCACGCCGACCCGGATATGGCCGAGTAGAAGAAAGTCCGCCTACTGATGCGTGGTGTAAAGGAGGAACTTTTCGCCGGGATGGTAGGAAGCCCACCGAAGACCGTCGAATAGTTTCTTCGTGAGGCGACGAACATCGAGAGGACACTCGAACTGCGGAACCGGCAATTCAACCGCCGTACAAGCTCTACCCGCTACGCAGGAATTCAATCACTGGCCACGGACGATCTGCGCGAGACCATCAGGGCCATTGTGCGCGAAGAACTGCGCAAGGTCTTGCCTTCGTCGCAGCCTCAAGTGGCCTCGATCGCCGACATCGTAAAAGAAGAGGTGCACCGATCGCTTGGAGTTCCTGAGGTGCAACCAGAACCGCCGCAGCCTCAGCCGCAAGCGATGACCTACGCCGCCGTCGCCCGCCGTCAAGGTCCCCTTCCACGACCGCGCCAGGGCCCCGTAACGCCGCACTTCCGTCGACCACCACCGCCGCCGCCAGCACGCCCACCCGTCGCCGAGCGCAGCTACCCGAGGAAGACAGACGTTTGGCGCGCTCCTGATCACCGCCCGCTCTGCTACCACTGCGGAGAAGCAGGTCACGTCTACCGACGATGCCCGTACCGAGAGATGGGACTGCGAGGTTTCGCCGTCAACGCGCCGCGTCCACAGCTTGGAGAGCGCCCACGTGACATCGCCGACTACCTCGCCGCTACTCAATGGAGCTCTCGACGACCGTCGCGTTCGCCATCACCAGGCCACTACCTGTCGCCGCAGCGCCGACCATACACTGGCCCAGCCCGGGGCCGGTCAGCGAGCCCATATCCGGAAAACTAAAAGCAGCAACCGATGGAGGTGTGGGTACTGTTCGTCGAACTGACGAAGATCCTCCGCCGCCGACGAAGTCGACGAAGAAACCATCTCGACGACCTAATGACGACACGCCGCCGTCCCGACGAAGTCAGCAAGCCAAGACTACACCGACGAAAGACGACTTGACGACGCGACGTTCCAGCTTCAGTTCACCACGACGCAGCCGTGATCCGACGCCAAGACCTAACTGCAACGCCAGACAAAGAACCACCGACCTCGATGTGCTTCTCGACGGCCACGCGGTTACCGCCTTAGTGGACACAGAGGCTGATTACTCCGTCATGAGTGGACACATCGCCGCCCAGTTGAGGAAGGTTAAGACTGCATGGGAAGGCCCTCAAATTCGCACCGCTGGAGGACACCTGATTACGCCGACTAGAATCTGGACGGCAAGGATAACCATTCATGACCGGACTTACCCTGCCACCTTCATTATCCTCCAACAGTGTTCTCGAGACGTCATTCTCGGTATGGACTTCCTGAACCAACACGGCGCAGTCATCGACCTGAAGTCCAAGTCAATAACGCTGTCGGAAGATAAAGCGATACCACCGGAGAGCCCTCGTAGTCACCACGCCTTGAGTGTGCTCGAAGACCAAGTGAGCATCCCGCCCCGCTCCAGTATTGTTATTTCGGTCGCCACCGAAATACCCGCTGACGTAGAAGGTGTCATCGAAGGCGACCAACGTCTCCTGCTAGACCGTGAAATTTGCGTCGCAAGAGGGATCGCTCGACTGCATGGAGGGAAAACTGAAGTGTTGCTGACAAACTTCAGCCCGGAGTTCAAGCACATCAACAAGGGCACGACGATCGCGTACATCGAGGAAATTGTGGAAACCAGTAATGCGTTTGTCCTCTCGGATTCCGCCGCATCTACCCCGACGACCATGGTTCCCGAACCAGACTACGACATTAATCCAAGTCTCCCAGTGATTAAGCAACAGCAGCTCAGAAGTCTGCTCCGACGATACAAAGGCTGCTTTTCGACGACATCGAGGATTCGACAAACACCAGTCGCCAAGCATCGCATAATCACCGAGGAGTACGCTCGACCGCTCCGCCAAAGCCCTTACCGAGTTTCGCCGCAAGAACGCGAAGCTATAAGAGAACAAATCGACGAAATGCTGCGCGACGACATCATCCAGCCGTCGAAAAGCCCGAGGGCATCCCCTGTTGTCCTGGTGAAGAAAAAGGACGGAACCCTACGTTTCTGCGTCGATTATCGTCGTCTGAACAAGATCACGAAGAAGGACGTATACCCCCTTCCACGAATAGACGATGCATTGGATCGGCTCTGCAACGCTAAGTACTTCTCCTCGATGGACCTCAAGTCTGGCTATTAGCAAATAGAAGTCGACGAAAGAGATCGCGAAAAGACCGCCTTCATCACCCCAGACGGCGTCTACGAGTTCAAGGTTATGTCATTTGGACTGTGCTCGGCGCCTGCAACGTTCCAACGTGTGATGGACACGGTTTTAGCGGGATTGAAATGGCAGACCTGTCTCGTTTACTTGGATGACGTCGTTGTGTTCGCCGGAAATTTCGACGATCACCTTAGGCGGCTTGCCACAGTACTAGAGGCCATCAAGTCATCAGGGCTCACTCTGAAGCCAGAAAAATGCCGCTTCGCTTACGACGAGCTTCTGTTCCTAGGCCACGTCATCAGTAAATCCGGAGTACGCCCCGACCCCCAGAAAACAGCTGCCATCGCGAAGTTCCCGACCTACCGACAAGAAGGCAGTGCGTAGATTCCTTGGCATGTGTGCCTACTACAGGCGCTTTGTCAAGGACTTTTCACGCATCGCCGAGCCGTTGACACGTCTAACTAAATGTGATATTGAGTTCAAGTGGGAAACGCCGCAGGCCGACGCATTTGAAGAACTCAAACGACGCATGCAGTCGCCGCCGGTACTTGCGCACTTCGACGAGTACGCCGATACAGAAATCCATACTGACGCCAGTAGCCTAGGCCTCGGTGCCGTTCTAGTCCAGAGGAAAAACGGAGTCGAACAGGTGATATCTTCCGCTAGCCGGTCGCTGTCAAAAGCGGAAGGCAACTATTCTACGACCGAAAAGGAATGCCTCGCCATCGTTTGGGCTACAGCTAAATTTCGCCCTTACCTTTATGGCAGACCATTCAAAGTCGTCAGTGACCATCACGCGTTGTGTTGGCTAGCGAGTATAAAGGATCCTTCAGGACGACTGGCGCGGTGGAGCCTCAGACTACAAGAATACGACATCACTGTAACCTACAAGTCCGGACGAAAACACTCCGATGCCGATTGCCTATCACGCGCCCCCATTGACCCGCCGCCGCAAGATGACGAAGATGACGACGCCTTCCTTGGCATGATAAGCGCGGAAGACTTCGCTGAACAGCAACGGGCAGACCCGGAGCTAAAAGGCCTGGTGGAATATTTGGAAGGGCACACCGACGTTGTCCCCAGGGCATTTAAGCGCGGACTATCTTCCTTCACGCTTCAAAACATTCTCCTCGTGAAGAACTTTTCACCAGTCCGCGCCAACTACCTTCTTGTTGTCCCGTCAGGACTTCGTCCAGAAGTATTGCACGCCCTACATGACGATCCGACCGCTGGACACCTCGGTTTTTCCCGGACACTCTCGAGGATAGAACAAAAGTATTATTGGCCGCGCCTGACCGCCGACGTCGCCCATTATGTCAGAACATGCCGAGACTGTCAGCGACGTAAGACACCGCCGACAAGGCCAGCCGGATTACTACAGCCAATCGAGCCTCCTTGCCGACCATTCCAGCAGATCGGGATGGACTTGCTGGGACCCTTTCCGACGTCAACAACCGGAAATAAGTGGATCGTCGTGGCGACAGACTACCTCACCGGCTTCGCTGAAACTAAAGCACTGCCGAAAGGTAGCGCAGCCGAAGTGGCGAATTTTTTTGTCGAAAACCTCCTGCTTCGACATGGCGCCCCAGACGTCCTCATCACCGACAGAGGAACGGCCTTTACAGCGGAGCTCACCCAAGCCATTCTGAAATACAGTCAGACAAGGCACAGGACGACCACGGCCTACCACCCGCAGACGAATGGTCTTACGGAGCGGCTGAATAAGACCCTCACCGACATGCTAGCGATTTACGTCGACGTCGAACACAACACCTGGGATGCCGTCCTGCCGTACGTAACATTTGCTTACAACACGGCGATGCAAGAAACACAGATCACGCCGTTTAAGCTGGTTTACGGCAGGAACCCGACGACGACGCTTGACGCCATGCTGCCCCACGTCACTGACGAAGAGAATGTTCACGTCGCTAGCTATCTCCAGCGCGCCGAAGAAGCCCGACAGCTCGCCCGCCTACGGATCAAGAACCAACAGAGGACCGACAGCCGACACTACAACCTCCGACGACGCTTTGTTGAGTACCATCCCGGCGACCGTGTTTGGGTTTGGACACCGATACGCCGACGAGGACTCAGTGAGAAACTACTCCGACGCTATTTCGAACCCTACAAGGTCATCCGACGTATTGGCGCTCTGGACTATGAGGTCGTGCCAGACGGCATTTCGCATTCACAGCGGCGCCGCGCACGATCTGAAGTGGTCCACGTGGTGCGCCTTAAACCCTTTTACGGACGCTGACGAAATTACTTATTTTCTTTTGTTGTTGTTTTCTTTGCCACGGGTGTTTTTATTTCGCTTGTATGTAGCATCGGGTCGATGCTTTTTAAGAGGGGGGTATTGACACGTGTACTTATCTTTATCGGGCAACCACGTTTCGCCGCTTAACAACTGTAATCGCACAGCGAGGGACGCGTCTGAATGTATCCGATGTTTCTGGAAAGTTATCGATGCTTCTACCCGGCTGTCTGTTGTCGCCGAACCTTGTGTTAGCTGATTTCATAGCGTAACGCGAATGGTGTAGAACTTTGTGGAAGGCACACGGGTCCGAACGATTAGTCTGGAACATTCGACGACTGCTCTATAAAAGCCGACGCGCTTGACCCGCTGATCAGATTTTCGACGATCGCCGACTGTGTTCGCCGCTATCGTTGTGCTTTAAGTGTAGTCTGTTTTGTGGGCACAGGTTCGCCCAATAAAAGCTAATTTCTCTTTCACAGTACTGCTACTGTGTTCTTTCTTCACCGTCACTACCACGTGACACTATGGTAGCCACAACTTTTTTTCCCGGATGAGTGACAGTGCCAAGAACTTTATTAGTGTGTCCTGAGGAACTCGATTGGGGGGAACCGAAGGCTCGCCGATCACGTTTGTGGCTCCGCCCACGACGGGACAGGGAGGTGGTGACTCTCCGCGACGTCGCGGGCCCTCTGAACGGCCTGTAGTTGGTTTGTGAAATCCGAGCTCTTCAGCAAGGCGTCCCACTTGGACTTGTTGTGAAAGTCGGAGCCCGCGTTGTACGGGCACAGCCAGAGAATGTGGTCGAAGGAGCAGCACGCGTGACCGCATTTGGAGCACGGTTGGGGGAAGTTCGGGTCTATCCAACTAAGCGCTCTTGGGGTGAGGTTAGATTTCGTCTGTAAAAGCCTAAAAGTAACAGCCTGAGTCCTGTTCAGTTTCGGGCTGGGGGGAGGGAATTTCCTTTTGCTGTGTCTGTAATGTGACGTAATTTCGTGAAAGGTCGTAAGATTATCTTTGAAGGGGCAACCCTGCGGAAGAGCCGGACCGTTAGCTCGGGCGCGGTTCGTGAATTCACGCGCCAGGCAGTTGGCCCGCTCGTTAGGGTTGCAACCCGCTTGGTTAGTTACATCGTTCACGTGCGCCGGGAACCACGCTATCGTATAACCTGCAGTGTCTTCTCGTGTAGTAGTACGAAAGAATCTGTTGACAATGTCGGCTGCGCGTTTACAAACTAGAGCGGACGAGAAAGCCCTAACCGCCATGCGCGAGTCGGAGAAAATGGCCGCCGCGCCTTTTGCGGCTTGAAGAGTCAAGGCTATCGCGGTTTCCTCCGCCTCGTTCGCGTGTTTAGCGCAGATTGATGTGGCGCAGATAAGGGTTCGGCGCGCGTCAACGACCGTGATTGCAAACCTGTCTTCGCTGCCATATTTGGCGGCGTCGACGAAGAATGCATCTGCCTCGTAAGGATCGATTCGTCAAAGGATGGTTCTAGCCCACCGTTGCCGCCAAAATCCAGAGGTGCGCTACGCCAAACCAGGCATTGGTGCAGCAAGTCGAGCACATATCCATCTATTTCTACGACCACAAAGCTTCCTCCATGACAATCAAGAACTGAGAGTGCAGTATTTCTTGAAGAAGGAACATGTGTGAAGAATAAAAAGTTGTCTCTAGCTGTACATAGATGTCCTGCTCGAATTCCTTGCCTCAATATATCAAAAGCCAAACAGCTGGAGAGCTGCGCTCAATTTTCGTATTAGGAAGTATCGTAATCGTGGGCACTTTTTTTCTTTGTGAACAAATGAACTACATTGTGGTGCTCTCAAAGTATAAATTTAGGGACGGGCCCACCATTGACATTCCAGAGAAACTCACTGCAGTAGGCCATCTGAATCTCCTTCTGGATCATGCTTCCGTGTCTCCAGAGGAACATTGCAGTGGAGATGCTGTGGAGTTCGACATTCCGCTGCGTCTCTTGAACAAGCTGGTGTTGGCCGCACTCAAAAGAATTTTAATTCTACCGGAAGCTTCATCTGACAAGCTATTAACTGTGTGCAGTACGATAGCGCATGAGCGCAGTCGCGCGTGGCTTCATATTTCGCGGGCTTTTTTTAAACGACGAACAAAATCGCCACGAACCACGTGCGTTGCCGCAAAAAGTTGGATTGGCCGTTTCTGAACCTGCTCTACAACGCAATGAAATGCACTTGGCCCTAAAGTAAATATTAAATGTTTTGCATTAGTTATCTTAGATAATTATTTTAATTAATTAATTAAGCGAGATATAAAGAATACTCCGAGGAGTGCCACAACACAGCAAATCATATGCCGTTGGTTTCGTTCAGCTGCGGCTAACCACTTTTTTTTTAATCCTTGGCAGAAGTTACGTGAAGTTACGCTTACATGTCAACGCTCGAGGCTTATTCACGCCGCCACCGTCGTCGTGCTGTCCCGCTATCGACGTCTGCGCACCTCACGCGCGGAGGTTGTCGTTTTTTCTCTTTCTTTTTTTTTTGAAAAACCGAGTGCGTTTGGCTGCAAATACGACGAAGCGAAGCGGACGCACCAGGAACGGTAGGCTCAATCCCCTCGCCGGCGTCGTTCCTCCTGAGTTGCTTTGCGTGTGCTCAGTTCTGAGCAGTAGGCGTCAACCTATCTGAGGTTTCGCTGGACGCTGTCTCCCGCAGACGGTTTTTGTCAGTCTCACCTCGTGCGCCATCGAGGTGAGTCACCTGTAACTGGCCACTCGGATAACGCTGCCTTTGAGACCCCAGCATGTGGCACGCGCCTGCAATTAGAGCACCACCTGAGGTGCAACGCTGAGCTTTGCTATCGCTGCCCGAAAACTGCCAAATCTCCTTAATTGAGAACAATTAGGATGCTTTCCTATTGTTTTTTTTTTAATTTGCTAGAGCGTCACGAAATATCTTTTGCATGTCCTGGTGAACCTTTTGGGCTGCCATGTCTTTCCTTAACAGATATCGAATGTCAATAAAACTTCATATCGAATCAACGCGCGATCGGCGAGCGGTGCTCACTTGCTGATACCTCCAGTTTGCCTCATAATCACTCATGCAGTATGCGACGTGTGCAACATTAGAACATAAAATGCGGCAGGAAGTACAAACGCAACTTTCTCTCGAACACAAAACAGTTTTGTACCTGAGAACTGCTTCCTTCTGGATGAGACCGGAAGCTTTCCAGCCGACCCTCTTGTATACACGTATTACACTGACGCATGTGTATATTGCACTGACGAAGATCGGCGCCGCGATTGAAACATCAATAAAGTCCCGTTCAACTTTTACGTGCTTCTACTCTTCCTCGCGTCTATAACTGCCGTGATCCAGTGACTCAATGCTGATTCATTATTTATGAGGATATGCGACTACTGAAGGCGAAAGGAAAGACCATTTGCGTAATATTACATTATGTAACTATATATATAAAGCGAAACGAATTAGCAACAAGCTCATGCTTCCTGTCTCTCTACAAGATCTGCATCTCTCTCTAACTATCAGTCATGTTTATATGATGAGACGTTGCGTTGCGGTATCAAAAGAATAAAAAAAATATTTCGCAACATTTTTCAACATTTTTCAACATAGCATGATTTACAAGAAGTAACACATTGTGTGTTTGAACTTTACGCTATAGATAGATTGCGGTTCTTCGGTGAACAGTGCTTATCGGTTTTACTTGATGCATTATCTTGTTCTTATTTTTACAGGACAGAGTCATTGTGAAATGCACGTGTGGGACGACAAGATTACGGAGAGTGCCACGCCAGTGTGTGAGGTAACGTACGACGCTATTTGTGAACATAAATACCAAGTTTATCACGCATACTGCAACCAGTCACATTTCTGATAGCGCGTGTCGCATTTCATAAATTCCAATAAAAGATTTGCTTATTGTGTGAATCTTTCGCACTGTCTTGTTTTGCAGTAAAGCTATTCGTGTCCAAATTCGAAGTAAAGTGTTCCGTCCTCCTTAGTGATAAATAATAAAAAACGTGCTATTTAGGCTCGTAAACCAGTAATGGAGTTTCAGGCAGACAACAGGTGCACTGAACGTGCATGAAATGAGCATAATTACCACATACTGTTCCCTTGTGATGATAGTGAAAAAACCAGACTTCTTGCTCTATTCTGATTACATAAGGTTTGGCCGGCAACATGGACAACAGATAGATTCGGCGACAACATGCAGGTGCATGTTGCGCTGACCGAAAGCTTTGAACACTTGTTAGGTGGTGAAATGCGGTCACAGAAAAAAAGATAAGAATGTCTGTCAATACACCGCTCCTAAAAAGCATCGTCGCGATGCTATATATAGTACACAAGAGCGACATACAAAGTACATAAAGCTTGGCCGGTGTTCATATCTCACAGAAGCACTGACTACCGCAGGTTGCGGCTTAGCGAGCCACAGAGTCGCGTCAGCCATTGCATCGCGTAAGCTAGCGCGACGCTGTGAACGCGCTCAGGCCGCAAAAGGCAAAGGAGGAGGCGGGTGCCCCGAGCGTTGAGTACGCGAGAAAACACAGGTTTGCAGGTGTTTATCCCGCATTCTGATTTTCTTGGGGGGAGGGGGGGGGGGAGCTTTTACCAAAGCACGTGTGTGAGGATATATATCTATATGTATAATGTTGCGCGTGAGGCAACCGAACACCGGTGAAAGTACTTGCGGCCCCGAGCGGGAAAAGAGGAAGAGGACGACGCTGAGTTCACCAACCAGCTGGCCGCTCTTGCGCTCACCTTCGCGACCTAAAGTAAACAGTCCCATTCATCCATAAAGGTAATAAATGGTCTCCTTCGCGCTTAACAAAGTGGTGGAGGTACGGGGTAGCACTCATAACAACGTAACCATCACTCCTGCAGCTTCGTCGAAGCCGGCGACTTGCCGGCCTCTCGCCATCAGCCGGGACCGTTTTCGAGATGCCAGAAGACGTAGCCGCTCCTAGGGCAGCACCTAGCAGTCCACTGCCATACTGCCGAGTTCCACCCACCTTCGGAGGCAAAACGGGGGAAGATGCCGACGAGTGGCTCGTCCACTACAAACGAGTGAGCAAGTTCAACGGGTGGGATGCAACCGCTCAGCTCACCAATGTGGTGTTCTCCCTGACCGATACCGCACTCATGTGGTACGAGAACATTAACGTTACGCGTGAGGAAAACGAGAAAAGAATGTTACGCGTGCGGAAAACGAAGACCGGTGAACAAGCTGGCGGCCCCGAGCGGGAAAAGAGGAAGAAGACGACGCTGAGTTGTGTTCGCTGAAGGTGCGGCCAAAGATGACGACTTCTTCGAGGCAGCACATGCAGAAGTTCCACTTCAAGCCGCGCAGAATAGTGTCCATATACCTCTCAAAAGTTGCCGGAGCGTTTCACAGTCCAAATGGCATCACATTAATTTCGAAGAGCCCGCGAAAGGTTACAAAGGCAGTAGTTTCCTTGTCCTCAGGATGCATCGGAATTTGCCGATAGCCGGATCGTAATTATACTGAGGAAAAGTAAGAGGCGGGATGAAGGCAGTATATTGTCACGTGGTGGTGACGTTGAATAACACAGTAGCAATACTGTGAACAACAAAACTAACGTTTATTGGGCGAACCTGTGCCCACAAAACAGGCTACACTTATAGCACAACGATAGCGGCGAACACAGTCGGCGATCGTCGAAAATCTGATCAGCGGGTCCAGCGCGTCGGCTTTTCTACAGCAGTCATCGAATGTTCCAGACTAATCGTTGGGACCCGCGTGCATTCCACAAAGTTCTACACCAGTCGCGTCACACGATGACATCAGATAACATAAGGTTCGGCGACAACAGACAGTAGATAGAAGCATCGATCACTTTCCAGAAACTTCGGATACACGCAGGCGCGTCCCGCGCTGTGCGACAGCATTTGTTAGGCGGCGAAACTTGGTCGCCCGATAAAGATAAGTACACGTGTCATTCCCCCCCTCTTAAAAAAGCATCGACCCGATGCTGCAAACAAACGAAAGTAACAAAGAAAAGCACTCGTAGCAAAGAAAACAACAAAATAAGAAAGTTCGTCAGCGTCCGTAAAATGGTTTAAGGCGCACCACGTGGACCACTTCAGATCGTGCGCGGCGCCACTGTGAATGCGAAATGCCGTCTGGCACGACCTCATAGTCCAGAGCGCCAATACGTCGGATGACCTTGTAGGGTCCAAAATAGCGTCGCAGTAGCTTCTCACGGAGTCCTCGACGGCGTATCGGGGTCCATACCCAAACACGGTCGCCGGGCTGGTACTCGACGAAGCGTCGTCGGAGGTTGTAGTGTCGGCTGTCGATCCTCTGCAGGCTCTTGATTCGCAGGCGGGTGAGCTGTCGGGCTTCTTCGGCGCGCTGGAGATAGGTAGCGACGTCAACGTTCTCCTCGTCAGTGACGTGCGGCAGCATGGCGTCGAGCGTCGTCGTCGGGTTCCTGCCGTAGACCAGCTTGAACGGCGTGATCTGTGTTGTTTCTTGCACCGCCGTGTTGTAAGCGAATGTTACGTACGGCAGGACGGCATCCCAGGTCTTGTGTTCGACGTCGACGTACATCGCTAGCATGTCGGCGAGGGTCTTATTCAGCCACTCCGTAAGACCATTCGTCTGCGGATGGTAGGCCGTTGTCCTCCTGTGCCTTGTGTGACTGTATTTCAGTATGGTTTGGGTGAGCTCCGCTGTAAAGGCCGTTCCTCTGTCGGTGATGAGGACTTCTGGGGCGCCATGTCGCAGCAGGATGTTTTCAACAAAGAATTTCGCCACTTCGGCTGCGCTACCTTTCGGCAGTGCTTTAGTTTCTGCGAAGCGGGTGAGGTAGTCCGTCGCCACGACGATCCACTTATTTCCGGTTGTTGACGTCGGAAAGGGTCCCAGAAAGTCCATCCCGATCTGCTGGAATGGTCGGCAAGGAGTCTCGATTGGCTGTAGTAGTCCGGCTGGCCTTGTCGGCGGTGTCTTGCGTCGCTGACAGTCTCGGCATGTTCTGACATAACGGGTGACGTCGGCGGTCAGGCGCGGCCAATAATACTTTTCTTGTATCCTCGATAGTGTCCGGGAAAATCCGAGGTGTCCAGCGGTCGGATCGTCATGTAGGGCGTGCAATACTTCTGGACGAAGTCCTGACGGGACAACAAGGAGGTAGTTGGCGCGGACTGGTGAAAAGTTCTTCTTCACGAGTAGATTGTTTTGAAGCGTGAAGGAAGATAATCCGCGCGTAAATGCCCTGGGGACAACGTCGGTGTGCCCTTCCAAATATTCCACGAGGCCTTTTAGCTCCGGGTCTGCCTGTTGCTGTTCAGCGAAATCTTTCGCGCTTATCATTCCAAGGAAGGCGTCGTCATCTTCGTCATCTTGCGGCGGCGGGTCAATGGGGGCGCGTGATAGGCAATCGGCATCGGAGTGTTTCGTCCGGACTTGTAGGTTACAGTGATGTCGTATTCTTGTAGTCTGAGGCTCCACCGCGCCAGTCGTCCTGAAGGATCCTTTATACTCGCTAGCCAACACAACGCGTGATGGTCACTGACAACTTTGAATGGCCTGCCATAAAGATAAGGGCGAAATTTAGCTGTAGCCCAAACGATGGCGAGGCATTCCTTTTCGGTCGTAGAATAGTTGCCTTCCGCTTTTGACAGCGACCGGCTAGCGTAAGATATCACCTGTTCGACTCCGTTTTTCCTCTGGACTAGAACGGCACCGAGGCCTAGGCTACTGGCGTCAGTATGGATTTCTGTATCGGCGTACTCGTCGAAGTGCGCAAGTACCGGCGGCGACTGCATGCGTCGTTTGAGTTCTTCAAATGCGTCGGCCTGCGGCGTTCCCCACTTGAACTCAACATCACATTTAGTTTGACGTGTCAACGGCTCGGCGATGCGTGAAAAGTCCTTGACAAAGCGCCTGTAGTAGGCACACATGCCAAGGAATCTACGCACTGCCTTCTTGTCGGTGGGCTGCGGAAACTTTGCGATGGCAGCTGTTTTCTGGGGGTCGGGGCGTACTCCGGATTTACTGATGACGTGGCCTAGGAACAGAAGCTCATCGTAAGCGAAGCGGCATTTTTCTGGCTTCAGAGTGAGCCCTGATGACTTGATGGCCTCTAGTACTGTGGCAAGCCGCCTAAGGTGATCGTCGAAATTTCCGGCGAATACAACGACGTCATCCAAGTAAACGAGTCAGGTCTGCCATTTCAATCCCGCTAAAACCGTGTCCATCACGCGCTGGAACGTTGCAGGCGCCGAGCACAGTACAAATGGCATAACCTTGAACTCGTAGAGGCCGTCTGGGGTGATGAAGGCGGTCTTTTCGCGATCTCTTTCGTCGACTTCTATTTGACAATAGCCAGACTTGAGGTCCATCGAGGAGAAGTACTTAGCGTTGCAGAGCCGATCCAATGCGTCGTCTATCCGTGGAAGGGGGTACACATCCTTCTTCGTGATTTTGTTCAGTCGACGATAGTCGACGCAGAAGCGTAGGGTTCCGTCCTTTTTCTTTACCAGGACTACAGGAGAGGCCCACGGGCTTTTCGACGGCTGGATGATGTCGTCGCGCAGCATTTCGTCGACTTGTTCTCTTATGGCTTCGCGTTCTCGCGGCGAAACTCGGTAAGGGCTTTGGCGGAGTGGTCGAGCGTACTCCTCGGTGATTATGCGATGCTTGGCGACTGGTGTTTGTCGAATCCTCGATGACGTCGAAAAGCAGCCTTTGTATCGACGGAGCAGATATCTGAGCTGCTGTTGCTTAACCACTGGGAGACTTGGATTAATGTCGTAGGCTGGTTCGGGAACCATGGTCGTCGGGGTAGATGCGGCGGAATCCGAGAGGACAAACGCATTACTGGTTTCCAGAATTTCCTCGATGTACGCGATCGTCGTGCCCTTGTTGATGTGCTTGAACTCCTGGCTGAAGTTTGTCAGCAACACTTCAGTTTTCCCTCCGTGTAGTCGAGCGATCCCTCTTGCGACGCAAATTTCACGGTCTAGCAGTAGACGTTGGTCGCCTTCGATGACACCTTCTACGTCAGCGGGTATTTCGGTGCCGACCGAAATAACAATGCTGGAGCGAGGCGGGAGGCTCACTTGATCTTCGAGCACACTAGAGGCGTGGTGACTACGAGGGCTCTCCGGCGGTATTGCTTTATCTTCCGACAGCGTTATTGACTTCGACTTCAGGTCGATGATTGCGCCGTGTTGGTTCAGGAAGTCCATGCCGAGAATGACGTCTCGTGAACACTGTTGGAGGATAACGAAGGTGGCAGGGTAAGTCCGGTCATGAATGGTTATTCTTGCCGTGCAGATTCCAGTCGGCGTAATCAGGTGTCCTCCAGCGGTGCGAATTTGAGGGCCTTCCCATGCAGTCTTAACCTTCTTCAACTGGGCGGCGATGTGTCCACTCATGACGGAGTAATCAGCACCAGTGTCCACTAAGGCGGTAACTGCGTGGCCGTCGAGAAGCACGTCGAGGTCAGTGGTTCTTTGTCTGGCGTTGCAGTTAGGTCTTGGCGTCGGATCACGGCTGCGTCGTGTTGAACTGAAACTGGAACGTCGCGTCGTCAAGTCGTCTTTCGTTTTGCTGACTTCGTCGGGACTGCGGCGTGTCTTCATTAGGTCGTCGAGATAGTTTCTTTGTCATTTTCGTCGGCGGCGGAGGATCTTCGTCAGTTCGACGAACAGCAACCGCACCTCCATCGGTTGCTGCTTTTAGTTTTCCGGATATGGGCTCGCTGACCGGCCCCGGGCTGGGCCAGTGTATGGTCGGCGCTGCGGCGACAGGTAGCGGCCTGGTGATGGCGAACGGGACAGCCGTCGAGGGCTCCACTGAGTAGCGGCGAGGTAATCGGCGATGTCACGTGGGCGCTCGCCAAGCTGTGGACGCGGCGCGTTGACGGCGAAACCTCGCAGTCCCATCTCCCGGTACGGACATCGTCGGTAGACGTGACCCGCTTCTCCGCAGTGGTAGCAGAGCGGGCGGTGGTCAGGAGCACGCCAGATGTCCGTCTTCCTCGCGTAGGTGCGCTGGGCGACGGGTGGGCGTCCTGGCGGCGGCGGCGGCGGACGACGGAATTGCGTCGTTGCAGGGCCCTGGCGTGGTCGCGGAGGGGGACCTTGACGGCGTGCGACGGCGGCGTAGGTCATCGCTTCTGGCTGGGGCTGCGGTAATTGAGGTTGCACCTCAGGAACCCCAAGCGATCGCTGAACCTCATCTTTCACGATGTCAGCGATGGAAGCTACTTGAGGCTGCGACGAAGGCAGGACCTTGCGCAGTTCTTCGCGCACAATGGCCCTGATGGTCTCTTGAAGGTCGTCCGAACCCAGTCCTTGGATGGCATATTGCGGCGTGTGCCCCTGGCGGTTATATTGCCGGGTGCGCATCTCCAGAGTTTTCTCGATCATCGATGCCTCTGCAGAAAACTCAGCCACAGTGTTCGGTGGGTTACGAATAAGTCCGGCGAAAAGTTCTTGCTTGACGCCCCGCATCAGGAAGCGAACTTTTTTCTCCTCCGACATTTCCGGGTCGGCGTGCCGGAAAAGACGGGCCATCTCCTTCGTGAAGATCGCGATCGTCTCGTTTGGCAGCTGCACTCTGGTTTCTAGTAGAGCTTGGGCTCGCTCTTTTCGCACGACGCTTGTAAACGTTTGCAAGAAGCCGCTTCGGAACAGGTCCCACGTCGTTAAGGTGGCTTCCCGATTCTCGAACCACGTCCTGGCGGCGTCTTCCAATGCGAAATACACATGCCGCAGCTTGTCGTCGCTGTCCCAACTGTTAAACTTAGCGACCCTCTCATACGTCTCCAGCCAGCTTTCCGGGTCCTCAAATGTGGAACCGCGGAACGTCGGTGGCTCCTTGGGCTGCTGCAGAACTATTGGGGCTGCTCCGGCTGCCATTGGGGCTGTCTTCTTGGTCGTCTCTGGACGAACTTCTCTGACGCTCTTCTTGGTCGTCTCTGGTAGAATTCCGTGTTCCGGGGGCAGCTGCTGTAGCCGGCGGCTTGCTCGATGTTCCGGCGGCGCTGGTGTTGTCTTTGCGGTCCGGGCTTGAATTACGGCTTGTCGGGGGCGTCCTGTACATGAACGTAAAGCACCTCCACCAGATGTCACGTGGTGGTGACGTTGAATAACACAGTAGCAATACTGTGAACAACAAAACTAACGTTTATTGGGCGAACCTGTGCCCACAAAACAGGCTACACTTATAGCACAACGATAGCGGCGAACACAGTCGGCGATCGTCGAAAATCTGATCAGCGGGTCCAGCGCGTCGGCTTTTCTACAGCAGTCATCGAATGTTCCAGACTAATCGTTGGGACCCGCGTGCATTCCACAAAGTTCTACACCAGTCGCGTCACACGATGACATAAGATAACATAAGGTTCGGCGACAACAGACAGTAGATAGAAGCATCGATCACTTTCCGGAAACTTCGGATACACGCAGGCGCGTCCCGCGCTGTGCGACAGCATTTGTTAGGCGGCGAAACTTGGTCGCCCGATAAAGATAAGTACACGTGTCAATATTACGTCATCAATACGTGGGAGTGGGTACACGTCCTTTCTTTACAGCATTCAAACGATGATAGTCGACGCGAAATCTCCAAGATCCATCTTTCTCTTTAACAAGAATCACTGGAGCTACCCACGGACTCGCTGACTCTTGTACGACACCCTTTTTCATTATTTCGTGCACTTGTTCGTTGATACCGAAAAGAGCGTTTCTGGATCCGGGCAAATATATACAGTGAAGTAGACGCGCATATGAAGCTATTCATTGACGTTTCGGATCAGAATAAAAATGATGAAGGCCGGACCCCAGCCGGAACGTAAATAAATCTCTTCATACGCGCGTCTACTTCACTGCATAATTATATATATATATATATATATATATATATATATATATATATATATATATATATATATATATATATATATATATATATATATATATATATATATAGATAGATAGATAGATAGATAGATAGATAGATAGATAGATAGATAGATAGATAGATAGATAGATAGATAGATAGATAGATAGATAGATAGATAGATAGAGAAATATTATTCTGCACTTCCTTCTAATCTATATATCGCCATCAGTCGTATACATTTCCTCTTAATCGACTGTGTTACCGTCATCATCCTGGGCTACGCTGTGTCTACGCCAAGTGTCCCGGTCCGAATAAAAGGCTGTCCGCACAGCCGGCCCAATTTATATATCGCGGTGGAAAGGGCTATGTGGGGTTCACTAACACGAAAGCATTGGCTAGCTGGTTGCTCATTTTCAGACAGGAACAAGGCACAGGGAAAGCGACACGTTTCACCGCCTATGAACTGATATGTTATTGTGACATACAAACTTCTAAATATGCTAAGGCGAGTCTACAAAAGCAAAAAAAAAGACAAACAAAGAAATCCAGGTCATCCTCACACAGTGGTTCATACACGCAGTACGGGCATCTACTAATAGTTCAGCAGATGTCATTTCCTTTTCGACAGCAAAACAGAAGGCGCACTAACACATTTATATTGCAATATGAACATTCTATGGGCTTCGATTGTTTATTTCCAGGGTCACCTGATTGCTGTTTTTCTACTAACACTTCAGACTTTTCGAATTCAGGCCGGCAATCACATTCCTGACAGTGTACTCCCAGATGACCACTGACCACTTTGCCACGTTGTAATGCCACTGGGTATGCGTATGATCCGCACCGACCCACAGAAGACAGCTGTCGTCGCCAAGTTCCCGCGGCCTGTCCTTTTACAGTTGCTTTGTAAGAGACTTTTCAAGAATTGGGGAGTCATTAACCCACTTCACGAAACCTGACGTCGAAACATAACAGAAAAGCACATTTGAGGAGGTGAAACCACGGTTGCAGTCACCACCAGTGCTTTCACGCTTCGATAAAGGCGCCAAGACGGGAATCCACACCGACGCAAGTAGCACAGGCCTCGGTGCCGCTTGTGATCCTGATGGCTTAATTACCTTCAGGTCAGTCGCTTAGGTCCGCCAGCAGCAGACGCATGACCTACGCGACTCCAAAATATACGCTTAACCTCGGCTGAATGCGATCGGTATCGGCTCAAACTGTGCGTGTGGATGGCGAGGGCTGAAGTTCGGCCAACAATGCAACACCTCTTGCTTCCCATCTCCTGCACGTCTACGGGGAACGCAACTTCTCGCGACAGCAACCTCTCACGCCATGCACTAGCTCACGATCGTCGACTCCTCGACGCTCTCATCGCTGTCGTCTGAATGATCCCGGCATGCTCTGCATGGAACATTCCTGACGTCATGCACAATGTGGCCTGCAAAAGAGGAGGAGGCAAGGTACGGTGTTCGAAGCAATTACTTAAATTCATTTGTAAAAAATCTGCGCAATTCTCAAACCTGCTTTTTTTAGGACATGACGGAAGTGTTCGGAGGAACGTACCCAGCGAATTTTATCGACGTCCGTTGACCTCGAAAAATCGCTGGAGTTGCCCTTGACGCCTGCTTCACCTCCGTCGCAGGTCGGCCCGGCATTACACTAACTTCGGTATCACCCCAAGTATGGGGAGTTTTGTACCAATACACGCACACGATCCTGAGGGAACTAGCCCTTAAGAGGAAGCTTTAGCTCGGGCCCAACTCCGACGCGGCTTATTCAAATACATGTAAAACGCAAAAACGTTTTCCCGAGATAACCCCTCGACCGATTTTAATGAAAATTGCTGCGTTTTAGAGGGGAAGTTAAATTCTAGACTCTGTTGGAAGCGGAATTTCGATTTAAGGCCTTATTGTTATTTTAAAATTTCCATAAATTCGAAAGTTCTAAAGAAATAGACTGACGAAGTTTACAAATTAATAGCTCTCCGTCATGCACATATATCGCGATTCTGTAAATGCCAGCCATTAGATCACTCAAAGCGGACAAATTCTGTTTGACAATCTATATATTACATCAATTCGTTACGTTGTGTACAGGGTTGTGAAAAACCTGTATCTACACATTACTCAATATTTTTAGATTCATGTGTAAGATATCAATTTTGTCCGCTTTAGATGTACTATGAGGTGCCATTCGCAAAATTGTGATATCATTTTTCATTGCTGAAATACGGAGTTGTAAACTTGATAGTTTAGTTTTCTGAAAATGTCCGATTTTCGCCAATTTTTAGTAAAAAATTTACGACCTAAATGAAAAATACGAATCCAACAGTCACAAAATTTAGGTTTTTCTTTTAACTGCAACAAATCTTGTCAAGTTTGGTGCAGTGGTTGCCGAAAAAGACGAATTCTCCTTTTAAATGTATTTATATACATCCGAGCTAAATCTTCCTCATAACAGCTTCGCTGTAAAAAATGGTTCAGAGAGAATAATACCCATAGGGATAAATAGGGCTCCATACAAAATGCATGGGGAAGCTTATAGTAAGGGTAGGCCAAGCGAAATTCGGCGTTGGTCAACATCAAATTTTGACCTGGGCTAACTGAAATTTTGCGATGGGCCACCCCCATATTTCAAGCTGACTGACCCCAAATTTAAGTTGGCCCACCCCCAAATTTCCCGTCGGCCGACCACCAAATTGAATTTGGTCCACCCCCAATTTCAACTTGTTCCATCCCCTAATTGAAGTTGGCCCACCCCCAAAATTTAAGTTAGCCCACCCCAAAACTTTAATTGGTCAACTCCGAAATGTCAAGTTAGCCCACACCCAAATTTCAAAATGGGCTACCCAGAAATTTCAAGTTGGCCCACCCACAAATTTCAGTTGACCCACTCCCAAATTTCAAGTTGGCGCACCCCCAGTTTCAAGTTGGGCCACCCTGAAATTTCAGTTAACCCACTTCCATAACTGGCCCACCCCTGCTATAAACTTCCCCATGTATTTTCTATAGAGCCCTATGCACTCCTATGCATATTCTCCGTGGTAATTTGTTGTTAGTTTTAATTGTTTCTAATCGCTTATAAATCAACCAATCACCTACATTTACACTACTATAACGAATAAATGTCCTCGAAAATTACACATTATTTTACAGGTACAAGGCATTACACTTTTCGCGTGACGGAGCTGGAGTATTCGCCAAAGGATGCTTACGCATTAAACGAAGCTAATCATTAAAACGATCGCATGGTCACAAAAACAAATGTATCGTATGTTACTCTAAATTGCTTATCGTTAGTACAATAGGTATATAAAGTAAACATTTTTTGTGAAATTTTTGATCGGGGAACCGAAAACGCACTCGAGTGCTGCGCATATACCGCGGTTGCCTGTTGACCCTTTTCACGAAGCAGTTTGCTCCAGAGAAACGAGATGGCGCTTTCGGTGGCGCGCCGCACGTTGCCTCAGCGCCCTGCTTCTGTGTGATCAGCTGTCGAAATGCAACTGGGCTTTCCCTAACGCACTATGCCCGATTCATGCTGCAAAATATCGAGCGGTGGAGGGAAGACGTGTGCAGTAGTTGGCTGCAAAATTGTGACTGGCATATTAAGGAATGCAATGAATCTGTGTGTCCAAGTTCACAGACCAATGCTACATAAATACTGCCTGTATTGCCATATCTTCTTGATACACGGCTTCCGTCGAGGTTAAAAAAATCACTCATCCATCAGCGTTGTAACGCTAACCTCCAAGGAAAGGACTTCAAACCCGAAACGTCTGCACGAGCGAGTGCGGCTCATGCGATTATACCCCAACTGACACACAAACTTACGCCCACCCTCCCGCCAACGTATCAAGCATTGGCGTAGCCAAGGGGGTCGACAACCCCCCCCCCCGAAATTTTCTGACGAAACCCCTCCCCTTTCCCACGGTACAGAAAGTTTCAGGAGGCGGTATCCGAAAGAGCGACATGGATGAAAGCAATGTCTGACGGGGAGTAGGGGATTTTGTCATGTCACCGGACCTAGAACTTAAGTTTATCCAGTTCCCCTGCGACCACTGTCGTGTCCATAGTGGTAGCATTTCCTTGACTTCTCACGTCACCGTTTCCCTATTCCCTCCCCCCACCCTGAACAGGAACTGCCAGCGAAGAGTGGCAAAGCTGTTTATAACTCGTTTAGCGATTGCGTTGGTTCTACCCATTATGTGCCTCCTCTCTACCATTCTATCTAGCTTCCCTCTGGACTTGGGTATAGTAGGAATGTAAGCGCTGCCATTTCTGCAGTGGTCTTGGGAGGGGGGGGGGCGGTCACGGATAGTTACAGCTGTGAATTACAGCTGTGTGGCGATCGACATCCAGGGAGGTCCAGAGGGCATTGTGCAATATATTCGACGCGGTAAAAAGGTCCAAATGAGTTTCTCGCGTCTTCTTTCCTCTCTGCCACGCTCCTTCCATGTATATACATGCTCTGAACCACCCCCAACGCGGGCTAACTTTCGAGAAAAAAAGCTTCGCTTTAAAAAAACGCTGATTTGCGCGCGGCAAGATATATCAAGGACGAGCGTGCTGGGCCAGGGAAGCTAAGAAACTGACACAACAAAGGTGGGAGAGCGGGTAGGAGAATGGGCTCCAAGTCCACGCGGAAACAAAAACATAGGTATGTTAGCGGCCGCCGCGCCGTTCACCAAACCGGTGACAGGTGACAAAGAGCGTGACAGTGACTAAAGGAAATGAATGTTGAGGGGAATAGAGGGATGGATGCGAGGAGGGGGGGGGGCGCATGAAAGGCGTCAACAACGAAGTTGTCTGATAATTATGGACATAGAGTCTCATCACTGCCCAATTGCTCAACACCAGACGGCCGTGGCCAGTCGCCTACCACGTGCTGCTTGCTGCGGAGAGCCCATCCTAACTAAACCTCTCGGCGAATTTCAGAATATACGGTTGTCAGGTGACACGACGCTTTCAAATCTCCCGGAGCTACTGGCCCTCATTTTATTGCGAACAACAGATGCCGTAATTTTCACAAAGGCTTCTAAACAGGAAACAGTCCTGCTTTGGACTATGTGCCTCATCAGTTCTCCAGTGTGATGAAACAACAATATGCGTCGCGTGAAGACTACAATACACCATGATCGCAAGTCACTTCCAAACATCTCTTCAAACAAGTCGGACAGCAAGTCACCAAAGTGAGCGACAGTTGCATCTATGCTATCGAAGTTCAAGCGCAAAGCTTCGTTCCTTTATATTTAAACCTAGAATATAGCATGCCCACAACGCCGAAAGCGCGATTGAGGGATAGGAAACTTGCAAAATAGTGCCCGCCCTCTCCCGTACGTAGCCGTGGACGTACCACTCACTAGGTCTGGCAGAAAAACTACGGTGATTCCCGCTGTTACCTGGACTGCAACAAGTCTGGCCCGCAAATGAGAAGACACAGGATAGTGCGCTGTCTTATTTTTGTATGGCCCCACTTTTAGCGTTCTTCATTTTTCCAAGTCATGTACCAGCTAGGTCACGCATCAATTCGTAAACGAAATTTTTGTTTTTCTAATACCATCATTTTAAAGATAGCATAAATTTCTGGCTACGCCACTAGTATCAAGAATAAGTGATGGGCGCACACTTGAATCAATGCGCAAAATCATAGAAGACTGCAACTACGCCGACAGCACAAAAATGTTCGAAGCTGAACATTTCGTAACGTTCTACACAGTGAGCGAGTTACAAGCGATAATACGTATTTGCTGCAAGCTATTACGACATACAGAACATCTGCGTTAGAAGATTTGTGCCCAGCAAGAACAAATCTATCGCACCTGAGCACACGCGCGAGCGATCACGCAGGAAATAAACAATCATATAGTTACTGTCCGGGGAACTTTAATGACTCAGTAACACGACAAGCCGCTGCTTAAAAGTATTTACTAAATAAAGAACGAAGAGCTAAACACACTGATACTGATTCAATTCATACGCGGAAAGTTAGGATAGCTTGGAATAAATCGTTAGGCCCTCTTTTATTACAGGCACCGTATACGCTGCTCCTGCCGTTTGGACAAAGCGTAATGAGCTCCGAAAGCGCTGACATGTCCTTTGAAGACGTAGTCAAAGCTTCGCGTGTCGTTCATCCAGTGACCATGTACGATACCCACCGAAACAGACGTTTGCAGAACCGCACCTTCATCATGAACATCCATTGTAAACACAGAGGCAACAGAGGCAAGCAATGGACGCGTCACCACGTGATCAAACATGGTAGCGCCCGCGGGATCACCGTGAAAAGAATTAATATGCTAGGCCTACGCGCTTTTGCCCCCGGCAATATGGCCGCCAGTGACTTGACATGCCCCCTTAGGTGGCTGCAGCGGCTATACTCCAGTAGTTTTAGTACATAGTCTTTCTGGACGTACGCTAAAGCCCCTCAATTTTCCAAAAGTAGCGCCATTCTTAGATCTTTCCGCCACCCCGCTCACCCAGGCGCTTCCTCCTCCACTCCTCCTGTCGCCCCAGCCTCCTCCGCTCCCCCATTGGCCAATCTGTGTCACGTGAAAGCGGGCCCCGCGCTTTTGTATATTTTTTTCTTTCCGGCGCAGAGCAGGCGCCGCGCTTTTGTATATCTTTTCTTTCCAGCGCGCTGCGACCCCCAATCTTGGGCCTGCGACCCCCATTTTTGGGCCTCCGCGACGAAGTACGGCAGGCGGTTTGAAGGAGCGCGGTAGTTTTATACAATGTGTTAGGGCCGAGTGCTTAATTGCGATGCCGTGCTGCTGCGCCTACGGTTGCCACAACAGACCCAGTGACGGCAAAAAGCTTTTTGTTTTACCATCCGCCGGGCGCAACGCAAAACGAAGAAAAGTGTGGATTCACAAGATCGGGCGGGCTGACTTCGAGCAAGTGGCAAAGAACGCGCGGCTTTGTTAAGTGACACGGCTCCTCCAACCTCTTCTTTTGACGCCCGTGTCAAAACGGGCCCGTGTCCAGTGCATTGGGGGTGCGTTAAAGAACCCCAGCTGCAAAAAAAAATTAATCCAGAGCCCCCATTATGGCGTGCCTTATGAGATCGTGGTGTTGGGATGTAAAACCCAAGAATCAACTTTTCTTCTGTCTTGTGTGCCTTGACTGTTCCAGTTAACGCAACACTGCTTCCTTGTGAAAACTTACAACGCAAAAGAATACAGACGCACGTAGTATACAGAGATAAAATTAGCACTTCAACAAAAGTGTTGCTGGTGCCAATGAGGGAGGGGGATAATTATTTTCTGAACCTCTTTCCAGTTGTCCCATCAAGTTCCTTCCTTCTTTTCTATCAAATTCTAACCATTTGCACTGTAATAAATAAATAACGATTTCATATGCTGGTAAGTTGTTAAAATTATCTATACCGCCTATGTGTGAAAACGTTGCTCATGGCCACCACAACCTGTGCATGAGCTACGTACATCTGTAAAAGGCGCGGAACAGAAACGGCCCTGCTGCCAGGCATTGCTGACCGCAGACAGTCGGAATCTCTCACGCGCCGGCCGAACAAAAGCATCCTGCAGGTACGTAAATTAACCTACGAAACCACGTGCACATACTTTCGCGCTGTCAAAACCTGAAACTCTGGTAATTACTCGCGTGTCTGAGCACACCGCGTGCTTGTGTCGTGTTTCAGCAACACGAACTTTCAACGTGCGCGCGCTTTACGCCTTAAATACGCCTTGAATAATGGTGCTTTTCTCTATTTCTTCCGGCAAATCCGACACGACATTCTTAAGGCCAGTTACCGACTGACAAAGCAAGATCTAGATTGAAAAAACTGCTCCGCAGGACTCGAACGAACTTTTCCGCAGATTTCCTCCCGTAGCGTGTTAGCCGTCGTCTGCTACGGCAGGCCCACTGCCGGCGGCGCCACCGTCGAGGCCGCGCCGAGCGGAGGAGGAGAGAAGTGAATGGCGCTACTTTGGGAGATTGAGGGGTTTTAACGTACGCCTATGGGTACTGCCATCCTACGTCAGTGGATGTAACAAACAATCACGACTCGATAGGAAACGCTTTCACTCCTTTAAATAATTCAGAAATACTTCTCACGTCCGTCACAGCTTTTAACGTTGCGAATGACAAATTAGCAATTGTAATTGATGGTGAATACAATCTACAACGACAAGATTGTTAAATGCGAAAATCGGGGTGCTTCATTTTGGCTTGTTCCGCTGTAAACAAGACCAACAGTACCACGTGTTGTCTCAAGGTGGTGGCAACGTTACTTCGCTTTCGGCATTTAATGAGGATTACACATCATGTCTACGGTGATCCATTCATCGGGTGTAGAAGTACGTCACATGGACACATCCAGGGTACGAACTTACTCTTATCAGTGTATTGGATTCTCCGCTGGATTAAGATATTTCGCCGGACCTTGTCATGCCGTGTTGTTTCCGCTATTGTTACATGTGCAGCCGAGAAAGCATCTTGAACGTTACCAGAAAGAGACTTCTGAAAAAATACTTTGTCGGCTCAGTGCTTGCCTTTTCAAGGCCGAATTTCGATGAAACATCGCGTTTGAAAACAATATGTATATGTGTGTATATATTCCTAGGGTCGTTTGTTCTGTAATGAGACACAAATGCGGCGCTAGCGGTGCCGTGTTCCTCTCCTCTCCTGGAAGGGATCAATTTGAAAAGGCACCGTTATTGCCATGTTGCCGGATCGTGCCATTCTGTAGCTTTAGTGGCTTTGCTACAGAGTTTACAACGTGTTCGGCGCGCTGCGCGCAGTCGCGGTGTCGTGTTCGTCTTGCCGATGTTTCGGAATGGCACGGACTTGTGTGACAGACGCGGAGCCGTAACCATGGTGCCGAACCGAAAAGTTTTCCCGTTCGGTTCGGGTTCAGGTTCAGACTTGTGCATGTTTCCCGGTTCGGTTCAGGTTCTGCTTCGGATCAAGAATATAACAGTTCGAACCGGTTCATAACGGGTCGGAATTTAGAGAATAAAAATGTTTAGTTTTACCCACAAGCGAAGTATAGTTTATTGTAAAGGCCTTTACTTAAGCGTGCCTTTACGAAAATTTCGAGTTTGGAAAATGTCGCGTACGTAAGGACACGCGAAAATTTTAGGAAAATATGGACACGTTCCTGGGAAACAATAATTTTATTTAGATGGCTACTTGTGGCTACTGGCTCCTAAAACGTGGCATGTTCGATTTGCTTGGCTGCGGAAGCCTGCGCTATGCCAGTCTTTTCAGGTGCTGTAGGGGAGCGGCCCCCATCCTTGCAGAGTTAGGATGGGGGCCTCAACACAACATATGACACTCAACGGAGTACCATACTTCCATGAGTTGCTTCATCAATGAGGTGTGGTGCTACATTTTCAATAACTATAGGGAATCACCAGCCTTCGCTTCCAAAGAGCTTTTCACCTGCTGCGAGTTCACTGTTTACCTTGTGGAATATGCAGAAGCATCAAGTGCAACTCCAAATATGAGCGATTACGTGGAAGGGCCCGATGTCATTGAAGGTTCTAAAGCAGGTTACTTTGTCGCTTTTACACAAATTGTATGCGTATGGCGTTCACATTTACACAGGTGGTTCAGCTAAATATGCCAACGCAATGGCCACTGTTGTTCTGGCTCATCTAGGGCCATATTTTGAAACAATCCTCTTCGTCGATACTATTGCCTCGGCGATAGTTTCACCATCAGGTGTGCGCTGATTGGCTGGCTGAGCAAAATCAGATGACGTAGCTCATCCGATTTTGCTAAAACAGCCAATCAGTGATCACAGATGGCGAAGGCGGGGCTGAGGCGAGAGTATCGCCGAAGTGGATTGTTTCAGAATACGGCCCCAGGTCACAACTCGTGACAGCCACATATGACCATGTGCACGGAATCAGAACGTGCCACCCTTTGTGCTACTGTTAAATATATTCAGCAGGAATCATCATATAAGTGAGTTGTGTTCCACAATTCTAAAGCAGCTCTGTAAAACCTTCAGGTGGCACTGTGCCGTTTGAATTATGAGCCATTCATTCCAAACATGGCAAATCAGCTCTGTAGAAGCCCGCAAGGTAGGAAAGTTCATCAAAGGAAGAAGTTTCATCCACCTGACTGTAGCACGAAGCTACAAAAGAAACCCTCGTGGGTTTCTCAGAAAGAAAGCTTCGCAGTTGAAGAAAATTCATCCTGGTCTGGGGATCGAACTCTGTGCGAACTCATCCACCCTGCTGTAGCTTCGTGCTACAGTCGGGCAGATGACATTTTTCCCTTTCATGAACCTTCCTCCACCTTGTAGGCTTCAGCAGAACTGATTTCCCATATATTGTTCATTCACCCTCGTGCTGCGATCTTATAGCATCCTGTATAGCTCACATGGTCGAGTGACTGTCCTGGAAATGTGCTGGTTTTTGGTTTGATCTCTGGTCCAGGACAAATTTTTTTTTTCACCTCTGAAGCTTCATTTCCCACGAATCCGTATAGGTTTCAGTTGTAGCTGCATGCTACTATCGGGTGGATGACTATATTTGTTTCATTTCAAACATATTTACAATTTACGATGGTAAAGTGATTTATTTATTTATATAATAATCGATTGTATTTGACAATCTAGTGGCTTTAAGATCTGGTCATCTTCTAGTGGCTGCCTGGTCATTGTGGCATTTCCGGCAACCATCTTGCTGACGAAGCTGCTAGATCAGCCTATGATAAAGTACAGACCATTTTCATGCTACTGTTAAGGACAGACACTGGCAGGCAACTTCGAAAAATTGCGTCGCTACATCATGTTGGCTTTTAAAAACTATGGAGTATTTCAAACATCGATTATGCTTGCTTGATCCATCACTGCTGGTATGATTACAACATTCTCCCCGGTGTGACACTACACTGCTGTGCCACCTGTGACTACATGCAGCCTTCACAAATCCATACTTCTTCCTTATTTTAATGGCTGATTCTCCTCTATACGTCTACTGTAACTATGCGAAGAACATCGAGCCCCTTCTCTGCCACTACACCTGCTTTGATCGCCATCCTCTTTGGAGTGCGCTCAGTCAATTGGACGATCGACCTGTTACAGAGGCAAATATCCTGGTTGCTTGCCCTTTATCGATCCAGAAAGCTATGCGTGCTCTAATAATTATTCTAAAACCAGCAGACTTAAAGAGATGCTTACATAGATGCTCTGCATCTA
Source organism: Dermacentor albipictus (assembly GCF_038994185.2). Taxonomy (NCBI): domain Eukaryota; kingdom Metazoa; phylum Arthropoda; class Arachnida; order Ixodida; family Ixodidae; genus Dermacentor; species Dermacentor albipictus. Next base: position 497,324,992 of record NC_091821.1, read on the forward strand.
CTAATGTGCGAGTGAACTATCTCCTTCTGCCTTCCTCTTCTTTCCTTTTTTTCTTTCTTCAATCTCTCATTCCTCTTCCACCTTGCAGCAAAGCCAACCAGATGTCCATCAGGTGAACCTTCTTGTTTTTCTTTGTTTCTCTCTCGTCATACTTTCTCTGCTTCATCTGCATCACGTTTGGACCAGCATACCAATGTATGAGTTTTGTCTTCATATCAGACTTTCACACAGTGTGAAAGTGCATATCAGGGGGCTTAACCCAAGGCTCGCAGGCATATTGTGATTTGTTTTCAAAGGACATAGTGCCCCACTTCATTGAAAACACATTTAATTTCATTTAGTGCACCTGTAGAGAGTCCCCCGTTACACGGGCACCTGCAAACTCCATTTAACTCCTTTGTCTTTATGTCAAGGGGGCTGCACTCCATGTCAAGCGGTCTCTCTTGCACCAAGGAAGTAAAATGGAGATTTTGGCGAAAGGAGTTCATCAGCGACTATTACAGCTGAATGGAGTACTCTAATTGCCAGATAGAAAACCATGCTAATAAAATCACTGTAGCTGGCTCTCTTAAAAGTTCTTGCATTATTTTTTTTGCCTACATGCAACCTACAGACAGGATAGCGTTGGATTGTAATTTGAAGAAATGAGATAACATGATTCTGTTATGTGGAAACTCGAATGCAAACCCCTTTTCTAGCTGCCGTTTTTGGGGTGAGCACGCCATGAAAAATCCCGACCAACTAGAGGCTAACAGCTTCACTGTAAAACAGAATTGCCACTAGTGGGACCAAAACCCACATCTTCCACATAGTGCATGTGATAGAGCTACAGCAGTGGCCGTTCCATTCACTTTCTTGCTGTTTGTGCATGTGTACGAGATCTGATCATGGGAGTGTTAACCGGCTCTATTCATGGCCATATTGGTAGATGTAGAACATCCTTTTAACCACTGGCGTCACGTAGTACGTGAACCGAAGTGCAAGCAAACTGGCTAATGTTTATGTTGTGTAACTTGCCTTTGTCTTCACCACACTATTAGTTTTAACCAGGAATCTAGAATGTTGCTATACAGTATATCCAATGCAATTAGTGTTGCAGCTTTAACTTGTAGTCTTTGTGAACCTATTATATGATGTCTGCCTTGTTTTGTACAACTTATGTCTAAGAATCCAAGAGAAAGGAACCTTCCATGCTGCTTGCTGAAGAAGCACTGAAAGTTCACAGTGTAGAGCATGAGAATCACGCATGAGCATTTGTGTTGCTGTAGTTGCCATCATGTTTCCTTTGTGCAAATTTCGCAGTCTTGTAACAGTGAGCCCATACTAGCTATGTTGATGTGCATTGCTGGGCACTCAATACATGTTCATGCAGAAGTAAAATGAAACACACAAGGGGGGAATTGGACACGCACTAATCCCCATATTCTCAAATGAGCCTCATCTCCAATCTCTTCCTCTACTCCTCCGGGTTGAACCGTGACTAAAACTGCTCGACTAAAACAGACACTATGCTTCTGAACAATTGCCATGGGGTGTCAAGGAAGTGCAGTGACCAATTTCTGTCGAGGGACAGCACTGTTGTCTACTTCCTTGAGTCTAGGAAGGCTGTTGAATGTTCTAGAATACTGGCATAGGTTTAGTACGACATCTCTTCTAAACATTGTCTTATGCTGCTCTCATATGTGTGAGGTATAGTGCAATGACCTCTTATAATTCAGATAACATTTGAAGAAGATTTAGCATTTACAGCTGGGTGTATGTTTTGGCTAGTTTGTTGGGCATAATTAACATAACAGCATGAAAATAGAACTTGGACACAAGTTTAAGTCCTTCTGTTTTCTTGTGTGCAAGTTGAACCTTTGTGCAGTTAGGTTGGTGAATTTACTGCTGTTTTGTTCTCATGCAGACTTTGTGGCATGGTCGCATTTATGTGTCCATCCATATTGCACAATAGAACACTTGGTATCATTGTTTGCTAGGTTTGCCCTCACTTCTAGCTGTTCACAGGCTTCAAAACCAGTTCATGTATCTGCAGCAGCAGACTTCTGGGATGGACTAGGCAAGCAAAGCTTGTGAGAGAAAGAGAAGGGGGATATAAGGAATGCAGGGATGTTAACCAGTCAAGAGTTTGGTTGGCTACCCTACGCTGGTAGAAGGGAGAAGGAGAAGAGAGAGAGAGTATAGAGACGTGCACAGACAATAATTGAGTCAGCACCGCTCGTATAAACCAGGCGTTTTCAGAAAGCACAAAAGCGCCTTCACTGCCTTCTGAGCAGATGATCGGTGGGGACGGACTCTAGTACTGTCTATTCACCGAGAGGACGGTCATCTAGTTTTCTCAATGCGTTGGACAAAGATTGTCTTTGTACTTGTAATTGAGGACAGCGGCACTATAAGTGGTCAACGTTCTCGCATCTGCAAACATCACGTGTAGGAATATCAGCCATTCCAATTAGTGCTGAGTAAGCTTTCGTGAAGGCAACTGCCAGCCACAACCAACACAGAAGAGACAGTTTGCGTCGGTGCAGTCTGGCCGGAAGTCTGAGTTGCAGTGAAGGGTTTAGTCTGTGCATTCTGGTGCGCCTTGTGTGTTGGTGTTCCACTCTGCTAAGGAGAGCATGTGTGCTAGAATGCAAAGTTGTCTCGCAGCGTCGGTTCTTGACAGAGGAATGGGGATGCAGTGGTCCTCTTTGTTTGATGTCCGAGCTGCCTTATCTGCGGTATCATTTCCAATGATACCGCAATCACCTGGTATCCATTCAAATAAGATATCATGGCCTTCTTCTCTCAAATGGTGGACAACTTCCATGATTTCACACGTGAGCTGATCGTCAAAGCTTGTGAGGGCTTTATTAAACAATGGGGCCCAATCCTTGGAACTTTGTTTCAAAATGTGAGGTAAAATGGAACAGCAGCAAGCAGAAAAAATTTTTTAAAGGTTGTTTCCATCAAACATGGGAAGCTGTATAACCACTTCACCCAGCAACAAAGGCTTAATCTTAATAAATGCTTGTTATGATCACACTGTGTCTTGCTACTTTCCAGGCAAGGGAGCGGCTCTTTGCGGTGAGGCACTTTGCGGAGGGTGAGGCTGTCCTGACAGAGCTTCCTGTGACGTCCTCCCAGCTGGCCTGGAACCGAGCGTGCAAGTATGCCGCCTGCGACCTCTGCATGCGGCCCCTCGAGACGGCCGAGGCAAATGCACGGCGCCTGGCAGCCAAGTCTCAGCTTAGGCTCCCACATCCAGATTGTTGCGCAACACGTGTCCAAGAGCACATTGCCTGCCCCGGATGCCAGGTTTGTGCAAACGTGGTCGAGTACAGCTTGCATGCCTCTATCTTGCCAGATTTACTTGTTTTGTTTATTTACTTGTTTCCTTATATATAAAGGCCCAAAGAGCATTACTTTTGGTTGTAGGGGGAGTGAAAACGGTTTTGTGAACAAGGTGCTTATAATACATTGCATAAGATAGCAACACAGTGATACAAGAGCATTAATAATTAGTTAATCACTGAAAAGCATTGCCGTAAAGGAAATGAAATTTTCTTAGAACTCTTGCTGACTGAACTCATTTGAGCCAGCAGCGTGGTGCTTCTAACCAAATTCAGCCTACCATTTGTTGCTTCTCTTCTACCTTTCCTTTACTTTGTGCCTCACATACATCATGGGGCTTTCATCTTCACAGCTGCTTTCTGTGTTGAACAGGTATCATCCGTCTGAGTGCAGCATTAGTGCCATATATATACCAAACCCTTCCAGGCTCCTTCGTCAAAACCTGAAGAAAAATTCAACTTGGTGTGCAAGTTGAACCTGGCACTGCTGACTTATCAGCACAGTATAGTAGAGTACACATTGCTACAGCAGGGCACCCTGTTGCTACAATCTGTGTTACCTGTTTCATTTACCACATAGTCATCACATTTAAACATAGACACATCTCTTGTTACCAGGCTTGCTGCGCAAGTTTCCATAGTTGGAACATATTATCGTTAACACGGCTCTAAACAAAGTGTCATGGAGTTTATTTTTGCTTTGATTCATAGCCACAATCAGTGAAAGATGAATTATGAAGTTCGCCACTGGTGTATGAAGTCCGCACTGATGCCATTCCAGTGGTCAAGGAATCGTCATTTTGTGCCAGCATCAGCGAGAGCATGACTGTGGGATTGCATATACAAGTCACTTACTTTTTCCAGTCAAGCATAATTATTCCAACACCGTGGGGAAGGGACTTGCACTTCTCTGTGCAATAGAAAAATCTTGCACTTGTTTATACGGTCATTCACTTACAGTATTCACACTCTCCTGGCTTTCGTTGCTGAAGGACCCCGCTACTTGGTCGCTGTGCGCTGTGCCTTCAAGAAAGCTTGAACATGATTGCCTACGAGACCGGCTGTTTACACCAAGATACAGAGTGCTTGTGAGCCCATCTCTCTGACCCTTGCTGTATTTCTATAACTGACGGGTACTCAGCGCCAACAACCTAGCAACGCGCGTCATGCGCTCGGTTTTGTCGTACAAAAGATCATGAAAGAAATAAAAAAAAAGATCCTTCCAAACGAGCAAGAAGCAATTGCGAAAACAAAATAGTTTTGCAACACCACCGAAATACTTTACTTTCACACCTTTTCACACAATGTGAAGCAGATTGGCCAGTGCCAGAATACTTGAGTTGAATTAACCGCACCAAACAAGTCAAAATTGTGTAACAGAGTAAGCAGCAAAACTAAGTATGGTTCACTTGCACAAAACATCAGTGATCGTTGGTTTCATGTATTGCGAATCTTGTGTACCGCATCTGTTCGACATGTGGAAAGGTCTATATCGGCAAGACCGGCTGTTGTTTATATGAGAGACTTTGCAAGCATCATTACAATGTAACTAGAGCCATCAGTGGCTGTCTAGGTGTTCACTGTAAGCAGTAAGGGTGCCGTTCTGAAAATTATAATTGTGAAGTTTTAGCAAAAAACATAAACAAATGACACGCGAATTTATTGAGGCCGACAGAATTGCAGTGTAGAATGAAAAATTTGTGAGCACGTCATCTGTTGTACTACCTGACAAAGAAATCACATGTTTATCAGTTAACCTGTCAAGAGACCATCTTTTCTGCGACAGAAGCGGGCACATGATGTGAGTACTCAGCGCCAACAACCTAGTGACCTGTGCCATGCGCTCGCTTCTGTCGCACAAAAGATAGTGAAAGAAATAAACTTTTAAAAGTGGGTCTCTGCATAGCTTTCGCTATGCGAGAGACCCACTTTCTCTTCCAGCTACATCATCATCATCATCACCACCATCATAATCATCACCCTATTTTATGTCCATGGCAGGACAAAGGCCTGTCCCTGCGATCTCCAATTACCCCTGTTCTGTGCCAACCGATTCCAACTAGCACCCACAAATTTCATAATTTTGTCGCATCACCTAGACTTCTGTCGTCCTCGACTACGCTTCCCTTCTCTTGGTATCCATTTTGTCACCCTAATGGTCCAACGGTTATGTAATCTGTGCATTACATGACCTGCCAAGTGCCATTTTTTCTCCTAATGCCAATTGAATATCATCTATACCTGTTTGCTCTCTGATCCAAACCACTTTCATTCTGTCTCTTAAAGTTATGCCTAGCATTCTTCGTTCCATTGCTCTTTGTGTGGTCCTTAACTTGTTCTCAGGATTCTTTGTCAGTCTCTAAGTCTCTGCCCCATATGTCAGCACCGGTAAAATGCACTAATTGTGTACCTTCCTTTTCATTGATAACGGTAAGCTTCCAGTCAGGAGCTCACGATGTCTGCCATACGCGATCCAACCCATTTTTATTCTTCCGTTAATTTCCTTCTCATGATGAGGGTTCCCTGTGATTAATTGAGCTAGGTAAATGTTCTCCTTCACAGACTCCAAAGGCTGACTGGCGATGCTGAACTCTTGTTCCCTTGCCTGGTTATTCCTCATTACCTTTGTCTTCTGCATATTAATCTTCAACCCCACTCTTATACTCACCCTGTTTAGGTCCTCAATCATTTGTTGTAACTCGTCTGCAGTGTTGCTGAATAAAACAATGTCATCGGCAAACCGAAGGTTGCTGAGGTACGGTATTTGCAGTCGATCCTTACTCCTAAGCCTTCCCAGTGTAATAGCTTGAATACTTACTTCAAGCACGCAGTGAATAGCATTGGAGAGATTCTGTCTCCTTGTCTGACCCCTTTCTTTATAGTTATCTTCCTACTTTTCTCATGTAGAATTAAGGTGGCTGTGAAATCTCTGTAGATATTTTGCAAGGTACTTACGTAAGCGGTCTGTGCTACTTGATTATGCAATGCCTCTATGACTGTTGGTATCTCTACTGAATCTAATGCTTTTTCGTTATCTATGAAAGCGATATAGAGAGGCTGATTGTACTCTGCAGATTTCTCGATTACCTGATTGATGGCATACATGTGATCCATTGTAGAGTATCCCTTCTTGAAGCCAGCCTGGTCTCCCAGCTACACGGTGTGCCAACTGCTGGTCATGTTGAGGTATCTTGCATGCACTGCAGTGTTTGGCACCTCTTCCTTTGGCCTAATTTATACTGATCACTATAGTGCTACTTCACTTTTTGAAACTTATATCAGCACTGCAAGGAGCCACTTTCACTCCTTGCTTGTCGATTTCAACCTCTGATGTACCGTCAGAACTGCTCTTTTGTGCTGGTGTAGAACTTCTTTGACCTGTCTCTGCATCTGACTCCATGCCACCAATTGTACAACTTGATTTAGGATCACGAGAGCTCTCATAACCTTCTGCACAGCAGATTCTGCTGAGTTCCTTTTGCAAGGCATCATTTTTCACTGCGACCCTTCTCGTCAACCTTTTACCGACAGGGGCCACTATTTCGTATCCAGAGCTTCAGACAACCTACTCCATTGCTGCACCACCAAACACTACCTTACTGCTATGTGCCATCTGCAGACAGAACGGTCCTACTGAGTGGCTTAAGCGAACCACCATGAACATGTTCCCCATGTATGTTTCTTATGTCGATTGTGACTGGAGCGCTGCTCTCCCTTTGGTTACACTCATATATAATTCCTCTTGCAATTACACTGTAGATTACTCGGCATTTTATCTGCTGTACAACGGCGATCCTGTATTCACTGCCCTGTCTATAGTACGCCCATAATGTCTTCGCCCAAACCATACAGACATGTCTACTCACTTACCATTGCCTCTGTGCTTCCCAGAATAAGCAGAGGCACATTTATCGTCACTGGGATCATCACTATCTTCCCAATGACCTTGTCCATTAATGGTCTCTGCTCTGCACAATCATCCTTTCGGAACTACACTACTTCGGTCTTGATACTCCGGTCTTTACCGGGTTCTCCACCAGGGGACATATTTAACCTACGAGATCTATTCAGCCGTGCCTAACACACAACCCATTGAGGCTTCCTTTGATGTTTATGTTGGCCACCCAAAACACCAGCAGTCTTCCCCTACCTGAGGTGCACCGGGACTACACTTCCATGCTTCTGTATTTACTCACATAATGATCGCACTCCTGAATTTTGTCGTCAAAATTTGATTTTGTTTCTTTCCCGTGTAATGATCACACCCCGAACATGTCGCAGCGATATGTCATGTGCCAAGTCTAGCTAATGATGATTGCGCTTACCATCCGTCAAATGCTACGCGAACAACTCTCGAAGGCATACCGCATACTATGGACGCAACATGGAGCTTGCTTTTTGTCAGTAGTTTTTTCAACGTTAGCGTCTACTTTGCTTGCGTTACTCTTATACGGTGCTTCGGTGGTGCGTGGCAGCAAAATCTATGGAAAATAGCAACAGCGCGGGTTAAGAGCCAATAGCACTGTTTTTGTGGCTAGCTAAAATGGTGACAACTAATGAACTGATGCGTTGATAGGGGGAATGGTTAATTTTGGGGCTTTCACTATAATGACCTTTCAGAATAACGAACGATTTTCGGCGGTCCCACATGAATCATTACCGTATTTACTCGCATAATAATTTCACTCGCATAATGATCGCACCTTGAACTTGTCGCAGCGATATGTCATGTGCCAAGTCTAGCTAATGATGATCGCACTTAGCATCTGTCGAATGTTACGCGAACGGCTCTTGAAGGCATGCCAAGCGGTCTGCACGAATCCAACATTCTTAAGCAGATGCCCCATTTCAATCCCTTCATCACTTTCCACACTTCCATGAAAAAAAAGGCTACAACTAAACTTGCCTTGGCTTTATTACTTGTAGCCTTTATAATGGTTTTGGCCAACAACAAAAAAGGCGCCTTCCAATTCTTCTCATCTGCGCTCGTGGGCACGCAACAAATCGCGAGCAGCAAATACAGTGGCCATGTTTGCACAGATATGTTAGAAGTGTACCCTAGTCATTCACCGACGCTTGTAACACAGCTAAGATATTCGCCCACCCTTAGTGGAAACGTGCTGTATTAGGATAGTATTGAATACAAATGTCGCGGTTTCCACAGCATGCCCTCTATGTGTTTCTATGTCACTGGCAGCTACGCGAGCCCATCTCTGCTTCTGTCCTCTCAAAGCGGACATGGCTGTGTTATTGTCACAAACTTGCCGATATTAACAATATTATTCATTACTGACACGGAAGAAACTGCTTCGATGCGCGTAATGTACTCACAAGAACAAAAATCACATTTAGCGTGTTCAGCTTGTTCCGCTGCCCGCCATACTTGTTTTGGTGTCCCGCACTGCTACAGTGGCAGCCGCCTGCTTGTTAACCTCTTGTCATCCCGCAGCAAACGTGGGATAAAAAAAAATTATTTTCGCGGAAAATTTAACTTGCGTAATGATCGCACCCCTGAATTTGCGTCAATATTTTTGACAAAGAAGTGCGATCATTATGCGAGTAAATGCGGTATGCTGCTATGCTGTACACAACGTCAAAGGGACCCTGAAACACTTTCAACTAATCCTAGAATGGCCTCACTATTAAAATTTGTCGTTCCATGAATCTCACGCCACAAAAATGTTTGAATCCTTAAACTGCGAGTAGAACCGTCACAACGATACCCTGCTTCCTGTGGCATTTTGGCTCTGCTAGCGCGCTGCATGCTACACATTGGAGAAGCCAAGGAAAGAAAGCGCCGGCCAAAAGTTCAGTGTCGGGGTGGTGCAAGGGCTCGTCGTCGCAACATCCTTTGGCGGCCATAGTAGACTATGCTACGAATCATGCTGCGGCCATTTTGGACGCCACGCACAGGAGATGCAGCTACACGCAGTGCAAAGATGGAAATATTTTTCTCTCTCTTTGAGATCGCAAACATATAATATTTTTCTCTCTCTTTGAGATCGCAAACATATACGTCTTTTATTTATTTTACTAAAAATTATCAATTATGTCTTATAGACTGATAATGTTCTCACGATTGTAAAATCATCAAACAGCATTGGCCGGCCAACTGTTTTCAATCAGCTTTTGATGACGACATTGCGTATGCGAGAGCAAGCATTTGTCCAATGCTTTTTACATGAGATTGTACAGTAAATTCCTTGCTGCATGCAGTGCAATAATATTTGGCTTACATGTTCAGAGGAGCCTCATCAACAGACGCTCACTTCTTTTGTTTACTGTGTTCAAGAAATGCCTCGGGGCCCCTTTAAATAAAGACAGCACAAGCTTGGTTCTGGAAAAGACACTAGGTACTTGGCTGCTGTGCCTTTGTTCTCTGCATAACTTGTAAATAGATTTCCCAGTTTTCTTCCTCTTAGTGCAGCATTATTTCAGATATTGTTATTCTCTTTAGAATATTGTTCATAGCTTTCGTACTTCTTGCCTTTTTCTGTGGCAATTTTTTTGTTCTTACACAACTCTGTTATGTTTTATTCTGGTTTATGCATCCTGCAATAATGCCTGTTTGTGGTGCAGCTTTTCTCTAAATGAAAAAGTAAAATTAAGAATAAATCTACTACCTTTTTCATTTCATTTCATTTATTGTACCTTCAAGGCCCGAAGGCGTTACAGAAGGGAGTGGAACTAAATATACAGCATGTGCAGATAACAGGGTATAATAATAACAAGAAAAAAAATTAGAAAGTGCGGATTAACAAAAGTATTCTTCAATAGTAGTTCTAAAAGCAGATGTATCGGTTATGTTAACAATTGAGGCCGGCAGATGATTCCATTCATGGGTAGTTTAGGAATAAATGAATAATAAAATAGGTTCGTGCGACAGTGTGGAACGCTCAATTTATGCCGATGGTCAGTACGAGATGATATATATGCAGGTTCGGACAAAAGTTCACATTTTAATTTCGGATTGTAATAATAAATTTTGTGCAGCAGTGATAAGCATGCTAACTTCCTATGGGATGAGAGGAGAGGGAGGTTTAAAGTAGCCTTCATAGATGTTACGCTTGTTGTCCGAGAGTAGTTAGTAAGAATGAACCGCGCGCTACGATTTTGTATAGATTCTATGGCATTTGTTAAGTAATCCAAGCCAGGGTCCCATACAGAAGAGGCATATTCAAGCTTAGGACGTATTAGTGTTTTGTATAGAAGTAGCTTTAAGTTAGCGGGTGCCATAGAGAAATTGCGACGGAGGTAACCAAGCGTGCGGTTAGCATTGTTAGTGATGTGGTTTATGTGTGTTTGCCAGGAAAAATTAGATGTTATGTGGACGCCTAAGTATTTATAGGAACTGACTTCTTCGAGTACAGAGTTCTTCAAGTGATAGTTGGATAGGTTAGATGAAGCATTATTGCGGGAAATCCTCATTAGTTTGCACTTTTGGCTGTTAAGTCGCATTTTCCAAGTGTCGCACCAGTTAGTTACCTTGTCTAGATCAGATTGTAGTGTTAGAGTGTCAGAATTTGATGATATTACTCTGTAAATTACACAATCTTCTGCAAATAGCCTTATGGAGGATGCTACACAGTTAATACAAATACACAGCTACAAATCATTAATATAAATGAGAAAAAGCAAAGGTCCGAGAACGGAACCTTGCGGCACCCCGGAACTGACAGGACAAGGTGAAGAGTCAAAATTGTTAGCTGAGACAAATTGTGTTCTATTGGATAAGAAGTTTTCAATCCACGAGATAATGTTACGGTCAATGTTAAGTGTATTTAATTTTAGACAAAGTAATTGGTGAGAGACGAGATCAAATGCTTTAGAAAAGTCTAAGAAAATGGTAAGAAGATGGTGTCAATGTGAAATCCATTATCCAACGTGGCACAGATGTCATGTGTAAATGAAGTAAGTTCCCATCACAGGAAAATGATTTACGGAACTCATGCTGACGAGATGAAAAAAATGAATTTGTTTCTAGGAAGTTGATGAGATTAGAGATTTTTGATTAGATTAGATTTTTAATGCTCTTTTAGCAGTTGCTCAGGTTGTGAACTTTGATTCCAGGTCCCCTTATAGTCTTGTGCTCTCGGACCTCATTCTGTATATTTATTTGTGTGATTTTTTTCTACTGCAAATCTAGTAAACTTTATTTTCATTCTATTGACCTTCTTGCAAAGATCACTGAGCTTCGTGTGTGCAGTGAAGTCTATTCTTACCTCAGCTTTTTATACCATTTTTCTTTACATTTTACAAGACATTGTGGAAGTAAGTGATGGCTGCAGTGCTTGAATGGAGATTTTTGTTTTCTTACTTTTGTTTAATGTTGTAGACTTGAATAATGTATTGAGACTGGCCATAGGGCAGCACTTTGTCCGGAGACACGCCCGTACACTGTAGTGTTGCAATAGCGAGTGCAATTTATTCATGCGCCGGAATACAGGAGGAAACACAGATGGCATCACCAGATATCTAAAGAAACATAGGTGGTGACCACCAGAACATTCTTCGGTAGTTTCATGCAATCGTCAAATGCTCAGCAATGGCAAACAATGATATAAAAAAAAATGGCATGACATAAATCTGGGTTTTCTCAGTGGGACTTTTTTTTTTCTTTTTTTTGTGTGCATATGCGTGACTTAAAGTGTTGGTGCATTTACATTTATGTAACTGTCTTTGTCTATTTGTCACTGAGCTAGCACCTCCTCAGACACACACTTGTTTCCTTATGATCCTGTCAGGGCAAAGGTGGGCAGCTCATATAAAGAGGGGAAAAGACCCTAGAGAAAGAGATTTGGTGTCCAGAGAGGGAAATAAAATTCAGGGGGGCACAGAATTGGATGTAGTCATGAGGTCTTAATGTTAAGTGGGTGGGTAGGCGCAGGAAATGGGTAAGTGTAATTCACTGGGTGATTGACCTACAGTGGACTAATTAATTAGTTTATTAGAGCGATAATGATGGGGACGTTCATGCAGGCAGCATACTGCAGTGAGGCGTGTCGCTCCAAGGCCTGGCAACTGTACCACCAGGTGCTCTGTGCAGTGAGCAATGAGCCCAGCCGCCCACTCCACAGCCTGCTGGAAGCCTGGAAGTGAGTGACTTGGACCTTGATGGCAGTCCACGCATGACCGCTTTCTAAAGCAACCATTGTTCACTGTCACCACCATGGCAAATTAGTTCTGCAAAAGCCCACAATGTGGAGGAAGATACTTGAAAGGGAAAATCGTCATCCACCCAACTGTACCTTGAGGGTGTCTTGCTCCACCTTGTAGGCTTCATCAGAACTGATCTGCCATATGCAGTGATTTGTTTAATAATTTGGACATCTACCCGTCGTGCTTGCTTAGTGGCTATGGTGTTAGGCTGCTAAGCACAAGGTCGCAAGATCGAATCCCGATCACGGTGGCCGCATTTCGATAGGAGTGAAATGCGAAAACACCCGTGTACTTAGATTTAGGTGCACGTTAAAGAACCCCAGGTGGTCCAAATTTCCAAAGTCCCCCACTACGGCCTGCCTCATAATCATATGGTGTGGTTTTGGCACGTAGAACCCTATAATTTAATCATTTGGACGTGCTCTGCAATTAGCTAGCCTCCTGTTTAGTTTAGATGTTAGAACATAGAACGACCTTCCAGAAGAAGCTTTCGTCCCAGGCTTGATTTGTGGACCAGGATAAATTTTTCTTGAACTGTGAAGCTTTCCTTGTGGGAAGCTCGTATTAGGTTCCCTTTTTAGCTACGGTTGAGTGGACAAAAATTTTCCTCTTTCAATGCCACCATTGTGTGCCGAAGCAAACACACGTTTGCATGTTGCAATACCGTAAAAACCCGCGTATAATACGAGGTTTTTTTCTATTATTAGCGTCCCAAATTTTCACCTTGTACTATATGCGGATCCGTACAAAAATTTCAGTCAGAAATTTGGGCTAAAAGCTTTGGTTTCATTATTGCTGCGTGGCTATGGCTTGATTTCGTTATTGCTGCGTGGCTACGGCTTGGCTTCCTTATTACAGTGTGGCTACGGCTTGGCTTCCTTATTACAGTGTGGCTACGGCTTGGTTTCATTATTGCTGCGTGACTACAGCATCATTTCTTTATTGTTGTTGGACCTTGGCAGCACACGTGGAAACCACGCTTCGCGAAATGCATCTTTTTTATTCCGCATTGAAGGACCAAGATATCCGGACCACGAAAACAGTACTCAGCTGCTTTCAAGAGGAAGGTTATTTTAGCTGCACAGGACATCTTCAACAGTGCAGCCGGGAGGCAGTTTGGCGTCAACGAGGGAAGCATTCGCGGATGGCGTCGACAGAAGGAAGCCGTTTTCGCATGCAGCGGAATGCAAGGAAGCTTTCGCGGCCCGAAGAGTGGGACATTCGCGGAAATTGAACTCGCCCTGATGGAGTTCATACGCCAGCAATCTGTGCCTCTAGCTGTGAGCGTGGAGCATGAAGCGAGCGCAGCTGAGGAAGACGGTGATTGAAGTGCGAAGTGCAATGAAATAAATGTTTTCCTAACTTATATTACACGTGGATAAAACTTTTTTTTTTCCATTTCGCATCCCAATAATTTCACCTCATACTATATGCCGGTTCGTATTATATGCGGGTTTTTATGGCACTCTCATTATTATGGATCAACCATAATTCAGCAAAGGATGTCCCATGGTGAAGTCAATGTTTGAATGAAAGGACTTGGTGTATATGCATATATGTATATGCACAAGCAAAAACACAATTGAAGAAAAGTAAGACAAATAAATTTACGGAAAAGCTGTTTTTTTAATTGCAGACGCTTGGTGCTCTTTGGCCAGAACTGGCCCACGCGCCATTAAAACCCAATCGTCAATCAATCAAATCAAATTGCGGAGGCCTTATGAATGATGCAAATGTAACTCGCAATCGGTTGAGCATGGAGCAAGTCAGATTGCATTTTGATAACGACTTCCGCTATGTGCTTGACTGAAAGTGAGGCTCCAGCGGTCACTTTATTCGTGGGCATCTGCGCTCTGCACTTTTGATTTTTTGGATGATATTGCCTGGAGTTAACATTAAGCTGTAAAAGTTTGGAAGCACACCTTTCTTTCATGTGTGGAGACAGAGCTTCTAGAATGACATGCTTCATCTTGCATTAGAATTGGAGATGTGGCTCTTTTGATTAAAGAGTTAATTAATTATCCTAGTTTGCTTAATTAATTCTTTCATTTCCTTTTTATTGTGTGCCTCTATGGTAAAAGCAATCCCAAGGAAATTGCTTAACTTTTGCAGCTTCTTAATTTCAAGGAATTTTGAAACCAATTCCTTGAATAAGCTGTATACAGTTAAACATTGTTCATGCATTGTTGAAATAGAAAACATAGAAAAATATACCAACCGGGAAAACGTACGATCCGAAGCAACTAATAAATATCACAGGCTCAACTGTAGTTGGTGTCTACTTAATGCGAAGCGTTGGGCGAATTATGGTATGAGACGCCGATGCGGGTCGAACTGGTGGGGTTCCGGCGGCCCGAGACGTGTTTTCTTTTCACATTGTGTAGTGATTTAGGATGGCAACGGGAAACTGAAACAAAATTAAGCTGGTGGGTGACGTTCGATACAGCTAGAGCAAAACATGGCGCTCACAACACGCTGCCTGCAGGAAGAAACTGCGGTGCATTTGTGTTATCACCTACTAAAAGCGTGCAGCGCATTTACATCAGTGATACGCCCCACAAGCTGTAAAACAGATAGGTGAAGGTGCTTATCGCAATAGGGTTGGCGGCGATAGCTGTGAATGTGACTTGCGATGACCTGGGAGGAGATTTACTGATTTCTGAAGTGAAGGCGCTAAAATGACGGAGGACAAAGAAGAAACACACACACACACAGGGCGCCACTTCCAACAATGTTTAATCAGGAAAAAACGCCACCGATTTATACTATGAGCGCAATCACAGTTTCTCAGGGCCCATTCGTGTGTGTTTCTTCTTTGTCCTCCGTCATTTTAGCGCCTTCACTTCAGAAATCATGCTTAACCAACACGCCCAACTATCCATCCTAACGAGATTTACTGGTACCGGAATAAGAAACTCAGTACGCGCCGGTGTTTTCACTTGAGACGGGTGACTACTCTTTTCGATTGCACACACTTCATGTCTTTTCTTCTTGCTTGAATGAGATCTAGCGGCCGAAAAACATATCATATCATCGCAGTTTGCAGCAGGGAGCAGCGCTGCATTTGTGTTATTGCCAATTAAGAGCGTGGGGTAAGCTTCCAACAGCACCACGCGCTGTGATACACATAGGTAAAGATGCTTATTGGAATATAGTTGACGGCTATAGTTGTGAATGCGGCATGCGACAATAGAGATGGCTATTTGCCGGTACCGAAATAAAAAACACTGCGCGCCTGTGTTTTCATGCGAGACGGGCGGGCGCGTATTGCAGTGGAGCGGCTGCGGCGGATGGCTACTGCTCTTGATAATGCATGCCTCATGCATTTTCTTGTTCACATGGCATCTAGTGGACAGAAAGCGTTTCATACGATTGCACTTTGCCAATGTATTAAACATTAGTGCAGAAAGATCATGTTTTCTGGGAACATATGAATCGGTAAAAAATAAGCGTTACTCAAGTCTTTCTTTGTCTTGTTTTGTTCTCAATCGCAACTGTTGGCACCATGCAATAGTATGTAATGGGATCGTACCAACGAGGTTCTACTGTATTAAGCTTGTATAGCCACTTTTAATTTGTCAATGTATTCATGGTTAATGCTTCTTGAATGTCTACACTGTCAGATTGCTATTTGCAAAGTGTCATGTATAGATAGATGAACTGACATTATCACCATCAGGTTATCATCTCTTTAATGCTCAATTTGGCATGCACATTTGACATGAAACGTTTGACTTCATTTCCTAAAGCTTGGAATACTCACTATGCATGATTAGAAAAGTACAAAAGCAGACGCAGAAAATGTGGAGTCCCCTATTGTGCACTTGCTGCATAGCAGGCACTTGCACTATTAATTTTACCCAGGTTTATTGTAAACCAGTCATGCTGCATTTCTCCTAGGACCATGCACTACCCTCCAGAGACCACCACTGTTGAGCTGGCAGTCAGGATCATGGCTGCCTTTGTCCAGTCTGAAGACAAGGTTAAAGCACTGGCTGTGCTCGAACGCTTTGCCTCGGGTTGCACCACTGAAGAGCAAGGCAGCATCCTGTCCAGACTGTTGGGTGAGAAGTGGGTCGAGAGGCTCAGGACATTGCGGGAGCTGACAGCGGCCATCTTTCGGGGCCACCCCTGCGTCGCCTCGGTAAGGGAACATCAGCTCAAATGTCACTGTGGGAGCTGGGAAGCTACTGTGGGCTCCCCTCGATGCAAGAGTGAGGTCACTAAAGTTGCGAGGTGGCTTGTTTGGATGAGGTTCATTTTGAGGGGCACAATGATCTGGAGTACAATGGGCTGTGAGGGCATTCTAGTGGATGCTTCCAGAATAGTTTTGGCCACCTGGGGTTCTTCCTAATGCTTCGGGCATGAGCGTTCCTGCATTCCACCCTCATCATTCACCAAGGCTGTCGGGAATTCAACACGCAACATCATCCTCATCAGCCAATTGCCATTAGTCATTCAGCCACCATGGCAGGCAATAAAATTAAGGTTGCTGCTAGGTACATGCAGGAAGACACAGAACAAGCAACTGCAATATGGTAACAGTCATAAGTGTTTGTTTGAGTACCAAGCATTTCTACAACCATGCTAATAAACAGTCTTAGAACAGGGGTCTCATTGTTAAGAGATTGGGAGTAACAGTATCCCCTCTGCACATGTGCAAGATACAAACTGTGTTTACACTTTGCATAGGGCCCACTATTTTGTAGATGCCACAGGCTGCCCCAAGCTTGAATTCTTGCTTGAATTCAACAAACGTGGTGGCTCTCGGCTATCATCAAATCTAACCGGATCCAGTTGACTCTGTTGTCATGCCTGCTTGCCAATTTAATGGATATGTTATTTTGTAAAAAGGGGTCATTATATCAGTACAATCAAGCCCACTTACTGAAGTCCCATTTAAATGAAACTTTCATCTACTGTAAACAGTTTTATCAACACAAAAAGTTTCTCAAGGCATCTGGCAGAAAACTGTCCACTTGTAGCGATCCGGTCTCACGGTTAGTTCTGTAACAATGAATAGAATAAGCCACGGTTCAGCCACGTCTTCATGAGCCAGGGCAAAGCAGACAGCTGCAGGACAAGATGCAGCCAATCGGTGCAGTGCTTCAATTTTATTTTAAAGTGTATAATTCTTTTCCTTTCTGGCTCAGCTGACAAAACCTGAAGTTCATTGACGGAATTTGACTAGATAGATAAAATAATTGGCATAGGCACACTTCACATTTTGGAGTTCGCATGAAATTGGGCACAAAAGTTTTCAAAGAGTGAAATCACAAACGTGGCCTGTGCATAGAAAATGTGGCCGCGAACGTATGTCAGCACAAAGAGTTTCCTGATTGAGGTCACTTCAACCTTGTTCCTGTTCATGATAATAATTACAATTACCTCTTATTTCGTTTTCAACATTTGTGAACTTTCATGTGTGTCTGTGTACATGATGCCCCGCATGTTAAGGGAGCACATGCTTAATGCAGTTTATACCTGAGTCATTGAAACCTAAGTGTGTGTTGGCCTTTCTTTCTTCCTTCACTGGCCCACACTGCCCAATGTTTACACATGACAGCCTTGCATGTTGATTATGTAGTCAGCAGCTAAGGCGAAAAAATTCGATGTGCAAGTTACTTTGTTTGTATACACCTTTAAGTTGACCAGTGGAATCACACTGTATTTGTGAATTGAAACAGCTAATGAAATAATTCATTGTAGTACGGGAAAAAGGCGAGGAATGCGGGAGATGTAAATTCAAGACGGTGAGCAACACGAGCTCCTCCTCTCACCTTGTTCTCGTGTTGCTCACCATCGTAGTACATAGTTGGTTGCTTCCTGTACTGTGCGATGGACGCTTTATGATTAGTTGTATGCAAGTTAGTAGCCATAACTTGGACCTCACATTGGCTTGCTTTGTTCTGTTTTCCTATTCACATTTCTCAGTGGCTGACAGATGAAGGGTTCCGATCCCTGATGGCATTTGTGGCAAGGAGCGGCCAGATCATTGGCACCAGGTGGGTGTACCCTCTTCGAAAACATTGATGGCACTTGGCTGGACTGCAGTCACCAGCCAAATTAAGTTCCTTAACCTAGAAGTCAAAGCCCAATTTCTTCGTGCACAGTGCAAGAAAAGAAAAAAAAAAAAGGGATTTGAAAAATTATGACAGTGAAACCTCGTTACTACGAACACCACATTAACAAACTTTTCAGAAATCCTCTGCTGACTTCTTATAGTTTCAATGTGAAATATTTCAGTACTGCGAACTTCGGAATACCAAACTTCTCAGAATAATGATCGTTATTCAGTTTCCCTGTGGCATTAACAACGCCTCAGGATCATGAACTAATATTCCGAAATCTGGGGATTCTTAGGTTGCCATGTATCCTTAACAGCAGCCGAAGCAGTAGGCTAGCAGACGACAAGGCGCAGAGAGTGGACATCATGGTGCATGGGTTCGAAAAACCTGAGACGCTGTCCAAGAGAAAAAAGAATGCGGGCGAGCAGGGGCAACGGCGCATCAGGTTTTGCGAGCGCATTCTCCATCCAAGAAAGTGTCACCTAGCAATGGAGGCGCGTTTCCTCCTTCATTCACCCTTCTTTCTGCTCATGCCTCTTCCTTTCGCACTTCTTTCTGCGGCCATACTAGCTATATGCACGGTGAAATGTAACCTCGGTATTCACATGGATGCCATACGGTCGCACTTTGCACTTTCCAAACAGTATTGTTTATGCGCATTTGCGCTTTGACATACCGTAAAAACCGGACTATAGGTCGGACCGGAATATAGGTCGATCCCCCAACTAACGAATTGTAAAAATGAAAAAAATCTTTTTCAGTGGCAAAAGTACCGAAAGACATGACACCCTTACCTATAAACAAATGCGACTCAGTGGGTTGCACAATGGTGGCAGTATTTATTTAAATGCTGCTCACATGTGCACCTGGCCATGTTTTTAGCGGTATCGCGCGACCATCGACCCGTGTGCTTGTCAACACCACACTAACGGCGCTGAGCAGCGAAACAAACGGGATACGCGCATGTGTACACATGCCCTTACTTTCGCTACTTCGCCGCTCCGTGACGTGATGATAAAAGGTACTGACAAACACGCGGGTCGACGGTCGCGCGATACTGTTAAAAATTCGTCGGGTGTACAGTACACAGAAGGGCACGAAGTCCGCAAGCGCTACTCCGAATCAGAGCAACACGTTTGAACAGAGTCAAATGACGAGTGCTTCTCGCTGTCCAGTCCATAGACGCGTGCGATCTCTACCGCTTTCAAACGAATGCATTCGACAACAGGCAGCGATCTTACACGCAGCTCTAGGACGGACTCCACAACCTTGCCTTACAGTTCTGCAGTCCGCTGCGATCCGGCCACGAAATGACGTTTTATTTTGGTTGCTGCAAGTTGTAATACATTGCTTTTACCTCCGCCACTACTGAATGCTATTTTCGGATACTCCAAGTTCGCGCTGTGCCACCAGGTTGCCGTGGGCTTCCGCGTACTCAATCGTCTTTTTCTTGAAGGCGACAGTGAATTGACGTCGGCTTTTGCTCATTTTGAAACAAAATGAAAATGCAGCCTTTAATTAATATAACTTTGCGACAGTGGAAACGCAAAATGCCGGTGCCACAATGTCGCCACGCCATAGAATAAAGAACCAACGCCGCGCTGCTGATGATGGCGATGGCGAAGGCAGCTGTTTACTTCATCCGCCCATTGTTGCAAGACTTCCGTAGTTTTTCTGCCAATGTCCGGTATATAAGTCGAGGTCGACTTTTCGCGATGGTTTTTTGAAAAAAAGTTCGACCTATATTCCGTATTTTACGGTGGTAGTTCAGGTGTCCGCCTCGAGCGAAGCAGTTGCGGTGTCCACAGCAAAAAATATGAAAAATAAACAAAAAGCAAGAAACATTGTGCTTTGGAGGTGAGATGGAGCTACGTTTTGTCGGTAGTTTTCTCAGTGTCAGCCTCTGTTTTGCACATGTCACTCTTACAATACGGTGCTTCGGTGGTCCGTGGTCGTGGAATCTATGGAAAATGGCAGCAGCGCATATCGATAGTCAAGAGAGACGTTTTCGTGGATAGCTCATATGGTGACAACTTATGAACTGATGGGTTCGGGGGTGGAATGGTTAATTTTGGGGCTTTCACTATAACGATCTTTCAGAATAACGAACAATTTACCACGGTCTGCTAAAATTCGTTATACTGAGATTTCACTGTAACTGGAATGCCTATGTATTTGTTTCAAATTTTATGGACAGTTATTGGACAGGAGTTTTGGGGCATCGCTAAGCATATATGACTTATGGCATTAATGGCATTAATGCCAAGCTTCATTTCTCCAGTAGTAGCGTGTGCCCTGAAACGAATAAGTAGCAAGTTCATTACTAAAGTTTTGTGAACTAGCTTACTGGACATTCCCATTTTACATGCAATTAACATGTGGCCGTTTCACAAAACCACATGCCAACGTACAAACTGACGCCATTTTCCTAGATTACATAAGCGTTCGATAATGTGCCATTTCACCTATTACTATTAAAACTAACCTAATTAAACTTGGGCGGCAACTTTCTGGTTTGGATTGAGAAATTCTTGTTCTGCTGATCTCGATACATTCTTGTTAATAAACTTGCCTCTGTTCTTGTGCCTGTAACATCTGATGTACTAGGTATACTTTGTGGCGCAAAATACATTTCTTGAAAAGGGACAGAAGAAAGGGAGACAGTGAAGCGCCAAACTACCAACTGTTTAATGACAGCCTGAACAAACGTATAGAAGAAAATACAACTTCCACTCATGCGCAGGGAGCCAAGGTGTGACAGAACAACGTGGTCATGATAACATACTTTGGATGAAGCACCTTTCTGTGGAATATAATACGATAGATGTATCGCTGACACAATCAGACCCTTTCTTTTTAATATAAAATGCTTCCAACAACTCCCTTGCAGTTTGGTCCCTACTTTTGCCAAGAATCAATACTTGTTCAAAGCATAGTCTACAACGACAGGCTTTACAGTGCGCAGGAAGATGCGCGTTGTCACACTTGCCGATGCTATTAGCGGGCTCCCTCAGTCTGTCATTAACACAACGTCCCGTTTGTCCGACGTATGACTTGCCGCAGTCTAGGGGTATCAAGTAGGCCACCCCTTCAACGCAGTCCCGGAAATGTTTGGCGTGCTGCTTCTGGCAGCCCCGCAGCCCCTCACGTGTGATCCGGGGGCACAATTGAGCTAACTTGTTGGGAGCCGAAAAGACAACCGGAATGCCATATCTGGTAGCCACCTTCTTGAGGTTATGGCTCACACGGTGCACATAAGGTACTACTTCTGGTTTTACTCGCTCCCTTTCCTTTGAGTGCGTTTTCCCACTCGCAGCGGTAGTTTTCAGCTTCTGTAGGAGGGACTCGACCACAACATTTGAGACAGACTGAGGGTAGCCTGCTTTTTGAAGTTTCTCAAGTTGATGGAAAAAACTCGCCTGCATTACATGCACACATGACTTGCGCAGAGCCGATTCCAGGCAAAGTAAGGCGATTCCACGCTTCACAGTCTTAGAGTGCGCTGAGTCATATTGTAGCAATTCTTTTTTACCTCGAGGGAGGTACGCACAGCAAACGTGATCACTCTTAAGTGTTAGGTTAAGGTCTAAAAACTGCAACTAACTGTCCTTCTTCTGTCCCTTTTCAAGAAATGTATTTTTCGCCACAAAGTATACCTAGAAAATCTAAGCACCAACTTGCCCAAGAAGAAGTCCTTTTGGAACATCTGATGTACTCCAAGGTTCTGTTCTTGGTCTTCTCCTATTCCTGATACAGTAGACTTCCGTTAAGTAGACTCCAGTCAACTTGACTCCAGTTAATTTGATCTTTCATTTAATTTGATCCCGACTGAAAGTCTCGGCCAGCACCCATGCACTTGTGTACCCAAACTTGCATTATTTCAACAATAAAATCAGCCTTCACTGGATATTCCAACTTGACCAGTCCGCATGCATGTGTCTGACCCCTATGGTGATTTAAATAGGAACCCCATTATTTATTAATTTATTCAAATAACTCACAGGCTCCTTTACATGGGAGCATTGCGTGAGTTTAATATACAGTCAACGACTGAATTTTTGGATGCCCAAATTTTCGGACATGCCTGATATTTCGGACGTCTTCGCGGAACCGCCATGAGCCCCATAGAATCAATGTATAAGGACATCTGAAGTTTCACACGCTCGAACCCCCCACCGTCCAGTTTTCCGGACTTTTCGACGCGACAGAAGGTCCTTTGGCTCCTCGCGCAGCGCCCTTGCGAAGGAAATCGACTTGCAGCCGATGCATATCGCCGCTTTGAACCGCAACTAGCTGAATCTAGCTGTCGCACACCGATTTGGTCTGGCCATGCTGGCTATGTTCATCGCCGCAAATGGCCGCACTTCCACCTCCGACGGAGTTTCCGGAGCGGCGCTATTTCGTTTGTTAGCGCAGGCCACATGTTGGCTAGCATGGTGTGTGGTTGTGCTGTTGTGTCAAGTGTGCTCTGCGACGCTAGGCCTAGGTGCGTCGACGCTCGTCAGCGAACTCCACTGTTGGAAACTTGAGGATTTCGCTTGCCTTCGATGGCCCCCACTTTGTCTTTGTCGTCCTCGCCGATGGCATCGAAGCGCGGAAAGCAGTACTGTGCCCACGGAAATAACTTTTGAACAGTTTGTTGACGCTGACAACAAGCTCAACTTCTGCGCAGAACTGTCTGACGAGGGAATAGTCCGTTGGGTTGTGGAGGAATCAGAAGACTCCGATGTTGAAAATGAGGAGCCAAAGCCTGCGCCGCCTACAAGCGCCGAGTTGATGCGAGCATTGTTGACTCTTTCATCGGTGTACAGTACTGACATCACCCTTGCTCACATCGAGGCGAATATGATCGCATGCAACTGGAATGCCATCCAAACAATAATCAACAAGTTCTTCAAGCCACTGCAGCAATAACACTGGCTGCCCGACGATGCACATGTACATAATAAACCGGCAGTCGGCTGCATACAGAGTTCTTGAACGCCTCTTTTTATAGCACCTTCATTGATGCTTTGGCAGGGTTTCAGAAGCCTGGTACTTCGCCCTTTACCTCTAGATCCGAAAAAAAAAAAGAAAAAAAAAGGTGCGTTTTTTGCATGCACTCATTTTTTCGGACTGCCTGAATTTTCGGACGTTTTTACGTTCCCTAGAGCGTCCTAAAAATCAGTCGTTGACTGTACATGCAAATCGCAAAAGCATAAGAGCCAACACATCGATTGAAGAAAAATTTTATACAATTGTTAGCAACAAACACCGGACATTATACTCTTAAAATCAAGGAAAGTAGTTACACAAATTTTTGGTTTTTAGAAATGTGGCTATATAAAAACAGAGCACAACTTGGCTCAGAACTAAATATGAGCATAGTTTCATGCATATAATACAACGTTAAAAACATTTTGTTTTGGTAACGGGACGTAAAAAAAAGATATTAGGTAAGTATAGCGGTTATCCTGTCTCTAAATGCATTCGTATTTCTGGTGTTTGTGATGTCATCAGTGGCAGTTTCTGTCTCGGTGGAGCTTAGGGGACAGTGAATGCACTAGAAACATACCTCATCTATCAAAAAAGCTTATCTTCGGCCTTGCCTGCATATTAAGCAAGTACCATAATTCACAATGTCTGATTGCGGTATTTACGCTATTATAACGTGCATCTTCTCTCTCTTCCTCCCTTTCTTTTCTTTCTTTTTTTTTGTTTTTGAGAAAATTGGACCAAGAAATGCCTGTGTGGTGCATTCGGATATAATACCAAAACCACCTTCGGGTCATTCCATGAGAGATCATGCATGCATGTCAGCTTGATATTTTTTTCTGTCGTTTTTTTTTATATGTCATGTAGAAATATTCAAACTGCACGGAACTGACAATTTTATTCCCAAAAGGCATTCCCAGCAAGGCAAAAAAAATATTTGAAGGTGGCGACCTGAGCGCCCTCCTATTGCTTACGACAATATTTTCCGATTTCGCGACTGAATTAAATGCAAACTAAAAACATTGTATCCAAAAACTTTTCTGCCCATTCTATACGCTTCACAGCAAATTGGTTCCTTGTGTTTTTTTATGCTGTCCACAAACGAAAAAAATGTAAACAAATTCCAAACATGGCCCACATCAGAAAAACATTTGTAACTTTGATGCATCCTGGCATATTTTCTATTTCACACAGAAACTTGAAAAAAAGTGTCAAACCTAGAATGTTCTCCTTGCAACATTTATGGAACATATTATCTCCCTACATGAAACGCAAGAGAAGAAAACATAGTTAAATAAACAAGTTTTTTTCCAAAAAATCTAATTTTCAAGGAATAAAATAGAAGAAAGCTCTGGTTTCAATTTTTGGAAAAATTTTGTATGGAAGTCTGCTTATGTCCGGCAAAACGTGGGTGCAATAATATGCTTGCTCATTTCCTTTATTCACGAAATATAACAGGCCAAAGCCTATGTTGAGCGTGCTAGCTTTTGTGCAATGATGACTCGTTCCGTTTTGTTAACAGTTACTCTCTTTTAAAGAAAGAGAAAAGACAATGGTTGCCACAAATGAAGGAAGGTTTACCTAGGTTCTTTAGTGCGGCAAGAACAGGGAACATGCTTTCTGCTTTGTCTTCTGGGATGCAAGAGACGATGAACTCAACATTACTTGTGGAGCTCGAACAAATTTATTGCGTGTCCTTTGCAGTTGTATATAAAAGGGTTCAGTCACCGTCAGCTGACTAGCTGCAGTTCCAGCAATGGACAGTGTATGGCCACTGGACTAATCGCAAGCGCACATCCACACGTGTCATGACTGAATTCCCGGCACAAGCGGCACTGACTTCTGCTGACAATGCTCCTCAATGGCTGCAGCAGGCACATTAAGCAGGGCCACATTCTTGCGGTTTCTGCTAAGTTGGAAGACCACCTCATGTGCTGACTGAATGGAGGTGGCTCTTTCAGACCTCAGGTTGTGCAGGGAAGCTTGGTGCTTAAGGAGTCCACCTACACCGTCATAGGCATTCTTTCCATGTGTAGTACGGAAAATATCCACCTCGCGGACGTATACTTGGAGTGGCGCAACTCATACTGTTAGTACCTATTTTTGAAATAACTTGCTACTGGTGTACATCGCTGGGTGTATTTTACGTGACAGTAGATGGGTGCTTTTTCATCTAACACTTCCTGCACTGTACCTAGGACACAGCAGGCATGCACTGCATTGCGATGCATGACATCGCTTATGAGAGCAAGCCAGTGTGTCACTTTCCTTGTCTTGGTGCCACAGGTAAAAGTGGAGATTTGTTTCTTTTGTCAACGGTACAGTTGTGTTTTATTTGAGTGAAAGACAGTCCAGTTCTCAGCAGAATCAAAATGCAGAACAATGCTTCCACGTCGGTTGGACTTTTTTGCTTCATCAATAGCTGCGGCTTGAGTGTGGCATGTTTATTCGTGAGGAATCCGTTTGGTCACCCATTGGCCAAGCTCTTTCACAAAAAGGGTTGGAGACGACGACTTCTTGATCAAGTCACCACTTTCCCAAACAGAAAATGTGACTTTGTCTTCGTCGACCAGGCTGGACTGGCCAAAGTGAGGCCTTCACTTCATTGACAGCGCTTGCATTCACCTAACGTACAATCAGCGGTTGGGGAGATGCAGAGGCACAATGCTTTCGTGCCTTCCAATGAGATTTCCATGCCTGTTACATTCTCAAGCGCGGAGACACAAAGATTGGCATTAGCACAATGAACGCAAACGAAAACCTCTTGTTGCAGTGCAAGCAGCACCCATTTTGGGTGCAGGTTGTAAAACTTTGACAGGGTGATGACACTTTCGAGGAGAGCTGCTTTGAACATCTGGAATGTCTCGCAGGTAGAATGTGTCACACATTGAAGTATGCTCTCTCTGGTCGTTCAGGATGATTGACACAGCGTCCTTCTTGTTCGGGCTCTGCCAAGAGCACCCAAGTTCATCCTTGGGGAAATAGTCGAGTGCACCTTGTACATCTGATGAGCTTAACCTTGAGTTCATGTACAGATCAAAATCTGACCACATTCCATGCTTCTCGCGCCAATTTCGGGCCTTTCTGAGCATGTACATTGTGACAGCTGGGATTGCCTCTTTAATGTGTTTGTTTTCAACTTCTCGTGGCACGGTGGTTAAGAGACGGAGGCACTCCCGATAGGATCTTAAAGCCTGTTACACTTGCTTCAAGCTGTTTAACCAGCCAGCGCATGCACGACATTCTGTCACAGATGATTCAGGTGTACTGACACTTCCGTATGCAGCGCTTAAAGTTGAGCATATCGTCGTCACTGCGATGCTTTCGATCTCGACCCGTTTTCTCTTTCCATAAGATCATCTGTGTGTTTGTGAATGGAAGATGGCAGTTTCAATGGTGAAACATCATAAGAAAGGTGGATGTACTTGTTCAAGTCATCTATTGCTTTTTCTTCCTGAAGGAATGCCTCGTCCGCTTCATTGTGGGTGTCATTAGATGAAGACAGGATTTCCTTGAGGCACGTAAAGCAGTGCTGCCAGATCTTGTCGCTGTCGCGAATATCCTCAGCCTCTGGCAATAGCTTCCGTAGGGAGGCAACATCCAAGACGTCTTTTTTTTTTTTTTTCGACAACACACGCCTGTGCAGGCCTTTTGCCATGCTGTTTATGCTGTACACTTTTGCCTTGAAAGCCAGTCACCTTCTTCGCGGCTTCCGAAATACGTGCGCAGGCGTGTGCTTATTCGAAGGCGGCATTGTCATCGCAGTTCGACTGGAGCGGGGCGTGTGCTGCTGTGCACCCACTTTGGTCGTGCTTACGTGTTTTAGTACTTTGCGTGCACTCTCTCTTTACCATGATCGGGTTGGGAGCATTCGTTGTAACAGTGTGGCGATTAGAAAAACATTTGTTATAATCTGGAAGCAATTTCTATAGGCAAAATCAGACAATCGTAGATGCACTGAAATGTGGTCGTTATAAGCGATAGATTGTTACATCTGGGATCATTATAAGTGGCCTCAACTGTATTTGATTACTGTTTCCATCGTGGCTCTTAAAACTAATGCATGGCCCTTAGTCCTCAACGGCTGCAAACTGCCTAACCAAGGCAGCGGTCAGACCTGCGACATGGCAGAGGGTGCTAAGAATCTCTGGATCTGGACCGGCCGCCACTGGAAACTGAACCTGATAGCGTTTAACATGCAAATTCTCAAGTGATGCTAGCTTAGCAGGGTTCTTTGAAGAATTATCAGGCATTGTCTGGGATAATTATTGTCCTTAGTGAGGTTAGAAGACCTGGTGAGGTTTATACAGTGCTGACGGCCACGTCCTCCGCTACAGAGGTCGTCCAGATACGAGAGAATACAGTGTCGTATTTTTAATTCTTAAGGACATAGCGGCTAACATTGATGAATTCTACGGCTATAATGGGAGCATAGCAGTCATCATAATAAAGCTAAATAGGAGATACAGATTAAAGGCAGTACAAGCCTCCATGGTGATGGTGATGAGGGTCACCATGATGGTCATGCTGACAAAGAATTAGAAAAGTTTTTTTAACATGTTCAATTAGCAATGAGAAAGGTGCAAACTTAGTACACTGTAGTCATGGATGACCAGTGCAAAAGTGGGTGGAAAAGCAGGCTGGGGAACAAGCGATTGGCAACTACGGCATCGATTCTAGGAACACTAGAGGAGTGATGATGGTAGGATTCGTGGAAAAGAATAGGCTGCGAATAACAAATGCCTTTTTCAGGAAGTGCAGTAACGTGAAGGGCACCTGCAAAAACCCTAATGGAGAAACAAAAAAATTAAATAGATGTCATACTCTCTGCTGATCCCAGCATAGTGCAGGATGTAGAAGTTTTAGGCAGGGTAAAGAGCAGTGACCATAGGTTAGTGAAGTCTAGGATTTCTCTCAGTTTGAAGGGAGAAACAGTAAAATTGGCCAAGATGAAACAGGCCAACCTAGATGCAGTAAGTGTAAAAGCAGATGAATTCAGGCTGGTATTTTCAAACAAATGCGCAGCCTTAGAGCAGAGAGATGAAGATGACATAGATGTAGTGAATGAACCCATAACTAGGCTGGCTTCAGAAGAAGCAATTGAAGTGGGAGGTAAGGCTCCAAAGCAACCAATAAGTAAGCTCTCCCAAGTAACAAAGGACCTAATAAAGAAAAGACAAAGCATCAGAAGTCTCCAACTCAAGAAAATCAGGATTTGATGAACTGTAAACTTGATAAACAAGAAGTAAGTTAGTGATAGTCAAAATTACATCATTGGTTAAAATTGCAGAAGCCATAAAAAAGGGCCACAGCATGAAATCAGTGAGAACAAAACTTGACATGCTACTGGGCAGGATGTATGCAGTGAAAGATAAGCAGGGTAATGTCATCAGCAATTTCGAAGATGTAGTAAAAGCAGCAGAAGAATTCTATACTGACCTGTGCAGTGCCGAGAGCAGCCATACTACCTTCATACTACCATATTCACACTATCAATCAGGTGATAGAGAAATGTGCGGAATATAACCAACTCTTATATATAGCTTTCATTGATTACGAGAAAGTGTTTGATTCAGTCGAAACCTCAGCAGTCATGGAGGCGTTACGGAATCAGGGGTTAGAAGAGCCGTATGTAAAAATACTGAAAGATATCTATAGCGGCTCCACAGGAACCATAGTCCTCCATAAAGAAAGCAACAAAATCCCAAATAAAGAACGGCAAAAGGCAGGGAGGTACGATCTCTTCAATGCTATTCACAGCATGTTTACAGGAGGTATTCAGAGACCTGGATTGGGAAGAATTGGGGATAAGAGTTAATGGAGAATACCTTAGTAACTTGCAATTCGCTGATGATATTGCCTTGCTTAGTAACTCAGGGGACCAATTGCAATGCATGCTCACTGACCTGGAGAGGCAAAGCAGAAGAGTTGGCCTAAAAATTAATCTGCAGAAAACTAAAGTAATGTTTAACAGTCTCGGAAGAGAACAGCAATTTACAATGATTAGCGAGGCACTGGAAGTGGTAAGGGAATACATCTACTTAGGGCAGTTAGTGACGGCAGATCCGGATCATGAGACGGAAATAATCAGAAGAATAAGAATAGGCTGGGATGCGTTTGGCAGGCATTCTCAGATCATGAACAGCAGGTTGCCATTATCCCTCAAGAGAAAAGTATATAATAGCTGTGTATTACCAGTACTCGCCTACGGGGCAGAAGCCTGGAGGCTTACGAAAAGGGTTCTACTCAAATTGAGGACGACGCAACGAGCTATGGAAAGAAGAATGATAGGTGTAACATTAAGGGATAAGAAAAGAGCAGATTGGGTGAGGGAACAAATGCGTGTTAATGACATCTTAGTTGAAATCAAGAAAAAGAAATGGGCATGGGCAGGACATGTAATGAGGAGGGAAGATAAACGATGGTCATTAAGGGCTACGGACTGGATTCCAAGGGAAGGGAAGCGCAGCATGATGCGGCAGAAAGTTAGGTGGGCGGATGAGATTAAAACGTTTGCAGGGACAACGTGGCCATAATTAGTATATGACCGGGGTAGTTGGAGAAGTATGGGAGAGGCCTTTGCCCTGCAGTGGTCGTAACCAGGCTGATGATGGTGATGATGATCAACATGACACTAAGGCTCTTTCTATAACTAGCGATCAAGTTAGAGGGGTGTTGAAAGACATGACTCAGGAAAAAGCGGCAGGAGAAGATGGAATAACAGTCGATTTAATTAAAGATAAAGGAGATATCATGCATGAAAGCTTGCGGCCCTTTATACGCAACGCCTCACCACTTCAAGTGTTCCAGAGAACTGGAAGAATGCCAAAATTATACTAATCCACGAAAAGGGAGACGTTAAAGAATTTGCCGGAACTAACAGAACAGTTTGATTTATCCGTCAATTCGAATGAAGAGATTTCTAATTATCAGAATTTCACTGTAAGTGTATATTGAATATCTTTCTTTTCTGGTTCAGAGCCCACTTTACGATTCTCCAGAAGATGCTGCTAAGTAATTGCCAATTAGCACATCACTATGAATCTACAGGATGCATTAAAGCTGTCCATTGTTTGCTCCTTGCAGTGCACTGAGTGTCTGGGTGAAAAACTGCAATAACCTTGACCTCCCTGATGCGGAACGGGCTTCCTTGGATGCATTCATTGACCAGGTGTATGAGGATATTGAGAAAGGTAATTAAGTTGCTGTCATCACTTGCAACACACAGTGGAAAAACACAGCTTTTCTAATGACTTGAGAGACAGAGGGAGTCAGTCTACGATCATGGGGTAGAATGTTATAGGTATATAAGCATGAGGGTGTTGGGGTGCACAGAATAGAGCTTTTGCATAATGCTGTCAGAAAATTCACGAGGGTTTTGTCATTGGCATGATGCCATTTTCACTGGGCTTTTTGGTAAGAAAAGCATGAAGAATTGGAAGTTGGTTGGGTTTCTTAAAGGAGCAATGAATGTTATGAAAATCTCTGCAGTTTGTTAGAAAATTCATCTAAAAAAATCTGAAAAAAGAAACACTAAACAAAAAAAGAGCCCTCAAACTGAACAGTTCATTATGAAATTCATTTTGACAAAATTTCCCCTTGAAGACAGTCTTCTGTAACTGCTGCCACTTTGCAAAACCACTGCTGTCACCTGTTGTTTTTCAGTTACTTTTTTCTACGGAGGTTATGGAGCACAGTCCATGCCCGTTACAATGGATCTGCATACAGCATATAGTGGACTCCAGATAAAAGTAACTTACTTAAACGGGAATGCCAGATAAACACAACAATGGTATCAACTTTGGTTGGCTGCCCATAGGGGCAATGGAAACAAACTTCAGTTACCGTACTTACTTGATTCTAATGCGCCCACGATTTTTATGTGGATCTGTTTCCCATGAGAAAATAAAAGAAAAAAGAAAAGAAAAACAATGCCTTCAATTGTAACGCGCACCTGTTTGCCGAGGCCTGAAAAAAAAGAAAAGTCTTTTACAGTACAGTAATTGTGGCATCATGATGAACTTGGCGTGTCTTCGCAGGAACTTTCATGCTGATAGAGCAAATGCAGAAAACAGGAAGACAGATGATGGACTAACCTAAGCATGGAGGAAGGAAAAGCTTATGAGGGAGCATCACGCAACGTGATTGAAACCAAGCCTGTTTGCCCAATACGTGATCATCGTGTCAGAGTGCACGGTCTGTTTTATCACTCCTGCTCTGCAGGCACAACCACGGCAGGGAAGCCGAACAAGTGCACAGCGAATAAAAACTACCGTATAGTGTGGAATATAGGTTGAGGTTTTTTCCAAAAAATATTACTAAAAGGTCACCCCTCGACTTATATACCGGCCCTTGGCACAACATGAATAGTCGTCTGGCAACATGTAGGAGTGCAGACCTTTCGGCATCCGCATCGTTATCGCCTCCTTGGTGACTGACGCGGCCTACGCAGTTGGACCGACGCCATCTTCCCTTTTGTGCAGCGATCGTTTCTGGCGTAGCTAACTTCCCGACAACCCGCAAAATTAGTGCAAGTACTCGACGTCAGTTCACCGCGGCGTTTAAGAAGAAAGTAATCGAATATGCTGAAATGCATGGGAACATGTCTGCCCAGCGGCAATTCGGCGTGTCGGAAAGAAGCGTCCGGTACTGGCGAACGCAGGAAGTCAAGCTGTCTGCCTGCAACGCGCAGAAGACGTCCTTTCGCGGGCGCCGCGCGGTGCACCCGGAGCTCAAAGACAAGGTGGCGGATTTCGTCCGCGAGCATCGTGCCAGATCATTGCCAGTGACAGCGGAACTCATCCGCATCAAAGCTATTGAGATCGCCCGAGAATCCGGACTGCCCAAGGAACAATTCAAGGGCTCCATTTATTGGGTTTGTTGCTTCATGCGACGCAAGGGATTTGCACTTCGACGGCGCACATCAATCTGCCAGAAGCTGCCAGAGGCATACGAGGACAAGCTGGTTGAATTCCAGCGCTATGTTATCCGTCTCCGGCAGCAGCATGGCTACATGTTGGGACAGATCGGCAACGATGATGAAACGCTGGTGTGGTTCGACATGCCGTCGCCCACCACAGTGTGCGAACGCGGCGCAAAAGATGTCAACCTTCTCTCTACGGGGAACGAGCATTCGCGCTTCACGGTGATGCTCGCGTGTACTGCAGACGGCACAAAGCTGTCCCCGTACATAATATTCAAGAGGAAGACGCTGCCGAAAGAGGCTTTCCCGTGGGATGTGGTTGTTCGCGTGAATGAAAAGGGCTATATGGACGAGGCCCTCATGCTCAATTGGATTAAGACCGTCTGGAATCGGCGACCCGGCGCACTCGTGCGGTGTCCGAGCATGCTCGTCTTGGATGCCTTTCGCGGGCACTTGACTGCAGGTGTGAAGCAGGCACTCCGCAATGGGAGGACGGAACTCGCCGTCATTCCGGGAGGCATGACCTCAACCCTTCAGCCACTGGACGTCGTGCTCAACAAGCCCTTTAAGGACCGTGTCCGTGAACAATATAATCAGTAGATGGCCGGCGACAACCCGACGACTCCAACCGGCCGGCTGCGCAGGCCGCCTCTCGCCACTGTGGCCGCATGTGTGTCGCAGGCTTGGCGCTCGCTGCCCGACGATATGGTGGTGCGGGCATTCAAGAAGTGTTGCATTAGCAACTCCTTGGACGGCACCGAGGATGACATGTTGTGGGACGCAGCCAGCGAAAAGCAGTCGTCTTCGGACGATAGTTCAGACAGCTCAGACGAATGAGCAGGTGACGACTCTGGCGGCACCACTAAATAAAACAAAGTTTTGTGCCTTATAATTTTTATGTTGACTTCTTTGCTTCAATGTATGGGGGTCGACCTATATTCCACCTCGACCTATAGTCCTACTGGAAACCAAACATCTCTGCAAATCTCGATTCTTGCTTCGTGATCTCAAGGCAACGGTCACATGTTGGGCCAACATTGAGCAAAGAGACTGGCGTCATGGATTGTTCGCTTGCCAAGGTTGGCAGAATGACTTGATGCTCTCTTCTAACTTCTAACAGCGGAACTGTTCTAAGTCAGGCCTTTGCTGTCCGGCGTCCGGTGTCACGCAAGGGGCCAGTTTTTGGAGCTCACCACCAGAGGGCGCGCCGAGAGTAGGAGCGGGGCCTCGGCAGGATGGGAGCAGACCAGT
The DNA here is from genome assembly GCF_038994185.2 of Dermacentor albipictus. NCBI lineage: Eukaryota > Metazoa > Arthropoda > Arachnida > Ixodida > Ixodidae > Dermacentor > Dermacentor albipictus. Next base: position 497,358,699 of record NC_091821.1, read on the forward strand.
CAGAGGGCGTGCCCGGTGGAAGGAAGGAGAGGAATATAGGAGCAAGTTTTTAGCTGGCGTGCGCCCTTTTGCCCCATGGATTCCGCTTGGCGCGAGTGCCAGCGGGAGCTCGCATGAGAGTGGCAGCGCCAACGTCGCGCAAATCCCGAGCTTTGAGAGCGAGAAGCGCAAGCAAAGTGCCAGCAGAGGGAAGTCACTACCGCAGAGGATCGAGAGCGGGAAGCGCAAGCCAAGTGCCAACCCCCACTTTCAAGAGAAGGCAACCCAAGCTAAGGGCCAGCAGAGGCAAGCTAAACCACAACTTTGAGAGTGGGAGGCCGAGAAGAGACGTCATCGCAGAGCAATTCCTTCGACGGAGGGGCTGATGGACGGTTCAAGAGAGAATTTCTTGACCACGAGTATGACCCCAGCTGCAAGGTGTGTGATAGACTGTGGTTTGACCACAACCTCACGCACCTGGAGAGTGTGCGCAGGCCAGAACCAAAGCTCGAATCTTGGAAAACGACGACAACCAGACAAAAGACTTTCATCAAAATCCCGCTAAACACGAGTTCAAACGTGAAAAATATGACCACCAGCTTTGCTGTTTTGACAGCTTTCACTGTGTGGAACTGGCTTTACTTTTTCCTTCCTCCATGAACGCAAGCACACATACTACATCACATGGAAACTACGGCTGGAATGTACTAGATACTACAGCAGCTAGGCTCATAGTGCATACGAGTGCGACCATCTTGAAATGGCAATGGCGATATGGTAACGCATATTTAGGGTCGCGCTCGGTTCTAACACGCACGCAGTTTTTGGGCCTGCTTTATTGAAAAAAAAGTGCCATTTAGGTTCGAGTAAATAGGGTAAACGGAACCCATCTTTTTGTAAACAAGGGTTAATGGAACATTAACAGAAACCATCACTTACCTCATTGACGTATAGAACACGAAATATTCAACAAACTTGTCAAATGGTGATGCTTATGAATACTGAAAAAAAAATTCACTCCATCAGGCAATTACAGGAAAGTAAATGTAAGGATAACGAGTTGCAGTGGTGCTTCTGTCATGAGGAGTTGAATATCTTAATGAAGCCATGTTTCTTTCATGCATATATATCATGAAAACATGAAGAAACTAGCAAAAGAAATTGTGGAAATTTGTTAGTTATGCTCCTGGCATTAACATTCAAAAGTGCAAGATCTGGGGCAGAGTGATGAGGTTGTCAACCTGATGACAAAACACTTGGAAATCTTGCACTAGAATCAAAACCAGGAGCTGTTACTAAACTATTTGAGGCACCATCCCAGTTGTAATGAACGTCATGTATAATAAATGATCGAACTTCATTTTAATAACCAAGCCATTGTTCCGCTGCTCAACTGAAGCATCCCAAAGCTTTTTATGTACTGCACGCACTCTTAAAGAAAAATATTCGGAAAGTTTCATGCCGGAATTTTTCTCCTTATAACCGTTCTTCAGCATCACTTGCTTATCGCTGAAATGAAGCAGTTTTAAAATGATAAAGCGAGAATGCCCAGGGCGCATTCTTCCTAACCTATGAAAGTGTTCAATATGCGGACAGTCAAGGGAAAGCCTATTGAAAACGTTCGCAACCTTGGAGTGCAGTGTCACGACATGAGTATGTACAAGACCTCATAGTGGGAGACAGTACAATTTCAGAGCCTGAGTCCTCTCGGCGGTTTAATCTTCCTCTGTCTAATTCGTCTAATTGTCGCATACTTGACTGTCACTAATACTACTTCGGCTTTCTAGCAAAACTGCAGCCTCTGTCTCTCTCTCTCTTTTTTTTTTCTTATGTGAGTCCGAGTATAAGCGCTGCTGCGTATGAGTGCTGTTGATTCTGATTTCGAGTTAATTCTGCTTGGCTTCATTTTTCGGTTACTTAGTGAATTATGCAGGGTGCTTCAACTATCATGTACCCAGACTTTAAAAAATAGCAGTTGCGTTACTCGAAGAAAACCTAGTGCATATTGTTTCCAGTACAGTGGAGTAGCCACCAGTAATTATTTCGTTATTGAGATTTATTTCGGTAATTGCAATCAATTATCTAACTCGAGAAGTACTGTCCTAATGACGCATCTGTAGGCATCCAAAATGACATCTAACTGCGGTGTTTTCAGCGGCATACTAAAATTGCGCACAGTCTTTTTCAACTGGCAAAGAAACCGCATGAAAAATCAAAAGTACCATGTGAGTCTGCTCCCACCCATATCATAAAGCAGCGCCCTCAAATAAGCTGAAAAGACAGCGCATCACTTGATAATGGTACGGAAGGCGCGCCAATAGCAGGTTTCGCGGCTTTACAGCTATTCCTTCCTCTCATTTCTACGTCACACTTATTATTTGTCTTTCAAGTTCAACTGATCGCATTGATAACAAACGCCCCTTGATAACACCGCCGAAGCGCTACTCTGACCACGCACAATATGCGAAAAGCGATTTAATAGACATAAAGTGTTTCACAATCCCGGCTTTCCTCGCACCGCATTGAAAGTCTGCATGCGAAACTATATTTTGCGCCAGAAGCATGCTTTGGACCAAAGACAAATTAAAGTGATCATTTTCTTTTTCTTTTTTAAAGAAAGTGTATACATGCTGCAAAAACAGGTTAGCTTCAAAAAATCAAAGGGAAATAAACAGAATGGGAAGCAACCTACGTGTAGAGAATAAGCAAAACCAACGCGTTCAAGAAAGTAAATATACCACTTCTAAATGAGCCGAATTGGCAATCAAGATGTCAGCACAAAAGAAAAAAAGAAATCGCATCTCATTGTGCCCTTATTATCTGTAAATTTGTAAGCTTCGTTGAACATCAACTGCTGCCTAGAGGATGTGTTCAAATAGGTCTCCTTTTGAAGCTATGCAGTACTGTGCCTGTTTTATCACATCATCAGTGGCTTTCTTCATGACCGACGCCGGAATTCTACGGTAGACATGCATTATCCTTGTTTTGAGCTAATCTGACGTTCGTCTCGATCATGTAAGCACTATCGTTCATCATCATCAGCAGCAGCATGGTTACGCCCACTGCAGGGCAAAGGCCTCTCCCATACTTCTCCAACTACCCCGGTCATATACTAATTATGGCCACGTTGTCCCTGCAAACTTCTTGATCTCATCCGCCCACCTAACTTCCTGCCGCCCCCTGCTACACTTCCCTTCCCTTGGAATCCAGTCTGTAGCCCTTAATGACCATCGGTTATCTTCCTCCTCATTACATGTCCTGCCCATGCCCATTTCTTTTTCTTGATTTCAACTAAGATGTCATTAACTCCCGTTTGTTCCCACACCCAATCTGCTCTATTCTTATCTGTTAAGGTTACACCCATCATTCTTCTTTCCATAGCTCGTCGCGTCGACCTCAATTTTAGTAGAACACTTCTCGTAAGCCTCCAGGTTTCTGCTCCGTACGTGAGTACTGGTAAGACACAGCTGTTATACACTTTTCTCTTGAGGGATAATGGCAACCTGCTGTTCATGATCTCCGAATGCCTGCCAAACGCACCCCAGCCCATTCTTATTCTTCTGATTATTTCAGTCTACCAGTCGCTACCTGCCCTAAGTAGATGTATCCCCTTACCACTTCCAGTGCCTCGCTACCTATTGTAAATTGCTGTTCTCTTCCGACACTGTTAAACATTACTTTAGTTTTCTGCAGATTAATTTTTAGGCCCACCCGTCTGCTTTGCCTCTCCAGGTCAGTGAGCATGCATTGCAATTGGACCCCTGAGTAACTAAGCAAGGCAATATCATCAACGAATCGTAAGTTACCAAGGTATTCTCCGTTAACTCTTATCCCCAATTCTTCCCAGTTCAGGTCTCTGAATACCTCCTGTAAACACGGTGTGAATAGCATTGGAGAGATCGTATCTCCCTGCCTGACGCCTTTCTTTATAGGGATTTTTTTGCTTTCTTTATGGAGGACTACAGTGGCTGTGGAGCCGCTATAGATATCTTCCAGTATTTCTACATATGGCTCATCTACACCCTGATTCTGTAATGCCTCCATGACTGCTGAGGTGTCGACTGAATCAAACGCTTTCTCGTAATCAATGAAAGCTGTATTAAGGGTTGGTTATATTTCGTACATTTCTCTATCACTTGATTGATAGTGTGAATATCGTCTATTGTTGAGTATCCTTTACGGAATCTTGCCTGATCCTTTGGTTGACAGAAGTCTAAGGTGTTCCTGATTCTATTTGCAATTACCTTAGTAAATACTTTGTAGGCAACGGACAGTAAGCTGATCGGTCTATCATTGTTGAAGTCTTTGGCATTCCGTTTCTTATGGATTAGGATTATGTTAGCATTCTTCCAAGAATTCGGTACACTTGAAGTCATGAGGTATTGCATATACAGGGTGGCCAGTTTTTCTAGAACAATTGGCCCACCATCCTGCAACAAACCTGCTGTTACCTTATCCACCCCAGCTGCCTTCCTCCTTTGCATAGCTTCCAAGGCTTTCTTTATTTCTTCCGGCGTTACATGTGGGATTTCAAATTCCTCTAGACTATCCTCTCCCACAGTATCTTCGCGGTTGCCACTGGTGCTGTATAAATCTCTATAGAACTGCTCAGCCACTTGAACTATGTCATCTATATTAGTAATGATATTTCCGGATTTGTCTCTTAAGGCATACATCTGATTCCTGCCTATTCCTACTTTCTTCACTGCTTTTAAGCGTCCTCCGTTCCTGAGAGAATGTTCAATTCTATCCATACTATACTTCCTGATGTCAGCTGTCTTACGCTTGTTGATTATCTTGGAAAGTTCTGCCAGGTATATTCTAGCTGTAGAGTTAGAGCCTTTCATAAGTTGGCGTTTCTTGATCAAATCTTTCGTCTCCTGGGATAACTTACTGGCATCCTGTCTAACGGAGTTACCACCGACTTCCATTGCACACTCCTTAATGATGCCCATGAGATTGTCGTTCATTGCTTCAACACCAAGGTCCTCTTCCTGAGTTAAAGCCGAATACCTGTTCTGTAGTTTGATCTGGAATTCGTCTATTTTCCCTCTTACCGCTAACTCATTGATCGGCTTCTTATGTACCAGTTTCTTCCGTTCCCTTCTCAGGTTTAGGCTAATTCGAGTTCTTACAATCCTGTGGTCACTGCAGCGCACCTTGCCGAGCACGTCCACATCTTGTATGATGCCAGGGTTAGCGCAGAGTATGAAGTCTATTTCATTTCTAGTCTCGCCGTTCGGGCTCCTCCACGTCCACTTTCGGCTATCCCGCTTGCGGAAGAAGGTATTCATTATCCTCATATTATTCTGTTCCGCAAACTCTACTAATAACTCTCCCCTGATATTCCTAGTGCCTATGCCATATTCCCCCACTGCCTTGTCTCCAGCCTGCTTCTTGCCTACCTTGGCATTAAAGTCGCCCATTAGTATAGTGTATTTAGTTTTCACTCTATGCATCGCCGATTCCACGTCTTCATAGAAGCTTTCGACTTGCTGGTCATCATGACTGGATGTAGGGCCGTACACCTGTACAATCTTCATTTTGTACCTCTTATTAAGTTTCACAACAAGACCTGCCACCCTCTCGTTAATGCTGTAGAATTCCCGTATGTTACCAGCTATATTCTTATTAATCAGGAATCCGACGCCTAGTTCTCTTCTCTCCGCTAAGCCCCAGTAGCACAGGACGTGCCCGCTTTTTAGCACTGTATATGCTTCTTTTGGCCTCCTAACTTCACTGAGTCCTATTATATCCCATTTAGTGCCCTCTAATTCCTCCAATAGCACTGCTTGACTCTCCTCACTAGATAATGTTCTAGCGTTAAACGTTGCCAGGTTCATATTCCAATGGCGGCCTGTCCGGAGCCAGTGATTCTTAGCACCCTCTGCTGCGTCGTAGGTCTGACCGCCACCGTGGTCAGTTGCTTCACAGCTGCTGAGGACTGAGGGTCGGGGTTTGATTGTGTTGTTCATATAGGAGGTTGTGGCCAACTGCACCAGGGTGGCCAATCCTGTTCTGGTGAGGGAGTGCGTTACCGGTTCTGGTCACCGGGATCAGGCCACACTCCAGGCCTGTTTATGCAATTTTATCACACGCGTTTTTTTTTTTTTTTTTAATGCGGTGGAAAATTGCCGGCACCGGGATTCGAACCACGGACCTCTTGCACGCGAGGCGGGTGTTCTACCTCTACGCCACAAATGTGGCCACAGGTGAAAGGCCTTTATTTTGAATCCTCCGAACTTATGACTTTGAATTTGGTACCTAGGCGGCCACGTCCCGCATGCTAGCATGACGGTTTGAGGTCATAAATGCTAGAACATTTGTGCGGCGGCTAGGACTCAAAGATGGAGTCCTCTGCCGCTGTTTTTTGAAGCTGCCGGTTCATCTCAGGTTTTCATAATTTCTGATGATGGTCGATGTGTTTCCCCACTTCCAAGACTGGTATATATATTTGCAGCCTTCCTCTTGTTACCATTTGCAGATCCCAAGGCAAGGATTATGTTGACCTTCTGCTCCTTAGAGAAAGACATGGTGACTGGGACGAAACAAAATGCACCTTTAAACCTTTCACTGACTTTTTCAATTCACTTTTGTGGTAATAAGTTCAGTGGCAAAAAAATAAAAGAAAAAACATCCATGCACTTTATTTACCTTGTTTCCAACTAACACCAAACGTAAAGTGTACTAGCTCAATCACGATGTTTTTCTTTATTTCCTTTATTTGGTCTGGATAACTCGGAGGGAGCCTGTTCGAGGGTGCTGCTTTATGATCCAGCTGGGCGCGCAGTCATGTGGCATTCGCCATAATTTGCGGGGTTTATTTATCAGTTGGAAAAGAATTAGTACGCAATTAATACATTCACTCAAAATACCATTTAGATGCCCCTTGGCTGTGCCTTCATATGCCTCATTGACACTTTCATAATTAGAATAGTAAACCTCGAGTTAGATAATTAGTTACAATTACCTAATTAAATCTCAGTAATGAAAAAATTATTGGCAGCTACTCCAGTGGACTGTAAACAATATGCACTAGGTTTTCTTCGAGTAACACCTTACTCTTCTTTAAATTTAGGTGCATGATAGTTAATGGGGACAGCCTGTATATATTTATGACCTTTGCATGCAAGTGACGATGTTTCCATCCCTAATAAATTGTGTAAATTATTAGAAATATATATTTTTTTTCATGAGTTAGCATTACATACTGGAAAGAGAAGCAATGTCGAGACACACAACATTCACGAGCATTTCACATGCCATTGGTAAAAGGCTCTGCCGAAAGGCTCACTGAAGTCTATAGTTTTTTTCATGGTCAAAAAGCACGGAAAACAATTTGAAGCGTGGTAAGCATACATCAATGTATTCTATCTCCAGGCATAGGCTATCCCAACCTTTAGAAATAATTTTCAATTAGCCAGCTCCATCTCTTTCAAAAATATAATAAACTTTGCCCTGTGTGTATACCTAAATATATTGTGTATTGTGTATTGCATTTACAGTGGAAATATAAAACAATGTTGAAGTGAGAAAATACGGATGAGGCAAAAAATCCGTGCAGGTCTGCACCTACAATGATGCAGTAAGCTATTAGCCCAGCAAAATTGCAAGTAAAAAGGTCGAGGAAAGTCCAAAGAAGCCTCAAATGATGTGGGTGACAAAGCTCTGGTAATGACACTTTAAATGTGTGTGTTCGAGGGGAAGGGGCTAAGTTCACCTCCTCCCCCCCCCCCCCAAGAACATTGGAGGGGGCTCGGTGCTCTAGCCACGCAAACTTTGCATACAATAATGACTTCTGCCTCAGCTGACATTTTTCTTGTTTTTTTGCCACATTTATTAGCCTCAGAGGCTCCAAGTACAATCTTTAAATGACTGAAAACTTTGTTACATCAAAACCGTGCCACAAATAACTTTGTTAAATCGCAATAAAAAAAATGAATGGTTTTCAATAGAGCTAAGATCAGGAAACGGAAATAGTTTGTTACTTCACAGGTTTCATTAAATCGAGGTTTTTTATATCAAGATTCAACTGTATAACAATATGTTATGATCGCATGTCAGATACATCGATCAAAATTTTGCCTTCTAGATGGCATTTTCCATGCAGATTGAGCTTGACATCTGGGCTGCTAAAATCCCTTAAATGAAAGATGCTGAGATGGGGGGAAAAGTTTTCATAGGCAATTTTGTATCTGCTGCCATTACCGCACAGTACGTCTCACCTGCGCAATTATTGTGAAAGCCACATAGAGCATCACAAGTTGGCACAGTGTGCTACAAGATGGCGCCAGCTGCTTCGCATGCTCATTGCCCTTGATAGTGATCCATACACATCCAGAGAAGAGGGAGAAAAAAAAGCGAAAAGTGAAGGCAAAGCAACGTGGGGTGCCCACCCTTTCTACAATCTCTCTCTCAGCGTGGAAATGCACCGCACCAGCAGCAATGGAGCAGCGGACAGCCCAATTTGTAGAAAATGGCGCTGAAAAAACACAAAGCTGTGTTGATTGAGACGAAGCTGCAAACATTGCAAGATTAATTGAAGCGGTAGCTCGCGCAGTTGATGATACAGACAATTCTGAAAACTGGGAGTGCCGCAGTCATGAGGGCTTAAACCAACGACCATGCCAACCAAGGCAAGAAGGAAGAGAGTTAACCAAGGGGCCCAATTTTTATTAATCATATCATAAGCCCACATACATTCACACCAAGGACTGCATAGGGGAAATTACTTGCGCTTAATAAATGAATTAATGAAATGATAAATTCATGGAAATGAGGGTGGATCAAAAAGCAACTTGCCACAGGTGGGAAACGATCCCATGTCATCGCATTATGCGTGTGGTGCTCTACCAATAAACAGCGCCATGGTAGCTCGATTGGTAGCACATCGCACGCGTAATGCGAAGACGTGGGATCGTTCCCCACCAGCGGCAAGTTGTTTTTTCATCCACCTTCATTTCCATGAATTTATCATTTCATTAATTCATTTATTAAGCGCAAGTAATTTCTCCTATGCACTCCTTGGTGTCAGTGTATGCAGGCTTCTTATGATATGTTTCAAGAAGGCAGGCTTTGTCCACCAGGGTGAAAACCCCCTTTTTGTGAAACCAAAAAGATGGAAGCCGCTGACATTATTGAGCTCTGAAAGCACGCCACTACTAATGATGAAACAGGTGGTGCTCCGATGAAGAAGTTTCAGAGTGCAGGTAGTGCTGCCTCCCTCTGCAAAGAGATCTCCGATAAGGCGATCGCTGTCACGACAGATGGTGGCATTTTGCGATGTAGGGGACGAGATTGACAAGGGCCCCTCTTTGAATTTCACGCAAAGTGCACAGTTGTCGATTGAGTCGCTCATTGCCTTTGTGCACATTGAACAGTTTCCGTCAGTGTTGGCACAGCAGCTAGATGCAATGCACATCGTGATTGCAAACCTGAAACTCAGCAAAAGCAAGTGCAGATTTATCGCGGTTTCAGTGCACCTAGGACCTGATGTGCTGTTTAGAGGAATAAATAAACATGTCATTAATGGGAAAGCATTATATCTTCCTCGAGGCAGAAAATCCGGCATTCTCCGCAACGAATGGTAACAAAGATCATCATCATCAGTGACATCATCAGCTTGTTCTATGACGTCAACAAGTAATACAGAAATAAAGTTAGAACGAGTTAGAGTAAGGTGACTTAAAGTGGAGTAAAGTGGACTAAGGTGCATTAAAATGGATTAAGGTTGGTACAAATTAGAGCAAAATGGATTAAGGTAGAGTTGGTAGATGTATGACGTCACGTATCATGGATGTAACCAAGTAATAATCCTTTTGCTTCAAATCATGTAAGCGCACTTAAGTGACTCAATCTTTTTCACAGCCTACTTTCTACAACATATATAATCTAGCACAAGTGGCAAATTTGTGTTCGGAGCCTGAAAGGTATGTTCGGCTTCTTTTTTTTTATGGCACTCCGGATGTACCAATGATTGGTTATAATGACAGGATTTTTTGTTCTTCTCGAAATTGTTATAAGTGGACTGCACTGTATTTGAAATAAAGTACAATAAAGCCTATTTTCTTTGCCACAGGAATATCAAGTATGTCAGGCACTTTACAAATAAAGGAATTGTTGTTAATTTCTGTGTCATCCATTCAAATGAATGAAAATTCAGATAAATGAAGCAAGTTCTGCTACCTCTTCGTCTTCTGTTTAAGCGTAGTCTGCTATATTTTCGGATATAACAGCCAATTTTTCTCACTTTGTTTTGTCTGCCTATATTACCAATGCAACAAATTCTGCTTTTAATGAACCTGGCTATAAGCTACAATGGCCACACTTTTGGAAAAATTTTAACTAGATGGTGTGAATGCAATGTACTTTTCTGTGGAGATGTGCATGTGCAGCAGTGCACTGCACGCAACTACTTCCAGCCACTTGCAGACTGTGCGAAAATGCATTTTCAAATCCAAGCTGTTAAGGGCTAGTACCCCCAGGATCGTGTCTGTATGTGTGTCCCGCAATGGCTTGCTGCACAATACGCAACGGAGAGGTTTCGTGTTGACAATGCAAGCAGCTCACTGCCAACCATCACTGTTGGCCTAGTGAGAAGCAAGTGCCGAAAATGCCACTAGGCCCAACTAGGTAAGCTTCGAAGCCATAGCATACAGTGCTTAAAGAAGAACCACAGACAACTGCAGATGCCAATGCTTGATTATGCTCATATGTCTGATCACAATAATTCGTGCTTAAAGGGCAATAGGCTGTTATTCACGGCGTACAGAGTGCGAGGTGTGTGATATGGCTGAGCTGTGATATGGCTGAGCAGCAGCCAGATGCAGGCTGCAAGTTGAACTTGCCTTGTGCCGCAGCTCTTGTTTGTGCTGCAGCTTTTGCAGTGGTCATTGCTTGTTACAAAAATAAAGCTAAGGCACTTTATTTTACTGACCACTGCTTTGTATGAAAAATAGCACTCGATGTTTGCATCAGTGGTTATCAGTCAGGTGATCAGCACGATGGGAGCCGACCATCATTTTTGCTGCTGTGCATGTGTATATATGCTCTAATGCAACGAAATTAACATCTTAAATCTTGCCATTGCGGGCGTGTCTCGCTGTCAAGACATCATGCCATGTGGTTCTATGACTACCACCTAAATCCAGTTGTTGCTTACTTATTTATTTTGATTTTGATTTTCTCATCGTTCTTGTGATTTCCTTCGGGTTAGACAGCGATATGTGCAAAGTTCTGCCATTTCAAAACATAGTGCAACCCCAATTTTGAATAGAACAAGCTTTGGATATAACAGACCTTTTCGCAGGATTATGATGGTCAGCTGTAACAAGCATTAATTTCATGTGAAGAACCTGATTCTTTACCGCTATTGTGCACAAATCTGAAAACAAAGAATACATTGGGAAACCTGTTTAACTCTGCAAGCTCTAACCATCCAGGGGTAGTATTCTTGAGTGATCGCTTTCAGGAATATGATCACTTTTGTGAGACTTTGCAAGACTTGTCACTAGACTCATCAAGTATACGGGTGACAGTGTTTCAAGCACTGTGTAAAGACAGCGAGCCTCGCACAATACCAGGCATGCAGTAAGCTATAGCATACGCTCCCGAGTCATGCAGTTTCGTAAATGTGATTGTACCCCCGAAATAGATCGTTTGAGAATGCCACTCTGGTCTGCTAACACACCAGTAGTGCCTACAGCCCTGGCCTGAGTAGTGAAGGGGTAAAAAAATACATGGAGAAATCAGCCAGTTGAAAGGTCTCATCTAGCAAGCTCGGCAAGCATTCTCTTAACAGTAACTTCCATGGCACAGCATTCATATAGAGCTAATTAACACATGCCTTTTTTTTTCAGAGTCGGATGCATTCCTGAACAATGAAGGTGTTGGGCTCTTTCCTCTTCAAAGCCTGTGTGAGTTTTGGTTATGTTTAAATGCTTCCAGCTCATCAGTGTTCTTTTTGGTACTGTGGTATCGAAACTGTACGTTTCTATTTGCTGAAAGCTGAAAGCAGTACTGAGATTTAGCTTTATACTATTGCTATTTGCCTTCAGTATTGGAATCAGAAACTGTGGTTGTGCCGAGAAAAACTGAAGGGAGCATGTACACTGGAATCTTGTTGATACAGTTTTCAAGGGGCCACGTAAACTAAAGAAACTCTTAACTGGGAAACATAACAGTGACGAAGGCTGCAAATTGCCACAGCACCGTCACAAACAGGGCTAAATGGCTGCTAGTACAGTTATTAGACGTCTCAGCACTCATACTCTGACCAAAGATGGCGCATGCGTGAATACTAATTAGGGGACATGTACTATGTTCCGTGGCTTTACAGGCTTAATATGTTTCGCCATAATAGTTTGCACATGCTTTACCACAGAACACAGCTTACTGCGGCAAAGCTGACTTCTAGAAACTGACAACTATACTGAGACACGCTTATTAGGACTGCGACTGTGTACTTCCAGCATTTAAGGGTGGAGCCAAAACCAGAACTTGACAGGCTTAACCTCAAGTATGCAATGTCACGTTAATGTTTTGTGCAATGCTGTTTTAAAGAAATTTTGAAAAGCAAGTTCAGTAAGAGTACCATTAAGAAAAATTGCCAACCGGTTTGTGTGAACCTATTTTCAGAGCTTCCAGCTGTTGTGTGTGTGCATATATATATATATATATATATATATATATACACACACATACATACATACATACATACATACACACACACACATATACATATAGTCGAACCCACTTATAACGATGCCGGTTTTAACAATATATCGGTTACAACAGGGAGAAGCTGCTGCATCGTCAACTTTTGTATGTTTTTCATGGTGAAATAACTCGCTTACTACAATGCCCCGATGCCGCATTATCGGTTATAACGATGCAGTTTGGCTGCTGGGTGCCCGAGCCAAAAGGTAGTGAAATGCGAAATCTTTGAAAAGAACAAAAGAAAATGAGAAATTCGAGCCACTGCACGATGGGCCGCTGCTCCAACAGCCGCTGCGTGCTCATTTTCTAGCCATCTCTGCGCGCCTCTCTCCCATCACCCTACCCCCCCTCTGAACATGAATGGGTTCCGTGCACAGTTCGGCTGCACCCACAGCTATAGCCGCCCCACCTTCCGAAACACGGAACCGCGCCATGGACCGCGCCAACTGCGCTGCTTGCAGGTTGCTTGCATGTTGTTCGCTGGCTCCTCATTCAGCGCAGTTCTGTGAACAGCTTAATCACTCGTGTTGGTCTTCGTTGTTTACGTCGAAATCATTCCTGGCTGCACGGTTTCTCGCCGCTGAAACGGAAGATCTGAGCGCTGAAACGGAAAATGGCTGATCCATCCGCTGATCATCGGCAGTGCACGACGTTGCCGGTGAAAAGAAAGCACACAGCTGTAAATTTGGAAACTAAGTGAGGCGATCGTCATGTCCGTACTTGCATCAGATGCAAGTACGGTCATCAAGTACCGCGTCATCAGGCAGCGATAACGCGGGAGGGCAGGCTGCCTGATGAGGCGATTGTCACGAGTGTGCTTGCATCGGACAGCGATGGCGACGACGACAGTTATGACGCGGTAGGACAGGCTGCTTCAACGTTGTCCTTACAGGAGGCCCGGCAGATGATTCAGTCGCTCCGGGGCGTCATTTTCATCAGGAATCTTCCGCTGCACTACAGGGAGCACCTGGATGCCTTGGAAAAGGATGTCGGCAAGCTTCGCGTAAAGCATGCAAGGCTGAGGGACATAGGATATTCTCATGCAAGCCAGTGAGAAGTACGTGTCCAGATGCTTGTCGCGATCTCACCTCAGTGCTTCTTCCGGATTTCTCAAGCTGACAGGCTGCCGTGGCAGCATTCTTGCAAGTTTTAAATAGCCCCTTTTGGGACCACCAAAGCGATGCCTCGGTGGTACTCGCATCGCTTGCCACCCGTGACACCTCTTTGCAGTTGTTGTAGCAGTGCCATTCTTTAACGCCGACAGCCGCGGCTTGTCACACGCGATTGGAGCACCCAGGAAGCACTTAAACGAGCGAACACAATCAGCAGCCAGATGGAGGAAGGTGGTGGGGAGGGGCGCAGGTCTCCCCACCATTATAGTCTTTTCACAACAGCTCAGCTATCCACCTATTTTGATTTTTTCATGCAACCCGGTTATAATAATTATCGGTTATAACAATGGAATTTTTGTGGTACCAGAATATTGTTACAAGTTGGTTGGGCTGTATATATATATATATATAAATATATACAGTTGAACCTCGATATATCGAACAGCGCGTTGATCGCAAAATAGTTCGATATAGCCAGAATTCGATATATAAAATCACGTAGAAAATGCGTCAAAAACTAGCACAAATCAATCGATGAACCAATCGTGGCGCAATAGATACTCACATGAAGCTTCAAACAAAGTATTTATTTCGTTCGCTGAATGTACTGAAGCAGCGAAGCCTGCTTCATATTGGAAACCGCGTGCTTGACCGCAGCGTCCTCAACATAGTCCGAATGGTCCACAAGAGACTGTCCAGTGCCTTCTATTGCGCCGCAGTAGCGGCGTACAACGGCCAAAGCAGCTACAGCCTCAGTTGCAGTCGGGAGCGGGGCAACATCAGCGCTTGCAGGATCAGCCTCGGCAGCATCTTCGTTTGGCCGCTCAGCAGTTACTTCTGCCGCAATCTCACGTCTGTTAACTCTGCCACTGTTCCGGTGCTGTCGTCACCGCCAACGAAGTCCTCAATGCACATCCTGTGTGGCTCAACACCGACAAAGCGCTCCAACTGGCTCCACGGCCGCCTCGATCAAGCGCGCACGGCGGGGGCGCGTGATTGAGGCGGCCGGGCTGGCTCACGGCCGGTCTCTAGGGGAGCGCGCGCTTTAGAGAAGCGCGCAAAGCGCACACTCCCCTCGAGACCGGCCGTGGCTGGCTCCAAGCCGCCGCGTGTGTACGCCGCTACGTTCAAATGGCGCCCTCGGTGCAACCGATGTGGGAGCTGTCGTACGCAGCAGTCTGGAACGCCCATCGCGCCGCCGCTTTCTTCGAGAGTGTTGTGGGAAAGCTCGCCTCCTGTCAACAGAGCGCACTTGGTCTGGGGCGGCAGAGTTCGATATATCCATTTTACATCCGGCCCCGTTCGAAATAAAAAATAAAAAATGCATGCGATTTTCCACGTGATATAGAAAGTGTTCGATATACGCAATAATTCGATATATCCGTGTTTAATATATCGAGGTTTGACTGTATATATATAGTTGAGTGTCCTATCCTTGAGGGCTGTGTTTCATGGCAAGGTGATGAGTTTTGCTGTATCCCTGCCACTCTATGCCATAACTTCGTAGCAAATTACACATTCCAAGGTTTCCTTCAGTTTCTGTAAATCCATATTAAGGACGACTGTTGGAGTAAGCTCTTTGCTATGATATTCTGCTCATGCGTAACTACATGTTCAGTTGCTGCCACGGGCAAAGTTGAAGCGCTTGCCCTAACTGCAGCAAGTGTGCTCCTTGGTGTATTTTTATAGGTGGGTTTTAATATAGTGAAAATTCAAATTAGAATGTAATACCAATATTTAGTAAAAAACACCTTTCAGTTTTGAATCAAGTAACCAAATATTTGGTCATTTCTAAGCAAAGTTAAATATAAAGCTTGTGTGAAGTTCTTTAGGAAAAAAAAAAAAAGGAGGTCCATTTGCATCATTTGATGTGTGTAATGCCATTAAGAAATAGAAGTCTGACCTTGTCAGGAGCTTGTAAATGAAAAACAACTAAAAGGAGATTGTATTTGGCACATTATCACAACGACACCAATCAAACACAGGAAGAGCACATCACCAGACGCACGTAGAGTGTTGTGTTCATCGTACAAGCTAGGTGTAATGTCTTAAATGTTTTTTTTTTTCTTTTTGTCAGGCTCTCACAGCTGTATTCCCAATGCTGAGTCATCTTTCCCCCACAACAACTATGTCCTCAGCTTGGTGGCTCTTCGTGACATCCAACCAGGAGAGGTATGATGCAAGGTCACCTTTACAATCTCATGTAAAACACAGCATGAAAAATAGGACAAGGGAGTGGACACAGATGCACCACTGACTACCAACTGCTGTACCTATTGCCCTGAAGGCAATATATGCATGAGGAAAGCAATAAAATTGACTGAACAACGAAGCTCTAAAAAATGAGAAACACTACAGTAGCACCTCGTTGATAGGATCCTGTTACGTATGATTTCTCGGTGCCAATGCTCGCAATTGGGAACACAAAGGAACGACCCAATACAGTTATGCTTCTTTTTTACCAGTTCATACATTCTCAGAGAACACAATCTCTCGGTAGCAACATTCATTTCATCGCCAAACTGCAATCGTATGGTACATTTTCCCCTTACTAGGTCCCATGTAAACAGGAAAAGGCAAGAGGCACGTGCAATCAAGAACAGTACATAATCGTCTGCCACAGCAGCTTCCCTGCAGTACTCATGCGTTTATCTCACATGAAGACACCAGTGTGCACTCAGCTTCCTATTCTGGTACCAGCAAATCTCCTCCAGGATCATCGCACGCCACATTCACAGCTGTCTCCACCAACGCTATTGCGATAAGCATCTCCACCTATTTGCTCCAAAACATTTAACAGGCAATAACTCAAATGTGCTGCTGTTCTCTGCTGCAGGCAGCATGAAGTGAACATCATGCTTCTCTCAGCTGGCATCGTATTCTAGTGTCACCCACAAGCTGGATTTCATTTCGGTTACGGAAAGGAAAACAATGTTTCATTGAATGACAATGTACGGTCACTCAGATGCTACCAACCCTGCGTGCATCAGCATCTTGTGACACAGTGATTCGCACCAAGTAGACTCGCCAATACTTTCTGCCAAAATGCTGGAGTCGAAAAAGCTGCTGACTCAGGGCAAACGAGGAGAGCAAATGTAAGCTTACCGAAGCCACAAAAACGACAGTGCTCATCTCACGCTGCTTGGCCCCCCGCCAGCTTTGGACTGCAGTAGGTACCATAAATAAAATAAAAATAGAAGAACGTCTTGCCCTTTAGATCTGCTCAGTGCACATAAGTACCACTGACTTCAGCATGACTGTATTACTTGCTGGGCTCAAGCAGTGCTCGCATGAAGTCGTCCTCGGCCTTGACTTTCTATCTGCCTATTCTATCTTTACTGATTATGAAACCAGTGTACTCTGACACTCTGGGCCACATAAACTGCATCTGTGCTCCATTGATTAAGCTCGACTGCCACCTGAAGCTGTTAAGCATGTCAGTTTGACATCCTCTGCTTCTATACTCAATGGTGATTACACCTTCACTCTAACTGTAGGTGTTCTATTAGCCCGGAGTATCGCCACTCTCCAACAGCCTCCTCACTGTGACTTACAACGAAGTGTCCCTGCCCATCTTGAACTTCAGCTCATGTACACAAATTATCCTGGCCAGCCGCTCTTCTATATATGAGTGCGCATTTGCTGTTGATTAATTCATTGCTATAGCCTCCACTTCATGCAGTTTATCTGGTGACAGTTTGGACAAGATGATTATGTGTAACCTCCTCCTATGTGATGCCCACTCCCTTGGAATCATTTGTTTATATTAAAGAAGAAGGCTGGCCACTGGCACCTATGCATCGACTACCGTCACTTGAGAAAAGTTGCATAGAAGGACGTGTCTACCTTCTGCCGCCGATTGATTATGCCATCAGCTGTCTTCATAAGTCGACCTACCTCCCATGCATCATCATCCACACAAGATACCGTAAAAGCCGGACTATAGGTCGGACCGGAATATAGGTCGATCCCCCAACTAACAAATTCGAAAAATGAAAAAAATCTTTTTCAATGGCAAATGTACCGAAAGATACCCTTACCTTGAAACAAATGCGGCTCGTGCAAAATAGTGACAGTATTTATTTAAATGCTGCTCGCATGTGCACCTGGCCAATTTTTAACAGTATCAGGCCACCATCGACCTGCGTGCTTGTCAGCACCTTATTAACGGCGCGGAGCGGCGAAACAAACGAGATACGCGCATGTGTACACATGCGCTTACTTTTGCTATTTCGCCGCTCCGTGCCCCCAGCTTGACTCGTTTCCCAATCCGAATGACATCGCCCACTCCCAAGCGCGCGCACTAACCCACCGCGCGGGAGCAGGATCGAGTTCAGACTCCGGGGTTCTCGAGTTTCGGAACATTCTCACTACTTTCAGCGAAATTACTACGCACTATCGCCTCGGTAGGAAGACTTATCCTCCCCCTCACATCAAACTGGCTAGACCTCTGGCGTCCATATTACGCATGCTTCAGACGATGTGCTATCCAAACCTGGCCCTTTTCCACACGATCACTCCAGAGGCTTTCAGCTCTACTTGCCCCAACTGTGGGGCTGTTAGCAATCTCGCACGCATGCTCTGGCGATGCCCCTCGTTACAGGGACCCAATCGCATCACAGAACAAGAATGGAGCACTGCCATCTGGAGCTCAGAATATGCACGTCAAACTTGGGCTGTCCAGAGAGCCCACGATGCGGCGGTTAGGCTCGGCCTACCAGTCCCCACGTGGGAGCGGCCCGCAGCTCTGCCCTAGGGCAAAGCTTCTCAGGACCTTGTCATTAAAATTCTTTGTCTGTCTGTCTGTCTGTGCCATGATGATAAGGTGCTGACAAACATGCGGGTCGATGGTCGCGCGATACTGTTAAAAATTGGCCGGGTGTACAGTACACAGAAAGGCACGAAGTGCCAAGCGCTACTCTGAATCAGAGCAACGCCTTTGATCAGTCGTCCAAACTATAGTCGGATGACGAGTGCTTCTCGCTGTCCAGGCCAGAGGCGTGCGCGATCTCTACCGCTTTCAAACTTATGCATTTGGCAGTCACAGGCAGTGATCTTACACGCAGCTCCCGGATGAACTCCGCAACCTTGTCTTCCAGTTCTGTGGTCCGCCAACAGAGTGATGTTTTTTGTTGGTTTACTGCTTCTACCTCTGCCAGTACCGAATGCTCTTTTCGGATACTCCAAATTCGTGCTGTGCCGCAAGGTTACCGTGGGCTTCCGCACACTGAATCACCTTTTCCTTGAAGGCGACGGTAAATTGCCGTCGGCTTCCGCTCATTTTGAAACAAAATGTGAAAAAGCAGCCTTTAACGATTATAACTTTGTGACAATGTAAACGCAAATTGACGGTGTCACATTGTCGCCACGCCGTACTACTGCTGATGACGATGGCGAAGGCGGCTCTTTACTTCATCCGCCCATTGTTGCAAGACTTCCGTAGTTTTTCCACCAATGTCTGGTATATAAGACGAGGGTCGACTTTTCGCAATGTTTTTTTGAAAAAACTTCGACTTATATTTCAGTTTTTACGGTAAATAGTGGCTGATTTTTGCTGAAACCCTTACTGCAAAAGGACCACATTTTTCAGTTGAGTTATGCCTTTTGGCTTGGCTAGTGTACCAGCCACATCTAAAAAGATGGTCAACTCTCTCTTTCATTGCTAAAAATGACCGAGATGCCTTTGTTGTCTAGATGTTCTTATATTTTTTTTACATTTATTTGAGAGGCACTTGAACCACCCCCCAGCTGTTATTGGTGTTTTTTACTGAGCTAGCCTTCCTGTGAACTCTTCAAATCAGCATTATTGGTTGCCTTGTGTGCGCTTCTCGTGTCCAATCTGACCAGGACAACATTTGTGCGTGAAAGATTTCCGTTTGCTGCATTTGGCCAAAGACGTCCACAGAGTCTTGGACTGTGTTCCGATGTTCTGTCAAAAGTTTTGCTGTTGTTAGCCATCCTTTAAGCATCTTATTTTCATGGAGTCCTGGACTAGACCCTTTTTTGCACATTTGCGGGGTTGCTCATCACCCCATATTTAGACCTTTTGGCGTCACTGTAGTTCAAACCTATACCAATGGACACAGGATTGGTGCTGTCCTTGCCAAATGGCAACAAGGACAAGAGCATCTCATTGCCTGCGGCAGTCGCCTGCTCTCACCGTTGGAGTGCAGGTCAAGAATGTTCTCAATCACTGAATGCAACTCCCTTAATCCACTTTGGACAGTGTTAGATAAGGGACCTTTTCCTGAGCCTCCTTCGAGTTCACCAGACCACATCGAATCGCGCCACAGCTAATTAAGTAGCGCAGAAGCACATCTACCCTGTTCCCGAGGCACGGCACGTGCAAATGAGTTGGCGTCCCCCACCTCGTGCGCCGCAGGTGGAGCTATTCACTGCTTGACTCTTCCCGAAAGTAGTGGGAGCCTGGCACGGTTCCAGGTAACGCAGGTCCCAAGCAAAGCTGCATTGCAGCACTGAAACGTTGCCCCCTTCCGCCTATTGTGACGGCACTTGCAAGCCAGCAAGGCAATACCGCAGAGAGAAGTAAGCCATCGGACAATTGGAGCCCAAGGAGCGACCCTCTGCACCGGGTGTGACACAATTGCATGGGCGGCTACGATTGGCCGAACGTGACGTGTCTTCGAGACACCGAAAAGCTTAAAAGGCACAGACCGGAAGCAGCAAGAGAGCATTCCTTCATTCATCTCTTTTGAGCTTCTTTCATGGGCTGCAGTGTCCGAGTTGCTGCCGGCCCGTAATGACTTTATGAATGTTAATTTCATTGTGCTCTCACTGTAAATAATGTAAATAAACCTACAGTTTCCATCTCAACGTCCTCCTCAACCTCGGCCAACTCCCGCACCCAACGGCAAAGTCCAAAAATCTGGGGGACAGCAGTTGGGATTGTCTTCCAGATTCAACAACTGGTTGACAGCGGTGGGATCGTCCTCGAACCCCAACAACAATCACGAAATTTTTGCCATATTTGTTAGCCTGCACCTTTTGTTCACATGGACTCTGATGCCATGGTGTAAAATAGACAGGAGCGCAGACACTCTTATCTAGCGATGCATTTGGTGCAACTAATGGCCCAGTGATTAAAGGTGCCCAGTATTGCACCATGCTCTCTGCCTCTGCTCTCCTCCTCTCTTCTTCGTGGCTTTTCAGGGCACGTTCCTCTTCCTCACCAAGCTATTGGCACCAAATGTGCACATTGCACAGCGTTCAAGTCGAAAAACAAACGTGTTGAGAACCCTTACAGCTAAAAAAATATTAGGAGGCCAAATGGCCTGCTTTTGCCATTGCCATTGCTTGAAGCAGTATTGGTGCCTTTTTCAGCTGCTACTGTGAACAGTAAACATACAGTCAGCTTATTTCAAAGAGTGGAAAGGGCTTGCGTCGCCGAAGTTCCCCATCACAGTTCTGCTAGCGATGATAAAGGCAGTAACAGTGCGCTGTTTTGGTGGAGCAGCAGTGACATATTGGCTTCGATGGTGCTCGTGGGGACAAAGTAGAAAGCAATATGAAATGCTTGGTACGTTGGTGCCAATCTGCTTATTCTGCTGCCAGTAGCATCACTTGAATAAAATGGCAGTTGTTTTAAGCAAAGGTTCAGGATAAAACAAAAGTGTGCTCATGTTCCTGGGGGCCTGTGGTGTGCTCTCACTAATCTTAGAGCACTGCTGCCACACTGTCACCAAAATAATAGTGTTGTGCGTGGCAAACACACATGGAAGCTTTAATTGTAGCTCAACATGTTAGCCTGGTCGCATGACTCGCATCATGTATAACATGCCAGCTGAAGCATGCCATGGCACAGGTGGAAGCATGCCACGAGTTTCAGCTCATGAGCACAGACAAGATACAAAAAGACGCACAAGTAAGCAAATCATATCAGATGTTTTCTCGGAGTGATATTATGAATGCTGGCAAATACGAGGCAGTTGTTTATTGCTTTTCATTTCAGTTTATTACTACCAAATTTAACTTCAGCAAAGGTATACCAACATGAAAAATATGATTAACAGCTGCTACCAGGACACTGGCACTTACTGCAGTAAATTTTCATCCATTTAAAGGCAGCGAAATATTCTACGAACTTTGGTAGGTGACAAGTGGACAGAGCATGCAGGGGTATGCAGTGTCGTGCAGGCAACAGTGAAAACATGCCCATGGTTCTACGAGCGATTAGTCAACCAAACTAAAACACTCTTTGCCTCGTTACATGCCTTGCCGTGCATGGGGTGGTGTGGGCAACGTAGTGCAACACAGCTCTAAGTGCTAGTAAGGAGTTTTCGTGCCATCTACGAGTTGAGCCACAAAGCAGCTGGCTCGCCAGGACACCAGTTCGAATGCCTCATCAGGCGGGTTGGTGCTCATGTTCATGTTGCTCTGTGCCCCATGCACTGTGTTGGCTATCATCTTTCAAAGAACCGGCTGGTTGGCTTGGATGCTGGTCCGTAAAGCCTTAAGGATATAGCTTCCTTGATCTCCTTTGCAAGTCTAGTGGCATGTATCAGGATGCCATGTGACTATCCCATCATCCTGTGGACCCTCCCCACTCCTTTACACACAATTTCGAGACCTGTGTCTTTACCACCTCCGACTTTAGTGAAATATGCAATAGACAGCTCAGTAATGCAAATTAATGATTCATCAATTAAATTGGGTGTTGCAACCTCCCCCATCAATTTTTTAAAATGTTGTCTTTAGCAAGCAACTCCATGTTCCCTAGATTGCAATAATAGAATCACACTATCATGTGCAGGAGATCACCGTTTCTTACCTGGATGAATGCAGCTTGAATAGGAGCCGTCACAGTCGAGCCAAGCTGCTCAGGTGAGCACTTACGCTGTACAGGCTTGCATCAGATGTATCTTTTTTTTGCAATGACAGGAGGAGGGAGAACTTGTTTCTGCATTGAACAATTGCGTGCAATTCGGCGATTGTAAATGTGGTATTCTGCAACCATACTGCATTCGGCGAGCTTAGATTTTATGCAGCATTATCTGAGGGTACATGAACTGCTTAGATGTTGTGATTGTTCTGCTTTCATGACTGCCATCTAAAGACATCACACTATAAGACAGCAAATCCACCTCAGTGCTACACAGTGCTCCTGCAAAGCTTGGTTTTCTGCTCTGGTCAGCAGCAGGCTCCTCTTTTGAATGTCTGTTCATCAGATTTAGTGCTTTGCTCTAGGAACAGTCAGCTTTGGCATCACATAGAGGACATAAAAGAATACTAAATGCACTTCAGCCCACATTAAGAAGGTGTTTGCCATGAGAGTAGTCTGTTGTATTTGAATTAGCCACGGGAGTAGTTTATGAGATATTAGTAGTAAAAAGTTCGCCGGATTTATACAAAAAGCAAAGCATTGACATCGGTAGCAAGGTTTAACATCGCACTTGAACTTCTCAGACAGTGAACTTCTAGACTCAGCTGCTGCTGGACACAAGCTTAGTGGGCACACTAAATGCCTTAACATCCATGCAATAGAGGCGACAGTGGTAAAAATCGGTGCAATTATGGCTGACAAATATTGAATTTTGTGTGTTTAAGCCCCAGAAGCTTGTTTTGATTTATTTTGAGCACTAGTAAAATAGATACAAGCATGGGCATCCATGCAGAATTTTTGTTTGCTAGTAAGTGTCTCAGTTTGCTCAGTGTCTGATATCCCAGGCACCAGTGCAATGAGCATTCGAGACTAGCTCGATGGCAATCAGCAGGCTGTTTTTCTCTATATTATTGGCACAACAGCCAGCCAAACTGCAACAATTTTCACTTCTACTTGGTATTGCTGTTGTTGTCTGTGCAGCATGGCAGGATGTTAGTATATCAGCAGCACCAAATGTCCCAATGACTCAGCGTACTGTTGGCGACAGCCATTTTTTCTTTTTGTTCCTCCATGGCAACAGCATCCTGTCGGCATCTGCGTCGTACTCACATAGATTGATTCTGGTAACACAGGTCAAGCATGGTCGTGCTTGGCAGCTCCTGGAAAGACTTGGAAGTAATAGTAAATTGGGATCCATATTAGCTGGCTCATGCGTTTTGTCAGGAGCTCAGTTTAGCTGAGCTCCTGACATTTATTTAGGAGCTGAGCTCCTATCTATCTATTTATCTATTTCTCCTACTGTGTATTGAACTATGTGCCAATATGCCGTGGTTGCTGCCAGTAAAGCAGCTTCAAGCTGACAATTTTAATATGCAATTTTGGAATATAATTAGAGCGTATATAACTCAAAAATGTTTGGAAATGTGTTTCCATACTTTTCACTGAAATGTAGAACTCCACTAGTATGTCAATCAGCCATGTGATGGCCAGTTTAAAGTATATTTAAGAAATGTAATTATTTTTCAATATTTTGAATCACAGGAGCAATTTTCTGAAGTTCTCCTAATGTTTTGAATTCACCACTTACTTGTATTCTTCTTTTTGCAGAGAAAACCACTTGCTCACATGCTGCTGCAAGAGGTGTCGCGAAGAAGCTGATCAGCCAGATGTGACAAGCGATGAAGAAATGGATGATGAAAGTGATGAAGACAATGGCACCTTAGGGATGTAAATAACCACAGACATTCTTGGCACACTATCTAGTGTGCAGAATATATTACTTGTATACGTATGTGCTTGTTGTGGTTTTGCATCACAGATGATTCCTGCTCATCATTTTGAATTACAGTAGTTGATTTCAAGGATGTCATGTTTATCTATTTACACATACTGCAGCCATATTATAAAGTTACAGCAGGAGTGAAAAAGGTACAGATTGGTAAATTAGCCAACTACTAGGCGAACACTAGCAGATAATTGAACCAGGTAACGTAAACAAGCAAACACAAGCACAGAAAAATATATTACAGGTAATGCAAATTATCTGTATTTGAAGAATATTCTCCAATGGTGGCTAAAAGCTCATTTATGGGCAAGGAATAAACAGTACCGGACAATTAATTCTAGTGTTTTATTGTACTATGGAAAAAGAAAGCTATTTGAACGTGTTAGTAGTATGAGCAAGAAAAGCATAAGGTTCTAAGCGTGAGAACTATAAGTGTAACTTTCTTTGGCAGGTGTGATGTGACTGAATTATGGAAACAGTATTAAATATATTTTTAATAATTTCTGCATTATCAATTTATGCAAACATTGCTGAACAAATTTACTTTTTTTTTCAACACGCATTTATGAAGACAAGCATTATGTGGCAAATCATGCATAAGAATGACAGTACAGTAGAACCTCATTCATAAGTTTTTGAAAAAAAGCACAGAAAGAAACATACAGACAAGAAAGACATACGATTTGAAGTTGCTAAAAATTTGGCAGACTCAACTGTAGTTTACATCTATGTAATGCAAAGTGATACGCAAATCATTGCAGCACGTGATGACGTGGGGCCAGAGTGGCTCAAGACGCATGTCGTTTTTGCAGTTTTGGCAACCTTACGCTTGCGTTGCTCAGATTCTGCCTGGGTCCGCAGCTTCTTAGAGCAGGGAATTTTGGCGGGAAGTCTTGATGTAACCACAAGGCATAAATTGTGGCAGGAGATGCCAGTGCACGTCCATCTGGTGAGGCCCAAGTGACTTGTGGTGCACATTATAGTTTTCCTATTGTGCAGTGTTTTCAATCGGCAATGAGAAACCGAAATGAAATCGAGCTGGTGGGTGATGCCGGAATACGATGCCCATGGTGCTGCCAGAGTGAAACATGACACTAACTTTGCGCCGCTGAGTGCTGCTGAGTTGGACCATTCCCATTCCAGGAATGGTCCAACTCTCACCGTTTTGAGGAGTTAGAAGGAGTGGAACTTAGGGGCATTTCCCCTGTGAAATGAAAGGCTCCACTCTGCATCTGGACAACGTTTTCTTGGACAGTGTTCTGCAAACTTTTCCAATATGTGACCCCTCTTAGTAGTACAAACCTTCCATGACCCACTCACCTTTATAAGCCTTCTGAAAATTTACTTTCTTCGATGACGTGGATACATGTACATTTTAATTTATTTAAAAGACATTAACAGCAGCAGAGAGAGCTACCAAAAATGATTGTTAGTGTTTTTAACAAGGATTGATTTAATCATGTATTTTAATGATAAGGATGCAGTTTAGCCCTTGAGGCCTGGTATTTAAGTACTATAGCATTGCTTCGATTACCTCCGAGGCAACATTTCGTCCTCTCGCAGCCATAAACGAAAGAGTCCGAAGAGGGAAGTTATGTCTACCTTCATCGTTGTTTTCAGTGCACTGTTGTTATTAGCCACAAATCAATACCATCGTTCCTAGTTTTTTATTCTCTTCAGATAGTACGAAGCTTCATGTGAGAAGTTGGTAAGAGGCATTGATGTCATTGGTGATAGTGATAGCAGGACCCTTCATGACCCACAGAAGAAAGGCTTGTGGCCCGATTGGCAGTATATATTGAAGTTAGCCTATATTTAGGTCTAATATGTAAAAATTTGTTCAAAGGGAAGTTACATTTCCAGTTTGCAAACGTTGCTTTAAGTACCTGTAAAGGGGCCATGCAACGCTGCAAGCATTTCTGTTGCCTACTTTGCACCCGCTTTGTGATATTGCTGTTAAGGCTACATAGAAGGGTTTGGGTGCGAGCTAGTTGGTACGGATCATTCATATTTAAAACAGCGACAAAAAACACGGACAAGGGAAGACACAGCGCTCGTCCTGTGTCCTCCCTTGTCAGTGTTTTTTGGTGCTGTTTTAAATATGAAAGGCTACCTAGTTCATATTTTTATTGGCGAGATAGACTGAATGATATTTTTTTTTTAAAGTGTGGCCAAGTTTAGTGTAAAACGGCGATTTAAACAAAAGTTGTTTGACACTCGGCAGACTGTGAATGCTCCGACTGAAAATCACGTTGACTTTAATATATCGGCGAGTGTGACAAAGCCTAGCACTTTGGAGGACAGCTATGAGATGCCACTGCAAGGTAATGGAGTCATTAACGTTTAATCCTTTCATTTCTTTTTGTAAAACTCACCTGCCTAGAATGCAAGAACACCTCGCTTAGACTGCAGGGGCACTCGCAGCATGGAATATCCCTTGCATATGTTCTACATCATGCATGTGCTTATGAACACTCATTAGAATTGTCTAAGGTGGCGGAAGTACAATTGAAAATAACCTGCAGCTGGTCTATGCAGTGTGTCAGCTAGGCAAGGGCCATTTTGTAGCTGTGATGCTGGCAAAAGCCATGACCATGCCGCTGCCGTTTTGGCATTCCAATTACGAAAAGATAGCATCAAAGCTCTGTAAAGCTGCGGAGAACATTGCATTTAAATAAATTATTGATGCCACTGCTGAACTGTATAGTGTTGTGCAAACTCCAGAGTGTAGTGTATCGGGTGATGTCACTTGGCAAAGGCGTGGACATTCTTCTTTGAACGGCTGTGTCTCCATGACATCCATCAATACTGGGAGAATCATTGATGCAGAAGGAATGTCAAGCAAATGTAGGGCAAGTCAATTGAAAAGCAAGTTCAGTTCCACGAGCACTGAATTTCTGTAATGGCAGGCAAACCATACCCAGTGCCAGCGAACTACACCGATAGTGCTGGCGATGTGGATGCATGTCACGGCAAGAAACACACTTAGGGCTATGATGGCGTTAACAGTACGCGAGTCTAAGCTGACCACGACTGCAAGGGCGCATAATAGTCTCGACGTGGAGAAGCGGTGACAAGATGATGAGAGAAGTGGCGCCGGTCTCACCAAAGGTCGGGGTGTTGGACCGTTGATCGGGCGACCAGAGCGTGACAGCTGTGGCTTGGAGAGTGAAGGCAGGCAGCTTGCCGGCACAAGCAGATGGCAGCTTCCTGGCCAGGCAGCTGGGCGTAGAACACGGGCCCATAGCCCGAATGCTCTCGTCCTGCCGACGGGCGCAGAAGCTCGATCGCCGGGCTTGGGCAGCAGGCGGGACGAGCAGATGGCGGCGGCGTTCTGGCCAGGCAGCTGGACGTAGAACTCGGGCCTGTAGCCCGACTGCTCTCGTCTTGCCCACGGGCACAGAAGCTCGATTGGCGGCCTCGGGCAACAGTTCACGATCGGATAGAGTGGTGATGCACAGTAACGGGTTAGCAGGAGGCCCCGTTCGGGTGAAGTCCTGGTGGCTCGGGTACTGAACCCGACGGCCTGTCTTCAACTCCTGGTCTGGTGGCCGACCCTCTCCTGGTGTCACTTCCTGGAACTCTCCCTGCGTCTTCTCCCTTCTGCCAGCTCACCTCACTTTTTCTCCTGCTCTGGCCTATTCGTCGTTTGCTCATCGGCTGCTTGAAGCTCCGTGGTCCCTTCTGATTGGATTGGCTTTTTCCCTTTTTGTTTCTTTTTTTTGCACTGCACGTTCACATGCGGGACGCTCTTCGGCGTTGTCGTTTTCCATCCCGCACGAAATTCGCCTCGGCGCGCACACTGCTTGTCGTCTGCTTCTTGTCCTCTCCAACCACCGCACAATGTCGCGCAATACACACATCACATAAGCCCCATTTTTTACAGTTTTTCTGAGGGAAAACTGCCGCTAAGTGCTCGACAGACTATCAGAACACACTCCATTTGAATAATCATAATCAAGTCTTTATGTCACAATGTTTGAGGTCAAGAGTCCGACAAAAGCCATAAGTGCAGCATTACGGTTCCTTTAGGTGACCCGTTCCCACATCAACCGAACTAGACATCAATGTTCTCGGTCAGAGTACACTGGTCAGTTTGCAATCATATTGCTCCAGGAATTAATGTCTCTATCTACATAAAATGAGACCTCTAGTGTTGTTGACTGTAGGCTTGACCCAGACGTTTTTAGATGATATAGTCGGGTCTTTGCATGGCATCGACCAAGTCACTGCTTGTGCTCTAACGTACCCAACGTTGTGATGTGTTATTGCAGCGTCACTGCGAAAGGTCGAACCTCACACAAGCGCATGAGAACAAAAAGGAGATTCTGCGTCCTTAAAGCCATGAGTTGATTTGGCACACAGACATGAACCCTCCCAGGTGCACATAGTTTTACAAGCAGTTGCTTTTGTTCGATTCGAGGAATGCGGTAAAGGCACCTCAATACATTTTATGGAAACCAAACAGGGTCCCTCAGAAGCCCTGGTATCTTCAGGTTTAGCTTCGCCATGGTGCAAATCATCCAACATACTATCTTTAACTTCTAGGAGATGATACGATCTAACTTTAGTTTCCTCAGCCAGGCTTATGCACGGTAGCTCGGAAAGATGTGCGAACCAGTCATAGCCTGCGCTGGGCTCGCGCAACAGTGGTTGAGATGCGGAAGAAATATGCTCCTTGCTTCGTGAGCAAACATATTCTTTGGGAGAAACAGTATCTTTGCCTATGATGGCATCATTATAAGTTGTCTTTGCATGCGACACTTTCTGCTCACTAAGGTTTGATGCTATGTCGGAGTGAGCTTTCGGGTTGCCTTTGCACTGCTGTGTTGTATCCCCAATGGAACTTGTCCCTTTGGAGCAAGCGTCCGTGAGTGATGGATATAGGCATTTGATGCGAAGGTGCACCTTGCGAAGCTCTTCTTCCAGACGTGCTTTTTCATCAGCCTGTTCAGCCACTCGCTTCTCGCGCTCCATCTGAGCTTTCTCGCATATTATCGACCATCGCTCTTGAACCCACTTGTCCAAGTCTTCCCAATGCAAACCTAACCGCTGGGCCACGGTAACTAAGTTCGTCATATGAAGGCGCAACTGAAGCATTCGCTCCTCCAGTTCTAACTGGCGTTGACTTGTCTCTCCACGATTTCCCTCAGCTTTTGCTACTTTAGCCGTAACTGTAAATTCCTCTCTTCAAATGCAAGCTGCTCCTTTCTAGCCTCGCGTTCCGCCGCCCGCTCTTCTCGCGCCCGCGCCTCCTGCTCGTCTGACCATGCCTTTAACTCCGCTCCTACCAGCCCCATGCATTCAGCTAAAACTAACAGGTCTTACGTGCTAGCCATGGTTCCAATCCGTTAGAATTAAAAAAAAAGCGAAACGAACGGTTTTGTCCTGTTGCGGATGCCAATTTGTGAAGCAGGTTCTTTTGTTTAAGGGCTCAGACTGTTCTCTGAGGCGGAGCCTCAGATAACAGTCTGAAGAGAACCCCTAAAATCCCTTCATAATTTGAAAGCAGCGACACTCATTGAACTCTGCCGCCGCCGCGCGACCTCCTCGCCTCCTCCTCGCCCCTTGCGCATTCCCCCGCGGCAGCCAGTTTTGCCCCCGTTTTTCTGCACGACGACTGTCCTCCCCGCCGTTGCCCTTGGAAACGCGCCGATCTTGAGTTTTGCTTGTGTTTTCCTTTTTCGTCCGCGCCATTTTCCTCCTGAGCACGGCTGGCCCGGCGCTTTAGCTCGGCGTAGCGAACGTTGTACGCTGTGTTTCCTGCTCTATGGGTTAGCGCTATGCCGGGCTGTTGCGCATATAACTGTAGCAAGAAGCCTGAAGATGGGTATTCTGTTTTTATGCGAAGCATACTAGCCGCACAACCACGCTCTTCCTTGTTGCGCAGCGCGCGGCCGCGTAGCTACCATATGACGTCATAACAGCTGCAAAGTGGACGCTTAAGCTTCGCCTTCAAGAGTGGAACGCGAAAGCGTTCCCGTCGACCCGCCAAGGGGTGTAAGACAATGGGCTACGGCGCAGCGACTACGCGCCCCGCATCGGACGCGGTGAGCGTTGAGCAACGCAGCGTTCGGCGCGACAACGAAATGTGCGCCTGAGCACGCGACGCACGCCTGAGCCTTATAAACAGCTCGTTTCTAAGGCAACACCGCGTTCACTAGAGGCGCTTTTGTACCGCTTTGAAGCATCGAACTCGTGGCTCAGTTTTCTGGACTTCATAGCCCAATGACGACGGCCGCCTCCCTAGGCCGTCGAGTCATCGTAGCAGATGTGAGACGGACGATGTGCGGTAATTGGTTTAGATTTCCTCCTGATAAATGGTAGCTAATTTTTCGACTGGTCTTTGTGTCGCGACGTTGAACGTGCGTGGACTTAGCGGGCGTAGAAGGCAATGCCAAGTTAACCGTATTCTTATTGAAAATGATATTGACTTATTGGCCATTCAAGAAACAAAAATTGCAACTGATGAATGCACGGAGCAAATGGTTAACGTTTTCCGCCCTAGATATACCGTAAGTGTATGTCATGCGGCGGGTAGGTCTGGAGGCTGCCTTATTCTTTTACGTAGCAGTATTGCTGTAGTTGAAGCCGTCACGTCATCAGAGGATGGTAGAATGGCCCTCTGCGATTTTACTTTTTCAGAGATGCCTTGGAGGGATTTATGTGTTTATGCTCCGAACGTAGCACGGGAGCGGGAAGCCTTTTTTGGTGATATTCAGCAGTACTTGAATTGTGAAAGACATGTCATATTACTGGGTGATTTTAATTGTGTTTGCTTTCCAGAAGATAAATCTAAGTTGACTAGTGTTTGTGATAAGAGTGCGTTGCTTTTAAGTTCGATTGTGAGGCAACAAGAGCTCGAAAACATTGGTTATGTGTTGTCAAGCGAAAGTCATACCATGTATACGCACTATCAAGGTCAGTGTCATGCCAGGCTAGGCAGAATTTATGTTCCGTTAACCTTTGTACCGTTATTTTCAATTTGTCAAGGGCTACATGTTAGTTTAAGCGATCATTGCCTCGTTATGTCAACCATAGAAAAGAAACAAAAACCATCGAAATTCAGCTGGGACTTATGGAAGCTAAATGATAAGCTTTTGCAAGACGACGTTTTTCAAAAGGCAGTTCAAGAAACGCTCGAAAATTTGCTCAGCATAACTACGTCAGCGTTGTTCATTGCAGAATGGGAACTCTTCAAAAGAGACGTTAAATTAACCGCGATTGAAAGAGCATGCGTAGTCTCTCACAAAGAAAAAGAGCGTGAGAAGGAATTAACACCTTAGGCTAAAATACATGCTCAGTGCAGAAAGCTCTTCGCCTGGCTTATTTTCGAAAGAAATCAAAGAAGTTAAGTCTGAACTTGAAGTCATGGATGAAGAAAAGTACAGGGGTGCGGTATTAAGGGCAAGGGCGGAGAGTTTATGGATGGGGGAGACGCCTACCAAGCGAGCAATAAGTGACGAGAAGAAACATGCGGTTTCCAAAGAAGTAACAGAAATAACTTATCAAGGGGAAGTCACTAGTGATGTTGGAATGATTGAGCACGCTTTTGAGTCTTATTATAAAAGTTTGATAGGGAAAAAGACGTGCGATATCGAAAGGTATAGAACTGACTTCTTGCCATTAATGCCAACATTATCAGACGAGGTCTGTGAAGCGCTCGACAGACCAATAAGCCTTTCAGAAGTTGAGGATGCGATTGACGAACTTAGTCCCGGCAAATCACCGGGGCCTGATGGTCTGGGAGGGGCTTTCTATAAGAGCTTTAAAAGTGAAATAGCTGTAGCATTACATCGCGGGATAAGGGAGATGTACGAGAATAAGGAAGCACCTCCTTCATTTCGGACATCGCACGTTACTTTAATTCCTAAAGCAAAAGATCCTGCACGACTTATGGCGGTTGAAGCCTACAGACCAATAAGCTCGACGAATACGGACTATAAGGTTTATACTAAAGTACTGGGGCGACGATTGCAGACCGTTATAAAAGTACTTGTGGGCCCCCCTCAGACATGCGGTATCAAAGGCAGATCGATCTTTTCGAATATACATACTGCAAGGACCATACTGGAATGCTGCGATGAAAGAGAGGTCAGAGTCGCTATGATACAAATTGACCTTGAAAAGGCTTTTGACAGAGTCGTCCATGATGTCATATTTTTGCTCTTAGAACGTGTTAAAGACGGTGCAGTGATAACAGATGGAGTAAGAATGGTGTACAAAGATTGCACTGCAAAGTTAGTAATTAATAGGAAATTAGGCGCCAGTATAAAAGTGGAGTCATCAGTAAAACTAGGATGCTGTTTGTCACCTCTTTTATTTGCCTTGTATTTGGAGCCTTTCTGTTTGAAAATAATTAAGAGCCAATCTATTCGTGGGTTTATCTACGCAGGAATTGAGACTAGAGTTCTGGCTTATGCAGATGACGTGGCAATTTTTTGCCGTGATACAGAAAGCGTGAATAACACTATGAAAGAAGTTGTTTCTTTTTGCGCCGCAACTGGAAGTGTTGTCAGCTGGACTAAGTGCCTAGGTTTATGGCACGGCAGCTGGACACAGGTACCCGAATATTTTTGCAATATGAACTGGAGCGTTACCCCTGCAAAATATCTTGGGGTGCCATTACAACATTATCGTGACAGTGCTGCGTATTGCATCGAAGAAGTAAAAACAATTAAAGATCAGACAGAAAAGTGGGGCGGGCATAATTTTTCGATGTTTTCAAAAGCTAGTGTTTGCAATTTGTTTTTAGTTACAAAGGTGTATTATGTACTACAAGTGTTATGCATGGCAAGGATTTCGGTGCAGAAACTTCACAGAGTGTTTGCGGTATATATATGGGGATCCACTTGGGAGAGAACGAGCCGGTGTAACTTGTTTCATTCGGTGAAGAATGGAGGACTAGGATTAACACATTTGTTTTTGAAACAGATTGTTAGTAGGTTCTTTTTCTTAAGGGACCAAAGCGATATATTTCTGCGTACTGTTATTCAAGTGAGATTGAGTTCTTCTTTGCCTGAGTGGGTTGTCTCGTCAACAAATGAACGCACTCGAACACCAATTGGCTTTCTGAGGGAAGTTATGTCCTTTTCTTTATTGAAAGCGCATTTTTCGAATGAATTTTTGACTTCAGTGACACGTAAGAAACTTTATAGTGATCTGGTTGATGTTTTCTTGCCGCATCCTGTTTACCGTATGATGTATAACTTATGACCTGAACGCAATGTGCTGAAACGCGTTAGAAAAATGCCGGTTAGATCTTCAGCGAAAACCTTCTTTTTTAAATTGCATTCGGGCACTCTCCTTGTGAAGCCATGGCTGCAAAGCAAGGGCTTTTTTGTTCCATGGTCTGTTAACTGCATCATATGTAAGAAACCTGAAACTATTGACCACATCTTCTTGGATTGCCATGACTCAGTTTTCTTGTGGGATGTTCTCAAGCGGACTCTGAAGAAAGACCTGCCGTTAAGTCTTTTCGGTATTCGATTCTCACCGTGTGCAGACACAGGGGGAGTGCCGGCCGACGTGATGATGCATTTGTGTATGAGCAGCGTGTGGAAAACGCGTATGGATGTCAGGAATGCCCGCGTGGATGAAAGGTCTGCGAGGGAACACCTAAATGAAAGTCTTAGATACACGCGTGATGCCCTCAAGCACATGATTGAACCCCCAGAGTGGTTTCAGGAGCTTGACACTTTGGTGTCTGTGATATTCTCTTTGAGTGCCTTTTAAATATGTAGTCTCTTGAAGTGATGTAATATTATTTTTCTGCACCAAGTGACCTACTTTGTACGCGTTTGATTGGTGTTGAAATCAAGGTAATAAAGAAAAAAAACTCGTGGCTCAGTGGTAACATCTCCGTCTCACACTCCGGAGACCCTGGTTCGATTCCCACCCAGCCCATCTTGCAAGTTGTTTTATTCATGAAGTGCCTGCTGGGATTTATCGCTCACGGCAAACGCCGCAGACACCGACGCCGACGACACCGGCTTTTCTGCGACACGAGCTCCTTAACGCTGTCGCGTTAAAATAAAGGCTAGTATGCTTCGCATCCTGGGCTTAACTTTAGCTAAGCCACATCCATTTTTATGATACCGCAAGGAAAGCATGACGGCTTGCGCGGGAAGCAGTGGCTGCATGACATTGGCCGAAATAACTTTGTTCCGACAAAGAACAACGTTGTTTGCGAGCTGAGGTCTTTTTCTCATAGCTCGTAGCAAAGCATCCCGTAATGCTGCATTTTCTTTTTCATTCTTCCGGCCTGCTCACCAGCGTTTTTGTTGCTGTTGTCCTCAATATGCTTAATATTCTGGGGCGGCTGCATCACCTCACACGTCGCTAACTGTTGTTATTCAGTCGGAAGTGCAGCATTATAGATTCTGCTTTGCGCCCTGAAAAAATTAGTGGCAAGTATGCCCGTGGTATTGCAGGTGATGAACGTTAGCTAGTCAACATTGAGTTTTTTTAAGGCGACAGCCTTTAGATTTCCATGTTTCAAGGTCGCGTTGTAAACTGGAAGTATCACATGACCCAAGGAAGGCCAGAGGTGACCCAAAGCATGTCCACCCCTGTATAATAGAATGTTTACCCAAGTCAATTAATGAACCATTAGTGATTGACATAAGGTCGATTAGGGAGGATTGAGGTTGGTTAGAGTGTATTAAAGAATATTAAGGTGGATTAGAGTGCATTAAGAAGGATTAAGATGCATGAATAAAGATTAAGGTGGGTGGAGGAGGATTAATGCGGATTATGGTGTATTAAAGTGACGGGTTGATAAAAGGGTATTGAGACCAATTAAAGTGCCTGAAAAAGGATTAAGGTGGATAAAGGAGGATTTAGGTTGATTAATGTGGATTAGGGTTGATAAAGGAGAATTAAGACCGATTAGGGACCATGGAGCTGGATTAGGTTTGATAGAGGTGGATTAGGGTGTATTAAGGTAGTTGGGACTATTAAGCAGGATTAAGTTCGTTAAGGTGGATGAAGGAGGATTAAGGCAGAATATGATGGATTAGGGTTGATAAAGGAGGATAAAGACCGTATAGGGTAGGCTAAGGTGCATTACGGCGATGTAGGTTGATTAGGTTGTATTAAGGTAGATTGAAGTATTAAGCTAGATAAAGGTGGATAAAGAAGCTTTAGGGTTGATTACGGTGGACTAAGGTGAATTAGAGTTCATTGAGTAGTAAGACCGATTAGTCTACCGTAATCCTTCTAATGCACATTAATCCACCGAATCCACATTCATCGACCTTAATCCTCTATCTCCTTAATCCACCATAAACCACGAAATCCTACTTAATGCATCCTAATCTACCTTTATCGACCTTAATCCACTCTAACCCTCCTTAATGCACGTTAATCCTCCTTAATCAACTCTAATGTTTCCTCATTCACTTTAATCCACCATAATCCACTATAATCGTCCTTAATGCACCTCAACGCACCTTAAAGGGAAGCTGAAACACTTTTCGAAAAAAATGAGTTCTCTGCTGAATTCTACAGTTTTGAGTCCCCTGAACACGAATATCTGGTTCAAAAAGGCGGAAACAAACGCAAGCGGCTGTTATTTCAAGAAAACGCGCACCAGCGCCTCAGGGCATCGCGCGAACGCCGCTGTTGCCCGTGATTGGTCAGCGCCACTGTGACGTCAATGGCGGCAGTCGCCGGTCGGCGCCGCCGTTTCAGAGCGTAGCACAGTTGGTTCTTCATTCTATGGTAGCACGCTGTTCTGTTCAAGCTTCATAGCTGAGTTGTAAGCATTGTGGGACGTTCTCGCTGTCTCGAACAGCTTGTATTTTCGCCGTACATGTTCGAACCGACAGCCGATACGGAAAACGATGGCGGCAACGACGATGTTGAGTGTGCCAACAGCGAGAGCGATGTGTGCACCTTCTCGCGCGTTGTAAATCTTAGCTGGTACGTATGTTTTTTTCATGTAGCTGCACGTTCCAATGACGGGAGAAAAAATGCGCTAAAGTGTCACTGGGAACTTGCTGCTGGAAGAATTCCGAAGCACTAGCTTCTCATTAGATTGTAAAT
Source organism: Dermacentor albipictus (assembly GCF_038994185.2). Taxonomy (NCBI): domain Eukaryota; kingdom Metazoa; phylum Arthropoda; class Arachnida; order Ixodida; family Ixodidae; genus Dermacentor; species Dermacentor albipictus. Next base: position 497,395,180 of record NC_091821.1, read on the forward strand.
ACGGGTGCAATTCCGCGATGTCAAGCATCTTGCCGCTGCTTGTCTAAAGTCCCGTTGTTTTTTGCGTGTTGATACACGATCGCGAACATAAGTGCCGCGTTTCAAAGTGCGCACATGCAGTGCTGCGAGGTACAGTCGTGGAAGTTTTTTATACACATCCAGAGATGGTCAGAGGTATTATATGTGCAATATTCATATTATAGTTCGACGACTTTGCTTTGCGATTGTGGCTCGATGAAGAATCGGTGTGCGTGCTCCATGCTAGTGTTGACATAAAGATATTAGGTAAAGCCCCTCAATTTTCCAAAAGTAGCGCCATTCTTAGATCTTTCCGCCACCCCGCTCACCCAGGCGCTTCCTCCTCCACTCCTCCTGTCGCCCCAGCCTCCTCCGCTCCCCCATTGGCCAATCTGTGTCACGTGAAAGCGGGCCCCGCGCTTTTGTATATTTTTTTCTTTCCGGCGCAGAGCAGGCGCCGCGCTTTTGTATATATTTTCTTTCCAGTGCGCTGCGACCCCCATTCTTGGGCCTGCGACCCCCATTCTTGGGCCTGCGCGACGAAGTACGGCAGGCGGTTTGAAGGAGCGCGGTAGTTTTATACAATGTGTTAGGGCCGAGTGCTTAATTGCGATGCCGTGCTGCTGCGCCTACGGTTGCCACAACAGACCCAGTGACGGCAAAAAGCTTTTTGTTTTACCATCCACCGGGCGCAACGCAAAACGAAGAAAAGTGTGGATTCACAAGATCGGGCGGACTGACTTCGAGCAAGTGGCAAAGAACGCGCGGCTTTGTGAAGTGACACGGCTCCTCCAACCTCTTCTTTTGACGCCCGTGTCAAAACGGGCCCGTGTCCAGTGCATTGGGGGTGCGTTAAAGAACCCCAGCTGCAAAAAAAATTAATCCAGAGCCCCCATTATGGCGTGCCTTATGAGATCGTGGTGTTGGGATGTAAAACCCAAGAATCAACTTTTCTTCTGTCTTGTGTGCCTTGACTGTTCCAGTTAACGCAACACTGCTTCCTTGTGAAAACTTACAACGCAAAAGAATACAGACGCACGTAGTATACAGAGATAAAATTAGCACTTCAACAAAAGTGTTGCTGGTGCCAATGAGGTAGGGGGATAATTATTTTCTGAACCTCTTTCCAGTTGTCCCATCAAGTTCCTTCTTTCTTTTCTATCAAATTCTAATCATTTGCACTGTAATAAATAAATAACGATTTCATATGCTGGTACGTTGTTAAAATTATCTATACCGCCTATGTGTGAAAACGTTGCTCATGGCCACCACAACCTGTGCATGAGCTACGTACATCTGTAAAAGGCGCGGAACAGAAACGGCCCTGCTGCCAGGCATTGCAGACCGCAGACAGTCGGAATCTCTCACGCGCCGGCCGAACAAAAGCATCCTGCAGGTACGTAAATTAACCTACGAAACCACGTGCACATACTTTCGCGCTGTCAAAACCTGAAACTCTGGTAATTACTCGCGTGTCTGAGCACACCGCGTGCCTGTGTCGTGTTTCAGCAACATGAACTTTCAACGTGCGCGCGCTTTACGCCTTAAATACGCCTTGAATAATGGTGCTTTTCTCTATTTCTTCCGCAAATCCGACACGACATTCTTAAGGCCAGTTACCGACTGACAAAGCAAGATCTAGATTGTAAAAACTGCTCCGCAGGACTCGAACGAACTTTTCCGCGGATTTCCTCCCGTAGCGTGTTAGCCGTCGTCTGCTACGGCAGGCCCACCACCAGCGGCGCCACCGTCGAGGCCGCGCCGAGCGGAGGAGGAGGGAAGTGAATGGCGCTACTTTGGGAGATTGAGGGGCTTTAATGTTAGGCAGTTTTAGCTCCGCCGTGTGGTAAACACGATAACTGCAACCGTACGTCGAATGTCACTAGGCAAGCCTATACTCCATTTCATACCTCAGGTGCAACGCTGTGGAAGCTACGCACGAAGTCCGGTCACCAAAATTTATTACTGCGCGCGTTTCCGTCTATGCATCGCAGCGTGCCAGCGGCGTTTGCTCGCGCGAGCATGCAGGTGAAGCTGCCACGACGGGCAGCTTCACGAAAGAACAGTTTACGAAAATCGCAAAAGAAAACAAACGTGAGTGGCGGCGGCGGCAGATCTCTCGTAGCGTCGTTCAGTAAAGCGCAGGACGGAAAGAGGCATGCCAGTACATGCCAGCACGCCGGTCCGGCAGCTCTGTCCACGCGAATGACGTCACTCTCGCCGGTTCTCTCCTCTGGCAACCACCTCACCCGGCGCTCCGGGAAGCGATGGGGGCGTGTCCGCGGGGGTGATTTAGAAAGCGATTTCCGCCGCTTATATTAACAAAATGAAGAAAAAAATTCGGAACCGTAAATTATTAGGTCTGTTCTTCCCAATCCCATCAATTCATGGTAATTGAAAACCGTTTCAGCTTTCCTTTAATGCACCTTCATCGACCTTAATCCAACCTAGTCCTTTATGCACCTTAATCCACCTTCATTCGCCTTAATGCATCTTCATCGACTTTAATCCACCTTAATTCTCCTTAATACACCCGAATTCATCTTAATCCAATCACTAACCAATCATAACTTTGCTAATCATTAATCATCTCTTATACGTGGCTGCACATGCTTTGGTTCACTTCCCACCCGCCTTCGGTCACGTGATATTTTCTGTAGCTCACAACGGGACTTTGAAACAGGTCTAAGGCTTTCGATTAATAAGGCACACACACAGGGATGTGTCACAAGCAATACTAGGTCACGCACGAAGTAAAGCATCTGATCATGTGGCAGAAAAATTGTCTGGAGTATAAAACTAGCCTCAAAGCTTCCTTTACATCGTCATACCCCGTTCATATGGCTTTAAGAAAAAAACCAACCTCCTTATAAACGTTGCCTCCAGCATTATCGATACTGTTATTAGCATTTCTCAAAATTTTCAACCCCACTGGGGCGCGCAACTGGCCCAAAATAACACGACTCCATAGGAGCCAAAGGAGCAGAAGCGCACGCTTCCGAATCAAGCGCATCAGACGTTCACGTATCAGAAGTCGAAGTGGTTGGTGAAACTGATATGACGCAGGGAAAGTTGCCAAGCCTGCCAGGAATAACAGAATGATCCATTTAAGGCACCTCTGCATCCCTGGGCATGGCCGACCGCACCGTGGAGGCGAATGCACTTGGACATCGTGGGACCTTTCCAAGGAACTATATCTTTAGTGGTAGTAGATGCTCATTCGAAGTACCCGGAAGTGTTCGTTATGCGAAGCACGTACGTCCGAGCATACTGTTGTCTGCTTGCGTGAACTTTTTTGCAGATTCGGGGTGCCGGAGACGGTGGTGTCCGACAATGGACCTCAACTGGTGTCCGAATAGTTCAAGGCGTTTATGCGGGATGTCGGGGCCAGACATGTCATGAGCGCCCCTTATCACCCAAGCGCAAATGGTCTGGCGGAGCGTTTCGTGCAAACGTTGAAGTCTGCTCTGCGCAAGTCATCTCCCGGTGAGTCTGCCGAAGAAATACTTCACAACTTCTTTTGGCGTACCGAAATGCGTCTCACCCTACGACTGGAGAAGCTCCAGCTCGCCTGTCGATGGGTAGAAGATTGCGCACCAGGCTGGATGCAATGAAGCCTACAGTGGAGGGGAAGGTGATGCATAGTCAGTTCACCCAAATGCAGCAGCGGAGGAGCAACAGAGACTGTTTTTTCTGTTAATGACAGTGTTCTAGTTCGCATTTATAGAAGCTCAACAAAGTGGGTTCGTGGAACCGTTCTGAAGACTGGACCAGTTTCTTACAGTCATGGTAACCACACCCCGAGGCAAGTACATCTGGCGTCGACCAGCCAACAGAGCTGCTGGCTGGTGCGGGCCGTATGGTGACACCAAGTGCTTCCAACGCAGACTTCACGGAGGGGTTCCTGGCCTTCCCTTAAACCCAGACTGGCGACCAGCCAACGTCAGAAGAGCCGGTGCCCGGGTAGTCTGTCCCTCCAGCACCCGCTCCTCCATCAGATACATCAGCTCTGCAAAGGCGCTACCCGTCAAGACAACGCCGTCCGCCCGAGTGATATGAAGCCCGTTATTTAACTATTGTATGAGGATACAAGTGCACCCTCTTAAATAAAAGGGAGGAGTGTTGTGTTATCATCGCCGCTAGAGCAATAGCGGCGGCGTGACTATCGCGACAGTTTGTTATATCTACCCAGTCATGTGGCCACCGAGCTGCATTCCACTACGAGCCGTCATGGAATTAACCACGTTTGGTTTTGCTTAAGCCTTCTTCCTTAGTCGGCTGTCCCCACCTCCTCGCTACGAGAACAGCACCCGTATCTCTTTCAAAAATAATTGAATAGCGATAGCTGTGCATCGAACTGTGTACAGAGCGTTATTCCCGCCCCTGTATGTGTTTCACGTGCATTTACGCACGTCTTTGTATTTATTATGGACTAAATTGTGTATTTACTAACATTTTCACTTATATTGGCCTATGCACGTACACGTTGTCAGTGGAGTTTAGCGCTATTAATTTTACACTCTTTGCATGATGTTTGTGCGTCATGTAAGTGTACACGATATGACAGGGTACCAAGAAGTGCACGTATTTATACTAGGTACAGTCATTTTGCGATATGTAACAGCCGTGTAAGCCGAGAAAAGCACTGAAATGTCTCTTTTTAGACATTTCCGAAAGATTAGCGCAGACATCTTCCATACATTTACGCAAAACGTTCCCAAGCCACCTTCTGGTGACGTTTTAAAGACGTCTTAGCAAGATGTAAGCAGAAGACATCTTAACAAGACGTCTCCTAGCCGTCTTTTACAGAACGTCTTCCAGACGTGTGCAAAAGGACGTCTTTCAGTTGTCATAAACAGTTGTAGACGTTTTAGTTCTTTTTTTTTAAAAAAAAAGGAACTTTTTTTTTTCACTAGGGAGGAAGACGAAGTGCTTCTTTGATAGAACGCTTGTGCTTTTGTCTCCGCTTTTTCGCTTTGTTTCCCTGCATTTCTGGGAGCTGCCGCTCCCTCCTTGCGGCAATGGATGAAGAAATCTCCGCGGACTTTCCTGGTGTGCAGCCGTCAGGTCGGCTAGCGTCCAGGAAACGTGGAAGTGCGTCAAGCGATACAGACAGCGAGGCCACTGAGATATGTTCGGACAGCTACGACTCGTCGGACGATGACTTCCAGGTCGTGATGAGTAGATCAGCGAAAAGAAGACTACTGCAGGCATCTTCGTCGCCAAGTGCTTCTACCGTTAAGAGTGCACCGCTGCGCTGGCCGCACACTGTGCTCTTTATGCCCGTGGACCCGGCGACCAATTTGCGGCTCCTCAACAGGCAGGTCCTCTCTTCCTTACTCGAGAGAATCGCACCAAATGAGATTAAAGACGTGCGAATAAACCCGCGGAAAAATGTCCTGGCAGTTGATGTGCTACATCGCAGTGCCCTACAACACCTACGAAATATAACTGATATCGACAACGTAAAGGTGCGATCAATGATCCCTACAGGCGGCGATGGTACTGCGGGCGTCATTTATGACGCCGACTTTGCCATTCCTAATGACGACTTGCCAACGCTGATAAAGCCAACGACAGAAGGCAATTTCATTACAAGAATTTCCAGATTGGGAAACACACGCTGTGTGAAGATTATGTTTGAAGGAGACAGCCTTCCTTCCCACGTCAAAGTAGGACATGTCCGCCATCCAGTACGACCATTCGTACCGAAGCCCCTCCAGTGTTTCAAATGTTGCAAGATTGGCCACGTGAAGGGTGTCTGCGTGAACAGTGTAGTGTGCCCGCGGTGCTCCGAGTCCCATTCAGAAGACGCCTGCAGCACACATGTTCTAAAGTGCCCGAACTGCAGTGGTCCTCACAAGGCCTCATCAAAGGATTGCCCGCGGATGAGGAAGGAATTCACGATTCTAAAACGCATGGTGCGCGACAATTCGACGCATCGAGAGGCTGCTACCGCTGTTCGGCGACGTCGGCATCGACACCGAAAACGTTCAAGAAATTCCGCAGCTGAAGATAGGTACACGCCAGCTACAGTCAGAAGGGCTGCCGCATCTCCGCACTGCGCCACCAAGACAGATACAAGGAAAGCGAACACAGAGGAGAGCCTCGCCCGTCCTGAAGAATGGCCTGAGCTACCGAGGGCACACCTCCCTGATAAGATGCCTCAAAACGCACCGACTTCAACGGCTTCTGCCACTGTTGAAGCGACGCTGGCTGATGATCTCCAGGTCATCAACATTCTGCGGTCGCTCATGAGTGCCATTCGCGTTGTACTTACCAACATGAAGTCTTTGTCTGCGCAAAGCGCACTACAGGTGCTGGACACTTTGAGTCCAGTACTTGCAGCTCTTGGTTAAAATCATGGCTCTCCAGAAGCCGTCGTTTCGTGACGAAGTCCGAAACGCGTCGATATTTCAGTGGAACGCCAGAGGACTGAAGTCACGCATGTCGGACTTTCGACAGTTTGTGTTCACGAATAAGTTCCCAGTCATCGTCATCTGCGAGCCCCTATCAGATAACATCAGACTGTCCGGGTATGAATGTTTCATGTCCGCCACCCACGGAGAATGCAGCAAGATCATCGTATTCATGCGACGTGATCTTACGTATGTCCATCACCCAGTGTCGCCTGACCAAGAAAACCAATACGTCTGTCTGACAGTGAGGAAAGGCAAGCTCACTTTCACATTAATTGGAGCCTACATATCGCCCTCAAGTCGGTTGGACTGCGAGAGATTACGGCGAATCACCACAGCGACTCCGCAGCCTTTGGTGATTACTGGAGATTTTAATGCCCACCACCATCTCTGGGGAAGTTCTAAGATAAACTCGAGAGGCAGAAGATTAGTGTCATTTGCCTCCGAACAAGAACTATGCTTGTTAAATGATGGAAGCCCCACCTTTCTACGTGGAACTGCCTACTGTAGCTGCCTGGACCTGACCTTTGTTTCACGCTCCTTCACTAGAAAGGTCAGGTGGTTTCCGGATATTGAAACGCGGGGAAGTGACCACCTACCCACTTATCTTAGGGTTGAAGGGTTGACGGACTCCAGGTTAGCCGCCGTCACACAATGCATCGACTGGCCAATGTTCAAGTCAATTGTCGAAGACGGCTGTCGTGATGACTTGGCCACTAGCCTAGAGGACATCATAAAAGGTGCCCTAGAGGCTGCGAAACATTCACTTCTGAGAACGTCCACACGCACCGAATACGACATTGAGCTAGAGAAGCTTCGTGCAATTCGTCGTCGTGCAGAGCGAAGATACAGGCGCACGAAGACTGTAAATGACTTGAGGTTGGCCAGAAGAACTCAAAAGAAAATTCAGCGTCGCATGGACAAACTTGCATCACAAAGATGGAAATCATTCTGCGAATCTTTGGATCCACGAAAACCATTGTCTCACATATGGAGAACTGTTCGTGGTCTCCGTGGAACCCCTCAGCAGCGCCACCCTTTTAAGTCTTTGGCCCTTCACCAACAATGCAGCGAGATTGACGTAGCGGAAGCTTTCTGCAGGAGGATTGCTGGCGAAACTAGTTGCGCTGGAACATCGATGCTCCGCCACTCACCGATTTCACGCGACTCCCGCATGGATAGTCCTTTCTCCATGGACGAGCTCGAAGCTGCACTGGCCTTGTGCAAGCGTTCATCTTCACCAGGCCCCGACGGTATAACCTACCGTGCCCTGTGTAATCTGGGTGATGAGGCTCGAAAAGTGCTCCTGCTCCTGTTCAACAGCTCCTGGCGGACAGGTACGGTTCCCCAAGAATGGAAGACCAGTCGCATAATTCCACTGCTCAAGCCTGGCAAGTCGCCTGTAGACATTGCATCATACCGACCAATTGCGCTTGCCAGTTGCATCGGAAAACTAATGGAGAGGATGGTTCTAGCACGGCTAGAATGGTACCTCGAACATTACCAGGTATACCCAGATGCAGTGGCCGGTTTCAGGCGGGGCCGTTCTTCCATAGACAACGTTATCGACTTGGTGACGTACGTCGAGCACCAGAAGTCCTGCAAAAGATTATCTGCTGCCCTGTTTCTGGATGTTAAAGGAGCGTACGATACCGTAACGCACGAAGCGATTTTGAACGCGTTAGAGGCAGTAGGACTTGGTGGCAAAGTATATATTTGGATACGTAGCTATCTACATACGAGATCCTTTTTCGTACTTACCGAGGATGGCCCGACCTCCCAGCATTACAGTAACCGTGGGGTGCCTCAGGGCGGAGTACTCAGCCCAACGCTCTTCAGTCTAACACTCATTGGACTCACCGACATCCTGCCAGGCATTGTTAGGCTCTCCATCTATGCCGACGACATTTGCATTTGGACGTCGGCTGTGACGCGACTGCAGCTTCGCGCGCGGCTTCAAAAGTCAGCTACTTTGACATCATCCTACCTTCGAGAACAAGGACTTCATATATCATACGAGAAGTGCGCAGCGATGGCATTTACCAGGAAATCAATGTCGCCATACGTGATATCCGTCGACAGACACATGATCTCGTACAGCACGAGTCACAGATTTTTAGGGGTGGTCCTTGACAAAAATCTCTCCTGGACCCCTCATGTGAATTATGTGAAAAAACGCCTGACAGGAATTTGCCATATGTTTAAGTTCCTTGCAGGAAAGACCTGGGGAGTGCCAATACACTCTATGCTGCAACTGTACAGGGTCCTCTTTATTGGATTCCTGCGATACAGCCTACCTGTCATGTCCAACACCTGCAGAACTAACCTGAACATAATCCAAAGCATCCAAGCCCAAGCACTCAAGATATGTCTCGGTCTACCGCGGAGTACGTCAACGACTGAAGTTATTGCAGTGGCTCAAGATTTCACTATCAGAACGCACATTAGCATTGAAACAATGCGTGTGCACCTAAGACACTTTGCCCGGAACCCTACCCACCACCTAGCAAGTCTCCCAGTAGATAGGCCCCACACGACATTCAGTGCGACTGTCTTCGCGCACCGTGCCTCTTTCAGGTCAGGTTACACACCTGCGGCAAGGCCTTCTATTCCTCCATGGTGTATGCGCCGTACTCAAGTGAACCTTACAGTCCCAGGACTTCAGAAAAAGTCGGACTTGCCATCATCAGCGCTCAAGCAACTAACGTTATTTCTCATGTACGAGAAATACAGCGACTGCACACACGTCTACACTGATGGATCAACTACATCAACCAGTTCCGGCGGCGCTGTAGTTATACCAGCAATGAGACTAACCAAGCGGTTCAAGACTTCTCATGTTACTACGTCTACAGCTGCAGAGCTCACGGCTCTCCGCGACGCGCTTCAAGTGATAAATACTGAAAGTCCTAGAAAATGGGCAGTCTTCTGCGATTCCAGGCCGGCCTTGCAATGTGTGCATTCATTTCTCCGACATGGAACTCACGATCAGCTCACGTGCGAAATCGCGGAACTTGTCCATCACTTAAGAGAAAAAGGCCATGATATCTCTTTTCAGTGGATACCAGGTCATTGCGGTATCATTGGTAATGAAGACGCCGATAAGGCAGCTCGGACGTCAAACCAAGAAGACCGCTGCGTCCCCATTCCGCTCTCAAGGACCGACGCCGCGAGACAACTCGGCATTCTGGCACGCACGATCTCCTTAGCAGAGTGGAATAATGTACATACAAGACGCACAAGACTGCACCGACTAAACCCATCACTTCAACTCGGACCTCCAGCCGGTGTGCACCGGCGTGAAGCGTCTCTTCTGTGTCGGTTATGGCTTGGAGTGGCCTTCACGAATGCCTACTCAGCACTAATTGGAATGGCTGATAGTCCTGCATGTGATGTTTGCGCATGCGAGGAGAACATTGACCACATATTGTGCCATTGTCCTCAATTTCAAGCCCAAAGACAGTATTTGTCCGACACATTGAGGAAACTAGACGATCGTCCTCTGAGTGAACAGACAATATTAGAGCACCGTCCCGACCGATCATCGGCTCAGAAGGCAGTGAAGGCACTTTTGTGTTTTCTCAGAACTTCTGGTTTGCTCGAGCGACTTTAACTGAAGTGCTGTCCGTACGCGTACCTACACCTTCTCTCTCCCTTCTTTCTCTTCCCCTTCTCCCTTCCCCCAGTGTAGGGTAGCCAACCAGACTATTGACTGGTTAACATCCCTGCCTTCCTGTATTCTTATCTCTCTCTCTTAGTTCTTTTTGGTTGGCCAAAGACGTCTTCAAAACGTCTTGCGATCAGTGGTACTACGGTCACTACTGCTCTCACGGAAACATCCATGATGTTATTTACAAGGTAAATCGCCGTAAGGCGCGAGAAAGCTACGATCCGCCATGACTGGCTTAGCCCCCTGCTTCACCTACTTTACCGCGCCTGCAGCCAGGGTCCAAGCGTATTGGCGGGGAGGAGTTACGGAGACGCCATCTGTCGGAAGCGCCTCACTTGCGTAGTATGAGGGATCAAGCGGCGCGCCCCTCATAGGTTTTGCTTACGGCGCTCAACAAAAACACCACGCGGCAGCCCTCCTGGACATTTATGTAGGTGCTCTCAAAACGAGGGAAGTTTTTGACTCGATATAATAATAGAGACCTTTAGCTTGTACGCTATTCCGGCAAACGGGAGCGGTTTGGGCGGATTACCGGATGGTCGGGGCGTAAACGTGAGCGGCCGGAGCGGTGAAGCCGCCTGGTGTTGTAGAGCTCAACCAGACAAACGCATAGCTAAAACTGCGGTAACTCACCATATCCTGCTTCGCCACTCGTGCAAATTTTCGGCAGCGGCGTAATTGTGAACACGATTACGCCACTGTCGAAAATTTACGCCAGCAGCTAAGCAGAATATAGTAATTAGCTCTGTATTTGTGTGGTTGAGCTTTGCGCCACCAGCTGTGCCACCAATCTGGCCGCTCACCTTGACGCCCCCGCTAAACCGGAAAACCGCCCGCGCTTGCCCGAATACTGGACATGCTAAACGTCTCTAATCTTGGGCAAACTGAAAGCACAGAATCGTTTACAGATGCTGTCTTTAACGAATACGTACAGTGAACGTCACTGCGCGCGGTCGCCGCGATGGAGTCTCCCGAACTGGCTTTTTGCGTGAAAGGTAGGAAAACACTGAGAGCAAACTATGTTAAATACATTCTTATAGTGGGCTGTCTGTATAACCAAATGGAGCATAACAGAATGAAGCCTCAATGCTGCGATCGCACGGGTTCGCAGCGACCGACTGCGCGTCTGCATGCATGTCCGCGCACAATGTTTTGATTTCGCTGTGAGCGTTTTTTCGCACCGTGCCGTGAGCTTTGGGCCGCAGCATGGGAGCATTTGACAGCACACTAGCAACCGTTGCGTGGACGCTATCAGAACTGTTCAAAAATAATTTCATTGTAGAGACTTCGATGCCTACGGCGACTGTGATGTGCCGTCGTGACGATTCAATCTTCTAAATTCTTGGACATTTCAATATTATTTCTCAAGTTGCGTCGCACTGTATGTTTATCGGTGTTCTCAGCGTGCGATTTCCCTGTGCTTCTTTTTCGTAATCTAGTGCGTTAATTCATAACACAAACATGACCATATATGCCATGCCTTTTTTTAATGCGCTTCTTACCGCTCCCTTTCCATTCTAGTGAACTTGCCAGATTCTAGTATCAACAAGTTCATAGACCTAATAAAGCGTCATGACATTAGCCGGGCAGCGGGCGCGTGTCTCAGTGCGCGTTTTCTGCTACTCACCGAACATCGCGCAGTTTCGACGCCGTAGCAGAAATATTCCTCGCAACTGTGCTTGCTGCATGCCCGAGTTGTAGCCGATGGCTGTCGGCTGGTTCTAAGTTTCGCCAGCTAAGATTCACGCAGCTCCTTGCCCTGTGGCTACGTGTGAATAAGGCTGATACCGGGCTCCATCGCGTACGTCCGGCACTGCGGCGCCGACCAGTAGCCTACCGTGCTTCACGCCTCCAAAGGCAGCCAATACCTATTATACTACTTTCAAATGTTGTGAAGCAGACACCAAAGGCGGTAAAGCCTCACCACTTAATCAGAACCGCAGCGCAGGTGGGACTTTAAACTTTCGTTTTCAGTTCGCTTCGGCGCTTCCGAAGCAGCTGCAGTGTTGCCAGGTCGGACAACTTGGAATAGCCCAAAGCTAGAGAAACTGTAGCCCAAATGTAGTCAAACACAAAAAAGAGCAGAACAAATTTGTAGCCAAATATAGCCATTGTTATTTGCAGTTTTATCTGTATATACATTTTCGCATTCGACTATGGTAATCGCTTTTTGTACAACCCATCGTAAAAAAATGTCCGTGATGCCGTGACGGTCGACCCTTGACATCTACAACAGCTAAACATCTTGAAGGGGCAGCGCAATATGACGAAGACAGAAGGCAGGAACACACAGGACAGCGCTGATCTCACAACTAACTTCATTCGAAGGCATATAGAAACTTATGTACACAGCCCATAGCCACGTGCTCTCCCATCAATGGCGGCATTAACAGTGCACAGGCAAAAAACGCAAAACCCTGTAGTCTAATGTTACACTATGAGGCGGCCTAAAAATTCAAATTCACTGTCATGCAAATTTAACGATGGCCTGCTTACACAACGCGACCCGTTTTTCCTGATATAGTAGACCTCCATAATTTCTCTCGTGGTCTCCCTCGATGTCGAATGAAAGCACGAACAAAAAACTTGGAGGACGCTTGGAGAACTAGTCAGAAAGTGTTGTGGGACGTTGATGGAAATGAACTGATCATGATTTATGGCGATAGAAACAGGCACGCTGTTCGGGATTGAAATAGGGATTATAATTTAAAATTGGCAAAGAATATCTCAAAGGCCAGTAAGTGGCGAGGCCTGGCAATGAAATCTTGGCACTTCGAATGTAGTCTATGCGATTACTGCAAGTAAGTCGGCTATTATTTAATACAACATAATTATTGCTTAAAATTGCAGTTGCTATAGTATTAGACACTTGCGCTTTATTCTATGCTTCGGAAATCAAAAGCGCACGCATGGCTACGGCAACACGCTGAACTGCGTATCACGCGTAAAATTGTCGTTTCGTTTTCAATCCGATTGGTTTCACTTTGTTTAAATACCAAAGCAGTTGGGCAGGGAACAATGGAAACACGTAGCTATTACCGCAAAAGTACTTAAGACTTCAGAAAACATGAATCCCAGGAACGTCGAATTGTTTGACAAACTACTTTGTCACACTTACGGCCGCACTTGTCTGCCTCCCACTAATGCCGACGTATAATCATTATCGCGCTCACCTACCACCGCTGCCAACAAGCTGCCGGTGAAAGACTACATCCTCACTGCAGATAAAAAAATTCTGATAAAAAATGTTCCACGGCGTTTTCCGCGTTACCACTTCATGCTTACACACTCTGACTAGCAAACTTTCCATTGCAGTAAAAAATAGGTACCATGAAAATTGGCTCTGGGCTCTTCAATATTCACATTTAAAGGGGTTGGGACACCAAATTTTGAGGCTATAAAAAGCATGTTGTAGGGTGCTTATGTATGCAAGGACACCCAGAACGAGGTATCGGACGCCGCAAACATTTCAAAATAATTTTAATTCAGCTTCAAAAAGTCTTTAAAAACTCCTTCTCGTAGTCAAGACCCATCGCTAGCGCGGCAGCTACTACGTCACAGAGGAGGAACGAAAATATTGACGTCATAGCACACCAGCACAAAAACGTGACGTATGATGAGTAGCGATGAAATGCCGATTACGGAGCCTGCTGAGCCGAGCGACCGAGCATAACCTCCACTATGACCGAGCTACAGGCATGTAGAAATCCTTTCTTAATGCAAAGAAGGGGTAAGGCGTGCAGACACAGACACAGGAGGAGAGAAGTGGACAACACGAACGCCGCACGGCGGCCCGCGAACGGCAAACTGCGTGCAGCGAGTTACCGTGTTGACGGGCCTTTGCACGTTTGAGTGTAAAACAGTAGCCGGCCGACTCCGAAAGGGACCAGGATATGCGGCGTTCGTGTTGTCCGCTTCTCTCCTCGCATAGTCGCATAGTTCGGCAGCTCGGAGCGGTCTCTCCTTCGCTTGGCCTTTCTCAATGTGAAGGCCCGTCCACGTTACCGGCACGGAAACTCGCCGCACGCCGTTTGCCGTTCGCGGGCCCCCGTGCGACGGCGGTTTTGCTCCCGAACGGCCAGATTTCCTAGCTGTGGAGAGCACGGGCCCGGGACCCATTTGTGCGGCAGCCGTACGGCGAAGCGGCCAATCAGCGTCCGAGGAGTGGTCACTCTGTGCACCGACGGCAGCTTCACCGCCTCTGATCGTTCGGCGACGCCGATATCGTGGCTAGGCCTTTTCCGGCTCACTTCCAAGCTAAAGCTTACGGCGCTTCGGAATGAATCACCGACTCTCACAAGCCGCAATATTTTCTTACCGTTGTTGTCGCTCTTCGCAATAATTATAATAATCGCGGCATGCACTTCGAATCGCCAGTTGACCCCTGCGGGCAGAGCACGCGTATGCGCGAGCAGACGACGCAGCATAGTTTTACGTCACTATTTTTTGTGGCCCACGTGACCAAGCCATGTTACGTTTCCTCCTCTGTGACGTCATACCATCCCCCGGAGCCCAGAAACCGAAACCGAAATCGCTCGGTATAATAATGCTATTATTAAATTATTTATCGGATATATATGAATCCCGCTGTGTGTATCGTGCTCCCTGAAGCATGACGCAACGTTTGAATCAACAAACGCATGAACGAAAATTTTGATGTCTCCACCCCTTTAAAAGTGGAATGCGATAGCATTCAAAGATCCCTGACTGCTTCTCACCCTTCCCGGCAACTGCAGTGTATGCAACCATAATATTTACCTGCAAACACTGGAGGCGAACAATATGCGTGAAGGCGAGCTTTCTGGTTCTCTTTTTTCTTCATTCCACTCGCATGGCAGGCGCCGCCGATGCTGCGGAGGCGAGTGCCATCTGTATGCTGTTGTATGGAACCGAGCGGGGCGCACCGCTCCTACTTGGCAGTAGCCGCTTGTCCTCATTCCTTTCCTGTGTCCCATGTCCTGAATCGCGCTGCACCACTCAGTTTCACGGAAAATCAACCAGCCCAAACCATCGCCCCCCTACTAAGATGTCGAACAGCAGCTAGAAAAGGGGTCTGTGTTCAAGGTTCCGCGTAACAAACATAGTTTTCTCGTATAATCAGATTATAATTCGACGCTACCATGTCTATATAGTGAGTGTAAGTCGTATTTTACGAATTTTCTGCCGCGTTTTACTTTGAGAAAATCAGTTACTTCAGTAATGCATATGCGCCAGCCGAAGGGCCTACGTGGTTCGGGATCATTTTTTCACACGGAAACAGCGTCGACGCCAGATTTTCTGCGACACGGGGCCCTTAACGCCTGTCGCATTAAAGTTCATTTCACACGCAAAGGAAAATGGCAGTAAAATGCTTACCGTGGGAAACGCGGACTAGGTCAGAAACTGTGCCTAGCGCGATACTTCAACCAAACACCTTCGCCTTGGACACACTGGAGCGTGTCATTTACCCAGGCTTCCCTTCTTTCATGTCGGCGCCACGATGGCACAACCATATTGCTCTCCGTTTCTCAGCATAGCCATGTTAGTACAGTGCACTGTGAAACACCCTCCACTCCCAGGCTTATCCCGATGCCCGGTTATTGGGTGTCGGGATAAGACGAAGATGAAACATTGCTGGAGTAAATGTTAGCACGGTGAGGCGCGGTGTAAATTTAAGTTCGTCAAGGATAAAATCATCGGCTCAAAGAATGATGCACTGAGGGGGAGGGGCATTTCGCGCACACACGCACAGCCACGCTGCTGACTCAGCCAGCTAAAACATAGCCTTCAAGTTTTGTTTCTACTCTATGAGAGTCACCTCCGGAGCGTGGATTAAGGATCCATTCATAGCCTAAACAAAGCCAAGTCGCAGATTTTCAGTAGCCAAAATATAGCCACGTAGCCAACTCACCCAAGTCGACGCCAAAAATTTTGTTCTGTAGCCCAATTTAGCTATATATAGCCAAACCTGGCAACACTGAGCAGCTGACGCGGCCGCTGTGTCCACGTCATCCCGCATGCCACGTCAAGTAAAACCCCTCAATTTTTCAAAAGTAGCTACATTCTTAGATCTTTCCGCCACCCCGCTCACCCTGGCGCGTCCTCCTCCACACCTCCTGTCGCCCCAGCCTCCTCCGCTCCCCCATTGGCCAATGGGTGTCACGTGGAAGCATGCGCCGCGCTTTTGTATATTTTTTTCTTTCCAGCGCGGTGTAGGCGCCGCGCTTTTGTATAGTTTTTCTTTCCAGCGCGCACCGACCTCTATTGTTGGGCCTGCGCGACGAAAGTACGGCAGGCAACCTGACAGAGTGCGTTGGCGTAATAGAATGTGCAAGGCCGAGAACCCAATTGCGATGCTATGCTGCTGCGCCTTCGGGCCGCAACAGACACAGCGAGGACAAAAAGCTTTTTGCTTTGCCATCCGGCGGGCGCAACGGAAAAAGAAAAGTGTGGATTCACAGGATCGGGCGGGCTGACTTCGAGGAAGTGGCAAAGAACGCACGGCTTCGTGAAGTAATTGCCACGGCTCCAGACAACCTCTTATTTTGAGCCTAGTTCACGCCTTCCGCTTCGAAAAAGTGTGTGTTCATGCTCTGCGTGGTTTTTAGCGCGTTGTCTGACTCTTTTTTTTTCGAATGTGCTCTCTTTGTTTCATGTAGTTTCGTCTTGCGGTGAAATGCACGCATCTGCAGCTGGCCTGTGACATAAAAGCAACTTTATTCAGAGTGTGTTTTGAGCTCCACCAGAAGTTAGCACATTCTCGACGCTTTTGCAAGGCTCACTATGACTTACGATGCAGTCTTTTAGCTTCGAATGTACGCCCGCATGTATTGATTTTGTTTGTGGTGATTAAAGTTTTTAACGTTCCGAAGCGACTAAAGCTAGGATGGAGGTCGTAGTGGATGGCTCCGGATAACTTTATCTAGCTCGCCTGGAGATGTTTAACGTGCACTTTGATCGTAGAGTCGTACGTGGGCCGGTAAATTCCTCGTTGGCGTTTCATAATACTCGCATGCTAGCGCTGCTTCAGAAGTTGGCGCCTCGGCGTGATTGTATTTCTTCAATTTTATTTACTAGTTGTAACAACTTGTCATTATTTCGCATAATTGACGGCGCCTCCAGCGCACCAAAGCGACAGCGGGAACACCAAAGCCAGAACCAGGGCGGGATGGGGCTCGCCGAAGCCTGTGCATGCCAAGGGGGTATAAGATCGCGGACAGCCACTTTCGTATACGAACACTCCCTGCGACGCCTGCATTGTGTAATGTTACGTGCTCTTCAGAGGCCTCCGTTAGCCATTACATGTGCCCTCCTGGAGCAGTACTTGTAAAAAAAAACAATATATCGTCACGATTACCAAAGCACCCCGCAATGAAAAAAAACGGCCCTGTTGCCAGGCGTTGCTCACCGCACACAGCCGGATTCTCTCACGCGCCGACCGAACAAAAGTGTCCTGCAGGTACGCGAATGAACCTACAAAAGCACGTACACATACTTTCACGCTGTCAACACCTGAAACTTTGGTAATTACGCGCGTGTTTGAGTACACCGCGTGCTTGCGTCGTGTTTCAGCAACACGAATTCTCAACGTCGCGCGCTTTACGCGTTAAATACGCCTTGAATAATGGTCATTTTCTCTATTTCTTCCGCAATTCCAACACGAAATTCTAAAGGCCAGTTACCGACTGACGAACAAAGATCTTGATTAAAAAAACTGCTCCGCAGGGCTCGAACGAACTTTTCTGCGGATTTTCTCCCGTAGCGTGTTAGCCGTCGTCTGCTACGGCAGGCTGAGCACCGGCGGCGCCACCGTCGAGGCCACGTTGGGCGGAGGAGGAGGGAAGTGAATGAATGAATGAATGATGTTTAATGGCGCAAGGGCCAGGTGTGGCCAAAGAGCGCCATGCTAGTGTTAATGAGTTCGCAAAGGACTGATGTGTTCTGTGAACTTAGAGGAGAGAAGTGAATGGCGCTACTTTGGGAGATTGAGGGGCTTGAACGTCACGCAGACGGTAGCGCCAGCTTTTCCAGTGGTGGAGCTCGCCCTCAATATTCAAGGAGCAAAAGCCCCCAAATTTTCTCTCTCACGCCGCGCCCTCTCCTTCTCGCTCCTGCGCACAAACGGCTGGCGATCCCTCAAAAGAACGTCTCGTGTAGTTGCGCCGCCTGCTACGCGGGCCGGAGCTGCTGACTGACACGGCCGAAGGTGCTCCTTGGACGCTGAAGTCGAGCAGGAAGCGTAAAAAATAGCGCAGAAGCGCGCTTAAAACCCCTTAAACTTCGTGAAGTAGTGCCACGTTTCGAAGAATGCCGCCTCCTGCTCGCGCGCTCTGGCCGAGGCCAACGCCGCGTCGCTATTGGCCTAATAGCATCACGTGGGCCCTCGCGCCGTGCATCAGCGCCATTTTTGCTCAAGAAGCGTCTACGGAATGGCGAGGAGCGCATGTTGGCGCCGTTGCTACGCTCGAGCAGTGTGGTCGGCGTCACGGTCGAGGAGGGAGCGTGAAAGACAGGAGAAACGAGGAGAAGTGTAGGCGGAGGAGGAGACTGTCGCTACTTTACGAAGTTTAAGGGGTTTTAAGCACGCTGGCTCGGCTGCCGGAGATGCGGCCGCACGGTGCGCGTCGGGCTCGGACGACGGTGGATCTCATAGCTCGGATCCTGGCGCTTCTGAATCCAAGCGCACTGCTGTGGACCTTTAAGATGCTGACTCGGATTCTGACATCCCTTCCGACATGGAGGATACCACTCCTTGTGTGCATTGTAAAGGGGTTCGATGCGACTGCTCTGAACTGTCAGATAACTTCCATGATTCCATTATGAGGGGTCTCCAATTTCGGAGACTCTCATAAGTAGTTCTAGCTTTTAGATCTTATTGGGCTAGTATTACTCAATAATAGCCTACTCTTTCTTTCTCTAGCTTTTTCTTGTTTGCTTTAATTAGCTTTCCGCAAGATTTTTCTCACCCAATATGGCTCCTATCCTTAGTATAGCTTCTTTCAATCGTAGAGGTTCGTCCCGAGCTTCCAATCAGTTAGAGGTTAACAGCTTAGCTAAATCCAAAAGGTAGATGTTCTCGTACTCCAAGAAACTGATGTCCATAGATTAAATCCAGATCAGCCATATTGACAGTATTTTACGCACCAGGTCTTTCTGGAGTTATGGCGAGTCGGGCAGCCGAGGTACGGCCATCATTTTGATGCCGAATTTTGACGGCCTTGTTCTTCGTCATGCCGAGGGCCGTGTCTTGTCGGTGGATCTAGATTGTCGCATTCGAATCGTTATTGTTTATGCTCCAAACAAGTCTGGAGATCAGAGAGTTTTTCGTTGCACTAAACCCTTGGTAGGTTCGACTTATTCTTGTAGGCGACTTCAACTGTGTGTTGGAACAGGTTGATCGCGTCTCCCGTAGGGGGACTCCAAAAGTTAGATATGCGTGGAAATGTTGTACTGCGAGAGCTTGTCCGTGGGCTGGGACTGGTCGATGCTTCGCGTGGGCTTCGCCCTGGACAGTTAGAAATGACTTGGACGTGGAGGGGCATGCAGAGTCGCATCGATCGTTTTTACATCTCATCGTCACTAGCTTGCAGTATGCATTCTTGGTTGATTAATTTTGCTCTTGGAGACCACAGCCTCCTAATTCTGTGGTTTACCGATTCGAACATAGTTTCGCAAGGAAAGACACCATGGCGCCTAAATCCACGTCTCCTAATGGACAGGCAGGCAACTACAGAGGTATCATCCATTCTTTTTCGATCGCTACACAACAGAGATAATTTAGGTGGCACAGAATTGGATGACGTGAAGGTCAGAGTGCGTGAGTGCTTCAGGTCTCGGGGCAAGCGTAGAGCGCGCGAGGAGATTAAAATCGCCTCCGACGCGATCCTCCTGCTCTCGAGGCCACTGTCAATGTTGCTCCGGCGCTGGCCTCACCCGGAGAGGGACTTCAAATTCTCCTGCAGCGACGCTGGGATAGCTTTAGAGCCAGAACCCGAGCAGAGCAGTGGGAAATGGAAGCGTGATGCAGCAGGAATGTCCTACTAGGCATCTTTCAAGAAAGAGCACAACTCTCTCTTCCATAGTAGATCCAAGTGATGGAAGCATAGTCGAATCACCAGATGGAGTCCTTGCACTTGCGAGGCAGTTTTACATGACCTTGTATACTGAACTAGTTGCTTCTCCAGCTGTCTTTCCATTTTATTTCACCAGCTGAGCCGCCGCAAGTTTGTGACTCAGCCATAGACGAGGACGAGCTATTTTCGGCTTTGAAGTCTGTGAAGCATAACCGCAGTCCAGGATCCGATGGTGTGACAGTCGAATTTTATGCGAAGTTTTGGACACTGTTAGGGAAGCCGTTCTCATTGCTGGTGAACAAACTACTCAGTCAGAAGTGAGGTTAGACAGCACGAAAAAAACGATGCCACAAGGAAACAAACACCACAGACAAGCGCTGACTGCCAACGGGAAGTTTATTTGAAGTTCACCGGACATTCATACCTTTTTCAGCATAGGCATGCGCACACCAGTCGCAAAAACATCAGCAAATCAGCAACATTCTAATCTTTCTTCCAAAAGTGTTATTTCTTTTCCTGACAAGGCAAGAGAGGGAATGCTTACCCATTTATCTCCTTCCTCTCTAATGTGAAAAGCCTCTACTATTTCCCTTTCCCTCTTACCTTTTCCTTTCTCTATGAATTTTGTCTTTTCAAATATGCGGGTGCAGTGGCACTTGTTACACTGTCCGGTTAAATGGCTCCCATAGCCATTGTTTAGGTTACTGCTGTGCTGACGAGCTCTTTCATTGAAGCACTGTCCCGTTTGACCTATATAAGATTTTCCACAGCTGAGCGGTATCTGTTAGATAACGTTGCGCCTGCACTCAGTGAAACGAGTTTTATGATTTGTGGTGCACAAGTGCCTTTCGTGCTTGTTCATGTGATTACATATTGAGGACAGCTTACATGGGGCACTGAAAGCCAAATTAATATTATGTCTATTGGAAACTGGAAACTTTCTTTACATTGTGTGAGAACTTGTGTAGGTATGGCATCAAGTGCGCTTGTCTTTTGTCTTTATTTTCTTTTTGGGAAGTTTGAGAACTTCTTTTCTCTTTCTGCAAAATGGCTTCGCATACTGAAGTGATCACAGAACCGGGAAAGCGTGCGTTCTGTAAGCGCACTACATGATTTAAAAAAAACTTTGATTGCACTCATGCTCACACGACTTACTAAGTGCTGCCTTAATGCACGTTGTTGCTATGCCTCTCTTAATCAATTTAGAGTGTGCCCTGTCGTAGTGCAACAAGGTTTTCTTAGAGGTAGGATGATATCCCCCGCATACATGCTCGTCCAAAGAAAAACAGAGGTTAATATCTAGAAACTGAAATCGGTTGGTAATATGCAATTGATACGTGAACTTAAGTCTTCCCGTTGAGTTGATGAACAAGTCCAAAATTTCTTCGACCACATCATGAAAATGCATACAGGTGCCTTTCTTCATAACAATTAAGTAGTCATCAACATATCTGAACACTCGCGTTACAGGCATGACCACCAACCTAGCAGAAATTACATTGTCAACCAAGGATAAAAAAATTTCACTTAAAATGGGGGCTATGGCTAATCCTATACAGATGCCATTGCGTTGGATGTGGAATTGGTCATCATAACTAACAGCAGTTGAATGAAGATAAACGTCTAAAAGCGTTCAAAAATTGTCGCTGTTGACACCTACAGAATTCTCAAAAGTAACTTCTCCGAAATTTTCTATCCTATCGCGCACAGCGCACATCAAACCATCTCGTGGCACAGAATAATATAAGTCCTCTACATCTACTGAAAATGCGGTTAGGGCAGTCCCCTGGTCTTCATTTATCGCCAAGAAAACTTCTTCAGAGCTTCTTACCCAGGAAAGGGTCATTTATCTGCAAGTTCTTGAGATGGCCTTGCAGAACTTTTCCTACATGACATTGCCATGATGTCTTCTCAGACACAATAGCCATAAAAGGATATCCAGGCTTGTGGGTTTTTCAAGTGAAGAAAACATCAAGAAACTCCGTCTCCGCTTTGTTCACAAGCTGCCGTAACGAGTCTAGGTGCAAGTCTTTTAATAGCTTCAGGGCGGCCTTCTTTTGCTTTTTCGGGTCGAAAGGAACAGCTTTGAAATTCTTCATAATAGCTTGCTTGGATTTTTGGTTCATCAGGTTTTTTGGCAGAACAACAAAACCTAAATTGATTAAGAGAGGCATAGCAACAACGTGCATTAAGGCAGCACTTAGTAAGTCGTGTGAGCATGAGTGCGATCAAAGTTTTTTAAATCATATAGTGCGCTTACAGAACGCAGGTTTTCCTGGTTCTGTGATCACTTCAGTATGCGAAGCCATTCTGCAGGAAGAGAAAAGTTCCAAAACTTCCCCAAAAAGAAAAGAAAGACAAAAGACAAGCGCAAGTGCTGCCATACCTACATAAGTTGTCACACAATCTAAAGAAAGTTTCCAATAGACATAATAATTATTTGGTTTTCAGTGCCCCGTGTAAGCTGTCCTCAATATGTAATCGCATGAACAAGCGCGAAAGGCACTTGTGCACCACAAATCATGAAACTCGTTTCACTGAGTGCAGGCGCAACGTTATCTATCAGATACCGCTCAGCTGTGGAAAATCCTCTATAGGTCAAACGGGACAGTGCTTCAATGAAAGAGCTCGTCAGCACAGCAGTAACCTAAAGAATGGCTATGGGAGTCATTTAGCCGGACACTGTAACAAATGCCACTGCACCCCCTTATTTGAAAAGACAAAATTCATAGGGAAAGGAAAAGGTAAGAGGGAAAGGGAAATAGTAGAGGCTTTTCACATTAGAAAGGAAGGAGATAAATGTGCAAGCATTCCCTCTCTTGCCTTGTCGGGAAAAGAAATAACATTTTTGGAAGAAAGAATATAATGGTGCTGATTTGCTGATGTTTTTGCGACTGGTGTGCGCATGCCTATGCTGAAAAAGGTATGAATGTCCGGCGAATTCCAAAGAAACTTCCAGTTGGCAGTCAGCGCTTGTCTGTTGTATTTGTTTCCTTGTGTCCTCGTTTTTTTTTTCGCGCTGTTTAACCTCAGTTCTAAGTATGAACCAACTAGCCCTCATCAAGATCTTACTAACTCAGTCAGGGACGAGTGTAAGGACGGGTCCAGAAGCTCCGATCTGAGAGCATGGCGTCCAATCACACTTCTGAACTGTGATTACAAGCTCATAGCAAAGTACCTGCGTATGCGACTCACGCCAGTACTCAACACTGTTTTGGGACCATTCCAGGCATGTTGCGTCCAGGGGCGCTCCACTCAGCTTCACAGTTTAGCAGTGAGGGACATTCTCCTGTGGGCAAATACCAGCAAACTTTCAAATATTCTGCGCTCCTTCGATCAGGAGAAGGCGTTTGATATCACTAGCCATAGGTACCTTTTTCGTGTTCTGGGAGAGGCTGGTTTTAGTGTGAGTTTTCGGCAGATGGTCCAAGCTTTGTATTCTAGACTGACTCCTGCTGTTCTCATACAGGATCGCGTCTCGGAGGCATTCATTCTGGGACGTGGAGTACGGCAGGGGGACCCTGTCCCGCCTGCCCTCTACGTACTCGCTTTTGAACAGCTTCTGCAGAGGTTGTCTTGCGACAGTAAAATTGGCAGGTTCCTACTCCCACCAGGTTTCCCTCCGGTTGCGCTCTTTGCCTACGCGGATGACTTGTCCATTGTCCCGGACGAAGCATCAGCTTGCAGCGTCTTGGAGGTCATGGACATTTACTGCGAAGCAAGTGATGCAAGGTTGAATAGGTCGAAAAGTGCAGCCATGTACTTGAACTCCACTCTGTCCAGTGCGCAGCCCGTTGATGGTCTCCCCGTGAAAACAGGGTTGCGCAATCTAGGTTTCCAATTCGAACCACACAGTCTCTCTCCTGAAAACTGGCAACAGGCTAAGGAGAAGCTTGAAACCAGGATTCAGGAATTCAGCGCGTTGTCATGCCCACTGACTGCTCGAGCGACAATTTTTCGCTCACTCCTGTTTTCCTTCCTTACGTATGTGGCGTGTGTGTCTCCTGTCCCAACTCGAACCAAGCTTATCTTGGAGAGGGTTGTCTTTCGCTCCCTCTGGAAAGGGACAACTAACTGGTTGTGTAGCTAGGCAGGCGCTCAAGTTGCCCAAGGTAAAGGAGGACTCGGAATTCCCGACCTGGGCATTACGCCTTCCACCTTCATTGCCCCTTCCACCTTCCTTTTTGCTCGTTCTGAGCTACGCTACAAGCCTAAAAAAGCACCCTGGTCGCTCTTAACTCGGGTATGTTCCTGATTTGAAGCTTTACTTTCTTTTTTCTGAGCACCCAATTCCGCTTGTTTTCGCAGAGCACATTTTCCCACTGTGCCTCGCTCAGCTTCCGCGTCGACCATTTATGCGGCGGCTGCCAATTCTCTGGTAAGCTTCAACAAGGTTCACCCCTGCATCGACGTAGTTTCAACTCCAATCCAAGAACTAGTCGATATCTTCAACCCAGGTCTCCCCCCGCAATGCCAAAGGTATGATCTGTCCATCCACAGGCCAAGCTGGAAGCTTATTATGGCCAATTTCCTAGACGCTAGGCGAGCTACGTTCATGTACCGCCTGGCGCGAGGGTGCCTGCCGTTGAGTTACAGGCCCTTCACAGCCATTCCGGCTAGTGGAGTGTGCACTTTTTGTGGCGGTCGTGAGAATTCGGTTTATATATTTACGCAGTGTTTGTTTCCTGCAGTTCTTCTGCAAAGGATTGCTAGTCTCTTTAAGCTCACAGGTGTTCCAAATCAGATTGTTCGATCTTTGCGCACTTTGCCTAAACAGGCGATCAACCAGTTCGTGCTTCTTCTTGTTGAGGGCTCATACCAACTTTGGTTGGCACGCTGTGAAGCGGTTTTCGAGGGACGGGCGCCGAGCCTTCACGAAGTGCTTGCAAAAGCACGGAAGGAAGTCTGGTTCCATGTCACCCGGGAGCGGCATCGCTTGGGCGACAAGAAGTTTCTCGAAGTATGGGCTCGTTTTGCCGGGATTTTTGATGAGTCAGGTGGAAAGCTCTCAACTAAGCTATGGTACATGCTCCTAAGGTCGCTTGACTCGGCCGTGTGTGCCAGTCGATCCACGGGGTTTTGTTTGGCTCAGTGGAACATAGAGTCGGAACCGGTCGTGGCGTACCCTCGTGTGGTCACGCTGCTCCGCGGATGGCTTCGGTGGTCTCCATGGTTGTATGCCTTGACCTCTTTTGCGTCAAGGCAGTCCGAGGGTCAGTCAGGCTTGCGTCCTGTGACACCGACATGACTGTTTGTGGGTTGAGTGCAGTAACTCAGTGTTGCTGCACCACAGCAGCCCCGTTGTCCGGGAAGGAGCACTGGCCCGAGCCAAAGCACCCCGTCCAGTCAGCCGGATAGAGTGGGAGCGCTGGTGTCAATGTACCGAATGATGCTGGGTTGACGGGTACATGAAGGCTCTGGGACGCAGCACCTCCGGGTGCCAAGTTCTCTTCCCATCTGACAACGGCGCCACGAAAACGGCCGAAAGAGCCAATGAAAGCTATTCGCTTTAAAAATAGTGCGAGCACTTCATCTTCCTATGTACATTCTAATTATCATCATCCCTTCTCATGGGCTTTTGTGTGGGGTGCCGCTCAGGATCGGCGCAAGCCGGTTGAACAAGAACTTTATAGTATGACATTTTTTATATCGCTCAGAAACGGTTTATTTCATTCACAGAAATACTTGCGCAGCAACTGTACAGAGTTGTATGCAGTTCCTGCATCCAGAAAATGAATTGGGTCATATTGTATATTTTAAACATTATGCGCGATACGACTGCACTTCCGGAAGACATATACCTATGTTTTAATATGATTGAATTCTTGTGGTAGAGGAACGCATACATACAGAAATGCTAGGGAATGAACAAGTTTCACTCAAGTTTCATGTACAAATTTATGTGACGGATGATGTCGAGTAGAATGCTGTCAGTCAAAGTGTAAAACACAAAGTACATAAGCACAATTGTCCAAGTTCACAGATGAAGACAAATGTAGTGCTACATACAGAAAGCTGCTGCGACTTTCATGTCACACTTCATTTGTGTGCCGCCCAGTGCATCCCCCCGAAGAATTGCCGACTGGTTGGTAGGCTAAAGAAGGCGCACTTATCGAAGTGGTCAGATTAGAGAATGTTCGCCGAAACCCTTTTACGTTTTTTCGCCGACCAATGTAAGTTGTGCTGCGAAATGGATTGTGACCCGGTGCTGCTCCTTACCTCCTGCAATCATGACAATGGTTACAACGCTGCCGACAATGCCCGTACAAGTTTCACATTATTTAACAAGTGGACAACGCTCCGATATCACGGATGTCAGCAGTGGTGTCGATGGCGACGGCAGAAATGTGCCTGGAGTATCTATAGAATTGCTACTGCAATAAAATGGGCGAATAATGACACATTAGAAAAAGAGAAACTATTTTAGAATCGTTATACCTATGTGCTCTACAATGTCGTAGTTTCTCTTTCTGTGATGTGTTATCCCTCGCCCATTTTTATTTAAGGGTACAAGTTTAAGTATACAACATATATGCATATATATCGCACGTGTAATGCGAAGGCGTGGGTTCGTGCCCCACCTGAGGCCAGTAGTTTTTTTCATCCATATTCATTTCGGTTAATTTATCATTTCTATATTTCAATTAGTAGAAGTAATTTCCCGAATGTTTTCCTTGGCGTCTTTGTGCGTTGGCTTCTTACGATTTATATATATATATATATATATATATATATATATATATATATATATATATATATATATATATATATATATATATGAACAATGCTTCATTCAGTAATGGCAGGTGGTAATTGCAAGTGCATCGCGGTTATTTGATCAAGACGGCACCTTTAGTAGTTGGGCACGAAAAGATATGCGTTTCTTTATTTGGTTTCGTTATATAGCCGTATGCGCAAAAGAGGAGGGGAAAGACGGATGAGACTTTTTATCGGACGCGCGCGTGTGTCGTAATGGCCCAGTGGGATACAGGAAGCCGCGTGATGCAACGTGTAGTCAAAAGAGCAGACGAACACATGCCGCTTCAAAATAGCTTTTACATCGGGAAGTGCAAATTAGTGCAGTTGGCTGTACATTTCTTTAAGGGTTTGCTCATAGGCTCTTCTCTGTCCGTAATTGTTTCGCTTGCGAGTCGTATGAAAGAACCTTCACTTCTCAATCTCAAACAATATTCACGCCTTATGATGCAGCTCGGGACAGTGTAGACTTGTTTGTTTCTTTGAGTACGCGCTGACTCGAAATGTTTGGCATCATCCTGCCGCCGCCTTATCGGTTCAAATAATGCAGCAGTGACCATTGCTTGGTAATTGCTGATGATATCCCATTGTGTTCAATTTTCAAAGATTCAGGGACGAACTCACAAAGCTCTTCATTCGTAAGTGCTTTTTTCTATTGGAAAGCAGTGTTCGCTAATAATTCGTTCAGCGTCAGGATTTGCGGGGATTCGCTTTTACAAACACTTCTAGCTTAAGAACTTTTTGTTAATACGTGCCGTGGTCTCCTTTGCACCACGCGTCGGCAGCAGATGTATTGAACAGCCATTGCTTGGACAGGCGCTGGTAAAGAATGGTGTACAGCGACAGAAATATGAAACCTGGATTCAAGAGCCTGTTCGCTCTTGGGAACGCTTCCCCGGGCTGATCGCCATCCACAAGCATTCACTATGAGGACTAAGGGTAGTCCAACGACAGCCCCAGTTATTTAGAATAAGGAGAAAAAAAAACGCTCCGGTCGACGCACGGCGACTGCACGCGTCGATGAGTGATTGCGGCTCGCGCGCCCTCCGAAACTGTCAGGGCGCCAACCAAAAGTCACGTGACAGCACCATCGGCGCTGTGCGCGCAGAGTAGGGCGTTCATCGAGTGGCCAGCTGTTCAAGAGACGAAGCCATGCGCCTGGCCAGGTTCTCCCACGTGCTGCGCGCCACCTGCTTGACCTTGGCGACGAAAGCGTCCCACTGCTCCTGGATTTGTCCCGCGAACTCGTCCTCCTCGCGGCTCCTGGGTGCCGCGTACGTGGCCCTCGTCAGCTGCTGCATCAGGCCCCGGCGCGCCTGCTCGCCCATGCTGTGCAGCACCAGGCAGATGCGGTCGGCCGTAGTGTCGGTGCCGTTGACGAGCACGAAGGGCGCTTCGAGGGAACGGCTCGGCTGGCTTTTTCTCGCAGCAGCAGCGTCCAGGCCTCGTTTGCTCGGTTGCGGAGGTTGCTGCTGGCGGCGATCAGCAGCGATGGGGGGCGTGGTTTCGGTGGCGACCGGCGGGACCTTCGAGAGAATGTGCAAACGATACAAAATAAGCCATGTTTGATGCCAATGAGTATCATTCTAGAATTAATGCACCCAAGAATCTGTAAATTCGTTATTACACAACATTCCGCATTCTCATTACGAACTGCTTATACGAATATTCTAATACTTAAAGATAGTCGTTTTTAAATAAAAGGGCGGTTCCTTCGGGTACATCCCGTCAGTAGTGGTGATCACGGGGTGACTGGTAATACTAGAGTGTATACTCTAGTTATACGTGGTAATCCGCCTTATTTCGACGCATTGTGGCGCCATCGTATGAAAGGTTAGGGATCATTCTTATTCTTTCCGGAGCTGAACCGGAACGCAATTTTTTTC
Organism: Dermacentor albipictus; assembly: GCF_038994185.2. NCBI lineage: Eukaryota > Metazoa > Arthropoda > Arachnida > Ixodida > Ixodidae > Dermacentor > Dermacentor albipictus. The sequence continues at coordinate 497,423,981 of NC_091821.1, forward strand.
AGTGAAACGAAATTAAAACCAGAACGAAAAAATTACCGACGATTACGTTACTTCCTAATGCGAAATTTGAGCGCAGCAAATAAGCTGTTTCACCTTTTCGATAGATTGAGGCAAAGAAATCGAGCAACACATGTATGCGCTATCACAGAATTTTTTTTTATTTTTCACACGTATTCCTTTAACAAAGACTCCACTAACAGTTCTTGACAGTCATGAAGGAAGCTTTGTGGTCGGAGAAATAGACTGATATATGTTCGACTTGGTACACCAATGCTTGATTCTCAAAGACGAGATCTATACAAGTGCCTCGCGAGGTTGTCACAGCCGTGGGACGCGTTACGAGCGAGAGGAACGGGATGTTCTCCCGCATAAGTGTTAGGAAATTGCTGTTTGTCTTTATGTCAACATTAAAGTCCCCCACTACTATCATCGGTGTGGATCGATAGACGGTTAATGCGAGTTGCAGGAAGTGCACGACGTCTTTCGTGAGTGCAGTAGCGGACTCACGAAAGCGGTATCAGTCGGTCGCTGCTAGCGCTGGGGGGATGAAAGGGGGGCGGAGCTGGTTACGAGGCCGACGACAACGCCGACGCGAAACCCAGGAACGGACGCCAAAGAGCCATTTGTGTAGCCAGCCCTCCTCCACAGTCTCTCCTCCTCCCTTCCATCATCCTCCCTCGCCCGGAGAGCCGACAGCGCGCATGCGCGGCGGCGGAGCAGATTCGTCGGCGAGCTGGTTACGAGGCCGACGACAACGCCGACGCGAAACCCAGGAACGGACGCCAAAGAGCTGCGCTCTAAAACATTTCTTTGCGACACCCTGGTCGCAGCGCGCTTGTTCGCCGCTGCTGGTTGACGTAAGCAGAACGTTGACTCGAGGAGCGCGCCTTTGCGCTCGCTCAAGTCTCCCAGTTTCGTTTTCGAGCGCTCTGATTGCCTAAATTCGCCCTGCCACAGTAACGCAGGTAATCCAGGTCCAAAAGTTAATATGGCTTGTACGTAGGGCTCGCTTCAATTTCCCAGTTACGGTGAATCTGCTGAAACTAAATGATTAGAAGGTATCTAATGAATTTTTGTTAATTGACGACTAATGACTGCGTATCATCCGTCACCCCATGGTCACCACCAATGAAGGCATGTGTCCGAAGGAAACGTCCTTTTGTTTAAAAGCGGATATATTTAATAATACTACTTAAGTTCTTCCCAGAAACATTCGATATGTACACTAAGCATTAGAAAATAGCCACGGCAACGCGCCGTCAATCTTACGCAAACTGGGGACCGGGAGAGGCAACACACCAACAACCATGAAGAACATTCAAGTACCGCCCTTTGTCTAATGCTGATCACGTCATGAAAAGGCTCATGTAGTTAGCGATACATTGATCAATATAGTATTCAAAGTTACATATCACCTTGAATAAATCGAGTGCCCTCTATGCGCATGGAGTCAGCTCTCAACCTTCTATAGGGCTGAGACTATTGCGATCGGACCTCTGTGCTGTCTTGCCGAAATATGTCTCTAGGGCGGTGGTTCCTCACTGATGCATCTGAGGTGACGGATAAGTTCAAATTGACCAATGTTAACGATAACTCTAATCGCCACTTGGTCAATGAGTTTTACACGTTTTCAGAGTCAAAGTGCCTTTGACTGAGCAATGTATACAGTGGCGTTCAAGCGACGACCAATTTTGGGCATTGTGCCTATAAATTATAAAATACAAATATTTGCTTGGTCGTATAACGTGTCAGTACATCGGGCGAAGGGGTGCATGGCATTGTAGTTGCTTAACGGTTACGGACTGGGGGTGAATGTAGTTTTCTGTAGCTTAAGATGCCAGCTATTTCGCGTAAATTTTAGCTGTTGCTTTCCCTGGGTATCTATTTTTTCGTGGTTGCAGCCACCTTAAGAGCACAATTACTTCTGCAACACGTGCCGGCTCTCTGTGGGCGCTAACGTGCAAATCGCTTGTATTGTGTGTTGAACAGAAGTCAGGTTTTGTCGCTAGGCCCTCAGAAGCTTACAATAAATAATGGCTCACTGCACATTGATCTTACCTTTCGGTTGGGCATAGCGCTTGCCCAACCAGCCAGCAGGAAAAGGAGCAGTATTGACTTCATCTCCGACGGTTCCCCTCTTTCTGATTTCCAGTTCCAATCAGCAGGTAAGTACGAAATTTCTGCAGAGAACAATATTGTTACAGGGTTTCTCAGTTGGTAACTGTTGATAGGGTCCGTACATCTCGGCATACTACAACGCTAGCTACCTTTTAATAGCATGCAGAAACCTCTAAAAGGTGAACTAGATTTCGTTGGCGCCTCGCTGACCTATGTCTAAAAGAGCGGCTTTGTAAGAGAAACACTGCGTAAGTCTGCTGGTGGGCTGAAAGCCGCATTGCTAACGGCTTCACTAAGCAATGACAAAAGAGCAGCCAGAAATCTATGCTTCGCCATCGCTTTGCTATCATAGACATTGGACCCTGTTTCAGCACTGTTGGATTATTGCCGTTGCCCTTATTTCGCTGCCAACATAATCGCGCTGAAATATGTTTACTTTCAAAGTCCTTGACAGTATCCTCATCTGTCCCGAACTCATCAGTTGCACTATGTTTCGCATTCCGTGCAAGATCACCTGAGAAAATAGACTTTTCCATGTTCCTGCCTTTCATAACCAACACTCAACCATCCACAGGATACTGAGTCATTATTACGCTTATTTTCACGATCTCGTTATTTTTCATAACTCGCTGTCGTTGTTCGTTTCTGAGCTTTGCGTTGTATCACAGTATCACACAATTTTTCAACTGCCCTTCTCCTTTTTCTTTTGCATTGATCTTGCGCGTTGTATGCACACTCTTCTTTTCAAGATTGTTCTTTTATTGATTGTTTTTTTTTACTTAGGTTGCCCTGCAGTATTCTGCTTTTTTTTATGTTTGACTGCGTGAGCACTCAGACTTGATAGTTGTTCCTGAGCACGGTAAATAAACGATTAGATTATTGATTATTAGTAATATTATTACTTCTATTATTATTAATATTATTATCATTTATGTATGCATGCGCCAGTACTCAGACCTTATTGTTCTTTCTGGGAACGTTAAACAAACATGATTGATTAATTGATCGATCTGTCCTGCGGTGGGGGAGAGCGCAAACTGTTAGGTTTAATTGAGTCTTTGCGTCTGTCCTGCGCACAATAATCGTCCGCAGCGTGCGGAACAGCCTAACACTTAATCAACATGGGCTTATATACCGGGCCGTTCAACAGCAAACCTTGGGCCCTATAACGTAAAACTATTCCAATATGTTTCTATTCCAATTTCCTGACGTCAAATTTGCGTAACCACCGACGCAAGCACCGGGCGGTCACCCATAGGGTTGTCTGAACAGACCAATCAAACGCTCTCCTCGTTCATAGGAGGTCCCTTTTGTTTGCTTGAAAAACGAATAACATTGCCTACACTGAGCGGCTTGTTGTATCTAATTGGCTGACAAGAGGCGAGGAGAACGCTCAAGTGGAGAGGGATTCACTAGGGCAGAGCCAGTGCACTGAAAACCGATAACCGGATGAAGAGGGTGGTGCCGGCGTCTGCGATTGGTCGGCTTTCCCTTACTTAGCTTGTGGTGGCTGGTCGAAAATCGCGGCGGCATGCAACGGAAGCTTAAGAATGACGCTAAAATTGACCCTCAGCAAAGAAGAGTTGGCAGAATGAGGTAGTAAACGTGTCGAAAGTGCTTAAAAACGTTACACGGTCACGCAAGAAGTTTTTTTATACGCAAATACACCCATGCGCTCCGGCAGGTGCGAGTAGCCAGCGTCTCAGCGATCGGCGGCAGCTGTCTTTTTATTCCTTTCGGAACGGGGCAGCCTTCGGCTATTCCGAAAAAAATTCAGTTTTGTTCGGCATATTAATGCATCTTTATCGCGTACACGTCACTTTGACGCGATGAGTTCGTGCGGTTTTGTGACGTCGCGTGACAGGCAGGTGAAGTGGGTGCAGCCCGAAAACTTTTCACCAATAGCCGAGGGCTAATGGCGAAAAGGGGTCGAATCAGAAATAACTGTTTTTCTTTTTTCTGTCAAATCATGCATAATCAGTGTGCACACATCATATCAGATGGGGAGGTATTGCGGTTTTTGTAACGTCGCGTGACAGACAGGTGAAATGGGGGGTGGTCGAAAAAAGTTTTTGACCAATCGCGGAGGGCTGATAGCAGAGTTGGAATAGAAAAGTTTGGAATAGTTTTACGTTATAGCGCCCCTTGTCAGCTTTATGGCCCGGAAGCAGTCGGAACAGGAAGAAGCGGTCGAGAACAGGAGTCAACGTGACTCTGTTTACTGTGACATATGTAGGCAAGGCGTTTGATGACGCCAGTCATGCCCCGTTGCTCCCAAAACTACGAAACCGGTGTTTGTGCAACTTTAATGCCTTTGCTGCAGGACTGCCTGTCATACCGGCAATGCTATGTCGCTTCCAACGGACAGTCTTCGGGCACGTACATAGCTACCAATGGTGTGCCACTAAAGGATCGACTCTGTCCTTTAACCACTCCTCTTCTGTATCTTTGTAAATTATTTATCGATAGTCATAAAAAGCTCGTCTTTCTTGCTTTATACGGATGACACAAATATATTAGAAGAAATTCGCAGCTATCCTGACTGCGCTCCACTTCAACAACACATATCCGCGTTTGCCTGTTGGTGCGTGGAAAACAATCTAGTGCTAAATGACCGAAAGACGAAAGTAATGTCATATAGACGCAAGACAGATGAGTGTTTTTCTTTTACCGCTTGCCACACTCTCTCGAGGGTGTACAATTACTGGCCTTCGAATTATATTTGATTCCAAGCGCACCTTACCGCCTCGCACAGAATGCACCACTAAGCGCGGTCTGCACACCCTGGGCACAAGCTGAGTATCGAGGGAATTCAGAAAGGCACGCGCATTTCTTCAGCCTCCTTGTGCTAGAATGTGCCGCTGTCGTTTGGAGCAGTACTTGCCGGCCTAACAAATACTGTGTAGACATAGTCCAGGGGAAATCTGTCTTAAACATCGATATCAGTGTTTCAGGCAGGTCGGCCATGAACAACAGTCGCTCACAGTCCTCGCTCGGTCTAGAAGACATGGACTGCAGAATCACGAAAGCTAACTTAACCTGTTAACTACGAGGTCGCGGGATCGAATTCGGCCGCGGGGACCCCATTTCGATGAGGCGAAATGCGAAAAGACCCGTGTACTTATATTTAGGTGCACGTTAAAGAAGCCCATGTGGTCCAAATTTCTTGAGTCATCCACAACGGCGTGCGTCATAATCAGATTATGGTTCTGGGTTGTAAAACCCCATAATTTTTTTTAAAACTTACTTATTCAAGCTTGTAGATGGCCTCATTGATTGTAAAGACGTATTCGACAACGTTAGTATAACAATTTCACACACACACACAAAAAAAAGGTGCCTAGACGTTCGCACGTCTCTATTTCTGGCTCTTCAACGAATCCCTTGGCCACGATTGTGCATGCCTGCAGCGAACACACACGCGAAATTGACATGTTACCCGCCGTGGTTGCTCAGTGGCTATGGTGTTGGGCTGCTGAGCACGAGGTCGCGGGATCCAATCCCGGCCACGGCGGCCGCATTTCGATGGGGGCGAAATGCGAAAACACCCGTGTGCTTAGATTTAGGCGCACGTTAAAGAACCCCAGGTGGTCAAAATTTCCAGAGTCCTTCACTACGGCGTGCCTCATAATCAGAAAGTGGTTTTGGCACGCAAAACCCCAAATATTATTATTATTAAATTGACATGTTCCACAGACGTCTCCCCAATTCACAAGCAGAGCTCGAATCCGTTTCATTACATATTTCCAGAAATGTAATGTTCTTTTTGTATTATGGGGTTTACCGTTGGTATATGAAATGTGTACTCTTTATTCTTGCTTGTTGGTTTGCATGTGTCCGCCTTGCTCCATGCTTGGTGTCTAGACTTCCGAAAATCTCAATGTTCTTTTACGTGTGGTATATGTTATACCTTGTTATGTTTACTGGTATGTTTCCCTATGTATGTTGTATTATTTTATGTCTTTTATATATTGCAAACCGCAATTGAATGTAATATGAACTTTTTATTCCTCTTTGTTGATGTATATACAGGGTGTCCCAACTATCATGCACCAAGATTTAGAAATATGCAAATGCCACGTAGCTGTAGAAAAGCAGGGTAAAGTGGTTTGCCGTCACGTGAAGATATTCAGGTTATTTTCGCATTCCGACTAGTTATATAATTAGTCTTTATTAGTTATTCAACTTGTCAAATATTATCATTAGATGGAAAGTGTAAATGAGAAAATTGCAGAGCAACATGAAAAACTCTCGATACAGCTTTATGTTGCCCAATACGCGCTACATAAAAGTGTATTTCCGAGCGTGAAAGCCGCCCGCGAATACACGCAAAGTACATCGAGCGGCCAGTCGCGCGGCAATTTTGAATGCATTCGCAGGGCTCTTTCACGCCTGGAAAAAACACTTTTATGTAGCACGCATTGAGCCGCAGAAAGCTGTATCGAGAGTTTTTCATGTTGCTCTAGAATTTTCTCAATAATACTTTTCATCAAATATTACTGCCTTTCGGTACCTAGGTAGAAGGTTTTAGTCACAGGGACGTGTTTAACGCAGTGAGTGCTTTTATCCAAGCAACCAAACGCATACGGTACTAATTCCTACTTTGCCTACAATTATAATTGTGAATATTCTAAGTTACTCTTATTGGGGATTTTGCAATCACTCTCCTTATTTTTCTTTTTATATTTGATCTTCCGTATCACTGGTCTCACTTCTCAATAACACAAAGCTCTTCTATTTGCAGTGAGGCCTTTTTGTGGCCATTCTTCTTTTTTAAAGCTATTAACAAAGCATACAACTACCAGATTCTTGGCCTCTCCCCGCATATGGCTACGTGCCATGTATTATTATTATTCCATGTATTAAAACTTCTTGGGCGACTTTGTTGATGCGTATTGAAGCCATTGTAGCACAAACACGGACAAAGAAGAGGACAACGCACCATGACAAGAGGACAGGAGACCAAGACCTGTCTTCTTTGTCCGCGTTTCCTTGCGCTACAGTGGCTTCAGTAAGTGCCATATTTTGAAGACAGCAACAACAGCTGCTGCCAGACGCGTTAGACGCCAGACGCTCCTCTTAAATGTCATGTTTCAAAAGTGTGAACAAGTTGAAGCTGCTTTGTACTTTCCATGTCATTGAAACACAAAGACGTGCTCGCCTTGCTTCTAAAATATGTTGTGCTACGGGTGGCGTTGCGACAACGTTCAGGAGCAGCTGGGTGACGCTCACGGGCTTTCACTGCTGCAGTTGTTGGTGCTCTCTTGGGGTCTATCAAAAGCAGACTGACATAGACCTCGTGAGCGCGTGGTTTATATATAATGAGTTGAGGGAATGATATCGGTGTCAATATGGAATGATGCTATCATCACATGTAATGGAACGCACATTATTATTATTACTCTCTCACAATGACATCCACGGTAGCACAGTTCCTGAATACCAAGAGGTTGAATGCGTCGTCGGCGATACCTTTGAATAGGTGCCCGATCTTGTCTGCTCCGGACATGTGTACCGTCAACTTTGCGGCAAAGCGCTATAATATCCTGAGTATATGAAATGTATGATTCAGTAGATGACTGCGCTCGAGAGCCAAGTTCTTTTTGAGCGGCTAGCTGACGACCCAAGGGCTTCCCGAACAAGTCGTTCAGTTTTCCTTTGCATAGGTCGCAGCTGGCGACATCGTACTCATGTGTCTCGTATACTAGACGCGTGCGGTTCCCTTACGATAAAATACCACTATTGCCAGCATAAGCCTATCGTCCCACCTGTTCTGTTTGATGACACGCTCGTACCATGAAATCGAATGCTCAACGTTCACGTCATCTGTGCTACTGAAGGTGCCTGGATTTTTTGGAAGCGGTAAGGTGACGGATGGCGGGGACGGCTGCTGCGCGGTAAGTTGCGGCGCGATGGGTGCTTCAGTGGCCATCGCCGAGGAAGCAACGCGCCGACCGCTTCGGAGTTTCGTGTTGGGGTGATGGTGATGAACAGGCAGCGTACTACGCACCTCCCCCAGAAATATTGCACTAAACACGTATATTTGCAATTATTTACAAGTAAGGCTAGCGGCACAGGAGTCACAGCAGCCAAGATGGCGAGGAGCAATTTCTCCGTTTTCTTTATCGACGCCGGCCTAATGCGACAGACTTCTGTCTCGCGGCACTACTGCTGCTTAGCAATAATTTGCGAGTAGAGATGACACGATCCAGATGGCGATTTCCAGTGGGAACCGCCTCGCTCAGCGTGAACTTGTTGCGCTCTATCGCGGACATGTCACGCATCACGCCGACGGAACGACCGCTACAACATGAAGATGACGCAACGGCGGCAATCAGATGATGACGAAAGCATGACGAGAACCGCATGACGACACTGGAATCACTACGACAAAATGACCATAATGGAAACACCACAGTGGCGCATGATGATGACTGCATGACGACACTGGAGTGGCGACGATCGTGTGGCGATGATGGCGTGACGACGATGGCGTGAGGACCATGCAGTGATGACGCTAGAGTAGCGACGACTGAATGACAACGATGGTGTGATAGCGTAGACGTAAAGACCATGGGATGATGAGGCTGCAGAGTAGCGACGATGGTATGACGACAATGCTGAGACGACGACTGCAGGAGGACGATGGTGTGACGGCTATGGTATGACGATGGAGTGATGAAGATGGTGTGACAACAATGGTGCGACGACAACGTGATGTCGATGGCGACGATGGCGTGGCGAAGAGAATGACGGATCCGGAATGCCGACAATTGAATGGGGACAGTGAAGTCACCAAGACAAAATGACGACGATGGAACGACCACGGCGGCGTGACAGCGACCCTGTGATGGCGAAGCAATGACGGCAATGGCACGACAGCGATGGAATGATGACGATGGACTTATTGCCATAGAATGACGACAACGGCTCGTATATGGTGGCGTGATGACGAGGACATGACAAAGGAGTGACAGGAACAGGGTGAAAAGGGTTACACCGTCGGTTTGGGCCACGGTGTATAGGAAGGGTACAGGGTGGGATGAAAGGTATGTAGCATGTGGAGACAAGGAAAGGAATTGGTCTGCAGTTGCCGCCAGACAGCGGCATCTAACCTATTAAGCGAAGGATGAGGAGGGGGATAGTTATGGCGACATTGTCGGTACTACTTCAGCGTCTCGGTGTACTGTAGGGGCTCTGGCGGTGCGTCGTCTGGGTTGGACAGCTCTTCCAATGGTGCCCGGCCAGTCAGACCTCGGGCTACCACATTAACGCGTTCATTACCATGGAGAGAGGCGTGTCCAGGAGTCCAGACGATACGCACCCTGTGTAACGTGGGAGGGGGGACAGAGGAGAGAATTAGATGTGTGTGTGCAGACACGAGTCCTTGCGCGAAGGCCCGGCACGCAGCCTGCGAGTCTGTCACTATGGTGATGGGGGTGTCTTGTGTGGAAAGGGTCGAGGCGTGGAAAATGGCCAGTGCTATTGTCCCTTCCTCTGCTGAGCAGCTGTGCGTTGTTAGAAGTGTGGCACACACCCTAAGCGCGTCTGTATTGTCAGTTACAGCTAAACACATGGCCCGCCTCTCTGGGTAGCGGGCCGCGTCAGTGTACAAAACCGGTGTAATTGTGGTGCGGTCTCCAAACATGGGTGAGAAGGCCTGAGTTCGGGCGCGTCTACGGTCGGCGTGTTGCTCTGGATGCATATTGCGGGGAATCGGAGCTACTTGTATGCTAGCACGTAGAGCAGGAGCCAGGCGATATTGTGGGACGTGTGGGTGTCTCAGGGTCAGGGTAGCCAAGGCGAGAGAGTATAGCGCAGCCCTGACGGCTGCCTCTGAGACGTTGGAGCTGACCATTGCGATGAGCCTCCAGACGCTCGCCTACGGTGTTGTGGAAACCAAGCTGAAGAAGCAATTTTGTGGAATCAAGTGGAGGCAGTCCAAGAGCCGCTTTCACTGCCTTCCGCAAAAGGGCGTCCATCTTCTGAGTTTGAGTGAGGTGAGATTGTGATATGGTAGGTGATATCTGAGCCGGCTGATTATCAGAGCTTGTACTATGTGGAGGACGTCTTTCTCGCGAAGGCCTCTTCTACGATTAGTAATGCGGTTTATCATATGTGTGACTTGTGCTATCTGCTGACCCAAAGGGTGCGTAGTGCGCGAGGCTTTGCAATCAGACTGAATGTGGAGGCCCAAGATACGGAGTCTAGCTACCTGAGGTATGGGGCTGCCGTGTAAAAACAGGGAGATATTAGGGGATTCGTAGGTTCTGCGGCGCCGCCTGTGCACGAGGAGCAATCAGTTGCGTTACGAAGAGACGCCACTCCGCCAACTTTCCGCTTTTTCATAACTCGAGCTGGGACTTGAATTTTTGTGTTCAGATTATCCGTGAAGTGTTTCTGCATCGACCGATACTGGGTTTGGCCGTATGTGACCAATATTTTCCCAGTTAAGGACATTGAAACTTTTCCGTTGTGCGAGGTCGGACTAATGTTACGAACTTGTACCGCTGCACCACGATTACGACTTTGTGGTCCCGTAGCGCTCGTCACCCGTTTCGTGACAGAGCGTTGGTAGCGAAGACTCCGAGCCTGGCGTCGATGAGAATAACAAAAGGGACTTTATACATTATATACAGGTTATCATACAGGACATGAACGGGTCGGCACTGGGGCCGAGTGCTCACAACAAACGCGACTGTTCTCGCACGGCGACGTCCGGCGAAAACGCGTGACACATCTCACCCCAGTCGGGAGCGACACTGTCTCCCGGTGGGTCGGCGGATCCTGTTTTTCAGGCAGCGCGTCGCTGCTTTTATAATCCCCGAGGAACCATTGTCACTCAAACGGCCCAATACAAAGTCAGCACACGATGGTCGTCCGAGGGGTCCAACCAGCGACCACGCTGGCCACCCGGTTCAAAGTTCGCGCGCGCGGAGACCTCCATGCAAAAAGGAGGTGCGGCGCCGGGCTGTCTGGCACACGCGGACACGTCTAAACACGTCGCCTGCCGATGCTTCTCCCGCAGGACACCGCTGCCTGACGGCTCAGCATCTTGACTTGTGAAGGGAGAATTAGGGCGCTCGCAGGATAGATTCTGCATCTTGCAGATTCGGACTCCGGGCTTGTGGTAATGGCACAACACTAAGCCTGACTCAGTCGCTTCGGCGGCCGTGGATAGGCATAGGCACGAATACGCCGAGCAGCCTTGTTGTGGCCTCCCATCCGACTACTGGTGTTCACCGGAGCCTCAACCTGCCCTCGACGAGTACCGCGCCATGTACCGTGTCCACTTTTATGGAATTCCAAGAGGCCCAGTCCATGGAATTTGCTTCAACGAGCCAGAATGCGCCAACGTCCGATCGCGCCACGTCAGCACTGGACGACCCGCACTCAAACTGGCAAATGAACCTCACTCGACGACAGAAGAAGTTGACGAGCGCAGAAGCGGTGACCGCAGCCGGGACCACTATTGAGCCACCCGCCAAACAACTGCAGCCGAATACTTCGCAAGCACCAGGGCAACGCTCTAAGCGTCGCCTGTTGCCACCACTCCTCAAAAAAGATTTTAAGATCGTGCTTCGACCTTTCAAGAGATTTATTGTCAAAGACTTGACCAACCACCAAATTTCCAAAGCCGTGGCGATCGGCTGTCAAGGCCAAGTCACGGACACGCAGTTCATGGTCAGGCTTAGACCAGGCTCCAACATCATTCTTGTTTGTACACCTCACCAGCAAGTCACTGACCGGGTGAGGTGCTTGACCAACCTCCACGTTAACGGAACACTGCACCAGATTAATGCGTACACGGTGGCTCCGGGCAGAGTCTCGCATGGCTTGATTCACGGAATCGACCCCAAGATACCCATCGAAGCGTTGATGGCCCACTTGCGCATGCGTACTCAAGGGGTAGAGATTCTTCAGCCTCAGATGCTTGGTGACACTAAGACCGCGGTACTTGCCTTCAGCAGTGAGTACACGCCCAGATATGTATACTCTTATGAAGGGGAGATGCCCTGTTACCCCTACAAGGCAAAGACGCAAGCATGCTGAGTGTGCTACAGCACCGGCCACCGCCCTGATATGTGCCCCACCCATAACATAGTGGTATGCCACACGTGTGACACCCAAAACCCATCGGAAGGGCACGGCTGCACCCTGAAATGCGCTGCCTGTGGGGAAGCCCACGCTACTGGTGCTAAGGAATGTAAACTTCGCCTCAAGCCTATAGCCAAGAAAGCCAAGGTTCCTGCACAACCAGCACCAAGTCGCAAAGACCAAGTATCCTGGCAAAAGCAAAGACGTAGATGGTTCAGCTCTGAACGCGAGACCTCAACAGAGTCGCGGTCCCCTTCCAAGACTAGAGCCCCGGAGCCGCAGCAGCAGCTGAAGAAACCGAAGATCCAAGTTAAGATGCCTCCAGCGCCACACAACGCCCAACAGGTGAGCTGGGCTCGAGTTGTATCTCCGACTGCTCCTATTACAGAACCCCCAGATTATCAGAAAGTCATAGCTGAGAATAGACAGTTCAGAGAAACCAAAAACACTTTGCAACAACAACTTAGTGGTCTCAGTGCTAGGCTTAGTAAGCTGGAGGGAGCAGCGAATCCTACCCCGCCATAACCCAAAGCACCCCTATCAGGCACGGAGGCCATGTTGCAAAGCGTAATGCAACAGATTAGCAAATGCAACAAGAAATACAACAGCAAACATCAATGCTTAACCAAAGTTCTTTGACCGCATGACGTGAAGCTTGTAAGCGCACAGATGAAGGCCCCTTGTCCAACCCCAGAGCTCCGACCTACCGCCGCACTGTGAACGCTACAGATGTCACTGACACAGAGAACGTGGATGATGGAAATTAGGTGGAATTCTTCAGAACAACTTCAGATTTGGCAGTGGAATTGTCGTACATTCCACAAGCGAGCAGCAGCCCTCCAATGCTTTGTACGAAATTCATTAAGCCCATCGGACATAATCTGCTTACAAGAAGTTGACCCCCGCCCAGTAAAACTATTGGGCTATTATACGCTGTTCAATTCAAAATTCTCTCGTGTCCCAACGCTGGTATCTAAAACTATAACTGCCACTGCCCATTATATTTAAGGCCGCACAGAAACTTATCACCAAACACTCGTGGTTTGGCCCCAGAAAATGGGCAAAGCCCATACAGTCGTTCTAAACGTGTACAGTCCCCCAAAAGACAAACACGAAGAATTTACTGCCCTCCTAACTCTCGCAAAAATTATTGCGGGCACCAAAGACCAACTAGTGGCATCGTAGATTTCTACGCTCCCCACACCAAGTGGGGCTGTCATAGGGACTCGCCTAAAGAAGGCAACCTCATCAACTTTGCGGAAAAGCTAAGATTACATCTAGTTACCCTACCGACAGTACCCACACGCTTAGGCAACAGTATAAGCAGAGACACATTTCCAGATCTCACCTTCACTTACAACATTAAACGAGTAACTTGGACCAACCTAGAAGAGAACTTGGCAAACGTTCCTTAGTGTATCCATATCATTTCCCAAGCTCCATAGAGTAGTAGGTGACACCATCCTAACGAACTGGCTGCCTTCCCCTCCCACCCCCTCCCACCCACATTCCGAGGAACGTCGAGGAATTGAGTCAACACATTAAATAGGCCCACGAGCAAAATTCAAAAAAAGCTGCGCGTACGGTGGACACACCAGCAGTAGACAACCACCTACTCCATTTGTGGGAGAGCCACAAGAGCTTGTTCAGACGGTGGAGAAAAAAAAAAACGCCTCAACCACACATTGTTATGCAGGATAGCGGCCCTCTCAGACGAAGCCAATGCTTATGCAGTCCAGCTAGCTACCATAGGATGGCTACAAATCTGTAGCTCTGTACAAAACACTTTAGGCACAGTACAAACGTGGACAGTCCTGCGTAACATGCTCGAACCCGGCAAATCCAAAACAGCTATGAGTAGAACGCTAGAAAGAATAGCGGATGAGTTCCCGGGTACAGACCAAGAGCTGATTCAAGACTTAGTCGCACGCTATATTGGACATCAACCTCACACGCCTTGTAACGCTCAGTATAGCGGGGCATGTACCCAACCCAGAACTGGATGCTACACTCACCAAAGCAAAAATCTTTGCCGCCGCACGAGCAGCAAAAAGAAACACAGCACCGGGGCCAGATAAAATTACAAACGCAATGATTAGGAACCTCAGTGACGATATCTTGGAAGATACTACCGACTACCTCAACCAACACTACTGGGAACAAGGTCACGTACCTCTAGAGTGGAAGAAAGCAAATATCACAATTGTACCTAAAGCAGGAAAAACCCCAACAATCGAGGCCTTGCGTCCCATTTCGCTTACCTCTTGCATGGGCAAACTGTATGAAAGTCATACAGAACCGCCTTCAAGATTACATCGAATTCAATCACCTTAATTTTCGCACCTACCGTGCTAGGTTTCAAGGCAGGACTGTCCACACTGGACGCCTCTCTTCTGAAAGAAAAAGTCTTATTCCGCATACCTAAGGGTAGCGAACACCTCATTCTTGCCCTCGACCTCAAGGGAGCTTTCGATTACATCTCACAGGAGGTTATACTCAACGAACTCAATGTCATAGGGTGCGGTCAGCGAATATTTGCATATTCATGTCCTCCCTCACTGACCGAACAGCCACAATAGGCATTAGACAGACCCGGTCAGATCCTATAAATATGCCTAACAAAGGAACCCTTCAAGGAGCAATAATATCACCACTCCTATTTAACATAGCTATGCGCAGGCTCGCTCATGCCTTATAGGAAGTACCGCAATTAGGCTACACTATATATGCGGACGATTAACCCTTTGGGCTACATGCGGCTCTCTAGCGCAGGAAGAGCAAACACTTCAGGAGGCGGCTGACATAGTCTCTAGTTTCGCTAGGAACAGCGGACTTAGCAGCGCCCAAGAAAAATCAAACGTTATACGAGTTCACAATTCTCACTATAAAACAAAAGGACAAGTAAATCTTAGCGTGGACGGTCACCCCATTGCTGAAGCCACCCAAGCCCGAATTCTGGGATTTTGGGTACAAAGCAATGGCAAGGCTTCACTCACCATGAAAACTTTACGCACCAGAACTAAACAAATATCTAGGATGATACGCCGCATAACGCATCACCATAAAGGAATGAAAGACAGACACCCTACGGCTAGTCCAAGCTTTCGTCCTTAGTCGAATATCGTATGGGCTTCCCTACCACCATGTTGAGCAAGTCCGAGGAATACCAAGTAGAAGCAATCATTCGCAGTGCGTATAAAGCTGCCTTAGGGCTGCCTAGGCAAACTCCAACTGAGAGGCTTTTGGCCTTGGGCCTACATAACACTATTGCGGAGCTCCAAACTCCGGAACTGGTGTCGCAGAGCACTACCGCTGTAGGCAGAACTATCTTAGGCAGCATAGGAGTCCCACCCCCTTTAAATACAGGAGATGCTATGGAAGATATGACTAAAGAGTGTAGCAACCACATATGGACCAGACCGCTTCCCAAGCATATGCATCACGATACCCACCAAAGTCTTCGTTTAGCCAGGGTCGAATGGCTACGCCACCAGTTGGCACTACAAACACCCGTATACCCAGATTTATGTGCACGTTCAAGAACCACAGGTGGCCAAAACTTTCGGAGTTCTCCACTACGGCGTGCCTCATAATCAGAAAGTGGTTTTGGCGCGTAAAACCAAATAATTCATTTCAATTCAGTTGGCACCCAAACCACATGCAATATATGCAGATGCTGGTACCTACGCAAAATCACGTTATACAGCAGTAGCCGTAGACAAAAAACACTAGCCCCATCGTCACCGCATCTTTAACCACATCTTGCATAACATTTGCGGAGACTGAAGCAATAGCCCTTCCTGTCCAACATCAGGAGAGGAGAGGCTACTCTTCAACCATAGTAACTCACTCTCAAGAGGCATGTCGCTTACTTATGACAGACCGTTTACCTTCTATTACCCTTAGGTTTCTAGGTCGTAACTTGCAACGGTACCACACTGTAATATGGTGCCCAGGACACTCAGGCCTCGTAGGCGACGAACGGGCTGATGCTTTAGCTCGTGATCTTTGCAACAGAGTGGAGCAGCCCAGCTCACACGCCTTGCCTATGCCGAAATACCTACGCAAAATGTTGGAACACCAGCGTTTAACACGCCACAAATACGCCTCCCCGCACAAATCCTTAAACGGGGAAGAGGCCATAAACCTAAAGAAAATCCGAACCGATGTTTATCCGCACCTCATAAAACTTCACGCGCTCTATCCTACACAACATCGAGCTAGATGCCCGTGGTGTGGTGGTAGATCAGCCTTTTTCCACATTTTGTTGACGTGTGAAAGAATGCCGCCAGAGTTAGCTATTCAGTCTAACACAAGCAAACAACAATCATAAGTGGAGCAGTGGGAGGTACAGCTCGCCAGCTCGGACCTGGGTGTGCAGAGGGCACTCCTCCAGCAAGTCCAGCGGGCGGCCAAGGCCAGTGGATCCCTGTACTAAAGGAGCCACCCATCGCTCTTCGACCCCCGTTCCCCCGCTCCCTTTCTTAATAAAGTTTTTACTACTACTGCCTGAAGTTCGTCCTTCTGGCTTTAAACGGCTTCGCGACATCGTAAACAGCATCGTTTTTTAACAAAGTACTGTATTGCCGTCGCTCTGTGATTGGCTAACCTCCTGGCTAGCTCAGATAGTAGAGCGAGCGCCTCGGAAAGGCGTTAATCTCGAGTTCGTGTCTCGCACAAGGACGACTCTTCCTTCAACTGCGAGGCTTTCCGAAAAACTCGAATGATTTTCCTTTGTAGGTTCTTGCTGCAATTTGAGTGGATGCGAATTTTCCCTTTCAGGTACTTTCCTCCACCTTGCGGGCTTTCGCAGGGCTGATTTGCCAAAGTGCCGTTTTATACATGACTAAATAAACACCAATAAAATTGTCCGACCAGCGTTGGTCCGACGGCCGGATTCGAAGGCATGACGTCTATTGCAGAAGCCCGATATTGAAACCGTTACGCCACGGACGCCAATTTTATTGCCGATCAGAGTGAAAAACGCACTAAGAAAAAAAAAATGACAGGACGGAAATCACGCAACAAACAAAATCAAATCACTTTACGATTTGAACCGTCACTCAAGCTGGGCCGTCATTGACGTTTAAAATTCTTTGAGCACTGTCAAGGGCTCTACCCTCGACAGCCACTCAGAAACAGTGTCACGGTTATTGCATTTCTACGAAAAGCGTCGTGCACTCGCGTAACAACAGCCGGGCGGGACGCGCGCCCGGCCACAGTGAAACCTCGCCGTGCGGGCGTTCCACAGACAGTGCAAGCCAGTCAGCATTATCAGGTACTCCGTCGTCGGTGCTAATGTTCAGAAATCATATATCGTTAGCTTCTAGTGGAAAATGCTTCTTTAGCGTTCGCTGAAGCACGTACGAAAAACACCGCCCCTCTCAGCAGTAAAGAAAAACATGATCAGTAGCCTTTGCTTTCTTACAGCTAAGACAGCCTGAGCCACGCGGTAGAAAAAAAAAACGCCGTTATGCTAGAAATATTTCTACTGCCAATGTATTTGTACGTAAGGACATAGACGTTTCTGGTGGGCTATGGCCTGCACTGCCAATGACTCTATACATAGGCAATGCTAGGTCCCATAGATCTCGCTAGAATTTCCTTTTGGTAGCAGAACTAAACAAGTATTCGTCCTAAAACCTTGCAGCCAAATACTGTACTATTGTTGCCACTTCTATTAAATGACCATCGCATCGGTGCCCGCTACAAACTCGCTCAGTGCACATTTGAGCCTCACCTGAATCACAGTTCACAAAAAAGGGTCGGTTAGACATCGGAAAAAAAAAACGGTTTATCTCCCGTCGCAAAATCAGGTGTGTCAAACCCGCACCCCCATCCTTCACCCTACGAAACAAATTCGTACGAGTAGAGCGCTCCCAGGTAGGGTTACGCCACGGACGCATGCATCGACAAACGCCATAGAACCCCATTACGAATTTCTCGCGTGCAAGTGAGCGCGTTGAAACACTTGGCACCGTTTCGATTTGGCCTTACCGAGGCGCAGTTAGAACGTAGCTCGCGCGGACAAAGAACGCGCTGGAAACGCAAGCAACCAGAGAATTGTGTCTGCAACAACTGGGATAAGCTTTTGAAGAGGAAGCGTTAGAATGCCGGTGGACGTGTCGGTGGGCTAATTACGCGAGAAAAAAAAATAACCTCAGAGCGACGTTTCTTTCATTTAGCAAACAAGATTGGTAGTAAAACTGAGTTTACTTAGGAGATCGTCATATTGTACGTGGTATTCTGTCGAGTTGCTTATCTCTTAAAGGGCAACTCCGGAGTTTTTTCAACCTAATTAGGATATTGCCATTTTCAAATGGTATTGACGGTCCTGTCACCTATCGGTTGGTTCGGTTTCCTAAGAACTTCATCAGTAATTTTAAATATCAAATAAACGAGATACCGAAACGGAAACGGGTGGCTGTTTCGTGTGACTTCACGATGAGTGAATGACGTCAGGTGATTCGTCAGGTCCCTACCATAATGTAAACACGCAGAACGCGTGCTAAGCACGCAGTACACGTGGCGCTTACACCAATGAAGCGAAGCTGATGATGTCTCCTGACGACACAGAGAGCTTTCACAGAGTTTCAAACTAGACAGCGCCGATTTAAGCAACGTTTTCAGCGAAAGTGGGGTGTATAGACTCTGACGTCGCAAACACAGGGTGGCCAGTAGAAAGTCATGCGTTTGGAACGGAACCAATATTTAAGATTCATTTTCAGGAAAAGTAAGTGACTTGCATCCATATAGTTTGGCACAGATAATAAGAATGCAAAAGAGAACATATACGCAAAATTTTATTAACATCAGTGGACATCGAAAAATCACCGGACTCGCCCTTTAAGTACAGCAGCCTTGGTTTCAAGAGCAGCGTATGAGCTTCATAAGTAATGACTACAAAGAATGACACGCACTATATGAGAATTTCTCCGAGGTGAGCTTTTGCCATAGTTCTTTTGCTAGGGCCGAAGCGATGCCTGAACGCGCAAACAAACGTGATGCCTGAACGCGCAAACAAACGCAATGACGTCCTCTTCTGCGCCTGCTTACTATAACGTTCTGACACTGTGCATGAGGCCTCGGACACGAATACCGGCCGTGGCGATCACATCCCAATCGGGCCGGAATGTATTAATTTCCCCGTACTGAATTAAGTTTATGTGCGCGGTAAGGACCCCCCATAAGTAGGCGAAATTATTCCGCAACACACCCTGCGGCCTTTCACATATACCGTACGTGTCTTCCTTTGAGAGGTTTTAATCTCACGTGAAGATATATGTAAAGGGAAAATGTCGCTTTTTTCTTTTGCACAGCAAAATTTCCAGTCGGTCATGTTTTGGTTACTTAACTTGCTTTTGCCTCTCCCAAGCCCAA
This sequence comes from Dermacentor albipictus, assembly GCF_038994185.2. Taxonomy (NCBI): domain Eukaryota; kingdom Metazoa; phylum Arthropoda; class Arachnida; order Ixodida; family Ixodidae; genus Dermacentor; species Dermacentor albipictus. The sequence continues at coordinate 497,443,577 of NC_091821.1, forward strand.
ATGTAGGCTGACATTTAACCGATAGAATAGTGATTGCGACAAGGAGCATTGCGGTGTTCATCACCCACATGAGCAGAATGCTTTACTACGAAGTCTGCGAAGCTTCTATCATTTGCGCTACGCTGATACATGAATAGCGACACGGTAGTTTTGCTTTGTGTCAACTAAACTGCCCCGCCAATGTCTAAGCGATGTTCGCAAGAATACATAGCTGCTTGCGTCTGTTTGCGACGCCGCAATGGAAATGCATCTTCATGATGTGCACGATTTTGGTTCGTCGAAGAACAATATACGGAGTTATAGAGACGCTAAAATAGCGCAGGCAGTGAGGCTACAAATGTACTCTTGGTTACAGCGGGTGACCCAGGCCATAAACGTGATTATAGATAGCTTTCCTGCCAGCAGATTGATGGAAACAGCTCCGTGTGTACATATATTTTAACTTTTAAATGAATTCATGCTACTACATGGCAACCAACTTAATCAAATCTTGAAGCTTATCAAGCTTCAAGCTTAATCAAGCTTATCAAATGATTCACCATAGCAAGCATTTTTCAAACTGCAAAACATTCATTTGCCGCACAGTACTCGGTATCGAAAAATTATTTTCAGTTCATCGGGATCAGGTTTAACCATTGCTTTCATTGTAATCTAGCAGCAAGGGCAGACAAACAGCCGAGAACACTTACCACTTTCTCCGGCAGGCCCGCAGTTAGTCGCGCCGTAGTCGAAGGTGCGTCACAGAGCTACTGAGGCGGCAGTCGCTGGGGCGAGCTTTGCGTCAAGTTTGCACTGAGAGCAGCGTGCCCGTGTGCGGCCCACGGAAGTAAAGCGAGGGCAAGGGTCGAGCGTGGCCCCGACCGCGGTCGCTTCCGAAGCGCAGTTCCTGCGGACACGGCGGCGGGGCGCGTCACGCCCCATCGGGTCGCCGCCGATGGCATCTTCTCGCACGGCTGGGTTTTGCATTTCGCGCCACCATGCCTCGACAAGAAAGGATTGCTGCAAACAGTTGGCGGGTCAAGCACGTGAGTTGTTTTCGGCCAGTGAACCGTCACGGCCTATTGAGTGTCATTCGCTTGTGTGGAAGTTCGCAACTTCCAGGAACGCTGCAAAAATTTTTAAACGATGTCCCATTCGAACACTGCACACAAAAAATAATGCGGAAAGCAAAGCCTTGTCGGATTTGCTTGATTTGCTATGATGATTCAACTGATAATATTCTTATGCGCGAACCGTTTACTTATAAACATGCAAGGCAGATCAAGGCACACTGTTGGCGTTTATTCCAGGAGCGGCCAAAGGTAGCCCGCCGAACGTCGTCACCCTCTTTCTCCATCCTCCGTCTTTTTTTGTCATTCGCGTTCCTTCTGCCCTTTGTTACGAGAACTCGTGACAATGTGGCTGCGATTCAGGAGCTATTTCGGTACGGCAAATAAATCTGCGAGCAATTCAGCTGCACTCAGTACAGCAAAAGTGGTTGTTTCTAGAGTTATCAGTGCCTCAAATAGTGATCCCATATTGTATAGTAGGCTGTAGACGCCGAGGTGACCGGAAGCGCAGCTGGTCATTACAAGGTGGCAGCGCAGCTCCGGCTTGGCAAGCGACTTGAACGCGTCTATGAACCCGTCGCATATTGACCAAGTCTTACTTAGACGAGGTAAAACACCCTTAAATCATTAATAATTCAACGTCTGTACGCCATTATTAGGCCCCAATGTTTACACTCGTCATTACCCGACTGTTTTCTATATACTGTAGGACGAAGGCTTCTCCCAGCGATTTCCAATAACCGCAGTCTTGCGGCAGCAGATTCCAATACTTTGCACAAAAATTTGTCAATCTCATCCTCCTGCCTATTTCTCTGCCGCGCTCAATTTCATCTTCTTCGTTTGTTACGTATTCTGTTACTTAAATAAATCTCATATATATATATATATATATATATATATATATATATATATATATATATATATATATATATATATATATATATATATATATATATATATATATATATATATATATATATATATATATATGTGTGAGATTTGGAGGCAGTCGAGCTTGACAGGTCATGTAATGCGCTGAGCAGATAGCCACTGATTTATTTAAGTAACAGAATACGTAACAAACGAAGAAGATGAAATTGAGCGCGGCAGAGAAATAGGCAGGAGGATGAGATTGACAAATTTTTGTGCAAAGTATTGGAATCTGCTGCCGCAAGACTGGGGCAGGGTATGTATATATATATATATATATATATATATATATATATATATATATATATATATATATATATATATATATATATATATATATATATATATATATATACAGACACACACACACACATGTATATATGTATGTATGTATATATATAATATATATATATATATATACAGCTTCAAGCTACAGTTTTGAAAAATCTATCACGTCTACCATCTCCGCTCAAATGTTAGCAGTAGCCATAGCCCTCGCTAACACGGAGTGTTCGCAGAGGGGCTCGGTCGTGGTCACAGACTACCGTGAAACACGTCGCATCTTTCTCAAGGGACACGTGACTGCGGCTACCCTCGCGATAATCCCCAAATCCTTCAGCCATCGCCTACTCTGGTGTCCGGGCTACGCAGGGGTACAGGGGAACGATCAGGCTAACGCGTTAGCTCGTAGGTCTATCAACCGAGTGACGGCGACCTCTTCCAACCACAAGCGCTCGCACTATCCCTCCGAAAATACATTCACTTTATATGCCAAAGACATCTTTACTCATCAACGCGGAGTCCGCAGAAAATACCCGTCGCCTCACCCACAACTTAGCGGGGAACAGGCCACCGATTTGCGCAAAATACAGGCCGGTGTATTCCTCCATCTATGATTGCTGAACGCGATGCATCCCACTCGCTATAAGGCCAACTTCCCTTGGAGCGGTGGCGCACCCACCATAATGCATATAACATGGCAGTCCGCTAAGTACCCTCATAGGCCAAATAAAAGTAAAACAATGGAGCAGTGGGAGGCGCAGCCCGCCCGCTCCGACTTGGCAAGACAAATGCCCTTTATTATCCATCGGTCAGGCAGGCAGCAAAGGCCAGTGGGGCCCTGGACTGAGGGGCTCCGACCATCCTGCCTTAAAATCATTTCCAGTCTAATAAATTCTCTCCCTCTCTCGGTATATATATATATATATATATATATATATATATATATATATATATCAGGTCGAAGTCTTTTACACAGAAGGTGTTAGTATCACAGATGCGGGCGTAATCGTTATATGTATGGTTTCACGGTAGCAACAGAGAAATAAATCCTTCAACAAGTTTACATTAAAATGAAATAAACATTAGAAATAAAGGGCATGCTAGTGTGGATCAATAAAGGGCTAAATGAAAATTTTGCAAAGCACTTGTTTCATGCCTGCGTCGATGCCTTGTATGAAACGCTTACAAGACGACCTGGGTGCTCAGGGAGAACCAAACGCGCAAGAAATATTATTGTCGGAGAGAATGGGGGTGATGTTATGTGCGATGTGCACAGACAGTTGAAAGTATTTAGGGTATTTGAAGTTTTGCAAGTAACTACATACTTATCGCTTTTCTTCCTCTTTTTGAACATTTCTTCTTTCTTTTCAGTAATGATTATCCTACAGGTCGCTCAGATTTTCTCATTCTATTTTATTCGCGGTTGATAGGGCTCTATTAAATCCAAGGCAGTCACTACGGGAAGCGGAATACATCACTCAAAGTGAGGTGCAGAGTACTTTAGCATGGTCTGAAACTAACAAACTTGTTTTAATCTCGTTGTATTAAACTAATTTTAAGCTTGCTTCTAACCTTAAAGCTACGGCTAATAAGTGCAACTTGTTCCTCGGAGACACACAAAACACATAAATTAGCACTCATAAGTATCTAGGACTAAATCTCGACTCGTCACTGCACTGGGAACAAGCGATTGAACACGTAGGTAAGCAAACAATATTTGGTTGGTTTTGGTTGTTTTACGAAAATCAAATGAAAAGCAAAAAAATACAAAAATAACATAAAAACATAGTTTCATTGGGAGTACATTACAATGTTCTAGCTGACTCAATGTTAGCCAGTGTATCATATAAATGTACTTATGTTGAAAATAGCGGAAGTATGGTGGTTCTTTTTTTGCCACGTGTAAAGCAGAAATGAATGAAAAAATGGCTGTGGCTTAGGTAAGGTTAAGCCCAGGATGCGAAGCATACTAGCCTTTATTTTAGTTGTTGAACCACTGTTTAGCTTGGTGAACTGCTGTTGCTTGGCTATATTTGGTTCAGCTAGACGAAGAAACAACTCATGCGTTACTCTGCTTCGCCTTGGACGCCCCGCATTGTACGCGGTGAGCGTCGAGCAACGCAGCGTTCGGCGCGGCAACGAAATGTGTGCCTGAGCAAGCGACGCACGCCTGAGCCTTAGAAACAGCTCGTTTCTAAGGCAACACCGCATTCACTAGAGGCGCTTTTGTACCGCTTTGAAGCATCGTACTCGTGGCTCAGTGGTAGCGTCTCCGTCTCACACTCCGGAGACCCTGGTTCGATTCCCACCCAGCCCATCTTGCAAGAGTTGAGCCAAAGCCACTTCTCCTCTGTCGTGACATCACGGTGTCACGTGGTTTCAAGGCGACACCGCCGCGCCTGAGGAGCTGGGTTGAGGTCTCGTAATATGCTTCGCATAAAAATGACTTTGTAATACATGTGTCAATGCCTGCCTTATGATCGTAGTCAACGCATGGTGAAACGTAGTGCGGTGGAGGAATAAGATTATTGCGAACTGCTGGACGGTGAAACAAGTCATGAAACATGGCTTAACGCGTGATTTTACGGCGACGTGATGACTTAGTTACGCTGAGGCTTTCTTTTATTTGGGTTATACTTGGTGTACGCGAACATGAACGGAAAATCAAATGCACGAAGTTAAACACGTTCAAAAGGTGCATAGGTTATCCTGACTAGGGTCCAATACTGAGCCAGCATATTCAAGTTTTGAATGTATACTAAGGTTTTACAGAGTAGAAGTTTCAATGAAGGAGTCACGCTCTCAAAATTACGGCGTAAATAACCTAGCATGTAATTAGCGTTGTTTATTGTGTAATTAATATGTAGTGAGAAATCTAGGTTCAATCATATGTGGACTGCTAAATGTTTGTACGAGTTGGTGGCTTCTAAGGAAATATTATTTTATCAGTAGACAAAGGCGCAGCTAGAGCCACGATATACACACATAACGTTCCACATTTTTATATGTAATTCTATGCGCAACTGTTGACAGTTATATATAATTAAGATTGGACTGCAGGATTTTAGTATCATTGTCGTTGCATATCGTTATTTCGCGAAAGACAACACAATCATTAGCAAAAAGGTGAATTTTAAAATTACTGAGGAATGGAGGTCTTTGAAGTAAATAAAAAGAGCATCAAGCATGGATTCTTGCTGTAGACCTTCTCCAACATCACCCCCTAAAAAGTGGGCACACCAAAGTAACTTTCCAGTTCTTTTTGAAAACAAACGAAGGAATATTTCTAAAGTAACATATCCTTCACAGTCAAGGCAACACAACTGTAAGAGAACTGTCAGCTTTCATAGTATCCAAACGCTTAGCAAACAGGACTGGACTGACCATAGAGCCTAAAAGATGGCAAGCGGAGACGTCCTCCTCAAAGTGACAAGAGATGATCAAGTTGAAAAGCTCGCTGAACTCACCAGTATCGGTGACATTAACGTGACAATCCCTCCAGATCGCTCGCTCAGCACAAGCAGGGGAGTAATATCACAAGAAGTGTTCCCGAAACTTAGTGACGAAGAGCGCTTTGAAGGATCCCAAAATCAAAACGCAATTAACCGGGTACGAAAAATAACACTCTGATGGAACGACCAACAGATCCCCACGAAACGCGTGATACTCCCATTTGGCACCAGTACTGTGCCCAGTTCACTCGACGCAGGATACTTGAAAATCAGCGTCGGACCATACATACCGAACGCGAGGCGGTGCTTCAAGTGCCAGAGGTTCAGACATGCCTCACAGTCATGTAGAGGGAAAGAAACTTGCGCGAAGTGTAGTGCCAGTGACCATGCTTCTGACAACTGCAATGCTTCTGCAAAATATGTCAATTGCAAGGGAGACCATCCAGCTTGCTGACGGAGCTACCCTTGCTGGAAAGCAAAAAGATAAATAATCGCAGTCACTGTCAAGGAAAAAACTACTCTCTTAAGCGAGGAAAAGGCTTGGGCACTGACCTCAAGTAAGCTATGCTAGTGCGACGCGGCGAGAGACAGCGCCACGCCGGTTTTCGGAGTCTACAGCGTCCACGCTCGGTATTCGTGTGAAAACTCCATCCGTCCCCTTTGTGGCAGCAGTCAATGCTGCACTCTTTGGGGCTGCGATAAAACCTATCGAAGAGGGCAGCTTATCGACGATTTTATTTTAACAAATACCATTAGTCTTTTGAACTCAGGTGCCAGGATATTCTTCACTGAGCTCCCGTAATTTTAGTCGCCTTGATTTGCTAACCGTCTATCTTTACCGACTTTAGATGGGAAGTACTAGGTACCTCATATGGCGGCGATTTTTTACCTGCCGCAATCAAAGTCTCATCAACGCTGCCCATTGTACCTTGCAAACGGCGCCGTTGGAAACTACAAATTGCAGACTGGTCTATTTTCACAGAAAGTGTCAGGCCGGAGGAGCTCATTTTGATGGATTTAAGCATTGACGAGGTCAATGAAAAATTCACTGAGTTTATAATTGCAGCAGCTGTAAGGGCTATTCCTCAATTTTCTGGCATTGTTCGAGAAAAGCTGAGTCCTTGGTGAACACATGAATGCGCGGAAGCAATAAAGCAGCAAAATAAGGCCGGGGGGATCTTGCGTAGATGCCCAATGCATAACAACTTCCTGAATATCACACAAGCCAGAGCGAAAGCTCTATATATTCAGTGACCAGTGGAAAAATTGTCATCGGAGCAATACATATTGTTACGGGGAGGCTGGGAGTACAAAATATTGTATTTACAATATATATACAAAATGAGTCAGCGTAGTTAAGATGGCTGACCACCAACAACACGCAGCAGCCAGCGTCCCGCGATCTTCTTCTTCCTCTCTTCTTTCATCCTTCCGTAACAGGACCCCCGGGTCGCGAAGCGCCGTCTCGGCGCATGGTAGGCGAAGAATTGCGTGCGAAGTATGGCTTCAGTCACGAAACGTGAACGACGTCAACAGCCGTCGGACTTGAGGATGCAGCAAGCTGTAGCGGCGCAATCTCGTAATTTACGTCGTTAACTTGACGTAGGACTTCATAAGGCCCTGTGTAGTGAGAGAGAAGCTTCTTGGAGAGGCCAGCCCGACTACATGGTGAATAAAGGAGCACCCACGCACCTGGGCTGAACTTGAAATCGCGATGGCACCGGTCATAACGCTCTTTTTCTATATGCTGCGAGGCTAATAAACGAAATCGGGTGACTTGACGTGCCATGTGAGCGCGATCGATGACTTCACGAGCGTACTTAGTTGCAACACGTGGCAAAGAAGGGATGATGGTGTCAAACGGCAATGTTGGGTCGCGACCATGCAAAAGATAAAAGGGTGAATATCCTGTGGTGTCATGTCGGGACGTGTTATACGCGAACGTCACTCAGGCCAGCGTGGCGTCCCAGTCGTGGTGATCGTTGGAGACGTACATCGACAGCATCTCTGTGATTTTTCGGTTGAGACGTCGTAAGACCCTTCGTGTGTGGGTGGTACGTGGTGGACAGCTTGTGCTCAGTGGCACAAGATCGGAGGAGGTCGTCGACAAATGGAAACAAGAACGAGCGGCCGCTGTCTGTAAATACCTATCGAGGTGCACCGTGGTGGAGAATGACGTCGTGGAGGAGAAAATCGACGACGTCAGTTGGGCAACTAGTCGGCAACGCCTTTGTTATCGCGTAGCTTGTCGTGCAATCAGTAGCGACGACGATCCACTTATTACCTCTAGTTGTCGTCGGAAAAGGGCCAAGCAGGTCAAGGCATACGCGAAAGAACGGTTCAGAGGAAACATCAATTGGATGGAGTCGTCCGACAGGTGGCAGGGGAGCTTTCTTCCGGAGCTGTCACAATCCGCAAGTTGCCACATAACGACGCACGGAGTGGTAGAGACCCGGCCAGAAGAACCGGCGTCGTACGCGGTCGTATGTGCGCAAGACACCAAGATGTACCGCCGTCGGTGCGTCGTGAAGTTGTTCGAGAGCGACGGATCGCAGATGACGAGGAAGGACAAGGAGCAACCCAGGGTCGTCAGGGTTGATATTGCGGTGGCAGAGGATGCCGTCGTGCAGAACGAACATGCGCCACGTGGCGTCAGCTCTGCCTGATTGCACTCCGGCGATGATGGACTGCAAGGATTCGTCGCGTTGTTGTTCAGCGCGCATGTCGGTCATGTCAGTAAAAGCCATCACCCCTGTCACCGGACCATTCACAGCAGGATCAGGGGGATCCACGGGGTGACGAGAAAGGCAGTCAGCGTCGTTGTGCAGACGTCCAGACATAGTTGAGAACAAACGAAAATTCCTGGAGCCGCAAAGCCTAGCAACCAAGCAGTCCTGTCGAGTCCCGGAGGGAAGACAGCCAGCAAAGTGCGTGGTGGTCTGTAACGACCGAAAACGTGCGGCCGTACAAACATGGCGGGAACATGGCGACAGCCCAAACTAAAGCCAAGCACTCCCGCTTGGTGATGGAGTAATTTCTCTCGGCAGGTGACAGCAGGCGGCTGGCATGAGCTGTCACGCACTCGGTACAGTTCTGTTCTTGGGCGAGAACAGCGACGATGCCATGGCCGCTTGCGTCAGTATGGACTTCGGTCGGTGCAGATGGATCCAAATGGGCAAGTATGGGAGTGGTGGTCAGAAATCCAATGAGAGCGGCGAACGCGTGCGCCTGCTCCGAGCCCCATGGGAATGGCGTGTTCTTCTTTAGAATATCTGTCAAGGGCTGAACAACGTCGGCGATGTTTTTGACAAAACGACGGAAGTAAGAACACAGGCCGATGAAGTAGCGCACGTCAGAAGCAGAATGTGGCACAGGGAAGCTGCGTACGGCGCGAACATTTTCCGGACCTGGTTGTACACCGAATGCGTCAACGAGGTGTCTCGACACTGTAACTTGACGGCGCCCGAATTGACGCTTCGTAGAGTTCAGTTGGAGGCCGGCTTTTCGTAAGACCGCAAGAATGGCAGCGAGTCGAGTAAGGTGGCTGTCGAATGTGGGAGAAAAAATGATAACGTCGTCAAGATAACACAGACAGGTGGTGCATTTGTAGCCTCGCAGAGAAGAGCCCATCATACATTCAAATGTCGCAGGAGCATTGCATAGGCCAAAGGGCATGATATTGAACTGATATAAGCCATCTGGCATGATGAAGGCAGTCTTCTCGCGGTCCCTTTCATCAACTGAAATCTGCCAGTAACCGGATCGAAGATCAATGGACGAGAAGTATTTAGCTCTGTGCAGGCAGTTCAAGGCGTCATCGATGCGTGGTAATGGGTAGAGATCTTTTCGCGTGATCTTGTTTAAGTGGCGATAATCGACGCAAAAACGCCAGGTACCATCTTTCTTTTTCACAAGGACGACAGGCGAAGCCCAAGGACTGGTTGATGGCTCGATGACGCCATTGCGCAGCATTTTGTCCACTTCTGACTGGATGACTCCACGTTCAGCATGCGATACACGATAGGGGCGCCGACGAATAGGATTCGTCTCCAGTGTTGACACGGTGCTGAACAACAGGTGTTTGGCCTAAAGGCGTGTCGCCAAAATCAAAGATGTCACTGTACGATTCAAAAAGGAGACGCATGTCCGTGACATTTCACTCCGAAATACGTTTTTTTTTCAGACATGCGCAATGTCTTACCTGCCGCGCGATATTCGCTTCGTTCTAGGCGTACTCGTATGGCTGAATAATTTTATGTCGGGGTGAGGAAATTGTGAATAACGTAAAATAACTTCGGAGGACTAACGTAGTGCTTGATCTTTTTTTTCCAATTTGCTCTTTGAGGTGCCGCTCTTAGGTGGCCACTCAAGAAAAAGCATGGTACAGCTTCCCCCGTTTCACTTCGTTCTTCCTATATAGAGGAATGTGTGTTTTTTGCAGAAACCAGTGAAAAAAAGATTTTACACTTACCGCTGCTTTGTTTTTGCTGAAATTCCTCTGAAAGATAGAAGCTTCTTGTCGGGATTGTTCGATGTTGCACTTAGGGCAGTTGCTTGTCTGCTGCTTAAAAATAAATTGAAAGGTACTTTCGTCTATGGGGAATGTAACTGCTGCGAGGGCTGTGATAGCACAAAACGTGTCACCGACCCTCTGGAGATGCGGCAACCATGCAAGCATTGCTTGACTGCAGCTTACCGAGAGGCGGCGGCGCCTGTGTTATGCCAAGCAGGAGCACTGTACGTGCCCTGCCGACGTCACGCTGTGATGTTGGCACTGTGTGACGTACATGGGAAAACATGTATTTACAGTCAAGGTGACAAGGAGAGAATGGGTGGAAAAAAATCACTCGCCCAGAATTGGTTTCTAGTTCTCAAAGCAGTGTATATGTGCTTATTTTGATTATCATCAAGCCATGTAATCGTTACATACCTGCAATTTCCGAATGGATCTATTCGGTGAAGAACATTAAACGATGACTAAGTGCGCGCGCTACCACGTGTGCATTACAAACAAGTTGTTTCATCTGACGGGGCTACAGATGGTTTAGTTACTGACACCAGCCTATCCCTTTTTATTGCCGCACCTTTCAAAATCAGTCTGATGTTTATATGGAGAGAGCAATAATATGGACACTCCAGGCGTATTTCTGCCGTTGGCGTCGGCGTGATGTTACGCATTAAATGTAAGGACGATGCGCGAGTGCGAGTGAAAGCATGCGAGGGTGCGCCGACAATGGTGGCTCAATCTCGCGCGCACAAGGGAGGAAAGCGGGGAGGAAGCGCGCGAAGTTCTGTCGCGTGCAAGGCACCGGGGGTGGGGGCGTTCTACTACGGCGGCAGCTGCTGCTTATGGCGCGGGTGCGTGCGCCCTATTTTGAAAGCGATTTGCGTTGAGAACAAAGTGCGAGTGTGCCCGGTCATCGGGTGAGATGTGCTCATGTCTGCTTGAGCGCGCGTTACACCATGCTGGTTAATTTAGTTAGTAAGCTAATGTTCCCAAGTCTATACGGCCGATAAATCTACTATCCTTATTCGTACAGCTGTTTATTATATGCTATCGCTGTCGATACTTCGTCTTTCGGGCGAAACTGCGACAGTTTCATTCTTATGCCTTGTGCACCCTTCAGTCTTCATGAAGAAGGTGCACAGGCACAGTGCGCACAGTGTATCGCAAGAAAACCTTCATTCCCTTTTCTCACCTTTCTACGATGTTCTTGGAGACGCACACAAGAAGGGCCCTGAAATGTCAGTTCTAATGAATGACAGAATGGCCGCACTATTAACGCACGTCATGCCATAAATGCCATCCCGCAAGAGCTTCCCGAATCCCTCAACAATAAGTCGAGTTAGTGTGACATACCCGGCTATCTCACTCTCTTCGTCTCCGCGAGCGCGTTGGAAGCGATGTAGCGTAGAAGCCGAGACAGAAAAGCTGCGGCCAAAATTTGGGCGTCGCGGCGGCGAAAGGACTCGTCGCGCCATCCTATGGCGGTCACGGTAGACTAGGCTACGTACAAGGCCGCTGCCATCTGGGGGGCCACGTGCTGCAGACACAGGTACGCGCAGTGCACAGGTGAAATAACGGCTTCGTCTTTTCGACATCGCAAACATCTCAGGTAGCTGGCTCGCACCCTCTCACCATCTCGCCTCACTGCCAGAAGACCGCCCACTTGCCTGTTTTGTCAGACGATAGTGTTTCATCATGTATACCTGCCATAAGATTACACAGCTGCAGCGAGAGTTTTGCTTCCCCCTAGGTGCTTGGCTCAGCCACAAGTGCGACGACAGTACCCGGAATTCAAACAAAGGCACAACTCTTATTGGCACGCGCGAGGAAAGCAGAGACGAGGCGTGGGGCTTGGAGTCTCGGTGCCAACTGATCTTTATTCTTTGTGCGCCGGCCCTCTCTCGGCGGCCGGCTGGCTACGGTCGACTGCGGTCGGCTCTGTTCCGCGCTGGCAGCACCGCGGCTTATCCGCGGCATTGTTGTGTTCACTACACTCTCACCACCAGCTCTCAAACAACTTTCGTTGCTCTTGCTGTACAAACAATACAACGATCATACCCATATATACATTGATGGTTCAAGCACCGGGGACGAATCGGCAGGATCAGTAATTTTTCCTGTGAAAGTCACCACGTTCAAGTTGAAGACATCGCGTCAGACTACATCCACAGCCACGGAGCTTGCTGCTCTTCGTAGCACATTATGCATAATTCTACAGGAACCGCCTCAAAACTGGAGCATATTCAGCGACTCTAAGGCAGTTCTACATCGCTTGCTTTCCCCCTTACGCCGCGGACCCTACGAACAACTACCTTAGCAAAAACTCACAATAGAAAAACCGATAGCCTAATGGGTAATTGACACATATTGGTCTATTGATTTTGTATTTGCCAATTGGAACTACATTGACCGATTGGTTCTGTATTTGCCTACGGGAAATATATTGGCCTATTGGTTTTGTATTTGCCTATGGGTAATGTATTGCCTTTGTACAATTGCCTATTGGATCGTTCACACTTGTTGTTCATGTATTTGCATATTACAATTAGTTTTTTATAAGTGTGTCGTAGGTGTCCGTCGTCATGCAGAGAGCCCGCCATGTGGCAACATGCCTATTATAATAAGCAGAGTGGATAATTGGGGCATATGTACAAATATATTCTAAAATCAAAACTACACATGCTTCTTCTGGCCCTTCATGATTTCTGCTATCTTGCAGGCGACAATTCTTCCAAGGAAACTATGTCTTGTGGCGATTTCTTCTGGGCTGCTGCATCGGCGCTCTAGGTAGTTCCTGAAAAATGCTGAATATATACAGGGCCATGAAATGAGAAACTGGAGCACTTTCTTTTGATCCACCAAATTTTAAATTTAATTGCAAGGTATTAAGTATAGAAACTCGGGAGCACAGTGAAGAATTATCGAGACCTTTAATTCACCGCACATGTGCGCAATGTTGCAACAGATGAACTATAGCAAAAGATTGCACGCACGCACAAGTTATAGCATTTTAGGTGAGTTAGAGCATACCTTTCAAGACATCATATTTTGTAGTATCTAATGTTGGCTTGGCACCCGTTTTAGTCATATTTGATGCAGCGCCAGTGACACTTCTGTTCATGAGGCCTGCAGTCGAAAATATTTGTACGCGGGCCTCACAAACTAAAATGCCATCTTTCGGGCGCTGCATCAAACGTTCATAGTCAGACTTTCGCAGCCATATGCCACTACCCAGGAACAACTGAAACGATAAAACAAGCACAGCAATACTGTCACGAACCAGCTTTTACTACTGCAATAGAAGATTAAGCCATGCATTACTATTTTTAATTAATGCTTTATGTCATTGGAATCTCTAGATTGTGCTGTAATGCAAATACCAATCAATATAAAAGGCAGCTGCTTGTAGACATTTTCATGCAATGTTTTACAGTTGTCAAAAAGAACATTGGCCTTGACCAGTGTGCGTAGGCAAACGAAACAACAAGGAAAGAAAAACAGTAAAGCGAAAAAAAAAAACAAGGACGAGATGTGTTGACAACCCTTGCGTTCAGTTAGGAACCAACTGGCTTAAACAATGTTTTGCTAACGAACAACAGTGACATGCAATTAGATATTGGCATCAACTACAGGCCTTGTGCAATAAGCATAATTTTTGCGCTTCCGTGATTGCTGTCATCACAATTTCATTCCAGGAAGATGCTTTGATAGCAATGCTCTATGCTATCGCCCTCCATTTTTCTCTTCTAGTTTCCATCATGCCCATATTTCATTCGGTGGAGCTGCACAGTACACAACAAACAATAATTACCATAACCAAGGGCAACACATTCAAGTACAACATTTCAGTACTAAAGCGCCAAATCAGAGTCAGAGCCGGCTACCTGGCCATTCATCACCTGTACTTTGAAACAAATAAAATTTAGGTGAAGTTTCATTAGCACAAACCTCGTTCCCAATCGGCGAATATAGCTTCCAAGCTTCAATCTTCTCATTGTCAGCATCTTCTCAGCTTACTTCGGCCTCTCCAGCAGACTGTGACCGAGTTGCTGATGAGTGCTTAAGTGTGGGTGCAGCAGGCGACACACGCTCTGCTACCCAGTGGAGACTTGCACCTGTGGTGAAGGTTTCTTCTGTGGGGAACATTTCTCAGCTACTGTTGAGCCAGGCTGATGCCCCTGGGACAGCATGCGGTTTTCTGTGCAAAGAAACACATGGTGCTACTCAATGGAAAATAATTGTTTTTTGCTAAACAACTTTCGACATTCACCTGCACAATGTGTTCAGTATAAATGAGAGATAACAAACAACAACCAAATATGTGAATCTTAGTATCTAGCAATAAAAACGTACCGTTACAAATGGAATAACAAACTGCTGCAAAATGGAAACCTGTCCTAACGATCATTTTGCACAATGGTTTTTCAAGCATTTTCACCTTTTTGTCGAGCTTATTATTTTTAGTTTTCAGCAAGGTCATTTGCCGCTTTCAGCAGGCTATATTCCTGCTCCACCCGCTTGGCCTCGGCTTCCCAGTCTTTGTCACTATGGTCATTTATGGGAAGCAGCGCGTGCATTTGTTCCTGTTGAAATGCTGCTTCCGCTTCTTTCTTCTTCTATTTGAAGCGCTTGGCAGCTTTTTTCATTACCTACATTTAAAATGGAGGTAGAGAAATGTGACCAGGTAACATTTATTGCACTTAAATTTACAGTGCAAAAACGTGAATAGGGAACTTGTGGAATAGCAAAAATTAAAGTATGAGCATATGCATGGCAGGCTGTCATGAGAAGGTGGTCATTTTCCCTGTAGAAGCAAATTATTTGATACATCAAGATGTCCTAAAGCTGCTACATGGAGCAAGAAACTGTGCGGTTAGCATTAAATCCCAGCAAACTCTTTCATCAATGAATTACAATCACTGATATGTTCTTTTCCGATAAAGCGATGTGGCTTTCGTACCCAAAGCATGCCACTGAATCTCAACCTAAAGACGGCCTGAAATGAGCTAGGGTAGTTCGACGATGAGGCAATCAGATATACGTTATGTACACCCTTGCAATTTTTTACCAATATCATGCGAGCGTCGACCGTACAGCGTGTCAGCGGCCTTGTAGCGGCAAGATACGGCGGGATTGCCAACTTTGTGTGCAGGAGAAACAAGATGTATGCGCTGAAGAATAAGCAGGGTAAGATCATCAGCAATCTCGAAGGTATAATAAAAGCAGTGGAATAATTGTCTACTGACCTGTACAGTACCAAGAGGTCTCAGGAGTACTCCATTCGAAACAATTATGAACAGGATACAGAAAGTCCTCCTGTGACTAGAGATGAGGTCAGAAGGGCCGTGCAAGACATAAAACGGGGAAAAGCGGCAGGAGAAGATGCAATAACAGTCGATTTATTCAAAGATGGAGGAGACATAACGCAAGAAAAACTGGCGCCTCTCTATACGAAGTGTCTATCGACTGCAAGGGTCCTAGAAAACTGGAAGAATGCAAATATTATACTAATCCACAAAAAGGAAGATGTTAAAGAACTGAAAAATTATAGGCCTATTAGCGTACTTCCAGAATTATATAGAATGTATACGAAAATTATCTACCAAAATATAAAAACAAGTCAACCAAGGGAACAGGCTGGCTTCAGGAAGGGATACTCTACAATGCATCACATCCATGTCATTAACCAGGTTATCGAGAAATCCGCAGAGTACAATAAGCCTCTTTATACGGCTCTCATAGATTATGAAAAAGCATCTGATTCAGTAGAGATACCAGCAGTCATAGAGGCATTACGTAATCAAGGAGTACAGACCGCTTACGTAAATCCCCTGGAAAATATCTACAGAGGTTCCACAGACACCTTAATTCTACAGAATAACAGTAGGAAGATACATATAAAGAAAGGAGTCAGACAAATCTCTCTAATGCTATTCACTCGTCGCCCCGAGAATCGAACTTCCAGTTGAAGAAATTATTTGCAAACGAGGCATTTTTATGCTATCAACACAACTACCGTTCTACCAGATAGACTATCGATACCTCGGTCGTACTAGAGCGTACACAGATGGTCCTTGCCAAACAAATTCTTCTACAGCCGCCTTTTTCATTCTAGAATGGAACCGAAAACGTACGTTTAAGCTGCATCACACGACATCATTAACTCCAGCATAGCTTTTTGCAATTATCTTTTTGTTACGGTACATAAGTTCAATGCGAAAAGAGAGAGAATGGGTCATCCCTTGTGACTGGCGAAATTGTCGTCATTTTAAAGTGACAGCAATTCGAAAACATGGCTTTAGTTTACGAGATGCTAAAGGAACTCACAAAAGCAAGTGACGAGAATCGCGCAATAATGTTCCAGTGGCTTCCTGGCTACTGCAATATTCCTAGGAATGTTGAAGCAGACGAGGAAGCTGAACAACAACATGTTAACGGCGTCACATCTGAATTTTCTCCACCAAAAGGCGAATGGTTCGATCAGAATCCGTAACCTTCAGGTTTATTTTACATGTTTCGCTTAAATTATATGTCCCGTCCACATTGGATACAACCAGAGGCTTTGAAACGTTGCTTCACTGTCTGCGGCTCATCAATGTGCATTATCATCATCCCATATTATATCCACTGCAGCACGAAGGCCTCTCCCTGCGGTCTCCAATTACCCCTGCCCTGCTTCAACCGATTCCAACTAGCACCCGCAAAATTCCTTATTTCGTCGCTCCACCTAGCCTTCTGCCCTAATGGTCCAGCGGTTATCTAATCGGCGCATTACATGGTCTGCCCAGCGCCATTTTTTTCTATTATTCTCAATTAGAATATCGTCTATACCAGTTTGCTCGCTGATCCAAACCGCTCTCTTTCTGTCTCTTGAAGTTATGCCTAGCATTCTTCGTTCCATCACTCTTTGCGCGGTCCTTAACTTGCTCTCAAGCTTCTTTGTGAGTCTCGAAGTCTGCCCATATGTCAGCAATGGTAAAATTCACTAATTGTACATCTTCCATTTCAATGATAATGGTAAGCTTCCAGTCCGGAGCTGACAATGTCAGCCGTATGCGATCCAAACCATTTTATTCTTCTATGAATTTCCTTCTCATGATCAGGGTATCCTGTCATTAGTTGACTTAGGTAAACATAGTCCTTCACAAACTCTATAGGCTGAATGGCGTTCCTGAACTCTTGTTCCTTTGCCCGGCTATTCCTAATTATCTTTGTCTTCTGGTATAAGCCTCACCAGTTCGAACCTCACTAAGGTCGGTCATATCCCAAACAATGTCTGATAGTTCCAAAAGAGTCCTGCTAATCTAGCCTCACTCGAGCGGGTTCGGGTGTTAAACGTTGCAAAGGTCAGTTTCCATTGGCAGCATGTCCGGACCCACAGATTCTTAGCACCCTCTGCTGCGTTATAGGTCTGACCGCCGCCTTGGTCAGGTGCTCCGCAGCTGCTGGGCACTGAGGGCCATTGGGTATTTCAGTGAGTCATTTAGAAGGGAATGACCGAATACTGCACCAGAGAGGCCAATTCCTGTTCTGGTGAGGGAGTGTCTTGTTGAGGTTTAATGGGCCTTCCTAATTTGGTTGTTCCTGGATTAGTATAGCTTCACTCGCTCTCAGCATCTTTTGCCAGTGACAGGCATCAAATTTGGTGCAGTGGTTGCTGAGGAAAACGAATTCTCCTTTGACTTGTATTTAGATAGAAGCATCCGAGCTAAAGCTCATGGCGAAGTTTGCGTCAGCAGACCAGACCGCCGGAGTGTCCGCCGAAGTGTCATCACGCCATATGAAGACAGATTAAAAAAACTAAAAATGATTGATAGTGACAATTAGTGAATCATAACGTTATATTAGAGATTGGTGGATGTTAATAATAACTACTAATGACTAATATTTACTACTAATGACTTGTAATGACTACTAATGACTCCGAAGTGACCAATATGTCTAACGAGGGCTTGTAATGACCACAATTGATTAGAAATTACAAGAAACGTCTAGTTATTGGGAGTAATGGCTAAAATGACTGCTAATGACTTGTAATGAATACTAATGACCACGAAATGACCAATATGTCTAACGACGGCTTGTAACGACTAGAACTAATTTGAAGTGACTAAAATGCTTAGTAATGACTGACCAGTAATGACCAGTAATGACTGAAAGAAGTTGTAATGGCTACTAATGACTACAAAATGACCAATATGCCTAGCGACGAATTGTAAAGACTACAGTTTATTAGAAATGACTAAAATGCTCTGTAATGACCAACAATGACTAATAATTACTGAAATTACTTGTAATGACTACTGATGACTATGATATGACCAACATGTCTAATAACGGCTTGTAATGACCACAGTATATTAAAAATGACTAAAATGCTCGGTAGTGAGCAGTAGTGACTGATAATGACTTAAATGACTTGTAATGACTAATAATGACTAGGAAATGACCAATATGTCTAACGACAGCTTTTAACTACTACAATTAATTAGAAATAACTAAATGTGCTTAGCGATGGATGGATGGATGGATGGATGAAAAACTTTATTAATGTGCTTAGCGATGACCAGTAATTACTTGTAATAACTACTAATGACTCTAATATGGCCAATATGTTTAACGACGCTTTCTAATGACCACAATTGATTACAAATGACTAAAAATGTTTCGTAGTGTGCAGTAATGACTAAAGGAAAGAAGAGAAAGAGAAGAGGCAAAGAGAAAGAGGCGAATAATAAGAGGAGGAAGAGGAGGCTTTCGCTGTTTACCTCTTAAGAGAGATATTCAGTGACCCTGTTTTTTAGCCCTTAAGGGCAAGATATAGTCCGGCGTAACGCGCGCGCGCGGCCACGCGCGTCGCGGTTAAGCGACGTCGGTGAAAAGCGCGCACTCTACAGTCCGGCGTCACGGCGTAGCCGGCGTGCCCAGGCGCGCTTGGCGAACTCAACGTCGCCGGCGCGGAGATAGAACGTGTTCTATTTCACGCGGCTGACGCTAGACCAGAATGCACTGCGCGCTGTAGCGGCAGCGAGCAGAAGGCAGAATGGCGGCCTGCGGTGCGCGTACTGACAGTGCGGCTGTGGTTTTTTCAACATCCGTGTGTGATGACAGCGCTAGTGAGGACGCCTGTTTGAAGCGATTAGCAACCATCCATGTGTACACGATGTGAAACGCATGGACTACCGCGACACAGAGCGGAAGAACAACGCGTGGGAAGCTATACGAAAGCAGTGTGGTCTCGCCACAGGTAAGCTGCATTTCGCAGCTCCTGTACTAGCTGGTGGTAGTCGCCGAGTTGAGGGCGCTTGTCGAATAGCTTTCGCATGTACATGGTCCGCTTCCGTTTTTGACGTAGCCGAAGTACTAGCAATATGAGTGCGATGTTCTGGCTGTCAGGCACGGCGGCCGCATTTCGATGGGGGCGAAATGCGAAAAACACCCGTGTGCTTAGATTTAGGTACACGTCAAAGAACCCCAGGTGGTCGAAATTTCCGGAGTCCTCCTCTACGGTGTGCCTCATAATCAGAAAGTGGTTTTCGCACGTAAAACCCTGTTCTTTTTTTCAAAAGTTTTCGTTTTAGGCGCACAAACAGCGCGCGGAACGAGAAGCGCGCGCGCTACCCGAACGGCGAGGGTATATGCAAGACGCGCATGCGCCATGTAAACAGCTGTTCGCCGCGGCGGTGAACTTGCGCTCCCGGACGCACAGATGGCGCCAGCCTCGAGCTGCGCGCGCACGCCGAACCAGGCCCCGTACACTCTCAAGTTCAACTAATGGCCACAGAGGGCGAAAAAATCGACCGCGCGCCGCTGCTAACAAAGCCGACCTAGTAGCATCACCTCGGGATTCGTTCGTTAGTTCCAACATTTCCCGGTAGAGGCGTCGTAATAAGCGCAATTTTATCTTACAAACTTTCTCTTACAATTACCGAAGCATTTTCTTTTACATAAAAACAGGGCAAAATTATCATTGCTAATTAGATATTGTACTCTTTGTTAGTAAGTTTATTGTTTCTTCGCCATTATGAACGCAAATAGCGTTCAGCATCATCGATCTTTCACGTGACCTCTGGCCTGGATTTAAAATTTTTACCGGTATTTCCGAGTGCACGGCGGCACGGATTCATTCGTTCGTACACTCAAGACTGGTTGCTTCTTTGTTTCTAAAACTAGTTTCTTGCGCTTCTATGTAACTTGGGGTGAAGTTACGTGTTTGCAAGCGGACATGTAAGCCCGGCAGTTGGGTTTCGGTCGTGAGCCATTCGGAACAGGTCTGCATCGAAACGGGAGCTGGATTTTGCTGCGGCTGACAACGGCAATAACGGTGAGTCGTTTAACACCGCTGCTTCAATCGTTATATAATATCTGTCTCATTACCTTCCAGGCGGGCACAAGTTAACGAACTAGATCCTGCATTACATATGGGCAGTGAGGATCTCAGTTGCTGTTTCCTAAATAAACCTTTACTTGCGAGGCTGTCGTTTGGTTTACACACACAACCAGGAAAGAAAGAGCGATATCGGAACGCGCGTCTCATTTTTCATGTTATTGTAGCCGTGGTTGTAGGTGACTGAGTAGCCTTATCAATATACAGATTAAACTTTTTTTCGAGTCGGCCGGCAACGTCTTTCGTCCACAAAACCGAATAATCCTTTGGTAAAATGAAGTGAAAGTACAGAATTTAATGTATTAAACAGTTGCAAGCATGATACCCATATTTCGTACTTGTTGGTTCCAAATGTTCTTGCTGTTCAGATTGGTTTACCGTAGGGCATTTATTTTTGCAGTAGTGAAGCGGTGCATCACGTTCGTGGAGAAAAATAATGCATCAGTTCTAATAGCTTCATGACTTTCATGCATTTGCTTGAGTAACTAGCAGTGTGATCACTTCTAGAGCATAAATGAACCCACAAATGTTCTCATTTGTGATCTTAATAGTACTTGCGCTGTTGACATGCATTGTAGTTAGGCAGACATCAATTTTATGGGCAATAGCAATATTTATTTAACATGCTGCTTAAGCACCCTAGAATAGACAGTGTACATTTGCATGTGTTCTGTAGTCGCAAATCATTACAACATATATGTCACACCTTTTTGCATTTCATATTGCAAAACTTTGCTTTTTGAATTTCTGATTCAGTCAAAATTTCTGTTCCAGACATGCAGTAATGAGGACGGCACCAGTATAAAGCAACACACTCCACGCACTAAACAGAAGCTGCTGCCTGCTACGACAAGGTCATTGTGTGGACATTGGCTACTACTACAAGGTAAACAACATATGGTTCAGAAATAAATATGTTTGATCTATGCTGTATTGGCTTGCCGTTTGCAGCAGATATGAATGTTTGTTCATATATATGGTTCAGTATAATTGGTTCGAACATATAAAACCCACATAAATTTGGCTAATCTGTGCTATATCTCACGTGTCACCGTTTTGCCCCAACAGAGTCTATGCCAAGCACATCTTGGTCATCACAGGAGCTCCTATCTGCACCAACAGGAAGGGGCTGGAGCCGAATTTGCAAGGCTTTTACACCAAGAACAAAGAAGCACATGCACAAGAATATGGATGAGATATCAAGTCTGCAAAGGACTGTGTTAAGACTGCAAAGAGCTTCAGCCACCATTCCACCAGCACGGACATTTGGCTGAGTCATCCAAGTAACTCAAAAAGGACTTTCTGGAAATTCTTCGTCTTCAGATGCACCTGCAACATCTGACCAAGCACGGACGACGCTGGCCAAAAGATTGAGTTTCATCAGTTCGTCCTTAATCAGCTTCCAAGCCATGTTAATTCCGTTTGTGCGAAGTGTAATTTTTCTTCTATAAATGCAAGCTTTCTCATTGCCCATTTTTGTTAGAGGTTATTCATCCTCATCCAAATATAAAGGTCAACCTTTATATTTGGATATTTCGCTGATACTTAATACCAGTCACTGTCTAGCAGCCTAACATATCTGTAGCAGTATCTTCTAGTGTATGTTGTCATGCGCAATTACTCTCCTGAAATAGCTGATGCAGCATCGGCATGCGTCTTGCATTAACCTATGCACATGTGCTATGCACCATTTTACTTTTCTTGGTGTTTTTAGCCTTCAATGCTTGCAGAGCAGAGTGGCTTCTCTCTTGAATGCAAGCTTTCTCATTTTCCATATTCCTAGTCTCGTTGATGATTGCTCCTCTTCCTTGATAGCCTGGGTCTTTGTGCAAGCTACAGTGAAGTGATTGATTGCAGAATCTGGTTTTGCTGCCACACTTGGTTGTGGTAACTGTGTTACAGATGTGGGGGCCTGGTCAGTTGCATTGGTAAGCAGTCCCTCGAGGTAAGCATTTGCTCCTGCAGTCCGCAAAGCGACATAGACTCCCAGTATACACACACCGTAACTGGTGCGCCCCGTTCGTTCTGGCCTGCTGCAGCCATGGGCAAATTGTGCTTGTGGCCTACCTCGGCCATGATTTGCTCAATACGGAGACCAGCATATGTGCTTACATGGTTCGAAGTGTATGAAGTTGATAGCCGTATGGGTGGAAAGGCCCGCAAGAATGGCTGCCGAAGGTGATGCCCACAAAAGCGACTTGTCCACATTGCGACAAAGTGGGACACAAAGTGTGAGCCACACATAGCGGCCCCCGAAAGAAAATAAATGTGCAGGTTGGAAAGGAGTTAACGCTAAAATGCCGGGTAGTCCATGTCGCTGTGTTGGTTGCGGCAGCAGATGCCTGCGTCACCTGATTGCTTCGCAATGGAAGTTGCTCATCTTCAACGGCAACTGTTGGTTCAAACAGGTGCAAGGCTCTGTCCAATCTGTTTGTACCGCAGGTTGTCGCTCGTTACCAGACCACCACATGTGACAAAGGCAAGCATTATGCCTGTAAGATGGTTCGTAGCCAATGTATAATGTATTGTCAACCTCAAGCGGTGACTGATTGCCGTTTAATTTTGCTGTTATGTCACTTGGTTACGGTCGCAGTTTTATGTTTTTCGAATATTGCTGCCTGGTCGGTTGCACTGGGAAGCAGCCTCTCGAAGTAAGAATTTGATCCTGCAGTCTGCACAGCGACATAGACTCCCAATTTACGCACACCGTGATTCGTGCTCCCCGTTCACCCTTTCCTGCTGCAGCCATGGGCAAATTGTGCCTCTGGCCTTTCTCGGCCGCGATTAGGCATGAACGGAGACCAGCATAAGTGCTTACATGGTCGGACGTGTATGAAGTTGGGTGGAAAGGCCCGCAAAAGTGGCCGATGAAGGTGATGCCCACGAAAGCGACTTGTCCATATTGAGACAATGTGGGACACCAAGTGTGAGCCACACATTAGCGTCCTCCAAAAGAAAAGAAACATGCAGGCTGGAAAGGAGTCAATGCTAAAATGATGGGTAGTCCATGTCGCTGTGTAGGCTGCGGCAGCAGATGCCTGCGTCACCCGACTGCTTTGCACTGCAAGTTGCTCATCTTTAACAGCGACTGTCGCCGCAAACAGGTGGGACACTCTGTCCAATCTGTTTCTGCTGCTGGTTGTTGCTCGTTAGTAGACCACCACGTGCGACGAAGTCGGGCACTACGCCTGTAGGTAGGCAGCTCAATGTACCCTAAGAGACCCGTGTATGTGAATGCTCACTGTTGCCATATGGTTCGTCGCCAATGTATGATGTATTGTCTGAACCTCATGCGGTGACTGATTGCTGTTTAATTTTGCTGTTATGTCACTTGATTATGGTCGCAGTGTTATGTTTTTCGAATATTGCGGCCTGGTCGGTTGAACTGGGAAGCAGCCTCTCGAAGTAAGAATTTGATCCTGCAGTCTGCACAGCGACATAGACTCCCAATTTACGCACACCGTGATTCGTGCTCCCCATTCACCCTTTCCTGCTGCAGCCATGGGCAAATTGTGCCTCTGGCCTTTCTCGGCCGCGATTAGGCATGAACGGAGACCAGCATAAGTGCTTACATGGTCGGACCTGTATGAAGTTGGGTGGAAAGGCCCGCAAAAGTGGCTGATGAAGGTGATGCCCACGAAAGCGACTTGTCCATATTGAGACAATGTGGGACACCAAGTGTGAGCCACACATTAGCGGCCTCCAAAAGAAAGAAACATGCAGGCTGGAAAGGTGTCAATGCTAAAATGATGGGTAGTCCATGTCACTGTGTAGGCTGCGGCAGCAGATGCCTGCGTCACCCGACTGCTTTGCACTGCAAATTGCTCATCTTTAACAGCGACTGTCGCCGCAAACAGGTGGGACACTCTGTCCAATCTGTTTCTGCTGCTGGTTGTTGCTCGTTAGTAGACCACCACGTGCGACGAAGTCGGGCACTACGCCTGTAGGTAGGCAGCTCAATGTACCCTAAGAGACCCGTGTATGTGAATGCTCACTGTTGCCATATAGTTCGTCGCCAATGTATAACGTATTGTCTGAACCTCATGCGGTGACTGATTGCTGTTTAATTTTGCTGTTATGTCACTTGGTTATGGTCGCAGTGTTATGTTTTTAGAATATTGCGGCCTGGTCGGTTGCACTGGGAAGCAGTCTCTCGAAGTAAGCATTCGCTCCTGCAGCCTGCACAGCGACATAGACTCCCAATTTTCATGCACCGTGATTCGTGCTCCCCGTTCGCGCTTTCCTGCTGCAGCAATGGGCATATTGTGCCTCTGGCCTTTCTCGGCCGCGATTAGGCATGAACGGAGACCAGCATACGTGCTTACATAGTCCGATGCGTATGAAGTTGATAGCTACATGGGTTTTCCACCCATGTAGCTATCAACTTCATACGCATCGGACTATGTAAGCACGTATGAAGGCCCGCAAAAGTAGCTGATGGAGGCGATGCCCACGAAAGCGACTTGTCCATAGCGAGACAATGTGAGACACCAAGTGTGAGCCACACATTAGCGGCCCCCGAAAGAAAAGAAACGTGCAGGTTGGAAAGGAGTGAACGGCTAAAATCTGGGGTAGCCCATGTCGCTGTGTAGGCTGCGGCAGCAGATGCCTGCGTCTCCCGATTGCTTAGCAATGCAATTTGGGCATTTTTAACGGCGACTGTCGCTGCAAATAAGTGGCACACTCTGTCCAATATGTTTCCGCTGCTGGTTCTTGCTCGTTAACCTGACCACCACGTGCGACGACGACGGTGAGCCGTTTACGAGCTCGCGTCAATGATTCCAGCGTATCTCGACATGCAAATTTTATTTCTGCTATTGCACGAGGATGTACACTGCTTGTCTTCTGCCAATAAAGTCGCGCGTTCTGTTCACTCACTTGTGGCTTGTTTGTATGGGCGTCAGTAGAGGCTCTTGGCAATTAGAACGCACCAGCTAAGCGGCAGCGAAGGCATTGAGGCATGCCGCATAGCCTGCAGGGCAAGCACGGCACGTACCAGCGTACGCGACCGGCAAAAAACGGCCATATTGAATTTTGCGCTAAAAAAAAAAGTTTGCACTTCCGCTTCCGGATTGAGCAACGTCATCTGGCGTCCCCGAAAGTTAGTTCCATGCGCTGCCGCTGCTTATTTTCGAACCACTGCCAAAGGTACAGTTTCCCTTCTCTAAAGTTGTTCTTTATTCTATGGCCGAACTCTAGAGGAGCAAATTTCTTGCACCCCTGGCGTCGCTAGCGCAGCGTATCCGACTTCGCCTGCCGCGGCCTGGCGCGCCGAGAACGCCGGACTATATCTTGGCCTTTTAAGGGCAAGATATAGTCCGGCGTAACGCGCGCGCGCGGCCACGCGCGGCGCGGTTAAGCGACGTCGGGGAAATGCGAGCACTCTACAGTCCGGCGTCACGGCGTGGCCGGCGTGCGCCGGTGCGCTTGGCGAACTCAACGCCGCCGGCGCGGACATAGAGCGTGTTCTATTTCACGCGGCTGCCGCTAGACCAGAATGCACTGCGTGCTGCAGCGGCAGCGAGCAGAAGGCAAAATGGCGGCCAGCGGTGCGCGTACTGACATTGCGGCTGTTTTTTTCAACATCCGCGAGTGATGACAGCGCAAGTGAGGATGCACTTATTGAGCGCCTGCTTGAAGCTATTCGAAGTCATCCATGTGTGTACGATGTGAAACGAATGGACTACCGCGACACAAAGCGCAAAAACAACGCGTGGGAAACCATACGCAAGCAGTGTGGTCTCGCCACAGGTAAGCTGCTTTCGTATTCATATTTAGGTGCAGTGCACAGTTGTCGCAATGTAGGTGGTCCCATTTGGTCTCCCTTTTTTTTCTGCATCAGTTGACCAGTGCCTGAAACACTGGAAGAGGTTGCGTGACCGCTACAACAGAGAGCGAAAATTAATAGAACAGGCGAAGAGGAGCGGGTCCGGGTATATAGCCAGACGCACGTGGGAATCCCTCTCCGCAATGGAATTCTACAAAGAGTGTGGCCGTATGAGACCGTGAGTATTTTAGTGAATATATTAGAAGTACTCCAGCCACGTTTCTCTTTCGCTGCGCGGACGTTGCATACGATCAAGAGTACCTCGCCGCTTTCGCTGCCTTATCACTACACTGAAACGATTTCGGTTGTATTTTCGACAAAATTCACTGGACGTGTTTCGTTTGTTTACTTACAAAGATTAGTTGTTTACCCGCTGTTATTTTTTCCAATGATCTACTATACGGAGTTTGCTTCAGATGTTTTTTCATGCTACTTACTTGTCAATAACTTTGGTAATTCGCATTTGTCTGCTTTTGTGTAAGCAGACTGTTGGCAAGAGCGGTCAAAACTCTTTTCTATTCACAATTCCGCCATTCTGGCCCGAATTTTCTTTGTTTAGAACCGTATCGAACGTGCACGGTTCACAAGCAGCGACCAGCCAGGACAGCACGGCGGAGGAGCTGTTGCGCACCATGTGCGGCACTACCAGTGTGTCTCCCTCCCAGGACGACCAGGAAGAAGCAGGCCAAGCGGAGCAGTACTGCATGGAGCAAGCTCCCCTACAGGCTGATGAAGGCACTTCTGTTGGGACGGCGCCTTCTGATGCTCAGAGAAAACGAAAAAAAAATGATGATTTTGATCAGCAGCTTCTGAGCCACCTCAAGAAAAAAATGACAGAAAATGAGGCATTTGGCCTCTCCATTTGTATGACACTGGACAGGCTCGCCAGACAAGCAGCAGCTAAGTGCAAAGCACGGTTAATGGAGGTAATTGCTGAGTATGACATTTAAGCGCTTGAGAAAACTATGCAGCACCTACCTTCATTTATCTTGTTCACTCTTGTTAGAGAAGGAGACAGAAGTATGCTGTTTCTTTTTGTTACACAATGAGTCTGCAGAAGAACTGTACCTGAATTCTTACGCCATCTTTTTTTATCAAGTTTCTGTGCAGGTAGTGTGCAACTTGAGTTAGGGAGAGTACCTTTGTATACTCGCATGTGCGAATAGCCCAATATAATGCATACTTTCTTTATATTTGGTTGCAACATTGTTTTACATTTCAAATGAATACATTTATCTGACTTGGAATTGTGACAGCCATCATAGGCAGGTCTTTTTATACATTTCCTTTGTGAGTTTGTGCTTTGAAATAACTTGAGTGTGATTACACTACTTATTCTTGTGTTCAGACAGGTTGTATTCTCATTATACTAAACGCTACAACATGATGTTGGATTTAAAACAGTGTATTATGTGCCTTCAAGTGCTATATTTGTGATAGCACATTTTTTATATATTTGTACTGATGTGTACCTGCTAGGGTAGTTGACATTACATTCACACACTCGCATCTGCAAGTGTAGTTCCTACTTTATTTTTATTTGGCTGCAACCTTATGCTGTATTTGAATGACTGCAATGCAGTACATTTCTCATTGTGCCTTGAAGTGACAAACATATAGGTCTTTTTATAGATCTCATTTACACTTGTTTTGAACTGAATTAATGCAATTCAGATTCCTTTTATGTATTCGTAAGTGCATATTCGTTCCCTTGCATTTTTCTATATAAGGCTGCATGCAGCCTCGTGTATTCCAAAGAGGGCAATATGTGCATGGCTCTTTGTGTCTTGAAGTGACAAAGCTATTCTAGTCACGATTTTCAAAGATTTCATTTTTACATGTGTTCTATGGTAGGAACATGATAGATATTGTTTACATACTCATGTGCACAGCTTTCTAGTGTTTTTTTATTTTTTATGTGTAACAGTGCAGTGTCATGTTGGATGTGAAAGATAACAATATGCTTAGAATGACAGAATGTTAAGCTAGTTAGTAGAGATGCATCGTAGCAAAAGGTAAGGGGTGCACACATGAACAGAAGAGAAGGTGAAATGACAGAACACTGTAGATGTGTTTTCATGGCGTTTAATCTGCCGTTTTCTATTGTGTTTGCGTCTCCACGCCTAATCTTTTATTTAGTTTTTTTTCTTTAATGAGGTCAGTATGTTGATTTTTCAGCCTTGGAGTGAAAAGACTATCCTATAGTCAGGTTATCTTGTTCAGTTGTGTTAAACTTGTTCTGCGACGTGAGCCCAGCTTAGATGACGTTTGCGCTCGCAGTTTCTATGTTATTACCTATTGCTTTATGACTACCTACCTCTTTGAAAAGAAGCTACTAGCCTTGCGCTAGTGCTGTATGTGGTAACTAAAGCTTGTCATGTGCTGTGCACGCCATCACTCTTTCATTCCACTGTTCTAACATCTAAAAATCAATAAAGATGGTGCTTACAGACTTCAAAGCTTATTTATTGTGAAGATACTTTATGTATTTCAAGAAGTAAACCAAGCAGCTGGTGTTACAGAAGAGTGCAGAGTTGCATCGTACATATGTTTACACAGCAGCAGTGTGTACTAACACAAAGGAACACAAGATCAGCCAAATTATTATAGTGATTTAGCAGCACTGAAACAGAAGTAAAAATGACTAAAGCACACAATACAGATAAAAGTTAACAATGTCAAACACTATGATTGTAGCTGCTAACAGCCCAACGCGAGATTTATACCAAAAAAGAGGCAAGAAAATCAGTGCACGTGCAGAAATGAATTTCGTGAAAATTAACATTCGTATGATGCAATGAATATATATAAGCGCTGTACACCATCGTGAAATTTTGCGGTGTTGCTCAGGTACGCCTAATTACGTTAACCTGCCATGGCACGGAGCCTGCTGCAGAAAAGAAGTAATTGGAAATTTCGTCTCTGAGTGCCATGGCTGCAGGAGCAGATCGATTACTGCTAGACACTGCAATTGCTCCAACGTGTGTGATCGATTGCCGCCAATACCCATCTTGTATTTCCCCGCCACACACAGCGTCACCATAGCCTGCAGTACAATACACCGAATCGATCATTAAAAAGTTGTGCAGGCACACTGCCGCCTTCACCATGTCAGTGAGCAGCTCGGGCTGTCCCGTGGCAGTGCCTAGAAAAGCCCTCCACCGTGAAACGAGGATTCCAAATGCGTTCTCTACGCATCTTCTAGCCCTTGATCGACGATAATTAAATATTCTTTTCCTGTCGTCCAACTGCCTTCCTGGATAAGGACGCATTAAGTATGTGCGCAAGGGAAATGCTGCGTCGCCTACCATAAAAACAGGCCATCCATTGACTGCTGTCGTGGGTAGCTCCATACCTCCACGCTCAAAAACATCCCTAATGGAGCTTTCATTAAAGAAAGCACCATCTGAAATCTTTCCTTGGGCCCCGACCTCGACGAGAGTAAACCGGTAGTCGGCATCAACCACGGCAAGCAGAACGATAGAATAGAAACCTTTATAGTTATAATAATCTGACCCACTCTTATCTGGGCACTGAATCGTAAAATGCTTGCCGTCTATGCTTCCGACTACATTTGGAAAATTCCACTTTAAGCTGTATCCTTTGCGAATTTTATCCCAATGAGCAGCTGTTGGGGGCTTAAGGACGAGCGGTGATAGACAGTCCCATATCGCCGGGAGCGTTTCTTTTAAAATCCCAGCAACCATTGTTGCATGCATGCAGTAGCTCATTGCGATGTCTTGCATTGAGGCGCCTGTTGCCAGAAACCTGGAAAATCATCAGTGGTAAAATTAGTTCACATGACATGTGATGCAAAATTTATCGAACAACTTAAAATACCCACTTCAACGCGTTAAGCACCAATATTTATAAAACTGCAATAAAAGGGAACACTGCGCAATAAACAAAATCACAAATTGGAATTGCTATGCTCATGGGGCGTCAGAACATTAAACTCACCTTAACGTCACTGCCAGCCTTTCGGCAGGGCGTATCGGTCTCGTGTGGTTAGGTGCATGCAGTATTCTCTCGTACACAAGGCTCAACAGGTGATCGAACTTCGCCTTTGTCATTCTGCGAAAACAAGAGTGTCTTGTGTCAGATGATGCTTGATTACATTTATAGTCCCCAAATTTCCACTGCGGGATATAAAGCTAGCCGTAGTGGAGGGCGCCGCATTAATTTCCACGACAGGAATTACAATGCGTGCATTAAAACGCAGGCACACATGCGTTTCTTTTTTCTTTTTAATTCACCTGCACCGAATTGCGGCCACCACGGCAGGGAGCAGAACGCAACTGAGTGATCTGCAAACCGGCTGACAGGATTCTTTTTTTAACCATTTCCCTTGTTTTAAAAATGGCGCTTTTTAACAAAAACGCAGGTCACGAAGAAAGGCCCATTGCGAAGAATGCAGACTTAGGTATAAAAGGAACAGCATTATCCCTTACCTGAAATACTTAAAGAAAGTGGTACTCATGGTCCACTTGGCGCAGCTCCTGTACGAGGTGGTGGTAGTCGCTGGGTTGAGGGCGCTTGTCGAATAGCTCTCGTATGTACATGGTCCGCTTCCGTTTCTGACGTAGTCTACGTAGTAGCAATACGAGTGCGATGTTCTGGCTGTCGGGACAAGTTAACGCCATGCCGCAAAAGTTTTCGTTTTAGGCGCACAAAAAGCGCGCGGAACGGGAAAAAGCGCGCGCGCTACCCGAACGGCGCGGGTATTGGCCTCGAGTTCCACCACTGGAAAAGCTGGCGCCACCGTCGGCGTGACGTGCTAGGAGGGATCACGTGGACATAGCGGCCGCGTCGGCTGCTTCGGGCGCGCCGAAGCGAGCTGAAAACGAGTTTAAATTCCCTCGTACGCTGCGGTCCTCATTTAGTGGCGAAATTTTCCCGCTTCGAGTGTCTCCTTTACAACGCTTGAAAGCACTACAATAGGTAGTGGCCGCCTTTGAAGGCGCGCAACATGGTGGGCTACTGCTCGGTGCCGCAGGGCCGGACGCACGTAACGGAGGCCGGTGTCAGCCTTATTCACGCGTAGCCGCAGGACAAGAAGCTGCGTGAAGCTTGGCTCGCGAAACATAAAACCGACAAACAGTCAGCGGCTACAACTTGGGTATGCAGCAAGCACAGACGCGAGGAAGATTTCTGCTACGGCGCCCGGTCTGTGATGTTCTGAAAACGCGCACTGAGACGCTCGCCCGAGTCCGCTGCCCGACTAATGTGACGGTTTGGTCTATGAACTTGTCGATGCTATAGATACTGGCAAGTTCACTGGAGTGGAAAGGCAGCGGAAGAAGCACATTTAAATAAAACATGGCATATGGTCATGTTTGTGTTATGAATTAATGCACTGGATTACAAAAAAGGAGCAGCGGGAAATTGCACGCTGAGAGCACCGATAAACATACAGTGCGACGCAACTCGAGAAATAGTATTGAAAGGTCAAAGAATTTAGAACAAAAAAAAGATTGAATTGACGCGACGGCACATCACAGTCTCCGTAGGCGTCGAAGTCTCTACAATGAAATTATTTTTGAACAGCTGTGATAGCGCCCACGCAACAATGGTTGCTTGGATACTGTCAAATGCTCATATTCTGCGGCCTGAAGCTCATGGCACGGTGCGAAAACTAGCGCGCTGAGAAAGCGAAACAGTGCGCGGACAAGCATGCAGACGCGCAGTCGGTCGCAGCGAATCTGCGCAATCGCTGCATTGAGGCTTCGTTCTATTACACTCCATTTAGTTATAAAAACACTATAAGAACATATTTCACATGGTTTGCTCTCAGCGTTTACCTACCTTTCACGCAAGAAGCCGGTTCGAGAGACTCCATCGCGGCGACCGCGCGCAGTGGCGTTCACTGTACGTATTCGGTAAAGAGATAGCGTCTGTGAACAATTGTGTGCTTTCAGTTTGCCCAAGATTATTATTTAGACAGTAAGAAACTTCTCTCGTTTCGAAAGTACTTACAGAAATGTCCGGGAGAGCTCGCGCGTGGTGTTTTCAGTGAGCGCTGACAGCAAAACCTATGAGGAGCGCGCCACGTGATCCCTCATACTACGCCAGCAAAGCGCTTCCGCTAGATGGCGACTCCGCAACTCCTCGCCGCCAATATGCAAGACACGAAACAGCTGTTCGCCGCGGCCGTGAAGTTGCGCTCCCGGACGCACAGATGGCGCCAGCCTCGCCCGGCGCGCGCGCGCCGAACTGTAGAGGAAACAAATTTCTTGCATCCCTGGCGTCGCTGGCGCAGCGTATCCGACTTCGCCTGCCGCGGCCACGCGCGCCGCGAACGCCGGACTATATCTTGCCCTTTAGTTGTCCTTTCGTGTAAAGTAGCAAAGCCGTCTTGTTGTAAGACAGTTCCATTCATCGTTCATTCATGAATTAGTCCACAATGCTTAGTACTTCGCGCAACGTAAATCAAACAATGTTGGCGCATGAACCAGAGGCCTAAATACAAATATTTTCTGCATATAGAGGGCACAGTAGTGCAATTCGAAGTCTCCGCGTTAAATCTGCCATCACACAATTAACAAGAAATGGATTTCAGACACTGCCTTGCGGGACTGCTTGACTAACATTATGAGGATAACATTTTCCTTAGCTTCTTGGAATAGATATTGATCTGCCGTTCATGAATTTCGATATCTACCGTAGTGCGCTTCCACAGACTCCAAGCTATAACAGGCCACGCAATACGTTGGCGTGGCTGACGATCTAGAAGGCTCGTTAAATATCTAAAAACACCGCTATTGTGACGTTTCCCTAGCTCTTTCACGTTCAACAATGGTAGCGATATCCACGGTACCCAATGGTATCCACGGTATCCATGGTATATCCACGGTATCTAATGGTAGCGATATCCAGGCATTTGCTCAGCGGTGGTGGTTGCGAACGGCATCGCGGAAAGCGTAACGAAGTTCTTCGATACTTGCAGTTGCGGCTATCCTTCCCTGGAAACATCGCCCACGTGGCACCGGCGCTGACAGAGGTATCCTTCCACGATTACATCCAGCAGTGACGTCATCGAGCTACTTTAAAAGAACAAGGCTCCCCTGGCATCGGTGCATTTGCTCTGCGGTGGTGGTTGCGAACGGCATCGCGGAAAGCGTAACCAAGTTCTTCGATGCTTGCAGGTTGGTGCTGGTGCAAAGTGTACCTTTTAGTGGAAGTCTTGCTTGCTCCCTGCCACCACCACTGCTGCTTCTAATGTTAATCTGATGCACTTTTTTTTATTAGAAATGCCTCTGTCTGTACTTTGTCTAGTCTGCAACGACACCCTTCCAGAATCAGGCTCGTACCCTTTGTGCACAGCATGCGGCTTTGGTTACCGCCTCGGCGCATGCTCAGGCGTGACTAACTCCACATTTAGGGCACAAGATGACGCGATGAAGAACAATTGGAAATGTCAGACGTGTGTTGTATTAGCAGGCCGAATGGCCGCTGGCGAGCGAAAAGAGAAACACGAGCAAGCTTCAGGAGTTGAACGGATGTTGTCTGAAATTAACAAGCAGTTGTTGCAACTACCGGCCATTATTAATAAAGTTGAAGAACGCATGCTGCTGAAGCACACAGTAGGCAAATTAGAGCAACGTGTGCAGTATT
Organism: Dermacentor albipictus; assembly: GCF_038994185.2. Taxonomy (NCBI): domain Eukaryota; kingdom Metazoa; phylum Arthropoda; class Arachnida; order Ixodida; family Ixodidae; genus Dermacentor; species Dermacentor albipictus. Next base: position 497,477,625 of record NC_091821.1, read on the forward strand.
TCTCGGATGTGTACGATCAAGTGCTGGCTACAATGAAAACACATTCTTCAGAGATAGCTGCGTCGAAAAAAAAGGTCGAAGAAGCTGAGGTAAACAACGGCAAAGCAGAAATTTCTAAACTGCGACAGCAAATTAACCAACTCGAGCAGTATAGTGGGCACCAAAATTCGGAAATTCATGGTCTCCCGCACAGTGACAATGAAGTACTGCTTGACAAAGTAAACAACTTAGCGAAAACACAGCAACTTGCCGAAATGTCTCGAGCAGATGTTGAACGTATGCATAGGCTTCCACCCAAACCAGGCAAAGAACCTGTAGTACTCGTCCGTTTTGTATCCCGTGTCACGCGGGACGAATGGATGACAAAAAAGAGTGATTTGAAAGCAAGGAATCGAATGTTTACTTCCTTTATAATCTGACGCTAGAAAACAAGAAGCTTCTGTGGGAAATGAAGCTACGATGTCAGGAAAAGCATTAGCAATTCGCTTGGCATAGGGACGGCAAACTGTTCGTGCGCAGGGCTCAGGGTGAGCGCGCAATCCATATTGCATGCGAAGCTGGTTTGAGTCTGACGCGCTGACTTTCTCGTGCCTTCTGGGCATTATAGATTACTTCCTTTTCTCATGGCGGGTACATGCGCATCAGCTTACTATGGCAGTTCTCTATTTACTTCTGCCGTAAATGCTTCATTTTTTCTAAAAGATAACAAGCTATCTATCTGTCATTTATATGCTAGGAGCCTGAAAAATAAATATATGGAAACTGAAACTTATTTGGAATCTTCAGAACATAAATTCGAAGTCCTAGCCTTTACCGAGACGTGGTTCACAAGCGCAGAAGATATTATTCAATTTGATGGTTATAATTGTGAAGGTGTTTATCGTAAACACCGCCGTGGTGGAGGTACTTCTCTTTTTTTGAAAAACGATCTGTCCTACGAGCTGCTGTGTGAATGCTCGCGTGTTACTGATTCCTACGAATGTATTGCTGTAAAATGTTCTAAATATCTAATTGCATCAGTGTATTGTCCTTCTTCAGGTGATCTTGATTTCATTCAATTCATTGCCAAAATATTGGAATATGCTTCTGATCTGAGTCTCCCGGTTGTGTTGGTTGGTGATATGAACGCTAACTTATGATTACCTACTGCTCATACTCAACAATTCATTGACGCACTACATTCTTATAATTGCACTAACACAATTAGTTCGCCAACCAGAATAACGCCAGATTCTGAATCATTAATTTGATATATGTGTAACGAACCACGATCCAAATGATGTTTTTTCGGGAATTCTTACCTCTGATTTAAGTGATCATTTGCCAGTATTTTGTTTTTTGCCAGGACATGAAAACAAAAGCAGGCGTTTTCGACGTCAGCTTTCTTTCTGTCGCCACTTTAACGATGAGAATATGAGTGCTTTTCGCTCAATGATGGAGAATAGAGACTTGTCTACAGTGTATAGCTAAAATGATCCGAATATTTCGTATGATACGTTTATTCAGATAATAAAGTCGTGTTACGATGCTGCTTTCCCATTACAACAAATAAAATATCTACTAAAAAGTTAGGAAGCCGTGGGTAACGCGAGAGATGTATAAAAGAATGCAGAAAACTGACAAATTACTTGATACATTTATTCGGTACAGGGATCTTGCTATACTAAGTGAATACAAGAAAATAAGAAACAGGTTGACTTCAGACCTCAAAAAAGCTAGAAACAGGTATTGCGAACATATCTTTGCTACGGTATCAAACAATCCAAAGAAATTATGGAATGCAGTTCGCAGGTTAAAAGGGGTCCAGTATAACGCAAACCCGAATACTCTAAAGTTTGGTGACACTGAATACAGTGAAACTTCCTTGGCGAATAAATTCAACGGTCATTTTGTACTTGGTGGTGGGTCATCCCACTCTAGTCGTTCATTACTGGCATCTGAAAAATTTCTAAACTACGAGACTTCCATTTCTACCTTCCTATCACCTTGCAATGAAATGAAAGTTTATTCCGTTCTTAAGGCTTTGAAAAAAGATACTGCAACAGGGACTAAATTAAAAATTAAATTATGGGGTTTTACCTGCCAAAACCACTTTCTGATTATGAGGCACGCCGTAGTGGAGGACTCCGGAAATTTCGACCACCTGGGGTTCTTTAACGTGCACCTAAATCTAAGTACACGGGTGTTTTCGCATTTCGCCCCCATCGAAACGTGGCTGCCGTGGCCGGGATTCGATCCCGCGACCTTGTGCTCAGCAGCCTAACAACATAGCCACTGAGCAACCACGGCGGGTACGCAACAGGGACTGATGACATAAAAGCAGCACCAATCATATCTGTTGCTGATGTTGTCTCGGCTCCATTATGCCATATCTGTAACAGTGCTTTCGCGAATGGCATTTTTCCCGATTCTATGAAAATTGCCAAAGTGATTGTATTGCATAAGGGAGGCTCTGTCGCTGATTTAAATAATTATAGACCCATATCCATACTACCTCTTTCCTCAAAAGTGTTTGAACGACTCGTAAAGTGCAGACAAACTAAATTTCTAGATAAAAATCACGTCCTCGTGGACCAACAGTTTGGCTTCCGTGAACACTGATCTACTGAAAGTGGCACTTGTTAAGATCAAAGAAAAACTCCTCAGTAACATCGAGAAGAAACTATATACGGCTGGTCTTCTCGTGGATATTAGAAAAGCTTTCGACTCCATTGAACGCACCATCTTATTCAATAAACTGTCATACTACGGAGTTCACGGAGTGGCCCTAAAACTGATTCAAGATTACTTCACAACCAGAGAGCAATACACGTGTTATAATGGGTTTTGTTCACACAAGAAAGAAATTGCACTCGGTGTCCCTCAAGGGTCAATTTTGTGTCCACTGTTCTGTATTCTGTACCTAAACGATATTGTAAACATACCGCCTACTCCAGATATAGTCTTGTATGCTGACGACACAAGTTTGTTTTTATCAGGTGACAGTCTACGAGTGCTAGAAATTACAGCTAATCATTGGTTAGATCAACTTTTAGTTTGGTTGTCAGCGAACCACCTGCAGTTAAACGTCAATAAAACAAAATATGTGGTTTTTAAGCCTACAAATAGGGCGGATGACTGTGCTCTTTGTGTAAAGTTCAATAGTTGTGTAATCGAGCGGACTTCAGATTTTAAATTTTTGGTGCACTTTTTGATGAGAACCTGAGTTTTACACCTCATATAACGAAGATTCATTCTAGCATTTGTAGGTCAATAGGCATATTGTTTAAAATTAGATACCTTGTTCCTACTTGGTTGAAACGCCGTCTGTATTATGCTTTAATTCAGTCCTATCTTAGTTATTGCCTTTTGGTATGCGGGAATACATTCCAAACTTGGATCGATTGGTATGTCTCCAAAAACAAGCAGTTCGCTGTGCTGAGAACCTTGGACCCCGCGATCAGACGGAACCTTTTTTCATAAAACATGCACTTTTAAAAGTTAATCAACTGTACGAACTTAAGCTCGCTATATACATACGAGGCGAACTCGAGAAAAATTCGCTCATTTTTTATCAAAACCACCTCTCAAGTTACACCCAATACAATTTCAGGCATGACCACATTAAAGTTCCATTTGGCAGGACGAACTACTTTAGAAAACAACTAGCATACTTAGTCCCATCCTTCGTAAAAGCATATCCTGACACGATCACTATCGCGCAAAACGTCAGATCGTTAAACTGCTTTAAAAGTGCTATGAAAAAATATTTGCTTTGCCTTTCTGATTGACATTGTGCTTATTGGTTTCTTGTGTGCTTTATGTACAATTACTTTAAGTGCGTTTAATATTGTGCTTTTATATATATAAAGCTTTTTTTCGTGTTCATATTACTCTGTTGATCCTAAACTGTTTCTACTTAGAAAGTTGTACAGTGATCGTTGTATTTAATGCACGTATGTTTGTAATGTATGCTATGTGTGTCTAATCCACGCTATTGATATGTGTGTATGCTATTTATATGTTATGATATGCTACCTCACTGTTGAGCAATGTATGGGTGACAGGGCCTTAGTCAGGCAGACAATGTACTGCCTTTAGCCTTGCCATCCAAGACCTTCACTGTGTCTAAATCAATGCTGAATAAAAAAAAATTGCACCCACTGTGCACCGCCACTTTCGAAATTTTGGCATGTGTATGGGAAGCACTTCTGCTTCCTCGCACCACCACTGCAACCTAGCATCAATCATTTTCTCCATGAGCTGGCATGAACAGCTCGTCAGACTCACAGGACCAAAATACTCGAGAGAGAAAGCGAGAAATTTTGCCAAGCTTCAATGCAGATATCTCATGGGCGTTTTTCCAAGAGTCAGGGACGCACTGCTTCTTCCACAAGTCACTGAATCAGTAAAAAAAAACGACATTCGACCACTAAACTTACGTTTTGCAACATACTCTAGTATCTTGACAAGTCATTTGATTAGTGCACCCTCGCCTAACGTAGAGCGAGCACTATGCGCGTCTCTGCAGCATTCTAGGAGCAACCCCACAGAATGGGAGCGCACTCGCACAGTCCTCCGCAGGTACACCCTTAGCTGTTATTTCAGCGGGAAATAATTTATTGCATATACTGAAATTGGTCATTTTGTTTCAGCCGATGGACAAAAGCAATTCGTGTGTTCAGGTGCTCTATATATATTTAAGGTGTCAGCGCATAGGTATAAGGGATGCTCTGGTCAGCCGCACAAGTCAGTCGTTTTCGTATTACGCGAAAAAGGACATATACTAAATATTCGTTGCAGAAAACAGGGTGGATCTCGTCATAAATACATCGCACTAAAGAATTAGAAGGAACGCTTTGCAAGAACACTGTCATTATGAATTAGGCATCATTTTACACAGCTGAAATGCATGCGCTGAAATATCCCCCCAAAAAACGCTCACCTTGATTCATCTTCAACCTTGGCTAACACTTTCTGAGTCCTGTCATGTTTTGAATTTCATGTGGAGTGGTCGCCGGTTTTGGACGCTGTAGAGCCGTCATTCAAGGTTTCCTTGCTAGCCATCTGTACACGTTTCAACTAAACAGCGCAACCTAGTGTTCTGTTAGCGCGCTCCTCTTGTAGTCTCTCTTGCCTCGTGCGTTCCACGCGAGTCGACAGATCCGCGTGCCAGGACACGTGTGGGAAAGCGCGCGCCATGAGCCAGTGAACGCCGCCTTGTGGCCTTTGTTCTTTTTAGAGCGCAGCTCTTTGGCGTCCGTTCCTGGGTTTCGCGTCGTCGTCGGCGTTGTCGTCGGCCTCGTAACCAGCTCCGCCCCCCTTTCATCCCCCCAGCGCTAGCAGCGACCGACTGATACCGCTGGATGCCGCTGACGCCGCCAGAGAGTCAAGATAACGTGACGGCATAGAACACCGTCGCCGCCATGCAGAAAGAGGAGGAAAGGGTCCCCCCCCCCCCTGTTCTTGTGTGGCGGATAGGGTGCTCTTCAGTTGCCGACGCGCCGGTTATTTCACGTAGGCCCCGGCACGTCGACGAATACGTGACCACCTTCCCACGGCTAGACCTGGTTCTTAGCGCTGCGGAAGCGAGGGTACCATATTGTTTGTGTCGGCATCGGCGGCGTTGTCCCTGAAACCAACTCCGCAGCTGGGGTTGACTCACTATCGGCGTCAGCGGCATCAGTCAGTCGCTGCTATCTCTTCCCTCCTCCCTTTATCGTGTTGTCCGCTTGCTGCGCGCGCTTCTGCCCCCATCGTTTGCCGCTGGGTGTACACGCCGCCCCCCTCCCCCCTCTTCCTGCGAGTCTCCGGTTGTCAAAGCGCCGGCTCGAACTTAATTCCTTTCTTCGCTCCTCCTCCAATGCAACCCCTGTGCGGTGGCAATCAGAGAGCCAGATCGGTGGCGGCGGATCTGCATATGTGCACCGCCCGAGCCGAAATTGCCGCTGCCGTTCGCCCTGTGCGGTGGCAATCAGAGAGCCACATCGGTGGCGGCGGATCTGTATATGTGCACCGCCCGAGCCGAAATTGCCGCTGCCGTTCGCCACTATTTCTCCGACCACAAAGCTTCCTTCATGACTGTCAAGAACTGTTAGTGGAGTCTTTGTTAAAGGAATACGTGTGAAAAATAAAAAAAAATTCTGTGATAGCGCATACATGTGTTGCTCGATTTCTTTGCCTCAATCTATCGAAAAGGTGAAACAGCTTATTTGCTGCGCTCAAATTTCGCATTAGGAAGTAACGTAATCGTCGGTAATTTTTTTTTGTTATCCAGCGGCCGTGCGGGTTAAAACCAAAAGTGTTTCAGTTTGAAACATCCATGGCGCAATCTGCCTGTGTGTTAAGCCTGTTCTCGTAACGTATAGCATCTTTGTCCGTCAATAATTTGTATTATTATTCCGGAGATCCTCAGCCCTTCCCGAAGCCCCTCATTTCACATTTTGTCACAGTGCCGACATGGAAGTTCCAGTTACAACTGCTATTATATGCTGAGAATTGCGCGAGCTGCAATTGCAGCTGGAAGTGGAGCTGGAGTTTACCTTTTGCCCCGACTAAAGTTCTTAGATAAAACAAGTTTACGAGATAGCGACACTCATTGTTCTTTGCGCGTCCTCCTCAGTCTCATGCTTAATTTCTTCTTTGTACTGCATCCGGGCATGTGATTGGTGCACTGCTTGCACGTGATTTTCTAAATGGCTAGAGGTGATATAACTGTTACGAGGATGTTGGGAGTATAGACAGACTGTATTTACAGTATGTATAAAAGCAGAGTCAATGTGGTTAGGATGGCTCACCAGCAACAACACGCATCAGCCAAGGCCTGGCGATCTTCTTCCTTTCTCTTCTTTTATCCTTCCGTAACAGGACGCCCGGGAGCTGAAGCGCTCTCCTGGCGCATGTTAGGCGAAGAACTGCGAGCGAAGTATGGCTTCAGCCGCGAAACGTGCACGATGTCAACAGGCGTCGGACTTGAGGATGGAGCAAACTATAACGGCGAGATCTCGTAATTGACGCCGTTAACTTGACGTAGGATTTCATAAGGCCTTGTGTATTGAGAGAGAAGCTTCTGGGAGAGGCCGACCCGATGACATGGTGACCAAAGGAGCACCCACGCACCTGGGCTGAACTTAACATCGCGATGGCACTGGTCGTAACGCTATTTTTGCGTATTCTAATAAAGAAGATTGGGCTAATAAACAAGATTGGGCGTCTTGACCCGCATGTGAGCTGGATCGATGACTTCACGAGCGTACTAAGTTGCAACACGTGGCACAGAAACTAGGTTGGTGTCAAACGGCAATGTGGGGTCGGTACTATACAAAAGATAAAAGCGAGAATATCCTGCGGTGTCACGTCTGGGCGAGTTACACGCGAATGTCACGTAGAACAGCGTGGCGTTCCAGTCGCGGTGATCGTTGGAGACGTACATCGACAACATCTCTATCAAAGTTCGGTTGAGACGTTCCGTAAGACCCTTCGTGCAGTGGCGTAGTCAGAAATTTCGTTCGGGGGGGGGGGGGGGGGGGGCTCACGTTGCAGCTTGATCTCCTCCTCAAGAGGAAGCTTTATCTCGGATGCTCCTATCTAAATACATGTAGAAGGTGAATTAGTTTTTCTCGGCAACCACTGCACAAAATTTGATCAGGTTTGTTGCATTTAAAAGAAAAACTTAAGTTCTACTGTCTTCTGGTTTCGAATTCTTTTATTTAAGTTGTCAACTTTTTATAAAAATTGGCGCAAATCTCAAATTTTCAGGAAACTAAACTATCATGTTTAACACTCTGTAACTCAAAAATGAAATATAATATCACAATTCTGTGCATCGCATCTAATAGTACATCTACAGCGCACAAAATTGATATGTTACAAATAAATCTCAAACAATTTAGCACTATCGAAATACGGCTTTTGCAGAACCCTTGTGCACCACGTAACTAATTCACGTAAATACAAATGGACATACCGAATTTGTCCTCTTTGACTCTTATAATAGATGCCTTTTGAAGAACCGCGATAGCTGTTTTTGATGAAGAGCTTTTAGTTTGTAAACGAAGTGCGTCTATTTTTTCGCACTTTCAAATTTGTAAAAATATTTTAAACAAAATTCAGGCCCTAAATCGAACTTCCGCTTCCAACAGATACTAGAAGTTAACTCTTTAAAATTCAACAAAATTCATTAAAAGTGATCCAGGGGTTATCTCAAAAAAGCGTTTCTGCGTTTTATATTTATTTAAATAGACCGCGTCGGAGTTGGGCCCGAGCTAAAGCTTCCTCTTAAACAATTTGTCGAGCGATCAAATACATGAATAAAAATTGCATTGTCATTGCCAAAGATGCTGCAAACGAATTCTTGAACGCTACGCACATTCAAAACAAGTAATATATGTATTTTTAAAATAAAAAGATATACTCGTATGTGCCAGAAATTGTGCTCAAAATAACTGATATCAATGCTTCCATGTTTTTTGTCTATTTAATAAGTAAAGAAAATATCACACGAACCTTAGAACTATATTAGTTCACAACAAGCAAAGCAGTTCATGCCACTGATATGAAAAATGTAAAGGCCATGAAATTAACAAGCTGAGGACAAATATGTTAATGAAACTTTGTCATTCAACAGCCTTGTTTACATTTTTGTACATATGCGACGGCCAGTGAAAGATCTCAATGACGCTGTCATTTATTCCAATGTATTACGCAGGAGCAGCATTCACCGGTCGTGTATCGTGAGTAATTGCACCGAAATTATTGTCCCAACAGAGAAGAGAGCACCTATATAAAGCCGTTCTGCAAAACATACGAGGGCGAGTCAAATGAAAGTGAGCCAATGCAAATATATGACAAACGGGGTACTTAATTTAAAAGTAGTCTTCATGAGCATTTAGACATTTATCCCATTGACTAACGAGTCGGATGATTGCCGTCTCATAAAACTCCTTAGGTTGCTGCTTCAACAAATCTGCAACTGACTAACGTCAACATCCGACACGAATCTGTTTCCCTTAAGCTGTTTTTCAATCTGCCCCAGAAGGTGGAAGTCGCAAGGCGACAGATCTTAGCTGTATAGCGTATGTTGCAGCGTTTCCCACTTGAACTTTGCCAGTTTTGTATTAACCACATCAGCGACGTGGGGATGGGCACTGTGGAAAAATTAAAAATTAAATTAGGGAGTTTTACGTGTCAAAACCACTCTCTGATTATTAGGCACGCCAAAGTGGAGCACTCCGGAAATTTCGACCACCTGGGGTTCTTTAACGTGCACCTAGATCTAAGTACACGGGTGTTTTCGCATTTCGCCCCAAACGAAATGCGGCCGCCGTGGCCGGGATTCGATTACGCGACCTCGTGCTCAGCAGCCCAACACCATAGCCAGGTCTTGGAACAAGATGACCCCATTCGTCAATTTTCCACGTCGTTTGTTCTTGATTGCCCCGCGCAGCCGATCCGGCGTTTCACAATATCGGAAACGATTGATAGTCTCTCCGGCTTTAGAAAATTCTATCAGTAATAGCCCCTGACGATCGAAAAAAACATAGTAAATAACACCTTTCCGGTGGAAATGACGGCCTTTGCTTTTTTGGGGGGCGGTGAATTCGAATGTTTCCACTGTAAGCTTTTAAGAGGCTCAATGTGTCCTCACGAATAAAAGACAAAGTAGAAAAAATAAATAAGAACGTAGTTACCCTGGCTGGCTTTAGTGTCTTGACATGGATGCTTTGGCGTACGTGAAAAAAAATGTCGTGGGATCGAATCCCGGCCACGGCGGCCGCATTTTGATGGGGGCGAAATGCGAGAACACCGGTATATTAATTTCAGTAACGTGGAAAGTTGGGCTAGTTGGTGAGTGATCATAGTACCTTGCTGGTGAAGCAGCGCACAGACACGGACACAGTGACGACAAACAGGAATAGACGACACTCGCTGCTCGAGTGTCGTCTATTCCTGTTTTTGCAGCGAGTCTTTGCAGCGAGTGTCGTCTATTCCTGTTTGTCTTCACTGTGTCCGTGTCTGTGCGCTGCTTCACCAACAGACCGGTATATTAATATTTAGGTGCATGTTAAAGAACCCCAGGTGGTCGAAATTTCCAGAGTCCCCCACTACGGTGTGCCTCATAATCAGAAAGTAATTTTGGCACGTAAAACCACAGAATTTAATTTCTATTTTTTATGTGACATGACGGCAAGAATGAGCCACCACAATGCTTCGTCTCATCATATCTCGCTGCGTGTTTTGTCAACTTCTCTGAAAGTATGTTGATTTGGCTTGTCTCGTTGTATGTTCCGATCTAAGACTTTAGAAAAATCTATGTACCTTTGGCGTCAAATGTTTATAGCAACATTAAGCCCACAATGTTCCGGAATTGAAAATCTAAAGTACGACTTTGGAAATATCAATGCACCTTTCGCATCAAAAGCTTGTTAGAACTATATACCCATAAAGGGTCAGAATTGAAATCCAAGCACTCCCGATTCCGCGGCCTCAGCGAGATGCCGCGACAAGCCCGCCCGCCGTGCCTTTGGAACTTTCTGCTCGGATGGAGCTCTTTGTGTTACGATATGTGACTCCCGGTGCATGGGCGTTGCCGCGAAATGCATCCCGATTTCTCAATGTTCGCGCTAAAATATTTTTTTCGAACGTCAAAAGGACTTTCTAGAAAAAAGCGGGCATGATTTCCGGCGCCGTGGGTTGTTTTGGGCGACGGCGCATGGAGAGCACGAAAAAATTTCGGGGGGGGGGTGAAGCCCCACAAGCCCCCCCACCCCCACCCCTGGCTACGCCCCTGGCGTCACCCGATGGCAACTACGAGACCGACAGGTGTCCACCACTTTGTCTGGGTGAGTGCGTGGTGTTTGCGTCTCATGTCGCCAGACCTCCTAGAACAGGCAGATGTTAGGGGAGTGATTTGTTTTTTGACTGGGCTATGATTTACCAATTTGCCTTCGTTGAACAGTCGAGTCTATCTGAAGGGTGAAATTAGTGGACAAACACGAATAGGTACGAGATCGCGATGGAGACATATGGAGTGCAGGACCTCCATGAAATTTGTTTGGAGTTGAGCATTTCCAGTAGCTCCGAAAAAGCAAGAAAAGCGATTCTGGACGTGATGCATGCAGATGACGTGAAGGTTGAGAAAGCTGACGAGGCTTGGGAAATGATTGTTGAGCGAAATCTGGAGGCGAAAGAACGCGATAGACGTGAGTGGCGCGAGATAGAAGGAGAGGAGCACGAAAGTCCTTAGCAAAAGGCATGGCGAGAAAGCGGTCGAGAAATTCAAGCATGTATATGGCGCAAAACGTGATACCATATCCATAATTTCAAGGCAGGCTAGAGTATGGCTACTTTTCTTGCGGAGTTCGAAAATGATTGCGAGGCAGGTGCCAACCGGAAACTCTGGTCCGAGCGGTTGATCCTGTTGCTCCCTTGTAATCTCGTGTGTGTTTCGGGACACCTGCTTGACCAGGAGAATCGCGACTACGACGGGGCAAAGGTGGCTTTGTTGAGGCATTTTGGTGCTGTATACCAGGCAGACTGCGAAGCCGAGGTGACAGCGACAAGGCCGAGCCTGTCGAGGACAGACCGCAAGGCGAGCCGGCTGGCCCAGATGACGTTGGATGCAGTTTTGCTCCGTCAGAGGCACAAACATCTAGCGACGACCACGAGCATATCTTGGTTTTGCTGCCAGGAGCGGTATCGTTGCAGCGAGGAGGCAGCGTTCCTGGCACTACGAGGGCCGAGACTGCATGTTTCGCCAGCCACGACGCGGGCAAACGACAAAAGCGCAAACCGAGAAAGTCGGTTTGCGCCAACAGCGACGACATTTAGGAAAAACCCGAGTGGGCTAAATCCAAAGGATTGGCAGTTGTCAAAATCTAGGATAGGCGTTACGCGCCTCGGGCAAAAAAGGATTCCACAGAAATTCAGACGCCGCAAATGCTACCTGTTCTCAGTGGTGTCAATGCATTGCAAGCAGAGGAACGTAGAGAAGTGTCGGGTGTGCTCGAAAGTCTGCTTGAATGGCCGTTCCCTCCCTGGGGCAACGAAAGGCGGCTGCCTAGCAGACAAAGGGAGAGTTTGCACGCGGGTCTGTGAATGTGCCGCTCTACCAGTATTTGGAGGTCAGGGTCGAAGTTCGGAGGTGCTTCGGGCAAATCAGTTTTGTTCTGGCATCGCGATTGGACAACGCTTAGACCCGAGAATGGGCGACCCGCTTGAGCGCGTCTGAAAGAGTGTGTTTGTGAACACCAAGCGATTGAGAGCACGGTAGTTTGACAGCCCATTCTCCTATATGTCATATTAGTTTTAATTTTGTTAGTCTTCTTTGCCCTAAAGTTGAGTCGCGTGTTGAGCATATGAAAGGGCGGAGATGTCAAGAAGAGGGCATTCTTTTGTGCTCTCGTCCTTTCTGCTCGCAAGACACCGACATTTTTTAGTTTGTTGTTCACTTTGTACTGAAACCTGATTGCTGAACGCTCGAGTAGAGAAAGTGTCAGTGTCAGTGTTTTTGTTTGTTTGTTGTTTTTACGTATATCTAAGCTAGGAAGAGACTAAATGCTTAATTTTGATTGTGGTTTGACTTATGTATCTTACGTATTAGTAGTAAGTGTTAGTGTAGAATTTTGATTCAAGGTTGGTTTTTGTCGTTCGCGTAATTTGAATATTTGTTTCTTAGTTTGAAAGGACCATTCTCGATTACCCTTGATTTTCGAAGTTCGTGTCTCCCGGAGCCACGTACACAAGTCCGCCGATCCCACATCGTGAGAACTGCCTTCTTGAACGCACCGCTGCTGACCAGTTGTTGCGGCTAGGGTGCCGTTCAGGGACTATAATCCACCAAGCCCATTCAGTACTACACCAGGTTGTACAAAATGAAGATAAAATGGTTTATTCGCTGAGTTACATGGCTCTAGTCATCATCAAGTCATCATCATTTATTGTCTCTTAAGCACCCCTTTCAGAGTGTTACATAGGGGGGGGGGGCGCAGAAGTGTCAATAAACACCGTGGTGATTATTACAAAATGGTTAACTTATTTGTACAACGGTAAACAAAACTTAGTACACATGCTAGTAGACGATGGATAAGAAAAATTAAAAACAAAACAAAGTAAGGTACAAACCGGCAGTAGAAATGGCAACACTACAACAGAGCAGTAAAAACGTTAGACGTTAGAGTAACAGCATATTAGTGGTAGGTTAAGGGTTTGAAAACATGAGATTAGATCCTTAAATTTATCTGGATCACTTTCATTTAATATACTGTAGGGTAGTACGTTCCACAATACAACAGCACTATGTAAGAGTTGTTGAATGCATTAGAGGAACCTTGAAGACGTTGTAGGCTCAGGTTGTTAAAGAGACGCTTAGAAGAGCGGTTGGGTGGAAGTAGAAGAGTGTTCCTGAGATGTGAGAAATTATAACAGAGTTTGTGGAAAAGGGCAAGTTCTGAAATCCTCCAACGAAGCTTTAGACTAGAGATGCTAAGGAATAATTTAGTGCCGCTTACACTTGCATGGCAGTCATAATTTGCAGCGATAAAACGTGCTGCACGATTCTGCACGGCTTCGAGCGAGTTAATAAGGTAAGTCTAGTGAGGGTTCCAAATTACTGAGGCATATTCAAGTTTAGTCCGAATGAACGTTTCATAGGCGAGCTTGCGCATGGGAACAGGGAACAGAAAACTCGATCTTTTGAGTAGGCCAAGTGATTTAGAACATTTGCTTATAAGTTCAGTTATGTGTGCAGACCACGTACGCTGATTAGTGATAGTAACGCCTAGATAACGGTAAGAGTCAACTTGAGTGAGGGCTGTGGAATTAACAGAGTACTGGTGGTTAATGATTTTCCGTTTGCGAGTTACACACATGTACTTGCACATGGAAACGTTGAGGGACATGAGCCAAAGAGAGCACCGATTTGCTATTTAGCTTAGGTCTTCCTGGAGTATTAGTTGGTCATTATGCGAGGATATGCACCGATACAGGACGGAGTCATCAGCAAATAACCTGATTGATGAAAGAATGCTGTTAGGGAGGTCATTTATAAAAATGATAAACAAAAAAGGCTTGAGTACAGAGCCCTGTGGTACACCTGACAAGACTGGACTACTTGACGACTTGAGGTTATCGATGACAGTGTGTTGTGAGCGGTTTGCGAGAAAACATTCAATCCAGAACAATACAAGTGGGTCAAGATTAAGGCAAGCAAGTTTCACAGTAAGACGTAGATAGGCGACATGATCAAACGCCTTTGCAAAGTCAAAATAGATAACATCGGTTTGAAAACGGGAGTCAAGGTGGAGGCGCAGGTCTGTGGTGAATTCGAACAGTTGTGTTTCACATGAGTGTCCTCGTCTAAATCCATGTTGATTGGGGAAAAAAAGTTGTTCTCTTAATGAGATGCAATGCTGGAGTACAATATATGCTCTAGAATTTTACAAGGCACGCAGGTTAACCAAATAGGGTGGTAATTACATGGACGGGAATGACTACTGGGTTTGTGCAAAGGTGCACTGCTGATTTTCCAGTCATTCGGAATAGTGCAAGAGGCAATAGATTGAGTGAAAATCAATTTCAAGAAGAAGCTACATTGCGATTTAGTGTCCTCTAAGGCTTTGGGCCTTATGCCGTCTGGGCCTGGTACACTGGAAAGCTTATGGTTATGGATTAAAGTGGAGATTCCTTGAGTAAATATAGTAACAGCCGGCATTTCGGAATTGTGAGTAGATGGCGACGTAGAGATATCAGTAGGAGGTTCATTAGTGAAAACCGAGAAAAAATAAAAGTTCATGACATCGGGACGCTGATTCACTGAAACAGGATACCCATCGAAGTTGATCAACGCGATACTATGACATGAAGTACGTTTAAGTGATAATTCCTTTCTATAGACTGTCTATAGACTTATGGTCATACAGTTTTTATAGACTAGTCTATAAAAACTGTATGACGATAAGTTTATAGAGTCAGACTGTATAAAAGTCTGACTCTATAGACTTGCTATAGACTGTCTATAGACTTATGGTCATACAGTTTTTATAGACTAGCTTAGAAAAAGTCTGAGTCTATAGACTGTCTATCGACTGTCTGTAGATTAATGAAAATTCGTTTGTAGGCAATCGTCTCTAGCATGTCTATAACAAGTATATAGGCTTATAGTTAGATCTACTTTTGTAGACTGAAGTTTATAGAATGTCTATAGACAAATGTCTATAGACTATCTATAGACTATTTGTATAGACTAGTCAATAGACAGTCTATAGACTTATGGCCATACACTTTTTATTAAATTTCAATAATGGGGTTTTACGTGCCAAACCACTTTCTGATTATGAGGCATGCCGTAGTGGAGGACTCCGGAAATTTTGACCACCTGGGGTTCTTTAACGTGCTCCTAAATCTAAGTACACAGGTGTTTCGCATTCCCCCCCCCCCATCGAAATGCGGCCGCCGTGGCAGGGATTGGATCGCGTGACCTCGTGCATACACTTTTTATAGACTAGTCTATAAAAAGTCTCAGTCTATAGACTGTCTATAGATTAATGAAAATTCACGTTTGTAGACAAATTTCCGCAGAATGTTTATAGACAAAAGTGTATAGTGTTATACAGTTCTATTTTGCAGACTGAAGTCTATAGAATGTCTATAGACTATATGTAAACATCTATCTTAGATATTTTATACACTTCCGTCAACAAAAGTAGAACGATATATACAGTTCTACTTTTGTAGACTGAAGTCTATGGAATGTCTATAGACAAATATGATAAACTACACGAAAACGCAGCGCACACACTGCTGATGCATGCCCCGCCAACACGGCCTTTCATCAGTATGCTAGCAGTTATTCAACTATACGTGTCTGTTCGAAAATTCTTCATGCTAACACAATTTCGGGATATTTACGTAAAGCGTAAATATCCGGACAGGCCGCCATTGGAATATGAACCTGGCAACGTTTAACGCTAGAACGTTATCTAGTGAAGCGAGTCTAGCAGTGCTATTGGAGGAATTAGAGGGCAGTAAATGGGATATAGTAGGGCTCAGTGAAGTTAGGAGGCCAAAAGAAGCATATACAGTGCTAAAAAGCGGACACGTCCTGTGTTACCAGGGCTTACCGGAGAGAAGAGAACTCGGAGTCGGATTCCTGATTAATAAGAATATAGCTGGTAATATACAGGAATTCTATAGCATTAACGAGAGGGTGGCAGGTCTTGTTGTGAACCTAACAAGAGGTACAAAATGAAGATCGTACAGGTCTACGCCCCTACATCCAGTCATGATGACCAGGAAGTCGAAAGCTTCTATGAAGACGTGGAATCGGCGATGGGTAGAGTGAAAACTAAATACATCAGGATATCAGGATAATGAATGCCTTCTTCCGCAAGCGGGATAGCCGAAAGTGGACGTGGAGGAGCCCGTACGCCGAGACTAGAAATGAAATAGACTTCATACTCTGCGCTAACCCTGGCATCATACAAGATGTGGACGTGCTCGGCAAGGTGCGCTGCAGTGACCACAGGATGGTAAGAACTCGAATTAGCCTAGACCTGAGGAGGGAACGGAAGAAACAGGTACATAAGAAGCCGATTAATGAGTTAGCGGTAAGAGGGAAAATAGAGGAATTCCAGATCAAGCTACAGAACAGGTATTCGGCTTTAACTCAGGAAGAGGACCTTAGTGTTGAAGCAATGAACGACAATCTTGTGGGCATCATTAAGGAGTGTGCAATGGAAGTCGGTGGTAACTCCGTTAGGCAGGATACCAGCAAAATATCGCAGGAGACGAAAGATCTTATCAAGAAACGTCAATGTAGAAAGCCTCTAACCCTACAGCTAGAATAGAACTGGCAGAACTTTCGAAGTCAATCAACAAGGGTAAGACAGCTGACATGAGGAAGTATAATATGGATAGAATTGAACATGATCTCAGGAACGGAGGAAGCCTAAAAGCAGTGAAGAAAAGACTTGAAATTGGCAAGAATCAGCTGTATGCGTTAAGAGACAAAGCCGGCAATATCATTGCTAATATGGATGAGATAGTTCAAGTGGCTGAGGAGTTCTATAGAAATAATTTATACAGTACCAGTGGCACCCACGACGATAATGGAAGAGAGGATAGTCTAGAGGTATTCGAAATCCCAAAGGTAACGCCGGAAGAAGTAAAGAAAGCCTTGGGAAATATGCAAAGGGGGAAGGCAGCTGGGGAGGATCAGGTAACAGTAGATTTGTTGAAGGATGGTGGACAGATTGTTCTAGAGAAACTGGCCACCCTGTATACGCAATGCCTCATGACCTCGAGCGTACCGGAATCTTGGAAGAACGCTAACATAATACTAATCCATAAGAAAGGGGACGCCAAAGACTTGAAAAATTATAGACCGATCAGCTTACTGTCCGTTGCCTACAAACTATTTACTAAGGTAATCGCAAATAGAATCAGGAACACCTTAGACTTCTGTCAAGCAAAGGACCAGGCAGGATTCCGTATATGCTGCTCAACAATAGATCATATTCACACTACAGGTGATAGAGAAATGTGCGGAATATAACCAACCCTTATATATAGCTTTCATTGATTACGAGAAAGCGTTTGATTCTGTCGAAACCTCAGCACTCATGGCGGCATTACGGAATCAGGTTGTAGACGAGCCGTATATAAAAATACTGAAAGATATCTATAGCGGCTCCACAGCCACCGTAGTCCTCCATAAAGCAAGCAACAAAATCCCAATAAAGAAAGGCGTCAGGCAGGGAGATACGATATCTCCAATGCTATTCACAGCGTGTTTACAGGAGGTATTCAGGGACCTGGATTGGGAAGAATTGGGGATAAAAGTTAATGGAGAATACCTTAGTAACTTGCGATTCACTGATGATATTGCCTTGCTTAGTAACTCAGGGGACCCATTGCAATGCATGCTCACTGACCTGGAGAGGCAAAGCAGAAGAGTGGGTCTAAAAATAATCTACAGAAAACAAAAGTAATGTTTAACAGTCTCGGAAGAGAACAGCAATTTACAATAGACAGTGAGGCACTGGAAGGTGTAAAGGAATACATCTACTTAGGGCAGGTAGTGACGGCGGATCCGGATCATGAGAGGGAAATGATCAGAAGAGTAAGAATGGGCTGGGGTGCGTTTGGCAGGCATTCTCAGATCATGAACAGCAGGTTGCCCTTATCCCTCAAGAGAAAAGTATATAATAGCTGTGTCTTACCAGTACTCACCTACGGGGCAGGAACCTGGAGGCTTACGCAAAGGGTTCTACTCAAATTGAGGACGACGCAACGAGCTATGGAAAGAAGAATGATAGGTGTAACGTTAAGGGAAAGAGAAGAGCAGATTGGGTGAGGGAACAAACGCGAGTTAGTGACATCTTAGTTGAAATCAAGAAAAAGAAATGGGCATGGGCAGGACATGTAATGAGGAGGGAAGATAACCGATGGTCATTAAGGGTTACGGAATGGATCCCAAGGGAAGGGAAGCGTAGCAGAGGGCGGCAGAAAGTTAGGTGGGCGGATGAGATTAAGAAGTTTGCAGGCACGGCATGGCCACAATTAGTAGATGAGCGGGGTTGTTGTAGAAGTATGGAAGAGGCCTTTGCCCTGCAGTTGGCGTAACCAGGCTGATGATGACGTAAAGCGTGTCACGCGAATTTCACTACACATGCGGCGCAGCATTCATCGCGGCCGGATCGAGCGCCACGAAATGAGATCTACCATGCACACTGGCTGCCCAACACACACCCAATCCGCTTAGTGGCAGCTCAGTATCAAGTTAAAACATGGTGTACTTCCTTTTTTACGCACCAAAATATAACGCTGAAATCAACAAGCCCGAGCGATCTCTCGCCGTAAAACATTCCGTATAGTAGAAGCGAGAACAAGAGCGCGTTGTCAAATCATGTCAACGACAAACCAACACTATTGGTCTCGAGCTCCACCACTGGAAAAGCTGGCGCCACCATTGGCGTGGCGTGCTATTAGGGATCACGCGGACTCAGCGGCCGCGTCGGCTGCTACGGGAGCGGCGAAGCGAGCTGAAAACAAGAGTTTAAATTCCCTCGTACGCTGCGGTCCTCATTTAGTGGCGAGATTTTCCCGCTTCGAGTGGCTCCTTTACAACGCTTGAAAGCACTACAATAGGTAGTGGTTGCCTTTGAAGGCGCGCAACATGGTAGGCTACTGCTCGGTGCCGCAATGCCAGGCGTATGCAACGGAGCCCGGTGTGAGCCTTATTCACACGTAGCCGCTGGACAAGCTGCGTGAAGCTTGGCTCGCGAAACATAAAAGCGGCAAACGGTGATCGGCTACAACTCAGGTATGCAGCAAGCACAGACGCGAGGAAGATTTCTGCTACGGCGCTGGGTCTGCGATCTTCGGAAAATGCGCACTGAGACGCTCGCCTGAGTCCGCTGCCCGACTAATGTCATGACGCCTTGGTCGATGAACTTGTCGATGCTATAGATACTGGCAAGTTCACTGGAGTGGAAAGGGAAGAAGCACATTATAAAAAAGTATGACAGAAGGCCATGTTTGTGTTATGAAGTAATGCACTGGATTGCAAAAAAGAAGCAGTGGGAAATCGCACGCTGAGAACACCCATAAACATACAGTGCGACGCAACTCGAGAAATAATATTGAAATGTCCAAGAATTTAGAAGAAGAAAAAAGATTGAATCGTTCCGACGGTACATCCCCGTAGGCGTCGAAGTCTCTACAATGAAATAATTTTTGAACAGCTCTGATAGCGCCCTCGCAACAATGGTTGCTTGTATACTGTCAAATGCTCATATTCTGCGGCCTAAAGCTCATGGCACGGTGTTAAAACGCGCACGCGGCGAAAGCGAAACAGTGCGGGGACAAGCATGCAGACGCTCAATCAGTCGCTGCGAATATGCGATCGCTGCATTGAGGCTTCATTCTATTACGCTCCATTTAGTTATACAAACACTATAAGGACATATTTCACACAGTTTGCTCTTAGCGTTTACCTACCTTTCACGCAAGAAGCCGGTTCGGGAGACTCATTCGCGGCGACCGCGCGCATTGGCGTTCACTGTACGTATTCGGTAAAGAGATAGCGTCTGTAAATGATTCTGTGCTTTCAGTTTGCCCAAGATTATTATTTAGACAGTAAAAAACTTCTCGTTTCGGACGTACAGAAATACGGAAATACGGAATACGGAGAAAGTACGGAAGTACTTACAGAAATGTTCGGGAGAGCTCGCGCGTGGTGTTTTCTGTATGCGCTGACAGCAAAACCTATGAGGAGCGCGCCGCGTGATCCCTCATACTACGCCAGCGAGGCGCTTCCGATAGATGGCGACTCCGTAACTCCTCGCCGCCAATACCCGAGTCGCCTGCGCTACATGCAGCCGGTTCGCGCTACGAATTGCGCTCACATAATCATGAGCTATTGACGCAAAACATCTTTGCTGAAGCTTACCGTGAAGTTTAGTTGACGTGCGATGCCACTAAGAAAACACGCATACACAGACACCAACGTTCAGGCAGACACCGTACACCGCTACATGCGTTTACGTTCCTGGCGCACTCGTTGAGAATTCTAATTGACGCTGAGAGAGCGCACTGCCGCGCATCCACAAGAGCTCCACGCATGCGCAAGAGCTCCGCGCGCGGGGGGGTGCGCGAGCCAAGGAGTGTGAGCGCCTTTTTCTTTTCTTTTTTTTTGTCACTCTCTCTCTCTCTCTGCGCGCCATGCGCGCCGGAACGGGTTGCTTTTCTTTTCCATCTTTCATCTTTTTTCATGGACGAAGGAAATGCGCTGGCAGGTTGTATTACAAACACTGTGGGCTATCGTATCAGACTGGAACGCACACATGGATGAACGCGCTGTTTGTAAAAGCCGTTACAGGGCCCTTCAGACGCTTCAGACGCATTATCGCCAGCGACGATGAGCATATGCGCATTTGTAGCAGATCTTCCAGCGTACCGCCAAATGTGATGCCCGCACTTGTTAGTGCTAATTTTCCGTTCCGATGATAGGTCAAAGCAATCAGTACAGCATTGAGGTACTCATATGCGCGGCTGCGCAGGCATACCGCTGGTGAAATACTGGGTGGGCTCAAAGAATTTGGCACATATTTTAAATGAATGAGAAACTTTGATGAGTTTAGAGTGCAGGATGTCAATCAACAAAAAACCGCCTGATGTTAGTGATACAGCCGAGATATGGAGACAATGTGAAAACTATCTGAGAATCGGACAACACACAACGCGCACACCACAAGCGCGACATTAGTTCATCGCACACTCACAAAGTCCGCGTTGTCAGCTACAAACATTACAAGTCTCTGCGCTCTTAGCTTGATACCTGTTTGGAATCCACTCGTAGCTTAAGTTGGCGTTCATAACATTTATTATCATAATTGGATCGGTAATTCGCTTTCTTTATTCTACTGCCGCAAAAGTGATGCTAAAGCAACTGTGAAGACTGTCTTGGGATAGCCGAGAGCGACTACATAGATCATACCATGTGGTCAACAAATGCGGAGGTACACACTATGTGTATACTTCAGTCTACAAATAGGCTCTACAGCAATCTCAGCTGTATACAACTTCAGTGGCTTATATCAAACGCAGCTCCGTATTATCCACCGGTACCTGCAGGCGCTTGGTTACAGCGTACACGGATTGGGCCCAGATGAACGATGTTTGTCTATTGTCAATCTCTAGAAGCCTTGTAAACCTGAAGCAATAAGAATTTTACAGAATCGGCTGTCTTATACTTCATCTCACGCCTTACCACAATCGGCATGCGGGCTGTTCGCACAAGTTAACATGACCTTTGGTGACGTCCCACCTAACGGCATTCACCGGCGGTGATATCGGAAACCGTGGAAAATAATCCGAATTGCAAAGGATACGGCGTGTTTCACTTAATTTGAGCCAGGTTTTAGGACATGCAAATGCTACGTAGCTGGAGAGAACCAAGGTGATGTTCTTTGCCATCGCTTGGAGAGACTCAGATTATTTTTTTTTGCACTCCCCTGATTAGGTAATTAGTGTTAATTAATTTCTCAATTAGTTTATTTAGATGAAAAATCTTAATGATAAAATTGTGAAGCAACATTAGAAACTCCCGATACAGTTTTCTGTTCAACGCGTGCTCCATAGAAGTGTTTTTCCGAGCGTGAAGAAGCCCGTGATTACACGCAATGTGAGTCGAGCGGCCGGTCGCGCAGCATTATATATATATAAATATAAAGATCACGTTCTGGTTATATATAGATATATATAGATATATATCGTTATATATATAGATCGAGACATATACATACATATATATATATCGTTATATATAGATATAACGATCACGTTCTCGTGACGCCTGCGGCAAAAAAGACGTTCCACGTCCGCCGTCAAGGTCTGTGAGTGGTGGCACTGGCTAACACTCCCAGGGTTCTACTAGGACACATAAATACCCAAGAAAGTGGATGGGAAAACGGTGCCGCGGTAGCTCAATTGGTAGAGCATCGCACGCGAAATGCGGAGGCTGTGGGTTCGGTTCCCACCTGCGGCAAGTTGTTTTTTCATCCACTTTATTTTCCATTAATTTATCGTTTCTTTATTTCATTTGCTAAGCACAAGTAATTTCCCCTATGTTGTCCTTGGTGTCAGTGTTTGTTGGCTTCTTATGATATGAAATATATATATATATATATATATATATATATATATATATATATATGTGTGTGTGTGTGTGTGTGTGTGTACGTGAATGTATGCATGTGCGTGTTCGAGGAACTACGTAGAGTGCGAATAGACAAGAAATATACACTTTATCTACTCTCGTCTATAGACAGTCTAAAAACGAAGAATGAACAAGAATAAATACAGACTTTATGGACTTTTGTCTATAAGTATTCTATAGAGGGTCAGTAGGCAAAAAAGAAACAAACATCTTATCGACTTTTTTCTGTAGACCGTCTATAGACTGCAAATAGACAAACAGAAATAGAAAACTTATGGACTTTCGTCCATAGTAAGTCGTAGACAAACAATAGACAAAAATAAATAGAGCCTGTATCAACTTTCGTCTTTATGTGTCTATTGTGGGGAAGTAGACGAAAAAGAAACAAACACCATTTCTACTTTCTTCTATAGACCGTCTGTAGAGTGTGAATAGACAAAAATAAATAGACTGTATCGACTTTCGTCTGTCGGTAGTCTATAGAGGGGAAGTTGAGAAAAAAGAAACAAACACTTTATCGACTTTTTTCTATAGACCGTCTATAGACTGCGAATAGACAAAAAGAAATACAAATCTTATCAAATTTAGTCTATAGAACGTCTATAGACAAATAATAGAGAAAAATAAATGGAGCCTGTACAGACTTTCGACTATATGTTGTGCATAGAGAGGAAGTAGACAAAAAAGAGACAAACACCGTATCAACTTTTTTCTATACACTGCCTGTAAACTGCGAATAGACAAAATGAAATAGAAATCTTATCGTATTTTGCCTATAGAAAGTCTATAGACAAATAATAGGGAAAGATAAGTAGAGGCAGTGCCGACTTTTGTCTAAGGTGTGTGTTGTGGCAAAGTAGACAAAAAATAAACGAACACCATATCGACTTGTTTCTATAGACTGTCTATAGACTGCGAATAGACAAATAGAAATAGAAATTTCGTCTATAGGCTTTGTATCAACAAAAGTCCAAATCTGATAATAGCAGGGTAGCCTTTAAAAAGTCCATAGACTTTCTATAATAGAGACAGTCTAAATTGATTTTTGTAAGGGAACTTCTCGCGGGTAACCACCTCTTGGCCTGGCCGCCAGTTTGTGATGCCGAATTCACGACGCTGCGTCGTTTCCTAACCTCACCTGCCCTACTCTGACATTTGGACCCAAGCGTTCTGACAGAAATATACACGGATGCCAGTAGCGTCAGCATTGGCACTGTTCTTGCACAGCCAGACTGGCTTCGATGAATACGCTGCTGCCTTTGCTAGCCACGCACTAACGAAAGTCGAAGCAAACTATTCAGTTAGAGAAAAAGAATGCCTGGCTATCATTTGGGCCAGAACTAAATTACTTCCTTACATCTACGGCCACCCGTTCGGCGTCATCACTGACCACCATGCACTGTGCTGGCTCTCGTCCTTGAAATATCCTTCAGGTCGCTCCGATCGATGGGCGCTTCGCCTTCAAGTGTACGATATTCGAGTGCTGTACTGCTGTGGCCGTAAACATTTGCACGTGGATGCCTTGTCTCACTTCCCAGTGTCAGGCCAGCCCAATTACCAGAAAGTTCGAATATGCGAGTCCTCCCTCAACGCCTCGGACATGCTTTCGGAGCAGCAGAAGGATCAGTGGATTGTTGCTGTGCTGATTTTTCGGTCACACCCATCAGCGCCTTCTCCAGGCCATGTATTGCGTCACCAAGCACACCACATCGCTGTTCGTGACGGGCTCCCATACCGGCGTGACTACCTCTCAGACGGGCGCGAATGGTTACTGGTGGTTCCTCGGTATCTACGTTCGCACATATGCGCAGCGTTACACGGTGACCCGCAATGTGCACATGCAGGAATATTGAAAACGTACGCGCGCCTGCGAATTCGTTATTACTGGCGCGGGATGTACCGATTCGTCCACCAATATGTCCGCTCCTGCCACGCTTGCCAACACCGCAAGGATACTCCGCGTGCCTCAGCTGTTCAACTACAACCATTGCCTTGTCCAGGACGGGCCATTGACGGCGTCGGAGTTGATCTTCATGGGCCCCTTCCGAGTACTTCAGGCGGCAATCGCTGGGTGATTGTGGCGATAGACGCTACGCGGAAACTTCGCCTCTGTCCAACGCATCTGCGCGGTATGTCGCCTGGTTCCTGCTGCGTAAGATCATACTTGCGCATGGAGGCCCCAGAGAATTGCTCAGCGACAGAGGCCGTGCCTTCCTCTCTGACGTTATTGAAACCCTGCTCAAGGAATTCCACGTAATTTACCGTACCGCTACTGCATACGACCCGCATACTGATGGGATGACTGAGCGCTTTAACCGCACTCCTGGCGACATGTTAGCCATGTACGTCGCAACTGACCAGACCAATAAGGACTGCATTTTAACCTACGTGACGTACGCTTATAATGCAGCCGCACAGACCATTACCCAATATTCCCCGTTCTTTATTCTTTAGGGACGCGAGCGTTCCTCCACAATGGATACAATCCTTCCGTATCGCCCTGACAATGAAAGCTACTACCCTGTCCGAAACTGCTGCACGTGCGGAAGAGTGCAGAAAGCTTGCCCGCACATTTACGTCGGAAGATCAGCAGCTACAGAAGTACCTACGGGATATTCCCGCCTCTCCTCCACCTTATGCCCCTGACTCACTAGTCTGGCATTGGGTTCCCACTACCAGCCCTGAACTTTCACCCAAACTTTTTTCCAAGTGCCAGGGTCCCTAGTGTGTGGCCAGTCAAACTTCTCCTGTGAATTATTTCGTAGAACCCCTTGAGCCACCTTTGGATATGCGCCGCCGAAGGCGCGAAATCGTGTACATTTAGCGCCTCAAGGCGTACTTCGATCCACCTTTGCTATCTTGCCCGTAGGTCGCCGAGACGGCTGCTCTTCTCCGGGGAGGTAAGTAGTAGTAGTATAAACTTTTATTAGAAAAAAAGAGAAAAAAAAATCACATTCAGGTCCAGTGGGCGGGTCCCTCAGTCCAGGGCCCCACTGGTGACTGCGGCACGCCGGGCTTGGTCGAGAAGGGCCAATTGGTCCTCCAGCACCGTGCTGGCTAGCCACACCTCCCACTGCCTACTGTTGGAGTTTTGCCCCATAAGGGGTGATTAGATTTCTTGTGGTCGACTCTGGCACGACCATGTGATATGGTGAAGAGATGGCCGCCCTCCGCACCAAGGGCAAGTGTTGGGATACCGGGTGGGGTGTATGTGGTGTAGTAGGAGTAGGTGTGGGTATGTACGGGTTTGTAGTCGGCGCCAGTCCCGCATTTGCGCTGAGTCCAAGGATGTGTCTGGAAAGCTATACCGTTGCCTTCCTCGTCTCTGTGCCTCCAAGATATCTTTTGCTGTGATCGTATATTTTACGAGAGTGCGTTCCGTCGCTCGGATGCTATATTCCCGAGCGAGGTGGTCCGCCCTCTCGCTTGTACTGGGGAAGAACGAGTAGCCGGCACTGCTCTGAAAAAGGCGACGAGTTGCTGGAAGCCTTGTGCCTGTGTTGCCTAAGCTGTGTGGCCTCTGGCTGCGGTGCTCTACTATCTGAAGGTTTCATCAACGAAACTATAACACCTCATGACTATATATATATATATATATATATATATATATATATAGGACGAGCCGCACAAGGCCGGTGCGGTGCACTAGAAGAGAAGGAGGTAGACGAATAATAAAGGCAGTATTCGGTCGACCATGTTTGTCTCCATCCGCAACCCCCAGCTCGCATTACACAATTCGACAGGACAACGACCTGGCAGCCACCTTATCAGCCGCACATCAACATGGAAATACTCAACACGACGCCATGAACCTCGAGCGCACAGAACCACCACCGATACGGACCAACATCATGACCACAGCACCACAAGCCTTGGACATACCCAAGTATTCCGGATCAGCGGATGACGGGTGTCACGGGCCCGTCGAAGACTGGCTCCGCCTCTTCGAGCTCCACGCAACCGCTGCATCATGGTGGGAACGGGATATGATCACCTACTTCAATGACTACGTCAACGGTGATAGATGTCGGTTCTACCTCACACACATCTGTGAAAACAACGAATCGTGGGAGAAAATGAAGGAAGAGATGATCAGTCGATTTCACTGATACGTTACAGATGTCTCCATTATCTAACAGCTAGAGAAATTTCAACTTTGCCGCCGCAGTCACTCGCAGCCTCCACTTAGTAATCAGCATCAGTGCCAGACAAAGCCTCGTATGAGTAGACCATCGATGAGCTTCCCATGTCATGATTCTCACGAGGAGACGGCGTGCATATGAATGTCTAGCATGATGATGACTACCGCAGAGCCTTATTCACCATGTACGCCCTCGACACGCCACAGGAATAATGTCCCTGAACCATCTGACGCGTTCACACCGTTGTCTTGTGCTCATTGCCCACCACCGGGTTTCGCATCACGTGACACCTGCACGGCTTTAAGACAACGCCTCATCTCAAGCACAACTATTATTTCTTCAGATGGAGCGAATTCGACTTGTTATCCGAAAATAGGTCATTGGTAAACCACCAACAAGTTCTCCTTTCAACTACGTGGTTCATCCGTTCAGAAACGGATGAACCACGTACATTAGGAGACCACACCACTTCACAACACACAGGCTTTTTTGCAGGTGCAACAACCGAACGAGCCTCTGTCTCTGCAGAAAGGTCGCACACGCAAAACAACATCACGCACTGCGGAATTATTGAAGCACCCATTCATCCTGTCGTTGCAGCAGCCTCAGGAGAGACTTCTTTGAAGCCTGGTACAATGCTTTTACCATCAGACAAGCCACAGGAAAGCAAGCAGCGTCAGTAGCCCACCGCTGGCGACACAAATATGCCAAACAGATACCAGGCTTATTCCTTAACCTGTGCTAAGCCTCAGCTATCGCATCCACATCAGAAAGATCTAAATCAGTCACTCCAAGATCAACCTCGACTATCTAGACGACGACTTCGGCATAGACGACGACAAAGAGCGTTGCGGAAAGCACAGTTACGACGACAAGAAAGACGTCAACGCGCAACTCCACTCAAGCCAAGCCGAGCACAACGAATAGGCCATTTCCCTAGCAAGAACCGTTGCCGAGGACGGCTTTGGCAGCGATCAAGACTGCCTACGCCATGGACTTCAACGGCGACGCCACACGATACGATGCAGAGGATACGGATCATTTTCTAGCAAGATAGTCCACCAACCATCCAAGCGAGCAGCAGCCCATGTCCATTATCTGCAAATTTTGGACGAAACTCAAAAGAATATGACAAATAAGAGGCACGAAACAAGCGTAGGCCACACCATGTACCATTCAGTCCCTGAAGACGTCAAGCATAAGCTGATCTACCGATTGTACGTGGCGCCCCTGCCTCATTCATTTGCGACCAGAGCACATGCTGTGACACTAGCTGCATTCATGTGCGGGGCACTGATATGTTGCCCTGGACGCTGCAGCCAGCCTCACCCACCGGAGCTATGGTAGAGGTGGTCGGACAGCTGCACTTTTCTATGAAGTCCATGAGGTTGCAAAACTATCGTAGGACATTAGACTAACTGCGCATTGTTCATTTTTCATGGCATTTTTCATGTATCACCGTCCCCTAGATCGCTCGTACGTTGCGTGTTGCTCGTACTCTCTGGTGGGGAGGCGGAATCGTGTGAGGAATCGCAGAAGGACGGTATGGTGCACTGGAACAGAAGGAGGCAGACGAAGAATAGAGGCAGTGTTCAGGCCACCGCCTCACCCCAAGTTGAATAGGGCGCAAGCCGTTTCGCTTAGGCTCCTACAGACCAGCACATATCCGTGTCTGTCCGCTCTCCACGAGGCTTACCCCGACGTGTATCGCGACGACACCTGCCCGTCCTGCGGCCAGACCTCCACTCTACCTCACATGCTCTGGGAGTGCGGGTCGACATACCCCAAATTCATCAAGGAGGAGTGGGACACGCTTTTGCGTAGCCCCGCTCTAGAAAAGCAAATCCTGGCCGTCCGGCATGCCCCCGACCGGGCCGGTGGGCTAGACCTGCCGGTCCCGACGTGGGACTAGCCGGGTGCGCGACGAGTTCGTGTCCTCGCCGGACCTACAATAAAGTTTATTCACTCACTCACTCACTCACTCACTCACTCACTCACTCACTCACTCACTCACTCACTCACTCACTCACTCACTCACTCACTCACTCACTCACTCACTCACTCACTCACTCACTCACTCACTCACTCACTCACTCACTCACTCACTCACTCACTCACTCACTCACTCACTCACTCACTCACTCACTCACTCACTCACTCACTCACTCACTCACTCACTCACTCACTCACTCACTCACTCACTCACTCACTCACTCAGTGTTCAGGCGACCATGCTATGACGCGACCATCCGCAAGCGCCTGGTCGCGTCATAGGTATACACACACACACACACACACACACACACACACACACACACACACACACACACACACACACACACACACACACATATATATATATATATATATATATATATATATATATATATATATATATATATATATATATATATATATATATATATATATATATATATATATATATATATTCTACCGGAGCACTTCGGCGCCAGTTCTGTGCCAGCACAGAGAAAGAAGTTGACGTTCGTGTGTGTCTCGCTCTGTCGGTTTTTCGGGTTGTTGCTGCCTTGTGTTAGTGGCCCTTTTGCAGACGCCGTGCCCACGCTGCTGAAACGAACACGCCTGTTGCATTTGGTGGACGTGCTGGGTGGTCCCTTTCCTCGTCCTAGAGCTCCGCAGCCGCACTTTACCATCTCCCGCTGCAATGAGTGAGGAGGCCACTACATCTAAAGACATAACCACCCCCGAGCCTGCCATGTGCGCTGGTTTGGTTCGACAGCTTGACCCTCCGACATTCAGCGGTACATACGATCACGATGGCGAAGGCTAGCTGTCCGAGTATGAACGCTGTAGCGCTCATAACGAGTGGGATGACGCTGCCAAGCTGGCTTACGTCATCTTGTACCTAACTGATGCGGTCAGCTTATGGTTTAACAATCATGAAGCCGATTTCATGATCTGGTCTGTTTTCTACGATCTGGTCGGTTTTCTACGGTTTTATATGGTTCTACGGTCAGACAGCCGTGCGCAAGCTTCGCGCTGGACGCCGCCTGGGTGGCCGAGCTCAACAATGTGGTGAGACTTTCACGAGCAATATTCAAGGCGTTATCGACCTCTGTAGGGGGGTGAATGCTTCAATAGCGGAAACCGAGAAAGTAAAGCACATCCTGAAAGGCATAAACGACGATGCCTTCCATATGCTGGTAGCCAAGAGCCCCCGGACAATCACCCAAGTAATCGAACTATGCTGAAGTTTTATTGAACTCAGTAAGGAGCGCCTTTCCACGCACCGTACCACGATGCAATCCGCGGAAATTTCAACATTGGAAACCACACATACTGGAGCTGTATATTCCGTCCTGCTACCGCAAATTCAGCAATACATCTGCGATGGAGTGGCCCGCCAGCTCTCCCTTGTGGCATCTGCTCCCGAGGCCCTTGTCACATTGGACAACCCGCTCCGTCGTGTCATTCAGACGCAAGTCGCTGAGGCACTGCCATCCCCTGCGGCACCAGCGCACGTTACAGCGCCTCTCACTTACGCTGATGCCATGACTCGCTCATATGCGCGACCGCCGCCAGCGCTAAGCTGTCCAATCACTAGCTTCTACTCGCCGCCACTTCTGTACGCCCGGTTCACGTGCCAGCGTAGCCACCTCCCGGACCCTCTCACAACCCATGGCGTACTCTGGATAACCGCCCCGTCTGCCAGGCCTGCGGTATCGCTGGGCGTGTTGCGCACCCCTGTCGCCGCCATGTAGGGTATTTTAGTCACGTCACGCCCCCCTTTGAATACACACCTCAACCACCAGAACGCCATGTTGACGCTGACGCTTTGGACGTTTCTTATTCATGTCGTGCTACCTTCAAATACCGTCGGTCGCCTTCACCTCGCCGCCGCTCCATTTCCCCCATGCTTCGACAGTCCGATTCTCCGCCGCGGGAAAAATAACAGCCGCAGTTCCTGAGGCAAGAACTGCGCTGTCGTCGAAATTTTTAAGGCCTCATAGCTTGCCGCCTAATAAGATCGTGGTGTTTATAGATGGTGCGCGACCAAAGCTCTTGTCGACACAGGAGCTGCGTTTCTGTGATAAGTGAACGACGGTGCTGCAAAGTGAAAAAAGTGACGATACCCTATTCCTGACCTATTATTACGAAGGGCGCGCTCGCAGCACGTTAAACCTTTGGCCGCGTGCACCGCTTGTGTTTTGATTGAAGACGTACCGTGTGTCGTCAAATTTGCCGTCCTCTCGCGTGCGTCGCATGATGTTATCCTAGGCTGGGACTTCCTTTCTGAACATCGTGCTGTAGTCGACTGCGCTCGTGCTCAACTATCCCTGTATCCGTTCACTACGATAATCGCAGACACTACGTGCCCGCATGCTAAAGATGTTGTTGCTGGCGACGTCAACACTTCTCCCTTCTCAGCCACCTTAGTGGACATCCGTTGTGGCTTCATCACTGATCCAAGTGATTTTTTACGCCATCTGAAGATTGTTCTCGTCGCCGGAACCTCCTACTTTCGTTTGCGTCGTCGAACTAGCCGATGGTTGCGGAGCAGTTTACGCGTGTGCACTCCCTTTCCCTGCCCTGCAACTTTATTACACTGCGAATGCCTCGGCAGTTTGGACATTTTTCATGCCATTTTACCATCCCAGGCATCTTCTAGTATGCCACTACTGCCTCTTGATGCAGTCACTTCTGTCACCGCACACACCGAACGAGACCCAGACATTTTGCCGCGGAGCATAGATAACGCCATCACTGAAGCCCAGCACTTCCAAGTCTTCAACTACTTGAAAGTTTTCGTGCGTCTTTTGTTTTCGACCAACCTTCCTTGGCGCAGGCCTCTGCGGTTGTTCACCGCATTGACACTGGTGACCTTGCTCCACTGCCCCAGCGTCCCTACCGTGTATCACCGACTGAACGCCACGTTATCAGTGACCCCTTCGACGATATGGTGAAACATGGCGTGATTCAGGAATCACAGAGTCCCTAGGCTTCTCCGGTCGTGTTGGTGCATAAAAAAGATGGTTTGATCTGGTTTTGCATGGATTTACGCCAACTAAACGATATTACACGCAAGAATCTTTATCCGCTTCCGCGTATTGACGACGACCTGGATTGCCTTCAAGGAACCGAATATTTCTCGTCGCTGGATCTGCACTCCGGCTACTGGCAAGGACCCATTGCTGAATCCGAGTGCCCGAAACTGCTTTTGTCACCCTTAACGGTTTATATGAATTTAGTGTAAAGACTTTCGGCCTTTACAACGCACCTGCAGCTTTTGAGAGGCTCATATGGACTTTATTCGCAAAGGATTGAAATGGCACACCTGTCCTTGCTACTTACATGATATGGTAGTATTTTCTGGAGATCTTCCCTCTCCCATCACTCACCTCGAACAAGTTCTCGAGTGTCTCACTGCCGCAGGATTACAGATAAACTTGAAAAAAATGCAATTTTGGCGTTCGTAAATTTACGATCTTAGGCCACGTAGCCTCGAAAGAAGGAATCTTACCGGTTCCAGAGAAGCTTCGTGTGGTTGCCGATTATCCCAAGCCCTGCACTCTGAAGGAGCTCCAAGCTTCATCACATTGTGATCGTATTTCCAGCGTTTCATCCGAAATTTCGTCTCCATTATCGCGCCCTTGACGCAGCTTCTTGGCGGCAGCACTGACCTCTGGACTTGGAATCCTGAGTGTGACGAGTCATTTACAACGCTTAGCTACTCCTCACATCCCCTCCAACACCGCGTCACATTGATCTTACCACACCTACTGAAATCTACACGGATGCTAGTTGTAACGGACTTGGTGCCGTACTCGCCAAACGCTAGTGTGGCTTTGACTAGTATGTTGTGGCATATACCAGCCGTACACTAACAAAGGCAGAGTCAAATTACTCCGTAACGGAAAAGGAATGCTTGGCCATTCTTTGGGAAATGGGTAAATTTCGTACTTAACTTTACGGTCGTCAGTTTAACGGTGTCACCGACCACTATGCCCTGTGTTGGTAATCATCGTTAAAAGATCCCACTGGACGCCTCCTTCACTGGACTTTACGCCTTCAAGAATATGATATTCGTCTCATTTATCACTCGGCAAGAAAACACTCGGACGCTGACGCCCTCTCCCGTTTACCCCTACCTTCTGAACCTGTCTGCTCTACAACTTCCAGTTGCGATTCGCCGTCCCTTATCATTACCGACATGCCGGCGGAGCAGCGCAAAGATCCCTGGATCGCTTCGCTGCTTGACCATATATCTCAATCTTCGCCTACTCACTCTCACGCACCCTACGTCGTCAAGCTCCACACTTTGCCGTTCGCGAAGGCTTGTTGTACCGTCGCAACTACTTAACCGACGGCCGCAGGTGGCTCCTTGTTACTCATCATCTACACTGGGATGTTTTGAGCGTTTTCCACGATCACCCCCAATGTGGCCACACTAGCACATTCAGGACCTACCCCCATCTTCGCCTACGGTACTACTGGCGCGGCATGTATCGCTACGTTCGCCAGTATGTTCGGTCATGCCCTACGTGTCAGCGCCTCAAGGCACCTCCTCACAGTACCACCCGTCCTCTAAAGCCACTATCTTGCCCTGGCTGACTGTTCGACCGCGTTGGAGTCGATCTTTTTGGTCCCCTTTCGAACACTCCTGACGCCAGCGGGTGGA
This sequence comes from Dermacentor albipictus, assembly GCF_038994185.2. Taxonomy (NCBI): domain Eukaryota; kingdom Metazoa; phylum Arthropoda; class Arachnida; order Ixodida; family Ixodidae; genus Dermacentor; species Dermacentor albipictus. The sequence continues at coordinate 497,511,124 of NC_091821.1, forward strand.
TCATTGTCGGCATTGACCACCTCACACGGTATGCTGAAACATCGGCGCTGCCAACCGCCGCCGCGAAAGACTTTGCTTACTTCCTTCTTCATGACGTCATTCTGTGACATGGTCCACCACGTGAATTGCTAAGCGACTGTGCCCGCGTGTTTCTCTAAAACGTCATCGAAGTCCTCTTAAAGAAATGTCAGATTTTACATCGAACCGCCTCCGCCTACAATCCTCAAACTAACCGCATGACGAAACGTTTCGATCGTACCCTTGCCTACGTGCCGGAGATGTACGTGTCCGACGATCACGCGAAATGGGACCGGGCACTTGCATTCTTAACTTACGCTTATAACACCGCCACCCAAGATACCACTGGTTTCTCAGCTCTGTTTCTTCTCTATGGACGTGAACCATCATACTGCAGAGACACAATTCCGCCACACCGACCTGACGTTTCTGAAGCGAAACCTATTTCTGAAGCAGCTGCTTATGCAGAAGAATGCCGTACACTGGCGCGTTCGTTTACCATTCAAGACCAGTGCCGTCAAAAATCTCGCCATGACGCCTCTGCATCTACTGCCCACTATTCCCCCGGAACGCTGGGTTGGCTATTAGTTCCATCCACCACTCTCGACCTTTCTACCAAGCTCTTGTTCAAATATTACGGTCCTCACAGTGTCCTAGCTAGAGTAAACGAAGCCCGTGAACTATGTCACCGAGCTGGTCGAGCAGCCCCCGACAATCGTTTCCGGGCGCGGAACAGTTCATGTCGCACGGCTTAAACCGTGCTACGCCCGTTTGAGCTGGCTTCTGCCTAGGTCATGTTGTGCCATTACCACCAGCCCGGATCCCGAATCTACAAGATGCAGAATTTATCCTGCGAGGGCCCTTTGGACAAACCCGGGGCTGCGCCGAAAGGCACAGCGCCCTAATTCTCCCTTGACAAGTCAAGATGCTGAGCCGTCAGGCAGCGGTGTCCTGCGGAGAAGCATCGGTGAGCGACATGTCCAAACGTGCAAAACAAGTGCCAGACAGCCCGGCGCCGTACCTCCTTTTGCCTGGAGGTCACCGCGCGCGCCAACTTTAAACCGAGTGGCCAGCGCGGTCGCTGGTTGGACCTCTCGGACGACCGTCGAGTGCTGGCTTTCTATTGGGCCGTTTGAGTGACAATGGTTTCTCGGGGCATTATAAGGCCCGACGCGCCGCCTGGAAAACCGGATCCGCCGACCCACCGGGAGCTAAGTGCCGCTCTCGAGTGGAGTGAGATGTGTCACGCGTCTTCGCCGGACGTCGCTGTGCGGGAAGAGTCGCGTTTGCTGTGAGCTCTCGGCCCCAGTGCCGATCCGATCATGTCCTGTATAATGACCTGTATATAGTGTATAAAGTCTCTTTTGCTAGTCTCACCGACGCCTGACTCGGAGTCTTCGCTACCAACGCTCTGTCACGAAACAGGTGACGAGCTCTACGGGATCACCTCAAAGTCGTAACAGTGGTGGCAGCGGTGGAAAGACGTAACAGTCACCAGGTTGGCTCCTTTCTACCCGGGGAGTGTTGTACCGGAGCACTTTGGCGCCAGTTCTGTACCAGCACGGAGGAAGAAGTTGACGTTCGTGTGTGTCTCGCTCTGTCCGTTTTTAGGGCTGTGCCTGCCTTGTGTTAGTGGCCCTCTCCTATATATATATATATATATATATATATATATATATATATATATATATATAATGTGTATAAAAGAACAGTTTTTATGATGGATTTGTTGAAACATTTTGTGATGGTGAAATAAAAGCCATTCGTCGGACCACATTTATAACCCTCTTGGAACCTCTGGGAAATTCTGATTTTGCGAAAATTTATTGCCAAACGAGCCACATTCGCGGTGAGTTTTGGTGATTGCGGGATGTTCTTCCGTTGGGTCATTCTTTACCGACCGGAATGCCACCGATCTTTTGAGAGCTCATGCGCGTCACGTCGCACAGCACATACAGATAAGCAGTCAGTGAGTTGATTAGGTGTTATGCGGGTCTCATCACGGTTGACAATTGTTCCACGTAGATGGATAAGGTGCTAAAGAGTCATAAGGGCTTATATTGATCGGAGAAATTCTGACATGAATCAAAAGCACCGATAGGGGATGGTAAGCGTTGGATTAAGTCCGGAAGTCCGATAAGGTTATTAAGGGCCAATAAAAGTTCATGAAGGTCGGATCATGTCTGATAAGGTTGACAAGGACAAAGAAGGATTTGTGATAATTGGGTCGATTGCGATACGGATGATACCGACCGATGAGGGTTAACAAGGCTCGGATCGAGTCCGGTAAGGTTGATAACGCCCAACAAATGTTGATAAGAGTTTACAATGGTCAGATGAAGATTCATGACATTGATAGTGACACTGAGTTGCGTGGACCTGATAAAGTGGTAGGATGGCAATGCATATTTATACACCTCCCAGAGGAGATTCAGCGCGAATTTCATTTGTTTCTGTTGTAGGCAAGTGCAAACTAGTGATTGTGTTTCATTCCCATTCAGAAAAGTTTGCGCATAAGGTTTAAAAATTATGAAAACAGAAACTTTGGAGGACGCTTAAGTTTCGCCTTTACGAGTGGAACGCGATAGCATTCAAAGCTCCCTGACTGCTTTTCATGCTTCCCTGCAACTGCAGCCTATGTAACCGTAACGTTCACCGGGAAACGCTCGCGGCGAACGCTGTGCACGAAGGCGGGATTTCTGGTAGAGACACGGCCCCTTGCATGGGCCGCGATGCGGCGGAGACAAGCGCCATCTAGAAGTGTTTGAAGGAAGCGGTTGCGCCGCTCCGTGGAGTGTGAGATATTTGCACGCCGGCGTGCGAAAATGGCAACGCCGTTCCTGGTCTATCTATTGTAAAAACATACATATTCGCGTAACTGAAATATGTTTCCTCGTATATTCACTTTACAATGCGAGAGATATCATGTCTGTAGGTTGTGTGCAAGTCGTAGTTTATCATTTTTTCACGCATTTGAGCTTGAGAAATTCAATTATTTCTGTCAAGTCCTTGTGTCACATGGAATGCCTGGGTACGCGTGGTTCGAAAACCGTTTTTGCCGAAACGTCGGCTGACGCTGGACGCCTAAGCCGACACCGTATTTTCTGCTACATGGGCCCCTTAACGCTCTCGCGTTATTATTTTCTTATTTCTCAGCTCTCTGAGTCAGAAAATCGTACAAATGCATAAGGTGCATTTTTCGCCTTGTTACATTTTTTATGCTGAAAGAAAGGCGTGTGCTTGGACAATAGGCTTGGTTGCAAAATGTGAAGGAATTGTGTAATGTCAAATAAAGTGTTACTGAAAGCAAAAAATTGTCACGACTCCCTTGTGACTGCTCTTATCTAACAGATTCCAAAGGCAAATCGCCTTTTAAACAACAGACTCAAAAATTATGCCGCAGCACATGCCCTCATAGTATCAAGCTGATATGAGAAAATACGATACAAAAAATAACTTTTTAAGGTTTGGCAAAATTTTTGATAGGATGGCTAAAATGTGGCACCATGTTCTAGATGTAAAACTAATGAAGTTTATTTCAGGTTACTCTGTGTTGTTTCTCGAGCACAAGTGTCCCCAGTAAAACGGGTAACGTCTGCACTTGCAGCAAAGTGTGAGCAAAAACTCCCTTTAGCTGGCTGCAGCGCTGGTTGTAGTGCGATGAATACTCAGGCAGAAAGCCTTTAGCTCAATGTGACTATGCCCACAAGAAAAACAAATGCGGTAGACTACATCACATGCGCATAAAAAAACTATTGCCCGTGTTTGCAACTACGCTGTGTCTGTATTGGCCTCGAGGACATACTGTGGCGCCCATCTGATGGCATCTCTCCGTGACGTAGAAAACGACATCATGTGATACCGGCTGCGAGGTGTACGACCTCTCTAGCGGTTTAGACACGGTTAATTCCGAGTGCATTAGGCATTGTATGTGGGTGTTTTGGCTGCAGAATAACCTAGTGCGTAAACACCAGTTTGGTTTGCAGAGCCTCGAAGGCTTTTAGCGGACCTACGTGATGCTTTCATATTGGTTATGCAGTTCGCATGATCTTTCACAAAAGTAGATAAGGCACTTTTTCCTGTAGATTCTCATTCGATCCAACGACTTTGTATGCACTTTATAATGCGCGTGGAAAAAGGCGCGTAACATATAAGCGCCACCGCGCTTTGTGTGTGGCATAGGAACGTAGAGCTTTACTGCAGTAGAGAAACCTGGCTTTCCGGAGATGTGTAATAGTTTATTTCACATAAAAAGGGAAATGGCGCATACTTATTGATATCGAGCATTTCATCAAGCTTTCAAACTATTGCGAGCTTCCCGTTGTTAAATTTACGTCATTGCGGTCTCCTTTCCAAGATCTTGTGTCACGTGCGATGTTTCTATCTTTTTCGCAACGACGACTATAAACTGTGTCTGTTCAGTCGCCGAAATGTACACGTGCTCGAGATCAAACATCTTCTCGAAGACAACGATCTTCTCGAACCATTTCACCCAGGGAATTTTCTGCGCTGCGCTGTATTCTAGAGTGTTCTGGGGAAGAAAAAGAAAACAAAACAAGCCGTCATGTCCATGTTCATCAGTAGGAAACGCGAAACAGGTGCTCAAACGCAATGCTATCTGACTTGGAGACGGACATATTAGGAGTGATGTTTAGCGGGGGGCCAACTCCGATTTCCCTATTAATATACATGTAACCCGCTGAAATAATTTTGTAAAGAAACCGCTGGACTGACTCAATGACGCCTGTTCCATTTAGGAGAAAAGGTTACATTATAGTGAATGCAACAAGCAGAATCTCAATTTGGGACAAATATATTGTAATTTTTTCGAAATCTTTCAAGATATTAAGCGGAAGTTTATAAACCCGGAACCCTGCAACAAAAACAAACAGCTCTGCAAACAGCATTTCTTATAGCATCTAAATTGGACAAATTTGATGTAAAATTTTACAGCTTACCTATGATTGTTAAAATGTTTATAAATGTCTTGCGAAAGTCCCACTGTGTGCTATATTTCAAAGTGGAGTACAACATATCATTTCGTCTGCTTTAGAAGTATTATTATGCCTATTAGGCGTCTAAAAGTGATATTTCGAAGTTGTACTATACGTTTTCAGAGCGTTTAGAAAGCAAAATTTAGAAGACAGATGTTTTAGGACGATTACGGAGCAAATATGCTTTGTGTTTCTCTTTGAAGTGTTTTGTCCCCACCAAATACCAAAAAACCTTCATAAGCAACGCCCTACAGAATCTGGTCATCCCAATCACATTGTCGTTTTGGCTCAAAGAGCTTGCTCGAAAAAGAGCACAGATAGAAGAATTCACGTAGTTCGCCTCCAAAGGAAAATGAAACGAACTGCTAGCATCCCCGACCTACACAACATCTTTCATAACTTGAAGAAGACAGCGAATAAAGCGAACGTTTGTGTTGTTTCTGTGACAGAAAAGCTATCAAAGTTACGCAAGATGAGTAACCAAAAGGGGGGAAATCAGTGGGGTGTGCAACATAAAACAAAATATCTTCCGTGGAGGCTGTTGTTTTACAGTTTTCCTCTCTCTTATGGAAAATGTGTACATAGGGCAAACTAAAATATGCGTCAGCCTGTGATTAACTTAGCACAAGTATAATGCCGGAAGCTATAAACAAGGTAGCCTGTCATATCACTGTATACTTTGTGGCAGTGTTCCGTTGTATGACAAGTGCAGCATTAGATGTTGGGCGAAGGAATAACTCGCTAGAGAGATATTTGAAGGAGGTATAATAGACGTAGTCGCAGACCAATGTGTTGGAAAACCTTCCATTTTCTTACTCGATAAATAAATTGCTTTTCTGTGCAAGCGTTACAGCCTCTGCAGTTTCTTCTTTTTCTCCTTCAGTATGTCATGTGCCTATAAGTATGCGTCTGCTATGTCAATACAACAGTTAGAAGTCAGCGCCCTGTGAGTGTTGTTTCTGCCATAGCACCTTGTCTATTATGCGCTGTGATTTACCTACATATATGCTACTCAGCGTAGAAGGAGAGAACGCTTACGGTGGCAGTACAGCCGGTTTCCTTGGAGAATGGCAACGCACTATTTCTATTTTTCCTGTCCACGTTTAAATATTGAAAAATGCTCACGGCAAGACCCTCCAAAGGCGGTGACCTTGCACTTACAGAGTATAAAGAAGATTACAATGAGGCTTGGTGACATGCCCTAAAAAATCCGTCGACGCAGCAGCAGAAAGCGCGAGTAGCTGCCAACCTTACTACCATCCTCAGCGTAGGTCATGTCAAAGAGCAAGACGTTTTTTTCCCCTAAAAGCGGCAAAGCTTAGCTTGAACCCAAGCTTCGTTGCAGTAACTAGCACTATGAGACACGGTATGACATTAGGCTCGGATTGAGATCGCCTTCTGGATCGGTCCAGGTCATAACAAATATTTAGGCGTTACACTCACTTCGCACTTTTCATGGTGAGCCTGTGTTTCTGACGTTTCTACATCAGCCTGTAGAAAGTTGTGTTTTTAAGCAGGAAATAAACGAAAGCTTGAACGATGCTAAGATTGTGACTTAATGGTTCTGCGAAAACCCGCGAGGTGGAGAGAAGTAATTAATAAAGGGAAAATGAGACATGAACGCAATCGTAGCAATTGCGACAAAGGAAACACATAACGGTTTTTCGAAAGCAAAGGCTTGCAGCTGAATAAACAAAGTTATGATTATTGCAATAGATGCCTGATGTCTAGAATAGAATATGATTCCGTGAATTGTGTTCCCAAAACTAAACAGGATACACAAAAGCTAGATATGTTACAAGGCAAGCTCTTAGATTTAGTTTTGGGAAATATAGAGGGTATGGACTCCCCTACGAAGCTTATGCGTGATAATGACATCCAACATTACAAAATGGGTAGAATGTATGCTCGCATGGTGTGCTTGCGTAAGAATTTGAGGGGTAAATTACATCTGTTCATGCCTTCGTATGTGCAGCCCATAAGTACCCGAATAACTAGAGATACACATGCTCATGCGCTGCAACTATTTTACAAAAGGAAATGCATTTAAAAGGATATTTTTATTCCCATGGACGATTTGCGATTGGAACGCCCTTCCTAAAACTCTTTTGAAGGCGAAGAATTCTTGTAACGCACTCGACCAAATGTTATTACATTAGTCTGCTTTCTGTTCCAATTTAGTTTTTGTGGTGCAACCTAGTACCTTTCGTAATTTCTTAGTGTGACTACTGATATTTGTTATTTTGTTTATTAACCCTTTAACTTGTAGCTCAACAATATTGTTGACGTAACAAATAGATCTGCGAAATGAGACAAATCTAAATATTAGTTTGTGCCTTTCAATTTTTATATGTTTATGTTCCAGCTCAACAGTGGTGTCCACTGTTAATGTTAATGGTATTATGAGCAGCAGCAGATATTTTGATGAGAAAACTGCAAGATTTCGTCCTTCTCTTCTTAACGCACATGGTGGTCGTATTCTCGCCAATGCGATTGTTTTTTCGTTTCTTCAAGCAAGCTACTATTCTTTATTCCCATAGAGGTGCATCTCAAGAACACACACTGAACTTGCCAAAGCTGGAATCAAACACCAGTTTTTGACTATTATTGGCCTTCAACCAGCTGGTTAACAATAGTACTGACTTACTATATCTCGCATAGTTCTAGACAAACACTTCAATATTTTAGCTGGTGTGTATTTGCGCAATATAATGAAGAAATGAGCCAATAAAAATGTTCTAGACCAATCGTTATGTTACCAATTAAAAGGTTACTGCTCCAAGTCTTCAACTCGCATTTTCATATTTCTGCACAATGTCCAACTCCTGTGTGGGCGAATCTGGCCTGCAGTATTGTGAAATTAGTAACTAAATAAATGAAGATATAAACAACTAGACAAATAAGGGAATGGGTTGTGACATTTGTTCACGGGACTACAATCAATAAGTCGTCATGCCATGGTTGTGGCTGTAGTATTGTCGTCGCCGACTTCGTCGTGGCTTGGCTGCTGTTGTCACACACAGGCAGTGGCGTAATGCATACACACAAATTACTCGTCTTACACAATTACCTTGGTTGATTTGGTAACGTTGTGCGGAATGGGAAACTCTGCTACATGAGAAGTTACGTGCAAAATGATTTAAATATTAGGGATTCCAACTATTCGAGATATTTCCCCATATGTCGCCACACATCACAACCAGCTAGTGGCCGGAAGAACGGTTACTGTGTAGGCGGATCAATATACCAGTTTGTGATATTTCATAGCTTGTTGAGATGTCCAGTGTCGTTCTTCTATTTTCACTCATCAGCCTTGCACCTATTAGCAAAAAGAAATAAGAGGGCTCACCTGACACACGTCACGAAGTTTCAGGTCAGGAAATACCACATCAATGCAATTCTTGAACACTTCGGCGTCGGCCCCGGAGACACGATGTAAAACAAACTGAATAGTATGCCCTTTGGCAAGCTTTGCCTTGAGTTCGGGCACTGTGCCGACGGAGGTTATTTCGCCTTTGGAGAGGACGGCTACTCGGTCGCATGCCAATTCGCAGTCGTCCATGCTTATAGAAAAAGAAAGAAATACGAAAACAGCAAACTCATCTCAGCTACTATAGGTGTTATACGTGTCGAGTGTCTTTGAAATCAACGCCTGCTGTTTGATGGCTTCCCGTGATGCGCCTGCTTTTTAGACACCTGTATATTCTGTAAAGGCGGCTATTGGTGCAAACTACGTTTTTTTAGGTAACATTGCCTAGCGTAACGTTTTGTCATAGAAAGAGCAGCGCACGTTATCAGAGTTTGACAAAGTATTATGAGTAGACTAGTCTCCAACACACTGAGCCATAGCTCGGCACGCCATAACGCGCTCATATAGCGCTCAGGAAAGCTATACATTTTGGTGCTGCTTAACCTGTGTGCCGCTACAACTGCGAGTTGTGACAAATATCAGAAAACATTTCCCATCATGGCGCGAAAAGTAAAATGAGTCATTGCCCCTACGAATATTTCATCATATACTGCAAATATATTTGCGAAAGCTACACCTTACAATAGACCTGGCGGTGTCAGGCACGTTTAGAAGCTGATTTTATGTGACATTAGGACAAGCGTAATTATTCAGCAAAAGGTCGTCACAATATTCAGCAGTAATTAGTCTAATAGTGCAGCGGCAGCGTCTGCCTGTCATTGGGACTAAGAATCTGTGGCCTTCTCCTGCTGAAAACGAGCAGACCCGGCTTTCATTCCAGGTGGCGGTGGACCGCATACCGGTGATGGCAGAATACCAACGCCCTCGTTTATTTACCTTAAGCTGCTTCAGATGCAGCAATGGAAAAAGTTGCAGTATTGGTATCTTTGAGGGCAGTTGTGCCGTTTGGGCATGTCAATCTCAAGCAATTACTTGCAACTCACGCTGGTGATTTCCATGTCACCGATTTCAGCCTATTGAAGAGAAGCAAGTTCTTGTGACTAATTCTCGTAAAAAAATTCGGGACATTTCAGAGAGGCGGAGCTGTTTCGTAGTGAAAGTGTCACTTTCACTACGAAACAGTTTATAACGAACAATTTCTCCGATGGGTTTCATTACGCAATAATTCTTTCAGTTTCTTTTTCATAAAATGGCCGAACAAAAGTTACGGATATCCCTAGTGGTGTTGCGATAGCGTTTGTCGTGAGAACAAGATGCACGGTCACGTTTGTTTCTTGCAAGCTCTGGCATTAAACATACAAAGAGATGTATAAAAATTAAAAAAAAACAGAATAGCGCCTCATAAGTTTCCAAGCAGAAGGTGTTACGTTAAAAATTAGATTATATTGCCTTCAGTAAAACTTGCGCATAAATGCCCATGACAAACGGAAGTAATACGTCATTGCTTCAATACCAGTAGGTGACGTCGCTATGCACATTTGAGACATGCTGATCTACCGCGATGGCTAGTGGACACAAAAACAATAGAATTAACTGAAAACCAAGTGTTTTGTTTCCTGGAAAAGCATCAGCATTTCTATAATGTTGACAGCAACTGAATGCAACTGTACCCACGCTGCTTATGCTCTTAGGTATATGATGCAGCTTTTTATTTTATTCTATCCTGACAATCACATTTATCAAAGATAGAAATGGATAAGAACATAAATGTAAATGCGTCAGAACGCAGCACCAACAAGCAAGAAAAATAAGTTTATGCTCATCATGGGGCTGGTTATATTTGCCAATTGGCGTTAAAAATTTTCAGTACTCCTCGAAAGCGACAGTCCAGTCCTCCCCGACTGCACTGTCGTGGAAGACTGATTTCCAATCTTCCGAAGTGTTAGGAATGAACGAGTGATAAGAATATTCTACATGACGCAGAAAATATTAAATTTTGTGACGATGGACATGCGATGAGGCGTGTGTTACAGGCGCAATTAGCCCTTCAGGTGCAGCAGAGGAGAGTTACTAGGTTAGAAATTTTTTTTGCAAAAGTGGCAAGGACGAGTTTGTGTCGTCCACGGGTTTCGACGCTCTTTGAAAGTGCAAGTAACGGGCCAGGCGTTCCCAATCAATTTCGACGTTCTGACGAGTTTCCTCTTTGGGTGATGGGGGCTTGCCGACTGTGTTAGGGTTCGTGCGGCAGAAATTCAAGAACCGCAGCTGTCAATCGGCCGTTGAAGTGTCCGCAGCAAAAGCGCGGCTTTCATTTTTTTTTTGGAGTGGTATAGGCACATCTAGTGACTCTGACAAGGCCGAGTACGATGATACCGTTCGGACGGCAGAGCAGTGGACATGGCGCGGCAGCGTGGCACTTTGCCTGATACCTTGTTTTGAGATCTGTCATACGAAAGCAACGTTCTAGTCCTGCGTAGCCACTCTTCAAGAAGTTTGACTTTTCGCTTTTGCAAGCCTTTCTCAACACATGTTTCGTCTCAAGTGTAGCTTTACCAACATGAAATTGTGACGAAACAACTCTCAACTCTGAAATATTTAGTACGCGTGTACGGTTCTTCTTATAGGAGCAAGTCGCGGACTTACTGCTCCCATAATATACATATTTTGAATCCACAAAAACACTCCTATCCAGATGTGCGGATAAAAAAAATTACTTCCTGAGCATTTTTTTTTTTGGCAGTAGTTAAAGGGCTAGGCTGGCACCAACATGGTAATTCCGGCAATAGATCCCATCGCACAGCGCGAAGCGCAAGCACTGAAGACGAGAGGAAAAAATTCCAAGGTACAAAGATCGCGTACATGTGCTTCCGAAATCCGACCCTACGACAAAGGCTTCCGTTTCGTAGTAACTCTTTGCAACGGCAAAAAAAAAATCAATTCTACACTCCACGACCGCAACACCCTGTGCACTTTCAAGCACGCTCCTTTTCCGCAGCCCGGGTCTCTTACGTATTTTTTTTTTGCTCGCTTGCAGATGCTGATGGAGCACGCACGAAAACATGAATAAGGACGAACGAATTAAGACAGACAAACGAAACGGTGAAAGATAGCGTCTGTCGGTTTATCACTGTATAGTTCGCGCTCCATCATTCCTTCAGCATAATTAACCAATTTGATAAAGTCCTGTTTGTTCTCTTTACAGTAATTTATCATGGGCGTAATGACAATGCTGCTATTCAACATTAAATATTTGCTTAAGTAACATTCTAATATTGATGTTATGACTGTTTTGTTCAAGTTTTTTTCTTTCCCTTGATTTTCCATTATCGAAGTACTTCGCTTATATTTGTAATGCTATAGTGCGCTTTCTGCCAACCACCGCATCTTGAACGCTACCGTTTGACTCACGTTACATTTTCTTTACGACTCATCTAGGTACGACACTACTGATGATTCACTGTTTTGTATTCTCCATGGATGCACTACTATCACCATAGCAAAAATGTTATGTTTGATCTGGATTATTTATTCACCAAAAACAAGTAGGACCAGCTTTGCTTCGGCTTCTCCTTCTTTGGTCACCTCTCGTATAATCCGGGCAGTCTATGCTGTTACAGTCGGTTCTTGTTAAGCAATTAACTCTAGCAATACGTGAACATGCAAGGCGCGTTGGATCACACTATTTTCTGCACGCACATTTTAAGGCCGCTACTGTGCTATAGAGAAGGTTGGCTGCTGAAACCACCTATCACTATCTCATTTCGATTTCGCTATGCCGTAATATTAGCCTTCTGACACTATTAGTTCGAAAGGTTATTTGTTGAAAGCATGAACGAGGAAAAGAACAAATATGACAAGACAACTCGCTTAACTTTCAATCGTTCTGCCTTCATTGGTTGCCTTAATAATGAACATACGTGACGCCATACTTATGCAGGTCCGGATTTTCCGGACATCGGGTTCAGTTCGTGTTGGCGACACCACGTTTCGTGTAACCTTTGTCTTTTTGAATCTCGTGGTATGTTGTAAGTTGCGTCGAGGAAGAAAGATTACAAAAAGCCTTCTTCTGGACACAAACCTTGACAACCCAGTATGGTGGCATTCGTCATCACCTCTGATAACAATAAGACCAGCAAACCATCGCCTAAAGGTTACTGCTGATCCTGGATTCTTTCGCAATGTTGCGACTGCGACACTGAACGATGTTATAAACAACAAGGAAAGGGATAAATCGAGGGCCCCAATTTTTTCTTATGATATGACTGACCGATTTTGTGTTTTACACGAAGATTCCACAATGCAGACGAACGTTTTTTTTATGTTGCAGCGGTGAAAGGCTCTCGCTTATGTTCGGCAGGCTTACTATAGCATTTCGCAGTTGTAGCTGACAGTAGCATATGCTTCCACGGCGGAACGGAAACGAATGTTTTTCAATGCAGCTTTGCAATGCGCGCTCCATTTAATGGCGCTATACGACTTTCACCTAAGAAAGTTCTTTGAAAGAGGAGCTTCTGCAGTGGATAGCCGGCAATCAAACCTGAACTTAGAAGTCATTATACTATAGTGTTTTTGAACTGGGTGATGTACCCTTTGTAACGTACTATAACATGGCTTTGGCAGTCTTAGTTATCCAGGAAATAAAATTGACAATATCTCAGTGAAACAGAAGGTGCTCTATACTAAATTCAAAGAAAACTGATGTATTTATATGAAATTTGCAGGACGTACTTCGAGGTGTACCGTTATTTCACGACAATATCCGGGAGCATGAGGGAGAAATCTAGGTACTCATTGTCGATAAATTTGCAGTTAATGATAATTATGTTCCCCAGGGCGTTTCTCTCCGTCATTCACAATGATTTGTCATAACCAAAAAATAAAACAATGTAACTGCAATCAAATCATCGAATGAAAGTCCAGTAACTGTATTCTCTGAGCCTGTCTTTTCCATAAAATCGTTGTCCATTGTTACGGTTGGCGTCTGGCACCATGTGCAGAAAAGAATTTCACCCGACCTTCTCTCACCATGCTTCGTCGAAATGAAGAATGACTTCCTAATTCGCCATGACCCTCTCGAGTGTCTGCCGGTCGGGCGGAAGCCCCGCAGTGTTTACAGGCCTCTTTTGTGTGTGTGTGTGTGTGTGTGTGTGTGTGTGTGTGTGTGTGTGTGTGTGTGTGTGTGTGTGTGTGTGTGTGTGTGTGTGTGTGTGTGCGACTTCAGAGGGACCCTTTCCTCGAACGATCCAAATCTACAGGAGAACTTCCACGAACCAGCAACGCGTAAAAGAGACGGACAAGCGTCTGCAATTCCAGGAGGCTCGGTGCCGCCAGAGGCGTGGTATACCAGGAGGCGGGGCCCTCTTTCCGCCACTCATACTCTGTGCCGGTCATGTGATGTCGACGGAAGCAAGATCCCTCCCACGATTGTAGAGAGCCTATTTAAAGGGCTGCGAAATGTACTTTTGATCACTTCACGCTCTTATCATTTTATTTCATCAACTTTTCAATAAACCGTGCAAGTTTCGCACTAGAAATCGTCCCGCCCTTGCTTGGTCGCCATAATCTACCGCATGCCTGCAGCCCGCCGACAATGCCAGGCTACCCAATAGTAACATCGGTCGATCTTCGTTAGGCAGGCGTCGCTACAACTCGGCCGCAGTACGATACGCTACACTGGAGCACGCAGCAAACTGGTGGCAGCGGTGGGATACGCAACCCTGGAGACCCCAACTTGGACGACAACTACGAGATCGTAGCCTCTTCGTCCTGGTGACAACGTGCGGAAGGAAGGTGTCTGGATTCATCACTGCATATGGTGAGTGCACGGCTTTTCTTCACTAAGATATCACTTGGCTTTACGTATCTTTTGGAAAGTACAGTGCAGTGATTTTTCTTTAACCGTTCACAGAAGTTTTGAGTACGTCAAGGTTGTTATAGAGTGAAGAGTTAGCAGCACTAAGAGCAGCCATGAACTTGAAGGCACTAAAGAAGCCGGAATTGTTGAGCTTGGCCAAAGAGTTTGGCCTCCCAATTGCCGAATCAAAGAGAAAGCTGGAGATCATTGAGGCGATCGAAGCGATTGCGGCCGACGACGATGAACTGAAGGAATGCCTGGAGGGCATTGCAGTGAAAGATGAAGAGCGTAAGTGCCTAGAGGAAAAAGAAGAGCGTAAGCGCCTAAAGGAAAAAGCAGAGCGTAAGCGCCTAGAGGAAAAGGAAGAGCGTGTTGCACGCGACGCACTCGAAATGAAACGCCTAGAGATTGAGCTCTGGAAAGATCAAAATTCTGAAAGACCTAGCCCAGAGGCACGTGAAAGCGAGCGCAGAATGACAGACTTGATGGCACCCTACGCAGTAGGAGGGGACATAGGTCTTTTTCTGGTACAGTTTGAGCGCACGTGTGAGAAGGCAAAATTCGCGAGTAACACGTGGCCGCAACGCTTGCTTACGTTACTGCCACGTGACGTAGCTGATATCATTGCCCGCGTGGGGAAAGCAGAAGTAGAGGATTTCGATGAAGGCAAAGCAAATCTGCTTAAAAAGTATAGATTATAAGCAAAAGCATTCAGGCGAAAATTCCGGGAATTAGAGAAGATCCAAAAGTGAGTCATACACAGATTTTGCATACACCTTGGACGTAAACCTGAAGGAATTGCTCAGAGAAGAGGGTGCACTCGGCGATGCCGAAAAGACAATGCAGTGCGTTGCTTTAGAACATTTCTGCCACCAGCTGCCAGTAAACATCAAGTATTTGGTTCAGGATAGGCCAGGCGTAGACACTATCACAAGAACGGCCTATCTCGCTGAGGAGTGCGTAACTCGCCGTGCGGCTGAAGGCAATGAAGCTCCTAAGAAGGAGATGAATAAATACAGATCCGACAAGCCAAAGCGATGGTCAAAGTCGAGTCGGTATAAAACAACGGAAAGGTTAGATTCGGCGAAAACTGGTGACGAGGACAGCAAGGGAGAAAAGGAACCACCCGAATGGAGTGCAGAAAGGCAGACGGAAAAAACTTTCCAGGCAAAGAAAACTAGTAGATTGCTACAACTGTAAGCAAACGGGGCATATTTCCGTGGGGTGCAGAAATCCCAAACTTTTATTGATGTCACTAAGTAGTAACGTAGAAAATCTGAACTTGCGAGAACCGTATGGTTCTAGCAAGTACCTCGTGACCTGGTGGTAAATGGCAAACCGTGTAGATTGATTCGCGACTCGGCAGCCACAATGGACGTAGTGCATCCGTCGTACGTAGCGGAAGGCCAATTCAGGAAGGCCAATTCACGGGAGAATGTGCTTGGATAAGGCAAGCCGTGGAAACCTCCAGTGTTTGTCTCCCTGTGGCCAAGATTCGTATCGAAGGCCCTTTTGGAGTACTGGACACTGAAGCCGCCGTCTCGGCACATCTCCCGCCGGTGTATCCGCATTTGTTTTCTAAGAAATAAGAGGATTTGCTATGACGCAGGGATTGGATTGGATTGGAGAAACTTTATTTATGCCTGCAGTTGGGCGCTCGCGCGGCCCGACGTGGGCCTACGTCATCCTCGAAGTTGTCGTTACTCGGCGCAGGTCTCCGCTCGCCGTTGTCGGCTCGCTGGGTCCGTGCCTTTCGAGCGCCTCGAGGACCTGCTGGACGGCCCAGAGCTGATCGTCTCGGTCGTAGCTGTTCGCGGCTGCCTCGAGCCGCGGTGGGAGTGTTCTTGATTTAGCGTCTTCCGGATATTTAATGCAGTCCCACAAGATGTGCGTGTAGTCTGCGGTCTCCCTCCGGCAGGCTCTGCACATATCTGTCGGATATGTCTCGGGGTACATGCGATTCATCAGTTTCGGGCTCGGTAGCGATCCGCTCTGGAGCTGTCTCAGTACTACCGCCTCCGCTCGACATAGCCTAGGGTGCGGGGTTGGGAAAGTCCTGCGAGCCAAGCGAGAGGCCTTCGTGATTTCATTGTACTCTGTCATGCGGTCCTTGGTTCCTAACCACGTCGGACGGTCTGTCGCCGGGGCGCGGTTGGTTAGCGCTCGCGCCGCGGCGTGTGCCGTCTCATTATGGTTCTCATTGCGTTCCGACGCGTCGCGCGCGTGCGTCGGGAACCACTTGAGTCGCACTTTTCGTTCGTCTAGTTTTACCGCTTGCAGTACGCGCTCAGCCTCCGTGCAGATTTGCCCTTTGGCGAAGTTTCGCACCGCCTGTCTTGAGTCACTCAGCACCGTGTGGCAGTCTGCGTCGGCGATGGCCAGGGCGATGGCTACCTCCTCCGCTTGTTCCGCTTCGGTGCTTCTCACGCTCACTGCCGTCCTCATGGCGCCGGTTGACGCCTCTATGACGACCGCTGCGAAGGCGTTCCGTTGGTATTCGGCCGCGTCCACGTACCGCGCGTGTTCGTCGTTGGCATGCTGGTCGATGAGAGCCTTGGCCCTCGCCGCTATTCTTCCCTTGTTGAACCCGGGATTCATGTTCTTCGGTATGGGGTCGATTCTGGTCTGGCGTCGGACCTCTTCGGGGACGGGGAGCTTCATCTCCACCTCGGAATCGGGCTTAGTGAGGGAACAGTGCAAGTACTAACTCGTTTCAAGGCAAGGGAGCTCGCGACCAAGGCAGTGTATGAGTGTCCAGTGGTGGAGGAAACAGGTTTGACGGAGGATGCGTCAACCAGTACCGAACAGGACAGCCCTATAGGGGATAATGCGGGAAGTACACCAGCTAAGGAAGAGGTCAGGCAAGCGCCGGAGCCTGAAATATCTCGAGAGGCAGAATGCAGGAGAAAGTTGTTAAACGTAAGCCCTGCATCAATGATTGCTGAGCAGGAAATGCGTAAGACACAAAGCAATGCTGAGCATTACTATGACAGGACGGCTCGCACGCGACGCTTTGAAGTTGGGGAAAAGGTAATGATCCTGAAACCCTCATTGACAAACAAGCTATAGGTTCAATGGGAAGGACCAGTTGACATAATTCAGAAATTATCTGAAACAAAATACGTAATCACGGTACCGGCAGAACGAAGGACTCCACCCCCCCCCCCCCCCAAGTGTACCATAGCAATCTACTTAAACCCTACCTGCAATGGGAAGCCATTGTGATCATGTCCCTTAACCAACCTGAGGAGATGCCTGTCCACTTTCCAGAGTTAACAGCAGTGACGGAAGCAAGAGACATTCACGAGACCATTGACAAGTTAGTAGAACAGGCATAGTTGAATCCCAATCAAAGGGCCGATCTGAGGGAACTCGTGTTTGAATTTAACGACGTATTTTCAGACACAGCGGATAGGATCACTGCGATCGTTCACGACATCGTGTTAACCTCATCAGAACCAGTTCGTTCGAAAGCTTATCGCGTTTCACCTCGTCAGCGTGAAGCCATGGCCGCTGAAATAAGCAACATGTTAGAGCTAGGTGCAATCGAGCCAGGAGAGAGTGATTATACCTCGCCTCTTAGTTGAGGTCCCAGGAAAGGAGCCGCGACCATGTATCGACTACCGCAGGCTCAATTTAATCACGAAGGACCAGACTTATCCAATACCGCACATCAAGGAAAGGCTTGAGAAAGTGAGCTGTGCTAAGTTCCGTTGAGCGAGAGGACAAGCAGGCTGGCGGCGTTTATTGCCCCGATGGGAACCTTTCGTCCGAAAGTCCTGAGCTTTGGATTAAAGAATGCGCCATATTGCTTCTCAAGCCTTATGAACCAGGTGCTGCGAGGAATGGAAAACTTTGCACTTCCGTATGTCCATGACAGCAATCTTTTCTTCATCATGGGCGGACCATATTCAACACCTGCCAACCGTGCTGTGTCGTCTACGAGAGGCCAACTGAACTGTTAAGGCTCCCAAATGCCAGTCAGGGCGCGCGGAGGTAGCTTATCTAGGTCATGTAATAGGGCAAGGTCATCGTCGGCCTTCCGAGGTTAAACTGACCGCAATAGACAACTTCCCGCAACCACGCACCAAGCGGGACATCAGATCATTCCTTGGCTTGGCAGGTTATTATGAAAGATATGTCCCGCGGTATTCTGAGATTGCGAGTTCTTTAACGGACGCTCTCAGAAAAAGAGAACCACTGACGGTAAAGTAAGATGACGCCAAAGAAAATGCTTTTAGTATGCTGAAGGAAGCAATAACGAGTCGGCCAGTGTTGAACGCGCCCGACTACTCTAAGCCATTCATTCTTCAGTGTGATGCCAGCGACAGAGGTATGGGGGTGGTGCTCTGTCAAAATAGAGATGACTAGAACAAACACCCTGTACTGTACACCAGTAGAAAGCTTTCAGTTCGTGAGGAAGCATACAGTGCATCAGAAAAGAAATGCGCCTGCGTAGTATGGGCAGTGCACAAGCTAGCTTGCTAAATCGCTGGTTCAAGGTTCACCATAGAGACTGAACCACTGTCTCCTCACATGGCTGCAGTCCCTGTCTACGAAAAACGGTCGTCTTTTGCGCTGGAGTGGCTCTTCAACAGGACACCTTCGATATTCGCCACAAGAAGGGTAAGCTTAAGGGCAATGTCGACGGGTTGAGTCATTGCCTCTAGAGTAACGAAAGCCTCATGCTTACCTCGGTTTCCGTGGCATTTTTACGTTCGTTCATACGTTTTTTTTTCCGAAGTGTAGTCGATTGTTAGCTAATTTTAATAACCACGTCTTAACGCTTTCAAGAAATGGCTGTTTTTAATGGTGAGGGGGGGGGGGGGGAGGACGCGCGTGAGGAATGGGAAAGGTGTAGCGGGTTTTGGAGCCGGGTGTGTCTTGGAGGAGGGTGGCCTTGTGCTGGTTGCTTTGTGGTTGTGGGTCGGGCACTGTTCTGGGGTGATTGCTTGCCCACGCAGGAGACGAAAAGTTGCGAGACCTGCTTGCAAGACCAAGTTCACCGGACAGGACCAGGGAGAAAAGTCACAAGAGCGCTACGAGGGCGGATGACAACTCCCAGGAATCTACCAGCTACGAACTAAGGGTTCATTACCTCTAAGGGGAATTCTGCTACTGAAACGCCGATCCCTCGCACAGCGGGTGCTGGCCCCTACGTGTCGGGAGCTTCCTCGCTCGCCGGAGATGCTGTTACGGTTGGCGTCTGGCACCACGTGCAGAAAGAAATTTCACCCGACCTTCTCTCACCATGCTTCGTCGAAATGCAATGTGACTTCCTAATTCACCATGACCATATCGAGTGTCCGCCGGTCGGGCGGAAGCCCCGCAGTGTTAACAGGCATCTTTGGTGTGTGTGTGTGCGAC
Source organism: Dermacentor albipictus (assembly GCF_038994185.2). NCBI lineage: Eukaryota > Metazoa > Arthropoda > Arachnida > Ixodida > Ixodidae > Dermacentor > Dermacentor albipictus. The sequence continues at coordinate 497,530,727 of NC_091821.1, forward strand.
TTTAGAGGGACCCTTTCCTCGAACGCTCAAACTCTACAGGAGAACTTCCACGAACCAGCAACGCGCAAAAGAGACGGACAAGCGTCTATAAATCCAGGAGGCTCGGTACCACCAGAGGCGTGGTATAACCGAAGGCAGGGCCCTCTTTCCGCCAATCACACTCTGTGCCGGTCACGTGACGTCGACGGAAGCAATATCCCTCCCACGATTGTAGAGAGCCTATTTAAGGGTCTCCGAAATGTACTTTTGATCATTTCATGCTTTTCTCATTTCCTTTCACCAACTTTTCAATAAGCTGTGCAAGTTTCGCACTAGAAATTGTCTCGCCCTTGCTTCGTCGCCATGGTCTACCGGATGCCTGTAGCCCACCGACAACGCCACGCTACCCAATAGTAACGTCGGTCGAGCTTCGTTAGGCAGGCGTCGCTACAACTCGGCCGCAGTACGGTACGCTACCTTGGAGTACGCAACACCATCAGTTCACACTATTATCCTCAGTTTGGCCCTCGTTGCAAGGCCGAAAAAAGCTTCGCCAAGCGCTTCCACTGCGAATCGAAGCACTGTACCTGCGACAAATAGCAGGAGGGCTCGTTAAGCACTACAGCACATGCAACTACGGCGCTTGACAGTTGGCGTCACTTAACATGTTGGCGTCTGTGCATGCACTTGGGACACCAAACCAGCCAATACTGTAGCTGACGAAGACGACGCCTGACAAAGACGTTCTTGAGATGGGGTTATCCTGCGTTAAACCACTCTGCTGTCGCAGAAAACGAAGCCATAGCAGAAGGAACTGCTGATGTCTGGTGATTCCGGATTTTTTTTCTTTAGCGAAGTTGTTAGAGCGACTCGAACTGTTAGAAAACATTAACACGCGTTCTTCCGATATCCTTAACAAATGCATAATTACCGGAATATATATTTAAAAGAAAGAGGCCACAAGTTAGAAGTTGACGTTCAGGCGAATTTTGAAGTGTGTGGAGTTTTACGTGCCGAACTAGGGTTTTGCGTGCGAAGACCGCGATATGATTATGAGGCACGCCGTATTGCGGAAGTCCGGGTAATGTTGATCACTTGGGGATCTGAACGTGCCACCAATGCAGCACACACGGGTGCTTTTTGCATTGAGAGCACGTCATTTTGCATCCGACAAAGTACTTCGTCTTAGCAAAGCGTCACGTAGAGCGCTAAACAGACTGCACTGTTCCGGAAAAGAAACATGGCAGAAAAATGCAAAGGAGCTTCTGCCACCCATGTTAGCCGTCCGGCTAGAGCATGAGATACTGAATTTTAGTAGATTAGAATATGCCTTAGACCATTAGCGGACAATTCGAGGATACATGGGCGCGCGAAATTACTGTGGTATTAGAGTACTGGTGATCTCCCCATTTTCATGCGTTATAGGAAGAAAAGCAGACTTTTCGCGGTGTTCTCGGAGAGCTAAACAAGACACTTCGTTTATATTGATGACAGTAGGGGGAAGGGTATGGGACATATGACAAAGCTCGAAGTGTGCGGCTTCTTTACAGCTTTTGGAACAAATTACGTCTGCAAAATCCTCAGAGAGAGCCACTGCGAGCTGCGTTTTGCAAACGGCGCACAATTTGCCTTAATGTCCTGAGAGAATTACAGTACGCAACCATGAAGACCAAATAAGTCGTAATGCGGGAACGTTGTGGCCCATGAGCATGCGAAGTTAAGTGTGTGCCTGTATGTAAATTACAGTTTGTATAGCATTCCTTCAGCAAGTGCTCGAACACGTTGCACGACCGTTCTCTGCTCTGTTCACCAGTTTCCTGGTGGAGTTGTACGTAACCCTTTGGTTATATTCGGTGTAAATGGGGGCCATGTTAGTAATGGTGGACGAAAGTTTAATGTTTTCTGACTATATATGATCACTGCATATATATTAAGCTGAAAAAATTACGCTTGACAGGTGATGTAATTCGCGGGGCAGATAACCGTGGTTTACTATAGTGTTAGAGAATAGGTGCCCGGGAAGGGAAGCGCCGTCAAGGAAGGCGAAGTATTAGGTGATGTGATGGAAGTAAAAAAAAAATTGCAGGTACAACTTAGAAATACTTAGCGCAAGACAGGAGAACCATTCTTCCTGCACTAGACATAATATTAGGATAACCTTGATGGTGAATTAAATTGCAATTATTTGCTGAATACTCGGAACATGCTTATTATGTTACGTTGCGCGGAGGAGGTCGTATGTTTTCTCCATGTCCTCAGTTACACTACGCAAATAAGCGACGTCGGTGATGTGTTAGTATAGATTAAAGTGTGTGGCGCAAATACGCTTTTGCAGCAAAATACGTATTCACAAGCTCTAGAGCGCTGTAAGTGTGTTTTATAAACGTCGCTGTGATTTGGTCACTGTCCTGGGAGAACTGTAATAGCCAATTCAATTTCGTGAAAATGTAGGGGGGGGGGGATTGATATATGGTCGTTGTGGGTGAAGTAGGTCATTTGTCTGCAAGCGTATGCAACCGCTAGGGAGCGTTGTAACTGTTTTCTGAACGACTCAGTAGTTGGCCGGCTTCTTTTCCGTAAATTATATCACCCATCGCAGTTTGCTTTAGCGAACATGTTGGAAACATTAACGCTGATGTGTGCTCGAAAGTAAAAGTGACTGGGTGAAGTATGAGCTTTGCTGAAACGTCAATAACCCCAAATCCAAAGCACCATTGCGAATCAAGAAAAACTAAAATAACTTGTTCGCCCTTATATTTAGCCACGAATAATCTATTCATATAAACCACTAAAAAGATACTTCAGTTAAAAGGTAGGGTAATAGAAAATTATTTAGTAATCCATTTTCTTAACCCTCCACAGTTGAAACATCGTCCCGAACACTACTACGCATTGCGCTGTGTTTCCTGTGCTACATTGTAAAACAAAAATTAGCTCAGTGGCTACGACATTGGGCTGCTGAGCACGAGGTAGCGAGTTACACCCATGCCGCGGCGGCCACATTTCCTTTCCGGTGGAACGCAAGACATGTCTCGCGTGCCGCGCCTTGAGATGTCGTAAAGGAGCAGAGGCGCTTGAAATTAACATGGATTTACACCACTACTGGGATGTATCATGATCAGGTTGTAGTTGTGACCTGTAAAATCCCAAAATATAATATTTTCTAAATGATTCGCTGGGATTAGCGGGCTTCCACAAGGGCTGGAAATCGTTACAAGCGCACAATTACCGTTCCAAACTTGGGAGAATTACGCGGGAAATTTTTAAAATTCTGTCGTTTTATTGCAGCCAGCTGAATTCTTTAATACAACTGCTAAAAAGATACCCTTTCACTAGAAATTTTGCTCTTATTCTCCGTATACTACCAGTCTAGGTCGTGATGTTGTAGCGATGCCATTTTTTTTTCGCCCTTCGTCAGAGGGACACTTCCCCCACGTGATTAACGGGATCAAGAGGCCGTGGACGATGTATGATAAGAGTGGTATTGAACTACTGGTTTTTCCAAACGTCAAAAAAAGAAAGAAAAAGAGTCGCAGTTTCACACAAAAGCTGAAGCATCGATTGGGGTACAAAATCATTGGACGTCTAACTATACGAGGCAAGGAAATGACTTTGATCGGCCGTTTAAACTGGTAAACATAGACATGCTAACTAAATTAACAAGCCTAGCGTCACGCACGCACAAGCAGAAATGAGCACATCTCACATGATGAGCGCGGAAATTCGCTGTCAGAACGTTGCAGTTAAAAGACGCCCCCCCCCCCTCCTTACCCTTCCCTCGAAGCCTTGTGTGCGACGGAAGGCGGCGCGCTTCCTCCCCGTTTCCTAAAACCCCTACGTAAAATGTAACGACTGCGGGAGACACATGGTGCGATTTTCCGTGCGACCAGTCGTACGGCGCGTCGTGTGCGACTTGCCGCATGCGGCGATTCGAGACACATGGTACGAATGACCGAGCGGCGGCTAGCTCCGCCCAGAACCGGCGCCCCTGCGTGGAAGTTCGGAATGCTGCATAACTTCGAACAGAAAGTGAAAGCAAACGTATTTGCACAGCTCTCTTGTTTGAAACAAACGACGACAATATAAACATGCCTATGGAAGCACTGTAGACGTTTTTCCACAAGGCCGCGTTAGCAGTAACGGCTCCTTTGACAGCCGCCGATGGCTATATGGAGCCGGCAGGCACAGCTCGCTCGGCCTTCGAATCCGACACCGGTGGCGCTTGTGACACGATCGCTTGCAGCTCGTAAAACGAAGCGTCTATGTTAGTCGGCACAACGTGTACACAGTTACCCTACGCTTATATTGCAGCACATTTGATTTCATTGGCGCCGACAGAAGCGAACGAGCATGCCAGGCGAGCTTGCGATCGCTGGGAGACCGTGTAGGCCTAGCTCGCCGGCCGTCTATCCGATGCCGAGGGCCCATGCCGATGCGTCCGCAGCTCGTAATTAAGCGCCTAAATTCATCAGCACAATCAATGCCTGAACATTTATGTTTTTCTTAAGTGAAAATACGGTTAGTTTTCTCGGTGCCGTTAGTAGCGATGAGTAAACACGCCAGTCAGGCGAGCCGCTTCGTATAGACGATTGCTGGCGCATCTGCGCTGACGGCGTCGGTCTACTATATCGCACGACGTTTTATAACATGCACTCTTTTGAAGCCACTTTATTCTATAAGTTATTTCGTGTCAGAAACAAATTGCAGCTTACTTATGTGCCGCCGTCAGCGGCGAAAGAAGCCTTCGTTTCGACCAGGGAGAAAAAAAAAACAGACATGATTGGAGCGGCGAGACGATCGCTGCCGGCTCCGCCCCGCCGGGTCTACGACGTGGCCGTGACGTTCGCGCTACCAGCGGCTGCGGCCGTCCGACCGACGCGGCAGTCGCACGGTATTCAGTCGGTCGGTCGCATGCGCGGCGTGCGATCCGACGCCGCATGCGGCGGATTCTGTTGGGAAACCGTTGAGTGCGGCAGCCGATGCGAATGGTCGTACGACCGATCGCACGGAAAATCGCACCATGTGGCTCCCGCATTCCTCTGAACTTTGCCGCTTACCCTCTCGCCTGCCACTCCTCCGGAAAGTCGACCCTGCTATTGGCCGAAGCGCCGTGGTCACATGCTAGCGCGCCTTCTTTGGTGCGTAGCAGACGCCGATGTCATTCGCGGGTATAGAAATCGCACTACAGTTGGTTTCTGGCGGCGGAGTTTTGGCGGAAAGCGTTTCGCTAGCGCTGGCGCCATTTACGTATTGCGGCTTTGCCTAGTCTACGTTGTGCCTATGGGTGCAACAACCAAGGAGGCTACAGGAGAAAATAGTTTTTCCTTATTTCATCCGGAAGAAGCAACGCGGCTCGCCGAAAGATTTGGCTGCACAGGATCGGCCGGGCAAACTTTAAAAATGCGCGGGACCCGCGCCTTTGTAAGGAATGTTCATCAGACGTCACTCGTAATTTTTCGGACGATTTCGTGAGAAACGCGAGCCTCTGCAGCCTTTCTTCGCACTAAATAACATTCGGCATGGTTGTAGTTGGAAACGTTCACTCGCTCCTACGAAATGTAGCCGTGCTTCACCTTGTCTGAGCCTCGCCGTTCACGCTTCTGGTTCAGGAGGCGTCATTATGATGTTGCGCACATTGCTTGGCGCACTCGTTTCGTTGTAGTCGAAACCGTTGCTGGGCTCAGACACGAAAGTTGTGCTCCACATGTTAGTTCGACCCGCCGCTCAGAGACGCGTATTGCATACTGAAGTGACGCGCATTCTTAGGCGTATTTTTTTTCTGACTTGGACTCGGCTGACGAACTCGAGACTAAAGTGGCGGTTCTCATCGTTTGAGTCTCCGCTGTTCATGCTACTTGCGGAGCAGGTCTAGCTTTTACGTAGCGCGCGTTAGTGCACGTATTCGTATTTGCCGGGTTGCTACCGAAGTCGGCAGTTACTGGGCCTAGGCACAGTAACTGCAGATATATCGCTAGTACCCCATATCTGCGTACATAATAAATCAGAAAGCAGACATTCACTAAACCCAGCTGAAGTTATATTGGGTTCAAAGATGTCGTGCAAATCTAAGCTGATTGAAACATTTTTAACGCAGATAGTTCGGGCAAAAGAAACTTCTAACGAAGGGGCGCGCTTTGACCCAGACAATTTTCAACGCTCGACGCTGAAAAATTTGTTATGGCCACGTACACGGCAGGCTGACATAACAATAATTCTTATTTTCGAAGTTATTTGTCAAATGTCATGGTTTATATTTTCTTCTGTGCCTTGTATTTTTTCTCAGAATGTTGTGGCGCACCAAATCTTAGTTTATTCATCTTAGGATCACTTCACCGAAGTTGAATTTGAAAGCCGAATCCCTCAGTATTATGGCATCAAGCAATTTAGGGAGGAGGTAAAGCCCATGGCCTGGTACAACCAAAAAAGCCACCAAGATGAAATTTAGCAAACTCACGGGGAACGCTATGACAAATTTGTTTCCGAAGGTAAATGCTTGTGGAATAAATATAACTTTTCGTAACAATCTTTTTACAGGTACTTGAAAGCGTTTTATGATCATTTTGTGGTATGTTTCTTAGTGCCCCGTG